>NC_133658.1:799545977-801011148 GCF_037893015.1 Macrotis lagotis
GTCTGTCTAAAATAGTTCAGCATATTCCTCCACCTATCCTGAGTATTCTTACCTGTATGGTTCTACTAATTGATATTTTGTGGAATTAATTGTAGCAAACCAATATATAGCTCATATCCCAGCTACTTCCTTGTTCTAAATCTTGAATAGCACTAGCAAAGAAGTTTGCCAGTAATTTTGATGTTTCAGCCTCTTGATTTCATATTTATTAAATATTAAATAATTGTAAGATAATTGTTACTGAACATTTAGGATCAAGAGCCTAGTGAAGACATTCAGTTTCACCTTAATAGCGACTGTACAATAGTTGTTGGTTGTTCTTTGCTGATGCATATTCCATTCTAGATTAAGTTACTTTTTTCCAGAAACCTAGGATAAGTAATTGGAGTTAATTGAGGGTGTTATTTTTAAGGAAAGATGAAGATGGAAAGGCAGGCCAAGGTTGCCTTAATGTTGTTGTGAAATTAATAGAATGCTTTCTTGTCCCAGGTTTAGTGCCATCCAATGTGCTGCTGCTGTTCCCAGAGCCCCTAATGAAATTTTCCCTTCAGAAAAATTTGGACAGACTGATCTTCAGGCATCAAATGAAACCCTACCCAATGGTGGGCCTACCACCAATGGCCATGGTCCTCCTGCTGCCAAACAGACCTCACAGCATCCCAAAGGAATTATGGGAATGTTTGCCTCCAAAATGGCTTCCAAACCCCAAGACACTAACAAGGAGACTAAAACAGAGTCAAAAGAAGCAACAAATGTAAGTTAGTCATTGAATTTCCTATGTGATATAGTTTGTCTTTTAACATTTTGCTACTTAAAATATTTTACTTAATATTTTAATTTTAACAACATTTTTAACTTCAGCTTGAGTCATCAATAACACTTATAGTTTTTACCTCATAATGAGAGAAGGGACATGATATGGTGGAAGAAACAGTGAGTTTACAGTTGAGAGATCTGAATTTGAATGCCAGATCTAGTCCTTGCCAGCAACTCCCTTGACCTCTGGACCATTTTACTCTTCTGTAAAATAGGAAAAAGTTGTACTAGAACCTGGTGGTCGGTCTTTTTTGCTCTTCATTGAAAATCCCCTGGCTAATTAGTTTTTGTTCTTTTTTTTAGACCCTGTTTCAACATCTAATCTTGCATTGTTTCTCTTTTTATAAGGTTGGAATTCTCATGAACTTGCCCTACAGATGTTGTTGTCTTTCCATTTAATCTATTTAAATGCATTGATATTGTGATAAATTGCATTAATAAAGTGATAGGGTTCATTATTCAGTTGAGTGTCTGCTTTGTATACACTTATTATATAACATTTGACTTAGATGTTTTAAACATCAAAGGAGAGAAATTTGGTTGTGTAAAATAAAAAGCAGCATTTTCTGTCAAACTAGTGAGATTTTATGGAAGAAATATTGTAGGGGTTAGGATTCTCCATGTTGTGGATGTTGTCTTTCTCCCCTGCCCCCCCCCCCCCAAGTCCCTTGTACCTAACTGATTGTCTTCAACAAGTGTTGGGGCTTAAAAAACAATATTAAGAATGGTCCACTCAGTGATATTTCTACATATAATTATGGGCTGAGCCTCTACTAGGTTTCTGTTTAGAGTTCTTGTGGCAGAGTGGGACTGGACTCATAGCCTATGTCCCAAATAGTAGACTCTATTCAGTCACCCCACAGTTAGCATTACAGAAATGCATGGCAATTATAGGGCTTGTTCTCTGAGTGTGACATCAGGGGAACACTCATAGAGGGTCTTCACTTTATTGCTTTGTTTGGTCTTCACAATAGTCTAGTGAAGGTAGGACTCAGTTTTCTCATCTATAAAATAGGGTTGATTTATTTTATACTACCTACCTCATGGGGTTGTTATAAGGGAAGTGTTTGGTTAAACTATTGTACAAATGCGATCTGAGGGTTAATAGACTAGAGTCCATGTTGGAACTGTATCTCAAATCTGGGGTCTCTGGCTCTAAAGCTAGGTTTCAGAACAGCTTAATTACATTGCTAATTATATATCTGTAGTGGATAACTAAGAGGAACTGGGCCATTTGAAATTTATCTCAAACCTTTGGTAAAGGGTTGTTAGAGAGACCACTTAAGTCCTGCCCTATCCTTTGATGTTCCTATCAGACAAGTATTGACTTAGGTGAGTAGTTGGCTCTACCTCATTTATGCTTTTGTCTGAACTGCCGAAATCTAATATAATTTATGAACTCTTCCATCCTGAAAAGTGTTTTTAGTGTTGAAGTGGAGGGTGAATACTGATTTTTGCGTAGGATGAATTTGACACCAAAATCATGGAACAAACTGTTTTCTTTTCTGTGCTTTCAGACATCTTCAACAAGCAGCAAACCACCAGGGAAAGGGAATGTGATGAGCAATTTTTTTGGGAAAGCTGCTATGAGTAAGCATGTCCTTGTCTTTCTAGATGCTTCTGCTAATGAATAGATTTGTTTTTACTTTTGGTTTGACCTGTGATTTCATTAGTGTGGGAAACTCCCAATAATGCAGACTCCATCCACCATTGCTGACCAGCAGCTTCTCTAAAAGTTGGCTAAGTTAAAGAGTTACTTGTATCCTGGAGTAGTGATGTGACTTGACTGGGATCATGCAGCTAGTGTGTTTGTTGTTCTGATCCTAGGCTCCTCTATCTACTGTACCAGTTTTCTTCTAGATAATGATTCTTTACCATTGTGGGGTCATGAACCCTTTTGGGAGTCTAGTGAAGTCCCACAGACCTCTTAGAATATTTGTAATTGAAGAGAGACTTAAACTTTAATTAGAGGTTAATGAAAATAAAGATGTAATTTTTTTCCCCATCCAAATACAGATACCCACTCTGAAATCTCTGCACAAAATCCCTGGCATGGATCCCGGGTGAAAAATCCCTTATTTTTCTTAAAAGAAAAGTGATTTCCAAAGTGCTTTGCTTATAGTAGTCCAGCAAGATGATTATTGGGTAGATGAGGTTTAGAGACTAGTGAGTGTCAGAATTGGGACTTGAACTTACATCATTTGGTGTGCACTTTTTATCACTCTATGTTATGCATGAGGTTATGCACAGGTGGTAGATCTGCCATTCTTTTCCATACAATCTTTTATATGAATCTCTGTGTGTAGCAGGAAAGACAAGTATACAACCAGCAGTTTTTTCCCCACATATTTTCATCCCTTTAACTTTTTCTATTTGTGGCTAAAATTATCATTTACAAAACCTCGTACTGCTTTTAGAGTCCTTTGTCTTATGCCAAGACACAGCAAACCCTGGGCCACCATAGCACCTAACTTTTTTTTTATGGTGCCTGGTATTCAGAATGAAGTTTCAGAAAGGGCAGGTTGGTTGTTTATCCTGCAGAGAGAGTAAGTAGCTTGATTATGTTAGATTGGCACTGTTCTTATTTGAAGGAAACTTTAAAGTGGGTGGGGGTTTTGGAGTAGCTTAGATTCAGTAATTCTATCTTCTGAATCTCATCTTTAGAGAAGTCAGAAAACCTGATGAGAGTGGGGAATGTAAAGAGGACTTCTGTTGAAATTGAGATTTAGATTTAAAGATCAGTCGTGGGATTTTAGGAATTCTTCTTTGAGTCTTGATTTTTTTCAGCCTTAAAATGGCTACTAGTACTACTTATTTTCTTTTTTCTTTTAAATTTTATTTATTTGAGGCAATGGGGTTAAGAATGACTTGCCCAAGGTTACACAGTGTCTGAGGCCACATTTGAACTCAGGTCTTCCTGATTCCAGGACCGGTGCTCTATCTACTGCATCTCCTAGCTGCCCCTGTACTACCTATTTTCTGGGATTGTTGGGGAGAAAAGTAATTTGTGCTATGGAAATGTGATTTTGTTTGTTAATATAGTTATGATAGAAATTCAAAGTTAGAAGGATCGTAGAAGGTCATATAATTTTTTTTTAGTTCTTTTACCACCTCTTCAAGATCTCCCCCAATGATATTCTCATCTCTACTTGCACATTTCTGATGCTGGGCAGTTCATTCTGCTTTTTGGAGGCTAATTGCTAGGCAAGTCTTCATTTTGTTGCTCTGTAATCTGTCTCCCTGATCTCTTACCATTTTTTTCTTATGAAGGTAAAGAGAGTTATCAGTTTTCAGCAGATAGGTAAGACTCCAGCCAGCTGAGCCAGAAAATGTGCTGTTCATGTTGAAGCTAAAATATTAGGTTCTCTGCTTGTTTATTGTAAAATCTGTTATATTTTTGATGTCTTTGTTGAAATATGTCTGCCATGTAGTTGAACAGACGGCCCACCCAGTTGTTCGTCAGTAGGTATGCCTCAGAGAATTGATGCAGGCAGACAATGATCCTAGCCAAGAATTAAGCAAGAGGCAGAGATTTGGAAGCCCCATCTTTAGAAGACTGCATAACGTTTTTGGTGATCCCCAACTGTTGTTCATTGTTCTTTAACACTAGTATTTCCCTAATGAGACCTGTGTGTCGTAAATATCCCCACTCACAGAAAACTCACTTACCAGCTATTCATAGGGAAGTGGGAAGATTTATAGAAGATGAATAGGAATAGATTATGGCACTCCCATGACTTCCATGTGAAAAATGACAAGTTAGATTCTTGAGGATATGCATTCCTGGAAAATGGGCAAAGTTCATTTGTGGAGTTAGAGGGAGAAATAAAAGGTAACCTGTTTGAGTGCTACTTTGATGCCTCTGAGGAAATCATTAGAAGATCTTCAGGAATTGGGTAATTCCTATGGAGGATTTAGGGAAAGAAGGCATAGAAATCAGTGATCCAGAAAAGTTTCACAGCCCCCAAAATATACAATTTGAGAAATTGAAAAATGTAGCTCTAACTTTTGGCCCCACTCTTGGGTCCAAAACAAATTTGTTGAGCCTAGTTTTATACTTTATTTGGGGTGTTTTTGTTTCTGTTTTTTGTTTGTTTGTTGTTTTTACCCAACTCAATTCTCTGTGTCCACAGTGTGCCAGGCTAGTATGTGTGCTGCACTGGTTTCCCACAGCTAGGCCCCATTGTTTGAATTTGTGCTTTCATGAGGGTATTTTTCCCCCTTGTCCATCTTAATTTGCATTTGCCCTAGTTTGGAGCATCACACAATGTCTATTTGGGTATTCTTTTATCTTCTAGTCAGTGGAATTATATTGTAACGGACTGTGCTTTGGGATTGGTATTTGGGCTCTGTTCTAGGATCTATGTGTGGATGATTTTGCTATCCTATATAATGTTAATAGCAGTTCATTGGTGACACTTAGGAGATTCCTTAAAGAGACTGTCAGGTCCCAGTCATAAAGAAGATTGGACACCTCACATTTTAATTTGATCTAAAGTGTAATGCTGGACCAATGCCACAATCCCTCTTTCAGATTCACAAAAGACTATGACTTTTTTTTAGTTGTTTTCCTATTCGTGTGTCAATCTTTAACGACTATTTTACATTCTACTGAATACTTATTATGGAGAAAATGCTTAACAGAAGTTGGGAGTGACAATATTAGAAATAGAGACCAGTGCCACATATTCCAAGAGATGTTTAACAGGATTTAATCTGGATAAACTAAAGTCCTTTGTTTAGGTTAAAAGAAATCAACTATGAAGGTATAGGTTGAGGGAGATGTTGTCAGATAGCATTAAGAAAAACAACTTAGGCATTTTAATTACTGTAAGCTCAGTATGACTTAGTAGAGTGGTGTATCTGCCAAAAAAGCTAATATGATCTAAGGCTTCACTAATAGAAGTATAAAGTCCAATAAAGTCTTAGTACTCTTTCCCCTGGTCATATCTTGTTCGGGTATTTGTTCAATTTCTCAACAGTACGTTTTGGAAGGGATCTTGACAGCTATAGCCAAAGAGGAGAAGACAGCCAAGATGGTGAGAAGACTTGAAAATATTTCTTAGAAGATAAGATGGAAAGGACTGGGGAGGTTAGACAGAGAAGACAAAAGGGTGACTTGATTCCTGTCTTCAAAAAGATTAAAACATTATCATATGAAAGAGAAATTATTCTTATCTATATGACTTCAGAGGGGAAAACTAGGTCTATAGGTTAAAAGATAGAGGGAAGTGAGTTTAAACTCATTTTAGAATTTTGCAGAAATAGAATAGGCTACCATCTTAGGTCATGGGCTTCCCATTACTGGAACATCTCAAATGAACGGATGACCCCTTGTTGGTGATATTGTAGAGCTTTGGTTATGAATTGTTTTAGATGGCCTCTAGGGAGAATGAAGGAAAAAAGATGAGGATATGGTTCACATGTTTAAAGATAAAAATTTAAAAGATAGTGATTAGTTTTACTCTAAAAGAGATAAAAGTTAGATATATGCTTAATAATACTGATAATTTATGAGGTAAAAGTATTGACCAGTATGCTTGATGCAAGAAGTGATAATAAGGCAATTTAATATTGCCTGACAGAATAATATTGCCCTTTATTTATATATATATATATATATATAACATATAAAATTTACTCTGCTGTCTTCACAGATAAACTTAAAGTCAATTTGGACTCAGAACAAGCAGTGAAGGAAGAAAAAACATTGGAACAACCTCCAATTTCTGTCGCTGAACCAAAGTTGGCATGCCCTGGAGGCCTCAAGAAACCCTACAAGAAAGTAGAGCCTGTTAAAATACAGCAAAAGGAGAAAAAAAGGTAGGAAAGTTTTGTGGAGTTTGGAGGAAAAGCATCTCTGCTGGGGGCCCAGAGGTCTGAGCTTGAGCTTATTGACATCAGTAGTTTTTAGCTGAGGGGTGAGACCTTCCTGGGACCAGAAGATAAATCCATATGACCAAAATAAAGTAAAAAGCCAACTAGTATCTTGGGAAGACAACTATCAGACCTGGATCATTGTTTCCTCACCTTTATTTTAGTCTCGTAGACATAGCCTAAGAATTTGTATTTTTTTTTCTTTTTTAAAACTTCAAATTGCCAGTTGAGGGTTTACTCAGGGATACTGTTTCCAGTCAAGTTTAAGAGAAGACTTTCTGTGTTTACATTTTCTATCAATGAGTTTATTTTTCAAGTGGTAAAAGGTAATTAGAAGAGAAACTAAAAAGCACGTAAGCTATTAAAAATGGGTCCAGGAGTTTGAGACACTACCTCATAGTCGGTAGCAGTAAGTCTGTTGAAAGAACCTCTGAGCGACTCCATGAGGACCGATAGGCCCTAGAAAGGTCTGACTTTTGAGGGGAGGTTGGAGCTTTTTCTTTGCCAGACGGATATCAGCCAGTTCTCTTGAGGTTTCAGGCTGAGCTGGAGCACAATCCAAGGGACTTCACCTTGCCATGAACAGGTGATATGGTTGGATTACAATGTTCCCAATTGTGGGTACACTACTCATTGTGATGGCTGCTGCTGGCTCTGTAAATGGGGCTGGCAGAGTTTCCAGGAGCAGGAGTTGGGGGGAGAAGGGCTATTGTGTACTAATGGAATGTCTCATTTGCAAAATATACTATACAGAACTTGTGGTTTTTATAGTCCTTGTTCATTGGACTCTGAAAGAACAGGCAGCTATTTCTCAGTTAGGGACAAGGGAATTGATCATCTTAATCTCATACCATGTCAAACTGTGGTTCAACCCATTCTATATCTTATATTCTCAGAAATACTGTTGACAAACTTAAAATACTTTTGGGGTTTGGCAATTTTTTGTAGACTTATTCCCAATGCCACTAGAATATATCTGATCACATCTTTGCCTCCTTCCTTCCACTGACCCAAACCAGATATTGAACTAGCAATACTTTGCCATTTATTAGGGAAAGGGTACTTTCTGAAGTGCTTTAAGACTATTTTAGAAGTCATTGAATATAGAATCCCAGGGATCTTATCTAAAGCTCCCTTCCCTTTTGCTCCATGTTTGTTCAATTTAGCTCAAAAAGTAAGTACCTCTGAGCCTTGATTTCAAATAATGTTTCCATCTTGCTCCTGGGAGCTCAGAAAAGGGCATTCTAACTTCAGTTTTTCCCTAGTCTTAACTTCCTGAGATCCTATAGGAGTTAAGTTCTTTGGGGCTCATTTCTCTTTGCTGTAAAATAAGGGGATTGAATAATTAGATCATCTTTAAGATCCCTTCTAGATTCAAATCTTAATTCTCTCCCTTTCTCTCTATAAGCCCTTGTATCTACAGAATTTTTGAGCCTACAGCTATAGTAAACATCTTTCTGTTATTGTTTTTAAGCAGGTAATATGTTATTAAACATACCGTTCCTTAAGGTACTAATTATCCACTTAGTATAATGGACTTATATATTGTAATATTTACGAAAATAGTCATATGTATATACACTTGCATCTATACATACATATACAAGGCACACATATATACTATATATGTATCATGTGTGTGTTTGGGGCTATGAGTATATTCAGATTTTCTTCAGAACAATCCTGTGAAGGATTCTTCTATGCAGAAAACATCCCATTTTACAATGAGAAAACTGAGGCCCAAGTGAAATGGTCATGGACATAGAGATAGTGAGTGACAAGGCCAGAATTTGAACTTAAGTCTTCTGACTCCAAATCTAGGGTTCTTTCCTCTGTTAGTTTCTCACTTTATCCAGAATACTCAATGAGTCCACTTTTTAATAGATTTAGTAGGCTATTTGACACAAACAGGGTTATAATGGAAGATAGTGGGCATTAGAAAAAAGAGAGGCCACAAGTATGTAGATTTTAACAGTGATGATAATTAAGGTGATTCATATTAGGCTTCCTAAGAGAAAGGACCCTTGGGAATCATGCTTTGAGGGGACTTCAGTTAAAGGGGTCATTTCAGCCATTAGTTGATAGATTCAGTCTTCATATATGCTTGCATGTAACCAAATATATCCTGTTTTTTTTCTTAATAACTTAAAAAGAAAATTTGTTATTCACATTTATATAAAAGTTTATGAGGTTCTTAAAGCCCCAGGATCCCTATCTTTTACATGTTTTTGTTCCTTACAAAGTCTTATCACAGCTCACATATTCATGGAATGGGTGAGAAGAATCTTGTAAGATGCATATAGAAGAATTAGCCCCAGAGAGGACTGGAAAGGACTGTGAGAAAGAAAGTGGAAATTCCTTTGATTAGCTTTGAGTGCTTCTTCAGTTCACAGGATGGCAATGACAGTACAATTCAGTTCCTATTGTACTTAAACTGTTGAGACTTATTTCAATCCTAGTCTTGTTAACTTGCACCCATTTTTCATTTCCCTTTCTGGCACTCATTTTATGAACTTTATCAAGCAGGACTGTTGCACCATTTCAGTTTGAATATTTGAGCCATGTTGTGATATTTTCTGTTTTGGAAAGCAAAGGCCTTTACTGAAACATAAACAAACAAATCTTCCCTCACAACCTGGGATACACTATCTCACAAATGCAGCCAAAGAGCTCATTCACAGATTGTCTTAGGCACATGTAGCTCACTACCATTGCACTGTGGGCTCCTCTGGGGTCCTCTCTTCTCCTCTTGACCATAGTGTACCTTCTATGGTGAGAGGTGACTTCTTTGCCCCCTCCTCTCTGCAACTCAACCCCAATCACTGGGGCAGACTTTCTAACCCCAGCAACCATGGTTGTAGATGGGCCAGGGAGAAGAGTTATGAGGGAAACATTGAGAAGAACTATGCTCATTTTTATTCTTGGCTGGCAACAGGGGAAAGCGGACTGAACTTTCAGATGATGAAGCAAAAGAAACTGAAAACCTGAAGAAAAAGAGGAGAAGAATTAAACTTCCTGAATCAGACAGCAGTGAAGATGAAGGTGAGAGTTATTCTTCTTTGGAAGTGAATCTTTGCAATAATTATTCATCTTTTGCTCATTTACTATATGGTTATCAGGCTCTTAAAGCAACTTTATTTTAGATATAATAAGTCCAAAAGTTTGGGATTCATAGTTGTGACTCCATAGAATTCCTTCCTTGGAAAACATATCCTATTCTTGTGCAGATTTAAATAGTTAGAAATTCTTTTGGATTTCTGGTTAAGGAAAACAAAGAAGCAAACAAAATTCTATAGCACACATAGTTGCATCCTAGGCTATCCTTTCTGAGGTATTCCTTCTTTTCTAGTAGGCTTGTACCCTAAGTTTAACTGCCCCTTATCTAATCTTGGCCACTGGATTATACGAGCTTCATTGGTAGAGGAGGCTTACTCACCATGAGTTCTTTACACTCATGAAATTTAAGTTTGGACAAATAAGAGCAAAACCCCTAGGTTGCAGTTTTTAAAAAGCAAATAGTTAAGATGGAAAAGGGAGACCATTGCAGACTTGAAAGGCAGGCAAAGAAAATGTCCAGAAACTGAGAGATATGCTGCTTGTTCATGAAACAACTAGGAAGCCAGTGTCATTAAATGGAAAAGTACTTTTGAGGAAATTATAAAAAAAGTCAAAAAAATAGTTTTTAGAGTTATTTGGATATCTTTTAAGATCTTGATTATGAAGGAGGAAAAGATACTGAGCTGAGTGGATCATTGATTCAGCCAGAATGGAATTTGGAATTTCTTTGGTTTGTAGGGAAACTCTCTTCCTCCTCCAGGATGGTACAGTGTCTTAGAGCAATGCACTATGCATCTGCATCAAAATCCTTTTGGGATTAGAATCATTTTGGGGATGTATATGGAAAGAAAGGTAGACAAAGTCAGGTTATCCAGTACCAGAGAGTTGTTCTGCCTCATTGGTATAGTCAGTTTAATCCCCAGAAGTCAGGACTGCCCTACATGACATTGTGCAGTTTGGATCAATTTCCTGTAGTGACTGCTTAATAAATGTTTGTTGAATTTAATTGTAAAAATCCCAAGAAGATAAACTTCAACACATTAGACTTCAACAATAACTAATCAGGGAGCAGGGGGAAGAGAAGACAGGGCAAGGTCAATGAATGCATACCCATTTCTAGAGAAGAGCTTGTGTCCCAGATCATTCCCAGTGGTAGAAACTCTCATACCAACTAAAGTTTGCCAAGCAAATACAAACCAACCAATGCTCTTTTCTTCATCAGTGATTCCAAAGACCTATGATTTCCTTGATGTGAACCTTCTTACCAGCCGAAGTGGTCGGTCCTCACACACCAGACCAGACTGCTTACTGTGGCCCCCACTGTACTTTGGTGATGATCCTCCACACGTAGCTTAGTGGACCTCTCAGAGCCTGAGCTTCACTGACATGAGTTCTGTGTTGTGGTGAGGCTGATCAACTGATTAACTTAACTAAAGAAGAAATGAGTCATGCTGAGCTCTAGAATAGCAGCCCTGAACTGTCAGGGAAACCAGCAGCAGAAGTGGAGCCTTGGGAGCACAATGGACTCTTGCAATAATGCTCAGATTCCAGACAGGTCCTTCATTGAGTCTCTACTTTGTGTAAAGCGCTGTTCTGGATGTTGTGGTACCTTTTCAGAGGGAGTGGTTTTGTTCATCAGAGTGAGAAGTGGAGAGCATTGTAGAGAGGGGAGCACCTCGTCATGGTGTGGTACTATCCTATTACATTCATGGGTTTGGCCAAGAGGATGGAGATGTGGCCTCAAGTCCAATAAACTCTCAGCTCAGAGCTTACCTTTAACATCTTCTAGCGGTGTGACCCTGGGCAAGTCACCTAAATTTAAGACCCTAGACAGAAGGTGCCAGCTTGAATTGGTGGAGGAAATTCCTGATGCCAGTAAAATCACAAATCTAGTCCCTATACCACACAGTTCAGCCATTTCCACTGGTGAGCACCCACTTTATTTCCAGTTCTTTGCTACAAGAAGTGTTGTGAAAAACATTTTTGTATATATGAGTACTTTCCCTTTATGTTTAGCTGGTAATGGCTTATGTCTAGATTGGGTGGTACAGTAAATAGAGAATTGGGAGTCAGGAAGATCTGAAGTCAAATCTCATTTTAGGCTCTTACTAGCTACATGACTCTGAGCATCAGTTTCCTTCTCTATAAAAATAGGGATCATAATAGAATTTACCTCCCAGGATTCTTGTGAGGATCAAAGGTGCCATATTTGAAATCTTTTCAGTCAACCACAGGGCTGTGCTTACCTGGAAACTCATTGAGAACCAGGGGGAGCTTCATGCTCCAATAAGGCATCAAAGGAGGAGTATAGTGAGCTCAGAACTCTGTTAACATTGACTAGTTAGTCTTTAAAATCCACCTGTGAAGGAGGTCAAAAATGATTCTGTTTTGCCAGGAAGGAAGAGCAGCACTGTATTGGGGGACCCCATGGAGCTTTGAATGAACTCTAGAAGTTCTCATTCCATCTTCTTTAGACTAGAGAATAGTATTTATAATATTCAACATGGAGAACTTAAATGATATTATAGTTCTTTAAATATTTGTAGAGCAGGCATGAAGAAGAGGCATAAATTGGTTCTTTTTGGCTCTGGGGGGTGCAGGAAGGGTAGTATGAAGAGTAGTGGAGGAACATTGCAGAGATAGAGATTTTGGCTTGATGAGATGTTTTAAAAAACCACAAAACTTACACAATTAGATCTCCTCAGAAATGAAGTGGGAGAGATTGAGAGGGTAGTTTCCCCATCATTAGAGGGCTTCAGGTAGAAATTGGGAGGTTTTTTATTAAGGATATTGCAGGGAGCGGCTAGGTGGCGCAGTGGATGGAGCACTGACCCTGAAGTCAGGAGTACCTGAGTTCAAATTTGGCCTCAGACACTTAATAATTACCTAACTGTGTGGCCCTGGGCAAGCCACTTAACCCCATTTCCTTGCAAAAACTTAAAAAAAAAATTCTACATATAATTTTTAAAAATCCCAGCAGCAGACATTTCTAATTTTTTAGCACTGAAAGATTAATAGAATTGTATGCTTAATAAGACTCTTTTTTACCTGAAAAGTGATTGGTTATGTGTCTTACTTTAATCTAAAACAAGTCAATTCAAAAAACCTAGAAATAGATTCTAGGAATGAATCAGTTTATTGATCTATTAAGTGGCTTTTCTTTCACTCTTTAATTCAACAAATATTAAAAATTTTGTCCTTAAGTTTTATTTTCCATTCATGTTCTTGTAATAGGTATTTCTAAGAGCTCTTTCAGTTTTTCATGCCAGCTCATTCAGGGTGTTTAATTCCAGGGACAGGAAATTGATACCAGGGCTTTGAATGTGACCAGAGAGCTATCTTCTGAAAGAATTCCTCCAGAAAATCCTTGGGTAAATTTCTATGTTTTATAAGAATCTGAATTCTTATGTGAAAAAGTACATAGACTCAGGAGGACAGATCTAGGACTAGTGGGTCAAAAAGGTCTACATAAATTTGTTGTCAGAAGAGCTTTCTAACAATTAAAGCTATCCCAAAGCATCATGTTCTTTCATGGTATGTAATTAGTTCCCCTCCTAGGATGACTTCGATGACTTCACCAATAGGTGAGATGACCACTGGTTCTGCCTGTTGTGTTGCACCTTGATTAGATATGAATGGGACTAGCAAGCTCTTGAGATTCTTTCTAACTTGGGCTCTAGTGAGCTTGCTTTTGTTTTAGAACAGCTAGGCGGTGTGGTGGACAGAGCACTGACCTTGGAGTCAGGAGGATAAGAGTTCAAATCTAGCTTCAGACATTTGATAGTTACTAGCTGTGTGACATTGAGCAAGTCATTTAACCCTGATTGTCTCACATCTGGGGCTATATCCTGTCATCTTGATTCATATCTGGCCACTGGACCCAGATGGCTCTGGAGGAGAAAATGAGGCTGGTGACTTGGCACAGTACTACCTCATTGAAATCCAGTTCACGTGCTTGTCATGGCATCTCCTCCCTGCTGTTGTCTTCTTCGAAAATGAGGGACAAAATATCATAGGAGCAGTAAAAAAAACAGAAGCTTAGGTGAATGTTCCTTAAATTCTAAATATGGAGTGGGAAAGGTTGGACATCAGTGAAAAAGTCTTCTCTCTCAGGAAGTTACCACAATGGGTAGCCCCAGCTACCAGATGAGAAATGCCTTTGATGTTTTTCTGTTTTATAGCAATCTTGATGAAGTTCTCAAAACTGTCAGAGCCATTGGTTTGTGGTGTAGATATTTTAAGTTTTTTTATTCTTCAGTTCCAAACAAATTTGATCATTGCTTCTAGTACTCACTATTTCTGACACAACAGCCTGCCGGGGAAGACACCAGATGCAATTGGGTCAGTGGATCAAAATATGGTAGGAGGGGAAAGACCTATAGGAATTCTTGTTCCTGAGAGATGGCCAGGAAGTGTGAGGGGACTGCTTGGGAAAAAAAGGCATCTAGCAACTGGTAGTTCCTTTGAGGGAATCTGTCAGCTTATTTATTACTTTCTTTTATGTGGTTCTCTGGAGGCAGAGAACATTTTCAGTTATTTTGATGTTTGTGTGAAAGTGAGTTTTGTTGGGGCGGCTAAGTGGATAGAGCACTGGCCGTGGAGTCAGGAGTACCTGAGTTCAAATCTGGCCTCAAACACTTAATAATTACCTAGCTGTGTGGCCTTGCAAAAACTAAAAAGAAAAAAAAAGAAAAAAAAAGTGAGTTTTGTTCTTTGAATCTAAAACAGCAAAAATAATAGTATTTCCATATATACACATATATAATATACATATTATATGTATAGCTGAAACCACGATTCTCTATTTCATACCCCTTAGTTAAAAGTCTATAATCAATTCTACATATTATTTTCTTTCTGAAATTCCTTCTTTTCTAAAAAAATTATTTCAACAGCCTCCTCATCCTCTTCCTCCTTTCTGTTTTCTAATAAATAATAATGAAAAAAAAAGCCAGCAAGATAAAGGGGATCTACTAGCTAAGACTAAAAACTATTTTGAAATGAGTCAAAATAATGAAAAAGCAATGGAAGTAACAGCAAAGCCATTTTTAATAATAAACATCAACAGCACAACAGTAAATGCAAAGTTTCTCCTCATCTATTGAATGTGGAATCCAACTTCCAAAAAAGGCAATAAGAAGTAGAGGTAGGAAGCATGAGCATTACTATTGTTAACTTGTTCTCCCTTCAATCCCATTAAAAACTAAAAGGAAAAATAAAGCCCTTGTAACAAGCCTAGTTAAGCAGGAACAAAAGCTGGGACTCTTTTTTGTATGTCCAAAAGCTGGGACTCTTTTTGTACCTTATGCCCTTCTAGAAATAATTAATATACTCCATTCATCCCAGGTCATGATTGGTCAAAGGTGTTTTTCTTTACTGTGTTACTGTCCTTGTATAAATTGTTCTCCTGGTTCTGTTTACTTTACTCTTCATCATTTCATAGTCCCCAAGAGTCTTTGAAATGTCTTTTGCATGTGATTGTTCCCTCCTGGGCATTATCCTCCTTCTTACACCTCCTTTCTCCTTGTCTCCCTGTTGAATTTGATCATTTCTACCCCAGACATGCCTGTGTTTGATGTATTTGTCTATTTCAGAGAAGAATAAGATTCTTCTGGTGCCCACTCCCCTTTCCCTGTCTTCCACAGTTGTGCACTCTTCTTTTCACATGCTCCAAGTATGAGAAATGACAAGTTGCATGCCCTTCTTCCTCTTTTCTAGTCTCTGAATTCTTTTCGTTTTCCTTACAGGCAGATTGGAAGTGCCATAATGCATAGAGCACTAGGTCTGGAGTCTGGAAGAACTGTGTTGATCTATGGCTTTAGACACTTCCTAGTGGTGTAACCCTTGGGACCCTGTTTGCCGCAGTTTCCTTAACTGTAAAAGAGAGATAAATAGCACCTTCTCACAGAGTTGTTGTGGGGTTCAAATGAGATGTAAAAAAAATTCTTATTAAAGCATGGTACCTGGCACATAATAAACAATATAAATTCTCTTTCTTTTTCCATTCCTTCCCCCTCTCCATTAAAAACCTTTTTGTTTTTGAAGACATTAAGCTTTTTGAAGGGAAATTAGTTTTTTTTCTCCTGTTACAGTATTGGTTCTTTATCTTCCTACTTGCATTTGCTTAAATGAATTTAGCATTTTAGATTTCTCTGGATTCTTGTATTTCTAAGTGATAAGATTTGGTGTCAGAAAGACCTGAGTTTAACATGTAGTCTCTCATTTAACAGTCATGTGATTGGAGGAAAGTCACATAATCTTTCAGTCTGAATTTCCTCATTTATAAAATGGGAATAATAATAGTAGCTACCTTATGAAATAATTTTTAAGAAACTCCTAAAGGACTTTATAACGTATTATTTTTTAAAAATTATTTTTTTCATTTATTTTTATTTATTTATTTCCCCAGATTTCCTACTCTGCTCTGGTCATTTTCATCAGATTGCATTTCTTCATTATCAACCTAGGTCTCCTTTACATTTTAGAATATTTTAATATCAAAATCTACTCTGGTTTTTAGTAGAAGAGGCCAGGTTTTGTTTGCTACCAGCCATAGTTAGTTACTTGAACTGTTTCTTTTTGGAAAATGATAGTATTTTTTTTTTCTTTGAAATGAATCATTTTTGGAAATGACGTTCCTAAAACTTCCTTTTGGGGTTTTTTCCATGTGGTAATGAGTGATTCTTTTTATTTTATACTTTGTCCTTGGATTCTAATAGATCAGCGGTTTTCATTTATAATTTCTTGAAATGTGTGGCTATTTGTTCAGAGTTCTTTTAGTCACAGCTTTCAGATAATCCAGTGCTTTTAAAATTATGTGTCCTTATATTTTCTTACATTTCAGAAAAAAAAATTTAAATTATTTTCTTTTATTTCTTGCTGTCTCATAGAACTATTAGTTATTTATTCTAGTGTTTAAGGAGCCCTTTCTCAGTGTTGCCTCACTGGGTTGTTCCCCACTTGTCCCTTCTCTCTTTGAGCTTCCAAAACCCTTACCTTGGGATTTCACTTCTGCTTCCATACACACAGAGCTTTGCTAGTCCTTAGTGTTTCCAGCCTGTGTCTGACTGTTCTTTGCCCTGGGAGATTACCTTGGACAGCTGCCCCCTTTCTTATTGCCCTTGATCTTCTAGCTAACTTTTTCGGCATTTGGGGGCACACAAGAAGTCACTGATCATTATTCAGTTTGGTGGGAGTTTGAGGATTTAGCTAGAGAAGTATATAGGAACCAAGTCTATTTCCCTATTTCAGGCAGCCCTTTTGGCTAGAAATCATCTCAGCAATCCATAATCAACAATGTTGTGCAGAACACTGTGCTAGGGACTCGACTACAGATTACCAATATACATTAATAAGTGACACATTAGAAAAACAAAAACCAAAATGTGTTCCAAATTCTCAGGAGAAATTGTTATAGTTAAGAGTCATGTAATATGTTTTCTTCCCCTCTTGGGAAAAAAATAAAACAAAAATATTATATTTTGTCCATTTTAGCACCTTTACCTTCAGAGAAATGTCATTTGGTTCTCTGTTTTCCTTTTTTCTTACTTGAATTCCTTATTCTGTAGTATCTGTTTAAAGTTTGATGTCCTGGGCAGCATCCCATTGTGGTTCTGTATCTTTTATTATCTTTTATTACAAAGTTTACTGTCTTAGTTCATACTTGCAGTAGATAATTTATGGTTTCATGTTGGCTGCTGCTCAATCTCCTTCACCTCTGCAGGTCATTTGGCCTATTGCCCTGCATGGTCATAATTTTTAATACTGACTAACCTAATCAGTAGGGAGAATTGTAGATCCAGATTTTGTGTAGAGTTTGAATGCAGGCATGAGATTCAGGGAGCAGGTGAGGCAAAACAGCTACACTGTCCTGTCCAAAAATTTCATTATGCTGATTGAGCAATAGGTCAGTTGAGGATTTTTGACTTCACTCATGGGCTTTGCACATTTGTTAACAAATGAAATCTCTTCTGTGACACCAACCTTCATTTTCCTGTAGAAAGGTTTCCCATAAGTTAATGCTTTCCCTCTGAGATTAATTTAATTTTCCTCTGCAGAAGTCTTATGTACTCATAATTATTTACATATTGTTTTTTCCTTTGGAATGTGAGGTCTTTCAGAGCAGGCAACCTTTTTTTGCCTTTCCTTATAGACCCTACTTAACCCAGAGAGAATGGCATATGGTAAGTGCTTACTGATTGACTGATCAACCACATCTTCCCCTAACAATCTCTCTCTCTTTCTAATCTCAATGTAGAACATTCTTCTTGTAGAAGAGCAGGGGACCATGAGAGACTTCTTCACACAGGAACACAGAGGAAAGAAAGAGCTTAGAGTTTGAAGAGCTGAATTCAGGGCTGTTTTCTGCTATTTCCTAGCCATGGAACTTGACCATTTCATGGCCCTTCTCCAGGCTTAATTTTCTCCTGTAAAAATGAGAATTTAGACTAGATGATCTCCTAAAGTCTCTTCCCTTTACAGTAATAATAATAATAATAATAATAATAATAATAATGATAGATGACATTTATATAGCATATTATATGGTAAGGTCCCTTCTAGTTCTGACAATCTAGTTCATATGTTCTAATATATATATAGGTTTTAATTCATATATGACATTCTATAAATTTGAGTTTTGACTAGGAAAATACTCAGAAACTCACAGCTTCCAATCATAATCAGATGGTGATGTCATCCTCATTGGGGAAAGACCTCAAATAGGTCTTATTTTGAAAAATTGGATACTATACTTGCCAGTGGCATGCATCTATTTAGTGCATTGTGCTGTTTATTTTTATTCCTTTTACATAGACAAAGGTTAGCTTAAATGTACAATCTCCTTGTTTTCTGATTGGTGAGGAAAAATACTTGTGTACTTTTGTTTTTAATTGTATGATACCAACAACATGCCTTTTTTTCTTTTTTAGAATTTTTAAAATTAATTTTTAACCTAAATACAAAAAGACAAAAAAATTTCCATGTATACAGTATACATCAGAAGAGGAATCATTATAAAACCATGAATTTCCATATCATGATGTTTTCTTTCTTTAATAAAAGCTGTAATAATAAAAACTATACATAATTTTCACAACTTCCCTGCTTTTCTGTGTTTCAGTGTTTTCTTCTGTTCTCTGATGTGCACTTTTTATTTTATTTTTCTCTCTTCCTTCCCACCCTACCCTCGAAGGTTACCATTAGGCACAAATATGTTTATTTTTGTAAAAATTATACTATACATGCTTTTATTTATCAGTTCTTTCTCTGGATGTGGATAGTATCTTCCTTTATAAATCCTTTGTAGTTGTTCAGAGTTGTTCCTAAAACAATATTACTGTTACTTTGGACAATCTTCTCTTGGTTTTGTCCATTTCACTCTTCATTATTTGATGCAAGTTTTTCCATTTCCATGTTTTTCTAAACTCAATCAACTCATCATTTCTAACACGTGTAATTTCTAAAAGAAATGACCAGAAATCCCATTATTGGACCTGATAAAGTCAGGTGTAAGCAGAAGATTGTTTGCTGAAGGGTGCATTCAGTTCTCATTTGTTTGGTTTTTATTGTAGTTGTACCAGATTCTCCGGGGGCTTATGAAGCTGAGTCACCACCTTCAGGTCCTCCTCAATCTCCCCTTCCTGAGCCAGCCCCGAAGACTGAGCCAGAGCCTTCTTCCATCAAGGTAAATATCTGTGGCTGGGACTTGCTGTTATCTTTCAATGTGCCTTATTCACTAGAGATTCTAAAATTTCCATAGCTTTGTCCCTGCTGCACTTTATATGCATTTGGATAATTCAGTCACCAGTGTAAATCTGTTTCCTCATTTGTAAAATGGTTTCACTACTGACCCCCACAGGATTGTGAGGAGAGTGCTTTGTGAACATTTAAGCATAGTATAAGCTTTCCTTATTTATCATCATGAATTATTCTTCAGATGAAGAAAGCCTTTATTATTATCTACTCACATGCCCTTAAATAGATGTAGATCTGCTGTCTGCCCTCTGTTCCTGGAATTTTGCTATACATATTCCCTTCTTTTAGATTGAGGTTTTTGGCAAGGGAAAATGAGCTGATCTGTACATGAGTTTTTGTATCCATTTTGCTATGAATGACCACTTGCCCAAAAGACATAGTAGTGGGGGAAGGGGGGGGTAAAAAAAGGGCAAATTCAGTTGCCTTATTTTAACTGCATCCTGACAGCTCTCCTATAAGAGAATTTAGCAGATGGGAAGAGAATAATAATTGATACTGATATTTTATAGGCTTGGAGATCATGGGCTTAGAGATTTCAGCTGGAATAGTCTTTAGCAGCCATGGAGTCCAACTCCTTTCATTTTTTTACAGATGAATAAACTGAGACCTCACATAGTTAAGTGATTTATGCAGGGTCATACATCTAATAAGTATATATCTAGATGTATACATCTTTTTTAAAGAAAGAGTTTTACAACTTTCTCCCATTCTTGCTTCCCTCCCCCCATCTCCCACAAGAAAGCATTCTGTTAAGTGTTTATGTTGGTTCCATGTTATACAGTGATCTCAGTTGAATGTGATGACAGAGAAATCATATCCTTAAGGAAGAAATATAAAATATGAGATAGTAAAATTACATTATAATATAATACCTTTTTTTTTTCTAATTTGATGGTAATAGTCTTTGGTCTTGGATCAAAGTCCATAATTCTTTTTTCTGGATACAGATGGTATTCTCCATTGCAGATAGCTCAAAATTGTCCCAGGTTGTTGCACTGAAGGGATGAACAAGTTCATCAGGGTTGATCATCACCCCCATGTTGCTATTAGGGTATAGAATGTTTTTCTGGTTCTGCTCATCTAGATGTATACATATTGCTCTTGTAGAGTAAGAATTTGAAAACCAGACCTTCAACTGCCAACTTCAGGGCTCTTTCCACTGTCCTGTGCTCCCTCCTCTTTTGTGGATTATAAAGTACTTAATGTAAATACCCTCACAGTAAGTCTATGAGAGGAGCAGAACACATTCTTCTATTATCCCCCACTTGACAGATGAAGAAGCTAAATCTCTAAGAAGTTATTTAAAATATTCAAAGGCACTTCATAATTGACAGCTAGAATTTCAACGTAAATTTTCTAAGCCAAGTTCTAAAATTTAAATATCTACTTTCTACTCTTATTTTCTATTTTTCAATAAATTTGTTGTGTCTTGCTTGGACTTTTTCAATGCTCTCCTGTTTGGTCTCCCTGTTATCTAATCTCATCCCTCTCCTCATCCTCTTATCAGCTTTCCAAATTTTTCAAATTTTGTTCAGTGCCTGCTATGTGCCAACCACTGTGCCCTCAGGCACCTGAGGTTCCTGATGGGAAAGAGGACAAGGACACATCAGTATAGATGGAATATAGACGAAATATTCTGGGAGAGATGGTTATAGCATCTAACCTTAAGAAGGGTTTTGTGTGGAAAGTAGTGCTTGAACTACATTGTAAAGGTTCAGAGCAATTATATGGAGGTGAAGGTGATAAGAGAGTGCTTTCTAGGAATAAACATGACCAGTAACCAACCAAAGTAGGCTAGGTAAGGAACAGAGAAAAGCCCCAGTAGTTTGGATTTGGGCAGGGAGGTACAGGGGCGGGGAAGATTGGGTAATAACCAATGAATTTGGAAAGGTTAGAACCAGAATTTTTAAAAGAATTTTAATTTTAAAAGTTAAAAGGGATTTAGCCATAAAAGACAATATTATAAGCAAATTAGGAGAATAAGGTATAGTTTACCTGTCAGATCTATGGAAAAGAGAGCAGTTTATGACCAAGGAAGTGATAGAGAACAAAATGGATAATTTTGATTACATTAAATTAAAAGGTTTTTGCACAAACAAAACCACTAACCAAGATCAAAAGAAATGTAGTAAATTGGGAAACAATTTTTACAACTAGTGTTTCTGACAAAGGACTCATTTCTGAAATATACAGAGAACTGAGTCAAATTTATAAAAAAAAATAAGCAATTCCCCAATGATATGCAAAGACAGTTTTCAAACGAGAAAATAAAAAATATCTATAGTGATATGAAAAATTGCTCTAAATCTTTACTGATTAGAAAAATGCAAATTTAAGCACCTCTAAGATACCAATTCACACCTCTCAGACTGGCCAATATGACCAGAAAGGACAATGATCAATGTTGGAAGGGATGAGAAAAATCTGAAACACTAAGGCATTGTTGTGAACTAAGGCATTGTGAACTGATCCAACCTTTCTGGAGAGCAATTTGGAATTATTCCCGAAGGGCAATAAAAATGTGCATACCCTTAGATTCAGCAGTACCTATTCTGCTAGGTCTATACCCTGAAAAGCTCAAGAAAAAGGGTAAAAACCCCACATATACAAAAATACTCATAGCAGCTTGTAGTGGCAAAGAATTGGAAAACAAGGGGATGTTCATCATTTGGGGAATGGCTGAACAAATTGTGGTAAATGTATGTGATGGAACACTATTCTATTAGAAATCAGGAGGGATGGGATTTCAGAGAAGCCTAGAAAAACTTGCATGAATTGATGCTGAATGAGATGAGCAGAACCAGAAGACCATTGTACACCTTAACAACAACACGGGATGATTATTATCCTTAATGGAGTTGCCCACTCCATTGCAATAATGAGGGTCAATTTTAAGGGGATCTTTGAGAGAGAATACTATCCGTATCCAGAGAAGGAACTATGGTGTTTAAACAAAGAACAAAGATTATTATCTTCAATTTTTAAAAAATTGTCTAATGTACTACATAATTTGGCTCTATTATTTTCTTCCTTAAGGACGTTTTTTTCTCTCAACACATTCAATTTCGATCCATGCATATCATAGAAACAAATGTAAAGACTATATCAGATTGCCTTCTGTTGAGGGAAGGGAGAGATGTAGAAAAATTGTAAAACCTAAAATCTTGCAAAAAAAAATCATTGGTAGAAACTACTATTGTATATAATTGTAAAAAGTATTTATATAATTTTTTAAAAAGTTAAAAGGGGAGTTATATTTTATCCTTGAGACAGTAGGGAGCCATTGGAGTTGATTGAATCGAGGAATGACTTGGTTATATTTATGCTTGAGGAAAATCACTTTGGCAGCAAATGTGTAGTAGGGAGAGATTTGAGGCAAGGAGACTTATTATGAAGGTATGCAAGGGAATCTAAGGGCCTGAGCTAAGGTGGTAGCTGTGCCAATAAAATGAAAGGATCGGGAGAGAGATGTATATATAGCCACTAATTAGATATGTTAAATGAAAGAAAAGAGAAGAAAAGAATATCAATAAATTTACAAACTTATGAGACAGGAAAGAGGAAGGTGCCTTCACCACAGAATTAAGAAAATTTGGAAAACTTTAGTTTTGAGGAAAGGATAATGAGTTTAGTGTTGCACAAATTGAGTTTCATGGTTCTGGAGGACATATTGTGATTGTTCATCTATCAGTTAGATCAGGGCTGTCCAACCTTAGGTTACCTTAGGGCCACATTGAAATAAAGCAATTATTTGAAGACTGCACCCAGAATAAAAAAAAAATACAGTACACAAATAGTTAATCTGTAGTCTTACCTTAGTTTGAAAAGTCATGGTACTTTTAACGAAAGTGAGGGAACATATGTCATCAATATGCTAGGTGAAGGTGTGAAGCATGAAAGCAAACACAAAGAAGTGACAATACAAAGCAGTATAAAGATAGGTGCATACTGACTAGTCTGCACTGTACAAATGTAATGCACCCCACAGATCAATTGAAAATTCCATGCAATATCTCTGTCCATAATACTGCTTAAAAACACCAAAGAAATTTAACAAAATCTAATATACATTCCATGCACTATTTAATTTCTTGCTTGTGAAAATTAAAACCCACAAGTGGGCTGTATAAAATCTACTGCAGACTGTATTTTGGACAGCCTTGAGTTAGATATTCACTTTGTTGTTTTTTGATCCTGCAGATCACAAGTGGAGAAAAGAAAAGAAAACGGAAGAGAGTCTTGAAATCCAGAACTTTTCAGGATGAGGAAGGTTGCATTGGTAAGAGGTGTGAGGTCCCCAAATATAGAAATAAAGACTGGTACCAAGATGGAATAGCATGGGTTTTTAAACGTATCATTGAGATTAGCTGAGTTATCAGTGAGTCAGTAAGAGTCGACAGGAAATTGTATGACCAATAATCTTCTCCTGTTTCCCCCTTCATTTGTTTTTTCAAGGAGAAGATTTTTATAGCATCTTCGCCTTAAAACATAGTAACACCTTAGAGGTCAACTAGTCCACTCCTCTCATTTTATAGGCAAGGAAAGATGATGACTTGCTCATGATCACATAAGTTCAGATTTGGTTTCAATTCCAAATCCAACTCTCCTTCCATCTCAATCATCTAGTTTTCCTTTGATTTTGTATTCTTATTTTGAGGGATCATGAAACAAAATAGCAAAAATGTTACAATAGTAGCTCATTTTTCTAGGGGCTCTCTTCACATCACCCTGTGAGGAAAGAAATTTGAGTAATCTTACTCTTTCTACCTAGAGTGGTATTCTCTTAAGTCCTTCAAGTACTTAGAAGGAACTGTGATTCTTTCATTGTAGATTAGGACTTAGTAGATGGAAAAGCTTCACTAGTGACCAACTTTTCTATGATGAATGAGCCTCTTTGAGCTCACCAGAGTGATCCTTAGGTGACAGTCCACCCAGCATCCCTGGCCCTTGGCTAGAAGAATCCTTTGTCATTTAGTTGAGGATCTGCTAGTACCCTGCCCTCCTTGAGAGCTGGCTTTACTTGGTCCTCTGAATAATAAGACCTTTACACAATTGGAATGTAATTTTGGCTGCATTGAATTTTGCATTAAGCCTCTCAAAGCCTCACTCTTTTTAAAAATGACTTGTTCATGGTTCTACAGCTCTTTAACTTTTTTTTTAGGGTATTTTTTTTTTTTTGCAAGGCAGATGGGGTTAAGTGGCTTGCCCAAGGCCATACAGCTAGGTAATTATTAAGTGTCTGAGACCGGATTTGAACCCAAGTACTTCTGACTCCAGGGCCGGTGCTTTATCCACTGCACCACCTAGCCGCCCCAGCTCTTTAACTCTTAAACTAAGGTCTCAACCTAGTCTGTCTGCAAGTTGAATGCCAGTTATTCTTAAGCCAGGTTTTGACTTCCCACAGTTCAGCTACCAGGCTCAAAAATGAGTTCTTTTATGCAGCTCAATATGGACTTATTGGTCCTGAGAAATAGATGAGTGCTGTTCTGAAGGGACAGTGGATGCCTCTATTGCCCTCAGCCAGTGGAAAGGGAGTCAGGTTCAGATCTTGGAATCTAGAGTGGCGGAGACAGATGCAATGAGGTATGTCCAGTGTGGTAACACTACCAATCCCAGAACAGTCAGCCAGAAGGTCCAGTGAGAATTCTCTTTTCTTTGTAAAGGGCAGGGCCACTCTTAAATGGGTTCACCCTGAGAGAGGCCCTTGCCTTTGGAAAGTATTGTGGTTCTGGTGGCATTGGGTGAGATCAAGCTCTAGGGAGTGTACTAACAGCAGTGCATTATAGTTCTATGAATGGCAGTTTGACATTGGTCTTAAAACTGTTGCCAGTTGTATCATACTGATGAGTAGCTCAAAACTCAAAGATGAAAGGTTAGAGAGGAAAAGACTATACTGACAGTTCATCAAGAAACAGGTGGATAGTACATGTTGCTGTTTGCCCACCATTGCTGAAGCTCCATAGTGCCATGCTGATATGAGAGGAAGCAAAACTAATTTAAGACCAAGAGACTCCTACAGTAACCTCCAGATAATCATGTTTTCTATAAATCAGACTGTGGGGTGAAATATTCTGATAAAGGCAAGTGAGAAGGAAACCTTGCACAGGATATCCCTCACTATAATAAGCATGCCTTCAATCATTGGTTGGTTACTGTGGTTCTCTTCAATAACAAAGAATTGGTTGTAATAGTATTTAATGACCTGATACTCTGTGAAGTTTTCTATATTCCATTATTTCTACATATGGAGCGTTAGAGGGTTTGCTCGTATCTCTTCCACTTACCTTGGTTCAAATAATCCAGGTTTCCTAGATCTAACAGATCTAGTATAGTCAGTGTGGTATAGGCACAGAGTCACACATAGAGTCTAAGGACTGGGATCTTGATGCTTTAGTTTGCCTTCATCTAATTCTTTGACCCTAACTTCCAGGGGTCTTCTGTGAGACAGAAATCATAATTGTGAGCAAGTATTATAATTGTATTGTGAGAAAAGTGTATTGCACAAGGTGCTATGTAAATATAAGCTGATTTATTAACATAATTAGTACCCTTGCCACTTAATTCAATTTAACTCTATCAGAGACATTCTTTTCAGCCTTCTAGTTTTCATTTTAAAATTCAGATTTCTGTGGAGCCCTACCATAGGACAGAAGACTTTTTCTCTTGGAAGGAAGCTGTTTAACTAAGCTACTCATTACCTTGACCATATTATTTAACTTTTTCTAGGTCTCAGTTTTTTCCTTCAGGTTATAAAAATGACTGGATGACCTGTTTATTTCAGTTCTAAATCCTATGATCCTAAGTCTTTCAGCAACATCCATTTTCTGCTGCATCATTTGCTTCCTGGAGAAATGCCCTTTAAGTTTTATTTGAAATATATACTGTTAGAAAAAAGTATCTGTCATTTACTAAAACTTATTCTCAGTTTCTAGACTTTGAATTTCAGTGTCTTTTTAAGCAATATGGTTTCATCATTAATGGTTGTATGTGGGTGTGTGTTTGTTTTTAAACTTTCTGGTCTTCTTCCCCCTTTAGGGAAAAAAGGGAGAATAGAGATGGGACACACACTCAGGCCAGACCTTCTCCTCTTTCCTAATGCCAAAAAGAGAAGCAAAATAAAACATGGCCATGTGAGGGAAATGAGTTCACTGGGGGGTGGCAGCTAATTACTTGTGACTTTGTTCAAAACCTAGCCCTTCAGTTTTGGCCAGGTGCACGCTATGGGCCTTTTTGCACTCCTCAATCCAGACAGGATAGTTAAGAGCCTTGGATGCAACAATGAAAACTGCTTCTCTATTAGAAATTTTTTTTCCCTCCTGAAATGTTTGTTTCCAGAGCTTAACCTAATGCATCTTGGCTCCTGTTATCAACGAAGGAGTTTTGCTTTTCTCCCTTTGCTCAACCTGTTCCAAACATACCAGCACAAGGGGGCTTGTCCTTTCTTGTCCCTGATCAAAGTTTGTCTTGGTAGTTTTAAATGGCCAGCTTTTCCTTTTTAGTTCATTTAATAGCAGAGGCAGGGAAGTTAGCCCTCTGAGATGTATTTGGAAAGTTCCCCTCCCCCAGGGCAAAGGGGAGGGCCAGTCGTGTGGATTTCTTACTTGCAAACTAGTCAGTGTGGAAGAAATCAGATGTTATCCACACAAATGATGCCTTGTTATGGCAGCTTAGAAAAGCAACATATGCAGAGTGTATTACTAGCTACAGAAGGCTGTTGTCTCATCTTTAGGGCTTAGTAGAAAAACCACTGGATTTGGATCCTAAGGACCCTGGGTTCAAATCATGTCTTGATCACTTAATATTTCTGTGACCTTGGACAAATTATTTTGGACCTCTTTGGACTTGATGATTTGTTTTTTCTAACTCAAAAGCCTTTTAATCTGTAAGGTCTGAGCTTTTATTAAAGAGTTTTCACTTTTTGCTTTTCTTAGTGTTGGAAGTAGATAATTTAGAACTTGTGCCCTGGATGCTCAGCTATCATTTCATATTTTAGGAAAGTACCTTTATATACCAGTGTATGCAGACCCAGAAGGAAGAATGTTTGGATGGGAGCTGAAGGGAAGCAGAAATCAATGCTTCCTAAGAACTTAACAAGTAGAATTTCCCAGTAGTGAGAATGGACTATTTCATAAAGTAGTAAGTTCCCTCACATTCTGAGAAATGTATAGGTTCCAGTGATTGATCATGGACTAATTATCCATACAGAGGTAATGTAACTGATCCCAGTCATGATATCTTAAAGTGGAGAGATCACCTTCCAGATTCCCATGTAAATAATAAGATCTGACTCTCCAAAGCGTTCTGTGGAGAATTGTCCATGATAAAAAAAACAAAAAACAAAAACGTCTTACTTTATGCCAATTCTATTGTTGGAAAACCCTGACTACCTTCAGGGATATTGTAGAAGAGATTCATGCTTCGATAAAAAGTTAGATTGCATATATTGAAGAGTGATTCCTGTTTATATAGTGCTTAAAGATTAACAAAGCACTTTCCTTGCAACAGTTTATTGAATTTGATAGTCAGATACTGTTTTGCCTATTTTATAGATGAGGGCATTGAAGTTCAGAGAAGATAATTTGCCTCCTGACTCCAACTCTGCTTCATGATGCCTCAAATGTCAGCTTGGGGATCTTTGAGGTCCACTTTACAGAGAAGAACAAAAGTGTTTGACAGCCTCCCGGAACCCCCTACGTAGTAGAGAAGATACAAAGATCAATAACTAAAGTTCAAGGCACAATGTAGCAAATCCTCTACGAGTTTAGAGGAGGGAAGAATTGCATACTCTGTAGAATAGAGGCCTGACAAAGTGATGTTGTCCTGACTAGTTAGTAACTTCCTCCAGCACTGCCCTAAAGTTAGGTTGGCAAATGAGTCAGCCAGAAACACATGTAAGCTCTTTGATTCCATGTAGTAATGATTTAATTGACTAGAGAGCACAAATAATTTTTTGTCAGCTGCTGTATTTGAATATAGAATCGCATGAATTCAGAGAGGAACTCTATACTGTACCTTAGAGACTTGCTCTCCCTTCTCCCCTCATAATGTTCTTAAAAGCACCCACATAGATGCTGAGTTAACAGAAGCAGGTCCTGGTCAGTTTCCAGAAGCCAATCAGATTGATTGACCAAGTGGAGTAGTGAGATGTAAGGGCCTGCTCAGCATTGTTAAAGCACACCAGCACAATCCTTATGGGAATCCCTAAAAATAGATTGACTTGTCTTACCCTATCTGCTCTCTCAAGTGACAGGAGTCAAGAAATGAACTTAAGTTTTTGAGAACAAGCAGAGACTCTTAGAACCCACTCTCCAGAATGAAGCTGATGAGCTTGTCAACTCCATTGGGAGAGGTGTACTGGGCCAAGGGCAGGAGGGGGTACTCAGTGGACTTTCCCAGAGGAATTCTAGTGAAAGAAGGTAGCATGGGATAGTAGAATAAGGAATCAGGAGAGATGGCTTCTAATCCAGGTGTGCCCTTCCTATTTTTGTGTTCTGAGGCTTGATTCAAACCCAAAACTAAACATTTGGTTTGCTGAGTTATCTCTTGATCTCAATAGAGAAATTCATAGAATATTAGACCTAGAAGGGACCTTAGAGATCATCTGTTGTATTTCTCACATTTTATAGATAAAGAAATAGAGACCCCAAAGGGGGGAAGCTACTTACCCAAGGTCATAGAGATTCAGTATCACAATGTAGATTTCTTAATCCTACATCTGATGTTTAACTTAGAATTTCTTGCTGTCTTCTCTGTCATTTAGGTTGTATAGGGACGTAGGTGTCCAGTAGACTAGAAGTTTGGCTTAATAGACAGTACATAGGTCAAGCCCTCAGTATTTAGCCAGAAAAGGAGGGAGCAGGCAGATACTATGCTCCTAGGTCAGATGGAGGGTTGAATTCTGATTAGGTGGAAGATATTTAGACACTAGAAGGTCATGGTCATGAAGCCAAATAATGGATCCTGGAACGAAAAACTTAAATAATAGGAATCCTCAAGATCATCTGGTGTTGAATTTCTTCTACAGAAAAATAAATAACCCTTATTCTACAGTAAAAGAAGTATCATATAGGTAGCAGAACTAGTCATTGACTTACCATAGAATCAGGTTTATGTCTAGAAAGGATTTGAGAATCCATCTAGTCCAGCTCTTCATTTTATAGTTGAGGCCCAAAGATGTTAAGTGATTTGTAGTGAGTAGCAGAGATGCACTGTAAATCCAAGTATTCTGACTCAAAATTCAGTGCTACTCCTCCTCTTAGTGATAAATCCTTTGGAAACTAGGATAGTCAAACAGACTCTGGTAATCACAGCTCCTTTCCCATGTTTATCTCCCTTACTCTAAGTAGCCTTACTACACCCCCTATTCACTTTGACTTTTATAAATTTTTCAGTCACCTGTTTTGCTACAGCTATCTTGTACGGAATGCTGTTTTCTCCTATAACTGGCCTTTATAATCTTTTTTGGTCTATCATTATGCTTTCTAGGAACACATTAAGAATATCTGGGGATTTTAATGGGCTATGTAATCTCTCTATGAAGAATGTGACATAGTAACTAAATAAAGCTATTCCCAGGATGGATTGATGTAGGCATGCTGACCAGACCAAGGGAGTAGATAAACTTTCTGTACCCTGCCCTTTTTATTTTTTTTTTGCAAGGCAAATGGGGTTAAGTGGCTTGCCCAAGGACACACAGCTAGGTAATTATTAAGTGTTTGAGACTGGATTTGAACCCAGGTACTCCTGACTCCAGGACCAGTGCTTTATCCACTGCGCCACTTAGCCACCCCTACCCTGCCCTTTCTTAAATATATCTTTAAGAAGATTGTATTTACTGTATTGTATTGATTTCTGAGTACTACGTTACAACATAAAAGACAAAAACTTGGAGTGAGTCCAGACCAAGGTGAACAGGCTGATGAGAGAGACCTCCAGACCTATATGAAGTCTGATTAAAGGGACTAAAACTGTTAAGTTTGAAGAAGAAAAAGAGAAAATGTAGGGGAAATATAACTATCTTAAGGTTTTCAAAGGACTGCCATGTAGAAGAAGCAGTAGACTTGTTTAATTTGGCTTCATAGGGGAACTTGAAGAAGTAGGTGGAAAATGCTAAGATACTTCTAATGGAAAGGAAAATGTCTTTATAGTTAGATCTGCCTAAAAGTAGAATAGGCCAACTTGAAAGATTCCCCCATCCTTGGGGGAAAAAACCCTCCCTTTAGCCTCCCATTCTCTCTAGCTATTTATTATCCCATATCTTGTCTCCTTTCTGAGACTAATCTTGAGAAAGTCATCAATGTCTATAATAGGTGTTACCCTCTTTTTCTTTCACTGTCTTAACTCTGCAGTTCTCCAACCAAAATGACTCTCCAAAGTTACTAAATCTCTTAATAACCAAATATCATTAATGGCCTTTTCTCAATCTTCATCTCAATTTCTCTAAAGCCTCTGACACTGTCTTACCATTCTCTTTTCTTGACATTTTCTTCTCTCCAGGTTTTTATGACACTGCTTTCTCCTGGTTTTCCTTTCTGACTGCTCCTACTCTGTCTTCTTTGCTGGATCTTCATCTAGGTCATGCCCATTAAAGGTGGTTCTATCCTCAACTCTCTTCTCTTTTTATACTTCTTTTCTGAGTATACTCATCAGTTCCAATGGATTCAGTTATCATCTCTATACAGATGAGTCTCAGATATTCCTTTCTCTTCCCAGCTTTTCTGCTGACTGCCTCTCTCATGTTTCCACTTACCTATTGGACATCTTGAAACAACATGTCTAAAACTGAATTCATTGCTTTTACGCTCAAAACCATTCTCTCTTCCTAATTTCCCTATTCATGTCAAGGATACTACTATCTTCCCAGTCATTCTCAGCTTCTCACTTTTTCTTACTTTGCATATCTAATCTGTGGTTAAAATGTATCCATTTCACCTTCTAGAGTCTCTTTCTATTTCCCCTTCTTTTTTCTCACACTACCTTCATCCTGGTGTACCTCCTCATCACTTTGTGCCTAGTCTACTTGCCACCAATCTCTCCTCACTTCAGCTTAATCTTCTACTGCCTTCCTTAAGTGCAGGTCTGACTGTGGCAGCCCCTTCTCAGTCAGCTCCAGTGCTCCTTTATCAGTCAACTCCCTATCATCTTTATGATCAGTGATGTTCAACTTACAAAATCTTCTCATCCCCTCCACCACCTTTCAGGTTTTATTACATTTTAACATTGGCACATACAAAGACACACATGCACATACTCATATGTGTGCATATTCTGTGATTCAACATCACTGGTTTCTTTGCTTTTCCTAGAACTCTCTCTCTTCTCGTGTCTATTTCCTGGTTTCCCTGGTTTTCTTTCAAGTCCCAGGTAAAATTGCATCTTCTGCAAAAAGACTGTCCCTGTCTCCATTGATGCTAGTGCTTCCCTCTGATCCTGTACATAGTTTGTTTACATGTTGTCTTCCCCATTAGTCTGTGAGCTCCTTGAGAGTGGGAACTGTATTTTGCTTTTCATTGTATCCCCAGTGCTTGACTAATGCCTGTAATATAGTAGGAACTTAATGTTTATTGACTGACTACTTATTGGCTGACAAGCTCTAGACATGGAAGAGGGAATTTCAAGATCATTTAGTCCATGCCATTTGTGATGATTTTTTTCATTCTTTTTCCAACAACAGTGACAGAAAAGACTTATGAAAGTGAATCCTGCACAGATAGTGAAGAAGAGTTTAAGGTGAAGACAACGTCTTTTCAGAGACCCCCCTCCATGACTGTGAAGAAGGAGCCCAAGGAGGAGCGAAAGGGCCTCAAGAAGGGGGCAGCTGCTCCTGGCAAAGCCAACAGGCAGGTGTCCATTACAGGCTTCTTCCAGAAGAAATAAACAGCCTCTTCCTCCAGAGGAGCGGACCTTGCCATTCCATGTGTTCACAAGGGGCATCAGCTCTGGCTTGCTTACTGTGTAAGTGAGTCCATCTAGCTCCTTAATGCAGGCTGAAAGGGTGTCTCCTGGGAGCAAAGGACAAGTGGACATTTCAAAAGCTCCTTCCTTCTGAGGACATTTTTATTCTGTTTCAAGCACAGCCTTTGTGCTGTCTGAATATGATCTACTCTCTGTCAGGAGAGACAGGTAACAGACTTATTCAAGAAGTCCTCTAATGGCTCACGTATCCTGGCCCTCCTATCCCTATCTTTCTGCCCCATTTATGTTCATGTTAATACCTGCCTACTTGTTTGGGGCATACCCTTGAACTTCACTGAATGAATTCTCTTCCCCAAATGGAAAAGATTTTCTTTCTACCTTTAAATCCTGATTGGACTAACAGCCTTGTAACAAAAGTCTCCCTGTCATCCTCTTTTTCTCCACTAAAAAGTATTCTGGCACCTAGTTCTGGACCAGGAGACAGACATCTTATGTTGGGACCTCTTCACAAAAGCTAACTAGCCCTTTGCCCACAGCCCGTGGTTTGGGAAGGCCCCCAGGCAGAGCTCACAAAGACATTTTATGATTGTATTTGACTCTGCAAAAAGGCAGTAAAGTGAACACTGAAGTCATCATGTTCCTGACACAGTGTGTCTTGTGCCGGGTGATTTTAATTTTTTTTTCTTCCTCCTTTCTCAGCACCTATGCAGCCCAGCTAAGGAGGAGCCTTCCTACAACAACAGGCATTGAGGGTGAAAAACTTTTGTTCTTCTGAAGGAAATACATCTCAATACAACTACCCCAGGCTGGGGAATGTTGTAAGCACAGAGACACAGAGACGTGTTGTCCCTCTGGACTTAATTTGGCACCACTGGGTATTTGCCCAGGAATACAGGGTCACTGAGGCTAAAAGGAGAAAACTATACACACAGATCAAAAAAGCAAGGGAACATTTTAACTTGATCTTTTGAGGGGAAAATCCCTTGAAACAATAAATCATTTCCTGTAATTTTTTTTTCTAAAGTGATTTCTCTTAAGGCTAATGGAGTAATCTGAATGGACTCAACCAAGCATGGCAATTGCTAACAATAAACTTCAGTGAGACACATACATGGTGCTGGCAGGGCAGTCTTCCCCATCTTGAGTAACAGGACTCGAGACGTCTGACTTTGTGCTTATGTCCTGAAAAGGATCATTACAGTGGCTGAGGTAGTAGGCAGTGTAATCAGCTGTCTGCTATTTAAGGTTAGGGTTATAACTGACCCCAAGCTTCATAATGAGCTTCATTAATAACCGTCACCCAGAGCTTTCCAGCCAAAGTAGCCCCTAGGGGCACTATTAAGACCAGAGGTTTTCAGGGTGAATTTTGGCATTATGTATAAGGACATTGGTATATTGAGGCCTGTGTAGCAAGCTGAGTAAGTGTTGGCTTATCCCATAACTGTTTCTTAATGGGAATGGGGCCTTTGTTCAGAAAGTATGGGAAACCTGGAGTTTTGAGCAAGCTTTTACAAAGACCCTTACTTCTGAAGAGATTAGCCTGTTGTGATGTTTATTTTTATTATAGTGTGAAAAGTTTATTCTAAACAGTAACATTGAATTAAAAACCACTAAGTAGCCTAAGTCATTTGAACATTGTACTAGGATTGCTGATCCCTGATTTAGAAAAACTATTCTGTAAGGGGCTCTGTCTTGCTGGGATAGCACAAATCCTGTGATCTCTGTTACATGCTCAGTGAGCTCCCTAAATATTGAACTGTCTACAAAGCTTCCCCTTGTAAAAACAGCTTAGCAAGTAATCTCAACTTGAGGTTTTTTTTTTTAAGGTAATACTGTACCATGTTATTCATACAAGTTTGATAAATTTGAGAGCTTGTTTTTTAAAAATGATTTAAACTGTGAGTTGTCTAATGTGTTGTTTAATTTGACAGGACAGCAGCAACGTGTGCAGTTATTTAAACTCTTAACAGGAGGCAGACTTGTTTTTAGTTTATAAAAGTTAAAACTGCACACCCTGCGGTCTGAGAGACAAGTTATTTGCCCCCTCTGTCATTTTTTGTGGCTCTGCTGGATGCCTCTTCATTCCAACTAGCATCATTTTTAGTTCATTTAGGATGACATTCTCTTTGCTGTCATGTCCTCAGACATTGTGTTAGCCCTGCCTGGAGGGTGTCCCAAGGTCATTGGCTGGTTGCTGCTTTGTTTTAAAGCATTATACTGGCTGTTCATCTAGAAATCTAAAGATTGGTTAAATAGGGAAAATTTTTTGACCCTTGTCTTTAAGTCAACAAGTATTTAATGAGTTCTTATACTTTCTAGAGTTCTGTGCTTAGTATTAAGGAAGGAAGCAAGTACAGAAAAGACTTGGACCCAGCTATCGTGGATCTTATAGAGGATATAATCCATTTGTATCACACAGATGATGAATACAAAATTGTCCTTGAGAAATACATAACAGAGAGAAAGTCCTAACCAGACTTCCTGAAAGAGGTGATATTTGAGTTATGATTTTTAAAGGATGAAAAGAATTTAACACATGAAGGCAAACTTGGTAACCCGTCACAATTAGACTGGAGGAAAGACCATCGGGGGGAGTAAGTACTTGATTCAGCATATTTATTAAAGGTCTTCTAGGTTCTGTGCTAATTGCTAGGATGAATTAAGATTGGATCAGTAGAACTGGGCTGGATTATGGAGGACCCTAAAATCGAGGCTAAGCAATAAGGAGTAGTTATAGAGGTTCCTTGATGAAACAATGGAGAAAGAGATGGCCAGATCCATCCATTGGGAAGATTAGCCTGGCATCCATGGAAAGCTTGACTTAATTGAAAGAATATTGAATTTGGAATCAGAAACACGAGTTTGTCCTGGTTCTGCTACTGACTTGCTTTGTGAACTTAAGCAAATAATTTAGCCTGTCTGGACAGTCTGTTCATGTGTTCATATCCTTTTTTTTAGCTTTTCACTCTATAATCTTAAAGAAATGTTTTTTAATCCTAAAAAGGAACATACTGATTTTAGCTGGAAGGGACTAGAGTGGAGGTGGGAAGAAACTTCAGCACTGTTATAGTTAATTTCCTTTGTTCATCCTTTGTATTCTGAGAAGCAGTCTATAAGTTTTACCAGACAGTTGAAGAGGCCCATGTCATACACAAAGCCTTAAAGAATCCTTGGTTTAAAAGCAAAGATAATCCCAGTTTTTGTGACACAAGTTTGGGGAACCTCCAAGTGCTATAAGTCCAGCATACATTTGAGAGAGTTTTTCCCCTATTTCAAAAAAGTGGGGATGGGGGTGGGAAATAATTCATTGGCATATAGTTAGCAGTAGAATGTAATGGAGTGTGTTTTTTTCTCAGTGGCTATTTGAATTTTCGTTTATCTAAATTGGACCTTGTATGTGTTGCACATTTTATGTGTTGATAACTTTTGTCATCCCTTCCCCTGACCACCTCCTCTGAGAATTCTGTAAGTGAATTTATGTCCTGAATACATGCAATTATTGAGTAATAACAAATATTCTAAAAGGACTGTTGTTGACACAATGCACATTTAATAAAAGGTATATCATATATAGGGAAAATGAAATGGTAAGTTTTAATGAGGTTAAATGAATGTTTTACAACTTACCTACTTTCATTTTTATCCCAGCAATCAGCCTACAAGATTGTAGTATTTTTGTTGACTTTTCCATTAACATGGCCAATTTTTCTAGTGAAATAAATCATAGTAAAATTAACCACAGCTCATATTTCAATAGTACTTACCCACTTATAAATTGTTTTCTTTAGGACAACCCAATGAGGTAGAGGTAGTAAAGTATTATGGGCTCCATTTTGTGGATAAGAGGAATGAAACCCAGAAAATGAAATGATTTGCCTTAAGTCATTTAGCTAAGCAAGTATTGGTGGAGTAGTGACTGGCCCCAGATATTTTGATTTCAGATTGGTTCTTTGTTCCATTATACCACACCACCTTAAAAAGGAACCTGGGAACCACTTAGATTTTTATAGTTAGCATCTTTCTTGAAATGACCTTTTAAGGTAGGGAGTGCAAGAATTTCCCCCTCCCCCTTTTTTGCAAAGGGATGAGGAAGGTCCTAGAGGTGAAGGCTGATTCCTATTCTCTCTTTCCACTTTCCTGGTATTCCTTTCTCTAGTGACACAAACTCCTAGCATGAGACATGAAAAATTGTGTTCTTTCTTGAGAATCTTTGTTCCTCCAGCAGGGGCATTCGTTATTGTACAGGACAGCGCAGAATAGAAGAGCCATATAAGGAAGCTAAATAGTTTCCTCAGGACATGGGCAGAATGAGTGCATGGTATTGTGTTTGCCAGAAATGTACTCTGTCAGGAGTCGTTTGGGTAAACTTGTCTCCTTTCATTGGTTACAGGATCTGAGGATGCTGTAATACAGTTTTTACCACCATGAAACAGAGGCTGGCTCGTTGTGTTTTGAGAGGTAGTACTGCTTTCTGAGTTACTGTCCTGACAGTACCCTGGAGGCCCTATAAATTAGTTAGGGCTGTCACCATGCCCTTTCTGAAGGGCACATTGTACCCAAACTGTCTGTGTTAAAGGTTGAATCTTGTTGCTCCTGCTAAATGACACTGCTTTTCATGTGTATCTATGGCCAGTTTCTAATGTTCATCTATGTAGGCCACCCACAGACTGCCTGCCATGGTCCTTAGCCAGAGAAACTTGGTAAGACTTCTGATCTCCTACTTTTTTCATCTAGTAATCCCACCTTGACCCTACAATTTCTTTTCCATTCCAAGTTCCAAATGCTGTCAGACTAATTATTTTTCCCCCACCCACTCTTGCTTGTGTCCTCATTTCTTGAAATATTACTCTTTTATTGCAAGAGTTCTTCATGGATAGTCCTCCTCTAACTTATTTTGTCCTTTTCTGTGTTCACTGGAACAAACTAGACTTTGGAATTAGTGTGAGCAAAGTCAGGGAGGAAAGATAGTTTATGTACGCAGGGTTAGACTAGGGTACTTTGGAAGGAGTATAGATTATGTGAGGGAGAACAATCCAACCTTCTCAATTTTATTAAGCACTTGATTCTTATAATACATTGCTAGGCTATGGGATATAAAGTAAATAAAAATCAGTTTCTGCACTCAAGATGAGACTTGGAAATAGATATGTCTATGTGATGCCCTTTTCTGTGTTCACTGGAACAGTCTAGACTTTGGAATTGATGTCAGCAAAGTCAGGGAGGACAGATAGTTTATGTATTCAGATTTAGGGTAGATTTTGGAGGAAGTTTAGCTTAAGTGAAGAAGAGCAATCCAATCCAATCTTCCCATTTTTTATTAAGCACTTTGTATAATACACTGTGGGCCATAAAATTAATAAAAATCAGTCTTCTCTCAAGATAAAAACATGGAAATTGTCTATGTGATGGCCTCAAGAAGAGGGAGGAGGTACTAACAACTATGGAGATGCATAACGGTTTCTTCTAGGCAATGAATGGTGCAGGAGCTGAACTTTGAAGGAAGCTAGGTATTTTATAAAGAGGAGAAAAAGAGTAGGTCCTGGGTATAAGAGACACATTGTGAGAGGCACCATAGGTAGTAGAAGTTGGAGCAATGAGTTTGGGGAACAATAACTTGGTCATTTGAACCAGAACATAGAGTGCCAATAGCCTAGAAAAGTAGGACAGCTTTAATCCACAGGCCCTGAGGGAGCTGCTATAGATTTCTGAGCAATGGAGTGATGCAGACAGGTATGTACTAGGAAGGCTATTTTGGGTGTAGAAAACAGATTGGATAGGGAGATCCTGAAAACTAGCAGTCTTGGTAGGAGCCTTTGAAGTCTACTAGGCAAGAGCTGAAAAGACCTGAACCAGGAGATAGCCATCTTAGTGTAGAGAAAAGGACAAGTGTGCAATATCTTACAGTGGTAGAATTGGCAAATGATGGAGGGAGAGGGAAGATTTGAAGATGGCTGAGATTGTAAGGTGGCACCCTTGAGAAATTAGGAATTTAAAATGAGGGGTGGGTTTAGAGAGAAAAGATGATAAATTCCATTTTGGACTTGTTGAATTTAAGATGACCATAGAACCTCTATGTGATGATATCCAGTAAGCAGGTGATAATAAATGATAGCAAATCATAGAGCCAGAAGGGACCTTGAGAGCCATCTTGTCTAAACCCTTCATTTTACAGAATAAACTGAGGCCCATTGAGGTTAAAAGTGACTCATCCCAAGATCATATGGGTAGTAAATATAAGATAGAACAGTAAAGCGAGATAAATCTAGAGAGGTGCTGTATACCCAGGAGTTCCTTGATCCAAACTCTATATACCTTCTAACTTTATACCACAAGTCTCCACAAATAACTGACCAACAGAGAAAATTCATTTATTCTGCTTTTGGAAAACTAATTGTTAGAAAATTGTTCTTTATGATCAGGGTGAAATCTGTCCAAACAGCACACATGACAGCTCTTCCAATACTTGGAAAGTCCTTCTCTTTCCATTTAGTTTTCCCAAGCCTTCCAGTTTAAATATCTTTGGTTTCTTTTGTGGCATGGTTTTGAATTCCCTCACTCTCCTGATCATCCTTCTCTGGGTAGAATCCAACTTGTCTGTGTCTTTCCTAAAATATGGTACCCCAACTGAATGCAGTGTTCCAGGGTAGAATCTAAGTGGGATTGTCATGCCTTCATTCTATAGATTATACTTCTAATACAATTTGTTGTGATCATATTGTCTGTCAGTTTCTGTACCTTACCTCTACCTTATTTTGTATTCCATATTTTTCTGTTGACTCCTTGAGTTTTCAGTCTATACAAACAGAAGCGCATTCCACAAAATCAGTGATCAGTTATGTTGTAGTAAGGATTCTTTTTTTGGGGATATGAGTTGGATCAGATATTGTGGTTTAAAAAAAATAATCTTGTAATTCTGTGAATATTTAAAGATCTTTTTCACAAGAACTGTTGTCTAGCCACATTTCCCTCATCCTGTACTTGTGTGGTTGATTTTTAAAAAATGTTTTCCAGCCTTATTTCACACGATTCTCCTTCATAAACTACATTCCAGCCAAACTAGTATACTCATGGTTCCTAAAACTTGACACCCTTTTCTACATTCCCACAAACTGTCTGTCATGCCTGGGATGCTTTTCCAGAATCCTGGTCTTCCTTCAAATCTTGCTGTCCTCTTTCTTTCAAGACTATGTTTTTCTGTGTATATCATATACCCCTGTAGAATGTACATGTTATTCTTTAAGGGTAGGAATTCTTTTCATTTGTAATTGGGTGGTTAATATATGTTTGTTGAATAGAACTTGACCCTCAGTGTTGGACTTTACATTTGTCCAATATCAGTGACTGGTAGCATGCTGTATGGTAGTAGATTTATGTCCACCATACATCTAATAATGATACCTAGCATATGTTAGCATTTTAAGGGTGTAAAATACTTTACAAATATCTTAACCTTATAACAACCCGACCTGAGAAAGCACTGAAGGGTAGAGAGATTGGAGGTCTTGATGAGAGCAAAGAAAAGGTGGAGGAGAGGGGTGAGGCAGAGAGAGAGCTGGAAAGGAAAATTTGGGATTTATGAGAGAATAAGGGCTAGGATTGCATGAGATGAGTAAGTATGTATGGCTTGGTTATTTTTAATAATTGAGGGGGGAATATCCAAATGGGTGAATTAATGAATATACTGAAATATGCGTTTATTTCACCTTGATAAATTGACCCCTTAATTCTGATCTGTTGGGAGGATCCTTTTGGATTACAATTCTGTTACATGACATCTTTTTCTCTCCCAATTTTGTGTGAGCTACAGATTTTGATAATTAGCATCTATGCTTTCATTCAAATTAGGAATGATTAAAAGATTAAATAGGGCTCCCTGGAACTGCATTAATGACTTCCTTCCAGGTTGACATCCATGAGTTAATCAGCACTTTTGTCCCAGTCACTTAAGCAGTCCTGAATTCATCTATTCAGTTCATATCTTTCTTACATGTTCACTAAAACAGCCTGAGAGATTTTGTCCAAGCCTGAGTGAAATCTAGGTAGCCTATATTTAATACCATTCCTCCAATATACCAGTGGAGCCATCTTTTCAAAAGGAAAAATTGCTGGTTAGAGAAAATCACCAGTCATATAAGTAACAAATCAACCATCCAACAAGCATTTATTATGTGCCTACTATATTCCAAGGCTTGGGGATTTAACTGGGGATTTTAAAAAAAGAGTCCCTGCCCTCAAGGAATTTATAATCTAATGGGAAAATAATACATGAAAACAATTATATGCAAACTAGATATAAAAGGATAAAATAGAGATGAGGCTGAATAGCATAAAAGAGAACTGGAAATGGCTTGCAGAGGGTAGGACTTTTTTTTTTTAGGTTTTTTTTTTTTTTTGCAAGGCAATGGGTTTAAATGGCTTACCCAAGGCCACACAGCTAGGTAATTATTAAGTGTCTGAGGCTGGATTTGAACTCAGGTATTCTTGACTCCAGGGCTAGTGCTCTATCCACTGCACCACCTAGCCACCCGTGAAGGTAGGACTTTTAATTGAGACCTGAAGTAAGACTGGGAATCCAGGAGACAAAGAGTTCTAGATCTGAGGGAACCTATGAAAATGTGAGTTGAGATATGTAGTTAGTCTGAGGGAGGTGTAGCAAAGCAGCCAATATTATTGGATTTCAGACTATGGTGGAGATGAGGGGCAAGTAGAGAAGTGTATGAGAAGACTGGAATGGTTGGAAAAAGCCAAGTTATGAAGAGCTTCACAGCTAAATAGGATTTTATATTTGATTTAGGAGGTAATAGGGAGCCTCTGGAATTTATGGAATAAGGGGGTAGGGGAGAGAGGGAGGACATGGTTTCACCTACCCTTTAGGAATGTCATTCTGATAGTTGAAAGGAGACTGGAATAGAGGAGGGCTTGAGACAGGGAAACCAACCAAAGGTTAGTGCAACAATCCAAGGGTGAAGGGATAAAGGCTGACCTCAGTATGTTGGTAATGTTAGAGAAGAGACAGGGATATGTATGAAATATGAAACAAAGGTATTATCAAAAGGAATTGGCATCAGATTGGATAGAAGGGGGGATGAGGAGTTAAGATGGCAGGTAGTGTGAGTCTGGGTGATTGGGAGGATGGTGATAACCTCAACAATAATAGGGAAATCCAGAAAAGAGATGTTTTTGGTCCAAAGAAAGTTCAGTTTTGAACATGTGAGTTTGAGGTGTCTATTGAACATCTAGTTTGAGATGACCAATAAGTAGAGAAGATAAGATGTTAAGCTTTTATTAAACTCCTACTACTAGACACTACTAAGGTCAACTCAGTGGATCCTCACAACAACCCTGCTATTATATTATCCTCATTTTACAATTGAAGAAACTGAGGCAAATAGAAGTTAAATGACTTAATCAGAGTCACACACCTAGTGTCTGAGACCAGATTTGGCTGTGGACCAGCAGTCTTCTCTACTATGCAGCCAGTTGGCTCTGGTATTTTAATGTTAAATTGGTCAGGAAAAGAGGTTTGGCCTGGAGGGATCTGAGAAATACTTGAAGAGAGAGAAAAGAATTGAATCCTTGATAAAATCACCTGAAAAAATTCAGAGGTAGAAAAGAAGAGGGTCCAGTACTGAGCATGGGAACACCCACAGTAAGTGAACTGGTTCTGGATGAAGAGCCTACACAATGAAGTAAACTGATGCAGTCAAGACAGGTAGGAGAACTAACAGAGAAAAAATCATTTTCTCTTGTAAATCTTCCCTTTACTAAAGTGGGTTTTTTTTTTTTAATGGTTTTTGAAGTCACACTCACCAGGTTATACTTGAAAGAACACATTCTTCCCCTCCTCCACTTTTTTTTTTTTCAAAAAATAAGGACAGCATTTTCTTGGTTGCCAATCTCATTCATCAAATTTGTTTAAAATTTTTACTTGTGCCTTTTATTTTTTCACCTAAATTTCTAAATATACTCCTTCCTCTCCCCTACCCAGAATGCTAAACCTTGTAACAAATCAGACAAAAAAGTTAGAAAATTAACCAGTACATTAATCAAACCTGACAGTTTTGTTTTGTTTTTTTTTTAGGTTTTTGCAAGGCAGATGGGGTTAAGTGGCTTGCCCAAGGCCACACAGCTAGGTAATTATTAAGTGTCTGAGGCCGGATTTGAACCCAGGTACTCCTGACTCCAAGGCCGGTGCTTTATCCACTACGCCACCTAGACACCCCCAAACCTGAAAGTTTATGCAATATTTTTCTATACCTCTAGGTCCCTACCTTTGCATAGAAGGGAGGGAGGTACATTTTCTTATCCTTTTTCGAATCTAGATTTATTATAATTGAAAAACATTCAGTTTGGGTTTCTTTTTCCTTTGACAGTGCATTATCATTGTGTACACTATTTTCCTGCTTCCACTGAGTTTACTTGGCATTACTTGATACAAATCTTCCTTTGCTTTTCTGAATTCGTCATAGACATAATTTCTTGTAGTTTAGTAATATTCCCTCATTCATGTACCATAAGTTCTTTAGTCATTCTCCAGTTGATGGGCATCCATTTCCTTTTATTTGTTGCCACAAAAAGTACTGCTATAAATATTTTAATATATTATAGGATTTTTCTCTCTTGACCTTCATACTTTTTCCCCCCAGAGATAACTGCTAGCAGCTTAGCAGACATGCCCATTAATTCTTTCAGTATTCCAAATAGCTAGTTCTGTTGGGCTTGACCACTTGAACTAATTGAGATTTAAAGCTGGAAGATTCCTTAGAGTTCTTCACATCTGACCTCTTTATTTTACAGATAAGAAAACAGGGTGAGAGTTACTTGCTCAGTCACACAGCTTTATCTTTTTACCTTTTTATATTTTTTACAAATAGTATTTTCTATTTACAATTACATGAAAAAACAATTTTAACATTCATTTAAAAATTTTTTTAAGTTCCAAATTTTCTCCCTCTGACCTCTTCCTTCACCCTAAAACAGTAAACATTTTGAGATAGATTATCTATTTTCAATCATGTAAAACATTTCCATATTAATCATGTTGGATCATCCAGCTTTAATAATAATAGTATTTATATAGCACTTTATGGTTTACAGAGCATTTTATGGATATTGTCTCATTGTAGCCTTTCAATAACCCAGGATGTTAGGTACCTTTCTTATCCATGAAGGTATCTAAAAGACAAGGATTTATGACTTAGCCAGGGTCATATAGCTAGTAAGTGAACTCATGTCTCTCTGACACCAAGTACAGTGGTTCTGCCCCATTTTTGCCTCCTAACTTGGGGATATAATGGCAAACTTATTTACTCAAAGACACATAAAGCAGGAACTCAAACCCAGATCTAAGGACTCTAAATTCAGTGGTCTTTCCTTGGCATCACAGTTGTCTCCCTGATTATAGGAATGATGGGGCTGGCTAGAGTAGAGATCCTTATAGGATTGAGAATTTGGTAAAGGAAGGTGGGATTTAAAGTATCAGGCTGACCTCAAACAAGGGATGATCACAGTGGTATAAGGCATGCTGCCCCTTCCAGAATTTGGGGCCTTACTTCCTGTCAGTTGGTGATATTCATGGGAAGGAAAGTGGTTCTCTTTTCCCAGTGATTTCTCCTGTCAGTGATGCCTATTGTGCCTGGACTGGAAGCAAATCTGGTGGTCTGAAGAACATTTCCATTCCCAAGACTCTTGATTCAGAGTCCTAGGCCATTTCACTTGGGTTTCCAGGGAGATGGTAGTGATAGTGACTTGCCTGGAATAACCTTGTTCCCTTCTCTCCTCTCCTCTCCACTTTGCCCCTTCTTACTCTAATTCTATTTGAGCACTTTGCTGCTTTAGCTGGCCTGGCTTGCCTACTCTGTAGACCAACAATTGATCCCTTTTCCATACAAGTTGCTTCTAGAACATGCTTCTTGACCAGTTTCAGGTCAATAGAGCACCCTGAGTTTACAAAGAACCCTCAACTTGGACCTGGGAGGTAGAAGTTGAGACCAGCTCTTCAGGGACCAGTAAATCACCTTCCTTTCCTGGGAGACTGTTTCCTCATCTTGTAAAGAGAGAAATGTATTAGAACAAGGTCTCTCTTACCTTGACATTCTTTATTCTAAAATCTAATGTCTGTTTCAGTTCTGGCATCCTATGAGTCCATTATGTTTTTATAGGTTTTTTCAACAAAATTTGAAACCCAAGAATATCTGATACATACCCAATTAAGCATGAAATTCAGGTAACTAGAGGGTACCTCATTTCTCTGACAAGTCAGTTGATTAAAATTTTAATTTCTGAATCAAGAAGAACAATTCATATTAGGGGAAGAAATCCAATTTTGGGGAATGCCTTTTACTTGACCCTTTGTATGAAATTCAGCTCCCAAGTTTGCCACATAGCTCACACCACTTGACCATGCCAAGACATGGACTGCAGGTGGAAAAGAGGCCTCAGGATGCTTTCTAGTGCCAGGTGGCAACATCTCTTTCTTAGGCCATTGGGTATTCTCTATTTTTAATACATGGGCTACTGCTTCAAAATACACCATACATGTAGACTCCCTAGGTCCCTCTGCATGTGAACAATAGTAATTCAGCAAAGCTATAGATGTCTGTACTTTTTTTCCTTATAACTGGAAGGGACCTTAGAGTTTCCTAATTCACAGAAAATTTGATAAGCATGCCCTCTGCATCTTCACTCGAGTCACTGGTTTAAGAAAAAAAAGATGAACAAAATGGGAATGAGAAACTGGAGTCTTGTGACATTCTGCTATGGATATCAGCTTTAACCTAACTAAAAAAGCCACCCTTTTTTGTCCTATTGCATTCACTATATATCTCAACTCATTTAGTACTCCAAAATTTCTGACATTCAAGAGATCCAATCCTCTGTCTTGTTTTCATCTTCAATTGTCAGCCCTTACTTCTTTCTTTCATTTTCATACTTCACTTCCCTCCATCTCCATCTTCAATCTTCTTTGGGAAGATGACTGATATCTTCCACTCAAGGTTAAATGTTCTCATACTTGGTCAGACCCTTCATGTCCCAGCAATTCTAAACTCCTGTAGGTCATCAACCAAATCCCATTCCAAACCCTCCACCCTCCTATTCCTTATTCTCATCCCCCCTCAACCTGCCCATCCCAAAGTTCCAATCAAACACCACCCACCCCCTTTTACCATACCCTCTGGAATGCCTATAGGTAACTATAGGAATTTTCTATAGGCCACAAACTTCCCTGCATTTTAAATCTGTTCCTAAATCCTTCCATCCACTAGGATTGGTTTTACCTTCACTAATTCCCCTTGGCTCACTAATCAGGATAGGGTACTTCTTGCTCTCCATTGCCATTTCCAGGTTTTCTCTCTACCTCTATCCTTTCAGGCTCATCCTATTCATATCTACCACCTAATCAAAATCCCAGTAATTGTTATCTAAAGATCTCTACCTCACTTCCCTTCTTTCCTCAATGAGTTCAGTATTTAGCTCACAGATTTTCTTTCCTCTACTATTCCTAACTCTCATATGAGGGCACTCCCTCAAATACATTAGCAACTGATCCCTCAACTTACTCAACTTCCCATGAGCCACACTACTCCATCTCAGCCAACACAAAGATGATCATACCATTGATCTTGCTATCACCCACAAATGTACCACCTCCATGCTCAAGAATTCTGAAGTCTCTTTATTCACCATAATCTATTGGATTTTCACCTCTGCCTCACAAAACCCTATTCTTCATCCACAACTCAAATCCCTTAGTCCCTCAGTTCTTTCCAGTCTTTCTTCTCTGCACTATTCACTCTCTCCTCTTCTTCTCATTTTGACTCTTTGGTAAACCAATTCAGCTCCACACTATCCTCCCCTCTTGAATCTCTAGCACCTTTACCATATCACCAATTACACTTTGCCAAACTTTAGCCTAACTCCCACTTCTGCTCTTATTCATATGCTACTGAATAAAGGTATGTACAATCCTACAATTGTTCTTACTGGGTCCACTGCAAATTTATATTACATAATTTTAACTGGACCTTCACTGCTTGATAGGCAATCCTACTATATTTTATCAACTCACTATCCCACTCTTCAGCATAGCTGTTCCAAACCTATTCATCCCTCCTCAAACCTCTCATGACTCTCCCTCTCCCTCAGCTGAGATCCTTGTTTATATTTGAAAGAAAAAATTGAGATCATTCATCACTAATTTCTTCCTTCTTCCTAATCTTATATGACTCAAGTGCCTTCTGTCACTCTTTCTTTAAGTTGTTTCATATGAAGAGGTGGTCATTCTCTTTATCAAGGCTAAACCCTCTATTTGTTCCATCCTGTCCCCTTCAAATGATTGTTCCATTCTATCACATATTTTCAATCTCTCCTTGACTATTGATTCCTTCCTACTGCCAACAGACACCCCAATGTCTCCCCCATCTTGAAAATCCCTCACTTGATCCTCTCAATCATCATTTATCTCTTCTTCTCTTTGTAGCTAAACACCTTGAGGAGGCCATCAAAAATACCTTCCCTCCTTTCACTCCCTTCTTTACAATCCGACTTTTGAATTAGTCATTCCACTAAAACCATTCTTTTCAAAATTATTTATCTTTTAGTTGCCAAATCCAATATTTGTCAATCATTCTTCTCTACTTTTTGACAGCCTTTGATGTTAATCACTCTTTCTTCTTTGATATTCTCTTCTCTTTAGGTTTTTGGAATATCTTTCTTTCCTGGTTCTCCTACCTATACAACTACTCCTTCTCAGTCTCCTCACCAAACTCATATTCTTAACCCATAAGATGTTCCACTGGGTTGTGTTCTGGGCTCTACTCTTTTCCCTCTAGACTACCCCATTTGATATTCTCAGCTCCTTTAGATATAATTGCCTTCTCTATGTTGACTTTTCTCAATTTTACCTATACTGTCCCCAACCTCTCTGCTGACCTCCAGTAATATTTCTCTAATAGCCTTTCATACATCTCAACTGAATATCCAGTTTGACATTATATCCCATAATGACTCATTATGTCCCAAACTGAACTTGTTATTAACCCCCTAAACTCTCCCTGCCTCCAAACTTCCCTATTACTGTGGAGGACAACACATCCTCCGGGTCCCTCAGCCTCCCAACCTAGGAGTCATCCTGGATTCTTCACTATCTCTTTGCCCCTAAATCCTTGGAAAGAAATTTATAACAAATCTGGATAGCATAACTAAAAAGTAGAGATATTTTGCTGACAAAGTTCTGTATAGCCAAACCTATGATTTTTCCAGTAGCAATATATGGCTGTAAGAACTGGTAGTGCTGGAGAAAACTTTTAAGAGTTCCTTTGACAGCAAGGAGAATATATCAGCCAATACTTAAAGAAATTAATTCAGATATTTCACTGGAAGGTCAAATACTGAAGCAGAAGTTTAAATTCTTATGAAGACAGAACTCATTAGAAAAGTCTCTGATGTTGGGAAAGATTAAAAGCAAAAGAAAAGGGGGAAGACAGAGAATGAGTTAGTGGAAGCAACACACATGTTCTGTGACAGACTTGAAGATAGTGAAGATAGAAGAGCTATGATCCATGAGGCCACAAAGTGTTGGATACAATTTTTTTAAATTTGTTTTTACAACAACAAGAATTAAATGACTTGTCCAGGAGCACACAGCTAGTAAGTATGTGGGACAGGATTCAAATTCAGGAGGAGGTGATCCTGGGTTTTCTGAGGCCAAGGGAACACAAACTCTAGTCTAGCAGATTCTATTAAGATGAAAAAAAAATGACTACATCTCCAAGACTCTATACATCATGTAGTCTTAGTCTTCAGTTATTCAGTAGTTGCCAACTCTTCATGACCTTGTGGACTAGACTGTCCATGATATTTTCTTAGCAAAGGTACTGGAGTGATTTGCCATTTCCTTCTCCAGGGGGTTAAGGCAAACAGATTAAACAACTTGATCAGAGTCACACAGTTATTAAGTGTCTGAGTTCAAATTTGAACTCAGGTCTTCTGACTCCAGGCTCTGCTTAGAGGAGTATTAGAACATGAATTCAAATGTGAGGCAATGACAGATGGCCTTTTGCTGCATCATCCCATATCTAGTGTTTTATCTGGCTCCTGTCTTGACTGTAATCCCAGTTAAACCGTGAAGGCTGGATTGGTTCCACAACTCAAGGGAGGATTCACATCGAGTCATAGAGTTAAGAGGGACCTCTGATATCATCTAGTTCAAAGGTTCTTTACTTGGGATCCATGGAGAGATATGGAGGTAAAACAGATCCACAAACTTGAATAGGAAAGAAACTATATCTTTATTTTTCTAACCTTTGGACTTCCTTTTTAATCCGGGGTTTTCTCTTTCATTTATTTAAATGTGTTCTGGGCAGGGTTCCAAAGGTTCCTCAAGTCTTCCAGAAGGGTCATGGCACTAAAAAGGTAAAGAATCTTTGAATATTTAGCAGTTGATTCTCACTAGTCACAGGAGTGAATATCCCTCATTTTACAGAGTGGAAACATGGACCCAGAATCAGTAAATGGCTTATTTAAAATCACAAAATGATCTGAGGACACACACACACACACACACACACACACACACACAAACACGGAGATATACACACATATGTATATTTTTTTGTTTTAATTTTTAACAAGCAATAGGGTTAAGTGATTTGCCCAAGGTCACATAGCTAAGTAATTATTAAGTGTCTGAGGCTAGACTCCAGGGCCAATGCTCTATCCACTGCACCACCTAGCTGCTCCATATTTTATGTATTTTATATATTTTATATATGTGATAAGGATTAAAGTAGATGGTTATGGAGTAGGAGGATTAAGGTTCAGATCCTTCCTCTGATACTTACTGCCTTTATAACCTTGGAGAAATCACATTATTTCCTTTTGCCTCAGGTCTCTCTGAGGGGTTTGGACCAGATTGCCTCTGAGAACCTTTCCAATTCTAGATCCTGTAATTCTCTGTCCCTCTGAAGTTTTCAGTTCTAGACCTATGGTCCTCTAATCCTCTATATCTTTGAGGGTCCTATCTCTGAGTTCTCTTCCTCTCTGCTGCCTCCTGATACTGCAAAATTGACTTAATGGAGATGGATGAGGCATTCTAAGTGGTAGGTCTCCCTTTAACAGTTCTGATGGGCTGTGTCATTAGTGTCTGGAGGTGATCCTGGGTTTTCTGAGGCCAAGGGAACACAAACTCTAGTCTAGCAGATTCTATTAAGATGGAAAAGCTTTGAGTAGCATCCAACAAATCTGTCATCCAAAGACCTGCCCAGCCAAGCACTGAGAGGAGTATCCCCAGAAGGATGGCTATCAAAATGTGAACTTTTTGGCTCTAGCAACTCTATTAAATCAACTAAGGTGTGGAAGGACCTACAATCTGGGGGTAGATGGATAAGGTCAGAATCCTTGAAGTTGACCATAATGACCCACCTAACCAAGTACTAATACAGCCTGGGTACCAGATAGATTATGGCAAGGACTGTGGCCATCTATACTGGGTCTTTCCTGATTTCCCATTGACCTGTCTTGTTCCTTTGTAGCAATTATATTCATATTCGTCAATTAAATTCCAATTGAAAAATAGTTTGGACTTTGAACCAGTGGCCTGAATGTTAATTCTGGGTCCTGGGGTAGGGGTGGAAGGAAAGGATTTTCAGAATGAACCTTCTTCCACCCCTTCCTCCCCTTTCCCTTTGGTAACCAGCTCTCCACTAGGGAAGCTCCCTTAGGCCCCTTCCCTCTGTGATGTATGGGCTGTTTGGATGATAGCCCTGCCTATAGTTTAAGCCCATCTGTTTTCTCCATTCCACCCTGGAGCTCCGTCCCTCTGTGGTTTGCGTCATTCCCAGAGACACAGGCCAACTCCCGCTCTTCTCAATCCACCCATTTCAGTAACTGTCTCATTTCAACACATTTTTCCCCTCCCCCCTTGGGTGCCAGATGTGAGGGGTCAGCTTGGCAGGAGGACTGACCCAGAGACACCTGCCTCCCAAGACAAGCCAACTGGAGTGTCTGGGCACAAGTTCTGCTGATACAGGTCATTCCTTGGGGGACTGGGAGGGTGGGAGTGCTCCCCCCCCCACTAGCTTCTTAACCTTGAAGTAGCCTCGAGGGGCTCATGAATGAAGGTTTGTTATTTTGTTTACTCAGAACCAACAGAGGTAGCTGGGATAATCTCAGTGGAGAACATTTACCCTGCAAATTTGGGTTCATCCAAGTCAAGCCAGCACCTTAGAAAGGACACCTTCCCTTTTCTCTGTTAGAAGTTATCTTTAGTCAAGTCAAGACAAGTATTTTTAAAAGTTAAATGTTACTGTGTGCCTGCACTGTGCTAAGGGCTGAGGCTTCAAAGAAAAGCAAAAATAATCTCTTACCCTCAAGGAGCTTACATTCTAACCAGGGACAGGGACAGAGTGAGGACAGGGTAGAGACAATATGTGAATAACAATGTCCATTCAAGTAGATACAGAGTAAATTGCAGAGACAGAGGTCCTTAACCTGAAGTCCTTAAACCTTCAAACAATCTACCTATCATTCATTTATAGATCTGTCTCTTTATTCATCCATCCATAAATAGATTTTTTTAACCTCTGTTTCTGTTACTCACCTGCCTGCCTGTCGATCTATAGATAACCAGATGTAAATATTGTTTGTTTCCTTTGTGATTTTTTAAAAAGCATGTATTTGAGAAGGGGTTCCAAATGAGGCTAAGAATCTATGTCCAGGACAATAATAATTTTTAAAGCAGCTAGGTGGGTCAATGTGCTGGGCCAGGAGTCAGGAAGAAATGAGTTCAAATCGGGCTTCAGACACTTACTAGCTACCTGACTCTGGGTAAGTCACTTAACCTTATTTGCCTCAGTTTCCTCATCTGTAAAATGAACTGGACAAGGAAATGTTCACCATTCTAATACCTTTGTCAGGGAAACCCTAAATGGTGTCACAAAGAATCAGTTAGAAATGAATAACAACAGAGCCATCTGGATCCAGTGGCCAGATATGAATTGGGTCAACTGGATATAGGCAGGGATGTGAGGCAATCAGGATTAAGTGACTTGCACAGGTCTCACAGGTAGTAACTGTCTGAGGTCATATTTGAACTCAAGTCCTCCAGACTTCAGTGCCCTAGCTCTACTCACTGAGCCATCTAGTTGCCCTGCAGAGATGAGGAAATTAGGGATATACAGATGAGGGGGAAGTAGCTCAAAGACTTAATTCCTTCAGGCTAAAGCAAGGATTCATTGTTTTATTGATGTGGTCTTGTCTTTTGATAGGGAGGGACAAGTACATTTTTACTAAAATTTCATTGATCTCTCATAGTTTGAACAATGGGATGAGGGGAGGTACATGATCAGTATAGAGGGCGTACAGATTAATAACTATAAAATGTATTTCTCCATCTAATATTTACCCTTCTTCAATAGAATTTCAGAACTAGAAAAGTCCTTAAAGATGTTCTTATATAACCCCTTCATAGTAAATATCCTAGGACAGTGCTAATACTGTGTGACCTTAGGTAAGTTCCTTCCTTTTGCACAGTCTCAATATTTTTGTCTGTAGCATGTGAATAATGATATAATTGCATTCTCTTACTGTGATGAAATCATCTTGTGAGCCTTAAAGTCCTGTAGAAATGGGAGTTTTTAATTTATTGTTTTTAAAGAGGAGGAAATTGAGTTCTAGATAGAGAAGGGTAGAATAGTAAGATACTCAGATGCTTTGAGGTCTCTTGTTCTATCAGATATCTTTTGTCTTTTCACATGGAACAATGGGCAAACAGGTATGCTTGTATCCTCCAAAGGGAGATACTTTCAGAAGTTTCAAACAAGGGCTCACCACCCCATAAACTCATTGAGCTGATCAAAGAATTACCTTGATTAATCTCTTTATATTGCTTATATCTTTCCTTCCTTTCATTAAACTCTTAAACGAAGACTGGAAATTGGATGGTGTGCCACAGAGAAAAGCGTTCTTGGAAATGAAAAACTCACATTTAGCCCTGGAAGGATTTTTATTTCACAAGCCTGCAAAGTTCACAGATTAAACTTTTTCCTGGAGAGACAGTAAATTACTTAGGGACCAGCTGAAAAACAAAGGTCTAGGTGAGAATGCCTGAGGGAAAAAGGGAAAGGAAAACAGCCTTAAGAAATAACCAGGCTTAGACTTAATTGAGTCTGGTAGAGGGGAAGGTGGGCCAAACTTTGATAGTCTTGCCCATTTCCTGTGCAGGGAAGAGTCTGGGGAAAAGCAGGTTAAAAGGAGAACCTACTCCCTCCATGTGACTGGGGTCAGTTACCCACTTTGGAAGACTAAGAGGGAGGAAGCTGGAGGAGGGGTGGAGGAATGAGTGAAATTATACTTATCTTAGTGAATTTACATTTAGCTATGAAGTTACTTGAACAATTGAAGGGAATTTGCATCTGATTGGGGCTTATGCTGCAGAGGGAGCCCTCAGAAATTATCAGATGGGCATAAACAATATTTTCTTAGTATTAAAAGGTGAGACATATATTTCTCCTTCAACATATCCCCACTTAGACAATTTTTGTATCCCAAATTCTTTCAAGAATTAGAGTTTTGCTCTCTTCTTTTGGAACTTCTTCAGAGTTGAAAGGGGGTGTCGATCTAGCTCTGCCTGTCAAGGCCCATTTAAGGGGGAATGTGGGACAGGAGGAGTACCACTGGGACAGCATCATCCAAAGGCTATTGACTGTGAGGTCACCATTTGAGATATATAGCTTGTAGCTTGGAGGAGACAAGCCTTAGAAAAAATATTTAGCAAACAAAACCAAAGAGGGTCAGTTAACAGAGATCCAGTAAGGAGAAACACCAGGAGGTCTATAGAGAACAAAATAATACTCCATGACTCTAAGCCATGATCGGAATATTTTCATAAGAGCATGAATTCCAATACAACACAGATTCATTAATGATTGCCACATCAAATTGAGTTGTAACCAAAAGTTCAAGAATGGTATAAACAAATACATTTGGATAATCATTTTAGAACAGCACATATCCAATAAATGATTTACTATAATTTTTTCCTGTTTTAACTTTATCCATATTTAGAATGAACAAAAACCCCTAGCTGAAGAATGAATCTCTTATTAATTTTTTTTAAAGTTTTAAAATAGACCAAAGTGGGGTGGCTAGGTGGTACAGTGGATAGAGCACTGGCCCTGGAGTCAGGAGTACCTGAGTTCAAATCCAGCCTCAGACACTTAATGATTACCTAGCTGTGTGGCCCTGGGCAAGCCACTTAACCCCATTGCCTTGCAAAAAAAAAATCTTAAAAATAAATAAAAAAATAAAATAGACCAAAGGCATCTTTCTCATATAAGTAGTCCTGCTGATATTCGCCCCCCCCACAAAAAAAAAACCCTTGTAATAAAGAATCATACCCTGATGTCACAAATCTTAAAAAGATCAAGACTAAATACTTTCTGGCTGTTAAAGATTTAGAGGATGATAGATCAAATGGGTCATTCTTATACTTGATTAGTGAGCACCTAGCATGATTATAGTAATTTGCTATAAAGAGCTTACAGGGACATAAAGGGACCTATACCCTTATGTATTTAGATGTCTGTTTCAGGCAGAGGTCGTATAGACAGTCCATTGCAATGAGCCAGGTGAGGCATTCTTTTAAGGGAATCCTATCTTAGCCAGTGCTGATGACCATTCTTTCATAGGGCACTCCACCTTCAGTATTAGACATCAAACCTGGTAGGGCTAATGGCATCATTGGCACATTGGTGTCCTATTGTTAACATACCTGATGTCAGATGGACTAATTAGAAGAAACATATTTATAATACAGCCATTTTCTATAATTAGATCTTCAGGTGACTTTAGATCTAAAGAATCAGAGAGTGCCATGTGGTGACTATGATCAATTTCAGCAAAGTGATCCAGAGAGAAATTATAGTTAATTTTATTAATTACTGCCCATGCACCTAAGGACTGTGTAGCAAATGAAATATAATAAACAAAAACTTGACATGCAAAAATACAATAATCCCAAATCACATTTAGAACTGGAATTTTTTTTTAAAATAACTCTTTCTAGGAAACCTGTTTAGTTTTTAACCATGCTTAAAATAGAAATACAAATCATTTCTTTCGGAATTATTTTAAACCATTAGAATATCTTGGGTGACTTTAAACTTTTAACATGTATCATTAATTTAAAATGCAATGAAACAGTGGTAAGAACTCTAAGTAGGGTAACACATGAATGATTAGATTTTACTAAACATGATCTTTTTGTATATATATATATATATATATATATGTATGTATGTATGTATATACCTACAGATTTATAGCAAGCTCAGTCAATCATTTAGAAATTTCAGGGATCCCAGAGAGGGGCCATTATCCATACAGAATAACCAATCACCAATTTCAGTCTTTAACATTATTACAGTAACTCCAAATAGCTTATATTTTCACAAAAGACAACTAAATAATTATAGGTGCAATACTTCTGAACCTTAGGTAAATTAAGGAAATTAAGGCAGTTACAAGAGTAAATAACAAGGGACAGCTAAGTGGTGCAGTGGATATTGCACCAGCCCTGGAGTCAGGAGGACCTGAGTTCAAATCTAACCTCATACACTTACTAATTACCTAGCTGTATTGCCTTGGGCAAGCCACTTAACCCCATTGCCTTACAAAAAAAAAAACCCTAAAAAAAAGAGTGGATAATATAATGGACAAAAACTTATGAACCTCAAAAAATACCCAGAAAGATTTCATTGCCCCTGTCTTTTGATTTAATACACACACACACACACACACACACACACACACACACGCAGGGATATAATTCTCAGTAGCGAGATTTTAGGGACTCTGGTCAGCCCACTAAATCTCAAGAAAGCCCAATGACTTCTTCATTCTTGGGGCCATGGAGAGGAGAGAGAGAATTACTACTGGAAGCCACATCCAGAGACTTCTGATTTCAAATATAGATATTTATATGTACACATAGATATATACATTATTATTGAGTTATACTAATTAAGATTGGCAGAAAATAATTTTAGCATTAATTATAATTTCTTTTTTTTTAGTTTTTTTTTTTGCAAGGCAATGGGTTTAAGTGCCTTGCCCAAGGCCACACAGCTAGGTAATTATTAAGTGTCTGAGGCTGGATTTGAACTCAGGTCCTCCTGACTCCAGCGCCGGTGCTCCAGGGCCAGTGCTCTATCCACTACGCCACCTCGCTGCCCCATTAATTATAATTTCTTGATATATCTCATACTGTGTATTAAAATTTTAAACAGTTAATCCTGACTCCAGGGTCAGTGCTTTATCCAGGTGCCTCCTTTTATTTTAAAAAATAAAGTTAGCAAACTTTCAAAACAGAATTTATTCTTTCACCCAATTAATAACTTAACATTTTGAAAACCTTTCTGACACTAATAGGTTTTATAGTCAGGCTGGCTGCCCCTTTCTTCACTAAATATTCTCCTCCAGCTTGAGCTCCTAGATATGTGGGCAGCCTTGCTGTAAAACCCTGGTGATGGGAGGTTGGACTGCCACCACATGGGTAGACCTAGGAAAAGCTACACCAAATAGAATGTTACCATGTTTCAACCATGGGTGAATAAGGGAGGATGGTGTTCCCTTAAATAGCCAGGAGGCTTAGAGGGCTTGAAGATCTTACCCTAGGTACTGGAGAAGGGTGAGACCTTAATGTCATTAGCTTTTGGAGCCCTGGGGTATGAACCCTTCACCCTCCCCACCACTGTCCCAAGGAGGGGCTGATGCTGCAGAAGGGAGGATGGAGTTTTGTAAAAAGAAAAGTTCCATTTCTCCTCTGAGAGAGAGAGAGAGAGAGAGAGAGAGAGAGAGAGAGAGAGAGAGAGAGAAAATAAAGGGGAGAAAGAGAAAGGAGACACACAGAATGAGAGTGACTGAGACTCTCTTCTCCAAGCTGCAGTCGCTGGATTGACACAGTCCATGGTATTCAGACTGCAAGATTCCAAATTCCAAGAGAGATTCCAAGAAGTAATTTCTCTGACAGGAGAGGAAAAGCACCAGCAGAACAGGCAAATCATGGAAGGGAATGCAATAGGCAAACAGTTTCTATACCAGAGACAAGGGGAGAGACTAGAAAATGAACCAACTCCTTAAAAAAAAATCCAGATTTCTTAAGCAATAAAAAAAACCTATTCAACAGCTATAGGGAAAAAAGGAGGGCAATCTTCCTCTCTAAATCTACTGCATGTAGATACTAATTACCACACTACGCTGCCTAAAAAAGGGGGAGCATCTATATGCCACACTGCTCCACCTAGAGAGAGAGAAGCCTCAATACAACATACATGTGATCCTTGAGAATTCAAACCACACAAAAATACACTTGATCCTCAGGGGTGGGAGCCAGAGCCACACAAAACACTGCAAAACATATGTGGTCCTGTGGGGTTCTGAGCCACAGAAATCAAAGGGAAGGTGAGAAGGCTGGCTAAGAGTCTAGTTTGGTCTAGTCTGGAGGAGATGGGGCATAGTTAAGTGGTCCCTCACCTTATAGAAGTCTGAGTGTCAGATTCATGTCCCTTCATCAGTTGTCAGTATGAGGACAGGGAATTGGGTGATGCCACCACAAAGATAGGGTTCTTGGAAGTGAAAAACTCACAACTAGCCCTGAAGGTATAAAAGCTCAGGATTTTTTAATTCACAAGCCTGCAAAGTTCACAGATTAAACTTTTTCCTGAAGACAATAAGCTACTTAAGGACAGGCAGATATACAAAGGTCTAAGTGAGAATGTCTGAGGGAAAGAGAGAAAGGAAAACAGCCATAAGAAATGATCAGACGTAGATTTGAATAAGTAAGTCTGATCTCAAAGGGAATGTGGGCCAAACTTTTATAGTCTTGTTCACTTCCTGTGCAGGGAAGAATCAGAGAAAAAGTTAAAGGGGAACCCCACCTCTTCTACCTGACTGGAGTCAGGCACCCACTTTGAAAGGCTGAGAGAAAGGAAGCTGGAGGAGGGGTAGAGGGATGAGCTGAGGCTGCTTTTATCTTGGTGAATTTACATTTAACAATGAAGTTACATTGGACAGTTGAAGGGGACTTGCAGAGGTAGTCCTCAAAATTATCAGACAAGCACAAATAATATTCTCTTAATATTAAAAAACTAGATAGATATTTCTCCTTCAACAGTAGAATGTAAACTCTTTGAAGAAACATTTTTTGTTTAATATTTGTACATCCAACCCCTAGAATGGATCCTTATTTATTATAGTACACACTATATTAATTTATTAAATCAAATTATGTGACCTTAGGCAAGCTAGATGACATGGTGAATGTAATGTGGGAGTTAGAATTGGATTAGAATGTAGAATTAGGGTTAGACCTTAGTTTGAATCCTGCTTCAAACATTCATTAGCTCTGTGACTCTGGATAAGTCCCTCAATACTTTTTTGCCTATTGCTGTAGCTGTTCTCAAAGTGTAGGCTGAGGACTGCTGGGCATCACCAAGACCCTTGCAGGGCATCTACAAGGTCAAAACTATTTTCCTAATAATAATAATTCCTAATAATAATGTTACTTGCCTATTAAAATACTCCTCCTGTTTCCAACTACATATCTATGTGACTGGATTTTCTTCATTTACTTCAACCAAAACAACAAACCGCAACAGTCTGAAAGTGAAGCAGATATGAGAAACAGCTGTCTTCTATTAAGTCAGACATTAAAAAGATTAGCAAAAATATGTAAGTCATTGCCACTCTTCTCACTACATTTCTTTTCTTTTAAAAATATAGTTGCTTTTCATTAAAAATGTTATACATGTTAATATCAAATGGAATTAATATTATTTTTAAATGATTTAAATATACATTTTTAAATTGTATCATTTTAAATGTCTAATATGGTACATATTAATAGATATGCATAGCCTAAATAAATGACAACTCTTTGGGAAGGGTCCTCAATGATTTTTAAGAATCTAAAAGAGGGGGTGGCTAGGTGGCAGCTAGGTGGTACAGTGTATAGAGCACTGGCCCTGGAGTCAGGAGTACCTGTGTTCAAATCTGACCTCAGACACTTAATAATTACCTAGCTGTGTGGCCTTGGGCGAGCCACTTAACCCCATTGCCTTGCAAAAAAGAAAAAAAAGACTCTAAAAGAATCCTGAGAACAAAAAGTTTGAGAATCAATGTTTTAGAAGATCATTGATTCCCAAACTCATGCTAAGATCTCCCAAATCATCAGTCAGCTGTAAAAAGGTCATAAGGAAAACTATTATAACTATTACTACTACTGCTCTGGAAAGATTCAAACATTTGGGTTTGTTTTCTAGATGTCATAAACTCTCTGTGTGACCTCAGGCAAGGGGGGGCAATGCTTCTTTAGCTATTTAAGGTTTATAAAACATTTTTACTTGAAACATAGAAAAGGCATGCTCCAGTTTTTAGATGAGAAAACTGGCTTAGAAAATGAAGTGCCAATACCACTAGTAAGAGTCTGAACCTGGATTTGAGTCCAATTCCCTCTTGCCAAATTCACTGCTCTTTCCATTATATCCTGTTGCCTATACAATGCCTAGCACCATCAAGATAGTGTTGCCAGTTATCACTGTTATGGAGTCCTGATAGAGGTTTGAATTAGGATCATAATATGATGATTTTAGGCATGGAAGGGACCTTACAGCTCCTCGAGTTTAGGCTGGGCAATCCTATGGAGCCCTTCCCAGAATGTTTTTAAACTGAGTAAATAATTTAATTTCATTAACTAAAAGTTATAGGATAACAAAGGAAGCCAATTATATTAAAATAATTATCAAAAGAGAAAAGCTGTAAGATTAAAATCAATGCAAAACAAGTTTCCACATTAGACAGTGAGGTGATACTATAGTGGACAAAGAACTGGGTCTGGAGTCAGAAAGACCTGAGTTCAAATGTTATGGTCAAGTATGCTGTTTTCTCATCAGTGAAATGAAGATAATAATAGTACCTACTTCCCAGGGTTGTTTTGAGAATCAAATGAGATGTTTGTTAAGAGCTCAAAGCACAATAAAATGCTGCTTATTTACTATTACTACTACTACTGCTACTGCTACTGCTACTGCTACCGCTACTGCTACTACTGCTATTGCTACTATTACTATCAATGCTGCTGTTACTACTATTGCTGCTATTTCTATTACTGCTGCTGTCACTATTGCTACTACTGCAACTACTACTACTGCTATGACTGTTACTATTACCCCCATTACTACAATACAACTACTGCTACTCCTACTGTTGCTACTTCTATACTGCTGCCGTTACTATTGTTACTACTGAAACTGCTACTACTGCTGCTGACTATTGTTACTATTACCACTATTACTACAATATAACGACAACTATTATTACTACTGCTACTACTGTTACTATTACAACTGCTGCTGCAGCCATTGTTACCACTACCACTATTACTATACTATAACTACAACTATTACTACTACTGCTGCTGCTGTTGCTACTACTACTACTACTACTACTATTACTGCTACTAGTTAGTGCTGCTGCTGCTGCTAGTTATCCTTCCTTCTTGAAGAGGACTGAAATGACAACACTGTGTTAAACGTCAAGCTACTGTGTCCAACTGTGACTGATCAGACCAATACCACAGGTTTACCATAAATAGTTCATGTGAACATTTGGGGTGAATTCTCTAAATTTGCACATCTCACATTTCTTTTGAGCTGCTTCAATTCTGCTTTGCTCATAGAGCACAGGCGGTCCTATACCAGTGTCTTCTATGTTGAAATTCCAGAGTACTTAAAGAAAGACCCTGAGTGCTTACCCTGTGTTGAGTTCTCTATAAAATAGTCTTTTTTGGCAAGCTTAATTTGGCAAGCTACTTCTACTTTTGCTACTGCTGCTATAGCTACTGCTGCTGCTGCTGCTACTGCTTCTATGGCTACTCTTCCTTCTACAAATTAAGAAGACTTGGTTGAGTCCAATCCTCTTTTTTTTAAGTTAAATGAATGATTTTCTTGAGGTCACTCAGTAATTATATTAACTAGAACTTGAATTTGAGTCTTAATGATAACACATTCACAAGTCTTTGCCCCACCCCGATACCCCTGATATTGCAATATAATGGAAAGAGTCCTGATTTGAGAGTCAGAGTAATCCTTATTCTGATTGCTATTCCCTCTGTGACTTTAGGCAAAATACTCTATCTGAACCTTAGTTTCCTCTTCTGTAAACCAATTATACTTATCCTTGCCTGACTGTATAGTACATGGTAACAGTGTTAGGAGAAAAGGGTTTTTTTAATCTTAAAGATCTGTGGGAAAATGGGAGGTTTTTAAAAAATTTAAATTGTATTCTCTAGTGAGATTATTACAATATACTATGATCTTAGAGAAACTGCAGGAGTCTCACAGGGCAATGGAAAGATTCATGGTGGATTCATATTTATGGGGGGGGGCACTGTATCAGCAATGCCCACAAGATGGTTTGAAACATTCCATTGATGATTTGTTTGACTAGCTTAGAAGATGGAACAATATGTAACAGAAATGAGAGACCCTGAAAGGATCTCTCAGTATCACTGAGATATTTAGATCCTCTAAGGAAGATGGATGAAAGCCCACAGGAGAGAATCATAGAGGCTGGGAAATTGTGAAGGGTTCTGGACCCTTCTATTAGTTTAGTCAGTCAATGTGCATTTTTTAGCACTTTCCAAGTGTCCACTACTATGCTAAACCTGGGAATACAAAGAAAGACAAAAAACAGAGCCTTTAGGGAGCTCATATTACCAAGAAGATACCATGTCACTGCAGGCTTTTCCAGTCTGTGAGCTCCTGTCTATGAAGGGCAGGGCCCAAGCCAGCCATGCTCTGCTCCACCCAGTTCCACTCCTGACCCTGGACTTTTCTACCCTGTCTAGATCACAGCTCTTCTGTACTTCCCTCCCCACATCTTTTCAGCTGCCTATTATGTTTTCTCACATTCTACTTTAAGTTCCTTAAGGGAGTTTCTTTCTTTCTACTTGTATTTGTGCTCCTAGTTTTTGACATAGTGTCTGGCACACAGTAGTCACTTAATAAATGCTTGTCCCATTTATTCATCTTTCTACTAATCCATCTTTCTATTTATCCATCCTTCTTTCTATTGATCCATTTATCTACCTTTTTTCTCTCCATCATCTTTATATTTATCTATCCTTTCTATCCATCATTTATCTATTTCATCCTTTTTTCTATCCAGCCATCTTTCTATTTATTCACCCAGCTATCATTTATTTATCTCTCTTTCTTCCTTTTTTCTTTTTAATAAGTATTTTGTTTTCCAATTATATACAATAATAGTTTCTACCTATCATTTTTTGGTAAGGTTTTGAATTTTACAATTCCACACCCCCTTTTCCTTCTCCCCTCCCCCCTATAGAAGACAATCTGATGAATTGATCAAAATTGAATGTATTGAGAGAGAAAAAACATATCCTTGAGAAAGAAATAAAATTTTAGAGATAGGAAAATTATGTAGTACATAAGATGGCTTTTTAAAAAAAGATTGAAGGTAAAAATCTTTGGTCTTTGTTTAAAGTCCATAGTTCTTTTCTAGTTACAGATGATATTCTCCATCACAGATATTTTAAAATTGTCCCTGATTATTGCACTGATGGAATGAGCAAATCTATTAAGGTTGATTTTCACCCCAAGTTGCTGTTAGGGTGTACATTGTTCTTCTGCTTCTGCTATTCTCACTCAGCATCTATTCATGCAAGTCTTTCCAGGTTTTTCTGAAATCCCATCCCTCTTGGTTTCTAATAGGACAATAGTGTTCCATCACAAACATATACCACAATTTGTTCAACCATCTCCCAGTTGATGGACATCCCTTCAATTTCCAATTCTTTGCCACCACAAACAGGGCTGCTATGAATATTTTTGTACAAGTGATGTTTTTACCCTTTTTCATGATCTCTTCAAGGTAGAGACCCAGGAATGGTATTGCTGGATCAAAGGGTATGCATGTTTTTATTGCCCTTTGAGCATAATTCCAAATTGCTCTTCAGAGAGATTGATCAGTTCACAGTTCCACCAACAATGCATTATATCCTAGATTTCCCACATTCCTTCCAACATTGATCATTGTCCTTTCTGGTCATATTGGCTAGTCTGATAGGTGTCTACCTCTTTTCTATACATCCATCTATCCTTTCTTTCCATCCATCTACTCCCTTTGTCTATCTCATTTATCCATCTTTTTATATATTTATCTTCTAAATAACCTTTTTACTTTTTATGCAACCTTCTATCCATCATTAACTTACATGTAAATCACTATTTATATACAAGATACTTACAGAGTAGATAGAAAGTGCTTTTTTTTTTTTTGGTTGAGGCAATAAGATTAAGTGACTTGCCCAGGGTCACATAGCTAGTAAGTGTTAAATATTTGAGGTTGGATTTGAGCTCAGAACTAGGATCAGTACTCTATCTACTGCATCACCTTGCTGCCCAGATAAAAAAGTAATTTGAAAAGGACATTAGCTGTTGGGGATTCTAGAAAACAACTCTTGTAGTTAGTGGAATTTGAACTGATTCTTAAATGAAGTTAGAGAAACTAAGAGGCAGAAAGAAGAAATAGAACATTTTAGGAGCCATTTGGTCGAGTCACTAAACCTCTGTAAATCTTGTGGGAAGGAGGAGATGACAAAATGATCCCTAAGATCCCTTTCAGCTATAAATCTTATGGATGGGTATTCTATGGAAGAGGGGTTGATTTCACCCCAATAAAAAGAAACATGTCTTAATAATTAGAACTGCCCCCAAGTGGAGTTGCCCAACCAGGAAGGTAATGAAGTCCTTATTATTGAAAGCCAAGGAAAGTTTGGATGACCACTTGTCAGAGATACTATGGAGAGAATTCTTCCGTAGCTATGTTAGACTGGATGTCCAGCTTTAAGAGTTTACATATAATAATTTATTTGTAACAAGAAAAATGTTTATTTGTTTTAAGTGGGGTGTGGTGGGTAGAGTGTTATATTTTGATTCAGGACTACCTGGGTTCAAATCTTGCTCTACTATTAATAAGATGAGTGACACTGGTCAAGTCATTTTGCAGGCTTTGTCTCAGTGGCTTCATCTATAAAATGTATATTGTAGTGACCTCTCTCACAGAGTCATAAGGCTCAAATGAGGTATGTATAAAGGTTTTGATCAACTTTCAAACTCTATACAAATGCCTGTTTTCTTTTTAATCATTATTATTCTATGCTATAATGGAGTGATTGGTGGCTTATGGTACTGAATGAGAGGATTTTCATTATGGGTTGCCAATGAATTAACAAATACTTATAAGTTCATAGATTTTGGAGCCTAAAAAACTTTAGGATTTATAGAGAGCAAATGCCTCATTTTTCAGACGAGGGAACTGAAGCCTGAGAAGGGTCAGACATATAGCTCTTTTCTGAAGCATGATTTGAACTCAGATCTTTCTGACCTCAAGCTCCTCACTTCATATTTACTGAATAGGCACTTTCATGCAAGACAGGATGAATAATGTAATCAAAAGAAGAAAGAGCTCCAGACTTGGTGCTGCAGACAAGGTCTTGGTTCCAATGCTTTGTGTTTGTATGACAGTGAGCAAGAAATTTGACCTCAAAAGGTTCTCATTGTGACTTGGTATAGTTGGAAATATGCTAACTCTAACTGTGTGACTGGGCAAATTACTTAATCTTTCTCAGTCTCAATTTCTTTCTTTTCTTTTTTTTTCAGTCTCAATTTCTTGATTTGTAAAGTGGAAACAATAATGTATTACCTACTTCACAGAACTGCTATAAAGAAAGTGAATGAATCTATTAAGTACTTACTGTGTCCAGCCACTGTGCTAAGAATATTACCAACAAGTAAGCAAGAATTTCACAGCCTCAAGGAGTTTACATTCTTATAGACAAAGGTGGTGCTGCTGCTGCTGATGTTTGTTCTTCCTTCTCAATGACCATGACATCAGGGAGATTATGCCATAGCAAGCACATGAACTGGATTTGAATGAGGGACCAGCCTCACTTTTTCCTCTAGAGCCATCTGAGTCCAGTGGCCAGATATGGAACAGGGCGACTGGAGATAGGGGAAAAGAGGAGTGTTTTGTTCAGGGAAGTCAGAGGGAGAGTGATTGGAATTATGAGACAACTGGTTGAAATGTCCTTTCCAGGAATGGTAGTGTTAATTTGATTACCATTTGCAGAGTTACAATTGGAAAGATGGGAGGAGTATTTAGGCACATGAAAATGCTTGGGAAGTGATTATAGCTTGTTTTGGTCAAGATGCAGTGAGCCAGGCAGAAGTCCAGGATTCTGGGGTGGAAGGTGAAGGCTGGAATATTGGATTATGAAGCTTTAATAAAATTTTTTATTATAATATGACTAATTTTGTGTTTATTTTTTGGTAAATAATATTTTATTTTTCCAGTGATATATAAAGATAGTTTTCAATATTCTTTTTTTTAGTTGTTTTTTTTTTTTGCAAGGCAATGGGGTTAAGTGGCTTGCCCAAGGCCACATAGCTAGGTAATTATTAAGTGTCTGAGGCTGAGTTTGACTCGGTCTGACTCCTGACTCCAGGGCCAGTTCTTTGTCCACTGTACCACATAGCCACCCCTCAATATTCATTTTTATAAGATTTTGAATTCAATTTTTTTCTACCTCCCTTCTTCCCTCACAATCCAGTAGTGGCATTCAAATAAATTAACAATTCTGCTCTAATGGCCATTTTAAGTATACGAAAAGATATACTGAAAGGTAGTTTAATATTGCATGCATTTAATACTCAAATAAGAACAATAAAAGAGGTACACAAAACTAGATTATGTTATATTACTCACAGTAAACATACAAATCCTAATGGAGCAAAAGCAGCTTTGTTGGACCACAGCAGCCAATGTTGGAACATATGCAGAACCAAAACTCATTCTACCTATTCTAACTTTTTTTTTCTTCTACTTCTATGACTCCTGAAATGGATGATAAGATTATCCTTGAAATTTATATTTCTGTTGGTTCATTGTGTCCCAATTTCCTATTGGTTTCACAGTTCAGGGAACTCATAATAGTGCACTCATAATATCTCAGGGGAGTTTTGGTGGTAACACAAAACGGAAACATATGATAGTTTGTCACTCCCTGATTGTTTGACACTCTCTCTTTATGTCATATGTTTATTTACTGAAGTAACAAAAATGAGGGAATGAAAATGTAGCATTTCATCAAAGATATAATGAGTTTTAAGAAAAGAATAAATAAATATTACAAGCATAGTTTTGTCAATTTTTTTCACCAATAGAGGAATGAACATTACTATGGTTGCTTAGAAAAAAATGCTGTTGCACAGATGAACATTAAAAAAGAGTAAGGAATGTAAATTTGGGATTTCCACATTGGGCAACTTCCCAGGCACTCACCTTCAAGAGAACACTGATTACAAGTGCCATTTTAATGATCAATCCACTATAGTCAACATAAACTTAAGTATCTGTTCTGCTCAACCAGTGCAAACCAGCTGAATCCCTCTCATCCCTTCTCCCCAAGGCAGCAAGCAATCTAATGTAGGTTACACAAGCACAATCATGTAAACACATTTCCATATTAGTCATGTTGTGAAAGATGAAATGGAACAAAAGGAAAAAAGCCATAAAAAACAAAAATCCACAAAAGAGAAAATAGTGTGATTTGATTTGCATTCAGACTCCACAGTTTTTTTTCCTTGTTATGTATTACATTTTCCATCATTAATCCTTTGGAGTTTTCTTGGAGTATTGCAATGCTGAGAAGAGTAAAGTCAATTATAGTTGATTGTCATACAGTGTTGCTATTACTGTGTATAATGTTCTTCTGGTTCTACTCCCTTCACTATACAGCAGTTCACACTGAAATCTGCCTGCTCATCATTTCTTATAGCACAATAGTATTCCATTACATCATATACCACAACTTGTTCAGCCATTCTCTTAGTTTTCAATTCTTTACCAGCACAAAAAGAACTGCCATAAATGTTTTTTGTATATGTGGATCCTTTCCTGATTTTTTTATGATCTCTTTGGGACATAGACCTTGTAGTGGATATGCTGCATCAAAGGGAATGTGTAATTTGATTGTCCATTGTGCATCATTGATGCATTTTATTTTTATTCCACTTACATTTTCCACTGTATACTTACCCTCACCTTTCTTAGAGGGTAATAAAAAATAAGAAATAGGAAGGAAGAAAATTTTTTTTTGCATAACTAGTCATAACATCTCAGAAAAATCAAACATTGTATGTAGTATTCCATACCCATGATTCCCCACCTCTAACTATGTAAAGGAAGATGTCTTCTCTCATTTCTTCTTTGGGGTCAAGCTCGGTTATTATAATTTTACAGCAAAAACATGGTGTTTTTAAGATGGTCAGGAAATAGTATGGTAGGCCTGGATCTGGAAGGCTCACTGATCAGGAAGCTGAGTCTCCATGGTGGGAGGTTGAGGATGGAGGACAGGAGCAATGGCAGCTTGAAGTTGGGAGGACACCATGCCCAAGTGCTTTGTAAACCTGGGTCTATAGACAGGTGAATTGTCCCAAGAATGCTTAGCCCTGGGCTAGATACTATGATGGATGTAAGAGATGAAGATATCTCTGCAAATCTGGTTGGAGAGACAAGATGCATATGTATGGAATGATGCCAGATGGTGTATATATCTGTAAACTGTGCAGTGTGGAAAGAGAGGGGCTCTAGAGGAAGATTCTAAGGGGTTGAAGGAGAGAAAGATTGGAGTATCACTCAGGGCTATCTCAGGGAAGCCTTTCTACCGGTAATGGATTTGATTTAGACAAGAATAAGCAGGAATTCAACAGTTGAAGAGAAGGAAAGAATGGCACTCCTAGGTACTCCAAGAGAGCAAACATGTAGAGGTAGGTGGGAGGTATATGTTCCTGGAGGTTCAGTCATGCAATTTACCTGGAGTACAGAATGAGGGGGAGAACAGTAGAGACAAGATTGGAAAGGTAGGTTGGTTCTGTACTGTTGTTCAGAGTCTCAGTGTTATCTGACTCTTCATGACCTCTTTTGGGTTTTTTTTTTGACAAAGACACTAGGGGTTTACCATTTCCTTTTCCAGCTCATTTTATAGATGAGGAAATGGAGGCAAACAGGGTGAAATGATTTGTTTAGTCTCATATAGTGTCTCAGGCTGAATTTGAACTCGGGTCTTCCTGACTCCAAGTCTGGAGTGCTCTCCATTGTGCCACCTAGCTGCCTCTCTGTATTGTAAAAAACTGACAAAGAAATTTAAACTGGTAGGTGAACCTTTTTTTCCTCCTCATCAACGTTAATTCCTACTTATGAAAATTCCAACTCAAATGCTGCCTACTGTTCGAAGGCTTCCCTGAGATAGCTCTGGTTGCTACCTCAAACTTTCTCTCTTTTAACCCTTGTAAAAGTTCCAAATAGAGAAATGACAAGATCAGTCCTCTGCCTGGTAGAATGAGATCACCATAGGAAGGCTGAATGTAGAGTAGACCAAGAGACCCAGTGAGGGCTAAGCCCCATTTTCTTCTGGCTACTCCCTCCCCTCCCACAAGGAAATAAAAATGAACCCAAACGAAAGATTCAGGACATTGATGTGGTGTTGGCCTTCTCAGTTAATAATAAGGGACACCAATTCATTTAAATTTATTGAGTCTCAGTTTCTTTATAAGAACAACTACTACACTTCCTGTATCAAATGGTTATTTTGAAGGAAACAGGATGAATTTGGAGTCAGAAGATGATGGTCACAATTTGGGGGGCCCTCTTGTTTCCCTTTCTATAAAAGGAGAGGGCTGAACTAGTTAGTATAGAAGATATCCATCTCCTATGATATTTTGAAAGGTGAGAATGTGAGAACATTGAAGGTATTGTATAAAAAGGATTGAAGTCAGGGGATCTGAATTCTATCTCTATTTCTGACAATAACTCATTGTGTGGCCCAGGGTCAGTCCCTTCCTCTGCCTGGGTCTTAGTCTACCCCTCCACCCCCAATATAATCATCTAGAAAACCCTTTTCAGTACTCCTGTTCCAAATCACTTTGTGACTGATTGATAGAGCTGGGAGTCTTTATTATTTTTTAGAATTATTCTGATAATGGTTATTATTTAAGATAATTGGATAATGAAATAGAGAACTGGAAGGGACCAGAGGAACATTTGCTGACATCTACACCAGCCCTTTAAAGTTTGCAAAGAATTTTGCATTCATTATCTCTTTTGATCCTTACAACCACTCCTAGGGAAAAGGTGCTATTTTTATCCTCATTTTACAGAAGTGGAAACTAAAGTATAATGACCTGGCCAGGGTAGCAGAGTTATGACAGGTAAGATGTGAATCCACTTTTCTCTAGACTATAAATCTCATGATCTTTTGATTTCATCATACTGTTCCTTAGAGAAGGCAAAATCTGTGTGTGGGGAGATGTCCTTTGCCCATTTTTCAGTGACCCCTAAAGAATTCAGGGATGAATGTCAGGGGGTCTTTTGGGGAACAAAATTACATCTTAAATTTTGACTAATCTCTAGCTGAAATTTACTATCTCTTCCAATAATTTAAAGACAAGATTTTGAGAAGGATTCACCAATCTACTGAAAGGGTCCTGAGCACAGAAATGGTTAGGAATACCAAACCCCATCCCCCTCATTTGAAATCTGAAGACCAAGAAAAGTTAAGTGCCTTGCCCAAAGTGACACAGTTGATAAATAGCAGAGAGCTGGGGTTCAAATCTAGATCCTTTGACTCCAAATCTAGGATTTTTCCTCCTGTAGGCAGTCACATTGTACTCAGTTATTATAAATGTAGAATTTGGTTTTTCCTGGTGCAGTGTGGATAGAGTGTTAGACCAGGAAGACTTGTCTTCCTGGATTCAAATTCAACCTCAGACACTTACTAGCTCTGTGACCCTGAGCAAGTCACTTAACCCTGTTTGCCTCAGTTTCTTTATCTGTAAAATAAGCTGGAGAAGGAAAGGACAAACTACTCCAATAACTTTGCCAAGAAAACCTCCAATAAAGTGTAGGATTCAACTGACCAAGAACATTTTTCTGTCTGTTTGTCCCTGTGTCTCTGTCTGTCATATACCACACACACACACACACACACACACACACACACACACACACACACACACACACACACCAGCAGCAGCAGCAGCAGCAGCAGCAGCAAACATTGCCAGGTGCACAGTTGAGTTTTTCCAAATTTCAGGAGCAAAGAATGGAGCAGGTCCAACTGGCTTATCCCAAAAACCTGTCCTCACTAATTCAATCTGCAAACACTGACCAGGGACTGTTTCAGGGCCCAGGCCCAGGCCAGCAGGCAGGCTAAGGCGGCTGCCTTGGCTCTGGTCAAGGTTGGGGCATGGCCAGGGCGAGCTGAGGTTGTCCATATGGCCTCAGGCCTCATCCCTAGGCCCCAGTGGTTTGGGCTTCTCACAGGTCCTGCTGTGGGGAGAAGGGTCTGGAGGTCTCAGACAGCTGTGTGCATTTGTGTATTCTTTAGATAAAAGATGGAGAAAGCTAGTTCCTGTTGTTTCTTAGAATAATTGACTTTCAGGCCTGGGTGGAACCCTAGAGAGGACTGATAAACAAACCCTCTTCTTTTTGTGGCCAAGGAAACTAAGGATGAACATGGATATAGACTCAGAGGGCATGGGTTCAAATCTTAACACCACCTGTGTGACCCTGGACAAGTCCCTTCCCTTTTTTTCTCTGGCTCTCCTCCCTCATCTAAAACATGAGGGTGAGATGATCTCCAAAGTCCCTTCCAGTTTTAAATCTCATGACTCAGAGAAGGTGAGGAACTTGCCTAGACTAGCAGGTCAGAGTAGAGCTGGAACTCCCTGTCCAGTGCTCTTTCTATTACACCACACTACCTCCCTTGCACCCCATCTCACACTCAGAAGGGTCATCTCCAGGTTAGGCAGAGGCCATCCGGCCTCCGAGAAATAGGGCTTGTGACCTGCCAAACCTGCATTTATACAGGTCCCCAGGCAGCCAGCCTTGTTAGAGCTGTCCATGTGCCTTCTCCTGTTTATGTGTTTTGGCTTTGAGTTGGTGCTGCCAGACCCCCTTGAGGAGGCCTGGTGAATGAGAGGAAGGGGATCTGCCAGTTCTTTCCAGCCCCTGTAGGAGAAGAGGGACCAGTTTTCTGTTGGTCACCTGAATTTCCCAATCTCTCCTTTGGACTCAAGAGGGCCATGATGCCTTCTTCTGAATCCCCTACAATCTTCCTCCCAAGCCTGGTCGTTGCTCCCTGGAATCAGTAGGGTCACACCTGGACAATGTCACTTCTGAAACTTTTAGCTGCCTTGGAGGCTGTTCCCCCTTCCCCCTCCTTCCACCTTCCAAACCTTTCTCCAGTCCTCAAATGTTTCTCCCTCCTGACTCTAGGGACTTGCTATTCTTCTATCTGTTTTTCTCTTTTTTTATCTGATCATCTTTCCCTGATTTTTTCTGCTGGCCTCTCTCCTCCATTCTGAGAATAATCATTAGCTTTCCTTTGGTTTCTACTCTCAACCATCTCCTCTAGATGCATAGAGTTCAACCCTTTCAACATAAGCTGGAGCTAGAAGGACCCTTAAGCTACTTAAGATGATGAAACTGAGGGCAAGAGAAGTAAAGTGATTTGTTTAGGGTCATTCAACCAGTGAAAGACTCTGGATTGCCTAAAGAAAACATTCCTCTTATGATGCTCCATCTTTCATGAAGCCTCCTTCTCCAATATTCCCTGGAGAATTAGGCCAGATCTCTCTGCTTCTCTCATATGCCCCTAGGCATCTAGATGGTGTAATGGATAGAGAGAGTGCTGGCCTTGGAGGACTGGAGTTTGGATCCAACTTCAGATACTTGACTCTTACTAACAGTGTGACCTTGAGCAAGTCACTTAGCCCTGACTGTGTCACTTCTAGGGCTATCCCTGGTCATCCCGATTCACATCTGGCCACTGGACCCAGATGGCTCTGGAGAGAAAGTGAGGCTGGTGACTTAGCACAACTTCCTCCCCACCAAATCCAATTCATGTGCTTGTCATGGCATCATCTCCCTGATGTCATGGTCTTCTTCAAGAATGAAGGACAAATCATCATCTTCATTTGTGTCTACATCTTCTCCCCATTTCCCCTTTAAATTGTAAGCTCCATGAAGAGGAAGGTTGTCATTTTTATTTTTGTATCCTTGAACATGTTTAATATTCAATGAACAAATTATATACCTACACATTTTCATTGAATTCATTATTATAGTGCAAAGACTGATGTAACTGAGAGGACTCTTAGAACACAGAATGTAAGAACTGAGACGGAGACCCAGAATATGAGAAACTGGGAGGGACCTTGGAACATAGAATGTCAGAGCTGGGAGGATCCTTAGAACACTTGTTCCTCCCCTCCCCAGCCAAATCTCCAGTTATTCATCCCTCCAATCCCTCCTTCACATGCTATCAGGGTCATCCCTCTCCTGAATGGTCCTGATTACATCCCTTCGGAGGTTCTCCATTACCTACAGGAGGATACCACCACTCCTTAGGTTTTTTTTTTTTTTTTTGCAAGGCAAACAGGGTTAAGTGGCTTGCCCAAGGCCACACAGCTAGGTAATTATTAAGTGTCTGAGACCGGATTTGAACCCGGGTACTCCTGACTCCAGGACCGGTGCTTTATCTACTATGCCACCTAGCTGCCCCTACCACCACTCCTTAGGCTGAAGCCCCATGGCCTCATGCTCCAGCCTCAGGTTTTCTCTCCAACTTCACCTTCCTCTGCTCCTATTAATAATAAATCCTTTGTGGAGCTGGACAAAGTTTCTATTCCTGCTTCCATATCTTCGTCCATGTCAGTTCTCACCTTTCTCTCATTTTCATCTACTGGTAGGAGGAAGATAGAGGTCTCAGACGTAGAAGGGCCTTGAACATTATCTTCACTGACCTTCAGCCCTCATTTTACATATGGGGAAAAAGTGAAGAAGAAATTGGACTAAAACAGAGGACCATGGATATATTCCTAAACTTCTGGTTTAGGAATTTTTTAATATTTTGGTAATTCTTTTTAATATAATTGATCTCCTTGGCAATCCTATACATTTTATTTTATGAAGAACATTATTCTGAGATGGGGTTCTTAGACTCCCCCTGGTTGCCAAAGGTATCTATGGCTACCAAGAAAGTTAAGAATCCCTTCCCTAAAGGATTTGTGAATAGGTGGCCCAATGGATAAAGGGCTGGGTCTGGAGTCATTATGACTCCTCTTCCTGTGTTCAAATCTGGCTTCAGATACCTACTAGCTATGTGACCCTGGGCAAGTCACTTAACCCTGTCTACCTCAAATTCTCCCTTATAAAAAGACCTGGAGAAGAATCTTTGCCAAGAAAATCTCAAATGGGGTCACAAAGAGTTAGACATGACCAAAAAAACCCAATGAAAAACAATGGGTTTATAGATGCTCTTTGCCAGGAACCACAGAACCTGAGTATCTTCATCTATTAGACAATAGAGAGGTAAAGATCCTTGTCTGCATGGTAGAGAGTAAGATGGCATCCATGTAGGAACCTAGATCCCCGCCAGCTCCTGGAGGATTTCTCAACCAGAACCAGGCATTTTGCCTGAACCAGCTGCCACCCCAACAGTTTTCCCACCCCTCCCCCTTTCCTGGGCCTCCCCACCTCTGGAGCTCTTGCTGAGGCTAGAAGCATGATTTCCAAATGACGTAGCCCATTCGCTCATTCCTGGACCTCCTCACACAGTTGCTGTGATTTTGCACGGCCCCATTAATCCCACTGGGTGGGCAGTATCATCAGCTGGGACCTTGACTCTTCTTAGGGAGGAACGCAGGGACTAGACATAGGCCCTTCTTGTGACCACACTCTCACCTAGAATTTTTAGACCTTTCCTTAGTTTTGAAAGGACTAATAAGGTCAGAGCTGGAAGAAACTTTAGAGGGATAAGACATAGAATGTCAGCGCTAGAAGGTACCTATAATATAGAATATTTAATGTTTGTGCTAGAAGAGATCTCAGAAGGTCAGTTCTGAAAGAAATTTAAGAAAACAGAATATAGTATGTCAGAACTAGAAGGTACCCAGAATGTAGAATATTTAATATTTGTGCTAAGAGAAATTTAAGACCGAAGAACTTAGAATCTTTAGAACATGTCAGAGATGGAATCTAGCCAATCAATTAATCATTAAATGCTTATTAAAAACTAACTATGTGCTTGGTATAGTCTAGAATATAAAAGGTCAGAACTGCAAGGAACCCTAGAGATTGCTTAGTCTAGTCCTCTCCTTTTGCAAATTAAGGATGACCTAAGATTCCTAAATGGGTCAGGGCAGAGCCAGGACTAACTGACTCCCAGGCAAGTTTTTTTCCCCCCTAGATCATGATACTTTTAGAATAAAGTTCAAAGGTCAAAGTCTCCAATCCCTGGTACATATACTTTTCCATATGTGTCTTTTCTTCTTCTCTTCCATTCTGGTCAAACTAAACATTGTCTCACACAATCTTCTTTTTTCCTTTAAAGCTGGCATTTGTATACTACTTTACAGTTTGTAAAGCACTTCACAATCTTTTTTGATCCTTATAGTAATCCTGACAAGTGGGTGCTGTGATCATCTTCATTTTACAGATGAGGAAATGGAAGTCAAGGGACTTGCTCAAGGTCACACAGCTAGGTAATGTCTGAGACTGGTTTTGAACTGTGTTCTTTCTGACACCAATGACATTAAGCCCAGTTCTCCAACCAGTCTTCTTTCTGTATCTATGTTTATACTGTTTCCCTGACCCAGAATCCAGCAAAATTTTCTAAGCACTTTATATGTTTTATTTGGTCTTTGAGATATAAAGATGGATGCATCAGTGCCTGCCTTCAAGAATTTATAACCTATTAGTATATACCATACATAAATCAACATAATGCAGATCAAGTGTGGCAGAGGCAAAAAAGAACTCTTTATAGAGAGGGAAGTAAGAAAGAAGGAAGGAGAGCAAGAGAGAGACAGGACAAGCAGACAGAGACAGAGAAACAGAAACAAGACAGACATACAGAGAGAGAAGCAGTGACAGGAGGAGGAAGAAGATGGAAAAAGGTTGAAAGGGAAGAGTAAGACAGAATGAGAAAGGAGAGAGGAGAGAGACAGAGAGAGACACAGAAAGACAGAAAGAGACAGAGAGGAGAGAGAGAGAGGAGAAAGAGGAGATAGAGAGAGAGAGAGTAAATGAAGGAAGGTGGACAAAAGAGAGGGAGAAAGAAGTTGAGAAGTAAGGCAAGAGAGAGGGACACACACACACACACACACACACACACACACACACACAAAGAGAAGGAGGAGAAAGAGCCTTGTTTTCTCTCTGATTTCACACCTGTGAGGATGACATGAACAGGTCAGGGATGCTGAAGGTCAGAGCAACATTGCCAGGTTGCCAGAAGCCAGATGATGTGAAAGGAAAACCAGTTCAAGATTGTTGTATTGCTTAATTTTTTAAAAGCTTGTAACTTCAGCCCATTGAAAGGATTGAGTGTGTATGAGGGAGGAATGATGGAGCATTGGAACATAGCCCAGGCCATCTCCCTGACTTTACATAGAAGAACATCCAAATAATTCCCCAAAGAGTGATACCCTGGGGTCTCACAAGTCTTCTGGATGAGAAGTCTCTCCCAAAGTCTAAACCAAATCTCTTCTCTTACCAGTCTAAGAAAAGTCACTTTTATCATTTGAACCTCTGCTCCTACCATGAAGTACAGGAACAATTTGGGGGAGGGAAAAATCTGACAAGATCTCTCTGGCTTGCTCTCTTTCTCCCCATGAAAATTTTGAAATAATTAAGATCTGACTTATTTTGCTCTTTCCTAAATGAGTTCTCAACTCCCCTTCAAGTACTAAGGCTAGCTAGACTCCAAATATAGAAAAGGTTTTATGTAACCCAATATAAATTGTGGTATGGGCTGCAATTCAAACCCCTCAAAAATATCCCTTTCCTAGAGGATATCAAGGGAAGCTAGGTGGTGCAAGGGATTAAGTACTGACCTGACTTCAAATCCAGCTTCAGACACTTACTAGTTGTGTGACCCTGTGCAAGTCACTTAACCCTGTTTGTCTCAGTTTTATCATCTGTAAAATGAACTGGAGGAAATGGCAAACCACTCCAGTAATTTTACCAAGGAAACCCCAAACAGGGTCACAAAGAGTTGGACATGACTGAAACAACTGAAGAACAGAAATGTACTAGGGATTGTGTTATCTCATTTGATCTACACAACAACCCTCTGAGGTAGGTGCTGTTCTAATCCTCACTTTACAGACTGGCCAAGCACAGGGAGACAGGAGACAGAATGGGGACCTCAGGCAATGCCTGCTAAGTCAGTCTGGTTGGAACATAGAGTACTTGAGGAAGAGTAGTATAGGATAAGGTTACAAAGGCAGGCTGCAATCACATTGTCTAGGGTCTTAAGTATCCAGCAGAGGTGTTTATATTTTATCCTAGGAGAGATAGGGATCTATTGATACTCCTTGAGCAAGGGAGTGACATAGCCAGACCTAATTAATGGCAGCTATGTGGAAGATGGTCTGAACAGAGAAGGGATGACCACATTTCTAAAATACAATAATAATATTTGTGTTAGTTATATCCTAGGGATAATATTAAGATCAGATCAGATCTTCTTTAAAAATAATAGTAACTAGGGGGTAGCTGGGTGATGCAGTGGATAGAGCACCGGCCCTGGAGTCAGGAGTACCTGAGTTCAAATCCAGCCTCAGACAATAACTACCTGTGTGACCTTGGGCAAATCATGACCCCATTGCCTTAAATAAAAAATAAAATTAAAAAGATAATAGCTACCCCCCCCATATATATATATATATATATAATACACACACACACACACACACATATATATATATAGTGCTTTACATATCTTGATATGATTTGGATAACAACCTTGTGAGATAGGTTCTACTATTAACCCTATTTCACTGATGAGAAAACTGAGACTGAGGAGGGTTACATAGCTTCCTAGGATCACAGTGATAGTAATATGTCTAAGGGATAATTTGAATTCAAGTCAATGCTCTGTTATACTACTTAGTGGTCAATAGAATGTAAACTCCTATGGGAAATGGATTGTTGCTTTTTAATTTATGTTTTGAGTGCCTAGAGTAGTGACAGACACATAAAATACACTAAAGACTTGCTTGCATGTTAGATTACTAGAGAAGTGAATTAGGAGGCTATTATAATAGTTTAAAACAGGTAACACATCTAGAGGAAAGCACAGACACTATCTCTATTAGTATCCTACAGTTGCCTTGGGGATATGATGAAGAGGTATGCTTTTCCTCCCCCTTTCTAGTACTGGGCATGGTTCTTATTCACAGAGTTGGTGCTGAATAGGAGGTGGTCAATGAACACTGGTAGTGAATGCTTATAATCCTTTCTGACAGGGAGGCTGAGATTGGTTGATAGCTTGAGCTCATCAGTTCTGAGCTTTTGGAGGACTCAGGTTGATCATGTGTCCCTACATTAAATCTGGCACCCCTATGATAAGTTCCTAGGAGTCAGGTTGCCTAAAGAGGGGATACTGGCCATCCAGGACCACCCAGCATGGTGTGCCCTCATCAGAGAGGGTACTGTGCTCAATGAACAAGGGAGAATGGAAGCAGCTCAAAGGAAAGGTGAGATGTACCCACCCCAGAATGTTCACATGGACTATTTGTGCCCGAACTGTGGTAAAGCATTTGAGCTCGTTTTGGTCTGATGAACCATAGTCCAGACACACTGTAACTTGATTCTAACATAGTGATGTCATTTTGTCTTCTTTGATAATGAAGGACAAAAACCAACTGACTTAAGGAGGGGATGACTGGTCCAGGTCAGAAACAGAGAAGACCAAATCTCCCATGCAGTCAGAATTGGGGATGGGCCATGAGTGGCTGCCATACTTCCAGCTAATGAGACCCAGCTTAATTAATCAATTAATTAAATGAATGAATGGATAAACACACAAACAGATAATGAATGGATAACCAAATAAGTAGATAAATGAATGAATGAGGAAGCAAGTAGATGAATGGGTGAATTGAATGAATAAATGAAACAAATGAATAGGTAGATGATGAATGAATAAACAAGTAAATGAATGAATGCAGAAACAAATCAGTAGTTAAATGAATGGATGAATTAATAAAAAAAATAAGTAGATGAATGAATGCAGGACCTAGTAAGTAGATGGAAGAAAAGAATAAGTAAGTTGATGGCTGAAAGACCGATAAATTGATAGATGAAAGAATAAACAAACGCATAAATAAATTGATGTGGGTTTAATTGAGCCATAGTGATGGCTGTGTATAAGCAGAGAGAATAGGACACATGCAAAAGGCAGAATCCATAAGATGTAGTATCTAACTGAATGTGGTAAAGGAGGTAGAGAAGAGAATCAGGCAAAGTAAATAATCAGGTGACTGGTGTGTGGGGAGAGGGAGGAGAGTACCCAAGAAAGAAATAGGATAGTTGGGGAGGAGAAAGAGTGAGTCTAGGGAAAAGGAGGATGAGTTTCATTTTATACATATTGAGTTTAAGATGCTGATGAAGCATCCAGGTGGAGATGTTTAATGGGCAATTGTTGATCCAAGACCGGAGTTTCAAAGTCAAATGAGATTCAGATGTCTAGATTTGGGACTCATCAGTATAGACATGATAATTGAAACCATAGGAGCTGATGAGATCACCTAGGGAGAGAGTGTGGGGAAAGAAGAGGGCCCAGGACAGAACCTTGGAAGATACCCATACTCAGTGAGCAGGAGACAGTGATGAACCATCACAGTAGGAGAGTCAGAAGAAATTGGTGTCATGAAAGAGAAGGGAGGAGAGACTATCCGGGAAAAGGTGGTCAACAACCTCAGAATCTCCAGAGAGGTCAAGTGAGACAAAGTCTGAGAAAAGGCTATGGAATTCAATCACCCACAAGCATTTATTAAACTCCTGTCAAGTTCCAGGCACAGGTACTATAAATACAAAAGTGAGATAGTTCCTAGCTTCAAGGAACTTCCATGTAAGGCTTAGATGGGAGTCAGGGGAGACAGCTCTGGTCTAGGAAGTTCCATCGATTGGAGTGAAGTCAAATGACTCTTTCCAGTAACAGTGGGATAATATTGATTTGATTATTGTATCCAGAGCAAGAACTAGGGGTGAAGAGAGTTGGATAGGGCAGAGAACCAAAGTAGTAGCAAGGCAAATGAATAGGACTGGGCCTGGGGGTGGCTAAATGAGAGGTGAAGCATAGTCTGCAATCAGCTAGTTTGGGGAGTTAGGAGGATAAAAAAAAATCACCCGCAAACTTGGAGAGAGAGAGAGAGAACAGTTTCAGTCAGAAGATAAAATAAGAAGTAAGACTGTAGAAAATCTATCAGCATCCAGAGAAAGAAAATGATGGAATCGGAATGCAGATGGAAGCATACAATTTTCACTTTTTTGTTGGTTTTTTTTGTGGTTTTCCCCTTTAGTTCTGTTTTTTTTCACATGATTAATATGGAACTATGTTTAAGATGATTACACATGTATGGCCTTTATGCTTGCCATCATGGTATGGGGGAGGGGAGGGGAGGAGAAAAATTTGGAACTCAAAATCTTATTAAAAAGTGAATGTTGGGAGCGGCTAGGTGGCATAGTGGATAAAGCACCGGCCTTGGAATCAGGAGTACTTGGGTTCAAATATGATCTCAGACACTTAATAATTACCTAGCTATGTGGCCTTGGGCAAGCCACTTAACCCCATTTGCCTTGCAAAAAAAAGTGCATGTTGATGGAATTGGAAAAAATATAATTGGAAAAAACATAATTGGAATGTAATTGGAAAAATAATTTTTTTTTTACAAAAAAAGAAGTAAGATTGTAAAGAGGATAGAAGTGTGTTGGGAAGTGAAGTGAGGGCATTGAGAACAGATAATTCTTGGGGAGTTTCACTGCAGAAGGGAGAAAACATTCAGGATGACAGCTTGACAGGATGTCCAGGTCAACTAAAGGTGTTTTGTTAGTTTTTTTTAATGGGTACCTTAGGATGTTTGTAGGCATAAAGGATGGTCCAAACAGAAAGGGTCTTGTTAAAGATAACAGGGAGGGAGGCAACAGTTATTGGGACAAAATACCACTGTGGGATGAGAAATGAGGAGCAGAGAGCTAGGGTATAAAGGAGAGGGATTAGCCTTAAGAAGGACTAAAACAAAGAATGAGAGGAAAGGCTGTCTAGGGATTTTGGGGTGAAGAGTAGGAGAGATGTGTTTTCTTAGTAAAGTCATTTAATGAAAGGAGGGCAGAGGCAAAAGCTGCTTGAGGAGAGAGGAGGTTTTTCATGCCCAAGGGATGAAACAATCAAATGTAGAAGAATTAAAAGATTACTTTGCAGCAGTAAGAACCCACTTGAAGTGGAATCTGCTTGTTTATAGAATGTTAACAATTCTTACGTGAATGAGTCACAAAACAAAATGTGAGGTCATCACATGTCCTCTTTTTCATCATTTATACCTGACTCCCTAGTTCTCTATCTCTCTGTCTCTCACTTGATGTTTCTCTTTGTCACTGTTTCCCACACTCTATCTCTTATAAAATTAGAAGGGGTTTCAGAGTCTCTCTCCCTCCCTATTTCTTTTCTCTTATCTCTTCCATCCCCATCCTTCCCATTTGGTCTGTCCATCTCTCCCTTGACTCTAACTCTCTATCTCTTCCATTTCTTTTCCTCTCTCTCCCCCCTCTCCCCCCTCCAGCTCTCTCCCCATCTTCATCTCTTTTCTAGTCTCTCTCAATCTCCTTCTCTCTCTCTGCCCCTCTTTTCTTCACAGAAAAGAGCACTGTGCCCTCCATGTCTGTGAGCTCAGTGTATGAGTCACAGACCTCTGCAGCCAGGTCTCCACCCCCACTCCCCAAGATCTACACTCCCGGAGCCCAGTGGAACAGAGCCATAATGGGGGAAAGAGTAGACCCATGAGCTCATGCTGGCTCAGCTCCGGGCAGGGCAAGCTGCCAGTTATGGCACACTGCACCCCAGGGGCATGACTGGCAGCAGTTGGCAGAAGCCTAGTCTGAGGGTCTGAGACTGCCTGGGGACTGTAGAGGATGGGTTATAATGCCTGAAGACTCAAGGAACAGGCTCAAAAAATAGTTGATTAGAGTGGTTGAAAGATCCCCAACCTTCAAATCAGGAGACCTGGGTTAGAGTCCCAACTCTGCCACTCACTAGCTGTGTGATCTTAAGGCAAAATCACTTACCCTCTCTTTATTTCTTTGTCTTTCAAATAAGAAGACTAGATTTAATGATGTAGATCCTTCCAGATTTGCAAATCTATGTGTCTATGAGAGAAAGGGGGAGCAGACCTGGAAAAGAGTAAGAGATTTAGCCAGTGTAAGAACATCAGAAATGGAGTACATTAAAATAGATTGAAAGGGATGATTGAGCTAGAGAGAGCATTATTATACTCAAGCTTTATGCTAGCCACTGAGCATACAAATATGAAGAATCAAGACAGCCCCTGACTTCAAGATGTTTATATTCTTTTGGGGAATGACAGCACATATCAGGGAATTGGACAGAGAGAATTCTATCACAAATAAGATGATAATAATGTTTGTCCTTCATTCCTGAAGAAGACCATGACATCAGGGAAATGAAGCCATGAATTGGACTTGAATGGTTTGGAAGCACATGAATTGGATTTGAGTGCTATGCTAAGTCACCAGCCTCACTTTCTCCTCTGGAGTCATCTGGGCCCAGTGGCCAGATATGAATCAAAACTACTGGAGATAGCCCTGGATATGAGGCAATCGGGGTTAAGAGACTTGCCCAAGGTCACATAGCTAGTAAGCATCAACTGTCTGAGACCAGATTTGAACTTGGGTCTTCCTGACTCCACCTAGGCTGGAGCTTTTGTAAGATCAGTCCCCAGACCTATCAATGAAGCTGACAGAACACAGATTACTTGTGGAGAGGTGGTAGTCTTAGTATAACTAACATAACTGAGGGGTGGCTAGGTGGCATAGTGGATAAAAGCACCGGCCCTGGAGTCAGAACTACCTGGGTTCAAATCCAGTCTCAGACACTTAATAATTACCTAGCTGTGTGGCCTTGGGCAAGCCACTTAACCCCGTTTGCCTTGCAAAAAAAACCCTAAAAAAAATAACATAACTGGAGTGGGCCAGAAAGTGATTGGCTCTATCATTTGGGGAAAAAAAATTGGGAAGTATTTGACCACAATTGGGACTCAAAGCCTACTTTTTCTTCTTTACAATCATAACTTGTCTTGGACTCATAGAAACTCAGTTCATCTCCTATCTCACAAAGATAATCTCTGAGCTAACCTATGCCAGGCTTCAGTCTTGGATCTTTGACTGGGTGCCCCTCCTCTCTGCTTCCTGGCCTTTAATCAATCATTCAATGAACATTTGTTAAATATCCATGATATGCCAACCACTCTGCTAGGTGTTCAGGAATACAAAAAATCCCTGCTCTCAAGGAGTTTATAATCTAGATAGGAGAGGCTACATAGGCTTATTAACTTGATTGGAAGTAGACTGGGGTGGGGGGGAGGAAGGGAGGTGCTAGTGACCAGAGGGATTAGAAAAGGCTTTCATTTAGAGGGTGATGCTTGACTGAACCTTGAAGGAAACTGGTTAGTACAAGAGGTAGAGGGAGGGAGAGTCTTCCAAACATGGTAGACAGTCAATGCAAAGGTCAAGGGATGGCAGATGTTGTGCCAATTTGTCAAGACAGTGGCATAAAGCTTACAAATGTGTACTAAGACTGGCAACATAGGTAAGGTCAGGTTGGAAGGCTTTGACTCCCAAACAGAGGAGTTGATAATTGATTCAAGGATCATCTTGGAGTCTCTTTGGAGGGTGGAGTAATGGAAGGAAACATGTATTTACTAGGCACCTACTGTGTGCTAAGTGCTCATTTGGTCCTTATAGCAACCCTGGGAGGAAGATAGTATTATTATTATTATCCACACTTTACTAATGCAGAAACTGAGGCAGATAGGAATTAAATGACTTGTCCAAGGTCACAGAATGGGTAAATGTCTAAAGTTGGATTTGAACTCAGGTCTTCCTACTCTGACTTAAGTATCCTATCTACTCCTCTATCTAGCTGGGGAGCGACAAGGCTATGCAATAGTCCAGGAGAGAGCATATGAGGGGCCTGAATGAGTATGTTGGCTTGTACAGGTAGAGAGAAATGATCAAATGTGGAGTAGAAATGCTAAAATTTGGTATTTGAGTGAAAAAGGGGTGAGAGTGAGAATGAGAAGTCAAGGATGACAGCCAAATTATGAACCTGGGTGACTTCAAGGATCGTGATGCCTTTAATGTATCAGAGAAATCTAGAAGAGCCTGGAGGGAAAGAAGGAAAGAAAGAAGGAGAGAGAGAGAGAGAGAGAGAGAGAGAGAGAGAGAGAGAGAGAGAGAGAGAGAGAGAGAGAGGAAATGACTTATTTGACAAGAAGTGACTTTGTATAGAGGGAAGAACATTAGATTTAGAGTAAAGAGACCTGAGTTAAAACCTTGCCAATGATATTTACTAGTTGTGTGGCCATGTGTAAGTCACATTGTGTCTCTGAGATTCAAATTCCTCATCTATAATGTGGGAATAATAATCCTTGCACAAACTACCTCATATCACTTAGCTTGAGGAAAAAGAATCTTTAAGTTTTCTATAAATAGGATCTGTGGTTATTGTGACCAGGGTCTATAACCTCAGTAGTCTCTATGTGGTCATTGAAATTCACATTGTAAATAAAGAGAAGAGTCCACCTAAAATCACAGCCCACATTTTAAGATTCCATTGTCCTTCTCTACTAGCCTGGGATGTCTATAAAGGCAACTGTCTTCATATTCTAGGCACTCTTAAAGGCTTGTTGAATTAATATTAATAGTTAGCATTTACATGGTGTTTTGAGATTTACAAGTGCTGTACATAGCTTGACAAATGCTAAGTCATTCTTGATTGCACTGTCAATTATTAATGTCAAATAAGGCATAAAACTGTAAGGCATATGCTTGCCAAAGGTGTCTGTTATTGTAATGGAAGATAACTAAAAGAGAATCCAAGTGTAAGTGGAATTCCCTACATATTCATTCATTTATTCAATCCACCCACCCATCCATCCATCCATCATCCATCCATCCATCTATCCATCCATCCATCCATTCATCCATCCATCCATCCATCCATCCACTATCTGCTGAAGCTCCAGGCACTTTGCTATACCAAAACAAAATAAAACAGAACTTGCCCTACAGGGTATGGGTTGGAAAGGGTGCTGGATCTGACATCAGGAAACCAGAGTTAGAATTCTTGTGGTTCCTAGCTGATCAATTCCCAAACAAATCCCTTTCTCCTTTCTGTGCTTCCTCAGCTTTTTTTCCTGCAAAATGGTGGAGATGGGGGGAGGATTTACCCCTCTGTATAACTTCCTAAGTTCCTCCCATCTCTAAATCCTCTGATTCTATAATTTCTCCCCATTCCTCCTGGAGTCAGAACAGGACCCTGAGGAAAAAAGATGGTGCATCCCAGTAATAGAGACTCTAAGGGTTCAGAGAACAAGTCTCATAGGACATTACAGGGTAGGGCCAGATTAGAGCAAGTCTCTAGGCTTGAGATACATCAGTGGCCCCTCCAGCTCTTGATTTAATTCAATCCTCTGTTGAGTACCAGTTTCCAAGTCATTCATGTCTATTTTACAAATAAATTATTGATGTTTGGAGAGCTCTAAGCTAAGAGAAAACAGTTAATATGATCTCCTACACTCAGGGAGTTTTCTTACCCTAGTGATAATTTAAGATTTGAACTTATTTTAAATGCCATAATCATTAAGAAGTGCTTAATGAAGGGAACTCAATAAACTTCTCCAAATACACCTGTTTAGAAATTAAATTATACTGGTTGCATCAAGCCCTGGGACTTTGCAGAGTCTCTTAAATATGCTTAACTATTCACACAGAAAAAAAGTCAAGTAGAGAAAAGAGTGCCTTTGGCCAGGTAATGACATATAGTCATAGACAGCCTGTAGAGGTAGTCCATTAGTGTTTCTACCCTGGACAATCACTTCAGATAGATAATTTGGGGGTCAGAATTGAATAAGAGGAGGTAGTTTAAGCTACATTGACTTTGAAAAATTGCATCATTTCCCTAAAGACCCAAATCTTCTCCTGAAACAAAGATCCATCTTATTAACATTTTCTGGTGATGCTATATGGGAATGAATCATAGAATACCAAACTCTCTGAAAAATAAAAATTGCAGCTCTAAGGCAAGGCTGAGAGATAAGCATGATTAGACATATCAGGAATTAAAAACCAAAAAAAAAAAAACAAAATGAGGGAGAACACCAAAGAGACATGTGATCAGAAAAGGAAATGGTGTTTCAAAAACTATGACCATCAAAAGTAATAATGTAGACAAAGAGCCTTATTAAATGTTAAAGTATTGTACAAATGTGAACTGTTGTAGTTATTTCTTTGTCTGCCCAATGTCTATGTCTCTTCATTAGATTACATATTCCTTGAGGGTAGGGTCATATCCATCTTTATATCTCTGACATTAGACATGAGACCTTGAACACACATACTAGTCATTCTTTAAAGGGCAGTTGCCAGGCTGCCCCTCCAAAGGGATTAATTCTCCATGGCTAAGCTCTATGGGCCAGAAATAAGCTATTCTCAAGCCTCTAGAGTCCTGGGCTATCTATCCCCATCAGCATCTCAAGAGACATGATGGTCAAGGTGGTGGTCATGGTTTGATTTGCCCAGCACATGCTAACTTCTGTCTTTCCCTCATAATGCTCATTCTCTTCTCCATGAGAGTTACTTCTTCAGATGATGACTATGAGGTCATGAATGAAGTCCCCATCCTAGAAGGTCTTCAAGCAGAAGCTAAGTGGTCTTAGTAAGGCATGCTTTAGTAGGGATTTCATCCCTTTCACTGAACAGTGAGTGGCACAGTGGATAGAACCTTGGAATCAGGAAGACTCATCATTCAAATCTGATCCTGGGCAAGTCACTTAATTTTTCTCCACCTTTTCACTCAGCTTCTGACTCTCTTCTAGACTACCTTGCCCCATTTGAGTATCTTCCTCCATCCCTTAGTCACCTTCCAGTTCCCTTGTAGATATTGTTTTCTCCCATTAGACTGTAAGCTCCTAGAGGGCAGGACCCCACTTTATTTCTTTTTAGTTTTTTTTGCAAGGCAGTGGGATTAAGTGACTTGCCCAAGGTCACACAGTTACGGAATTATTAATGTCTGAGGTTGGATTTGAACTCAGATCCTCCTGACTCCGGGCCCAGTGCTCTATCCACTGCACTACCTAGCTGCCCCAAGGACCCCACTTTTTGTTTGTATTTGTATTCCCTGTGCTTGACCATTAAGCATATAGTAAGTGCTTAATGAATATTTTATTTGCTCTAATAATCTGATTTAATCTAAATCTGGTCTAATCTCTTGGTCCCTTAACTATAAAATGAGGAAATTAAACTAGATTGCTTCCAAGGCCCCTTTCAGTTCTAGATCTAAGATCTTATGAACCTTGTTCTACTACACTCAGACAGAGACTCTCTGGGGACAGGGGCCATGTTGTCTCCTCCCACGGGGCCATTCATGGGGTTTGGCATCCCCCAGGGATGCTCATGACCAGGCGGGAGTGGAGGGAATGAGAGACTGGCTGACAGGCTGACAGATGGAGCCCCGTGGGGGAGCAGGGCGGTCCAGTTAGAAGGGCTATTTGTGCCAGGTGGGTATATGGAGCCTGGGCACCTCCAGCCAGGGCTATTTTTAGAAGTTGTGTTTGCAGGTTTGTATTAATAGTGCCTCTGTCCGTGGGCTTGGCTCCCAGAGGCAGAGAGAGAGAGAGAGAGAGAGAGAGAGAGAGAGAGAGAGAGAGAGAGAGAGAGAGACTTTCTTAGCCCTTCCTCTTCAGCACAGGTGGCAAAAATCAGCTCTGTCCTCCATCCTAGACAGAAGGGCCTTGGGTCAGAACCCTAAATTCTATGTGAGTGAGAGGAGGAGGGAAGGAGACAGTTTCCCCACTTCCATGCACCCCCTGCCCGATGGATCAGAATGAACCCTAATCTTGGCCTTGGACCTAGACTGCACTCTGACTTCAGAACTAGACTGAGTCCTAAACCTGACCCTGTCTCTGAACCTAACCCAGACCTTGGCTCAGGGCTGCTGTTTTTTGTTGTTTGTTTGTTTGTTTTTTAGGGTTGAGTTTTGAACCTGGACATAGACTGAGCCTTAGACTGAGCTCTCATCCTAGGCAGAGATCAAGCTCTAACCTATCTCTCTAAATAAAAACCCTAGATTGAGCCCCTGATCTGGACTTTCTAACTCACACCATAGAATATCATGTAAATGTTTATATATATATGATGCAGTGTGACACAAGAAGTATGTATGTGTGATTTCAAACACACTGGATGAGAATAGGAATGACTTGGGAATAATAATAGCTCCACCTTCCTAGGGTTGCTGTGAGGATCAAATGAAATGATATTTGTAAAGTAGTTAGCACAGTGAGGCGTTCTAGAAATATTAGCCATCTTTATTATCCAGGATTCTTACAAAGGATGGTACCTTAATAGAGAAGGTCTGGAAGTATAAGGAAAAGTGGCATCATATTTATTTTTAAAACAGAAAAATCAAGGTCCATAGAAGTTGAACCACTTAGCTAAGGAGTGTGCAACAACTTAAGGTCAGATAGGAACCCAGAATTTCACTGTCTCTCCTGATAGTTTTCAATTTGCCCAGAAAGGACTTCCATAGCCAAGGGCAGACACACCTCACCTTCACCTTTCCAAAATAGAGTTTAAGATCTAAACAAATATACTTAAGGAGCATCTAAGAGGGTGCAGTGGGTAGAGTGCCTTGAAGTCAGGAGAACCTGAGTTCAAATCCTGATTCAGATACTTATTAGCTATGTAACCTTGAGCAAGTTACTTAACCCCGAGAGCCTCACATCAAGGGCCATCTCCAGTCATCCTGACATATCTGACTACTGGACTCAGATGGCTCTGTAGGAGTAAGTGAGGCTGATGACTTAGCATAACTCCTCCTCACTCAAATCCAATTCAGATGCTCCCTGATGTCATGGTCTTCTTTAATAGTGAAGGACAAACATCACTTCCCATTCTTCCTCCAGAACAGCAGACAGACATTATCATCTGTGATGCCCCTATTAGGGAATATAGAATCTCACCCCATCCTAGCTCTACCCCAGGGGCATTACTGTATCAGAGATGACTACTACCCCATCTTAGATCTCTGTCAGTGAGAATGCTAGAATTTCCAAGCTGAAAGGTACCTCAGTCTAGTCTAATATCCTTCTCATTACAGGCATCTTGTCTCCAGCAATCCCAAGAGGATGTCATCCAGTCTTTTGTTGAACACCTCTAGGGACAGGGAGGACACTACCTTGTGAGACATACGTTTCACATTCTGATTGTTAGGAGGTTCCCTGTCATTCCCCATTGATCCTGATTGTTCCCTCTGGGTCTATCAGAACAAGTTCATTTCCCAAACCTTCAAAACATTTGAAGACAACTTTTACTTCTCTTCTTGGGGCTTCAGTTTATTTGTATAAGACTAAAAGGATTTTTAAGGTCTTGTGCAGTTCTAAATCCCATGACTGACAAACACAATGACCATCACCCACCCCCACATCTTCTTTTCCTCAGTTTCTTTGGGCAATTCTTGTTGTTTCTGGGCCACCTGATTGATTTTCTCTGGATTTGTTTCAACTCATTTTCAGAATTTCAGAACATAAAGACCCAAAAGGACCTAGAAGGTCTTCTTGTCCAGTTTTCACATTTTGCACAGAAAGGAACAGAGAGAGGAAATAATTTTTTCAAGCTCCCTAGCAGTGATATTAAAGCCAGGTCTCCCAACTCTAAGCTCAGGGCTCTCTACATTGATCTTCAGGATGGTGTAGTGAATAGAGTGCTGGGCCTGGAGTCAGGAAGACTTGAGTTTAAATTTGGCCTCAGACACCTACCAGCTGTGTGACCCTGGGCAAGTCACTTAAACTTTGTTTTGATTTCTTCAGTTGTAAAATGTGTGTGTGTGTGTGTGTGTGTGTGTGTGTGTATGAAAATCAAATAAGAGAATATTTCTAGGGGCTTATCACAGGGCTATCACATAGTAGGCACTTAATTAAGGCTTGTTTCCTTCTTTCCTAAAATAGTCCTAGAACTGGACCTAATACCCCATGGGGTGGGGAAGGTGTGCAGCCTGGCCAGTGGCCTTACACCCTTGCCAGCCCTCTTACCCTGCCCCCCACACACTCAGCTTTTGCTTTTTGAGTAAAAATAAACAGGTCCAACAAGCTGGCCCTGTTCTCCCCCCTCACAGCCCGCTGCCCCCCGTCAGCGCCCACAGATCCAGTTGCAGGCCCGGCCAGGCTGGCTGGCTGGTGGTAGTGGCGGAGGAGGGGGGTGGAGAGGCTGGGGCGTCTGGGTCCAGGCCATCGATTCCCAGAGCTGCTGTCAAAGCCAGCTTTGTCCCTGGCCTCAGCTCCCCCCCAAGTCCCCGAGGCCCATGCGATTTTAATTAGCGTCTGGTTACAGACTGGGCAGATGTGGAATCCACAGGGCGGGAGAGCCCCAAGCGAATCAAAGCCCCCCTTCTTCCAGGGGGCAGGGAGCAAGAACCTCACAGGGCCCCCCATCTCTCAGTTCCTCACTTTCCTCCTCACCACATGGCTCCCACATATTCCCTATCTCTTTTATCTTTCTCCCCAAGATACCCACCCTGTAATCCCTTAGATCCCCTCATAATCCACTAAACCCACTCCTCACAAAGCCCCTCCATCCCTGACACAAACTCTAGGGAGACCAGTAAACCACTAACATCCCCCAACCATGACTTCTTCCCACACCCCATAATTCCCCACCCTCCTTCTCTCCACAGCCCCTGCATTTCCCCACATCCCCCCAATATCAATCCCTCCTCCACACAGTTCCATGATCCCCCAACATTTCTTCCAGTTCCTTCCCTGTTCTCCCCTATATCTTATAGGTACTATATATATATATATATATATATATATATATATATATATATATATATATTTCATTTTATCTTTATGAAAAACTACTCCCCCTGGGGCCCCCAAGAAGTCCCCATTTCCCTGTCTGCTTCAGATTGTAAAACTGTTTAGGGAATGGGGAACTGTGAAGAGGCTGAAAGAGGGCAAACTTACAGGTAAACTCCAATTGGATGATGAAGTAGTACTCCTGCCCTCGAGGAGCCTTTGGTGTGCCTTGGGAGGGAGAACCAGTGGCTTAAACCCTTGAACAGTTGGGGGAGATTGGTGTACTTCTACCACCCAAAGAACCCAGGCATCCAGGGAAACAGAAATCTGGCAGACACTCAGCATAGGGCAGGGGAGCGGGGGGAGGGATGGAGTTTGTGGTGAGGGACATAAAAATGAAACCCAATCTCCATGTTTCTCCTGGTCTCCATCTCAGCTTCCTGTCTTGCTCTCCTCACCAATCATTCCTCTCAGGGACTGAGAGAAAGAGAGAGTCTCCGTCCTCTTACTAACTCTAATCCTCATCCCCCTCTTTGGGTTCCCATTTTCCCTTAGAGAATCACAGAATCTCAGAGTTAAGGGGACTCTTGAAGGCCGTTTAGTTCTCCCTTTATGACTTATCCTACAAGTGGTCAATCAACCATTTCTTAAAGAGCTGTGTGAGTGAAAAACCTATCACATTCTGAGGAAGCCCAATCCATTTCTGGATATGTCTAATAGCTTATATCTGTCTCCTTGCAACTTCCAGCCATTGTTCCTTCTTCTGAACTCTGGGGTCATGAAGCACAACTAATCTCTTTGCTGTCTTTCAAATATTCAGCGTTAGCCACTACATCTTCCCCGATCTGATCCTGATGTGGAATGTACATGAGGTCTTCAGTCTTCTTGATTTCTCTAGTTTGTCAATGTCCTTCCTAAAATGTGCCATTGAGTTTTCTTTCTTCTGTTTGGATCTGAGTCTTCTCTTACAACATATTCAATATCGATCTATGTTTGGTATGTTATAAATATAGATCCTATATCATACTGGTTTCTGTCAGGGAGAGGGAGGAGGAAAGAAGGGAAGAAGAAAAATTGTAAAACTCAAAACCTTACAAAAAAATTGGTCTAAGCTACCATTGTATGTAGTTGGAAAAACAAATAATGAAATGTTTAAATTAAAAAATAAAAAATGTACCACTGAGGTCTGAATGTGATAACTTTAGGTGATTTGATTAGAATAGACTACAGTGGGATTTTCTAGAGCTATCTAATTGATTTGCCTTAAGACACAACTAAAGATCACATTAGCTGTCTTACTCTTCCCCCATATGAGACTGTTAACTCATGGTGATTTTGCAGTCCACTAAAACCCATAAATATTTTTCATATACATTGCTGTCTAGGTATGCCCCTTCCAACTTGTATTTCTAAATTTACATGAATCTCCATTAAATAATTTTTTATCTTTTTAAAAATAAGTTTTTATTGATTTCTTCTGTTTCTTATGTCACCATGGTTATCATCAATATCCTTTCCCTTTCACATCCCAGAAACCTATCTCACAGAACAAAGAGTATGTTTTTAGAAGAAAAAGTCAGCCCAATTGAATCAATACATTAAAAAAGTCTGAAAACATGTGTGATATGTAACTCCTGAGGACCTCCAACCTCCATGAAGATGTGGGTTTAGGGTATCCTCTTCATATCTCTTCATTTGATTTCATCTTGTACTTTATAATTTTATTAAATTTACTTTCATTATTTTGGTGTGTGATTGTTCTTTCCATTTATGTTGTTGTCATTAGTTTATGTTTCTTTTTTATTATTCTTATTTCATTTTTTTATCAAATCATGTAGAAATTTCCATGATTCTCTATATTCATCTTATATACTACTTCTCAGAGCTTGATAATATTTCATTACATTCATATATCATAATTTGTTTGGCCTTTCTCTAATCAATAGGCATCTTCTTTGTTTCTAATCTTTGATATGATGAAAAATGCTTCTATAAATATTTTACTGTATATGGGAATTTTTCTCCTCATTAGAACTCTCTTGGCATATAAGAATGTGTATTAGGTATATAGTCCTGTCATGGAGTTTCTGTTCATAGGGAATGGACATCTTATCCACTTTGTTTGCATAATTCCAAATTGCCATCCTCAGTAAATGTTGTCTTGACCAATACTCTAGTCTGCCAAGATTTTTTTGGTTCCTGACTGGATCATCCAGTATAGCTATCCCTCTTAGTTTCATGACATCTGCAAACTTTAGACTTCTGAAAATTTGATAAGTACAAGTTGGAAAGGGGATAACTAGACAGCAATAATTATTATGCCAAGGAATTGTGTTAGAGAAACAAAGTCAGAGAAACAAAGACAAAAACAAAGCAGTTTTAGCTCTCAAGATTATATTTTATGAGAAGGAGAGGAAGGACGAATCTACCACATGGATAGGTAAATAACTGCAAAATATATTCATTGCAATCCGAAGTAACTTTTTAAAAAAATAGTGATTGATAGTTTGATTCGACATCACCTACATTTCTCACCATATACCTTCTTCACCCTCCCCCCACCAACCACCCCTTATATTTATAAAAATAAAAACAAAACAAAAGAAAAGCAAGTTAAGAAAAACTAACTAACATTCAGTTAATTAATCAACAAATATTAATGAATGGCTATGGGCCAGGTACTGGGGTTAACACTGGGATATGAAGAAAGGCAAAAATTCAGTCCCTGTTCTCAGTGAGCTCATAGTCTAAATGCTATACAAACATGAATATAGAAATAGACATATACAGAGTAAATGGAAGCTCATCTTAGGCAGAAAAGTCATTAGCAATGGGAGAGGAGTGGAGGGGTGGAGCTCGGAAAGGTCTTGTGAAGAGATAGGATTTCAGCTGAGGCTTGAAGACAAGAGGCAGAGGCATACCATTGTTGATGATCATCCTTCATTCATAAAGAGGACCATGGAAAAGAGTAAAGTGTAAAGAGACTGAAAAGGTAGAAAGGGACAAAGTTGGGAAGAACTTTAAAAGCCAAATAGAGGAATTTATATTTAATTCTAGAGGTGTTAGGCAACCACTGGAGTTTATTGAGTAGATCAGACATGAACTTTAGGAAAATAAATTTGACAACTAAGTGAGAGTGGATGGGAGAGGATGCAGGGGTCCAAGTCAAAGGCTATCCAGGCAAGTGGTTATGGGTTTTACCCAGGGTCAGAACAAGGTGAGTGGAAAGGAGATGTATGCAAAAGATGTTGTGCAGGTAAAAATGACAGATTGGTTATGTGGAATGAATGTGATGAGGAGTTGAGGATGGGATCAAAGTGGGTGACTTTGGTGACTGAGAGGATTATGGTACCCTCAATAGTAGTAATAGGAAAGTTGGTAAGAAAGAAGGGTTTTCAGGGAAATATAAATTGTGTTTTGGACATGTTGAGTTTGGATGTGTTGAGTTGGACAAATAGGAAATACAATTTAAGATGTCCAAAAGGCAGTTGATGATGAGAGACTGAAGCTCAGGTATTGGATATATCAATTTGGGTTGTTACTGTTGTTCTTTGCAATCAAAGAAGATCATGACATATTTAAAAAGGATGATAGTTGAAACTATGTGAGCTGATGAGAAAACCAAGTGAGAACATAGAAAGGGAAAAAAAAATTTGGATTAGTCCAGGGCCTTGGAGAATGCTCATCATTAGTTGGGGAGAACTGGAGGAAGATGTAGCAAAGTAAACTAAGAAGAGTAAATATTAGAGGAGGTCCATGAGATAACAATGTCATGAAAAATCTAGAGAAGAGAGAATAACCTGTATCATCTATCTGTCTAATATATGATTTATCATGGAGATTATTATATCCTGTAGATATTTTAACTCAATATGTCCAAAACTGAATTCATTATAACCATAAGAGAGTCTTCTGTATACATTTTTTTAGGTTTTTTTTTTTTTTGCAAGGCAATGGGGTTAAGCGGCTTGCCCAAGGCCACACAGCTAGGTAATTATTAAGTGTCTGAGGCCAGATTTGAACCCAGGTACTCCTGACTTGAGGGAGGGTGCTCTATCCACTGCTCAACCTAGCCACCCCTTCTGTATACTTTTACCTAAGAAACAATTCATTCTCTTTCCTTGGTTGTCTGATTCTTCAAATTCCAAATGGAAACTGAGATGACCCTTTGGAAACATTGAAGGCCCCCAGTTTATCAGCCAATCAATTAATTAACATGTATTTATTTATTAAGTGTTTACCATGTAACAGGCAATATACATATAAAGAATGAAATTATCCTTATTCTCAATGGATTTACATTTTAATGACTATTAAACTTTGGTCCAAAGTACTATGATTTGGGCAAATGACCCTGTCCCATAGGTAGAATGGCTTAAGCCCCAGGGAAACCTTGGACTTTACCCTAGTGTTTCAAAAGTCTCTCATGTCCTAGGTATACATCTTTAAGTGGCTCAGAGTAACTAGGTGGGATGGTAGCTTTCAAGCATATCCTAAATTTAGGCAGGACAAAAGGTCCCTTATTGCCCCAATCCTTTACATCCTAACAGTGTTACTAACAACGGTCTGATGATCACCTAACTTCTTGTCTATTCCCATGTTTCAAAAAACCACCTCCCCAACTTTTCATGGTCTTGTCCTCTCCTATTCCTACCATCCTTAGAGTGCATATTTGCACAGACAGCTGGATTTGCCTGGATGGCCAATGGAGTTGTCTCAATCTCCCTCTCAAATTTCACTAGTTGGTCTGTACAGTCTTACTATGGTGGGGGAGGCCCATAGAAAAATCCTGACACCATTCAAGTGGGGCTCTGCTGCCTCAACCAGTAACTAATGTTCCTGACACAAGATGGTCATATCACCAGACTGCAGTGGGGACATTACCTCTTTATTCCTGGAATTTATTCCTCTCTAAAATTCAGACCAAGATAATATTAGCTTTCTTAGTTATCACATCATGCTATTGATTTATGTTGAATTTGTAAGTTACTAAAAGTTCCAATATCCTTTTCAGAGAAGCTGCTCTAAATTTGCCCTCCCCTCACCCTTGTACTTGTGAAGGTTACTTTTTGAACCCCGTAAGACTTTTACATTGATTCCTGTTAAATTAGTTGAATTGGACCAGGTATAAACAGAAGAGATCCAAACTGTAGGAAATAAAAATTCTGAAGTCAATGAGGATAAATAACCAAGACCTGGGAAAAACCTTGAACTTCATCAATGTCCATCAGTGGAGGACATGAACAAGAGTCCATGGATGATTCAACATGGATGGGTTGTGATCTAGATCATTATAGGGAATGTTTACATTGAAAAGATCATACGTTGGTTTGAATATTTTCAGTAAAAAAAAACAAACAACTATCTAATGCTTAGTATTATCCAACAAGGGAATGAGCTGCCTCTAATAGAAGATTCCCCCTTGTTGGAGGTTTCCAGGTAAAAGTTAATCACCATCTGTGTGGCATGTTGTAGAGGGGGGTTTCTGATCTAGATTGTGAGTGGAGACTGATATCCCTTCCAACTCAGAAATTTTGGAATTCTTCATATACTTATGGTGCCAGCATCTCTTTCATTGAACCTCCACCTCCATTTTCTCACTGATCCTCTTATCTCCTTAATAGGCTCTCATCCTTTCACTGAGCCTTATCCCCTCACTTATCCTCTTATCACTACTTCCAAAAGATATATTTGTAAACAGCTTAGTACAGTGTTTAGAACAAAGTAGAAGTTTCAAATTCCCACCCCACCCCACTAATAGAAGAAAAGTGCATCTGTTCTCTGGAACCAAGATTGATCATAGAAAAGTAATTTGGGTTTCACTATCTTTCAGTATAGTATTTGTTCACATTGGTGAAATTCTTGTGGATAACATTCTGTGGTTCTTCTCTCTGCATCAGTTCATAAAAGTCTTCCCAAGTTTCTTTTCATTGTTCACATTCAGCATTCCCTCCTTATATGAAGTAATAATTCAATCCATTCACATGCCACAATTTATTCATCCAGTTCTCACTTAATAATAATAGTGAACATTTAAATGACATGTGAGATTTGCTAAATGTATACAGACATCTCATTTTATTCTTATTATAAACCTGAGAGGTAGGTACTATTATTATGCACATTTTATTGATAAGGAAACTGGGGCAGATAGAGGTTATGGGACATAGATAGTAATTCCCAGGTCACAGATAGTAAGTATCTCAGGCTGGAATTGAACTCAAATATTCATAACTCCAGATCATCTTAGCTAGACATGGCTAGACTAGACTTAGATTCAGAAACCTTGGTGTCAAATTCTGTTTCTGATAATTTTCTAATTATGTGATCCTGTTATTACTTAATGTTTTATTTTCTCATAAAAACCATTGCTATGAATATTTTAGTGTGCATGGAATCTTTTTTCCTGTCTTTGACATCGTTGAGGTAGGTGACTTGTAATGATATGGCTAGAGATTTAAAGGTGGAAGGGCCCTTTAAGAGATCACTTAGCTCAATCTTCTCATTTTACCATTGAGGAAACTGGTCAAGAGGGATGAAAATGACTTGCACACTGTTGTAAGCAGTAGATATAGTTATCTGACTCCAAATAGCTTATTGAATTTTTTAATATAATTTCAAGTTGTTTTCCAAATCAAATCAATTCATTCATCTATCAATAGTCACAGATTTAGAGCTGGCAGGTCATCAAGTCATTTTAGAGAAGAAGAAATTGAGGTTAAGAAAAAAAGGTTAAATGATCGCCCAGTGTCACATAGCTAGTAAGTGTCAGAGGTGAGATTCGAATACAGATCTTTCTGACTACAAGTATTATCCATTACTTCAAGCTGTGTCTAATGTATCATACAGATCTTGAAACAGTCTCTCTTCTGTCTTCCTTCTTCCCTTCCTCCTTCCTTAGCTGACCTCAACTGGCTTTTGTTCCCCTGAACATTCTCTGTGGGATAACAGGTGTTGCTTTGATCCCCCAGTGCCAGTTTGACATCATACCCTTGGCTTGAGGGGGCAGAATCAATTTGCCCTGGAGCTTGGGTTAAGGGATAACCCTAAACTGACCAGACCAGAAGCTAGGAATCATACTGTGGCCAGCTGACCTCCTCTCTTCCTTCCCACCCCAATTTTGTAGTCCACAACTTCCCAAGCCTTGTGAGTCTTTCCTAGGAGAAATAGGAAAAAAGCTGCCAGAACTTAAACTACTGACCCTATATCAGACAGAATGGAGGGAAAAGATCATTAATCTAGGAGTCCTGGGTCAACTCCTGACAATTTTATGATCACTTCGCTGAATTCTTCCTGTTTCTTCTTCCATAGTAGAGATAGTAATAATTTTGCTATTTATTTCATAGGGACATTGTAATTAAATAGTTTATAGACTGAGTCTAAGTATTGGAAATATGATTCATGAAATGGTGAGCCCCTGGGAATAGGTTTAATTGGATTCTGTCTCTTAGACATTCTCAAATGCAAAATTCCTGTTCTGGAGAGATAGCATGTCATGGAAGGAAGTTGTGGGCATGAAGAATAAGTCTGGGCTCTAGCTTCCTCATCTGTACCATAAAAGGTTTGAATTAGAGAAGCTATAATGTTCCTTCAGGCTGTAACATAGGATCTAGAACTGAGAGGGATTCTAGAATTTTATGTTCTGGGCTCTAAAGTCCCTTTTCATTCAGTCTTCCAAGGCTAAGAGCTCCTTCCAGTTTTGACATTCTGTGTACATTTGTAATCAATGTGGTGATGCATTACTGGTCTCTAGCTCTTATACAACATTGGAAGCATGGCAGATGGCTCTCAGAAGTTTAGAAGGTCAGTATTAGATGGGATCATAGAACAAAGAATATAGAATGTTAGAAGTGGAAGGAACTTTCAAAGCCAGAATTTTAGGGTTGGTAGAAGCCTTAGAACAGAGTTCATAGAACTTCAGAAGTCAAAAAGGGCTCACACTCAGGGACTTGTTGCAAAGCCTATCTTGACTCTCATCTGTGACTCCATGAAACTTTAATATATGCAATGGCCATACTCTATAAAAAAAACTCAGGAGATGGGCTAAGCCAGGTGTGGGGGGGATTGACAGTTCTCAAACCTGTCATCAAGTTGGGAGGATGTCTATCCCAAACGTGTAAAGACTTTCTCCAGCGGAATGGGCAATGAAAACAGCTTGTTCCAATAGCCACGAAGATAGCTGAACCAGGTATTGTAGAGCAAGTAGAGCTTAATCAGACATTTGAAGACACCAAAGTCATCCACTGCACCCTGGACCATTGACAGTCATCTTGACTTTGGCTTTGACTCTGGGAGAGAATAAAGATGATGACACAACTCTGCCTCACTTAAATACAATTCATGTTCAAGTTGAGACATTACCTTTGATATTGTTAGTTCCTTTCAAAAATGAAGGATAATCAACAACATACTTCTTACTATTCCCCTTTAATATAATGTCTTCCTCATTAGAATGTAAACTCCCTGAAGGGAGGAACTGTCTTGCTTCCTGGGATTGGTATTCCTGGCTTTTGCATTAAATATATATATATATATATATATATATATATATATATTTAATAAATGCTTAATAAATATTCTCTGCCTCTGTCTTCTGTTTTCTTCTTCTTCTTCTTCTTCTTCTTCTTCTCTCTCTCTTTCTTTCTCTTCCTCCTCTTTCTGGGTTTCATCTCTTCATGTCTAAAATGAGACAACTGGCCCAAATGATCTTTAAAATCCCTTCTAATTCTAACATTCTATATTTTGAGATTTATTGTAGAACTGACATGCTAATTTCTAAGGTCCCTTCCATCTCTGACATTCTAGGTTCTTAGATCCAACATAGTGGGGGATTGGATTGGACAGCACTGTGGATTTGAAGTCAGTTTAAATTCTGAGTCAGCATATAGGACTTGAGCTTGAGCAACTTACTGCTCTAGGCTGTCCTCAATTTTCTCAACTGTAAATGAGAGATTTGAGAGAAATTATACCTCAAATCCCTTTCAGCTTTAAATCTATGATGTTATGAGTCTATGAAGAGCTGCTATTGTGTTTGGACTGGGCCCTGGGCATTTCCCTCACCCTAGACTGGCCACAAACCACAGCCGAGGCCTAGGCTTCTTGGAAATGCTGCTGTTCTTCATATCCCTTCTACCCCCAGGGATGTGGGGGACCAGGACAGGGATGTCATTTTGGAAAAGTCCAGGAAGAAAAGGAACACCCTCAAAAGATGAACAGAAGCTATTGATTTGACCTCAGAGTTCTGTTTTAGTAGACAGTCAGGGTAATTTAGAATCTTCTTAGAGAGTGATTGTAAAGGCTGGAGTGATTGATATGAACATTGGAATGATCTGAGTATCAGACTTGAATTTCTCTGTTTCTGGATATCATAGGAATCTAGATTTGGAAGAGAACTTAAAGGGCATTGAATCAAATGTGAGATTTTACCAAAGAAGCAAGTCAACATGTAAGTTTTTGCTTAAATAGTTCTGTGAGGGAGAGCTTGCTATGGCACTCCAGAGGCAATCCATTGCCCTTTGGACAGTTCTCATTGTTAGAATGTTTTTCCTTACACTGATCCCAAACCTGACCTGCCATGACATCTCTTTTATATAACTAGTACTCCTAGCTCTCTTCTTTAGCCAAAATGAGATAGAGACTAGACAAGTGAATTCATTGTTACAGGGAACTCATGGGTGAGTTTCTATTGTAAATTGATAATTTATATTATTTAAACTCTCTATATATGCCTAGAGCAGAAAAACCAAGCTATTTGCTCCTATGTGTCAGAGATAATATCTCAACTAGAGTTCCAACTAAAATCCTATCTCCTATGGGAAGCTTTCCCCAGCCCCTCTTAATTCCAGTGCTTCCCTTCTGTTATTTCCTATTTATTTTGGAATGAGCTGTCTTTGTACATATTTGATTCTTCAGTCTAGTGTTCCCATTGAAAGAGGACATAGAATATTCCTTGTAAAGCCATCATAGATCTTAACAGATAGATAAACTATTTATTAAATGTTTAAATTATTAAATTAAATTATGATTATTATCAAAATATTTATTAAATCCTAAATATTGGGAATATAAATACAAGCAAAAAGAGAGTCCCTGACCTCAAGGAATTTACATTCTAATGGAGGAATACAATATGTAAAATGGAACTAAAAAGAGCATGAGGGGCAAAGTGAAGAAGTCTGGAGTATCACTTGTAAAGTGTTCACAAGCTACTACTTTACTTTAATGTCTTAAAACTTTGCCAGGAATTGAAATCAAACTCCTCAGGCTATGAATTCTACTCTCTTCCCTACTTTTTTTTGAGAATTGAAAAAACATTTGTCATTTTTTAGTCCTGTGATAACTGTCCTATTCTCTTTGATCTTTAAAAAGTCATTGATAATAGCGTACTTGGCAACCACAACTACCAGTTCTTCTAGGATCCTGAGATGCAACTCATCTGAGACAGATAGCTTGAACTCATTGAGTTTTAGATATAGTGCTTTTACCATCTCCTCACAAACTTTGGACTTCAACTGATTATTCAATATTATTTTAACCTATCCTTACCGGCCCAAATATTGTCTTCTTTGATTAAATACAATAAAAAAAATAAAAAAAATAGGGGCTGGGCTCAATCCATCCAATTTCTTTTTCAGATTCTTCTGGTCTTGAGGGGTAGCAACTATTCTCTTGATCAGCTTACTGCCTTTCTCTGAGTCTGAGAAAGTGCAATTAGGGTTAGTTTAAAATCCTCATAATACTATGAATGTTGGATCATAAGCCTCTTAGACTGCCACTTTTCCTTATTGACTGAGAATGGATCTGGAAATGGAATTGAGGACCAATGTTGCTTGTTCAGGGAACCAAGGTAAGCACATCTTAAAATGGGTCTAGTCTTGTATGAAGGAAGAGTGACATTCTCTAGGAACTAGAGGGAAGCAGACACTCTGGATCCAAAGAAAATTTGGATAATCAAATTAGGTTCCAGGGAACCTTAGTCCATGCCAGTCTCCCCAAACTACTTTCTAAAGTTACTTGGATACCGGATCTGATTCACTCAATCCAAACAGAAGCTTTTTTATCCCAGTCTTGATCCTCCTGGGACTCTGTAACATTTCTTACATTTGATCATTTCTATCTATTCCTGATCATTCTACTCCCTTGGATTTGGAGGTACTATACAATCCTGTTTCTCCTCCCACCTCTCTACCTGATTTTTTTTTTTGCTATGAAATGCCCTTTAGAGAGATCTTTTCCCCCCAGGCTAGAAGGAATGGGCTGACTCTTAGCTAAGCTCTCTGAGACCTGGAGTTGTTGCTCAGCTTCCTAGCCAAGGCAACAAGATTGTAGAGCAATTACTCAGCCCAATTACTCAGGCCATGGCTCACAGGCTTAAATGTCAGCAGGCTCTCAGCCCTCCAACACTACCCTGGTCCCTGCCTCATCCCAGACATCTCCATCTCTCCCAAACTTCCCATAGGATTGAGCAATCTCTCTAAAGCTTCAACTTCTTAGCTAGGAAAAGATGAGTGAAAACTCCAAGTCCCCTAGAGCATAGACAAGGGAGCATTCTCCATTGAGAGAAGAAAGATTTGACCCAGAGAGAATATTACATTCATTTCCATTGCTAACAACTCATCCTTCTCCCCTAACCTCTTTTTGTGTTTGTTTGTTTTTTGAAAGGCAATGGGGTTAAGTGACATGTGCAAGGTCACTCAACTAGTGTCTGAGTGTCTGAGACTGGATTGTGAACTCAGGTTCTCCTGACTCCAGGGCCAGTGCTTTATCCACTGTACCACCTAGCTGCCCCTCCCCTAACCTCTTGAAGCATATCCTTCATGACTATCCTCTCTTCTTTCTTCACCTGTCTCTTGGCAATCTTATTCATTCCTACTTCTCTTCTTTAACTATCTACCTCTGTGTACATATACTGATCTTCCTTCTGAGTTTGAGACTCACATCTCTAACTTTCTACAGTACATCCATCTTCACTTGCATGGCTGACAAGGTGATCAAAACCTACCTTTTGCTCTGTACCCTAAATCTGCCCCCTCCATTCTGTTTTTTCCATAAACCACTGGTGACCACATTCATATTAAAAAACTCAAGATGGTTATTGCCTCTTCCTTTGTCTTTTCTGAGTTCTGGTTTCCTCCTCTGTAGAAAGGGAGGGGCTGTGTATATATATTTCAAGAAAATAATCTTAAAGTATGCAGGGTACTTGCATCATCCCTGGGAGAAGGGTATTATAAATGGCATTGTCTTCATTTTGGAGATTTTGAAATTTGGAGAAGTAAGGCAATTTTCTCAGTGTCATATCACTTGTGGTATGCTGAGTCAGAATTCAAAACCATCTCTACTGACTGCAGGTTCAGCATTTACAGATCACAACTCAGCAATCTCATACCTGGAATGCTCTCCCTCCTGTTCTCTAAATCTTGGCTTCCCTGGCTTCCTTCAAGTCCTAGCTCAAACCTTACCTTCTACAGGAAACCTTTGCCAATCCCTCTTCATTCTAATACCTTCTCTCTGTTGATTATTCCAGTTTATCCTTTATAAAACTTGTTTGTATAAAGTTGTTTACTTGTCACCTATAAGACTGTGAGCTTCTTGAGACTGCGACTGTTAGCTTTTCTTTGTATCTTCAGCACTTAACTCTGAGTCTGACACCAAGTAGGCACTTAATAAATGTTTATTGACTGATCAATTGTATTTTAACCCTCTTCAGAGTAAAAAAAATGATTGTTCATTCCATTTTATATCCTCTGAAAAAATGAATGTAGAGAGATGTTCAATAAATATAGAATGATTAGAAATATATATGGTGAGAGGGGGCAGAACCAAGATGGCAGTATGGAGGAATTCCCAGAAACTCTCCTCCAAAATGCTCTAAATATCTTAAAATTATGACTAACCAAATTCTAGAGTGACAGAACCCACAGAAAGGTCAAGTGAAACAATTTTTCAAGACCATTTGGAAGATCTGCAGGAAGACTGTTCCACCTGGATTGGAAGAAGCCACAGCACAACTAGGGCTATTCCACGCTGGAACTCCAGTCTTCCAGGATCAGCCCAAAGGCAAATTGGGTCCCTGGATGCATTGGATTCATGGCAGCAGGAGCAGTTTCCAGACCTTCTAACCCAGGGATCACCAAGAACATCTTGGAAGGTCAGTGGAAAAACTCTGACAGAATGAGTGGGAACCCAGTGCATCTCAGGCCTCAGTGCAGACCCAGCCCTGGAAAACAGAAGCAGGTCTGCAGAAACACCCAGCAGCTGCTTCCAGAGTACTCAGTCCACAGATGGTAAGGGGTGGGTGGAGACTGTCAAGTTCTCTCCCCTATCCCTGAATAAAACTCATATGCTTTGTCCATATTCAGACCCCTGGTTGCAGTCTGAGGTCCCCTATTGCCACAGAGCAGGAACATTCCTCACAGCTCCAGGGAAGAGGGAAGTGTTTGTGGTCTTCCACAGATCAGAGCACAGGTAGGAGAGTAGTCGGAATCTCTCATAAGACCCTGAAGGAATTGAGATGGAGGGATCCCAAAAACACTCAAAAACTTTGAAAGTCATTAAAACTTGGTCATAGGCTGGGGAAATGAGTAAACAGGAAAAAAAAAGAATCTCACCATAGATAATTACTTTGGTTCCATGGAAGATCAAAACACACACTCAGAAGATAACAAAGTCAAAGCTTTTGTATCCAAAGCCTCTAAGAAAAATAAGGATTTTCTCCAGGCTATGGAAGAACTCAAAAAATATTTGAAAATCAAGTAAGGATATAGAGGAAAAATTGGGAAGAGAAATGAGAGCAATGCAGGAAAATCATGAAAATCAAGTTGGCAGCTTGGTGAAGGAGATATAAAAAACGCCAAAGAAAACAACATGTTAAAAACCAGTTTAGGTCAAATGGAAAAGCAGTCCAAAAGGCCAATGAGGAGAAGAATGCCTTAAAAAGGCAGAACTGGCCAGATGGAAAAGGAGATAAGAAAACTCTCTGAAGAAAACAACTCCTTCAAATATAGAATGGAGATAAGGAAAGATGATGAGTTTATGAGAAACCAAGAAACAATAAAACAATGAAAATTTAAAGAAAATGTGAAATATCTCTTTGGAAAAAAAACTGACCTGGAAAATAGATCCAGAAGAGACAATTTAAAAATTATTGATCTACCTGAACATCATGACCAGGAAAATAGCCTTGACTTCATTTTTAAAGAATTTTCCCAGGAAAATTGTCCTGATATCCTAGAAGCAGAGGGAAAAATAGAAAGCTCACCTCCTGAAAAGGATCTCTACCCCCCCCCAAAACAATCCCCAGAATATTATAGCCAAATTCCAGAACTCCCAAGTCAAAGAGAAAATATTACAAGCAACCAGAAAGAAACAATCCAAATATCATGGTACTTCAGTCAGTATTACATAGGACTTAGCAGTGTCTACATTAAGGGCTCACAGGGCTTGGAATATAATTTTCTGAAAGTCAAAAGAGCTTGGATTACAATCAAGAATCAACTACCCAGCAAAACTGAACATCTTCTTTTTGGGGGAAAAGATGGACATTCAATAAAATAGGGGAATTTCAAACTTTCTTGTTGAAACAACTAGAGCTGAGAAGAAAGTTTGATCTCCAAGTACAGGATTCAGGAAAAGCATAGAGAGGGTGGTTGGGAAGGGCAAATTCTGAGGGATTTTATGATGCTGAACTGCTTGTGTTCCTGCATGGGAAGATGAAACTGATAACTCATCTGAACCTTCTCATTTATTAAAGCAGTTAGAAAAAGCATATATAGATAAGGCACAGGAGGGAGTTGAATATAAAGGTATATATTATAAAGATGAAGTCAAAGGAATGTACGGAGAAAGGTAAAAGAGGTAGAATGGGCTAAGATATTTCACATAAAAGAGTCAAGAAAAAGTTTTTTGCAATAGGGTGGAAGGCAAGGGGAATGAGTGAGCCTTCATTCTCATTGAAAATGACAGAGAGGAAACAACATACACACTCAATAGAGCATAGAAATCTATCTTACCCTAGAGGAAAAAGGAGAGGAAGTGGATGGGAGAAAGGGGAAGCTCATGGGAAAGAGTAGTCAGATATAATACACTTTTTTGTTTTCGTTTTTGCAAGATGGGTGGCTTGCCCAGGGTCACATGACTGGGTGTCAGGGGCCAGATTTGGGCTCAGGTTCGCCTGACTCCAGGGCAGGTGCTCAGTCCACTGTACCACTAGGCTTCCCCACAACATACTTTTGAGGAGGGACAAATTGGAAGGAGATAGAGAGAATAGAATAAATGGGAGTAAGGAGGAATAGATGGAGGGAAAGACAGTTAGCAATAGCAACTGTGGGGAAAAAAAAATTGAAGCAGCTTCTCTGACAGACTTATGATAAAGAATGTTATCCATCCCAGGGACAGAACTGATGTTATCTGAACACAGACTGAAGTACAATTTCTTTTCCTTTTTTCTCACTTTATTTTTCATGAGGTTTCTTTGTCTTTATGGGTGGAGAGGTGATTATGTTTGCTTTTACAACAAGACTATTTTAATAATGTATAAATAAATAAGTAAATAAATTTTAAAAATATATATATATACATACATAAATACATATAAAAAAGAAATATGTATGCTGTCTGATTCTTTCTACTTGAAGTTATTTAAAACTAGAATGCTTAAGTGAAGTAATTCCTCAAAGTCTGGCTAGAATGAATCCCTAGACACCAAAGGTCTTCAAATGGATTGGATGACTATTTCTGGGAGATTTTGGAGATGGGAGTCATACTTTGGATGACCTTTGAAGTTCCTTTCAATTCTGAGATTCTATGACTTTATTAACGGCATTGTTTCAGAGCATCTAATCACTAAAATCAGTAATCACTAAAAATCAGCATGGCTTCATCAAGAACAGGTCATGTCTATTCAAGCTATAATTAGGAATTTTTGCATCCAAGGTAAAATCACTGCAAACTGTGATCAGGAAAAGCAGTGCTGGGGATGAAGATGGGGGTAGAGGATAGGGTTTTTGGCTTGGTTTTTTTTCCCGTGTTAAATTTTACCTTCTTAGACTCTTGTTTTAGTCACTGTTCATTTGTTTTTCAGTTGTATCTGAAATAGGGTCTTCAGGACCCCATTTAGGGTTTTCTTAGGAAACATACTGAAGTGGTTTGCCATTTCCTTCTTCAGCACAGTTTACAGATAAGAAACTTGAAACAAACGAGATTAAGTGACTTCTCCAGGGACACAAAACTAGTGTCTGATTCCAGATTTGAATTCAGGAAGACAAGTCTACCTGACTGTAGGTCTGGCACTCTATACACTATGCTACCAGGTTTTAGCCTGCTAACATCTTTTTGGATTTGCACTCTGCCATACAACATATTAGCTATCTCTCATAGGTTTGTGTCATTGATGAACACACTATCTGTACCTTTATCTTGGGCAAATCATTTAACTCTGACTGCCTCACATACAGGGCCATCTCTAGCTTATCCTGATCCATATTTGGCTACTGGACCCAGATAGCTCCAAAGGAGAAAGTGAGGTTGGTGACTTAGTACAGCATTCCTCACTCAAATTCAATTCATATGTATGTCATGGCATTTGATGTCATGGTCTTCTTTTTTTTTTTTGCAAGTCAAATGTTATATATTTTCTTTTTTTTAGGGTTTTTAGGGTTTTTTTTGCAAAGCAAATGGGGTTAAGTGGCTTGCCCAAAGCCACACAGCTAGGTAATTATTAAGTGTCTGAGGCCAGATTTGAACTCAGGTACTCTTGACTCCAGGGCTGGTGCTCTATCCACTGTGCCAGATGTCATGGTCTTCTTCAAGAAGAATAGAAAAACATCATCATCATCATCCTCATCCTCCTCCTCCTCCAAGGTGTAAGAATAGTAATGTGCACAGGCCAGGTAAAATTCCACTTCCCAAAGAACTCTTTCCAAGCTGACTTCTCATCATTAATTGACTAGTCCTTGGGTCCAGATGTTCAATGATTTTTATTTATTTTTAAAAATTTTTAATTAAGCAATGGGGTTAAGGGACTTGCCCAGAGCCACACAACTAGGCAATTTTTAAGTGTCTGAGACTGGATTTGAACTTAGGTCCTCCTGACTCCAGGGCTACTGCTCTATCCAATGCACCACTTAGCTGCCTGTTCAATGAATTTTAAATCTATCTACCAAAGTACATGACTTTCCAGCCCATATCCTTACATCTTGTCCACAAGAGTAAAAAAAGAAAATTTTCAACTACTTTGTTAAAATCTATGCAGAACATATATGTGTGTGTGTGTGTGTGTGTGTGTGTGTGTGTGTGTAGAGAGAGAGTATTCCCTTAATCTACCAGTTTAGTAATCCTATCAAAAAAGGAAATGAAATTAGTCTGGAAGGGAAAGGAGTTCATTAAGAACTCCCGAAATTGATCTTCCCTTACTCTGCCATGACCTACTCTTTTTTTTTTTAGGTTTTTGCAAGGCAATGGGGTTAAGTGGCTTGCTCAAGGCCACACAGCTAGGTAATTATTAAGGATCTGAGGCCGGATTTGAACTCAGGTACTCCTGACTCCAGGGCTGGTGCTCTATTCACTACACCACCTAGTTGCTCCTCATGACTTACTCTTGATGAAAGCAATATGACTCTTTGTGATCACTACTTCCTTATCTATTATTTAAGAAATATATTCTAGACTTTTGCCAGGAATCCCCCTGGCCTAGAGTTTGCTGTCTCCCCCTCCTTCTATAACTGACCAAGAAATTAGACTAGATGATCTTTGAACTTCCTTTCCAGTTCTTAGATTTCATAATTCATCACTACCACTCACTATCACCCAGAACCTAAAAATCTCTAACTTGAGTCACTGATTCTCGGAAGAAGACAATGAAAGGAACTGTATTGGAGAATAACTGATGAAGAGAGTGTCAATTGAGCACATTCCAGCTCTGACAATTCTTTTGTTGGGCTGTGACTTCTGGGAAGAAAGAAGCTAGCTGTCTTCAAGCTTTCACTCTGAAAAAATGATTTGACCTGTTCTTCTTGAACCTAAAGCTAGAGTTGGCAGAAGGCAAATTTCAGCTCTGATAGAAGGAAAATTTTTATGGGTCACCTTGAGAAGGAGTAGGTCTAGGATGTCTTCCCAAAGAGTCTAGATGATAACCAATTGGGGATGTTGGTTGGGGATAATTCTTTTTTAAGGATTATTTGGTATCTTGAGCTTCATTCCAACATTGAGATTGTGACTCTGTAATTGAATGGTCTTTAAGATCTTTCCCATCCTATGTTTTAAGGTTCCTCAGCTCTGACATTCCACATTCTAAGAATCTTCCCACCTGTGACATTCTACATTCTATGTTCTGAAGTTTCTTCTAGCTTCAATATCCTATGTTCCATGCTCTAAAATTCCTCTCGTCTCTGATATATTCTAATTATCTCCCCAGTTCTAACATTCCATATGATCTCTTTCAGATCTCATCATCTTATGTTCCATGACAGCTCTGACATGCCACAAACTTATATTCTACGTTTTTTCCTAGTTCTAACATCCTATACTCCATGTTCTAAGATCCCTCCAGTCCTAACATCCTATATTCCATTTTCTTTTTAAAAATTTTTCTTTTATTTTTTCCAATTACAATTACATGTAAAGATAGTTTTCAACTTTCATTTTTTTTAAGATTTTGAGTTCCATATTTTTCTTCCTCCTTCCCTTCCCACGATAGCAAGTAATCTTATAAAGGTTATGCATGTGTAATCATGTTTAACATATTTCCATATTAGTTATGTTGTGAGAAAAGCTGTTTTTCATTTTCTAATCTTTCCAGTTCTAATATTGTAAATGCATATACCAAGATTTCCCCACCTCTAACATCTTTATATTCCATATTCTAAAGTCTCTCTTAACTGTGGATGTTTTATGTTCTAAGAAACTTCTTAGCTCTGACATGCCATGTTCAGTGTTTCAGGATCCCTTCCAGCTTTGATGACCTACAGTTTTCTCACAATGCATTCAAACAGGGTCTAGGATGAGGCTTTTGAACAAATACTAACTCTCCTTAGTGCCAGTCTCTATGATAATGCAACTTCTTTATTAATATATATATATATAATTATATAGATTTCATATATGCAAATATCTAAGGCTCTATTATAAGGTCTTGGTCTCTTTGTCTGGGCTGGCTGTCACCTTCAGCTCTGCGGCCTGGGCTCGGAAGACATTCCAGTGACCTAGAAGGAAGAAATTGAATACATTTAATTAACTTACTATGGATAGAGCCCTTTGCTTGACCCTGGGGTGGGGGGAGGATTCTGTTCATATAAGTCATGACTTATATGAACTCTTACTCCAAGAGGCTCTGTCTCCAAGAAGCTCAGTCCAGTAGGAAAGAATGGAGAAGAGAGGAGGCTTGGTGGAAGGCTGGTTGGAGGGTAGGATAGAATTTGGGAGTTTGGAGTCCTTTTACATTCCTGGATCCAGATAGTGCCTGTGTGGCTATGGATTCAAACTCTTCTTCAAAGTCATACATGAATTTGAGGCATTATCTGGATTCCAAGATAGTGGGAAAAGGAATGGATTGGTTTTTAGATCTGGTCAGAATGTCCACTAACTGTTTTGGAAAAATCATTTTTTCTCTAAAGCAGAATGGAGTTGTAAAAGGAAAACTGGATTGACAGAGTGCCCAATTTCAAAACCTGGCTCTTTTATATACTATATTGTGAGCTGGGAAATTTCCTGGATTTCTCTGGGCTTCCTCCAGTGTAAAATGGAGCTCATCATTTTTCACCAGACATGGCATGCTCATAGGATGGTTGTGACAATCAGATGAAGAAATGTATGTTGGTTTTCCTGAAAATTCCTCTCTTCTTGTGACATCCCCAGCTTGTCCCTTTAGGTTTGCACTACCTCAGGTATGTTTGCTTCTCTTTAACCAATGAAAAACAACATGAATACATTCCATTGGTATGATTTGAGGACTTCCCTCCTATCTCTCCAAAGGTTTCTGAAGATGTTCCAGAAAGAGGGTTAGCTAGTAGATAAGAGCAGCCCTTGGGGTCAGGAGACATGGATTTATGTTCTAATTGCTTCTGTTAGCCTGTATATCTATAGGTATGTATGTAAATTATATATATATGTATATAGAAATATATTTATGTGTATATGCATATCTATACATACATATTTGTTTAGTTTTATTGATATAGGAATCCCCTGGTATAGAAACTTCCTCCACTTATGTAGATTGGTAATTCATTTATAACTTTTGGTCTTAGAGATCCTTGGGTCATTGAGAGTAATTTGCCAGGGTCATAATCTTAAGCACTAAGCTTCACTACTCTGAATCAGTTTCCCCATCTATTAAATGAGAATAATAGTTCCCTCCCAGGGCTGCTGTGGGTTAAATATTTGTAATGCTTACATGGCCATTTGAATGGGAGTTATTATCATTCCTTTTCATAGGTTCCTCCACTGACTATCTCCTTCCCCCTCTTCTTGGCATTACCGCTTAGCTTCATCAATTCCACATTCCTTTTCTAGGTAGCTAGGTGGTATAGTGGATAGAATCTTACTTCAGACATTTACTAAACGTGTGTGACCCTAGGCTAGTCACTTAACTTCTGTTTGCCTCAGTTTCCTCCAGTTTTGTTGTGAGGATGAAACAAGATAAAATTTATGAATCACTTTACAAACATTAAAGTGCTGGCTTTGATTAGACATCTCCTCATTTCCCACCAGGCTGTATTCGTTCTAGATTTTTTCAACCTCACCATCCTCCTGGGCTGCATATGTGCCCCGTTCTTGTTTTTCAGTTTTCCTTTGTGTGTTTCCCCTATTATATTGTAACTTCCTTGAGAGCAGGGAACTGTCTTTTTTTATATTTGTATTCTCATAGTTAGCATGGTATCTAGCAAAGAGTAGGTGCTTAATAAATGTTTATTAAACTATTATTAATGGTCAACTAGTATTTACTGACTGACTGACTGACTGACTGACTGACTGACTGTCTTCTTATAGGATTTGCAGTTGGGAAAGACCTTAGAGGTTATCTAGTCTAAAACCTCATTTTATAGAAGAGGGATCTGATACTCAATTTAGTGAGTTGCCCAAGGTCATACAAGAACTTATTTATATTTAAAATCTTTTGCTTTCTCCTCTACCAGCCAGAACCCCTCCTCTGGCTATGCCTCAGGGTTAAAACCTTTCTGTCACTTAAAAATGTGGACTCCTTTCATTGAGAAATCCCTGGCTGGGGCCTTCTTCTGGATCTCTGTGTTGAGAACTAATGTCAAGTCCAGTGACCCATTCATCCCTCCAACCTCTTCACCAGCCACCTGGGACTTCTCCAAGAAGAAGGTGTGCTCTCCCCCTTTAGTCCTGCTTATTCTCTCATCCTAACATCCTGCCACCTGGACAGCCCTACTCCCATCCTTGACCAAGAGAATTACAGAGCTCAGCTTCCTCCAGGAAGGCTTCTTTGATTTATCCCATTTGCCTGAGATCCTTTCCTTTGGTTCTCTAAACTGTTTGCATTTTGTGATCATATATGGGTACTGGAGCAGTTAGATAGCATAGTGGATGGAGCACAGAACCTGGAGTCAGGACCACTCATCTTCTTAAGTTCAAATCTAGCCTCAGACACTTACTATCTTTGGGACCTTAGACAAGTCATTACCCTTTTCGTCTCAGTTTTCTCATCTATAAAATGGACTGGAGAAGGAATTGGCAAATCACTCTAGTATTTTTGCCAAGAAAACCTCAAATTAGGTCATGAAGAGTTATACATGACTGAAACAACTCAAAAACAAATAAAAATGGAATGAAGATTACAAAGCTCTAGTTCCCTCAGGGCAGGGGCTAGATATGCCTTCTTAGAGTGGAAGTCCTCTGAGCTAGTGACCTTATCTTCCTTCTCAGACCAAGAGTTCCCCAATGGTAGGTGATTTCTAGAGAGCAGGGGTCCTGTCTCTAGGAGCTTCTTGAGTGTAGGAGTTGTGTTTTTGCCTCGGACTGGGAAGGTCCTAAGACCAGGCACTTGCTCACCTTCATTTGTCCGAGTGATGAGCCGGAAGTTTTGTGCCTCTTCTTTGAATTCTTGCTTCCGAACTTTCTTGATCTGAATCAGATGAAAAATTCCTGGGGACAGAGATGCTACATTCAACCCACCAACAAGAATTAAAGACTATTGTGTGCCAGTCTCCTGTTTCCAGTCATCTATCCATCCATTCAACAAAGATTATTAAGTGAACAGAGCACTGAACAAGTCCCTGAGAGAGATACACAGTTTAGATAAGTTGTGGTTCCTACCTCATGAAGGAATGACATATGAAATGATTAATATACATTAGATGATAAGTGCATTAGAGTTTCAAGAAGCTTGGGAATTTTAAAAGCATTGCACAATTTCCCAAAGGCAATCTAGCCTGCTCTCTTCCTCCTCTTCAATTCTGGACCCAGTTCATTGTCCTTCTGCAGTTTGTCCAAAATATTTGTACTCATGTATAACCTATATCAGATTACTCACTGTCATAGGGAGAGGGAAGAGAAGGGAGGGAGGTAGAAAAATGTGGAATTCAAAAGCTTACAAAAAGATGAATGTTGAAAATGATCTTTGCATGTAATTGAAAAAATAAAATAACTTTAAAAATATTTGTACTCATGGACCATCTCTTTGAATTGTCCATTGATATGCACAGAACTATAAGCATTTTTCATCTATTAATTTGTCATTTATGGATTAGGCTTCTCCCTAAAATAAGGCCCATTTTTAAAAAATCAAGAGTATTTTCATGAAACCATATGGCTAAAAGTCATGGAATATTGCAACCTGGAGAATTAAAATGTCTACTCATCCAAAAGGCAATGAAGAGAAGTAAGTGTATGCAAATATTGCCAAAATATTGCACAAGAGTCAGCAGCCATCTCTCCAGAAAAAAATGGATGCATATATATGTATATTTTATATATCTGTACATAGGTATAAGTTTATTACCAATTTTACTGATATAATGGATTTACCACAAATAAGTCACAAATAATAATAAAATGTATAATTTTTGTTGGTAAGTTCCCATTGATCCTCACAAATGCTTTCACTGATTTCTACTGAACTCTTATAGCCATAGTCCACTTATGGTCGTAACCCACTATGCTTTTCACAAAAGTTTACTGTCATTAAATCTGATCTGTGATCTACTGTTAAACTATTTTTATCTTTGTATAAATCATATTCCTTAAACTAGAACCTCTAAGCATCCATATTACTGATTATAATAGTACTGTATTTTTAGCTTTTAAACATTGTTTAACTGGGCACTATCTAAAAAATGCCCCAAATTGTTCAAATCAGTTTCATGTTTTAAGATTTCACTTAAATGACATCTTTTTTTTCATCAGCCATTCATGGTAAAGTTAATTCTTCATGAGGCCAAATAGATGATGCTAATAAATCAAAATAATTAAAAATTCTTTCATGATTATTTCTGTCCAATAAAAGATATAAGTTCATGGGTTGAATTATATTTTGTAGTTCAATATTCATATGAAGAGCATTAAAGTTACTGTTTTTATTCATTAGAATGTCTTTAATCTTATCTGACAAGTCTTCAATTTGAGATTCATATCAATTTTTAAATTTTTCCAAAGCTCCATACTGTGTTTAATTTTTGTGCCTTTTGAATGTTAGCAGAAACCTCTTGCAATAAATTAATATTAGCTAATCTCTCTGAAGAAGAAATGATGATGAGGATGATGATGATGCACATATGATACAGATTATGTAACTTTTACAAAAGTAGTAACTTGTAAACTATGGGAAGTCTATCTTGACCCCAGTTCTTGACCAACTTTAATAATTTCATTTTCCATTTCTTTAGCTAATTTTCTAGCTTTTATATTGGTGATAAATAGAATAAATATTAGTTAGAAATATTTTAATATGATTAATTTGTTTTATCTCAAATATTGTTTCATCAAGTGATGATATAAACAGAACTATGACTTTAGGATGATTTTCTAGCAACTTTGTAACTGTTCCAGACTTTCTTCCCAGCATTGTGTTAGTGTCATCAGAACAAAATGCAATTAGGTTCACTTTCAAATATTTGTTATTAAAGACACAATCATTTAAAGTAGACAAAAATGTATTAAAATACACTTTGCTTTGGCTGACATCAATCCTTTTAAAGCAAGAAATAACATTACTAGTGCAAGAGCTGACTGAATTGTGCTTTGACTGTGTTTAAGAATTGACTCACAAAATTCTTGAAAATTTAATAATGAGTTTTGCAAGCTGGTATGAACTAACTCCAGTATAACACTGAGCTTAAAGGATGCCATCAGGGAGAACGTAGGACTGGAAAAGAAGGTGGACCAGTTATGGATTGAGAGAGTGAGATCCAGTGAGTGATCTGTTTGATATCCATTGGTATCCATTTAGTATTGGTATCCATTGGTAGCCCATTGGTATCCATTTAGTGTCAATGGTGCTAAAAATGCTCCAATTTATACTGGAATAAGCTCATATTGAGTAGCTAGGTGACCAGACCTGGAGTCAAGAAGACCTGAGTTCAAATATGGCATCAGATACTTACTAGCTGTGTGACTCTGAGCAAGACACTTCACTCTGTTTGACTCAATTTTCTCATTTGCAAAATGAACATTCTAGTACCTTTGTCAAGAAAACTCCAAATGGGGTCATGAAGAGTTGGACACAACTGAAATAAGACTGAATAGTAACAAAAAGCTCATGTCAGCTAAAGGTGCTTATAGATGTCAGATTTGATTCCAGAAATCATAGAGAATCATTAGAATTGACTGAAATAAGAAATGATATATGCTTAAGGAATACCACTTTGGAAATTGCATGGAAGATGAGAGAGACTTGAGTCAGGAGATCAATTAGGGCAGCCCAGTCAAGTTAAAGATCAGGAAACTGAGACTAAGAGAAGGACAATGACTAGGTCTCATAGGTTATAAATGGCAAAAGTAATATCTGGACCCAGTTTAACTCTTCTATTCAATGGATCCTTATATATCATGGTGGCAAATTCTTTACCATCCTGATTATTCCCTTCTGGCTATATATCTATCTGTCAATGTCTGTCCCTATAGGATTCTAGTCCTTTAGTATTGAGGAAGACTACCAACCAACCAAGTGACTGGTGGTATGAATTGCACAATTTTGTTTAAAAAGTGTAGGTATATGCCTGACAAGGCGTCCTGCTCACTTGTCTTTAGCAGAATCATTCCACCCTGTGTCCAGATTTATAGGAAACAGGACAATTGAAGATGGTCTGGCTACTGCAGGAGTCTATTGACCTTAAATAGGTTTCACTTGCTCCTGTCTCAGCGAAACAAAGGATTCAGAAATAGACACAATACTCCTGCTAAGAGTTTACAGGTGGTCTGGGGACCTGCCTTGTTTGAGACAGAGACCCTATTATTTGTCAGCCTCATTTTCTTTACTGAATACAAGGCAGACCTTTAGTAGTTTGTTTAAAACTACTAAATGATGAATAAATGGATGAACTGTGGGTTATCTGCCTCCCTCCTCCCCCACTCTCAGTACTCCAGAGGTCAAACTGAAGGTACCAATGTCAAGTAGGACCTAACTTCTACCCCAGATCCACAACTTTTATATAGCTCCTGTGAGGCATCATACGGCACCTAGAAAAAACAACAGCAACAATTCCTTTTCCTGCAGCTCTATGAGATTTACAAAGTACTTTCCTCATAATGGCTTGATGAAGAAATGAAGGTAAGGATTATTTTCCTCATTTTATAGTTGAGAAAATTAGGGGAAGTGACTGCCAGATGCTTATCATAGGGATGAAACCCCAGTAACTGCTCAATATGGACTGCCTTCATCTCCATTTCACCCTTCTCTTACCCTATCATTTTTCCTTTCTTTGTACTCATCACCTCTTCCTTGAGCCTCATTACCTCTTCATTCTTGTACAAAGTACTTTGTACACCATCTCTTCATTTTCCCTTCTTACTCAACTTCCCCTCCCTTTGTACTCATCATCTCTTCCTTTAGCATCATCATTGTCCTCCCCAGGGCTCAGTTCTTGTAACACTAGTTTTGAAACTCTGCATCCTGTAAGCCAAATATGCAGCCTACAGGCATGTGGTTCTTATCTTAGAATCTGGGGCTAGGACCAGGGACTGACCAGGAGGTAGGTGGGACTTTAGTCAGATTAAGAGATATTCAAAAACCTTGAGTCTAGATTCATGGAAATTATAGGGGATGGAAGTAAAGGAAGAGAAGGCTTAGAAAGGAAGATGAGTGGAGGAGTGAGCCCCGGATTTCAGTGGGGGAGTCCTGGATTCTTATCTGTGAGACATGGGGCTAATTATACCAGTTTAGTTTTCTCATCTCTAAAATGGGATCAAAACAGGTAATGGACATAAACCACTTTGTAAATCTTCAAGATTTTATAGAAAAGCTGCATTAGCTTATCTCTGTCTTCTTAGTGTGTGTGTGTGTGTGTGTGTGTGTGTGTGTGTGTGTGTGTGTTTCCCCCTTTTTAGTTAAAGGGTACCTGTGACTTAGACTATATTTCCAGTTCATCATAGATTCACAGCCCCAGAGACTTTCAAAAGGTATATATCTCACCCAGAGCAGGATTCTATTTTGACTGTGAACTCACTCCTTCTTGTAGTATCCCATTCAATTGTAGGACAGAGCTAATGGTTAAAAGTCTTTCCTTTTATACAGCAAGAAGCTATCTTTCTGAGACTTCCTCTGTTCCCCTGCCTCCACAACTGATTTTGGTTCTGCCTCCAAATGTCACACAGGAGGAAAGGGGATGCAACCATTTCAGTCATACTAATGTAAATCTCTAGGATTCCCTCCTTCCTACACCCTTCCTCCATCCATCCTATGTACACAGCAGCCTGATTCTATCTTCCCAAATTGTCTCTTGCTCTACAGGAACACAGGATTCTTCTGTTTCCAGGGACTCTTGAATCCTTCTAACTCATGTTAACCCTTTAGATATTTGAAGACAGATATTTTGTCTCCCACCCCCCACCAAGATTTCTCTTTTTTCCATTCTTTGAAATAAAGTTTCAAATGTTCTCCTGGTTCACATTTTCTATAGGATGCAAGATGAGCTCCTCAGACTCTATCTCTGTCTCCCCAGCTTTATTTCCTAACTAGCCCAATGTCTCACAGATAAAAAGTGGCAGGAGCAACATCAGCCATATTGTGTCCTGAACAAACCAGACTCACTCCTACATTTCCTCACATCTTCTCTCCCACTTAGAACATCCTCCCCTTTCTTCTCTGCCTCTTCAAAATAACCATATAATCTCATAATTGGGAGGCACTTCAGCAAATGTTTAGACCAGTGTGTCCCTGAATAGGAATTCCCTCTTCTTCATGGACTTCAAGTGATCACCCTCTTCTCTTGGATGCTCTCTCCTCCCCAGGATTCCATGACACTGCTTATCCTACCTGTCTGACCTCTCCTCAGCTTCCTCTAGTAATGCCCTAGCCCCTCATTATGCAGCTATTTCTCTATCTCACTATCTCTCTGTGAAAGATACCCAGATTTTTTTTATCCAACCATGTTGAATTCAATATTCAAAACAAAACACATAATCATTTATTTATTTTTGCAAGGCAATAGGGTTAAGTGGCTTGCCCAAGACCACACAGCTAGGTAATTATTAAGTGTCTAAGGCCGGATTTGAACTCAGGTACTTCTGACTCCAGGGCTGGTGCTCTATCCACTGTGTCACCTAGCTGCCCCAACACATAATCATTTATCTAAAATGCACTTGACTTCTAAACTTCCCTGTTTTTGTTGAGGGTATCATCCTTCCCTCACTCAGGTTTGCAACCTCATTGTCATTGTTGCCTCCTCCTCACTCTCACTCATCCCATAAATCTGATCTGTCATCACATATAGATTCTACTTCACAATAATTCCTCTTTCAGTCCCCTTCTCTCCATTCATACAGTCACCAACCAAATTCATCACTTCTATCTAATTTGTCTCCCTCCTTCAGGTCTCTTCCCACTCCAGTCTGTTCTCCACACAGCTGCCAAGGTGGTTTTCCCTAAAGCAGGTCTGACCATGTCACCTTCCCTTACTCAATGAACTCCAGTGACTTCCTATCAACTTCAAGATTCAACAGACAATCCTTTGGCATTCATAGCCTGGCCTGACTTAGCTTTCTGGTCCATTTATTCTAGAATCCAGCCATGCTGGTCTATATATGGTTCCTCACCCATGACACTATGTCTCTGATCTCTATGTCTTTGTACAACTGTTTGGAATGACTGGAATGTTTTCACTCCTGTCTTCAACTCTCAGCTTCCCCTATCATTAACATTCAACTCAAATGCCATGTTTTGCAAGAAGTCATCTGTCAGAGACCTCCCTTCTAGGGTTACCTTTGATCTGTTCTGTATGCATCTTATATCTTTTCTCCTCTATTAGAATGAAATGTAAGATCCTTGAGGGCAGGAGTTGTTTTTGCCTTCTTTGCCTCCCTAGTACTTAGCATGATGTCTGCCTCATGGAAGCACTTTAACAAATGGTTGTTGATTGATTGGTTTTCCAGTCTGTGCTCTAAGCTCCATCTCCCTAGGGGAACTCAGCACTCCCTAGGGAGCTTATTCTTTGTACATCCCTAATCATTGGGAATCTTTGTGTTAGGTTAAGTTGAAATCTACTTCTCTGCAGTTTCTCTGCCCATTTGCCTTCTGAGATCAAGCTGTGAAAGTAAATCTACATCAAGCCTCCAAAAAAGTTCAATTCCTTGGGCAAGTCATTTAACCCTGATTGCCTCACATCCAGGGCCATCTATAGGCATCCTGATTCCTATCTGGCCACTGGACCCATATTACTCAGCACAGTACCCCCTCACTCAAATCCAATTCATGTGCTTGTCAGGGTATCACCTCCCTGACGTGGTTATCTTCGAGTGAAGGACGAATAACAGCAAAGAATCTCCTCTCCTCCATGAATCCTTCCTTGACTACTTCAACTGACACCAGTTTCTCTCTCTGCTAAGCCCCTATGGTATTCCACTTTCTGTACCCATCATTTATCTCTGGGCATTGATTTTCCCAGATTTTCCTTCTAGTGGCTTTAATCAAATAATGACGGAACATACGTTTTCTGTGTTCTTACTTTTCTAATAACTCACTAACTAGGTGAATGATTTGTTAAAATCTTTGTTCTTTTGTGTTTTTTGCAAGGCAAATGGGGTTAAGTGGCTTGTCCAAGGCCACACAGCTAGGTAATTATTAAGTGTCTTGAGACTGGATTTGAGCCCAGGTACTCCTGACTCCAGAGCCGGTGCTTTATCCACTGCGCCACCTAGCCGCCCCCATTGTTAAAATCTTTGAGTGCAGAATCTATGTCTTACTTTATATTCCTGTTCCCTGAAAGATAAGAAAGGAGGGTTGCCCACAATGAATTCAATTCACTTGCCCCAGAATTATATCCCAGCATCTTAAAGAAATTGGCAGGTGCAATTACTGAGTGACTACTAGATATCAGAGAATGGGAGAATTGTCTGCCAGAGAGATAATGGCTTTAAAATACAAAATGAGGGATGCATTTCTGGATTTGGCCAATGTTGGAATTTGTTGTGCTGGACTAAGCACATTTATCATTAGGAATTTTTTTTTTTACTATTTAATTGACAGGAGATGGGGGGAGAGGGAAGGTAGTAAGAGAAAGATATAAAGTACAAAAAATAAAATAAAATGTTATCCAAAAAAAGAGAGAATGGGAGAAATGCTTTAAGACTGAAAACAATCAAGTCTTGAATTTCAAAACAGGAACATTGGAACCTGCAAACTACAGGTTTATGGGTTTGACTTTGCTCAATATCTTGAGAAATTCTAGAATGTATTTTTAAAGAGATCTTTTGCAAGCACTTAGAAAGGCAAGCAGTAATAACAAAGAGCCAACATGACATTGTCATGGTAGGTCATGGCAGACTAACTTCACTTCTATTTTTGGCAATGTATCAATAGGCCAAGGGAATGGTATAGGATTTCACAAAAGAATCAAAGCCCCTCTTTCCTTATGGATAAAGTGGAGAAATGTGGACTTATTGGTCCAGTTATGTGGATTTAGAATGAGTAGAATAGAAGGACCCCAAAGTAGTCATTAATAGCTCAAAGTCAGCTTGGAAAGAGGTCTAAGGAAAAAAAATAATTCAGGGATCCAATACTTGTCATTTTTATAAATGACATATAAATAGCATAACTGTTATTCTTCTATTTTCAGATGGCACAACACCATATTGAAGATCCAAAGGATTTGATGGCATAGAACTATCTAGGCTGAATTTGTGATAAAATATAACAGGAATAAATGTAAAGGTTACAAAACCAAAGGCTCAAAGAGTTGGAAGGAACTTCGGTGATCTATTCTAAACAATAATTGAATAGCAATCCTCTATACAACATCCTGGACAACAGAGATACAATTTATATTGGATGTTTGATTATAAAGTAAACTTCATAAGATAGCATCACTTTTGACATTTGGATAATAATAATCACCACAGATAAATATTCTAAGTGCCCAGAAAGCATGATGTTACTGGTCCATGGGGAAAAAGAAACTTTCAGTGGGCCTCTTCAAATTCTTTAAGTCTATGATTCTAAAATTATATGATCCCATGTTCCTATGAATCTATGATTTTAAAGTTCTATTATTTTATGAAAGTAGAACTAGGACTACTGACAATAGTTACTCACCTTTTACCAGCTTCCATATATAAATCTCCACATAGTCTGAGGCTTCCTGCTCCAGGGCAATTCTCCGTAAACTTTCAGGGCTTGGAGAAACAAGGGTATGGACAAGTACTTGACTGGGCCCTATTGGGCATCTGGTGGTACTGACCTCATCACTGGGGTTGGTCCTGTCCTCTGGAAGAGTAAAGAATTTGTTAGTTCTCCTGCTCTCTTATCAAGCTTTACCTAGAGGGTTGGTCCTAGACATGATAGGAGAAAGTAATTTCCTTGGAGGTGTGATGACAAGGCTACTACTCAAAAGCCCAGAAATACTTCCTGGGACTGGACAGGCACTCTTAATTGTTTTTTTCTTTTTGGTTAATTTTTTTAAAGTTTTTGCTAGGCAATGGGGTTAAGTGGCTTGCCCAAGGCCACACAGTTAGGTAATTATTAAGTGTCTGAGACCGGATTTGAACCCAGGTACTCCTGACTCCAGGGCCAGTGCTTTATCCACTGCGCCACCTAGCCGCCCCCTCTTAATTGTTTAAAATTGTCTCTTCATTTTCCAAATTGTAATTTTTTTCCTTAAACTTTGGACAAGAAAACCTGAGTTATAAATTATGATACTTGTAATTATAATGATGTAAATTATGATTATTTATGAGAAATAATGATATTTACTGAGAAAGAATATAAAATACATAATGAAAAATAATGATACTTGTACTAAGACCCTCCTCAGTGCCCCACTAAGACATGGAGGTGACCCTGGGATCTACAAGGCAAGGAAAGTCTATAAGTTTTAGCAGATTCTACCTAGTTAAAAAGATCCAAAAAGATGCTGACAAATTAGGATTGTGGTAACAAATTAAAATAGAAATGAATTCCTGCAGATGTATATTGACTTAGAAAGCCATCATCAACATTATCTTTGTTTTATTGTATTTTATTTATAGTATTAAATATTTTTCAGTTGCTTTTTAATATGGTTTGGGCCACACAGCTTCATTGGGTCCATGGGCTGTATCTTTGATATCTCTGAGACAGAGCATTGTAATGAATATAATAATGAAGTTAAATAGGAATAATGTAAACCCAGACTTGGGTTCAAAAAATTGACTTCACAAATATAAGCTGGACAGGCAGGGCTGTAGAGTGTGTTTGAAAAAGATCTGGAAGTGTTAGTGGATCATGTGCTCATTAGGAGACAACAGTGAAAAATATGGTGGTCAGACAAGCTAATGTGATTGAGGGCTACATTGAGAAGCATAGCATGGGGGGGATGATTCACTATACTCAGTCATGGTAAGACTATACCTGGAGTACTGTGTTTTCCTACCCATTAAATTTTAGAAAGGACATTGATAAGCTGGAAAACATCTGAGGGAGGGAAACTAGGGAAACATTGAGTTCATACTATTTGAGGAGTGGTTGAAAGAACTGAAGATATTAACTTAGAAAAGAGAAGATGCAGTATAATAGTGGTCTTCCACTATTTTTTTGTAAGTCAGGTCCAAACATGGAGTATTTCCATAACACTCTCCTCATCAGTGGAGAGAATTATGACTTGACATTACAAGCTTCCACGAAGAGCTAGAGCTTTTGGAAAGAAGATTCTTTTTCATTTGTACTCCAAGGGAAGTCTCTAGGGGAGGTAAGCTGGAAAGATGTTAAGGCTCTAGTTTTCCAAAACCTACATGTCTTCCTTTCAAAATCTATTTTATTTTTCTCAGGGAAAATCTAGAACTGCATATCCTTTCTTGCAGCACAAACTTAGAAGACTGTCTCTCCTCTCCAAAGGATTACCAAGGAAACAAATTATATTAAGATACAGTTATTAAAATATTTTTTAAAAAGAGTCCATGGACCCCAAGTTAAGAACTTCTATACAATAATTCTCTCTATAACACTTCCTTCAGAGAAGAAAGGAGACTAGAAGCAGAGACACCCAGAATTTTATAGATGGACAAAAATCTGAGAAAAGACCCAATGGTAAAGTCCACACAATCTATTGATTATACACAAATATACAAGATTTAGGTAAAAAGAAAGAGGAAATAGATGTCCTAATACAAAAAGACAAACAGGTATCATGTGTACTTGATGGAATGAAACATGTATCTGAAATAAATCTTTGGGTTAATGTTTCTTATCCAAAATAAACAGAGTAGGTGTGTGAAGTAAGATATTACGAAGATGGAATCAAAGTGGGGCAATGAACCATAGGAGGGTAAAATGGTGGAGAAGATTTAGATAATGTTCAAAGTAGGAAGAAATAAAAAATGATTCTATCAGTGGAGTATACTACAGACTTTCTGGAGCAAAAAAAGGAAATAGATGAGATATTTGGGAAACAAGTCCTACAAAATGCTAGTTACCCAAAAGACCATCAAAAATAGTGAATAATGAGCAAATTCATTTGTCCAAGAAGAGAGCAAATAGAAAACAGATTATAGCATATCAGACAATTTATTCATAGTGAATGATTTTTCCTACTGGATGGTCTCACCTGGCACCAATATATGGTATTATAGTGTTGGGGAACTTCAGTTATCCAGATATTTGCTGAAGTTCTAAGAGCAGAGCAATTAATAACTTTGTGATACCTTAATGATAATTTTATCTTTCTTTCTTTTTTTTAAGACTTTTGCTAGGCAATGGGGTTAAGTGGCTTGCCCAAGGCCACAAGACTAGGTAATTATTGTCTGAGGTCGGATTTGAACCCAGGTACTCCTGACTCCAAGGTCGGTGCTCTATTCACTGTGCCACCTAGCTGCCCAGTTTTATCTTCCTTAAGATGGGAGAGTTAACAAAAATGGAATTTTATTCTGAATCTGATGTTAAAGTGAAGATGATAGGAACTTTGAGAGGGAGAAGTAACCCCTTCCTCTTAGAGTTTGCAATAGAGGAAGAAAATAAAGTTAGATGTGTTCTTAGATTTGGGGAGAGCAGATATCAAAGGATTCAGATGAATAAATAAAATGAGATGCCATGGATTTTCCCCCAAAGAGAGAGTCAGCTGAGGAGGGCAGAAATTCAGATGATATAAAAGGAACTGAAAACTGGAAGTTGTCAGAAGAAACCACTGTGGATGTACAGAGAATGCACCATCCAACTTAACTTTTAAAAGTATATATGGAAAATATAGAAGCCATGGGTGGGTAACACAGAATCAAAATTTAGAGTTGGAAGGGACTTCAAGGTCAATGAGTCCAACTTCATTATTTTGATCTGTTTTGTGGAAAAATGCCTAAAACATCCTAGGCACTTAATTGACTTTTGTTGATTGATTTATCGGATGAAAAAAGGAAAGATGTGGTTAAATTACAATATAGATTAGGTGTATCTGTAATGGGGTCAAGGATCAACTTCAGAAAGGAACTATTAATGATAAATTAATAGGAAGTCACAGTGGAGTGTCCTGAGCTGCACTTAGATAAAGAAATGGATTTAGATAAAGAAATGGATAGCATGCTCATAGAATATGCAGGAACTGAGCTGGACTTAGATAAAGACATAGATCACATGCTCATAGAATGTGCAGAAGTCCCAAAGTTGGGATATTAGCAAATGTTTAGTTCTATGTGTCAGAGTTTACCAAGAATATTGATTAGTTGAATGGTATCCCAAGAAGTGTAACCATGATTGCAAAGGGAAGTAACTATCAGCTGGAAGAAGTGGAGGAGACTTGGAAGGGGCATGACAGCTGGCTTCAAGGATGTTACACGGATGAGACTTGGTTGTTGTTTTTCTTCTTTGGCCTCAGAGGGTAGAACCAGGAGCAATTCATGGAAGTTGCAGAGAGACAGAATTGGCTTTGATATCAGGAAAAACTTCCAAATAGAAGTATCCAAAAGTGAAATGAGATGCAGTGGATTCCTTTTGACTGGAGCTCTTTGGGCAATAACTGAATGAAATGACCACTTTTGTTGCATATGGAGATTAGATGAGATGGTCATGGAGGCCCTTTGCATCTGAGAAATTTTGTGATTCTGTGAGAACTGGACATTCAGATACAGATTTTGTTCCAAGTGAGAAATGAGGAATTCCCAACAAGTGATCATCTAATCTTCATTTCAATAATTCCAGGGAGAGGGAGCTCACTTGTTTTGGTTAGCTCTGACTGCTAGGAAATTTTTCCTTAAATTTAAATCAAAATCTGTTTCCTCTAAGTTCAGGGCTGTAGGGTGGCATGGAAAAAATACTGTCCAGAAAGGAAAGAGAAGTTGGTTCTTGTTCTAGCTCTGTCTCTGGTGGTCTCTCCAGGTACACTTGGGTCAATTTCCTTCTCCAATTTTCAGTTTCTCTTTCTGTATAATAGGGGTGATCTTTATTTTCTATTTATTTTTGTTTTGTTATTGGAAGCAATTAGGGTTAAGTGACTTTTCCAGCTTGTAAGTGTCTGAGATTGAATCAGGTTCTGCTGATTACAGGGTCTGTCCTTTATCTACTGCACCACCTAGCTTCCCAGGAGTGATCTTTAAAGTTCTTTCTTGCCCTCACATTATATGTTTGGATCTAAAATGAGTGCCATCTAGCCCATTTTAAAAACATTTTGTTTTTTATTTAAGGCACTGGGGTTAAGTGACTTGCCCAAGGTCACACAGCTAGGCAATTAATTTAAGTGTTTGAGCTATATTTGAACTCAGGCCCTCTTGACTCCAGGGCCTGTGATCTATCCACTGCACCACCTAGCTGCCCCCCATCTAGCCCATTTTGAGAGCCTTTCTCCTCATGCTCCCTGGGACTACAGCCTTTTAGGAAGTGCTTTCTTATATCTGCTGATGTTTCCAATCCATATTCCTTTGTTCTATCCTTGGTGGAAATGGAATATAGTCAGCTACCCTTTTGTCTAGTGTGGGGATCAGAGTAAGATTCCAAGAACCATGCTAAGGGTCAAGAAACCTGGATTTTGCTCCTTGTGATGTCCCTAATTAGCCATATGACTTTGGATAAATCACTTCCCCCTCAATGAGTCTCATTTCCCTCTTTTAGATAATCTTGAATGCTCCTTCCAGCTTTAAGATTCTAATTATTCTAAGATTCTAGAATTTTATTCTCCTAGGAGTTCATAATTTTATTCCTTTAATATATATACACCTGTTTATTTATGTATATTTGCATGGAAGTTGTTGAAGACAGGGGGCTGTCTTTGTCTTTCTTTGTATTCCCTGGGCTTAACACAGTGCTTGGGACAGGTGTTTAATGAATGTTGTTGATTTGAATTCCAAGATTCAGAGGCTCTGTGGTCCTGTGATTCTGAGTCTATGATTCTAGGAGTTTATGACATTTTCATAGCATGGCAAGGTTTTCAAAAGATGTATTACTTCCTTTGATCACATGATATTCTCATCTCATTTGGACCTCACAAGAATCCTGTGAGAAGTGGCGGAGAGCTGGGTGGTGCAATGCATAGGGTACTAGTACTGAAGCCAGGAGTACTTGAGTTCAAATCCAGATTCAGACACGTTTACTAGTTGTATGACCTTGGGCAAGTCACTTAACCACAATTGCCTACCAAAAAACAAAACAAGAAACCCAGCCCTGTGAGGTAGGCACTACAGGTAAGGAAGAAACAACATCTTAGAGAGGAGAACATGACACATAGCCAAAGCAAGCTTTGAACCTCGTTCTCTCCTGGCTGTAGGTAGGTCCAGGTTTCTTTTCCTAGTGTCTATGGCTTTTAGAGTTCTGAGTCTCTGGCAGCCTTAGCTGGTATCTGGGTACCTACATGTCTCCCACCTCCCACCTCCTCCCCCACCCAGTACCTGGGCAGATCTTGCAGCATTTCCCTTCTACCTTCTCTGGGTAGAGGCAGCCATACTCCCTGGGGCAGGTCACCCGCTGGCAGTCTTGACGACCATCTTGACAGGTACAAATGATACAAGGCAGGGGCCCGAAGGAACGGAAGGCCGGGTGCCACACCTCCCCATGGGAATACGTCTTCCCATTGTACATGCAGGCTGGAGGGGAGAGAGGCCTGAAGTCAGAGATGGGCAGCTCAGGGATGGGGAGAAAGAGGGAGGAAGATTTGATTCTGTCTCTGGGGAACTCTTCAGTCTGAATGGGAGAAATCATCTTCAAGTCAGAGATTCCTAATTTCTTTTTGCTTCATGGCCTCCTTTAGCAGTCTATGAAAACTTATAGACTACTTCTCAGAATGTGTCATTTTTTTTTTTTAGGTTTTTGCAAGGCAAATGAGGTTAAGTGATTTGCCCAAGGCCACACAGTTAGGTAAGAATGTGTACTTTTTTTGAATGCATAAAATAAAAAAGTTTTTAAAAATGGATCACAAAAAATTAATTAAAATGAAATATAGTTATATAAATATATGTTTTAAAATATAAATTCAAGGACCCTTATCTGGGTCTCAGTGCTTTTTGGCTTACTTTGTGACTATTTCTTTTGTGGCAGACTTGTTCAGTTTCTAATGCAGATCTGGATTCAGGAAAAGAAAACACTTTTGAAAATCACTATTGTACCATAATGGAACAAGCTACCTTGGAAGAGAGGAAGCTTCCAAGCAGCAATTAGTTAAAGTTCTATCAGGGAAGTTTATGGAGGGCTTTCTGGAACTAGGATGTATCTGACCTCTGAGATATCTCCCAGTCCTAAAAGTCTGTGATTCTGCATCTTCCTTTTAACTCATCATCTAATTTCCTTTGAATCTCCCTGATTTGTCTTAGAACTTAAGGATGATTTCCCCAGATGCTTAAGAGAAACGTCATTGGTTTCTAAGCCCTGAGAAGGTTCATTGTGAAACCAAAAGCCTAAGAAATATCCCTACTTTCTTTATCTATCCTGCTCATAGTTCAGTACCTTGATCCACCATCAATGATTAAAATCAGTCAATGGCAGAATGAGAGGCTGTTGGGAACTTAGAATTACAGCATGACAGAAACGCCAAAACTGAAAATCATAGACTCTTGGATGAATAAAACATCGGAGTAGCACTATGATAATCACAGAATATTGAAATATCAGATTTGCTGAATATTATTATTACAGAATCTCTGAATCTTAAATTCATAGAATCTTAGATTTGTGGATGGGGGCTTGGAGTGTGATATCAACCCTCCCTCCCGGTAAGTGGACCCAGCCCTTCCTTGTAGAAGAATACCCTTCTGTATGGATCAAAGAAGGATTGTGTCATGGAAAAAGTCCCAGAGGTGTCAAGGAGGGCTGGATTCTTATCAGAGATCAAACTTAAAGTGCCAAATAAATTCAAACAAGCTGTGTTCACTTTGGTAGTTTCTACATCTGTGAAATGAGTTAGTTGAACTGAATGATTTTAAGGATTTCTTTTCAGATCTCTCATTCTATGTTCTAAGGTCTCCTCTAGCTCTCACATTCTATATTCTAAAGTCCCTCCCAGCTCTAACATTCTATATTCTAAGGTGCCTCCTAGCTCTGACATTCTGTGTCCTAAAGATCCATCTCAGTTTTGCCATTTGACATTCTAAGGCCCCTCCCAATTCTAGTATTTGGGGTTCTAAAGTTCCTTCTACCTCTGGCATACTATGTTTAAAGTTCTTCCCAGCTCTGACATTCTCTGTTCTAAAGTTACTTCTGTTTCTGACATTCTCTGTTCTAAGACCCCCTTCTGGCTCTGACAGTCTAAGCTCTAAATCCCCTTTCATTCTAACAGTCTAGGACTCTGACTCCCTAATCTGTGTACTTACTCTCAGAGTCATGTTGGATCTTACCTTTCTTATGTTTCTCTTTGAGGACTATCTTGACAGTGGTGCTGCCACTCCCCTTCTGTCCAAAATGTCTGGGAATGAAGCCCAGGGAAGAGCTGAGGCCTGTGGGCGCTGTGGTTCCTGGTGCCCGTCTGCTCCCACTCTGGCTAGCACATGGGTCCTGGGAGTGCCTCTGCAAACAAAAAATACAGGGCAGATTCAAGAGAGGACAAGAGTCTGAGGCCAGATGGAGACCTCAGAAAGGCAGCTAAAATGAGATCCTAAGAAAGGCTTCCCCAATTTGCGAAGAGAACAGCTTCTGGAAAGAGTTGGAAGATCATCTGCCACAAATTCCTGGGCATCTGGAGGGATGAGGTGGGGAGCGGAGGAGAGGAGGGGTAATCTCCTAGTACTATGAGGAATCACCAGGTAAGAACATCACTTTTTTGTAACACTGCAAAGTTCTTCATTTTCCATGACTCCCCTTCTCATATTCTTTGTTCAAGACCACATGAATTTCTCTCTGCTCCCTGAACTAAACCAGTTCACAATCCTCCTCCTACCAAGAACGGATTTATCTCCCATCCCTACTCCTTTCTTGTCTGTTGAAGTCTCTTCTTTCCTTCAGCTCAAGTATTGCTACTCCCACCCCCAATTTGCTAGACCGTCCCAGCTCTGAAGTTCTTTGGGGTTTTTTTCTTTTTTTAAAACAAATTCAATTTTATTTAATTTTCAGTTCCAGTTTCTCTTTCTCCCACCACTCCTTCCTCACCCATTGAGGAAGTAAGAAAAGCAAAAACCATTACAAATACAGTCAAGAAAAACAAATTCCTGAGGGGCGGTTAGGTGGCGCAGTGGATAAAGCACCGGTCCTGGAGTCAGGAGTACCTGGGTTCAAGTCCGGTCTCAGACACTTAATAATTACCTAGCTGTGTGGCCTTGGGCAAGCCACTTAACCCCATTTGCCTTGCAAAAACCTAAATTCCTTCATTAGCGATATATAAGAAAGCTTCAGTCATATTCTGAGTCCATCACCTTTCTCTGGAGGTGTGTAGCATGTTTCATCATGAGTCCTCTGGAACTATGGATAGTTCCATTTTTGATCAGAGTTCCTAAGTCTTTCAAAGTTGTTGGTCTTTACAGGGTTCTTATTTTATAAATTCTTCTCCTGGTTCTGATTGCTTCATTTTATATCAGTTCATACAAATTTTCACAAGTTTTTCTAAAACCATCCCCATTTCTTACAGTACAATAGCATTCCATCACATACATATACTGTAACTTGTTTGGCTATTCCTCAATTGATGAGCATGAAGTTTTTTGTTTTAAGGTAGGTCTTTCTAGCTTTGATATTCTGTGTTCTAAGGGCCCTCCCAGTTCTGACATTCTTTGTTCTAAGGTCTTTCCATTCTGGTAGTCTATGACTCTGATTCCTCAGTCCTTGTACTTAATCCTTTTTTCTTGATCCCCTCACATCTTTCTTTTTTTTTAAGGTTTTTGTAAGGCAAATGGGGTTAAGTGGTTTGCCCAAGGCCACACAGCTAGGTAATTATTAAGTGTCTGAGACCGGACTTGAACCCAGGTACTCCTGACTCCAGGGCCGGTGCTTTATCCACTATGCCACCTAACCGCCCCATCCCCTCACATCTTAACCCAATCATCCTTTGAGTGATCCTTCTCCTCAAATCTTTTTTAGAAATCTGTATAAATTTCTTCCTTGTAGTCTATTTTATTTTGTCCACTTTTTATAATCCCCTATTAGATTGTAAGCTCCTTGAAAGCAGGGACTATGTTCAATTTCATTATTCTATTCAATCTTTACAACAACTTGATGAGGCAGATAGGACTAGTATTATTATCACCATTTTACAGATAAAGCTGAGGTTCAGAGATTTATCAAGTGTTACCTACTTAGAAGATTTCAGAGCTGGATCTAGACTTAAGGCATCTAGCTCCAAATCTGGTCCTCTTTCCAATATACCATCCCATCCCATGGGAGGCAACCAAGGGTTACCACAAAAGCCTCCGTTTGATCCAGGACCTAGAACTAAGAAGGACTTGAGGGGTTAAAGTCTCTGATATTGTTGTTCAGCTGTTTCAGTCATGACCAATTCATTGTCAACCTATTTGGGCTTTTCTTTCTTTTTAAAAAAAAAATAATTAATTTATTTTCCAATTACACACAAAAGTAGCTTTCAACATTCATCCTTTTTCATTTGGGTTTTTTTTTTGGCAAAGTTCCAGGAGTTGTTTGCCATTTCCTCCTCTAGTTCATTTTACAGATGAGAAAACTGAGGCAAAAAGAGTTAAGTGACTTGCTCAGGGTCATATAAACATTAAGTGTTTGACTCTAGCCTTGGGCTCAGGAAGATGAGTCTTTCTGACTCCAGGGTTGGCAATCTACCCATTATTCCACCAAGCTACCCCCCAGTCAATATGGGTCCATCAAGTATGGGCTTGCCCAGATCCCAGTAGAGGGATCAAATGACCTCTGCCCTCCCCAGACAAACTATATATACATATATATATATATATATATATATATATATATGTATGGCATACAGTTTGTACTAATTAAGTGTTTATTTTTTGACTGACTGACCAAGCAGAGGGAGATGTCACTTCAGAACCCTGTACTACATGATCCTGTACTAGATTATACTAGACTTTTCAATGTCAAGCTGAAAGTATGTGTAGTAGATCCAGACTCAGGGAGCTCAAGATAATGTGTTGGAGACAATTTTACTACTGGTTGTCCAGGCACAAGCAGGGTTCATTTCATATAGAGAAGGGGAAGAAGTTGCCCTGGGGCCAAACATGCTCATATTCCTGACTTTTACAGTCATTGAGCTTCAAAGACACGCTATGAAAGGGAGGGAAGGAAGGCAAAGAGAAATGACTAAGGAAATGGAGCTGAGGAGGGGTGGGGAGAAGAGAAGGGACCAGAATGTAAAGTATACTAGAAGTCAACACATTCAGCCCCCTCCCTTTAGCCAACAGGGTCTTTGCATCATTCTAGATTGGAAAGGAATTAGCCATAGAATCTGAATCTTAGACTGTCAGAGATGAAATAGTCCTTGAATCAAAGAAGATGCCATAGACATAGAATACCTTTTCAGATCCGCAGATGATGTGAAGTTGGGAGGGGCATTAATACCATGGAGGACGAAATCTAACCCCAAATAAGTTTGAGAGGCTAGAAAATTGGGCTGACTCCAAGAAGCTGGAATTTAATAAGGTTAAATGTAAAGTCTTAGTCATAGATTCACAAAATTGACTTCATGGGTATAAGATGGAGGAGACGTGTTTAGACGGCAGTATGTCCAGGGGTTGGAACTGGCCAGCTCAAACTGACTCATGAGAGCTGATTGTTAAAGTTTCATTGTGAACCTTTATATATCAGAAAGCTGAGCTTGATTTAAGGTTTTGCTGATTGTCTAGGCATAAGAAAGCAATGGAGGAAAAAATTATACTGATTAAACTTAAAAGTATATGGTGGGGTTTTTTTTGGAGTCCCAGTTGTTAAACGTTTTCCAAAAAAACCCAAAATATATCTGAAAAAGATCTCAGAATTTTTATTGGTTAATATGAGTCAGCAGTATAATATAGCAGGGGAAAAATGAACCTGATCATGGACTGCGTGAAGAAAAACCTAGCTTTGTCCCTCTTTATGCAGTCATGGTCAGTTCGTAATTAAAGTATTGTATTCAGTTCTAGGAGTCACCATCTAAGAAATTAGGATAAGGAAGAATCTATGCCAGATGAGGATCCATTAAAGGAAGTAGGCATATTTACTCTGTTAACAAAAAAGATTAAAGGGAGATATGATAGGTGTCTTCAAGTATATGGATAGGTGTCTTCTCTCTTAGAGAAAAGGAATAGAGCTCTTGAATTACATTTTGACCTCAGAGTTAGCAAAAACAGAAGTGGGTGGACTTTGTAGAGGGACAAATTTAGGTTGAATGTCAGAAAGATTTCCTGACAGGGAGATCCCAAAGTAGAATGAGCTGCCTTGAGGGGCAAAGCACCCCCATTGGGGGTCTTCAAAGATAAGCTGAGTGATAAATGATGGACCGTGTTGTTATAGGGATGGGCTGCTGGCTTCCCTTCCAATTCTGAAGTCATTCTGTGATTCTGTGAATATAAAATGGCAGAATTGGTAGAGTGAGGTGATGGAGTCCAGCTCCTTCATTTACTGAAGAGGAGACTAAGGAGCAGAGAGGGGCAATGACTTGCTCCAGATTGTAAAGCCAATGAATGACAGACACCTGACTGAAACCCAGGAGCCTAGACTTGGGGTGTAGTGATAAATGTTTAGGAACTAGCTCTCTAAAAATGCTGGACATACTTTTAAGTATAGTCAGCACTATTAACAATACCAACAGCTATTATTTATATAGCTCTTACTCTAGACAAAGCACTATTCTAGGTACCTTACAAATACCTCATTTGATTTTAACAACAAGCCTGGGAAGTAGAGGCATTTATTATCATCTTTTTTATAAATGATGAAACTGAGGCAAACAGAGTTAAGTGATGCTGCCCAGAACCACTAAGCTAGGAAGTATCTGAGACTGGATTTGAACTCAGATCTTCCTGGTTGCAGAATCAGCTTTATCCATAGAGCTAACTACTCTACCTCAATTCTTTCATTTTACAGATGAAGATGAGAATAAGTGATTTGCCCAATATAGGTGGGACAGGAAAGTGGAGCAGTGGATAGAGAGCTGGACCTGAATTCAAATCCAGCCTCAGACACTTCCTAGCTATGTGACCCTTAATCCTGTTTGCCTCAGTTTCCTCAGAGTTGGAGAAGGAAATGGCAAACGACTCCAGTAATTTGTCTAAAAGCCTCAAATGGAGTCATAAAGTGTCAGATACTACTAAAATGACTAAATACCAACACACACAGATGATAATAATAATAATAGTAAATAATAATTCCATTTGACTTGAAGCTTTTTTTTTTATAGCAGAGATCATAGTTTTCAGGTTAGTCTTTCCAGAGCCAAACCCTTGTTTGGTTGCTTATATTTTTTCGTCCAGATTTTGCTGCAATTTCATTGGTGTAAGGTACATCCAGTGAGGAAATTGCCTTCACAAATACAGGTCTACAAATGGTAGTCATAAGGGAAACTGAAAATATCCAGGGCATGACTCGAACATGGGTCTTCAATAAACCATGATACCTCTACTTAATCAATGCTTGTTGAATTAAATTGGTTTTAAGCCAAATGAACAGGATTTTGTCTTTTTGTGACTGTGGTTGGACAAAAGAAATGAGGGAAAGGGAAGAGGTAGAGACAGATTCTTAGTGTCTCAGAGGCAGGTGAGAGAGAAGAGCGAAGTGGAAAGAGTAGTGGGTTTTAAAGAGGGTGAGGAACAAGATTGTGCTTAGAAGTGAACTCCTCTCCCTCTTTTCCAGGCAAGACCACATCGGGGATGAGCATAGGAAAGATCAATCACTTACCACTCCCCGGTATAACTGCAGGGTCTCCTCTTCAGCTGATCTCTCATATGAGCCGTCTAGAAAACCAAGGTGAAACAGACTCACTGGTGTTGAGCATACACACTGGATTGTTCCTGGAATACTCTTTAGGCATAATTTTTAAAAGGTTTTTTCTTTTTAAAAAATAAGCAATCTTACCTTTTCAATGGGTAAGGGAGGAGATAGAGAAAGGGAGATAATTTAAAACTTTTCTGAAAATAAAGTTAAAAATAACCATTCTCCCATTGAAGAAAAAAAGAAATGATATCACTGGATCAGATTATGTCCCAAAAGTTTAGTGAATTTTCAGCCTAATTTCTAATTCACAGATCCATCAACACAACATTAGAATTGTTGCTTTTCTGCGGTCTCTCCAATATTTTTGGACATGTATTGTCCCTTCAACTGTCATTTCCTCACAACTCTCACTCAGATCTCATCCACAACCCTCCCTTTTCCCCTGCCTGCTCTGCTGGGCTAGAAAAATTAAGAGTCCTGTGGAGGTTTTCCAAGGCTAAAATTATTCCATCTTTGGGGAATCTAGGTCAATGGAGCACTGGCCCTGGAGTCAGAACAGCCTGAGTTCAAATTTGGCCTTAGACACTTAATAATTACCTTGGGCAAGTCACTTAACCCCACTGCCTTGCAAAAAAAAATTATGCCATCTTCCCCCTTTAGTACTTGAGAACCAAGTTTGAACATGTTTCTACATCTTCCGTTTCTGTCTCTTCCCCTTATCTCTCAGAAAAGACTGTATCTGAGCTGTGGGCAAAATGATAATTTGAAAGAAATGAAAAGGCATAATGAGGTGGTCTTCCAGAGGAGGAGGAAATGATAAAGAGAATTAATTGCTGAAAAAGAGCTGACAAGATTCCTCGGAAGTAACTTCCCTATCTTAAAGTCTATGGGAGATTAGGAGTAAGTGAAATAGAGTCTGACCTGAAAAAACCTAGATTTGGAGATAATACATTTCAAAGTGTTCTGAAGGCATAGAGGCAGGATCCTGTGATTTAAAATACTTCAGGGTCCCAAGAAGGATGGGTAGTTTTCAATAACAAAATTCTGAGAAATGATTCCAATGAAGAGCCATAAGCAGGAACTGTTTAATGAGACCATGTGGGTGCCCAGCTTAGCAACTTGAGATTTAGAAAAGACATGTGCATTTCTCTTGAACTGGAAAATAAAAGAAGTTGTTGTAGCCTATTTTATCATGCATCCAAAGGCAACAAGAACCATCATTTTATGGGCCATCTGGTTGACTTTCATTGCTGTGCTTATGATAGGTTTGCAAAAGGACCAGTATGAAAATAATTTTAATTCAACTAACAAATGCCAACATCTGTTACAGAGATTGAAGAATTAGAGAAAGTCTATGAAGAACTTGGTAATCTCCTTCAAAGTATATCAATATATAGTTTCATGTGGTATAATAACTTGAATGAAAAGTTGGGCACAGAAGAGTATGGCAAGAAAAATTAATGGAAAATAAGGTTCAGGAATAAGAAATGTGATAATCTAAAAGCTTGTAGACTATACAGAGGCTTCATACTTTTGTACCACAAATGCCTTCTCTGGGAAAAAGAAACCCCAGGCATGGTAAGTACCAAATATCACAAAAAGTGAAATTATCTTTTAACAAATAAGAAAAAAAATGATTACTGATGTGGAAATTCTTTCCAAATTAGCTATTTGGCTTATTAGAGCAAATGTCAAATTTTTAGCATCAAATTAAGGAAATAAAAATTGAGATAACTTTTATCTGACCTATTCTTAAAAAATGTTGTTGCCTAAAAATGGGAAATAGATAAAAGAACAAACTTCAATATCTATTCTTATAATTTCTTAATGAAATTTAAGCTGCATACATCACTTCTCATAATGAGATTAAAAAGGCTTCGAAAATCCCTCTGTCAACCAACACTTGAGTTTCTTTCCAAGCAAAGATATATGGCAGCCAAGGGCAACATTGATTTGGAATATAAATTCATTATAAACTCTTATAGGGGAGGATGGTGGAAGATTGTGAGTAGCATAAAATGGTAAGAACAAGGAGAGTGAAAAATATATTTAAATGAAATATGGAGAAACTGAAGCATGCCAAGTCTTTTTGAGGGCATTTGAATATGAAACTGGACCAAGCAAAAACAATCAGAAGAAAAATAGAGTGGTAAGGAGGATACCCTCTGAAAAAATTAAGTTGTGTCACCAGAAAGTCAATTGAGAGGTTGATGGAGTGTGTGAGCCAAATGCAATATATTATAAATTAATTGGAAGAAGAAGTTGACTAATGGATGTCTTCAGAGGGATCTAAGACCAAAAATAAAACAAACTTGTTATGTATGGAGATGGAGGGAGGATTGATGGATGACCTAGCACATCAAGATACCTAGAGAAAAGTCACTAGCTTGTTGAGTTGGACCTCTTTCTTGGAATTTATGAGAGGACATTAACAGGAATCACCCAAAATGGATAGATATAGATTGGTTGTGATTTGGATTTTTTTGAGGGAGTATCCTTATTGAGGAGATCACAGACCCAGAGAAGTTAATCCCAAAGATGGATACACATAGTAAGACAGGTTAACAGAAGATCAATACAAAAGATTAGCACAACTCTATGAGAATAGTGTCAGTAGTAGTAAAGTTCAAAATGAGCTGAGGTTCACAAGAAATGCAAAAGACAATGAAAATGGCTTTGAAAAAAACAAATAACTTTGAACAATTTAAGAAATGTGATCAATGTATTGGGTAACCATGATTCTAGAGAACTGATGATTCACAAAGCGATGCATTAAAGTGACAGAATGAAACATACATTTTTAGGTACAGACTTTGTGTTCCTAGACTTGTAAATAATAAAATGAAAACAGTTAATGGGGAACTGAAATGTAGGGTAAGCCTGGAGTTAGTATGGGAATATCAAACTGCCTTCAGCCAGACCAAATCAGGCCAAGAGAGATGATATCTCATGGCACTGAAAAAACTGGTAGATATGATTGTGGACCAATTTGATGATCTCTGAAAAATTATGGAGAACATGAGAAGACTGGATTCCTCACATATTAGGCACGGAAATGGGCAAAGTTTATCCCTATTTTTACAAGTAGGAAGAAGAAATGGGTTAGTAAGCTTGACTGCCATTCTTGGCAGAATTTCCTAATGTAAAAGGAGGCTCTGTGAAAGGAAGGCTCTTGAAAAGGAAGTGTATGATCCAGCATGAGTTCATTTAAAAAAAATCCTTATCATGTTTTGGTTACTATATTGGTAGTTGAGAAGAATACTATTCAATTCAATGCTATAAGCATTTAAATGCTTTGCTAGGGGTTGAAGATATAAAGACTTGGGAAATAAATCTTCAAGGAGCTTACATTATGTTGGGGACAGACTAGGGATGATGATGGGATGTGGGTAGGTCGATAGATGTTAGGTAGATAGATAGATAGATAGATAGATAGATAGATAGATAGATAGATATAGTATACAGATTAGACTCAGAGAAGGTATAACACAGAGTTGTGGTACACTCAGGTGTATCTCAGGGTCATTGGCTCCAAATTCAATGAAATCCCAGCTTCTACTATATCATAAGCCTCCATAAAATGAAGGGTTTGGACTAGGTGACTCCTGAGTAAATATAATACTATGTGTAGATTAATTTCAAAAGGTGAAGAATACTGACAATTTGGGGGATCAGGAAAGGCCTCATGTAAAAATTGGTATTATACCAAGCTTTGAAGAAAACAAAGGATTCTGCAAAAGGGAGTGAGGACAGAGATCATTCAGACATGGAGGGCAATTTATGTAAAGATGGAATTGGGAATAATCATGGTCTATCTGGATTTCATCAAGGTATTTGATAAACTCTCTCCTTACTGTGAGCATGATAGAGAAATGTATATAAGGTTGGGTGAATTGAAAAGTGATTGAATGAATGACCAGATTAATAGGCCAAGGGATTATGGATCAATTGTTGACCTGGAGGAACCCCCTTGGTTAGATCTCAAAGGATATATCCTTAGCTCTGTTCTAAACAACTTTTTTTTTTATCAATAATTTGCATGAAAACCAAATATCATGCTTGTCAAATTTGAGTATGACATGGGAAAGAAAAAGAAAGAGAAGGGGGGAGCATTTATTTTATCTCATTTGACAAGAAGTTAGGAAGGTTAGCTATATTGGATGCCAAAATTAGGGCCTAAAATAGACAGCTTGAGAAATGGGCTGAATGAATTGCACCATGTACTTGGTTGGACAACACAGTCCATATAAAAGTCTTAGTGGACCTCAGGCTTGGTGATGTCTACATTGACATATGTTAACTGAAAAGGTTAAACCATATAGTCTACAGGTAATTGTTAACCTGAGTATCCCCTGGTCAGAGCATAATTCATATCATTGTATTCTGGGGCCATCTTTTAGGAATGACTTTGATAAGTTAAAGCACATTCAGGGATGGGAGATCAGAATGAGGAAGAGACAAGAGAATGTTAGATAAGGATCAGTTGAAAAAGTTAGAGATGTTTAGTCTGGAAAGGGGACAACTTAATGGGGTGTCTGAGAGCTGTCTTCAAGTAGTGGAAGAAGGTTGAGTCTTCTTCTGAATTATTCCAGGGCAACAGATTTTGGCTCAGTATTAGGAGTTCTGTAATAACCAGACTCATCTAGAAGCAAAATGGGATGTTAGGGAAGATGGTAAAAGCTTTATCCCTGGAGGGTTATGCACAGAGAATTCATGGCTACCTGTGAGTATAATATAAAGGGTATTCCTGCCTGGGAACAGGTGGATTGGTGGCTTTCTCATCTGACTGATAATTTTTGATTCCATAGTCTATGATGTAAGATCTCATTTGGGCTAGGCAAATGTGAGGGGCCCCACAAGATGCATCCATTATCTCAAATAGGCCTATCTCATTAGGATCAGAGCCAGGGACAAATTTATATTACCAACTTAGAGGCAACTAATCATAATGTAGCTCCTAGCTCTGACATTTATATTCTGGGGTTCCCTTTAGCTTTAGTCTATATTTTAAAGTCCTTGCCAGCACTACCATCCTATGATTTAATATCCTGTACTGTCGTACTCCACCTCTCCCATTCTAAGATTCTGCCCTGACAATCCCAATGGCAAATAAAGTCTCAAGGGCAAAAATGGTGAAAAAGTCCCTCTTGAGCACGTGTCAGATAACAGCTCCACACCATCCTCTAGTGGTAGCCCCATGTACTGCAAACTCTGACTTCAGCCCCTCCCTCCTGGGCCACTTCTTGAATCCATCATTATGATGGATCTGAGGAAGCCTATCATTCCGTAGCTAACATGATCTCAAACCTAAGCTTAACCTGGTTTAATAAAAGCATCCATTGAGGCCCAGCTCATGAATAACCTCCTCCAAGAAGTCTTCTCTGATCACCCCTACACACCTGATCTAGGCCAAACAGTTCAGTTAATCTATTTCTAATTGTTCAGGGTGTTGGAATGTACTTATGTGAAAGAGCCAGAGAGTTATATGAAAAGGAGAGTGTTTGTGTGCACGAGATTGGATGCAAGAGAGAGAGAGAGAGAGAGTGAATTGCTTTGGTATGGCATGGAAAGTCTGAGGCTAGATTGGAAAATAGGGATTCTGGGCAAGTCCCTTCATAATATTTCCTCATCTGTAAAATGGGGGTGTTATTTGTACCACTTACCTTCTTGAGATATTATAGCCTGATCTTAATGATGGAGAATTAACTCTCTCTATAATTCAGTTTGATGACCACAGACCACCAAAGGGGATAGAGTGAGGTAAAAAAAGAATATGGTATAGTAGAAATATCCCTAGGCTAGGGAGGATGGGAACAACAGGAGACTTGTGTTCTTTTCTTGGCTATGCCACTGATTTGTCTGAATTTTTGATCATTAAATTGATAACCCTTATTTCTATTGTTCTTTATAGTTAGCAAACTTTGTGAAGTAGATATTAGTATGACTATTTTACAGATGAGGAAACTAAGGCTCAGAGAAAGTATATCATGCAGACTTGTGGACTCAATCTAGGGTACAGTAGCTCCAAATTCAATGAAATCCTAACTTCTATTATATCATGAGCCTCCATAAAATGTTTCTATAAAATGAGGGGTTTGGATTAAGTGACTTCTTCAGGCTCTTCTATCTCTAGTTTGTCCCCATTCTCATCCCTCCTTTAAAAAAGAAAAGAGAATCAAACCTTTAAACTCCCTAATCCTAACATATATCTGAATTCTGTGTTCAGTCCTGGAGCCATACTTTAGTAGTGACTCTAAACTTGAACACATCCAGAGTAGGCTGATCAAAATAGAGAGTAAACTTGACATGATTTCATTTGAGGATCATTTAAAATTCTAGAATTAAGAGGCCCATGAGTTTGTCTTCAATTCTTGGCAACATTGATTAATGGGATGTTGAGTAGAAGAACCATGACTTAACCTAGGACAGATCATTTCAGACTAACCTTTCTTTTCCTGACTATGTACCTCAACTGGTGTATAAATCAGGGGTCAACCATAGACATAGGCTATCTAGATTTTAGCAATGCAATTGAGAAAGTCTCTCACTGTATTATAATAGAAAAGATGGAGAGGCATGACCCAGATGATGATGCAATTAACTGGTTTGCAACTAGTTGAATGAGCAGACCCAAAGAGAGGTTAACAAGGGATCAATGTCAGTTTGGAAGAAGGTTGCTATTGGAGTGCCTTCTATGGATCTGGTCCTATCCTGTTTAACGATTTTATCAATGACTTGGATATAATCTTAGGGGACCTGTTTATCAAAACTGCAGGGAGAAATAACCAGAAGGGTCAGGGTCCAAATACCTGGACAGGCTGGAATATCAAACCTAACCTAAAGATTGAAGATAAAATAAAATAGGAATAAAGGTAAAGTTGCAAGTTGCACTTGGGTTCAAAAAACTCAACTTCCCAAGTATAAGATAGAAGAGGCATAAACCTAAGTTCATCTGAAAAAGATCTAGAGATACAAAAAAGTCACTAAGTTAATAACAGCAAGCATCTATGTGGTGCTTGAAGGTTTGCAAATGCTTTACATGGGTTACCTCTTTTGAATCTCACAAAAACCCTATGAAATTTCTATTATAATCCCCCTTCTACAGATGAGGAAGCTGAGGCTGGAAAAAGGCTAAATGGCTCACTTGTTTTTACATAACTAAATATTTCAAGGAGGATTTGAAGGTCTTCCTGACTCCAAGTCAACACTTTCTGTACTATATCACTTAAGCTACCTAAATTGTTTGTACCAGTGAACAAACTACTAAGCAAGGAAGTGAGGAACCTAAAGTGAAACCAACATTAAAGAATGGCCAAAATCTAACGATCTGTAATGACAAATATCCACCCTAGAAAACTGACAGCATGATCTACCTCACTGCTCTCATTTGAGAGGCAGGTAATGGGGAGAGAATGCTGGCTGGGTTGCCAGATGTGATAGATCTGTCTATTGGATTTATCTAACTTATTCTTAGTTATAGTGAGAGAGTGGATTAATAGAAGTATAACAGGAAAGGACTGTAGTGTAAAAACAGAAGGCACCAATAACACAATCTTAAAAGTCTTGGGTTCAGGGGCGGCTAGGTGGCGCAGTGGATAAAGCACCAGCCCTGGAGTCAGGAGTACCTGGGTTCAAATCCAGTCTCAGACACTTAATAATTATCTAGCTGTGTGGCCTTGGGCAAGCCACTTAACCCCATTTGCCTTGCAAAAACCTAAAAAAAAAGTCTTGGGTTCTTAGTAAACTGCAAACTCTGGATGAATCAACCAGAGTCAAGAAAGCTAAGGCAGAATTCTTTCCTCCTGTATTGAGAGAGACATAGTATCTGAGACTAGGAAGTAAGAGTGCTGCTGTGTTCTGTCCTCATTAGACTGTGGCTGGAGAATGGGGTGTTATATTTAAAGAAGGATATCGATAAGCTGGAGAATATCCAGAGGGTTAACCAGGATGAAATGGGGTCTTGAGATTTTATCATAGGAGGATTGATTCAAGGAACTGGAAATGTTTTGCTTGGAGAAGACTTAGGGGAGACATGAGAGCTGTCATCTTGTAATTAAAGGACCACCACATGGAAGAGTGATTGAATCTTTTCAACTTGAACCCAAAAAGGGCAGAATTAAAATGAAAGGGGGTAAGTTGAAAGAAAGGGAAAATTTGGGTTTGACATGAGAAAATAAACTTTCTAACAATTATCTCTATCCAAAAGTAGCCTTTAGGTTAGCAGACTGCCCCTCACTGGAGATCTTTAAAGGAAAAGGCAGGTATACCTTTGGTAGGTTATAGAAGTGATTCGTATTGAAGAATAGTTGGGATAGACTACTTCTAACTCTGTGATTCTGTAACAATTTATATTTTAAGATCCCTCCTAATTCTAGCATTCTATGTTATAATGTTCTTTCCTTCTCTAACATCCTATGTTCTAAAATTCTTTCTAGCTCTATCATTCTATGTTCTAATGTCCCTTACAACTCTAATACTCTGTGCCGTTTAGGTACTCCTAGCTCTGATATTGTTGGTTCTAAGGTCCCTTCCAACTATGATGTTTTATATTCTGAGATCCTTCCCAGCTCTGACATCATGTGTTTCTAAGGTCTCTCCCAGTATAACACTCTATGTTCTAAGGTCCCTTCAGAATTTTTATTCCATATTCAGAGACTCTTGTAGCACTGATGTTCTGGGGAAACTGCATAGGCAGGCTTTGACTTACCTTTGCAGGTATGACAACAGGAATCCGGCACAGGGACAGGTGTGGGGCAGCTGGTTTCAGGACAAGTCATGAGGCCACAGTAGATTTGACCTTCCTGGGAAAGAGAACAGGGAACAAGTTCAATAATTGGGCTTGTTGCTTTGGAGACTAGGCACAGAATGTCAACCCTGGAATGGATTTTATACATAGAACATAGAATGTTCTCCCATTCTGGAAAGGACCTTTGAACAAAGAATACAGAATGTTGGTGTTGGAAAGGAGACAAGAGCTCCTCTAGGATACTGAGGAAGTCAGAGGAAAGCAGAGGAGGGTAAGTGGCTATAGGGCTAAATTTAAGGTCAGAAAAATCCAAGGTCAAGTTCTATTCATTATTTTTCATTATTTGACTGCAAGTCACAACCTTTGTGATTTTTAGCTTATTTGACTGTAAAGAGTGAGGATGGACTTACCTTCCTACCTTATAGGAGTTATAACAAAGCTCCGATTAATAAGTAGTAACTGTGTAGTTCTTTAATTTTTTAAAATATAGATATTAACACAATTGATCTTCACAACAACCTTGGCAGGAGAATCTCATTATTGACCCCATTTTATAGAAAAGGAAAATGTAAGTAAAGTATCTGGCTCAGAATCAGTGCCTAATGAATGCCTGTTGATTTGACTTCATTCTGGGTTGCTCAGAAATACACATCTAGTTAGCATCTGAGTCCTATTTGTCTTGCCTAGGGTTTAATTTATTAACTAATTATTATTAGTTATTAGTTGATTTATTGAGAGTCAAGATTCAAATTCAGGGCTTCCTGATTCTAAGTCCAATATTCTAGCCAAATCGTCATCTAGTTGCCTTGTGTTATCATCTACCATCGCTCCAATGGGATCATGGGTAGAAAGGACTACATGGGTCAGTTATGAAAATGGGTTTTATAAAAAATTTCTGTCCTGATTGGATTCAGTGACCTTCATGTAAGAAGTCAAGGATGCAGAGAGGTGTCTTATTGAAGAGGGTGGTTAGGAGACCATATCAGAAATCTGGAGACTTGGATACTTAATCTTATTTCTCCCACTAACTTGTTTTATGACCTGGACAAGACATTTCCCTATTAGGGACCTTAAGTCTCTTAAGGAAGGAGAGTGGATGTCATGACCTCTATGGTACCTGCATACTCTGGTGACCTGATATTTCTGTCAAAGTTATGAAGGAATTTTGACTCTTCCCCTAGGAATTAGAATAATTTTAAGCTTAGAAAGTTCTGACTTCTCAGCAACTCTATTGGGTAGGAAGCTTGATTATTTTTTAAGCACCCTATTTTGTAGATGAGAAAATTGAGGTTCAAAGGAGTTATGTGATTTGCTCATGGTCATAGAGCCAATAAATGTCAAAGATAGAATTCAAACCCAGGTCTCCTAACTGCAGACCAAATATACTTTTCAATATACTATGCTATCTCAAAAATAATCTCTGTTTATCTAAAAAATACAAGTAACTTTCATTTACATGTTTAAGTAAAGTTATACATTACTGTCTTTGATTGCCACAAAAGATAACAGGATATGGATTTTGACTTCCATTTCACATAGGGGAAATGAAGACTCAGAACCACAGCTCAAAGCCAGATTTCTCTTTGTCCTACAAGAGACTACCTTCCAATTGTACTCATGTCTAGCTCCCTATTCTGAAATCACATTGAATAAATACATTATATTACACTATGATTCCTTTCATATATTAGAAAGTTGATCCTTGTTGTTCTAGAATCCCTCTGCCTTTACTGTCCCTCCAGGCTCTTCCCAGCTCTGACATTCTGTGTTCTAAGGACTCTCCCAGTTCGGAGATTCTATGTTCTAAAGACCTCCCAATTCTGATTTTCTGTGTTCTAAAGGCCTTTCCAGCTCTGACATTTTGTGTTCTAAGGACCCTCCCAATTCTGACATTTTGTGCTCTAAGATCCTTTCCAGATCTGACATTCTGAGTTCTATGTGTTCTCCAAGATCTGACATTCTGGTGTCTAAGGGCTCTTCTAGGTCTGACATTCTGTGTTCTAAGGGCTATCCCAGGTCTGACATTCTATGTTCTATGGTTTTTTTTCAGATATGACATTCTGTGTTCTATGGGCTCTCCCAGGTCTGACATTCTGTGTACTAAGGGCTCTCCCTAAATCTGACATTGTCTGTACTAAGGGGTCTCCCAGGTCTGACATTCTATATACTAAGGACTCTCCCAGGTCTGACATTCTGTGTTCTATGAGTTCTCCTAGATATGACATTCTGTGTTCTTTGGGCTCTCCCAGGTCTGACATTCCATGTTCTAAGGGCTTCCCCAGGTCTGACATTCCATGTTCTAAGGGTTATCCCAGGTTTGACATTCTGTGTACTAAGTACCCTCCCAAACTGACATTCTGTTGTTCTAAAGGCCCTCCCAATGCTGACATCTATGTTCTATGTTCTGAAGTCCATTCTAACTCTGCTATTTTCTATTCTAAGGTACCTTCAAGCTGATATTTTTTGTTCTAGATATTAAGGTCCTTTCCAGCTCTGATATTCTATGGGCTAAATTAAAAAAAATCACCAAGTGCCCTCATCCAAATCTGTGGTTTCTTCTCATCTGAGGGGCAGCTTACAGGTGTGAAATTATGGTGTGTGTGGGCATGAGTTGTGTGTATACAAAGTGATCTATTTCACCAGCCTGGGACGTGCTGAGCAGGGCAGAACCAGGGAATATTTAGATTGGTAAGGTTTCCGAGGCCAGGAGAGACCATACTCAGCAGTTTTCACCTCTCTCCTTTCCCAAGGCGCTGGAACAGCTCTCTAAGCAAAGCCACCACAGTCTCCTCATCCAGCCGCCTTCCTGGCCCCACAGACCCTCCAGATCTGGGGAGACTCAGCACAACAGTAGGTTGTGTGTGTGTGCCAGTGGGCTGCCCATTCTGGAAGGGCAGAACTATGGCACTGCTAGGTCCTCAGGCTCTGGTGGACTCAGGGGGTCTGAAAGTAGGTCACTCCTAGAGGCTGCCCCTGCTCCCGGTTCAGTGAGCATTTGGGGACATTTGAAGAAAACAGACAGCAGGATATGGTGGAAAAAATCACTGGATCAGGAATCAGAAGAGCTGGGTTTGAATCCCAGGGCCTGTTTGCCTCCTCTTCCCATTCCAACCAACCCCAGTAAATAGCTGTCAAAGAGAAGGGCCAATGTCCTGAAGTAGACAAAGCCTTAGGCTATGGCTTCTGATATCTGGGGGACTTATTTCATCACTGATTTGCTGTGTGTCTTTCCTTCTTAAAGGAATCCTTAATAGGGAATTGGAAGGAAAGAAAGAAAGAAGAAAGGGAAGGAAGGAGATATGGAAGGAGGGAGAAAAAGAAGGAAGAAAGGAAAGAAGGAAGAAAGGGAAATAAGGAGAGAGGGAAAGAGGAGGAAGGAAGGAAGGAAGGGAAGAAGGAAGAAAGGAAGGGAGGAAGGAAATATTTATTAAGTGCCTACCATGGGCTAGGTACTGCTAAACACTTTACAAATAATATCTCAGTTAATTCTCACTATACCAATGGGAGATAGGTATTATTATTATTATTATCCCCATTTTACAATTGAGGAAACTGAGGCAGAGAACAGATAAGTGGCTTGTGCAGAGTCACTAATAAGTTTCTGAAGCTGGATTTGAATTCAGGTTTTCCTGCCTCCAAGCATAGTGGCTCTCTCCCATTGTTTCATTCAACTTTACCTAAGGGGAGACCAGGTGGAGATGACAGTTACTGTCAAGTATGTGTAAAGCCACATTTCCTCAATTGAAAAATGACTGGGCTAGATCAGATGAACTCAAGGGTGCTTTTTAGCTTCAAATCTTGGATCCTTGGATCTTTAGAAATCATTCACTGCTTTATGCAAAACTGTACTAGGTGCTAACAGAAGCACTGGGTTTGAATCTTGCCTCACATTACTAAGATACTCTCAGTGCAGTGTGAGAGGCAGCCTCAGAGATATGAGCTTGAACCTCACTTTTGGGCATAACTGTGTGTGAGCATGTGCCTCCTCCCCTAGCCCCCTTGAGCATGAAGGTGAGAACCATAGGGGTTCAAAACCTGGAGTCTGTCTGTTTTTAAAAAAAAATAGTTTGGGGGAGTAGAGCCAAGATGATGGTGAGAAGGCAGGAATTTCCCTGAGTTTTTCCCTTGGAAAAATGTTAATCAAACATCTAAATGAATTCTAGAGTAACAGAAAGCACAAAAAGACAGAGTGGACCAATTTTCCATTTTACAATATCTTGGAAAGATTTCAGGAAAGGTCTGTCTCACTTGGGTAAGGGGGGAGCATGATCCAGTGCAGGTGGGTTCTCAGAAAGCAGTGGGAGACTCAGCCTCAGCACAGATCAGCAATTACTGCCCCTAGGTCTTGTTTCAGCAGACCAGCAGCACAGTAAGCCAAGTGAGAGGCCTCCAGGTCCAATGTAGAAGAGTTATGGGTCCTGGAGCCCTAGCTCAATAAGCGTGATTAGGCCAGGCAATATCACTAACAGCTGATGACCCAGCATGAAAAAAGTCAGAGAGCAGGCCTCTGACTTCCAGCCTAAAAAGCTTGGGACAGTTCCTCCTGTGGCACAGGAGCAAAGCTCAACTTTAAAAACCACAAATTAAAATAAATAGGAATAAGAAAAAAATCCCTAACCATAGAAAACTATGGTGATCAAGAAAGATCAAAACATTATCTGAGAAGAGGACATTGGAAAAAGACCTAAAAGTGAAGCCCCAGAGGGGAATATGAATTGGTCTCAATCTCAAAAAGTCCACAGGGAAGAGCTCAAAAAGGATTTTAAAAATAATGTAGAAATATGAGAAAAAGAAATGAGAGGTATACAAGAGAGTCAGCAGCTTGGAAGAGGAAGCATAAAAATTGACAGAAAATAACTCCTACAAAAACAAAATTGGTCAAATGAAAAAAGAAAAAACTCTTTAAAAAATAGAATTGTGCAAATGGAAAAGGAGATGCAAAAGCTATCTAATGAAAATAATTCCTTAAAAATTAGAGTTGGACAAATGGAAGCTAATGACTTTATGAGACATCAATAATCAGTTAAGCAAAATTTTTTTTAAAAAGGGAAAACAGAAGAAAATGTAAAATACCTCATCGATTAAAAACATCTGACTTGGAAAATAGATTCAGATAATTTAAGACTTTTTGGACTACCTGAAAGCCATGATCAAAAAAAAAAAGAACCTAGTCAACATCTTTCAAGAAATCCTCAAGGAAAACTACTCTGATATCTTAGAAACAGAGGGTAAAATGGTAATTGAAAGAATCCACCAATCACTTCCCCAAACTAAGGAAATTCCAGAATTATCAGGTCAAGGAGAAAATACTGTAGACAGCTAGAAAGAAACAATTCAAATATCAGGTAGCCAGGATTATGAAGGACTAGATAGTTTCAACATTAAAGGATCTGAAGGCCTGGAATATGATACTCCAAAGAGCAAAGGAGCTTGGATTACAACCAAGAATCAACTACATTGAAAAACTAAGCATACTATTTCAGAGGGAAAGATGGATATTCAACAAAATAGGGGACTTTGAAACATTCCAGATAAAAAAATCAGAGCTAAATAAAAAATGAAACCTTCAAGTAAAAGACTCAAGAGTGGCTAGGTGGCACAGTGGATAGAGCACCAGCCCTGGAGTCAGGAGGACCTGAGTTCAAATCCGACCTCAGACACTTAATAATTACCTAGCTGTGTCATAAGAGGAATTTGGTAGAACTCCTTCGCTATTCTTCCAAATAGTTCATATAGTATTAGAATTAATGTTCTTTAAATGAATTCATTTGTGTATCCATCTGGCTCTAAGATATTTTCTTAGATAATTCATTGATGACTTGTTCAACTTCTTTTTTTTTTTTAAATGGGGTTAAGTATTTTTTTTCTTCTTCTGTTAATTTGGGCACAAGCCACTTAACTCCATTTCCTAGCTGTTCTGGCAGTATCTATTTAAAACCATCAGAAAGCATTATATATAATGGGGATAAACTAAAAGCATTCTCAATAAGTTTAGGGGTAAAAACAAGGATGCCCATTTTCACCACTACTATTCAATATTGTGTTAGAAATGTTGACTTTAGGAATGAGAGAAGAAATTGAAATTGAAGGAATTAGAATAGACAAAAAGGGAAATAAAACTCTCATTCTTTGCAGATGATATGATGTTATACTTAAACAATTAACAAATTTACCAAAATTGCTGGATATAAAATAAATCATTAGAATTTCTATATATTATCTAGCAGCAAGAGAGAGAAATAGTAGTTTCATTAAAAGTAGTATAGACAAGGAGTGGCTAGGTGGCACAGTGGATAGAGCACCGGCCCTGGAATCAGGAGTACCTGAGTTCAAATTTGACCTCAGACACTTAATAATTACCTAACTGTGTGGCCTTGGACAAAACACTTAACCCCATTGCCTTGCAAAAAAATTTAAAAAATATCAATGGAATTAATGAAAAAAATTGCAAAGGAAAGTGATTTAGCAGTCCCAGAGCTAAGATTATATTATAAAGCAACAGTCATCAAAACTATTTGGTAATGCTTTAGAGATGAAGTGGTGCATCAGTGGAACAGATCAGGTACAAGAAAAATAGTAGTAAATGACTACAGTAATCTACTGTTAGATAAACCTAAAGACTCCAAGCTTCTAGGCTAAGAATGCACTATTTGACAAAAACTACTGGGACAGCTGGAAAATAGTCTGGCAGAAACTAGGCATAGACCAATATCTCTTGTCATTTACCAAAATAAAGTCAGAAATGGATAGATGATCTAGGCATAAAGGGTGATACCATCAACCAATTAGGAGAACAAGGAATAATTAACCTGTCAGATCTGTGGAGAGGGGAGAAGTTTATGACTAAACAAGAGTTAGAAAACATCAAGCAAAATGGATAATTTTGATAACATTAAATTTAAAAGTTTTCACACAAATAAAAGCAATGTAACCAAGATTAGAAAGAATGTGGGAAACTGAGAAACATTTTTTACAACTAGTATTTCTGATAAAGGACTCTTTTCTAAAATATATCAAGAACTGAGAAAAAATTATAAGATTACAAGTCATTCCCCAATTAATAAAATGATCGAAGTATGGACAGGCAGTTTTCAGATGAAGAAATTAAAGCTATTTATAGTCATATGAAAAAATCCTCCAAATCATTATTGATTTGAGAAATGTAAATTAAAACAACTCTGAGGTACCACCTCATACCTGTCTGATTGGCTAAACTGAAAGAAAAGAAAAGTGATTAATGTTAGAGAGGATGTAGGAAAACTGATTACCAATGTACTAATGAAGTGTGAACTAATCCAGCCATTATGGAAAGCAATTTGGAACTATGCCCAAATGGCAATAAAACTGCATATACACTTTAATTAATAGTACTTCTAGGTCTGAAATCCCAAGGAGATCATTAAGGAAGGAAAAAAGACTCATATGTACAAAAATATGCATAGCACCTCTTGGATGAACAATGTGGTATATGAATGGGATGAATACTATTGTTCTATAAGAAATCAGGAGCAGGGGGATTTCAGAAAAATATGGAAAGACTTACAGAAACTAATGCTGAGTGAAATGAGCAGAACCAGGAGAACATTGCTCATAGTACTGTGTGATGATAAACAATGATAGACTTAGCTCTTCTCAGCAATACAGTAATCAAAGACAATTCTAAAAGACTTTGTAATGGATGATGCCTTCCATATCCAGGGGAAAAACTATGGCATCTGAATGCAGAATAAAACATACAATTTTCCCTTTTAAAATTTTTTTGTTTTTTTCTTTCTCATGGGTTTCCTCCCTCTTTTGATTCTTCTTTTACAACATGGCTAATATGGAAATATGTTAAACATGAATTTATAGATATAATCCATATCAGATTACTTGCCATCATGGGGAGGGGTGGGGGAAGGAAGGGGGTAGGAAAATGTGGAACTCAAAATCTTAAAAAAAATCAATGTTGAAAACTATCTTTACATGTAATTGGATAAAATGAAATAAAATAAAAACTTAGGACATCAGGGGAAAAATGTCTATAGTGAAACTCGAATCTTTGTACACTCATACTGAACTGATGACTTAAGGGGCAAGACAACTCTGACTTGAAATGCCTAGGTAATTCACCACTGTGAATTATTATATAACCCATTACTGTGGCCCAAAACAGGAAAAAAGAGGAACCATTATGTGGTCATAAAATTCTCATCTTTTGTAGGCAGAGTAAAGTGAAAGGCAAAACTCTTTAAATGATCCCAATAATTCAATCCTAAAAAGATTTAGCATGCTCTATCCTAAGAAGAATATCTGAGAAATAAGGAATCAAAGAAAAAATTATAATTCAAGAATAAGATAATTCTGGCCTAAAGGACCAAGGTGTGAACACCATTGTTGAGTTGCAGCACATTGGTATACAAAAACATGAGAACTCAGCCCTATACCAGAGATAGGAAGCACTATCGAGAAAAAGGAGTTTTCACCTTTTGTGGGTGGTATAAAGGGAGGGGCTAACCAAAGAAAGACATATAAAAAAAGAGCCCAACAACTCAGTCCAAAAATCTTTTGCTGTGAGAGCTCAAGAGAAAGAGCTAGTGCTATTTATCCTGAGAGGAATATTGGAGAACAGAGGCTGAGGACTAGGAACATGGATGTCAAAAGCTTACTTGAAAGCCTCAAGGCAGATCTCATGTGCTCCATCTGCTTGGGCTACCTCACTGACCCAGTGACTGTCAAATGTGGCCACAGCTTTTGCAGAGAGTGTCTTCTTCAGTGCAAGATGGGAGCTGATGCAACATTAATCTGTCCAGAGTGCAGAGGAGTTACAATATCCAACCATTTGATACCCAACAAGGGTCTGCAGAATCTTTCTATCACTGGCAAAATAATCATATCTCATTTACTTCAGAGTGTGGTGGGCCTGACCACCTGTGATCAACATGGGGAAAAAGAGAAATTCTTCTGTGAGGAAGACCAGAGAGCTCTCTGTGAATCTTGTTCATTAGCCCCAGAGCACAAGGAACACCGTGTCCTCCTCTTGGAAAAGGCTGCCAGTGAGTGCAAGGCCAAGCTTCAAGAGACATTGGAAATTTTATCTCATAAAAAGAAAGATTTTCTGTATGAATTGAATTATGAGAGAATGAAGGAAATACAATGTAAGGAGGATGTAGAGGTTTTGAAACAATCAGTTTTATCTGAATATGAGAAAATGTATCATTTCTTATGGGATGAAGAAAAGCTACAAATGAGAAAACTGGACCAGGAAAGGATAGTCAACTTGATCAAATTCAAGAAGAGCAAGGCCGAACTATCACAACAAATCCAAGCTCTGCAACAAATGGCATTAGAAATAAAGAAGAATTTGACCAAGGGGCCCTTGGAAATGCTCCAGGATATGAAGGACATCTTGAAAAGGACTGAAGCCCTGCTACTTCCAGATCCAGACTGTGCTTTCCCAAACTGGCTAACTTGCCGAATCACTGGTTTGGGGGAAATCCTTATGAATTTCCAAAGGGATCTGACTCTGGATCCTGAAACAGCTGATCCCCATCTCATTCTGTCTGAAGATTTGAAGAGTGTCAAATATGATGTCTCACAGGACCAAAAAGGCAAACAAAAGAGATTTGACTATGCTCTTACAGTTTTAGGTGCCCAGAGATTTACCTCAGGGAAACACTACTGGGAAGTAGAAGTGGTAGATAAGACAGGATGGGAAGTGGGACTCTGTAAAGAATCAGTCAAAGGGAAGCGGAAATTCTCCAACTTACCTGGGGATGCTTGTACCTTATTATGCTTCAAATCTGGAAACTATTTCTGTCACTGGACCTCATGCAAGGTCTTTCATTTAAAACAACCTGTACATAAAGTGGGCATTTTTTTGGATTATGAAAAGGGACATATAGCATTTTATGATGCCAAAGATAGATCCTGTATCTATAGTCCCCCAAACATAGTCTTTCAAGAACCTCTTCGCCCTTGCTTTTCTCCTTGCCTTCCTAATGAAGAAATTACTCCTGGATCACTCACTATTTGCCCTAGGAGCAAGCAGTAGAACCACATCAATGATAATAATTACTACAGGAGACTCAATGATGAGTGACTGAAAACCACACTTAAAAATGACTTTGTATTCATTTATATCCATGTTGAACTAGACAATAAAGTTTTATGTGATTATCAAAACCAATGAGAATGAATTCTTTGTATACATATACATACATATATATATATATATACATATATATATAATCTTTTTATTCAGAAAAAAAGGAAAAAATACTTTGTTAACCGCAAATTTCTGTGTATTTGGTTTCCTATACCAATCCCAGGTAGTTTATTTTATGCATTTAAAAACATTCTTCTGAGATGGAATTCTCCAGATGGACAAAAGGACCCTGGACACAAAAAAGTTAAGGACTTTTGTGGAGAAAACAATGTACCAAGAGTAGAGAACCCCAGGTTTCACAACCAGTTCAGCAGCTACTAGACATATATCTCAGTTTCCTCATCTGTAAACTTCAGATATTAATACCTGCCTTCCCTACTTGTGGTTCTTTTAAAGAGAAAACCTTTGAGTGCTATAAACTTGAGTTGACATTATTAGAGCTAATGAAAGAAAGTAAGAGTCCTCTATCTGAAAAAAAGGGTAGAAGGCAGAAAGGATGAACTATATGACCTTCAGGGGGTAATGTGAGTTTTTTTGATAGTGGAGACTGATCATTGTTTTCAGTATTCTGAGATGGGCTTGAAATGATAGCATAAAGTATCCTGGATAGCTAGAAGGCAGAACTCCCTCACCTCTTAATTTAGCAGTACGTAATTTTTGGTGTCCTGGCTCCCTTTAGGAATCTAGGAAAGTCTATGCACCCCTTTGAAATCATGCTTTTATATAACTGAAGGAAATGCTGAATTTCAGTTAGAGGCAAGTGCTATTAAAATGTCATTTCTCCTCTCCATTCAAGGTCATGATCCACCTTCAGTATCTCTTCATGGATCCCAGGTTAAGAACTGCTGATCTAGAGGTTAAAAAAGCTCCTTGTAAAGAGGAAATTTTCATTTTTGTCTTAGAATCTCCTGTACAGAGCTTGGGGTATGGTATATATGTCAAGTGTTATAAAATTAAAATGAACAAGGAGAATTGTGCCCTCATGTTCTCTGAAACTTTTGTTAAATGGGTTAGGGGGTTGGGTTTGGGCAGGGAATTCCATTGGTTTGGAACTGAATTACAGTTAGAGGGATGTCTGAATGAAAACCATAGCCAGGTCATAACCTATAAATTTTCATTTGGTTTTAAAGAGGAAGGTTATTTGGGAAAAACTTCTGCCTTCCTTATAGCCAAGGTGGCTCACTGAGAGGAGGTGTCTTTCTGGAGGTCATTCAGACTTTGGATCAGCATACTTTGATTAAGCACCAGTCATGTACCTTGGCCCTGGGCTAAGGGCTAGGGATGCAAAGAAAAGCCAAAACATGGTCTCTTCCCTCAAGAAGCTCATACTTTAATGGAGGAATATGTAAATATGTAAATAATATACAAGATATATACAGAATAAATGGAAGGTAATTCTAGAGGGTGGGGGTGAGGGGGTTGGGGAACTGGGAAAGCCCTCCTAGGAAGTGAGATGAAGCTAGGGAAATCAGTTGGCAGAGGTGGGAAGGGAGAGCTTTCCAGGTATGAGGGTGCTAAGTCATGCAATGGTTAAATAGAATATTGTGTTCAAGGAACAACAAGAAGACTAGGGAGCCTGGATCAGAAGAATATATTGCTGCTGGAGCAGTTGGAGTGGAGAGATCAGAGAGAGAGACAGCTGTGGTTCATTTGGGTGATGAAATCATCAGACTCTGACTCAAGAGAGTAAGAAAAGACAAAACTTAATTCACAGATGGCACAATTTACTACAAAAGTTTCACAGGTTACTACATGAGTTCACAAATTACCAAAAAAGTTCACAAGTTAGGTTCTTTAAAAAAGTAAAGAAGGTGAATTTTTAAGAAGACAGTAAAGTTAATCAAAAGTTACAAGCTGGACTGAGGAAGAAAAGCAAAGACAGTTTAAGAAAGAGAAACGAGAAAGAGCCAAAATATTAACTTGGCTTAGATCATCATGGATATAGCCTCATGGAGCTGGGATCACATGGGGAAAGGAAGGAGAAAAGAATGCTGCCCACTCAAGTGGGAGGAAAGGTGTTTAAGGAGCGGTTAACATGTGAAGTAGAATCTACTGCACATACTCTAAGGGTGATCCTTAATTAACACCTGGTGTGAGGCAGCATCCTCTAAATAGGAGGCTATTTAACCTGAGAGGAATATTGGAGAACAGAGGCCGAGGACTAGGAACATGGATGTCAAAAGCTTACTTGAAAACCTCAAGGCAGATCTCATGTGCTCCATCTGCTTGGGCTACCTCACTGACCCAGTGACTGTCAAATGTGGCCACAGCTTTTGCAGAGAGTGTCTTCTTCAGTGCAAGATGGGAGCTGATGCAACATTAATCTGTCCAGAGTGCAGAGGAGTTACAATATCCAGCCATTTGATACCCAACAAGGGTCTGCAGAATCTTTCTATCACTGGCAAAATAATCATATCTCATTTACTTCAGAGTGTGGTGGGCCTGACCACCTGTGATCAACATGGGGAAAAAGAGAAATTCTTCTGTGAGGAAGACCAGAGAGCTCTCTGTGAATCTTGTTCATTAGCCCCAGAGCACAAGGATCACCATGTCCTCCTCTTGGAAAAGACTGCCAGTGAGTGCAAGGCCAAGCTTCAGGGGGCATGGAAAATTTTATCTCATGAAAAGAAAGATTTTCTATATGAATTGAATAATGAGAGAATGAAGGAAATACAATGTAAGGAGGATGTAGAGGTTTTGAAACCAAGGTCAGGCATATGAGCAATTATAGTTAAGTCCAGAATGTTTTAGGATTAAAGACATAGGGATCTAAATAGGGTTAACAAAAGCCAATACAGAAGGGTAAAACACTTTACCTGTACAGAAAAAAATGATAAGATTTGTTTACAATATAAAAAGAAAATTATACTATTTTTTCTGTGATGAATTACCTTGCTTCAGTAAGAAGGGGTATAAAGTGGGAGTAAAGAGGAAAAAGGGGTAGCTAGTGGTACAGTAGATAAAATATGGGGCCTGGAGTCAGGGAGACTTGAATTCAAATTTGCCTTGTATACTTACTAGTTATATGACCCTGAGCAAGTCCCTTCACCCTGTTTGCCTCAGTTTCCTTCTGTAAAATGAGCTGGAGAAGGAAATGACAAACCACTTTAGGATCTCTGCCAATAAAACGCCAAATGGTGTCATGAATAATTAGATGTGACTGAAAAACAACTGAACAATAAAGCATAGGAAAACTAAAAAGGTGGAAGCTGGGCAAGGATTCTTCTTTGCTCAGAAAAGGTGCTCCTTAAGGGCAGGAGCTACATCCCCACCTCAGAGATCTCTGAAGTTAAGGGCTATCTATGTCTCTGTAATTACTTGTGTTTTGTCCCCAGTGACTGTTTGCTTAACTGGTATTTGGGGGGTTCACTTTTGAATGCTTCCCTTCTGCTCAGCTAAGAAAGTTACTAAATACCTACCTGCCTTTGGAAGAATTAGAGCTAGAATCCAGACAGTCTGCAGAGAAACATGCTGGGTTGGCAGAAAAGTTCTCATCCAGCTCTTGGCCCTGGGCTCTCAGCTGAGGATGTCTGTGAATGGCTATTGTATGTATGTTACAAGTACTGGAAGGAAATTTTGAGCACTGATCCATGGGGGAAAAGGCAGGATGCAAAGGGCTTGGCTGGCAAGGGAAAGGGAGCAGGCAGGCACCAGAGGAGGAAGGGCTTGTGGGGCCAACTGAACAATGGAGAATAATAATGATGATGATGATCATTGCTGACATTTCTACAGTGATTTAAAGTTCCCCAAGTATTTTCATCTCTTTTCTCTTTTTGATCCTCACAACAGTCCTGCTGAGGTGGGTAGTAGCATTAGGATTGTTACTCCTATTTCATTGATGAGGAGACTGAGGGACAGAGGGGTGTCTTGCTTAGGGTCATATGGTCAGTCAAGCAATAGAGCTGGAGTTCAAGCCTGGAACATAAAGATGCAGAAGTGGGAAGCTGAGACTCACAGCAGTTAAATGATGGGTCCATAGACACTTAGGTGGCAGGAAGCAAAGATAGGTTTCAGACTCAAGCCTCAGGGCTCCTACTCCATGGACCTAACCTGGTCAAATCAATCCTGATTGTGTAATTAATAGTAGCACCTGCTTTATTATAGGCACTATGCTAAAGGCTTAACAAATATGATTTCATTTTATCCTCACAACAACTCTAGTAGGTAGGTACCATTAATATCTCTATTTTGCAGTTGAGAAAACTGAGGTGAAGTGATTTGTCCATGGTCACACAGTAGCAAGTGACTGAGGCAGCTAGGTAGACTATAGATGGAGTGCAGGGTCTAGAGTCAGGAAGACTTGAGTTCAAATTTTGTCTCAGACACTATTATCTGTGTGACCCTGGCTAGCCATTTAACTCTTTTTGTCTCAGTTTTCTCATCTGTAAAATGAGCTGGAGAAGGAAATGGCAGACCATTCCAGTGTCTTTTCCAAGAAAACCCCAATTATCACCATAAAGAATTGGACATGACTGAAAGTAACCAAAGCAAGTAATTGAGGCTGGATTTGAATTTAGATCTTTTTGATTGCAGATCTAATGATTTATCCATTGAGTTACTAGACACCTTGGCCTATCAAAGCCTATTTCTGTGCATGATGTTTGATACTGTGGCTGCACAATCTGTGGGAAAGAGGAGACTCCACTAGATAATTCTGTCTCTTCTGTTCATCCTTCAACACAGAGTTAATTTGGTCTTACTCCTCTAAGAGGGATGAGAATGTGAGGGCAGTGGGTGGGACAGAATAAAATAAGCACATGTCCTTGTTAATATACTTGGTAAATGAAAATTATCTTCTTTTATCAACTGTTTGGGATAGTTGCTTTTAAGGTTATCTCCTTTTTGTAAAGAAGGAAACCAAAGCCCAGAGAGGTTAAATGATTTAACTAGGGTCACACAGCTTACAATGGTCAGACCTAAGTCTAGTGTTCTCTTCAATATGCCATAATGCTGGGGGTAAAGCCAAGATGGTGAAGAGAAGTCTAGAAGTTGCCTGAGCTCTTCCCAATTTCCCTCAGAAACAACATTTAATCAAGTCCCTCAATAAACTTTAGAGCGAAAGATCCTACAAACAGATGAAGTGAATTTCTAGCTTAAGATAATTTAGAAGAATTTTAGGAAATGTCTGTCTCACTTAGATAAAAGTGGAACAATGCCCAGTGCAGATGGTGTTTGCAAGCCAGTGCAAGTCTCTTAGCCATAGCACTGATCAGCAACCAAGGTCCCTCAGTCTTGGATCACCTGGCCAGTGGTAGAGCAGGCCAGCTGTGAGGCCTCCAACCCCAGCACAAAAGGCAAACTGCCAGCCCAGAACACTAGCAGAACAGGTATGACTAAACTGGGTCACCTCAGCACAATAGGCAAGCTGTGAACCCTGAAGGCTCTGGTGCAGAAAACCATTGACCAGGCCCCTGGATCCTAGCAAAAGAAGCTTGGGACTGTGGCCCCTTGCCCTAGGTTATAGAACTCAAAAATGCAAAAATGAGCAAAAAACAAGAAAAGAGCTCTGTACATAGAATGTTACTACGGTGATAGGAAAGCTCAAAACACAAACTCATGAACACAACAATGTCAATACAACAATATCTCCATGGAAAGTATCAAAGAGGAATGTGAATAGATCTTAAACCCCAAACGTCTTTTTAGAGGAGCTCAAAAAGGAATTTTAAAAATCAAATAAGAGAGGTAGAAGAAAATTTGGGAAATGAGAATTATGTAAGAGAGAGTCAGCAACCTAGAAAAGGAAGGACAAAAATTGATTAAACAAAACAATTCATTAAGGCATACAATTGTTCAAATGAAAAAGGAGGTACAAAAGCTAACTGGAAGGGGCAGCTAGGTGGTGCAGTGGGTAGAGCACCAGCCCTGGAGTCAGGAGTACCTGAGTTCAAATACAGCCTAGGACACTTAATAATTAACCTAGCTGTGTGGCCTTGGGCAAGCCACTTAACCCCATTGCCTTGCCAAAAAAAACAAACAAAAAAAGATTTATTGAATAAGCTCAAAATTATGAAAAAATAAGAGCCTGGAGAGTATTTTTGAAGAAATCAAAGAAAACTGCTTTAATAGCCTAAAACCAGAAGGCAAAAATAGTGGTTGAAAGAATTCATTGATTACCTCCTAAAATAATAATAAAATGAATATTCTAAGAATATTCAAACCAAATCCCAAAATTATCAAATCAAGGAGAAAATATTATAAGTAGACAGAAAGAAACATTACCCACATATCAAAGAGTCACAGTTAAGATTACACAAGATTTAGCAGTTTCTACATTAAAGGAGTGGAAGGCTTAAAATAGATATTCTGAAAGGCAAAGGAGCTTGGATTGCAACCAAGCGTCAACTACAGTAAATGTCAGCATAATCTTTCAGCAGGGGAAAAATGGACATTCAATGCAGCTTTCAAACTATCCTGATGAAAAGTCCAGAGATGAACAAAAATATAGTCTTCAAATACAAGCCTGAAGAAAAACATTAAAAGGTAAATAAGAAAGAAAAAATAGGGGGCAGCTAGGTGGCACAGTGAATAGAACACCAGCCTTGGAGTCAGGAGTACCTGGGTTCAAATCTGACCTCAGACACTTAATAATTACCTAGATGTGTGGCCTTGGGCAAGCCACTTAACCTCATTGCCTTGAAAAATCTAAAAAAAATGCTTTTCAATAAGGCTAAGCTGTTTACATCTCTACAAAGGAAGATGATACCTGTAACTCTTCAGAACTGTATCTCTATTAGAGCAGTCCGAAGAAATAGACATAGACAGAGGATATGAGCATAAGTTTACATTGAAAGATATAAAAAAGGATTGTACTGGGAGAAAAGGAGAGAGACAGAATAGGTTAAATTACATCATATGGAGAGGCTCAAGAGACCTATTGCAGTAGAGAGAAAGAACAGAAGGGATGAGCATTGTTTGAACCTTACTCCATCAGTAGTGACTCCAAGAGGGGATAACATACATACACATGGGTTGGGTATAGAAATTTATCTTGCCCTTTAGGGAAGTAGGTGGAAAAAGGAAATGGGGGGAGGGTACTGATAGAAGGGAGGGCAGATTGAGGGAGGTGGTGGTCAGAAACAAAACACTTATTAGGAGGGATAAGGAGAAAGAGGAAAGTATAAGGTGAGAAATAGGATAAAGGAAAATACACAGTAAATATAACTATGAATGTAAATGAGATGAACTCTTCCATAAAACAAGCAGATAACAGAGTGGGTTAAAAACTAAAATCCTATGAGAAACACATTTGAAGCAAAGAGATATACACAGAAAAAATGATAAGAGACTGGAGCATTATTTATTATACTTCAGCTGAAGTAAAAAAAGCAGCAGTAGCCATCAAGATCTCAGATAAAGCAAAAGCAAAAATAAGTCTAATTAAAAGCAACAAAGAAGGAAACTACATATTGCTAAAAGGAATCATAGACAATGAAGTATTATGAATACTAAACATATATGTACCAAGTGATATAACATTCAAATTTTTAGAGGAAAAAGTTAAGTGAGTAATAGGAAGAAATAATAAGCAAAACTGGCATCAGCCTTCCCCTCTCAGAACTAGATAAATCTAACCACAAAATAAACAAGAAAGAAGTTAGGATGTGAATATAATTTTTCAAAGTAAGATATGATAGACCTTTAGAGAAGACTGAATAGGAATAGAAAAGAATAAAACTTTTTCTCAGCAATACATGGCATCTACCCAAAAACTGATCACATATCAGGGCATCAAAATCTCATAATCAAATGCAGAAAGGAAGAAATATTAAAAGTATCATTTTCAGATCAAGATGCAATAAAATTATATGTATTAAAGGGAAATGAGAAGATAGAATAAAATTAAATGGAAATTAAATAATTCCAAAGAACGAGTGGGTCAAACTACAAATCATGAAAGCAATCAATAATTTCATTAAAGAGAACAATAATGAAGCAACATGCCAAAATTGATAGGATGCAGCCAAATAAGTTCTTAGGGGAAATTTTATATCTCTAAATGCATATATGAATAAAATAGAGAAACAGGAAATCAATTAATTCAGCATGTAACCAAAAAAGCTAGAAAAAGAACAAATTAACCTCCCCAATTAAATACCAAATTAGAAATTCTGAAAATAAAAAAAGGATAAATTTGAAAGCACGAAAACTTTTGAACTAATAAATGAAAAAATGATAAAGTAATAAAGTGAAAAAATCCAACAATAACCATAAAAAAGACAAACCTTTGGTTAATTACCAAGTGTCAAAAAAGAAAAGGATGAATTCAACACCAATTAAGAGGAAATTAAAGCAATAATTAGGAACTATTTTGCCTAAAAGTATGTCAATAAATCTGACAATTTAAGTTAAATGGATGAATATTTTAAAAATATAAATTGTCCAAATTAACAGAAGAAAAAAAATACTCAACCCCATTTTAAAAAAAGAAGTTGAATAAGTCATCAATTAATTGGTCTTAGATAAGAAAATATCTTAGAGCCAGATGGATACACAAATGAATTCATTTAAAGAACAATTAATTATAATACTATATAAACTATTTGGAAGAATAGTGAAGGAATTCTACCAAATTCCTCTTATGACACAAATATGTTTGAAATAGAGAAAGAAAATTATAGACCAATTTCCCTATTGAATATTGATGCAAAATTTTTACAAAATTAGCAGTGATTACAGAAATTTACCAGTAGGATAATTTGCTATTATCAGATAGAATTAGACCATTATACTATTTATACTATTAGGTCAGATACCAGAAACTGAGGTCTTCTCTTGAGCTATACTGCCAAGCATTCAAATGTTACTACTAAGAGTGTATCCAAGATGGGCTGGTCATGTAGTTAAAATGTCAAACATACACTTACCTAAAAGACTATTTTATGAAGAACTCACACAGGACAAGTGCTCACAAGTGGGTCAGAAGAAGTGACACAAGGACACTCTAAAGATCTCTCTTAAGAACTTTAGAACTGATTAGGCAGCATGGGAAACACTGACACAGGACCACCCAACATGGTGTGCCCACTTCAGAGATAGTACTGTGCTCTATGAGCCAGGCAGAATTGAAGCAGCTCAAAGGAAATGTGAGATATCTATGTTTAGAGTAAGCATCCCAGGTGTCACATGGACCATTTGTGGCTGATCTGTGGTAGAGCATTCTGAGATCATATTGGTTTGATCAGCCACAGTCGGACTGTTGGACACATGGCAATTTGTCTCTAACATGGTCAGTTAGATGGTGATATTACTTTGATAACAAAAGACAAGAACCTAATACCAGGAATATAGGGCTTGTTCAATATTAGTAAAACTCAGCATAATTGACTATAACAAGAACAACAAAACTAACAAATCAAATGATTATCTCAATAGATTCAGAAAAATCTTTTGATAAAATATAGCACCTATTCCTATTAAAAACACTAGAGAGCACAGGATAAATGGAATTTTCCTAAAATGATAAGTAATATAAAAACCATCAGTAAGCAATTCACGTAACAGGGATAAACTAGAATTTTTCCCCAATAAGAGCAGTGGTGAAACAAAGATGCCCATTATCAACACTGTTATTCAATATTATACTAAAAATATTAGCTTTGGTAATAAGAGAACAAAAAAATTGAAAGAATTAAAATAGGTGATGAAGAAACAAGACTAACACTTTTTGCAGATGATATAATGGTATACTTAGAAAATCCTAGAGAATCAACTAAAACAACTACTTGAAACAATTAACAACTTTAACAAAGTTGCCACATAAATCATCATCATTTCTGTTTATTACCAACAAAGTCCAGCAGCAAGGAATAGAGAAAGAAACTCCATTTAAAATCTAACAGTAGATAATGTAAAATATTTTGGAGTATACCTGCCAGGACACACTCAGGAACTATATGAACACAATTACAAAACACATTTCCTAAAAATAAAAACAGATTTAAACAATTGGAAAAATAGCAATTGTTCACAAGAAGCTTGAACTAATATAATAAAAATGACATTCTACCTAAATTAATCTGCTTATTCAGTGCCATTCCAATTAAACAACCAAAAAATTATTTTTTAAAACAACCAAAAAATTATTTTTAAAACTAGAAAAAATAATAATAAAATTCACCTGGAAGAACAAACGATAGAGAATATCAAGGGAATTAATAAAAAATGCAAAGGAAGGTGGTCTGGCCACTTCAGATATAAAACTTTATTATGAAATGGAAGTCATGGAAATTATTTAGTAATAGCTAAGAAATAAAGTAGTAGATAAATGGAATAGGTTAGGTTCAGAAGATATAGTAGTAAATGGCCATAATAATTTACTATTTGCTAAAACCAAAGACTAGTTTAAGAATTCACTTTTTGACAAAAACTGCTGGGAAAACTGGCAAATAGGTGACAGAAACTAGGCATAGAACAACTATAGATATGTGTACATATATACATACACACATATATATATATATATGTGTGTGTGTGTGTGTGTGTATCAAGACAAAGGCAAAATGGTACATGATTTAAACATAAAGGGTGATAACCTAAGAGAATTATGAAAGCAAAGAATAGTTTACCTGTCAGATCTAAAGAGAAGGGAAGAATTTATGACCAAATAAGAGAAAGAGAGAACATTATCAAATGCAAAATGGATAATTTTGATTACATTAAAGTAAAAATGTTTTACACAAACAAAGGCAATGCAACCAAGATTAAAAGGAAAGCAGAAAGATGGTAAATAATTTTTTTTCAGTCAGCATTTCTAATTAAGGCCTTATTTCTCAAATATTTAGACAACTGAATCAAAATTATAAGAATACAAATATTTCCCAACTGATAGATGGTCAAAGAATATGAAAAGTTTTCAAATTAAGAAATGAAGCTATCTACAGTTCTATGAAAAATACTCAAAATCACTATTGATGAGAAAAATACAAATTTAAAAAATGATGAGGTACCATCTCACACCTATCAGATTGGATTAAATGACAAAAAAAGAAAATGAAAAATGTTGGTGAAGATGTGGAAAAATTGGAACACTAATGCATTGTTAGTGGAGTTGTAAACTGATCCAACTATTCTGGAAAGCAATTTATAGACCAAAGATGTATAACACTGGGCACACCCAAAGACATATAAAACTGGGCACACCCTTTGATACAGCAATATCACTACTAGATTTGTATCATAAAAAAGGGAAAAGGACAAACATATACAAAAATATTCATAACAGCTCTTTTTGTTGTGGCAAAGAAATGGAAATTGAGGCATGTCCATCAATTAGGGAATGACTGAATAAGTTGTGGTATATGAATGCAATGGAATACTATTGTGCTATAAGAAATGATAAGCAGACAGATTTCAGAAAAACCTGGAAAGACTTACATGAACTGATAATGAGTGAAGGGAGCAGAACTAGGAAAACATTATACACAGTAACAGCAACATTTTAAGGTGATCAACTATGATAGACTTAGCTCTCCTCAGCAATACAATGATCCAGGACAATTCCAAAAGATTCATGATGGAAAACACTATCCACATCCAGAGAAAGATCTCTGAATGAAGATTGAAGCATACTATTTTTACTTGTTTTTTTCTTTCTTGTGGTTTTTTTCTTTTTGTTCTGATTCTTCTTTTTCAACATGATTAATGTGAAAATATGCTTAACTCAATTGTACATGTAGAATCTATATCAGATTGCTTGCTGTCTTGCGGAGGGGGGGAAGAAGGAAGGGATGGAAAAATTTTGAACTCTAAATATTACAATTGTAATTGGAAAAAATAAAGTATTATTAAATGGGGAAAATATATACTGTGAGAGATGGTCTTCAATGAAGTTTCATATAGTATCAGGATTTCACCTTAGGAGGCAGATTCCCAAGTACTTAATGTTACCTTAACAGTTACTTTTTTATCTCTTTCCATGGCCTTTGTGTTCATATATAGAAAGAAAACATTCTTATGCAGGTGTTAACCTTCAAGTGAAGCTCCCTCTTATCACTGGGTCACTGAGAAAGTACAAAGAAAAATATATCTGGTTTCCATAGCACTGTGCTTCTTGGAAAATGAAGTAATTTTAAGTAAAATTAAATTGACTCTTTTTTTGATCGGATATCTCTGAATTTGGTCAGAGGAAATGTATAATGAGTAAAACATCACTTTTAATAGTGTAAGGATTAGCTATCAATAATTATGGTAATAAGGAATTGAAAATTATAACTTTCCTATAGGATAAAGATCAGTTATGAATAATTTGGATAATGAGGATTGAATTTGCTTTGCACCCATTGGGTAATAGTACAAAGATTGTGAGCTTGTCTTATCAGACAATGGTAAGAATTTAGACAGAATAATTTAGAGATAGGATTATTATTACTATAAAAACGAGCTGCAAGTTTTTATTTTGGGACACTCCCTGGTCAATGCTGCTTTAGCAGCAGGGGACTGGGTCCCTCTTCTCATGAGAAGAAATAAAGACCTTTCCTGCTTCCTGACTCAGACTCCAAACTCTTGATTCCTATGGGAGTCTTTATCTCATACATATTCCATACTGCTTTTCCAATGAATAATAATAATAACTGTGGTAGAGTATTCCAAGTTCATATTGGTTTGTTCAGTCACAATCAGACACATTGTAATTTCTTTTTTTTTTTAAGGTTTTTGCAAGGCAATGGGGTTAAGTGGCTTGCCCAAGGACACACAGCAGTTAGGTAATTATTAAGTGTCTGAGGCTGGATTTGAACTCAGGTACTCCTGACTCCAGGGCTGGTGCTCTATCCACTGTGCCACCTAGCCACCCCTGTAATTTATTTCTAAAACAGTGATGTCCACTCGTACAAAAATATTTATAGCAGCCCTTTTTGTGGGGGCAAAGAATTGAAAATTAAGTGAATGCCCTTCAGTTGGGGAATGGCTTAACAAATTGTGGTATAGGTGTGTCATGGAACACTATTGTGTGATTAGAAACCAGGAGGGATGGGAATTCAGGGAAGCCTGGAAGGGTTTGCATGAACTGATGCTGAGTGAGATGAGCAAAACCAGAAAAACACCGTACATCCTAACAGCAACATGGGAGTGATGATCAACCTTAATGGACTTGCTCATTCCATCAGTGCACAATCAGGCACAATTTTGGGACATCTGCAATGGAGAATACCATCTGTATTTAGAAAAAGAATTGTAGGGTTCAAACAAATACCAAAGACTATTACCTTTAATTTTAAAAAATCCATTATCTTATTATGTAATCTTGCTATCTCTTTTATTTTTTTCTTCTTAAAGATATGATTTCTCTCTCAACACATTCAATTTAGATTAATGTATAGCATGGAAAAAAAGGTAAAGAGTAAGACTGCCTTCTGTGGGAGGGGTAGGGGAGGGAAGCAAGATTAGGGGAAAAATTATAAAATTCAAAATAAATAAAATCTTTTTAAAAATTAAAAAAGAATTAAAAATAGTGATGCCATTTTGGTCTTTGATAATGAAGGACAAGAATCAGATAGTGCTTTAAGGTCTTATTCATCAGTAATCTCATTTGATCCTTATTAAAAACTCTAGGAGACAGGTGCTATTATCAATTCCATTTTTACAAATGAGCAAACTGAGGCTGAGAGAAAAAAGTGATTTACTCAGAGTCACCTACAGCTAGGAAGTGTCTGAGGTTAGACTGAAACTCAGGTGGTGTCAACATCTCCTTCCTTTTACATCATCCCTGGCAATTGTATCTTCTCCTCCCTCTTGCCCTTATTGGAAGAGTATAGTCTTCCCCATTATATTATAAGTTCCTTTAGGGTATGGACTGCCTTTTTACCTTTATCTATATCACCTGTGCTAAGCACAGTAACTGATACATAGTAGATAATTTATAAATATTTATTACTTGATTGGAAGGTATCAAGGAAAAACTTACTGAGCAGCTGCAAAAGACACATTGGTTGGTCTGACGGGAGGGAAAGAGCTCTTGGGTAGTGAATGTATCCCCTTGTTGGTAGGTGGTCCCATTGTATTGACATGACTTCAGGGGAGCCCGGAGACCCGAAGGTGTGTGAGGTTCTTCAGAGATATAACAGAAAAGAAGGGAAAGAAAAGGCAAATGAAAATTCCTTCCAATTTGAGACATTAACCAGTCATCCCAGAGAGCCTCCAGCTTTGATGAACCAGCATCTCCTTCCTTTCCAGTGTTCCAGCAAGCTCCTTTTGTCCCCCATCTTCCAGGATAACCAGCTTCACCAGGATTGGCCCTTCCCTGTCCCACCTTGCTTGACTCCAGAGTCAATCTGGCTGTGCTTACTCCCTTGCAGAAATGAAACTTCCCACCATGATGCTGACTTCTATGTATAAATTTTAGCAACCAGTACTAGATGAGAAGTTCCATGAGGATGGGAAGTGTTTTATTTAAATCTTCTATCTCCTTTAGGATCAAGTTTTCTGCACACAGAAAGCACTTACTGTTTGTTGAATATAATAAGTTTGAATAGTAGGACCACTGATCTGAAGGGTGAACACAAGATATTCCATGTTCCAAGGTCCCATCTTTCAGGGGTCTTTCTTCTTCCTCAACCTAGGCAGCCTGCAGAACCCCCACCCTCCACCCCCCAGGAAATGATGATGATTTGAAAAAAAGGCAATTAGTGTTTTGTTTTACTCCTGTGTCTAGACATGACCAAGGGGAGACCTTAGAGAGTATCAGATTCTACCCCTTACTTTACAAATGATAGATTAAGACACAGAGAGTTCAAATGATTTTTTTCAAGGTCTCACATGTAACAGGGTCAGAATTTGAGCTCAGTTCCCCTGACTCTAAACTCAACTCTCTTTTACATTGTATCAGTGGCTTCTGTTACTATATCATTTTAATATTTACAAGATAGTTTTCTCACCAAAATATTGAGAGGGAGGTATTGTACACATTATTATTGCTCTCCTATTTTACAGATAAGGAAACTGAGGTTTGGGTGAAGGTTACATGATTTCCCCGTATCAGAGCCATGACTTGGACCCAAGTTTCTCCAGGGTCCAAGTCCATCACCCTTCCCGTGATAACACATGGTCATTACAAAAAGTAGTCCCATACATACATTTCTCTTCTTCCCTCCCCATGTCCTTCAAATACTTGAAAAAAACTCATATCATCAATTTTTTTTCAGTGCCTAAACATTCCCAGTTTCCCAATCCCAACCTGGTCTCCAGTCTCCTCCTTATCATATCTGATCCCTTCTGGACATGCTCCATATTATCAATGTCCTTCCTAAAATGGATCCAAAAATGACATTAAAATGTGGTCTGATCATGGCACAGAACAACAAGACCACCACTCTTCTGTCCTGAATGCTATGACTCTCTGGATAGAGCCAAAGCACATGTTAGTTTTGGGGGTCTGCCACATCATGTTACTGACTCATATTAGACTTGTGATTTAATTATACCCCTCCAGATCCTTTTCATAGGTTTTGTTCTTAAATTACACTTCCAGCTATCTAATTCTAAGACAGTGGATTACTCTACATGATGGATTTTAGTGTCGCCTCTTCTCTGATCCCTGCCATCTCTTAGAATCTATGTCTAGAAGGACCTAAATATGTACCCCTAACACAGGAATTCCTTTAATCGTCTAAAGAGAACATTATCCAGTCTCTGTTTTGATATTTTCAATGTCAGGGATTTCTCTCCTTGTTGAAGGAGACCATTCTATTGGTGGATAACTTTTATTGTCAGGTCATTTTTCCTTATGGTGAACTGAAATTGCCCTCTCTGAAACTGTTTTTCCCATGCTGTTGTGCTGTGTTCTGCCCTCTGAGGTCACACAGGGAGGCCAGTTGGAGGAAGAGAAGTGAGCTGAGGAATTAAGAGGAAAGAGAGGTGCAGAGGGGTGGGGGGGGAAGAGAAGTGAAATTAGGAGAGTGGTGGGATTGGAAGAATTTGAGAGAGGAGACTATGGGTTGAGGGAGAAGAAACTGGAATACAGAAAGGGAAAGACATGGACTAGGTTAAGAAGCATAAGATTAGAGGGAGAGGAGATGAGTAAGAGGCTGGCTAGAGAGAATTAGAAGGAAGGGAGGAAGGAAGGGGGATGGATTTGGGGAAGAGAAAGCCTAGAGCCAGCAGGGAAGGGGAAATGTGAAGCTACTTACCCACACACCGGGGACAGCATTGCTGAGGCTCCGTCACAGGCTGAGGACAGTGCACCGGTGGGCAGTGAAGGCGATAACAGCTCACATGGGCACTCTATGGAAAGGAAAGAGCGGGCTCAGGAGGTTGGTACCTCACAGAGCTCTGGACAGGGTAGGAGAGAATTTGGGTTGGCATTGTGTTCAGAATTATGACAGAAGAAAATCTTAAGGTTAAGAAGTCTCAAGAATTAGAGAGTGTTAAATTGTCAGAGTTAGGAGAGGCCTTAGGTCACAGAATGTTAACATGGAGAATGACTTTGGGATGTACAATGTCAGAATTGGAAGAAGCCTTGGCCAATGCCCCACTCTGCTTCAACTCACAATATCCTCCCTAGAAATTATTCTTTCCTCCCCCCAAAACCTACAACCTGCAGCCAAATGTTAATTCATCCAAAACATTTGCTCCAGGAGCCCTGGGTTCTAGTCTAAAATTTAAATGATAGCATTTAAATTTGAGCAAGTCATTCCCTTTCTCTGAATTTATGATTTCCTTTACTGAGTAAATTGGATTAGAAGAATTTTAAATTAGTTTTACATCCTATCTCTGGAAATCCTTTCCCAATGACATTCGAGTACTCTGTGTTCTAAGGCTTCTGGAATCCCCATTCATTCACATTCATAGAAGTACAAATTTGTTCACAATGTCATTCAACTTCAATCAGTTCCTGATAGAAGCAATGCTGTCTTTTTATTCTTCCTTAATTGATTCCTTAGGAGGAGGCAGTAAGGTGTCTTGATGAACTGTGCCTGAATTAGGAAGACCTGAGTTCAAATTTGACTTCAGATTCTCACTAGCTGTGTGACCCTGGGCAGGTTACAGGTTACTTAACTTCTATTTGCCTTAATACACTAGACAAGGAAATGTTAAACCACTCCAGTATCTTTGCCAAGAAAAATCCATGGACAGTATTGATGTGTTATAGTCCACAGGGTCACAAAGAGTTGGATGTGACTGAACAATAACAATTGATTACCAATCTTATTCCTCACAGAAGCTATTCTCAAACTTCTCTTCTTTCTACAAGTCTTCCGCACCTCTCCTTTCTCCTTCTCTTTCATCTATGGGTTACTTACTCTACTGAGAAAATTGGAGCTTTTGGATATGAGCACCCTCTTTTTCCGTTCTCTCTCTTTTTTTTTAAGTTTTTGCAAGGCAAATGGGTTAAGTGGCTTGCCCAAGGCCACACAGCTAGGTAATTATTAAGTGTCTGAGGCTGGATCTAAACTCAGGTACTCCTGACTCCAAGGCTGGTGCTCTATACTCTGTGCCACCTAGCTACCCCTCCATTCTCTTAATCTTAAAATTCCTGGGTAGCATTCTTTATTCCTTCTTCTTTTCCTCTCAGGCTCTAAAAAGAAGTCCTTCTCCATGCAGCTCCTCTACCTGTACACTTAATCCAATCTCCTACTATCAACTGCAGCAGAATTCCTCAATTATCTGCTCTTATATCTTCAACTTTTCTCTATTATCTAGTTCTTTTCCTACTGGCTTCAAACATGCTCAAGTCTTCTGAATCCTTAAAAATCCTTCCCTACACCCTCCCATCCCTTCAAACTATCATCCAATACCTCTTCTTCCATTCTCAGTCAAATCCCTAGAAAAAAATTATCTAAACTCCTTGGAATCTGACTTCCATCTTCATCATTGAACTGAAACTGTTCTCTTCAAAGTTAGTAATGATCTGTTAATTTCTCAATCCTCATCCGTTATGACTGAATTTGACTTTTTTGGTTTTCAGCTCTTCTCTCCTGATTGTTCTTTTATCTTTATGACCAATATTTCTTTTTTGTTTATAAAAGAAAGATTTTATTTATTTTGAATTTTACAGTTTTCCTCCTAATCTTTCTTCCCTCCCTCCACTCCCCACAGAAGGCAGTCTGTTACATTGTTTCCATGGTATACGTTGATCTAAGTTTAGTATGATGAGAGAGAAATTCATATCCCTAAGGAAGAAAAACAATGTATAAAAGATAGAAAAATTACATAATAAGATAATGTTTTTTCTTAAATTAAAGGTAATAGTCTTTGGTATGACCAATATTTCTAATACTCCTTTGCTGATCATGTCCCCTAGGTTCTGTCTTAAACTTACATCCTTCCAAAGTTCTGTCTTAAACTTACTTCTCTCTCTCTCTCTCTCTCTCTCTCTCTCTCTGTCTCTCTTACCCCCTCTCTTTCCCCAAGGATTCATATCAGTTCCCATGGGTTTAGGTATTACTCCTTTGCAGATGACTTCCAGATTTATATATTCAGCTCCAGTCTCACCCTTGAGTTTAATTTCCATGTCACCAATTAACCATCAGACATTTATAACTGTATATCCCAGAGATATCTCAAGCTCACCATGCCCCAAGCTGAATTCATTAACTTCCTCCAAAAGAACCCTACCCTCTTCCAAACCTCTTTTTTTTGAAGGCACCACCATCCTTCCAGTCTCCATGTCTGTAACCTCAGCATTACTTTGTACTCTTTTTTCCTCACCAACCTATCCAATCAATGCCAAATACTATCATTTCTTCCTCCTCAACATTTCTTTTACCTGATTCCTCATCTCCACTCACATAGCTACCAGATACTTACTTGTTGTGTGACCTTAGGCAAGTCACTTAAACCTATTTGCCTCAGTTTCCTCATGTGTAAAATGAGCTGGAAAAGGAAATAACAGACCACTCCAGTATCTTTGTCAAAAAAAAATTAAACTAAAGGCAGTCACAAAGAGACATGATTGAAATGACTGAACAACATAAGTATTGAGTAACTGTTGGAACTCTTTAAATGAGATCTTTTCAGAGACAGGTAGGTAGCCTCTCAGGAAGACCTGAGTTCCATGCTAGCCTCAGACACCTACTAGCTGTGAGATCCTGGGCAAGTCACTTAGCTTCTGTTTAAAGGGGATAATAATAGCGCTTACCTCCTATAGTTTTTGTGAGGATCAAATGATATAATAGTTATAAAACACACAATACAGTGACAGGCACATAATAATTTCTATGTAAATGCTAGCTATTATTATGATTATTTGTCCAACAACCCACAATTAACAAACTGAGAACATGATGCATGGCAACACTGACATTTCCTCTTTAAAGGAAAACATAAGACATAAAAAATTGCAGTTAAATGGAGGGATAGTTCTAGGTTGATCCTGGAGCATCAAATAAAGTCCCTGGTGGGACTGGTTTCATTCAACACCAAAGGGCAGAAGGAAATATCCTTTCATGGAAATGGAGTCCTTAGGCATCTTGTTTTGAAGTGCTTGAAATAGGCATGAGCAAAAAGATCACCATGAAGACAAGTAAGCATGCTTTATTGAAGAAATAGAGAAAATCTAGGAAGACTGTAAGATCATCAATGTCAAGTCAACATTCATATTCATACTCTGTAACATCAACTTAAAGATGGATACAAGTAAGGAAAATGAAAAATATATTGAAAGATGAGATTTGGGATTAAGAAATCAAAATTATGAAAGATCTATTTAATTCTCAGTAGGTACCTACATAGAGATCTTGAATATTTTCTTTTAGAAATCTTTCCTCTTCAGATTTTGTGACACTTTACTGGTTCTCCTCCTACCCAACTGGTCACTCCTTCTTAATCCCCCCTTTTCCCTGGCTCTTCAGGTCATATCTACTAATTATGGATGTCCCCCTATAGATCTATCCTTGGGTCCTCTCTTCTCCCTCTATATTGTCTCTATATACCCTCTGATCTAGTTCTACATCAGCTACATAGTGGGGGAAACAGGAGGAAAGGTTAACTCGAGTACCTGATGAAGTTGTCCAAAATCATTAATTGCTCATTATTAATATGAACTCTTAAAACTGTTGATCATCATCTGAGAAGTAGTTATGTGGAGCAGTGGATAAGAGAGTCAGACCTGAAGTCAGAAAGACCCAGTTCAAATCTGATCTCAGACTTACTATATACATATATTTTTCCTTCTTTCTCAAAGACCATAACATCAGGGGAGGTGATACTGTAAGTACATGAATTAGATTAAAGTGGGGGGAGTGCTGTGCCAAGTCACTAGTTGTGAGATCTTAGATAAGTCACTCAAATCTGTTTGCCTCAATTTCCTCATCTGTAAAATAAGCTAGAGAAGGAAAAGATACTACAGTATCTTTGCCAAGAAAACCCTAAAAAGGGTCACAAAGAGTCGTACACAACTAAACAACAAAAAAGGTAAGATCATCATCCTGAATGTATTTGTGAGTGATTATAGAGTTAGAAAAATGGAATGGGGATGTACAAGAAAGAATGAGTATAGGCAGTTATTGAATTTGAGAGTAGAACACTAGTGAGAGTAAGAGAGGAAAGACATTCATCTGCAAATCACAGGAGCTGATTCTTGGGAATAGAATATGAGGGAATGAATGAAAGATAGGAAGAATGTATAGTTATAGACCCTTGAAATTGGAGTTAATTTTGTATTTAGAGTGACTGAATAAAATTTGAGTTTTGAGGACCTTGGATTCTAGGGCTAGGTAGAGGCAGGATAATATCCTCTCTGGTTTACTGACTTATGATGGACATGGGTCCTGGTGACTATCCATGTTAAGTGATTCTAGCCCTAAAAAGTGCTGAGTTAACTAAGGCGCATTTGTTTTTGTCTCTTATGAGAAAAGATTGTGCTGGGAAGAAGCCAGTTAGACCAGGTCAAGCCTAAGTGCCATTAGTGGCAAGTAGTAAAGTGCTTATGGCTACACAGGAGTAAGTTTGTGCCACTGTGAGCTCCAGTGCTCATAGAGGCTGGAAATTTGTCAGCCAGATGTAATCTGACCTTCAAAGAGGTCAAGAAGATTGTTATCTTCCTCCTCCTGGACAATATGCTGTCAGAGTCTCTCAACCTCTCCTATAGGTCCACCCAAAATAATAGGAAAGTGTTCAGAAAGTGTTGTTAAGCAAAACTATAGCCAACCTTGATTTTGTAACTCAGAACCATCATCATTTAGACCTATTAGTGATGATTCTGTTCCCAAGAACTTGGGCATCTTCCACTACAACCCAACATAGAATACCCCTCCAGAAACATATGACAGAACAGAACAGAACAAGTCCAGGTAAGCAGACTTCCCAGAACTGCCCTGCTTTTCCCCATTTTCTTTCCAACTCACACAGTTTTGCAGTCGTGGCATATTGGTTAGATTAGCGACCACCAGCTTAGAGACCTGGGATATTTCTGGCACTACTTGTGACCTGCAACAAGCCTCAAAAGGTTGATGCTTGATTTAGATATATTAGCAACAACTTTTGCTTCTCTCGTCCCAAAACAAAGATGTTCTATAGACAGTTAGGACATACAGTGGATAAAGTGCCAGGCCTGAAGTCAGGAAAACCTGAGTTCAAAACTGACCTCAGGATTTTTTTTTTACTCACTGTGTGACCCTAGAGAAGTTACCCTATTTCTGTTTGCCTCAGTTTCCTTAATTATAAAACGAGGATAATACAGCACTTACTTAATAAGGTTGTGAGGATCAAATGAGATGTTATTTGCAAAGTTCCGAGCATATAAGTACAATATAAATGTTTTTTCCCTCCCCTTTCCTGGTCTAACATGCACTTCTATTAAGGTGTACTAAGACTGCCTCAGTTCTCTTAGCAGTGGTATAATGTTTCTCGCTTATCCATACACCTTGCCCTAGTTAGGTAAATCTAAGCACCACTTTCATCTTCTTCAGTTCCCCTCTTCTCTTGCTCCCAGGTCTGGGACAACTGACCTTTTCCCCTTCCCACTAATTAAGACCTATCTCTATGCCTTGGCAGCATGGATCAGCATGTGGATGTCCCACTTATTAAAAAAGGGGGAAAAGAAAGATTCTTCATATTATAGACTGGTGCTTTGATTTTCTTTTTGAAATTCAAGGACACATTTTTAAAGGGGTGACTTGTGTGTTTTCAGAAAAGGAAGCAGTAATCAGTAAGAAACAGCATGGTTTCATCAAGAAGAGATTATACCAGACTGAGCTCATGTCCTTTTCTGATAGAGTTATTAAACTGATATGTTGGTTGGTTTCTTGACCTTCATTACTGAAGAAGACCAAAATGTCATCACTATGTTAGAGATGAGTTACAGTGTGTCGACTGTGGCTGATCAAGACCGATATGAGCTTAGAATGTTCTACCACAGATAGGGCACAAATAGTCCCTGTGAACACCTGGGATGGTTATTCCAAACTTATATATCTCATGTTTCCTTTGAGCTGCTTCAATTCTGCCTGGCTCATAGAGCATAGAACTCTCTCTGAAGTGGACACACTATGGTGGCCCTGTGCCAATGTTTCCCATGCTACACAATCAATTCCAAATGTCTTCTTTTTTTTGTTTTTTGCAAGACAATGAGGTAAAGTGACTTGCCCAAGGTCACACAACTAAGCAATTATTAAGTGTCTGAAGCTGGATTTAAACTCGGAATCTCCTGACTCCAGGACCCATGCTCTATCAACTGCATCACCTAGCTACCCCCAATCTAAACTTCTTAAGAGACCTTCAGGGTGTCCCTGTATCATTTCTTCTGACCCCCTCTGTGAACATTTTCCCTGTGTGAGTTCTCCATAAAACTGATATGTAGACTAATAGGGGTAGTCGGGTAGCATAGTGAATAGAAAGCTGAGCTTGGAGTCAGAAAGATATCTTCCTGAGTTCCAATACAGACTCAGATATTTCCTACTTATGTGACCCTGGGCAAGTCACTTAACCCTATTTGCCTTACTTCCTCATCAGTGAAATGAGCTGAAGAAGGAAATGGAAAACTACTTCAGTATCTTTGCCAAGAAAACCCTCCAAAATGGGATCACAAAGAGTCAGACATGACTAAAATTACTCAACAACAATAGATTAATGCCAGATTGTACTAGAGAGTGAATGCTGTAAGCATAATAGTTTTAGATTTCATCAAGGACAAAGTCTCATGATGCTCTCATAGATAAGATGTAAAAACAGAGCTAGATGATAGTACAATTAACTTCTGAATTTATTTTATGACTGGATTCAAAGACATTGATCCATTAATTTATCCATATCAATTTGATGGGAGCTCTCTAGTGTAATGTCAAAGGGCTCTGAACTTCATATTATGTTGTTGCTCAATATTTTTATCAATATTTCTGCTGAAGGTGTAGATCCCATACCTGTATCCCACCTGGGTCTTCAATTTCATCTTAAAATTCACGCCCTCCAGAAAGCATTCTAAGGTGAATTCTCTAATCTACCTGCTCTGTTTAGTGGGGAACTGGAGAGGGAAAACTAAGGCCTAGCACTATAACCAAAGCACAGGGGGAAAAACCTAGAAATAAGACACTTAGAACCACTTCCTATTTTTCCAAATACACCAGAAATCTTTCAGTTGCCAAATCTGATGACCTTGTCTCAATCCTTATCCTTCTTGACTCCTCTAAAGCCTTTGACCCTGTCAATCATTCTCTTCTGAATAATCTCTCCTCTATTGTTTTTTTTGTGACACTTTTCTCCTTTAGTTCTCCTCCAGTCTCACTGACCACTCCTTCTTAGTCGCTTTGATGGTTTCTTCATCCAGGTCATGTTCACTAACTGTGAATGACCCCTATCAGTATGTCTTAGAACCCTCTTCTCTTCTCTATAATCTCCTCTGGTAATCCAACCAGCTTCCAAAGGTTCAATTATTTTCTCTTTTTTTGTTGGTTCTTCAATCTTTCAGTCATGTCCAACTCTTCCTGATACATTTGAATTTTCTTGGCAAAGAGAGTGGAATGATTTGCCATTTCCTTCTCTAGGTCATTATGCTGATGAGGAAGTGAAGTATATGGGGTTAAGTGACTTGCCCACATGATACAGCTTATTAAGTGTCTGAGGCCAAATTTGAACTCAGGAAGATGAGTTTTTCTGATATCAGATTTGGTATTCTATCCACTGTGCCATTTAGCTGTCCACTGTTCATTCCACCTACCTCTATGGTGATTTCCAGATCTTATTCTAATTCTCATCTTTCTCCTGAACTAGTCATGTCTCTAATTACTTCTTAGACATCTAAAATTGTATGTCCTATAGGCATCTCAAATTCAACATGTTCAAATCAGAACTCAATATTCTTTCCCCAAACCCTCTCCTCTCTCAAACGTCCCTATTACTATCACCATCTTTTCAGTTCTCCAGGTTTACAGCCTTGAAGTCATCCTCAATCCCTCTCCCATTCATTCCATATAGCTGATTCTTTCCCAATTCTTCTTGTTTATATTTTACATTGTCTCATATATATCCTTTCATCTTCACTCACATAGCCACCAGTCTGATGCTAGATCTCATCACCTCACACCCAGGATGTTTCAATAACTTTCTGATTTATTTCCCTGCCTTAAGACTCTCCTCACTCCAAAGTGTTCTCCTTATAGTTAGATCATATCGCTTCCTTATTAAACAAGTTCCTCAGACTTACCTCTAGTATCAAACACAAAATTCCCTATATGGTATCTAAAACCATTTTCAACCTGTCCTTTCCTCTTGTACTTTACTCCCCCATTTTCTAAGATTCTGTGGCTCTGGTGGTCTTCTTGCTATTACTTACAGAACTCTATGAGCAAGGCAGAATTGAAACAGCTCAAAGAAAATATGAGATATGTAAGTTTAGATCACCATCCCAGGTGTTCACAGGGACTATTTGTCCCCACCTGTGGCAGAGTAATCCAAGCTCGTGTTGGTCTAATCATTCACAGTCAGACACAATGCAATTTATCTCTAACAGAGTGATGCCAATTTGGTGGTCTTTGATAATGAAGGACAAGAACCAACCAACCAACTTACAGAGCAGGATACTCCAACTCCTGACTTGGTGCCTCTTCACTACCCAGTGTCTCCCATACCTAAAATGTTCTCCCTTCTCACTGCTATCTTCTACCTTCCCTGGCCTCCTTCAAGAATCATCTCAGATACTACCTTCAGTTCAAGTCCTCTGCTACTGCTCCCCCCCCCACTAGTGCCTTCTCTCTGAGATTACCTTCCATCTTTCCATCTTGTTTAGATCTCATATATAAAAATTGACTGCATTTTGCTCTCTCATTGGAGGGCAGGAAGCTTGCCTCTGCTTTTCTTTCTTTCCTTAGTACTTACCACTGTGCCTGGTTACCACTTACCTTACCACTAAGCCTTTTATAAATGCTTGATAACTAATTGACTGGTACAAGATGATGGGGAGGATTCAAACTGAGCAATTTAGGAACAGGGAGATTCCTAGATCTTATCATTTCCCTGACTAAAGAAAAAGGGGATGGAGTAGGGAGGTTGGGGGAATGATTCTGGAACATGTTCCTTCTTGGCCTGACAAAAATAGAGTGGGAGATAAGTGGGATTCTCTAAGATTCTGTCTCTTATGCAAATTAAACAGAAAGTTGCACCAAGAGGAAGAGAGGGGTGTGTCTCAGGGGACCAGCTCCAGCTGAGATACAGCCCCAGATGTCCAAAGCTAAGGAACACCTGCTGTTTGTCTCAAGAGCTGACGTCAGCACCCCCCACCCTCCATTCACCCACCCATCCATCCACCCACTCCCTCCTCTCTGAGAACAGAGACAGCAGGGCCTATTACACCATCAAGAATTATGTCACAAATGGGTTTGGCTTATGGCCAAGAGACATTTCAAGCATTGGTACAGCAGCCCTCCTGCAGGGGGCCAAAGAATTCGGGCTGCAAGGGGTGGGGGTGGGGTCTTGTTAGATCATCACATCCATTCCCCTTACCTCTCAGCAAGTCGTAACTAAAGTCAGTAAAGTAGTAAAGTCAGAGCATTTCATAGAATCATAGATTTGAAACTGGAAGGGGCCACTGAGACCATCATTAGGTTGGAGAAGAACCAGGAGAGAGCAGTGTCACAAAAACAGTAGAAGAGAGAATATCCAGGAGAAGGGGATGATTGAAAGTGTCAGATGTTGAGAAGAGGTCAAGAAAGCTTAAGACTGAGAAAAAGTCATCAGATCTGGGCAACTGAAAGAAGGGATCTCTGGTCCAATCTTCTCATTTCATAGACAAAGAAACTAAAGATAAGATAAGAAGAAGGGATTTGCCCATAATTCTATAGGCAGTAAGTAGCAGAGCCAGGATTTTAACCCCTATCTTCTGATTCCAAATATTTGTTATACTATAGTTTCCTCTAAATGAAGGGAGGCCAAGCAAAACAAATCCCACCAATGGCTGTACACAAATTTTGGTTTTCGGTCATAACTAACTCTTTGTGACTCAATAAGGGATTTTCTTGGCAAAGATATTGGAGTAGATTACCATTTCCTTATTCAGCTCATTTTACAGAGGAGGAAACTGAGGCAAACAGGATTAAGTGACTTGACTGGAATTACATAGCTTGTAAGTGTCTGACACAGAATTCCAGACCTGTCTAGCAGACTCCAGCCAATGCATGCCACAGACACACACGCGTGCGCACGCACACACACACACACACACACACACATTCAATCCATTACCAATTAATTTATCATTGGTTCTCTAAGGTGGGAAATGGAAAGGAGAGAAAATAGATTTCCATTGTGTTTTTTTTCAATGGAGAGCAAGGGGGTGCTGCAGATGTGAAATATTATATAAACTTTCAGAAAAAATCATTATATTTTTAATTTTACTTAACTGTTTTACTTAGTTCAAGAGATCTTTCATGAAGCAGAAGCAATTTGTTTATAATGCAAAAACTAAACCCCTCAATAAACCTGAAAGTGGAAATAGGAAAAAAAATGAGGGGGTGGTTGGGTATCCAAGTCTAATTCCTATGATTTTGTCTGCCATGGTACAAAAGGTATCCTCAGTTCCTTAAAGGTGGGGAACCTCATCTTTATCTTCATCTCCCCTGAACCTTGCCATTACGGTATCAAGTCAGAGAAGAGAGAACTTGTACCTGGCTTCAGACCTTGTTTCTGACACTTAGCAACTAGCTGACCATGGGTTAAGTTCATTTAGTCACTCCAGCCTAAAGAATCTTCATCCTTAAAATGGGAAAATGAGGATAACAACTGAAAAACATCCTCACTGGATTGTTGGGAGGATGATATGAGATGATGTGCTTGGCCAGCTTCAAGGCATTATATAAATGTCAGCTATTATTTGCCTTGAGCATTTGAAGAGCTTAATTAATGCTTGTTGATATTTTAGAACAGACTGTATCATTACTGTCAGACACTTCTGACAGAAAGACACTGAGACTGCAAGGTCCCACTGTGCTCATTGTTCATGGACTATTAGGAAAAAAACCAAACATTTGATCAGGGGAGCAAGATGTAGCCTTAAAGACTCTCTCCTATCTGCAGGATGGAGGCATTTATGAAATTATAAAAAATCCTTGAGAGAGAGGCACCTTCATATAGCAGATCAAAAGCCAGTCTTCTTTCTAATCAGGAAGAGCTGGAGTTAAGTCGCACCTTTGACAAATACTGGCTGAGTGACTTTGGGCAAGTCCCTTAACTTCTCAGGAAATTTTCTAAGACTGTAAGATGTAAAGGAGTTGTGAAACTGCATTGGTAGAGGGCATTTCCTCCCCAGGTTATACTTTGAAGTCTGAATTCTTCCCCCTTTGTCTCTCCCCCCCCCAAATTCCTTAAAAAAACTAAAGAAATTGTTTTGTTTGATGATTCTCTGATAATAGCAAGGAAGAGATATCAAAGGGATACAGAGGAACCAAAAGTGGTTAATGGAGATCACAAGGAGTCCAAAAGAAAAAGGGAAGATGGCTTTTAGTTGTTCTTGTTTGAACATTATTCTGATGTCTCAAAAGATCAGAGAATTTCCTAATTGGGGTATTTAATGACTCACCAGAATTCTTCCCAGTGCCTACATGAAGTAATAATGTTTGTTCTCCATTCTAGAAGAAGACCATGACATCAGGGAGGTGATGCACATGACTTGGATTTGAGTGAGGGAGTGCTGTGCTAAGTTATCAGCCTCACTTTCTCTTCCAGAGCCATCTGCACCCAGTGGCCAGATATGAATCAGAATGACAGGAGATGGCCATTGGTGTGAGGCAATCAGTGTTAAGTTATTTGCCCAAGGTCACATGGCTAGTAAGTGGCAAGTATCTAGAGATGGCCTTGGATTCGAGGTGATCAGGAGCTTAAGAAATACTTTTTGGATAGGCCTGGATTGGCTTAACCAGTCACACAGAAAAAAAGTGCATGAAAAATGCCTATTGTCTAGACCATATCATGTCTATGATTCAAAGTAGTTATGTGTACTAGAGAACTAGAACACTAAACTTGGGAGTCAGGAAGCTCTAGGTTCTAATCTTGCCCAAGACTCTTCTTGCTAATTCACTTGACCTTTCTGAGGTGGTTTCCTTGTCTGTAAAATGGGTTGTTGTGAGGATAAAATGATGTGAAATGTTTTGAAAGCCCTAAGATGCTATATAAAAATGGGTTATAATTAGAAAGGAAGAAAGAAAAAGAAATAAAGATGTAATCAGAAAAAGAAGTGAATTGGCCATTTCATATGGGAAATGAATAACCACCAGACAATATTTGTACACGATTATCCACAAAGAATATTGGTTCTAGAATCAGAGAATCTGGGTTCAAACTAATCTGACCTCTGATGCTTTATGTGATCTTAGGTAAGTCTTTTAACTTCCCTGAACCTTGGTTTCCTCATCTATAACATAATGAAATTGGATACAATGGCCTCTGGGATCCCTCTCAGCTCTAAAATTCATTATGAAGTAAAGGAAGACCTCTCTTTTCCTCCTCCCCAACCTCAGCACACTGGAGGGACTCCCTTGGTGGATTTATGGTAAGTTATGGGCAAAATTGAGCAGCTATGCATTGCACTGGATAGAGTGCTGGAAGACCTTAGTTCAAATCTGGACTCAAACATTTACTACCTATGTGACCCTGAGCAAATCACTTAACCCTGTTTGCCTCAATTTCCTCATATGTAAAATGAGCTAGAAAAGGAAATGACAAATCACTCCAATGTCTTTGCCAAGAAAATCCCAAATGAGGTCATGAAGAGTTGGATATGACTGAAACAACTGAACAACAAATAGACAAATGTGGTGCCAAATGAGCAGGTGTGGAAGGATTGTGATTTACGCATTTGGAGGAAGTATCCACGTTGATGTTGTAAATATCCAGTAAAATGTTAAAGTGTGATGAGATTTAATTTGATTTGACTTTCTACCAAATTCTTGAATAAAAAATGCCTCCATCAGAAGCAAAGAGCTCAGTCACTAATAAGCTGTATGAGTTCCTGAAGCTCAAGAACCACATTGGTCTTTCTGTGGATCTCAATGTTTAGAGCTGAGTCTGGCACATAGTAAATGCTTATTGATTGGATAACTCACTTAATCCCTTGGAATCTCAGTTAACTCATAGAATCCTAAATTTAGAGCTGAAAGGGACCTCAGAGCCCATCTGGTCTCTCAATTTAGAGACTAAGAGTCAAGGAGATTTGTTGCTTATCCAAGATCACAGAGGTACAGTAGTAGTGAGCATCAAATTATTGATTTGCTCAAGGTCACACAGATCCAGCAGTAAGTAAAGAATTTGAACCCAGGTCCTCTGACTCCCAAGTCAGTGATCTTTCCACCATTTCATGCTGCTTCTCAGTGGGAATCCAAATGCATGAACTTTAGATTATGAAACTCATCTATAAAATGAGCTTGATAATCCCTGACCTGCCTCCCACACAGGATTACTGAGGAATTCAATGATTGAATGCTCTTAAAAGTACCAAGCTTTTTTCCCTAACTTTAGAATTGACTGTACAGCTTGGGAGACACTGGCACAGGACCACCCAACATGGCATGCCCTCATCAGTGAGGGTATCACACTCCATGAGGAAGGCAGAATTGAAGCAACTCAAAGGGAACATGACATACATAAGTTTAGAGTACCCACCCCAGGTGTTCACATGGACTATTTGTGTTCAACTTGTGGTAGAGCATTCCAAGCTCATATTGGTCTGATCAGCCACAGTGGGGCACACTGTAATTTATCTCAAACATGGTGATGTCATTTTGGTCTTCTTCAATAATGAAGGACAAGAACCTACCAGGTTTCTACACAAATGGAACAGAATAATTAATATTATCACCACAACCATCATAACAGCTAACATTTATACAATGCTTTAAAGTATGCAAAGCATTTTACAAATGTTAGCTCATTTTATTCTTACAACAACCCTTAAAGCAGATGCTATTCTCTCTATTTTAAAACTGAGAAAACTTGAGAGGTTAAGTGAGTAGCCCTGGATCACTCAACTATTAAGTAACTGAGGCTAGATTCTTCCTAATTCCAAGTCCAAGGCTTTCTCCACTGTGCCACCTAGCTGTCTAAACAGCATCTTCAACATCAGGTGTAATTAATAGACATGTGAGGCAGTTGGTAGAACAGATAGAGTACTGAACATTGTGACGTCAAGGAGACATGGTTCATGGCTTAGCTTTGAAACTTGCCAATTGAGTATTTTTAACCAAGTCATTCATAGATCTCTAAGCTTTTCTCATGTTCCTTGCTCCCTGCTGGTACTTTCCTTGGGGATCATTCCTCAACTCTCAACTTTTAATAATCTTTTTTTTGAAGACCATACAAACTCTTTGTAATATGCTCTCCTGTACTTGCTGCAGTCACACCCTGGTCTCCAGGTCATTCTCTTAATGCTCTCAATGCCATACCTGACTCATGATCATACTTTTCACTATAACCAGGGATTTCAATATTCATATCAACAACTGACCTAACCCTCTGATCTTATAATTCCTCAACCCTCAAGTTTAGCAACCTCCTTCTCCACCCTCCATTATGGCCACATACCAATATTGCCACATCTGACACTTCACCATCTCTTAAAATTTCACCCTTTGAAATGTTCATTGCCATTCACAACTTCCCACCCTTTTGCTTTCTAGCTCTCATTAAAAAAAACCTATTTGGGGTTTTTATCATAGCTTTTACCCCCCTGGACCCAGTGTTCCTATTCTTCCAATTCATCTTCCCCACTCTGGCTTCTCTCTTTCCATATTCATCCTTGATCCCAATAGTGTTTCACTAGCCACAAGCCTCAACTAGTTGTCCTGATTTAAAGTTGCATCCTCCTTATTATCCAGAAGAGGAAATTCAGTCCTGGAGTAGGGAGTGGACTTACAAGGTCACTCAAATACTAAGTGGCAGAAGAGGACAGTGCTCTTTCCATTATAGCACACTGCCCTCATCAAATGAAGTAATATAAATAAAGCACTTTGTAAATTATATTCATTTCAGTTAGCAACCTCCTGTGATCCATTGGAAGAAATCACTTTGTAAACTTTCAAGGGTGAGAAGAGCAAGAGTCTCCGCTGTGAGACTGGCACAGATGGGGACCATGCAATGTCTCAGGATCTTTAGAGGTCCCTGCTTTGTGGGAATTTTTAGGTATGTCTCCATGGCCATTTTTTCAGGCCCAGTGGAGATGGATGGACCAACCTACCTCAGAACAGGTGCAACGCAGACAGTACATCAGCCCCTGTGGCTCCAAGTAGGGATGCCAGCTCTCCCCTAGGGCATATCGCTTCCCGTGGAAAAGGCAAAACATGTCAGGGCCTGGAAAGACCAACCAGCCACACATTAGTAGTCCCCAGGATGATGTCTTCACCCTGCCTCTTGGAATGCTTCATTTACTTCAAAACTGAGCTAAAACTCAGTTTTCTATTTGAAACTTTTCCTGATCTCACCTCCCCCAACAAAAAAAGCACTTTGTATCTATATCATATATGTTTTGCATATATTTCTTTGCATGTCTCCTTAATAGAATAAACTCCCTGAGGGCAAGGATTATTTTATTTCTGACTTTGTGTACCTAGAGCCCATCATATAATAAGCACTTAATAAATGCTTGTTAATTGATCTGTTCATCCTTGAGGTCTCCATCTTGAGACTCATGTCTTCTGGGGAGCCCTCCCTGATTGATCGGCCTATGCTGAGCTTTATCACAAAATGAAGGAGCTTCTGGAAGGGCCCTTAGGGATTAAGATTTGACCTTTGATTTTTTTTTTTTAGTTTTGCAAGGCAGTGAGGTTAAGTGGCTTGCCCAAGACCACACAGCTAGGTAATTATCAAGTGTCTGAGGTCATATTTGAACTCAGGTACTCCTGACTCCAGGGCTGGTGCTGTATCTACTGCGCCATCTAGCTGCCCCTTGACCCTTGATTTCAAGGGACTCCCAGCTGAAGGTATACTCTTTATCTATGTAAGTAAACACTTCTCCAATCTGTAATCTGAGAGCTGTTTAGAGTATGGAATGGTAAAGTGACTTGCATAGGGTCACATAACCATTAGATATTGGGGCAGGGCTCCAAACCAAGCTTTCCTGCCTCCAATATCAACTCTTTATCCACTCTGCCATCCTGGACCTCATTGGAGGATCCCTTTGAAATAATAAAATTCTAGAATCCCAGAGTTGGAAGGGATCTCACAGATCAGCTAATGCTGATACTGGAACAAAAATACATGAATAAAAATTCTCTCTTAAAGTTATATAATTAATCAACCAACATGCATTTATTTACTGATTCAGTTTCAAAATTGTAAAGTGGACACAATAATGGCACCTACTTTGTGGGGTTGTTGTGAGAATCCAATAAGATTATATTTGTGAAGTGCTTAGCACATAGTAAGTAATTAATAAACTTTTGCTTTTTTTCACTTTCCCTTCCACCATTATGTGCTTGTTGCTATTCCAAAGCTACATAGATGAAAAAGAAATAGTATCTTCCTTCTATCAGGAGAGACAATATGTACCCATAAAAGAATATGGAAAGTAAATACAAAGTAATTTCAAAGGGGAAAGAGCTCTAGTTTAGAGGAGTCCTTAAAGTCAAGTCATTTTAAGACTGGCTTTACTCATTGCAATAGAAGAGGGTTAGAATAGATACTCTCTAAAGTCTTTTCCATTGTTTGGAGTTCTTTATTTCTCTAAATCAGACTGTGCTAAGTTCTCTCTCTCTCTCTCTCTCTCTCTCTCTCTCTCTCTCTCTCTCTCTCTGTGTGTGTGTGTGTGTGTGTGTGTGTATCTGTCTGTCTCTGTCTCTGTCTCTCTCCACCCCACTCCCCAGTCTATTCCACTGGTAGATATCTCTGACTGCTAGATTTTTCCTTTGAACTAAACCTAAAATTGCCTCCCTTAAGTTTCTAACTTTGGCTCTAAGTTCTGCTCTCTGGGACCAAAAGAGTTGCTTCACTTTATGTGAAAGCATCTAACCCAACCCTCTCGATTTATTGCTGAGGTAGATCCAGGTGAGAGGTGAAATGACTTGCCTAAGGTCCTGCAGTTGAAATTCACTGGTTGAGTCCTTACTCAAATTCAAGTTTCCAGGCTCCTAGGTCAGAGTCTTCTCCTACTTGGAACTCCCACAGCCTGTTCCTAGTACTTGTTTGGTCCTTCCACCATAGAGGATGTAATTCCTCGTGTAGTCACTTATCATTCTACATATAAGAAGAAGATCTTTGTATCTATACAAAGAAGATCTTTGCTCTCAATGGAATTCTGTCTGCTTTTAATGTAATTGAAGTTATTTAGGTATTCAATGAATTTGAGAAAGTTCATGGACTCATTGACATAGAGCTAGAAAGGACCTTAGAGTTAATGTAGTCAAATCCCTTCATTTTACAGATATGGAAACTGAGACCCAGAGAGGTTAAGTGATTTTTCCCTAGGTAACTTGAGGAGAGTGAGGGACAGAGCCAGAGCCAGAGAACTTACAAATGAGGAGACCAGAAGCTTTGAGAAGGAGGTGAACTAAGTTCTGATAGAAACCAGGGATTCAAAGAAGTAAAAATGAGGAGTACTAAATGTTTTCTGAATTGAATTTTAAGGTCCCTTCTGGCTCTGACATTGTGTATTATAAGGTCAGTCAATCAATCAACAAATATTTATTAAAGGATTATTACATCCTTATATACTTTCCAGCTTTGACATTCTATATTCTGTGGTCCCTTTCAGTTTTGGTACACAGTGCTCTTAAATCCTTGGGGGACAGGGTGAGGTGACATTTTTGGATTTCAAGTTCTTTCCAGTTCTAATGTTCTAAACTCTCATTAAGCTATGCCTTCTCTGTTTCATGACTCCACACAGACCAAGATCTTTTTTTTAGGTTTTTTCAAGGCAAATGGGGTTAAGTGGCTTGCCCAAGGCCACACAGGCAATTATTAAGTGTCTGAGGTTGGATTTGAACTGAGGTCCTCCTGACTCCAGGGCTGGTGCTCTATCCGCTGTGCCACCTAGCCACCCTTTAACAAGATCTTCTTGTGAGGGTTCTTGAGTCAGTATAAGGCATAAGCAGTCTAGGGGAGGTATGACTAGACATTAATTTATGAGAAAAGGATCTGATGGTCAGAAAGAGGTAATGAAACCTTCCAGTTCTTGTCAACCCAAAATGCTAATCAACCAATAAGTCTTTTTAAGTGCCTACTATGTGCCAGGAACATGAAAAAGGCATCCTTGAAGACCAGGGGAGGGAATATTCCTATTGTCTTCTGCCCTAGTCAGAACTCATCTAGAATCACATTTAGAAAGCTCACTGTTAGACTAAATGTTAAACAGGAGCAATTAGCACTCTGGCTAGAGCAACTAGGCTTACAGCCAAGATTTGAGTTCAAATCTAAACTCAGACTAGTTGTGTGGACCTGGACAAGTCACTTAACCTCTGTTTGCCTCAGTTTCCTTATCTCTAAAATGAAAATAATAATGCCTATCTCTTAGGGTTGTTCTGTGGATGCAATGAAATAATAATTATAAAGGGCTTAGTAAGTAAAAACTATATGTCAGCTGTTATTATTATTATTACTGTTATTGCTCACAGGAGAGAGACCAGAATGGTGATGGGAATGAAGACCATGCCTCAGGATGGAAGGCTCAACTTAAAGTGCCAGGCTCAGAAGAGACACAGCCCAGGCCAAGTATTCCAAGGGTTTTCTTGTGGAAAAGGGATTTAACCTATTTTACCTTGTCCCCCTCAGCAGAATGAGGAAAACTGAATGGAAGGTACAGAGAAGCAGATTTCAGCTAGAAATACGACATGTCTCAGTAATTAAAGTGACTCCAAAGTAGATTGAAGTGCCTTGGGAGCAATGAGCTCTGGTAGCTTGTTGGGGAATTGGAGAGAAGATTCCTAATTGGATATGATTTGGAATAAATGATCTCCCAAGGTTCCTTCCAATTCTGAGTATCATTTGATCCTCATTTAGAACAGTCATCCTTCACAAGATATGAAGAATGAGGCATGCTGGAACCCAATAGATTCTGGAGAGCTGATTGTTAAATTTTCAGTGTGAGTATTTACTTCTCCCTGAGAATCTGAGCTTTATTTATTGGTTTATTAATTGTATAGCCTTAGGAAAGTGATGGAAAATGTGAGTAATGCTGATTATAATTAAAAGCATGTCATGTGTACTACTGGGGGGTGCTAGTTATCAAACATTTACTAGCACTTGGCTGAGCACAGGTTTACTAACTCCTAACCCCTAATCAATTAAGATTTCTATTTCACCTCCAACTTAAGTATAATCACATACCACTTGACAAGGATGAAGAATTCAGTTCTCCTTTTTGATAAAGAGACACCACCTCTCTATGGTATCAAATGGGCCTTCAATTGAACATCCCAAATTATAGGAATCTCACTTCCTCTTTAAGCATACCATTTTTCTGTAAGATAGTTTTTTTTCTGTCTCTGTGTCTCTGTTTCTGTGTCTTTGTCTCTATATCTGTTCCTGTCTCTGTTTCTCTGTTTTTTTGCTGTCATAGCTTGGAAGTCTTTCCTTATATCTGGATACTTTAAGGGATCCATGCTCCCTTTCATCAGTTCCCTCAAAAGATACTGATTATAATCTATCCATGTGCTCTCATCTTATATAAATCTAATCTGGATCCTCCCATAAATCTTCTAGTGGTGTTGGGGTAGGAGTAAGGCATTCCTCCAGACCTCACACAGACATCAATGGAGAACTTCCTTATACTGAGCTCAAAGTGACTTCTTTTTAAATTCCCTTTCTTGGGTCCCAGTTCAGCCTTGGGTGGGTGGGGGGAATGGAGAGGGGAGAGAGAATATATAAACAGAATCACAAAACGTCAGTAAGAGAGGATTAGAGGTCCTCTAATCCAACCCCCTTATTTTTACAGATGGGATACATGACTTCTAGAGAGGATAAGTGAGTTGTCCAAGGTCACATAACAGTAAATTTGTGGTGGAGCTGGGTCTAGTACTCAAATTTCCTGATTGCATTTAGTGGACTGTTAATAAAGACTCAAGCTAGAAGGATCTAGGGAGCTTGTCTCATCTTCCTCATCCCTCCTCCCAGTTAACAGACACGATTCTTCAGAAAGAATGCTAGATTTTGAGACAGGAGGCCTGGGTTCACATTTTTTTTTTAGGTTTTTGCAAGGCAAATGGGGCTAAGTGGCTTGCCCAGAGCTAGGTCATTATTAAGTGTCTGAGGACAGATTTGAACTCAGGTCCTCCTGATTCCAGGGCCGGTGCTCTATCCACTGCACCACCTAGACACTCCCTGGGTTCACATTTTGACTCTGTCCTTTACAAACGATGACTCAGGCAAATTCTTTAACCTCTGGTGGTCCATTTTCTTATCTTTAAAATGATAGGGTTAGATTGGACAATATGTTTGAATCTATTTGGACTTTGAGTGAGGTTTAACAAAGATTGAGTGCCTAAAGCTAAGCACTTTACAAATATTATCTGTAAACTAGAAAAGTGATCTTTTCTTTCTTAAGTTTTTAAAACCACTTTGTCTGAGTCTTTCCACTGCCTCCAATATTCTTTATCGTGAATCACACTTATCTCTATACATATTATCTGTTCGCTCTTCAATAGAGTATAAAGTCCTGTGGGCAAGGACTGGGTCATTTTTTCTTTGCATTCCTGGCACCTTGCATTTAGTGGACTGTTAATAATGATGATGCTTTCCTTTGTTCTCAAAGAAGACCATGACATCAGAGAGGTGATGTCATGAGAAGCATATGAATTGGATTTGAGTGAGGTGGTGCTGTGCTAAGTCACCAGCCCCACTTTCTCTTCTGGAGATATCTGAGCCCAGTGACCAGCTATGAATCAGTATGATTGGAGATGGACCTGGATGAGAGGCAATTAGGATTAAGTGACTTGCCCAAGGTCACACAACTAATGGATCCTTAATAAAGAGTTATTAAATTGATTAGGAAAATGGTACCACTTGCCCAAGGTCACATGCATTTGGAAGCTGAGTAACTGGGACTCAGACTCCTGCTAATTCAAAGTTTAGTGCACTTTCCACTAACTAGTCCATGTTTGCTCCAAGTGGGCCATTTGGAGCTCTGGAGACTATGTCATTTGCCTTGAATCTGTTTTCTTCTAGACAAGTGAGGGGACTTGCAGGTTCACCCCTTTGGCCCATGGGAGGAGGCCCAGGCTGAGGCAGTGGATCCTGTTTCCAGTGAGGCTGTATCAAATTTGCTGTGTTTATCTCTGCCCCGCTGTTGGCAGGGAAGGGGCCGCCTGCTGGGCCTGAGGTTCACATGTTTAAAGCCAGACCAACTCTCTAAGGAGTGAATAATGTCTTTATTTCTCTGGGCCTTCCCCCCTTTGGGCGGGGGATGGAGGAGGGAGCTGTTGCAACACATCAGAGGACTCAGCCTGGGCCTGAACACAGTCCCACCTTCGTCTGGGACAGCCCCTATTCGGCCCAAGGCCTCTGCCCCTAGTGCCAACTGGCATGGCCCTCTTGACTGGACCCCCCCCCCTCCCCACTCCAAACTCCTTCATAAAAGTGAAGACAGAGGGAGTGCCTCAATCAATGTCTAAGCCAGGCCACCCCCCGCCCCTGGGGTAGGGAGGAGAGAAGGAACTAGTAGAAACCAAGGAAGGAGGTGGGGCTGGGGGACAAACCTCACCCTTGGGAGGCCTCTCCACTGCCACAATTTTTGTCTCCTTCCTCTCCCTTCCCTCCCCAAGCTATCTAAGCAGGAAAGCATTGAGTTGGGGGGTGGGGGGTGGGAGGGGAGATTTGCTCAGGACAAAATCTTCTCTTCTCAAAGAGGCCAGTGACCCAAGTTGGTGCCAGGGCTGGGAAAGGGAAAGTTAACTGATGGACATGACATCTTTAATGTTGCCCCTACTTTGGGATTAACACAACTGTAATTCTCTTATAGATTTATCAGGAACACATTTATAAAAAATAATAATAGCAGGAATATACATTGGAGAAGTATGAACTATTAGAGTTCCTGGGGTGGAAGTAGGGGTAGGGTATAAGTCATTTCCGAAAATGTTTCCTAAAAGAGATAGCATTTGAATAAGGTTTTAAAGGCGGGAGAATAATTAGACAGTCAAAGGGTGAGAATGAGGCACGTTCAAGCTTAGGAAACAAAAACAGCAGAGAAATGGAAGAAGGAGCTTGCAAGACTGAGAACAGTCCAGTTTGCTTACAATTTATGGAACAGAATGTAGGGAGGGACTCAGTTATGAGTATGTCCCTGTTTGATGTTGCCTTACTCAGGACAAGGACTGGGTCATATTCATCTATTAAAGACTCTATGGTAGAGTAAGAAAAACTGGTCCAGAGGATGGAATGCTGAGCCTGAAGTCAGAGGAGACCCATCTTCCTAAATTCAAATATTGCCTCAGAAAATATTGCCTGGGCAAATCATTTATCCCTGTTTGCCTCAGTTTCTTCATCTATAAAATAAGCTGGAGAAGGAAATGACAAACCACTCCAGTATCTTTGCCAAGAGCACCCCAAATGGGGTCAGGAAGCCTCGGACATTATGCAAACAATTGAACAACAAAACAAAATACTCAGAACTTTTCCTCCATCCCCAAACCTAACCTGGAAACTATTTGCCTCTTTCCAGAGCACATAAGATTCATTCTCCTCTACTCCACTCCTCTTCCTTCTTTTGTTCCTCCATATCTCTTCCTTCTCTTCTTCATCTTTTTATAATCTCTTTCTCCTCCATCTCTTCTTCCTCCATTTTCTCCTCTTCCTTCTCTAGTTTCCTCTCCTCTTTCCACTTTATCCTCACTGTGTTTCTCTCCTCTTCCTCCTCCTCCTTTCCTAAGCCATGGAGGATTTGGGATAAATCAAATTAAAAGTTATAACATCTCATTTCTATAACATTTATAGGTAAATGAAGTACTTTCCTCTAAAAAGTCCTATGAGGTAGTTGGTAAAAATAGTATCCTCATTTTGTGTCCAATAAACTATTTATCAGGACCCCAATCAAAAAGCTTCACATCCCTACCCCCTTCTAACCAAAGGTGTAACCCTCTAGTCCTGTGGTCTCCACTGAAAACCCAAGCAGTATGTTTTGGTGACTATTCCCCAAGTTCTCACCTGGATCAAAGGATTTAACCCTGAAAGAGGGGCATTAGCAATCATCTAATGAAATGAGTCACAATTTTACAGGTGAGAATCCTAGAAAGGTGAAGTGACTTGCTTTGTCAAACAGGGTTAATTAGAAGCCTAGTCTTCTGGCTCAAAAGATAGCACTCTTCACAGGTTCTCATACTCATTCCTTCAAGTTTCAGTCCAACACATCTACTCTGGGAGCTCACCCTGAAAACCCAGCCAGTAGTCTTCCCTTCTCTGATGATCTTGAGTTTTTACTGTGTAATTAGCACAATCTCATGATTATACTCCCATGCCTCCCCAGTCAGCCTGGGAGGAAGCTCCCTGAAGGCAAAGGCATACTCACTTCCTTTTCCTGGCTGCCCCAAGGCCTACAGTCAGCATGGGAAACTAGTTCCACTGAAAGCAAGCCCAGGCTAAAAACAGAAATGGGGTAAAAAGATTCAGTTTACAGACAGGGTCCTAAACAGAACCAATTATACTGGAAAGACTGTATACCTTCATCCCCTGCCTCACCTCACCCCAAACTCCCATGAGCCCATTCTCTTTCCCTATTATTTCTCTTGCCACTTTTTCCATTGTCACCCAGAATTCTCTATTGCTCTCCCCTTTTCTTCCCAACTCCTCCTCCTTCCCTTTCCCAGTATCTCTGCTCACTTTTTGCTCCTCATTCCTACTCCTTTTTCTTGCCCTTCCTCTCTCCATTGTTTCCCTGTCTTTACCCATCTGTCCTCCCTTTTTTCCTCCATTCTCCATCTCTCCCTACTCCCTTTCCTTCCATCTTCCCTTCTTTCTCTTCTGCCCCCTACTTCTCTCCCATGTCCCCTTTCCCCCTCCTATTTTCAATTCTTCCATCTTTTCTGCCCTCATTCCTTCTCTCACTCTTATCTTCACTCTTCCATTCCTTTCTCTCCTCTCCAACCCTCATTCCAATATTCCTCTCCTATTATTTTCTCATTTTTTCCTTTTGTTTTCTACAATTTTTTCATTTATTCCTTTTCCCCTTACTAGAGGTCATCTAACTTCACTCATACCTGAACAAGGATGCCCCAGGCAGTAGTCCAGCTCCCTTGGAAGATGACCTCCTCTCTCCTCATTGCTCCTCCTTCTCTCTCTCCCCTTCTTTTTCTCCACCTTTCCCTAGCAAAGTTTCAGAAACAACCCAACACAAATGTTTTCTGAGACAGTCAAAGTAGATAGAGTTCCACTCAGAGACATGAGAACATCTAATATCAGGGCTGGAAAGAGGACTTTAGTAGAAAGAACACAGAATTTCAGAGTTGAAAAGGAACCTCAGAGACCATTTGGTCAACTCTTATTTTACTAGGCAAACTGAGCCCCAGAGAAAGAAAAAACTTGGCCCAGGTCTTAGATCATTCCAAATGCATAAATTCCCACAAACACCTGGTTGAGCCCTAATCCTAATCTTTAAATCTGGAAGTTTTTCCTCTCATTCTCCTGAGAATGGGAGGGCATGAAAGCACTTTACAGATACAGGTGAATCCAAAGGAAATACTTCCTTCTAACATATAGAAAAGAAGGAAAGACCATAAAAGAACCCTTTTTTGGGGGGGGAGAGTTTTAGTTATGGAGCAGTTTTTCAGTTGAAGAGACTGATTTGGGTGGTGTCTTTCCTGGTGAGAAAGAAATGACTGAAATGATTTCTGGCCTCATGTCCCCGACCCTCTGAGTGGCAACCCCCTCCCCCCCTGCCTTTTCCTGAGCTTCTCCCCCCCTCAGAGCAGCAGTCCTTCTCCAACTAGCCCAGGCGGGCGCCAGTGCGGCTGGCTGGGGGAACTTGAGAGCCCAGGCAGCTGGGAACAGGTGCAACAGCTGGAACAGCTGGCGCCTGCTCTGCACATTTTGGAGAGTGTGTAATGGAGACCTCTACTGGCCAGAGAAAAGAGAGGCTGATGCTGGACCTGGGAAGGACATTAGGGAAGTCAGGCTTAGAGTAGAAAGATTTCTAAGATTCAGTCAGCCCTACCCCCACCCAACTGCTTCATGAAGACATCTGGGGGCTGAAATGGGTCAACCAGTAGTGTTATCCCTAGGAAACCTGATGGAAAGGGTCAACTGGGCAGTAATTGGGTTCCAAGCCTCCTCTACACTGAGACTTCTCTTGATTTCTTGCTGTCCATCTTCAGGTTTAGGCTGTCCAATTTTTATTACAACCCCTGTCTATTCTATCCTTCTGTGAGATTCAACTCATGAGTTGGAAATCTGGTCTCCTTTTATCCCTACTCTCCAATCAAACCAATATTCCTATGGATCTGTGATCTCATCAACGAGAGTATTCCCTCCAACACTACAAATCACAATCATACTTCCTGTACCACTCTTGATTCTTGCCTCCTATAAGTTTACCATAGGGTACACTCAAAATGCTTGGATCTTCCTCTCATTCTTCTCATGCTGGGGGAGATATATCACTGGTATTTTCCATTGTACTTCACTACTACTTATCATTTTTTTTCCAGTCATACATTCCTCTGACATCCTTTGTTAAATTTCTGCTTGATCCATGCTCACTCATTTTAGACTTTTCCACTGCCCTTTGGTTATATTCTGTGACTAATAACATCACAAGAAAAATGCTGATCTTAAAAAAAGATGGGATCACTTGATTTACAAAAAAGGAGGAAAATGAAGACCAGAGAAGGGAAGTGGCACCTCAGGTCTCACATCTGATTAGTGGCAGAGTTATAACTGGAATCTAGGTCTCCAGACTCTGAAACTTGGGTCTTGCTGCTATAGATGCCCCTAGTGTGAATTGAGGCCTTACACCAATCCAGTCCACAAAAAAATTTCCCCAAGTACTTCACTATTGGTTAAAAAAGACAAAAGCTTTTATTTCACAATGAGAGCTAGGATTTAAACATCTTAGCTCCCTGGAGAGAGACACCAGTGACTGACATTCACAATACATTATCCAGAGAGGACATGAAATCTCTGGGAAAGAAACACTGGGTTCCTTGTGGAGGTGGGGGTGGGTTTCTTGTGGAGGTGGGGGGTGGGGAGAAAAGATACCAGAGAGGGGAACAAGGGCATAATGTTCTTTCAAAGGTGTGGAAATAGGGGCGGCTAGGTGGTGCAGTGGATAAAGCACCGTCCCTGGAGTCAGGAGTACCTGGGTTCAAATCCGGTCTTAGACACTTAATGATTACCTAGCCGTGTGGCCTTGGGCAAGCCACTTAACTCCATCTGCCTTGCAAAAACCTAAAAAAAGGTATGGAAATAAATGAGAATCATATAATTGGGGCATGAGGACTTTAAGCTAGATGTTAGGAAAGCTTAACATCACTTGAGATTGTCCTCTCCTCACTGAGCCTTAGAGAGGTCATAATGGTCAGCCTTTGTATGATATTCATAGATAGAATCTTAGACTTGGAAGGAGCCTCATCAGTCATCTGGGCCAGTCCATACCTAAAGGAGAAGGCATCTACCACATGTTTGACAAGGGTTTTCTCAATGACCTCATAAAATCCTTCTGAGGTAGTCCCCTAAATGTTTCATTCTCTAGGCTTAACATTCCCTCTTCCATCAAGGAACAATCACCAAAATAGCTACCCAAGAATCAGTGAGCTTATTTCCCCAAGTCTTTTACACATTTCACAAGGGACCCATTCCTAAATGGGGCAACTGAGATCTCCTGTCCAGTCATATCTCCCTTTACAGAATAAAGCTTCTTTCCTTATGCTCTAGTAAAAAAAATGATACAGAAACATGACTCCAACTCCCTCAACAGTGTTACTCTGCTCCATGCTGCTTCTCCAATTGCATAGGGTTGCATTAATCTATTCATTCAATCAACAAGCATTAAGTACTTTCTTTTTATCACTATGTCATGTTAGAGATACCAAGAAAGACATACGAAAGATTCCTGCCCTCAAGAAGATCATATTCAAATAGGAGACAACATTTACAATCTTCTGCCTGGCTCCCTAATGTGAACCTAATATGTACAAATTGGTAGGGCCTCTAATGGGATTTGAGGATTGATCTCAGTCTTAGAGGGAAGGGAATGCTGGGATAGATTGTAGGTAAGGGATGAAGCAGGTAGGTCCAGTATCAGTGCTTGATCTGGGACTTGTTAAGGTTTGTCTCTGAAATGACAGAGAGAGATGATACACACCACATTCTAACCAGGGGTTGGAAAAAAAAAAACTTAACAAAAACCTAACAAAAGGGGCAGCTAGGTGGCATAGTGGATAAAGTACCGGCCTTGGAGTCAGGAGTACCTGGGTTCAAATCTGGTCTCAGACACTTAATAATTACCTAGCTGTGTGGCCTTGGGCAAGCCACTTAACCCCATTTGCCTTGCCAAAAACCTAAAAAACAAAACAAAACAAAACAAAACAAAAACTAACAAAAAACCTTGAAGTATCACCCCCAAAGCACAAGATTCTTGACCATCCATTGCTATAACATTTGAAGGTTACAGGGGTCCTATACCTGAAGTGTAAGCAGATGGTTTCTAGGAGAGCTAAAAAAGTCCTTGGAGAATATCACGATCACAACCTTCATTTTACAGGTAAGCCAAATGAGAGAAAGGACTAGCCTATGAACATTTGCAAACTAGTTTCAGAGCATAGGACTGATTCCAAGTCAAGGATTCTTCCCATTGCCATTTGGTAAGAATGACATGTTAAGGGTGATGAGGGTCTTTAATTAAGACCAAAGAATAAAAAAAACTCCCTGACTTCTAAAGAGGTTCTCCCCTGTATCACCAAACTGTCTTTCCCTCCATCATAACAGGGACCTTGTCTTACTTATACTTTTTTTTTAGGTTTTTGCAAGGCAAATGGGGTTAAGTGACTTGCCCAAGGTCACACATCTAGGTAATTTTTAAGTGTCTGAGTACAGATTTGAACTCAGGTACTCCTGACTCCAGGGTCGGTGCTCTATCCACTGCACCACCTAGCTGCCCCTGTCTTACTTATACTTCATGTCTCCTCTGGGCTCTGAACACAAGGGGCACTTTACAAATTTATGTGGAACTGAATTGAACTGACCTGGAATTGAATTCAATCTGTGATCTATCTTGCAACTTTATTCCATTCCTTATACCCATGCCACAAATGGAAATACTGATTCACTCATGGTGATCAAATCCTCCTCACTCAAATGAACCTAAGACTATGAAGCAAAAGATCAGTGCTCTGCAGTGTGACTCAGAGGCCAGAGCCTCTCTGAGCCTTGTTTTCTCCAGGATGTTGTCAGCATGTTGTACCATTGGCATCCTGTGACAGTGAACTCTGTACAATCAAAGACCAATATACTCATTTAAGTAGTTGGTGGCCTAAGACAGAAAAAGGAAAAACCTTCCTGCCTAAAATTATTTCCACAATCACCTTGTCAAACAATGTCTGAAATTTCACCATTAAAGGTTTGATTATTTGAGCTTTATTAGCCTGACAGGTGTTGGAGGACCTTAGAAGATAGAATGAATACCAGAGCTAGAAAGAATTTTAGAACAAAAAAATGTTAGAACTGGGAGGGACCTTAGAGCACAATGTTAAAGCATCAAGAGAACTTAGAACATGGAATGTAAGAAAAGTCAATTTAAGAGCTAGATAGAGCTCTCATTGAATAGTTGGAGTATTCAGAATAAAGTAAGGGAAACGACTTGTCCAAGGTCATACAGGGAATTTGTAGAAGAATCAGGATTAGAATTCAGGTCTCCTGATTCCTAGTCCAAGGTTTTCTCCACTATAGCACATTGCCAGATATAGATGATGAAATTATAGCAAATGTTACAGTTCTCTGAAATGAGATGACAAGAAAGAAGAGGTGGTCCTAAATTATAATATTGGTAGGCAATCAGAGAGGGCTTCATAGAGAGATAAGAATTGGGCTGAGTTTTGAAGGGAGACAATCCTGGTGCAGTGGAACCCAAGAAATCTCTGTTCTGATTCAGAATCTGCCACTAATCTGAGTAATCAACTTGGGCAAGTCACTCTCCTAATCTCTCTCTATATATAAAATGAGAGTAAGCATTGATCCTAAATGTTCTTTTTAGTTCTGATATTCTTAAACACCAACTGAATTACTCTTGAGTAGGTTGAGAGGAGGTGGGCATTTCATAATAGGCACATCCTAAGGGATGTATCTACATACTATAAGGCCAAGCCAAAGCATATCTTGGGTGCTAATACCCAGCTTACTACAAGGCTTCTGGCAAAACCACCTTGAAAATGCCTTTGTGAAAGTCAGGTCACTGTGACTAGTCTAGGACAAGTCTATGGCTGTGTCTCTGTCTCCATCTCCCCCCCTCCACTTCCCCCCCCATCTCTCTCTGTCACTCTGATTCTGTCTCTTTGTCTCTGTCTCTTTTTCCTCTCCTGACCTCCCCTCTCCCCATTTAAGGAGAAAAGAACACATGCCAAGAGGAAGCCCAGAGGGTCTGGAGAAGTTACCTGAACCAGCTCCCTGCCTTTAGGCCAATCATCATAAAAGTCATAGAATCAGAGATTTAAAGCTGGAAGAGACCTCAAATGTTCAACTCTGAGGAAACTGAGCCCTTAGAAGATTAAATGACTTGCCCAAAGTCCTATAGCTATGTAAATATTCTAGGCACAAGTCAAACCAAAGCCCTCCTGACTTCAAATGCAAAGCACTCTTTACAAAGCCACCCTGTCTCTCTGGTATGTCTGAGGTCACACAGGGAGGCATTGGTAGGGCCCTTGGATAATAAAATTCTGGAAGTTTAATGTGGGAAGGTCTCTAGGATAAACCCTCTTCCAGATTGAGGTCCAGAAAAATTGCCCAAGTGAGTCAGCTACAGAGTTAACCTTAAGTGGAGAATGAAGGGAAATACAGAGTAAGTCCTGGCCCCTGTCCTCAGGAAGCTGTCTAGTGGGAGAGCCTAAACTTTGTTCTTAAAAATATCAGTAAGTTGGGGCAGCTAGATGGTGCAGTTGATACAGTACCAGCCCTGGAGTCAGGAGAACCTAAGTTCAAAACCAGCTTCAAGACACTTAATTGCCTAACTGTGTGACCTTGGGCACATAAAAAATTTTTAAATATATCAATAAGCTTGACTTTCATTTTTGTCTTTGTATCACACAATTTCTGGTGCATAGTAGGAGCTTCTTAACTGACTGGTTGACTGATATATGCTAAGCACTGTCTGAGTGTTACTGACTATTAGGGCTAAAAAGAAGTTTAGAAAAAGGAGAGAATTTATTTAATAAAAATGGTTGGGGTTTCTGAAGTCCCAACCAGAGTCTCTCCAGCCTTCTTTTTCAACTCCTATGACTGACCTCTTTTCCCTGTCTCACAAAGTCAGGAAGTCCTTCTTTAGTTCTAACTTATATAATAAAAGTTATGAACCTTCTTTTTTCCCATTTTTGATCCAGGCAGTTAAACTGTCTGCCTTGGATGGATTTAGGGAAACTCTCCAAACCAATTTAATTTCGTTAGGATTCTAAGATTTAGATCATTGAAAAGGACCTTAGAGTTAGTTCATGTTATCTAAGCCTCTTTCACTTTTCAGGTGTGAAAACTGAGGCACAGGGAGGCATATGGCTTGGTCAAGATCATAGAAGTGGTAAAAAGCAGAGCCAATCCTTGAACATAGATTCTTTGACTCAACATTCTCATGCCTTTTCTATAACTGGAGACAGTGGTCTCTTTTTCTCTTCTCCAACATAAACTCTCTTCTCCACTGATGTCCCTAGTACCTCTCTTCAAGCTTAGTTTCTGCCCTCAAGAAAGGGGGCAGGGCTGTGGAGAGAAAAGAAGTCTGCAAATGCAGACTTGAGTCAAGTGTTAGTTCTACCACTACAAACTGCTTGTGTGTGGGCAAGTCACTGAGCTTTATTTTCCTGATCTGTAAAATGGAACTAATAATGGTTATATTGACTTATCTCACATGGCATTTAGAGAAAAGTGTTTTGGAAACATTAGTGTGCTAAATAAATGGGAACTATTACCATTACTGTATCTAATTTGTGTCAATCAAAACCCAGGGTCCTAGCCCACTTCTTCCAGGAAGCCTTCCTTGATCAACTAAGCCTACAGTGGTTACTTAATTCCTGCTCAAGGCTTTCAGGCCATTCCTCTGTCTCTGAGCTTTGGAGTGGCCCTCCTGCTGAATGGTTTCTTCTACACTCTGTATTCTCATTCTCTCTCTCTCTCTCTCTCTCTCTCTCTCTCTCTCTCTCTCTCTCTCTCTCTCTCTCTCTCCCTCTCCCTCTCTCTCTCTCTCCTTTCACTCTCTTTCTCTTCTTTTAGTCCCTTTTCTTCCTCTACTTTTTTCTTCTGCTTCTCTCTGTATCTCTGACTCTCATTGTGTCTCTATCTCTTTGTCTCTTCTTTCTGTCTCTGTGTCTGTCTGTCTATCTCCTCTCTCACACACACATTCATAAGTATACTCCTGTCCATCGTTTGATCCCCTTTTTCCTCCCAACATTGGATAACAGAAAAGGGCTTAGAGAGTGCATTCTGGTCTTTCCATCCCTTTAAAGTATCTGGGGCTGAAGGGACTGTCCCCCAGATCAGTCTACGCTCTCAGCCCCCAAGCCTCTTCTCTTCTTGCCGTGCCCCTCTCTACTCACGGGTCCGGGGATGAGTGTCCGAGGGAAACCAGAGAAGGACAAATCCGAGCAAGGAAGAGAGGACTCTGACTTCAGGAACCATTCTTCCACCTCCAGACCCTAGGCAGAGCAGGAAAAAGGAGGAAAGAGCAAGGGCTAACCAGGAATACCAAGAGGTGAGGAGGGAGAGAGAGAGAGAGAGAGAGAGAGAGAGAGAGAGAGAGAGAGAGAGAGAGAGAGAGAGACTGAAAGGATCTCGGAGGACCCTTCTACTTCTCAAATTCTATGATACAGAAAGGGAGAGGGGAGAACAAGATGAGGGAGATCTAAGAAGCGTGGGAGAGGGGTTGTGGGGAGAGATAAAAGAAAAGGCAAAGCTCTGCAGGGAAGGAGAGACGGTGCAAAGAGGAGAGGGAAAGAGAAAAAAGGGGAGACGCGAGAGAATGAGAAAGCAAGGAGGGACTTTCTAAGTCGATCTCTCAGGTCCGTTCTAGTTCTCAAGAATGAGACTTAGATGGTATCTGAGGTCTCTCTGAGCTTGGAGCCAGGGGCAGAGAGTGACAGGGAGTCGGGGGGCGGAAGCGGGGGAGCTCTCGGGAGAAGAGATGGAGGGATAAGGGGAGGGATGGAGGGAAGGAGAGATGGAGAGAGGAGGGCAGAGAGAAGAAAACGGAGGAGAGAACGTGCACAAGAAAGGGAGAGGGAGTGGAGCCCCAGGAGAGAGCCAGGGAGCAGGGGGAGGCTGTCCTGGGCAGGGGGGTTCTTCGCGAGCCGGGCAGAGCCGTGGCAGCGGCGGCTGCAGCGGGAGCTCGGAGCGCGCACGGAGTCCGCCTGCCAAGGGCGGCCGGCGCGGGGCTCGGCCTCATTTGTACCTTGCCGCGGGGAGCTCCCTCCCGGCCGCCTGGCGCGGTCTCAGCTCAAGCGCCTCCTTCAGGGAAAGTGAAGAAACTCTGGGGACTGGTCGCCCGCAAAGCCGGCCCCTGGGCGTGCGTGTCTGTGTATGAGTGTGTGTGTGTGGGGGGAGTGCGTGTGTGTGTGTGTGTGTGTGTGTGTGTGTGTATGTATGAGTGTGTGTGGGGGAGAGTGCGTGCGTGTGTGTGTGTGTGTGTGAGTGTGTGGGGGGAGTGCGTGCGTGTGTGTGTGTGTGTGTGTGTGTGTGTGTGTGTGTGAGTGTGTGGGGGGAGAGTGCGTGCGTGTGTGTGTGTGTGTATGAGTGTGTGGGGGGAGTGCGTGCGTGTGTGTGTGTGTGTGTGTGTGTGTGTGTGAGTGTGTGGGGGGAGAGTGCGTGCGTGTGTGTGCGTGTGAGTGTGTGTGGGGAGTGCGTGTGTGAGTGTGTGTGTATGAGTGTGTGTGTGGGGAGAGTGTGTGTATGTGTGTGAGTGTGTGTGTGTGTTTGAGTGTGTGGGGGGGAGTGCCTGCGTGTGTGTGTGAGTGTGTGTGTATGAGTGTGTGTGGGGGAGAGTGTGTGTATGTGTGTGAGTGTGTGTGTGTATGAGTGTGTGGGGGGAGAGTGTGTGTGTATGTGTGTGTGAGTGTCTGTGTGTGTGAGTGTGAGTGTGGGGTGAGTGTGTGGGAGAGTGTGTGCGTGTGTGTGTATGAGTGTGTGGGGGAGAGTGTGTGTGTGTGTATGTGTGGGGGGGAGAGTGTGTGTGTGTTTGAGTGTGTGTGTGGGGAGAGTGTGTGCGTGTGTGTGTGTATGAGTGTGTGTGTGGGGAGAGTGCGTGCGTGTGTGTGTGTGTGTATGAGTGTGTGTGTGGGGAGAGTGCGTGCGTGCGTGTGTGTGTATGACTGTGTGGGGGAGAGTGTGTGCATGTGTGTGTGTGTTGGGGGAGTGTGTGTGTATGAGTGTGTGTGTGGGAGAGTGTGTGCGTGTGTGTGTATGAGTGTGTGTGGGAGAGTGTGTGTGTGTGTATGAGTGGGAGAGTGTGTGTATGAGTGTGGGGGGGGAGTGTGTGTCTGTGTATGGGGGGAGTGTGCATGCGTGCGTGCATGTGTGTATGAGTGTGTATGAGAGTGTGTGCATGTGTGCGTGTGTGTGTGTATGAGTGTGGGGGGAGTGTGTGTAAGTGTGTGTATGAGTGTGGGGGAGAGTGTGTGTGTGAGTGTGTTGGGGGAGTGTGTGTGTGTCTGTGTATGTGGGGGGAGTGTGTGTGTGTCTGTGTATGAGTGGGTGTGTGGGAGTGTGTGTGTGCATGTCTGTGTATGAGTGTGTGTGGGAGTGTGTGTGCGTGTGTGTATGAGTGTGTGTGTGGGGAGTGTGTTATGAGTGTGTGTGGGAGAGTGTGTGCATGCGTGCTTGTGTGTGTATGAGTGTGTGTGTGGGAGAGTGTGTGCGTGTGTGTGTGTGAGTGTGTTGGGGGAGTGTGTGTGTCTGTGTATGTGTGTGGGGAGTATGTGTGTATGAGTGTGGGGGGGGGGAGTGTGTGTGTCTGTGTATGTGGGGGGGAGTGTGTGTGTCTGTGTATGAGTGTGTGTGTGGGAGTGTGTGTGTACATGTCTGTGTATGAGTGGGTGTGTGGGAGTGTGTATGTGTCTGCGTCTGTGCATGAGTGTGTGTGGGGGGAGTGTGTGTCTGTGTATGAGTGTGTGTGTGTGGGAGCATGTGTGTGTGCGTGTCTGTGTATGAGTGTGTGTGTGGGAGTGTGTGTGCGCATGTGTGTGTATGAGTGTGTGTGGGGGGAGTGTGTATGTGTGTGTGTGTCTGTGTATGAGTGGGGGGGAGTGTGTGTGTGTGTGTGTCTGTGTATGAGTGTGTGTGGGGAGTGTGTCTGTGTGTGTCTGTGTATGAGTGTGTGTGTGTGTGTGTGTGTATGAGTGTGTGTGTGGGGAGTGTGTATGTGTGTGTGTCTGTGTATGAATGTGTAGGGGGGAGTGTGGTGTGAGTGAGTGTGTGTGGAGTGACAGCGGGGCGCCACAGCCCCGCCGAGGCTAACCCTTTCGTACCCACACTCCGAAGACAGGAGGAAGGAAGGTCTTCGAGGGAGCTGGCCCATCACCAGATAGACTTCGAGTAGATCTTCAATGAGGAAGGTTGGGAGGGATGCCCTCGGGACAGGGTTGATGGGTTGGTTAATTTTCTTTCCATCTTTCTTCCCTTTCTCTCTTTCCCTTCTCTTCCTTTTCCCCTTTCTCATTCATTCTCTTTCTCATTCCTTTCTTTCCTTTTATTGATTTCCCCTTTCCTTTTACTTTTTCTCTCATTCCTTTTTTCTTTTTCCTTTCTTTTCCCCTCCCTTTCTCACAAATTCTTTTTTTAACTTTCCTTCTCTTTCCTTCTTTGTTTTCTCTCCCTTTCTCTCATTCTTTCTTTTTCTTTCTCCCTTTCTTTCTCTATCCTTTCTTTCCCTCTTTCCTTTCTCCCATTCTTTCTTTTTCTTTCTCCCTTTCTCTATCCTTTCTTTCCCTCTTTCCTTTCTCCCATTTTCTTTCCTTCCTTCTTTTGCCTTTTCTCTTTTCTTTATTTCCCTCTTTTTTCTTTCTCTTTCCCGTCTTTCTTTTTTCCTTTTTTCTCTTCCTTTCTTTCTTCCCTTCTCTTGTTCTTTCCTTCCTCTTTCTCATCTCTTCCCTTTCTTTTTTCTCTCTCTTTTTCTAATCTCTCTCTCTCTCTCTCTCTCTCTCTCTCTCTCTCTCTCTCTCTGTCTCTGTCTCTGTCTCTGTCTCTCCAAATATCCATTTATAGGAACTCTACAGATTACACAATACCAGAAAATACACAAGGTAATGAGCCCTCCTGTCTCTTTTTAAATCATTTCTACAAAGGATCACTACACTAGCTGAGTAGGAGAGAAAGAGAAAGGTATCTATTTGGGACTGGGGAAAACACTAGAAGAAAGAAGAGGGGTTATTTTTGGCTAAAAGATAATGCTAGTTGTTCTACCATATTTCCTCTTGTATAAGATGCTCCCATGTATAAGGAAGGGGGCTTGAAATAAAGATATTGAACTCAAGTTTTATTCATCATGAAATTCAATGAATTCATCACTGTCAAAATTCCCATCCATTAGCTTGTCCTCATCTGTGTTTGATGATGAATCACTGTCTTAGGAAAGATTCTGACTGCTCTCCTGCCTGTGCTCTGGTCTGGGATTGACCACAAACACTCCCTAGGCAAGTCTGGTGCATGGATGCATGCTTAGTCCATTCTATTTCATGAACCTGAAGCACCAGTTGTATCCTTCTTTGAAATCAGTCACTTCTTTTTCATCAGCAATTCTTCTTGCCTCATGCTGAACTATCTTTGTGGACACAGGAATTCCTATGTCCCTTTGCTCTTCAATCCAAATCTTCAGTTCCCTCTCTACATCAGGCCATTTGTCTGCCTGGCCTCTCATGGCCTTCTTCTGCCTCAGTGTTTTCAGTAGGGTTTCTTCTTCCTGTAGCTAGTCTTCGATTGTTTTCTCAATTGGAGGAGAACCAAACTGATGGTCAGCTGCACAATTTCATTCACTTTTACAAACTGGATCACTTTGAACTTGAATTCAGCACTGTACAAAAATCTTTTCTGAGCCATTTCTGAGCAAAACATGGCAAAACATAACCTAACATAGCAGTAGCAGATGTGAAACAATGAGCCCAAGGACAACAAGCATGGAAACAGCAGGAAATGCAAGTAAAAAATTCTACAACCTTTGTATAAGATGTTCCCCAGATTTTTTGGAAAAGGGTATGTCTTATATATGAGGAAATATGGTATCTGAAAGTAAAGGGATAGTCTACATAATCTACATTTGTTTGTTTTTTAGCTTTGGATGTCTTGGAAACTAACAACAGAGAAAATAAGAACACTAAGCAAATCACTCTATGGGTCTGTTTCGTTCTTCTTAACAATAGTATCATAGGGGCAGCTAGGTGGTGCAGTAGATAAAGCATCTGCCCTGGAATCAGGAGGACAGGAGTTCAAAGCTGGCCTCAGACACTTAATTACCTAGCTGTGTGGCCTTGGGCAAGCCACTTAACCCCACTGCCTTAAATTTAAAAAAAAAACAAGCAAAAACAGTATCATAGACTGAGAGCTCTTAGATCTTAGAATTCAACACTCTATTTGACAGATGGGAAAATTAAGGCCCAAGGGTGAATAACTTGTGGAAAGTCATATCCCTAAGTACCAGCTCCTTTTAGTCTACTTCAATGGTCTGATATAACTTACATTTCCATAGTGTTTTAAGTTTTGCTTTCCTCATAAGAAAGGTAGAGTTAATAATTATTCCTAGTTTAGAGATGAGAAAACTGAGTCATATGATGACTGAATGGCTTCTCTAGGATAATAGAAAATTAATGTCTTGGAGCCAAGGATAGAATCAAAAGCGTCCCAACTCTGAGGCCAAAGTTATTTTAAAAACAAAACAAAACAAAACAAACAAAACAAAACAAAACAAAACATAATGCCTTGGTAGAATAAAGGAGTCAACTTTGTGGTTTCTATGGCCTTTCTTAACATTAACAATTTCTGTTTTTTATTCTAAGATCCCTTCCAGCTCTGATATTCTGAGTTCTGTTTCTTAGGTTTTATTGAGCCTGGGAAATTAGAGCTATGCTCAAGGAATCTCACCATTAGGGCCCACCTTACTCAAAATAGCCTTAAGGGTACACAGAAAGCATTGTTGCAGGGGACCCAGACCTTCCTAACTCTCTGAAGTCATACATTTAGAGACACCCCAGTGAAAATGCAAACCTGTTCATTCAATTCAATTCAACAAATATTTATTAAAAGCCTACAAAAGAAAAGTACCTGGTGAAAGAGGGGCAGATTTAGAGTCTGAAGAGCTAGGTTCAAATCTAAATTGGGACATTTTCTATCTATAAGTAAAATATGAGTTGAGAGACAGTGTGGTATAGTGGATAGAGTGTGGAGCTTGGATTCAGGAAAACCTGGTTCTTATCTTGCCTTTGGCACTAGCTTTGTGACCATAAGCTTGCATTTAACATGTAGTCTCAGTTTTCCCATCTATAAAATGAGGAAAACAATTTCTATAGAATGTCAATATGGCATAGCCACAGAGTCAGAGAATCCTGGATTTAAGACCCACTTATGACACATTCTGTCTATATGTCCCTGGAAAAGTCAGTTAACCTCTTAGTGACCCGGGCAACTATAAATTATAGAGCATAGGAGAATTTATTTGCTGGAAGTTTCAAGGTGCAACTGGGAAGCCTTTCAGAAACTTAACAGCATTCTATAAGTGTTAGATTATAATTTGGGGATTTATGCTCTTCAGAGAGAATCTACTCAATGGGTTTCCTCTCAGCCCTTTCATATTTCATGGGTGCTGGTGAACATCTGTTAGTTATGCCTAGCTTCTTTCTTTTGCCAGTCTTTCATAAATCATAGATTTAGAGCTGGAAGAGACATAAGAGGTCATTAAGCATAGTCTCTTCATTTTACATATAAAGAAACTGAGGCTCAAAGTGGTTAAGTGACTTGCTTAGGGTCACTTAGCTTATATGTACCTGAGACAAAATTTGATATTGAGTCTTCCTGATTCCAATTTCAGCATTCTATCCAATTACTTCTTATTAAGTATGTGATATAGACCAACAAATTGGTCCTAGGTAATAGTGAAGTTGGCAAAAATTTGTCTTTCACATACTTCATTCCTTTTTTTGTGTTTGTTCCTCCCTTCCATCACCCAACTCCAAGAAAGCAATGTCCTCAATCAGTCAATGATAAATTTAAATATTCAATGCCCTTGAGATATCCAGTGACTCACTTTCAAAATGTGTTCAAGAGTACATACTATATAGTATCAGTCAACTATCCCAAGTGGTACCCCATTTTTTGACTTTTTCTTTCTCTATTTCATCATCATAACTTGCTTGTCCTATATGTCAATCCTTTAGGGGTTGGATGAATAAGGGATCAGAGAAACTAACATTAATGTCTAACACTTTTATGATATCCATGCAATATCAAAAGACCCAGAAGACTATCTGTAGTATTTGAGTAGAGGTCCTCCTTTATGGAGGACTTCCAGAAAGACATGGAGAAAGGAGTATAAGTAGGTCATAATCATGTTCTTAAATGAATTTTTCATGCCACTTTTTGTTGGTGAAAAATCATTTCTGGCAATTGCATAACCACTAAGAGCTTCTCCATTCACCTCTAGGTCACATGAAAGTATGATTCTTCAAGGACCATGATATTCCCATTGTCCAAAGTCATACAACATCATTGGAAGAATATTGGTATTAGAAAGTTGGTCTTTTGTAGTCAAGAACAGCATGGAACCATTAAAACAGTTATACAGTTTCTCAGACCTAATACAATCCATTTCCTTTCTTCTATTCCACTTTGACACAGGTTAATTCTGTAATACTGGCCCCAGATGTGTGTGTGTGTGTGACTAGACTCAGTGATCTGCCTATCCAAAAACAATTAATTTTCAAATACTCAAATGGAACTATGCTCTCATTGAGATGAATATCCCCCCAATGGTATTGTTTGTGCTCTGTCTATACTCATTCATTCTTTATCAGGTCTGCCCAAAGTGCTGGAAGCCCTTCTCAGTTCTTGAAACTGTCTATCTGTCATTCCTTGCCCTTATCATATGACCAGTCCCTTTTTCTATCTTCTTTGTCTATCATAATTTTTTTTTCTGATAACATCCTTTGCTGCTGTTCTTTGGAGTTCCTCATTGGTTTCTGTTGCAATCTGTTTAACATTCTATTGTATTAAGGGCCTCTCCATTGTCTCTTGTATAATACTCATTTTCAGGTCATCAGGGCTATTATATTCTGTATCTCTTTCCATAAATGCTACTCATGCCTTCTCATTCCTGCGACCCTTAAATGTACCAATGAGTAGCTCTTCAAGTTGTGGGAGGCTCAGAATTTTTTATATTTCACAGATACTTTGTCTTATTCCTTACTTTCACGTGAGTTCCACATCTTTTTTAGTTGTAAAAATCTCTAATGATTACTTTTAATATTATAATTTGCACTGTATTTATTTGAGTCTACATATTGTCCCCTTTATTATTAGATTATAAGTTGCTTGTGAGGGTTCAGTATCATTTTTCATCTTTGTATCACTCCTCATATTAACTATTTCCCCAACATGCCTCACATCTCCCAGCCTCAAGGTCTTTATTCATTCTATTTCTTTTGCCTAGAGTGCCTGGTCTTCCATTTCTACATGGCAATATTCCAATAGTTTTCAAGGTTAGAGTTGAAAGGTACTCTAGTCCAACTTCCTCATTCTATAAATGAGGAAACTGAAAACCAGAAAGGTTATATATCTTGATCAAGGTGGTTCTTGAAGGTAGCAAGTGAAAGAACCTGTATTCAAACTTAGATATTCTGGCTTCAAATATGCTATTTAGAAAATGTTCCTTGAATGGAGTTGTTTTGAATTAAGTAACACACATTTTTCTGCTTGGCACTGAAATGTGTTTTAGTATTTCTGTTCCAACTTGAGCATGTCTGATGTCTGAGGATTTACAATACTTACCATCAAATAATAAAGGCACATTGCCCAGGGCTAGAGCTGAGAGGCAGTCCAATGACTCCCTTCAGCTCCAAACATTTCCTCTTTTCTAGTTCATGTTGGGAGATAGAATCCTACCTTGAAAATGAATGTAATGGAGCAGCCAATGGCTCTTTGGACTAATGGAAAGCTCCCCTGTTAAATGTCAGAGGAACAATTATAAGATAGGCACATTAGTATATTGTTAGCAGAGCTATGGATTGATTAAACTTTTATGTAAAACAATTTGGAATGAATACTAGAACAATCATTAAATTAAATAAGCTCCTTTGATCCAGAGATATTACTACTAGGCACCATAGAGGTCAAGACAAGAGAGAAAAGTACCATATATACAAAAGCAGTTAACACTTTTGTGTTAGCAGAGAAATAGAAGCTATGTTATCCTGGTACCTTAGTATTACTGAACAAACTGTGGTATGGAATCATCACCATAGGAAAGGATAGAAATGAAGAATTAAGAGAAAGTTGGACAGATTTGTTTGAACAAATAGAATAAATAGAACCAACAAAACCATTCACCCAATAACCACAATAATATAAAGGAAAACAATGTTGAAAGATGTCAGAACTCTGCTGAAAGCAACAACCAATTCTGACTTCAGAGGCTTGATAGTGAAGGATAATTTGATCCTTTAGGCAGAGAAGGGGTGAACTAAAGGTAGAGAATGAGACATCCATTTTCAGCCAAGGTCAATGTATTAATTTTGTTTTGCTTGACTGTGTTTCTTTGTTATGAAGGTTTCTTTTAAGGGTTGAGGCATAGTCTTTGGGAAGCGATAGTGATATTTTTTAAAGTAGAAAAAAAATAAAGATCATTGAATGGAGAATAAGGAGACCTGGAATCCTCAACTCTGTTCTGAGCACCTATTATGAAATACTATAGGGAATGCAAAGAAAAATAATGTAATGCTCTGCAGGGTATAAAGCATTATTTTCATTATATTCTTATGTAATCCCTGTCCCAAAGTCTATTGGCAAGAGACTCTCCTCACTGGTAGAGATGATTGCCCTGCCCTGTATAAGGACCATGGCAGAACTGATGAGAGTTTCAGCCTTCATCAGTACCCTTTGAGCTTCATGTCTTCTTTAGGACTCTGCCATCTTTGAATCATTTGGGGCATTTCTGGCTTTTGTCTTCAAGATAGAAAATGGAAGAGGCCAATCCCATTTCAGATTGCTGAAGGAAAAGACTCCAAGAAGACTTGAGACAACTGGACAATTTTCTTCATGTCCCTATCCCCAGCTTGCTACAGGAAAGATTTAGGGGAATTTCCCCTGGGACAAGATGAAGAATTCTCTTGGTTGAGCTGAGTTACCTCTAAGCCAATGGGAGAGTTTCTTCACTCTATTATTGTAAATATATTCTCCTCTGTATACTTTTTCCAATTTCTCTTTTGCTATGATTTGGATAAATGAGTTCTCTTGGCTAAGTTCTATGTGTATTCATGGAACTAGAATTTAGTAGGAAAGGCAAACTTTGGATATAAAGTTCCCAATAATGTCAGAGCAACCAGAAGTTGGATTGAACTTGATCATATTCCTTAGACTGACAATATTTAAGGGAGCATATAGATAAAATCTTAACATGATGCCCCCTTTCTCTGAGGAGAGCAGTTACCTCCAGCTACAAAGCCTACTTTCCTTTGTAATAGGAGTCAAAATCTCTCTTGAAGAAGAGACTAGAGATTTCATTTCAGTTTGCCTTTGAGCTATACAAGGATACCCCTAATTTGGGGTCTCACTATACAAATAACATAATTCTATGGGAGTGGCAGGGATAGCATTTGATTACTGCCTTCAAAGACTTACATATAACCTATTTCCTCAAAACTCCAAAGTGGAATGGGCTATTCCAGGAGCAAATGGGTTCTCTTATTCCTAGAAAGAATTCCTGAACTAGATGAATTAGGCCAGTGGTGCAACCTCAAATAGAAAAAGATGCCTGCTATGGCTTGTTGACTTAGGAAAACATAAATTAATATTATCTAGATTTTATTGTACTTTTATTTATTTTGTTAAACATTTTCCAATTACATCTTAATAAGGTTCAGGCTACACTCTGAAATGTTAGGGACCGGGAGGAATACAGCCCTCTAGGAGTTTGACAGGGATTTGGACACCTGTAGACTAGAAGAACTCCATCTCCAATCTGGGCTAGATTCTTATGATATTGATAATACATACAGTCTTACAAAAATCTTAGTTCAGTTTTCTCTCACTAAAAGCTTTTTGGACACCTCTTATGTGACTTTTTAAACCTCCCATTTTATACAGTACTTCTCACCAAACAGAATCTCACCTGGTGACTCATTTACACTATGTGAAAATGAATGGTCTTCTGGAAGATGTAATCTAGAGCACATAAGATTAACACAGACTTGTTAAATTGAAATGAATTTCTACCACAAAATTTTCACAAAGCATCACGTATTAGGATCAGACAGAGATATACTGCACATTTCCCACTTGAGTTGTAGGAGACATGGAAGCTAGATGTCTGACAGGGGGCAACATAACCTCTTGAGTCCAGGAACCTGGATTTGAATCTTGACTGCCACTTTTACCCTGTGTAATTTTGGACAAGTCAGAAACGCATATGGCTTCAGTGTTCTTATCTTTAGATGATCACTGAATATTCCCCACCCCATCTAAATCCCATTATCAAAGAGATCCAAACCCCTGTGGAACCTAGAACCAGTGATCTGGTATAGTTATAAAGATGTCACCACCTCTCACGCCATCACACTCAGGTCCTTCTGGCTGGTGTTCCAGGTTTTAGAATAATAAAAATATTAGAACTGTAAGGGCCATTGAATTATAGATTGTCAGAGAACAGAGCAAGTCGGAGTGTTTAGGAGGTTCAGAGAACAGAAAGTAAGACCACAGACAATAGAATTTAGATCTAGAAGGTGCTTGGAGATCACCTAATCTTTTACCCTCAATTAGAAAGAATCTGATTCTCAGAGAAGGGAAAATGATTTGTCTCTGGTTGAATAGCTAGTTATTGGCTATCAGAAAGAGCCTAGGTCTTTCTGTTCTCAGAATTTTATTTTCTCTATTCTGTATTTATTTGAAAAGATGACCCCTCAAGGTAGCACCTGTGGGCAGGCTTTGCAGGTAGGAAGGGCTTGGGGATGTCAAAAGCATTTGACTGGCAGTTGAGGGTGTGTGATGGGGGAAAAGGGAAAAGTAGACAAGATAGATGGAAGTGCTGGAAAAAGAAAATCACTGATGGAATGAGAGAGATTTAGTTCAACAGAGACACCTGCTGGTTCCAGAAGATACCACTGTTGCTCATTTCAGGTTTTTCAGGCAAATTATCTTTTTTCCCCAGTATCAGATTTTGAGGCGTATATTCTGACCTTTTAAAATTAACTTTTAAAAATCATCTCAGAATGCAAGCAGTTGAAAACATACCCCTTGAATGTATTTCCCTTTCCCTCTGCCCCCACTACTTACCTGTCCAAAGATCAAAATCAGAAAGATCCAGATTTAAATTTCATCCCCCCCCAACATTTGTTGGCTATGTGACTATAGGAAGCCACCTAATCTCTTTGTGTCTCTGGTAACTCTCAAAGACAAGAGTTCTTAACTTGAAATTTGTAAAAACAATTTTTTAAAATTTGTAATTGCATTTTAATATAATTGATTTCTTTAGTATTCCTATTTTTTATATATTTTATTGTAAGCATTTAAAAACATCATTCTGAGAAGGGATTCACAGGCTTCCCCAGACTGACTACCAAAGGAATCCATCACAAAAAAAGATTAGGAACTCTTGAGCCAGGGTTTATCTATTAAATTATACCTGGTCGCCATGGTTGTATTGATGGATCCATACCAGGGGATCCTGTCAAAATGACATCTCTTAAAGAGCTTCATCTTCTCTCAGTCGGGGAAACAGACCTGATTGACCATTTAAATAAATCTAATTTTAAAACATGCAGAGGGACTAGAGGAAGACTGAGGTCTGATTTTTGGGAAACTGGAGGGGGTTGAGTTAAGAAAATCTATGGCATCAGGAGTGGGAAAGCCTGAGGTTTCCATCTGCCCCCTGGTGGCAGTACATCTATATCACAGTCTCAGGAGGAACCCCAGGAGAAACTTCAGGGCTTCAGATTGGTTGCTGTTGGTCCTTCTTTAAAAGGACATTGGCATCAAGAGGGCAACATCTTGACATGTAAATGAACTGTATTTAACTGAGGCAAAACTGTGCAAAGTCACTGGTCTCACTCTCTCCTCCAGGGTCATTAGAGTTCAGTGGCAAGACCTAGGTTAAGATAACTGGACAGGGCCCTGACGAAGTGAATGACCCCCTTTTAATCTAAGCCCTTTCCTCAGTTTATTTGAGGCTGAGTGTGTGTGTGTGTGTGTGTGTGTGTGTGTGTGTGTGTGTGTGTGTGTGTATGAGTGTATGTGTGTGTGTGTTTCAGAAGAGAAAAGCAATTTAAGTCTACACATTTAGAAACCAATAAGGTCCTGGTAGATAGACCTAGATAACAGTATATTTGTGACAAAGAAGTGCTTCTATTGGTTGGACTGTTTTTTTGTTCTTTTCATATTAGAATGTTTCTGTTTGGTGGCAGCTAGGTGGTACAGTAGATACAGCACCGGCCCTGGAGTCAGGAGGACCTGAGTTCAAATCCAACCTCAGATACTTAATAATTGCTGTGTGACCTTGGACAAGTTAGTCTTAACCCCATTGCCTTAAATAAATAAAACTAAAAAAAAAGAATGTGTTTGTTGATAATTACCAAGTTTTTGGTCAAGTTTGGTCAATTACAATTTTTAAAAAATTCTTTAAAGATGCAGAGTAGGGTATTGGAGAACAATTCTAGGAAATATGGGTTTAAAGTCCCATTTGGGATCCTAGCAACTCTGTTACCTAAGGTAATCATAGAATCATTGCTTTGGAAGTCATGTCATCTAACTTCTTCATTTTGCTCAGAAGGAAACTGAGACACAGAGACCAGTCTTGAGTTATCAGAATCATACAACTAGTCAGCAGGAGAGTAGAGCTTTGAATCCAACTCCCTTGAGGTCAGATTAAATGTTCTGTGTAATAAACTGAATTATTATTTCCCTTTACCCGCTGCATAGAATAAGGATAATAATTTACATTCTAGTGATTTCATAGGGCTGTTGTGATAAAAGCATTTTTTAAACATTAAAGTGTTATGTAGATGTAATTTATTAGTAGTATTATCATTCCAGAGAGAGAGAGAGAGAGAGAGAGAGAGAGAGAGAGAGAGCATGGTAGAGTGGTTAAAGAGATACCCTTGGAGTCAGGAAGTCTGGTTTCAAACTCTGCTCCTGACTGGGTGATCTTGGACAAGATTTATGCTTAAATTAATTCATCTGTCTAAATTATCATCATTTTTCAGTTTTTCCCTCTGCTTTTTTTTGGAGCCTTGGATCTCTTTGGAAGTCTGAGGAAAGCTACAAACCCTTTCTAAGAATAGGGTTTTCTTTTTTGATTTTTGCAAGGCAATGGGGTTAAGTGGCTTGCCCAAGGCCACACAGCTAGGTAATTATTAAGTGTCTGAGGCCAGATTTGAACTCAGGTACTCCTGACTCCAGGACTGGTGCTCTATCTGCTGCACCACCTAGCCACCCCTTAAGAATAGTTTTTAAATGCATCCCCCCCCCCCCCATTTTGAAGAGGGCCTTTCTTTTTCCATTTTCTGGACTTCACCTTTCCTCCCCTGACCTCCATTTGCCCTTTTTACCTTTCTCTGGACATGCAAACCATCTTTACTCATTAGAAGGTCAGAGACTCTTTTCTGCTTGAAGTATTTGAATTCAAGCTGCTTATATATACAGTGCCCTGTATATAGTATGGACTTAATTATGTTTGTTGATTTGATTAAGCACCATTCTTCTTTTCTCCATTCAATCTCATTCACTTTTTTTCTTGTGCTGCAGTAATTCATTTGAACACCATTCTGTTTTTTTTTTTAACTTTGCACCATTTAGGAAAATCTTTCTAGATTTCTATGCTTTTCTCATACTTAATTGCAGTACTCTATTACAATAATAGGACAGCTAGGTGATTATATTATTGCAGCAAAATTTATTTAAATATTCATCTGTTCCCAGATGTACTTTTATAACTTTCACACTGCCCTTTGCTGAATTGCATTCCTCATTTAAGTCTTATTTTTCCAATAAGACTATAAGTCTCTCAAGAGAAAGTTCTTCCTTGTCTCATGCTCAGCATAGCTGAATGCTAAGTTTGGTACATGGTAGGTTTTCTCTTTCTCTCTCTCTGTCTCTGTCTGCCTTTGTTTCTCTGTGTCTCTGTCTCTATGTCTCTCTGTCAATCTCTCTCTCTGTCTCTGTCTTTATCATCTGTTTGGAGAACTTCAGATCCCAAGTCTATGCTGTGTAGTATTATAGGAAGACAAGGTGCTTGCCTTCACTTAAGTCTTCACTTAATATCTAGTCCCACTGTGTAGTGGAAGTTGGTCAAGAGCTGTTAGTTATGTTGTATACTTTACACATAGGATAGTATTATAGAGCACAGTCAACCCTGAAGCCAGGAAGATTTGAATTAAAGTCTAGCCTCAGACACTTACTATGTGTGTGACCCTAGACAAGTCAATTAACTTCTCTTTATCTCAGTTCTCTCACCTGTAAAATAGGGATAATAACAGCATCTACCTTCCAGAGTGATGACAATCAAATGTGATAATTACTGTAAAGTGCTTAGCACAATTCATGATGCAAGGAAAGTGCTGTATAAATATCATCATCATCATCATCATCATTATTGCACATTTACCTGATCACAGAAATAAGTCTGTGAGGGACTTAGCAAATGAAGCTGTGTCTCCTCAATGTGATTTCTTTGCTTATTTCTCTGGTATTTCTCATCAGCCTTTGTTACTGTTGATCACCTTGGATCTTGGATATTCTCTCCTCTCCAGGTTTTTGGTTTTGCTCTTTCCTTACTCTTGTATACCTAACTTGTACCATAATAGGGTTCTATTCTGGATCTTTGGGTCAAATCCATTAAGCACGGGTATATGTCCTGGGGCCTTTTCTCTTTTCTCTCTATGCTATTTCACCCAGGAATCTAATTATCATCTCTATGCTGATGATTCTCAAATCTACTCATGCAACTCAACCTCTCTTCTGACATCCAATATCACATATTATAACTGCCTTTTAGATATCTTGAATCCAGCATGTCAGAAACAAAACTCATTATTTTTGTTATCAAATCCATCCCTTTTCTGAAATTTCCTATTACTCTCAAGGGAACTGACTTCTGGATTATAACCTGAGGGCAGACTAGACATTTTCTATTATGCACTAAAGATAAAGCAATCTCACTTAGAATCCAAAAGGAAATTTTAAAAAATACTCAAAACTCGGGAACAACCTCTGAAATCACTAAGTACCCCTTTCCCATCTCTCACACTACTGGTTTTGAGGTTGACCTAGCAGACCCAGGGACATTACACAAACTAATATCAAAACCCACTTCTATACCCAATTCTCCATTCTCTTTCCAGTGTCATAGAAATATCAGCTTCCAAGTGTGGAGGTTTTCTCAGAGCCTCAACTCACATCTTGGCCATAGTCCTTCAGAAGTAAAAGCCTACTAAGAGCCACATTTCAGAAGCACTAGTGCTGATAGCTTTGAACTGGAAGTGCCAGGTCAGAGACTTGAGGAAGAGAGGTAATGAAACAGGGTACCATGCACATGGGGAGCTGTGCAGCACTCCATGAAGCATGGAGGAAAGAGCCTAGGGTGAATTTTGATCATCCAAAAGTTAGATCAGAGACATAGACTGGTGAACCAAGAATTGTCCAATGTAGGAGGAGGCTGAGTTTCTTTGAGATCCAGCTCCTAGGGAAACCACAATCAGAGAAGAAAGAGTCAAGAAGTGAATAATAATGAAAATGGTGTGTGTGTGTGTGTGTGTGTGTGTGTGTGTGTGTGTGTGTGTGTGTGTGTACTGAAAGTACCAAAGATTTCAGGAAGAGACATTTCAAAGACCTTGAATATAAACAGAAAAACCAACAGGAAAAACTGTAACAACAGTAAATAAACAAGTTTTGCCATCTTTAAATAAATATTGGAAAATAAAGGAAAATGATCCAATATTTAATAAACCTTATGGAATTTGAGAACTTCAACACACTATTCCTGAGTGGTTTTAAAAAGTCATGAGAATTATGAAAACAGAATTTATATCCTGCATAGGAAAAAATGAGCAGAATAGAAAAAGTTGAAACTAATGGCAAGGCTTACCAAAGAAATAAAAGAGAAAGCAATAGATTGGGAATGCAAATATACAAAAATGAAAAAACAACCTAGAAGAAGAGAAAAAAACCCAAGAATAACAAAAGAAAGTATGCTTACTATACATGGATCCTGAAGACATGATGTATACATACAACTTAAGGATCATCACAGAAAAAGACAGTAGGATAAAGAACTTTTGCACTATAATAAAGGACACAATAGAAAATAAGTACAGAACTTCTGAACATAGAACATGAAGTTCTAATTGAAAGAATTCTTAAATCATCTTCAGAAGGAAAAAAAAAACGAACAAGTCTACATCCCCAAGAAACATAGTGGTTAAATTTAACAATTCAATTCAGAAACAAGTTCTACAAACTATCAAGAGAAAGCCCTTTAAATACATTGGAAAGAACATGTGAATAACAGAAGATTATTCCACACCCATTAAAAATGGAGGCTTGGGGATGAAATACAGTTATTCCTTCTATATTTCAGAAGTTAGGGACAACACTCCTTACCCCCATGATTTGGAAAATCTACATGAAGTTTTTTGTCCCTCCATTTGTACCAGAAAAGAAGTCTGGGTTTTTTTGTTTTTTTGTTTTGTTTTTTAGTTTTTGCAAGGCAATGGGGTTAAGTGACTTGCCCAAGGCCACACAGCTAGGTGATTATTAAATGTCTGAGGTCGGATTTGAACTCAGGTACTCCTGACTCCTGGGCCAGTGCTCTATCCACTACACCACCTAGCTGCCCTGTTTTTTTTCTTCTATTGAGTATTCATAGTACCTCATCATACAATTTGAGTTAAGTATTTGTCCATAAACTCTGTGTCATCTGTTGTTCTTCACATGTCCTCTGTGGCTTCTGCAAAACTCTCAAAGAATTTCAATTTAATTTCTTATGCTGACCCATAAATCAAAAACCACAGAGGGGAAAGTTGTGAGGTAGGAGGAATAACTATATGTTCTGAAGAGTACTGAAACTCAGGATGAAGCCCATGGTGATCTGTCCCACAGATCTGAGCTTAATCACACAGACAAAAGATGAATGTTCAATAATAAAGAAGAGTTTGGAACATTTTTCAGAAAGAGATTCAGAAATGAAAAGATTATTTGCTTCTTGAATACCCCAAATAACAGAAATGTAGGAGGAGTGAATAAACACAGATAATAACAGCAACAGAGCGACAACAAAAAGATCAGTAAGAGTCAAAGAGACAGGGATGAAAGCAAAACTCTAGTAGAGGTAATAGTGAAGAGGCAGACCAAAATAGATTATGTATAGAAGCCAGAGATCCCTGACTACAGGTAAATGCTTCTTTTCTCAGAATATATTATAATATGGAAATGTATTTGGAAGGGGAGGGGAGAATAGAGAGAATCGAATAATGCACTGAGGTCAAATTGAGAACTGACAATGAGGGGAAAGGAACTTCTGAGGTCCCCAAAGGAGAAGATTCTATAGGAGAGTGGATAAAGAGGAGGGGGAAAAGGTTGAAAAATTAGGGTAAGGAAGACCTCGTTTTGAATGTGGGAAGGGTCCTCTGATAAATTCTAATATGGGTAAGGGGAGATGAGAACCTTACACTGAATGAGGCCTGAGGATTTGGTGATTGAAAAGTCTACTTGTCTTTGGAGGAGCAGAGTTGGAACCCTTAAGGGGCAACTAAATTCTGAAGGAATAGGTGAACATGGACACAGGAAGATTTCCAGGAAAAATGCAAAAAGAAAAAGGTCAGTAAGAGAGGATATAGATCAATGGGGAAAGGGCAGTGCCCTGTTATGGATAGTGTTCTCTCTGACACCTATAATCATTGGCGTTGTTCTGAAAGTGAGGCACACCAGAAGAAGGGAATCTGTGGGGGTAAGCCCTACAGATCACTGATAGAAAACTCCTAGAGGGTGGAGCTTAGGATGGATACCTTAGACATTTTGTATGAAGGATACAGAGAAAATATTGAGACCATTTGGTTGTAGGGGTCATGAATAAGAAAATTAAGGTTAAAGAAGATGGATAATGATAAGAGTAAGAGGAGACCTTTTTGGAAAAAAAAGGTGTAAAAGTTTAAATAAAACAAAAACCTAATGAACTAGTTGAAGTGGAGGAGAGGAAGGGACAATCTACATGATGCTGATAATTATGAATATAGGATGTTGTTAAAATTTGTTAATGCTCTGTCTGCTCCTGAGATGTAAACTGACTTCTACTGTTTCATTAAATGTAAAATTTGTACTCCCTCCTCATTCTTCCTTCACTCAACTTCCTGTTTGACTTAGAGGTCAACCACCTTGGGACAGGAAGGACCATTATGTAGCTTGCCTCTGGAAGATAACTGGCCCAGGTCCTGGACCAACCCCCCAACACACTACAGAAGTTCCCTTCCTAGGCCATTTGCTCCCAAGCTAACCCTTGGTGGTTCCCCTTGGGCTCCCATGCCATGTGGCCAGACTAAGCTAGCCCTGTCCTCAAAGTGCTTACTGCTTTTCTAGGAGTTTTAAGCTGTAAACTTTGTAAGCCTTTTATAAAAAAATACTGAGCAATTTTAAAATCCTGTAGCATGAGACTTCCTTCATTTTTCAGTAACCCTTTATCGCCACCTTTATTTGGTCACCCCAAATTTCATCAGCAACATACTTGACTAAATGAGAAGAAAAAAGAAGAGAAAGAAATATATAACCAGATAAAAACAGGAAAGAGGAATTAATAAACAAAATTCTAAAGGGAAAAGGGTAACAAATGAGAAGAATGGATTAGGGATGAGAAGAAGAGAGTCAGTGGGAACAGAGCCACCTTAAAGAGCAAGGAAAATATAAAACTAACTTATAACTTCAAATGTGAATGGATTAAACAATCAAATAAATGAAAAAAAGGATGATAGATTAGATAAGAAAATAAAACCTGATATTTGTTGCTTTCAAGAAACACATTTTAAGAATAAAGACATATACAAAATGTAATTGAGTGGATGAAAAAATCAGGAATTGTCATCATACTCTCAAAAGAACCACCATTCTCCTAATCACCCAGGTTCACAACTTTGTGGTTATTATTGACTCCTCACTTATATTAACTCCTTATGTCCGATACATTTGTCAATTTTGTCATTTCTCTCCCCATGATATCTCTGGTATGTTTCCTTTTCTCTTCATTCACATAGCTACCACCCTTATACAATCATCCCCTTATACCTTAGACTATTCCAATAACTTTCTAATTGATCTTCTTTTCCTCTATTTTCCCTTCTTATATTCCTTTTTCCTCTCAGCTGCCAAATTTAGTTTCCAAAAGCATATCTGATGATGTCACTGCCCATCACAGTAAACTTAGTGCCTCCCTATTAACTCCAAGGTCAAACATAAAAATCAATGTTTATCATTTAAAGCTATTCACAACTCATCCAACCCTTCTGGAGAGCTATTTGGAACTATGCCCAAAGGGCAGCAAAAATGTGCATACCCTTTGACCCAGCAATACCACTACTGGGTCTATACCCTGAAGAGATGAGGAAAAAAGGGTAAAAACATTACTTGTACAAAAATATTTATAGCAGCCCTGTTTGTGGTGGCAAAGAATTGGAAATCCAGTAAATGTCTTTCAATTGGGGAATGGCTTAGCAAACTGTGGTATATGTATGTCATGGAACACTATTGTTCTATTAGAAACCAGGAGGGACGGGATTTCAGGGAAACCTGGAGGAATTTGCATGAACTGATGCTGAGTGAGATGAGCAGAACCAGAAACACACTGTACACCCTAACAGCAATATGGGAGTGATGTTCAACCTTGAAGGACTTGCTCATTCCATCAGTGCAACAATCGGGAACAATTTTGGGCTACAACATGGAAACAAAGTAAAGACTGACAGAGTGCTTTCTGTGGGGGGGGGAGGGGGGAGGGAAGCAAGATTGGGGGAAAATTGTAAAAAAATAATATCTTTAATAAAAATAAATTTTAAAAAATAAAGCTATTCACAACCTGGCCTTCTCTACCTTTCTAGTCTTCTTACACTTTATTTCCTTCCTTTATGTTCAGACTTTGAGCATTTTTATAGGCTATACCTTAATGTCTGAAAAGTTCTTCTTGCTTCCCTGACTTCCAAGTCAAGTTAGACTAAATTTTACTTTCTTTTGTTTTATATTTTATTTAAGGCAACGGGGTAAAGTGACTTGCCCAAGATCACAAGGCAATTATTCAGTGTCTGAGGCTGGATTTGAACTCAGGTTATCCTGACTCCAGGGCCAGTGCTCTATTCACTTCCTGCGCCACCTAGCTACCCCCAAATTTTACTTTCTACATGAAACCTTTCTCAATCCCTCTTAATTCTAGTGCCTTCCCTCTATTTATTATTTCCAATTTATCCTGTAATTTGCTTGTTTGTACATAATTAGTTGCATGTTGCCTCCCTCATTAGATTTTTGGGTTTTGGCAAGGCAATGGGGTTAAGTTACTTACCCAAGGTCACAGAGCTAGGTAATTATTAAGTGTCTGAGACTGGATTTGAACTCAAGTCCTTCTGACTCCAGGGCCAAAGCTCTATCAACTTCGCTACCTAGCTGTCCCTCCCTCATAAGATTTTGAGCTACTTGAGAGCAATGTCTGTCTTTTACCTTTCTTTGTATCCCCAATCTCTTAGATGGCACTTAGTGGGTGCTTAATATATGTTTCTTGACTTACTGACTCATCTGTTCTACTGTCATATTCTCTATTAACAGTTACACTGGCTTTCTTGTTGTCTCTTAAATACATACAAGCTCCACATTCCTTGTCTTTGCAGGACTGTTTCCTTTGTCTAGACCACTTTCTTTTGTCACTACTTCCTTCTTCTCAAGATTTAGTTCAAATACCATTTTCATTACCTTCCTCTGACATTGTATTCATGTGTCTTCCTCAGTGTTTGGCACAGGTTCTTGATGTGTGTTCACTGACTAAACCTGTGACTTCATTAGTATAGGGACTCCCAGATGAGGAAGCTCCATTTATCAATGGAATGCCTTCTTTGCAATTGATTGACTTAGAGCTGTTTAGAACCTCAAGGTTAAACGATCTGCCCATGATCAAAAGTCAGTTTATGTGAGAAATAGAAACTGGAACCCAGGTTTTCCTAACTTCATATCTAGTTTTCTCTATTCATTACATTATTCTTCCTCTCTTCCAAACAGAAGAGCTAATTAAAAAAATTTAAATATGCCCTAATAATGATAATTTTGCCATTTAAAAATGTAGTGGCCTTCAAAAGAGAAAGTCTATAATGGATCTGATTATCACTTTGGAGAAGGAAATAGAGCTTGGGGTGAAAATGATGGAAATAAAAGCTCCATATAATTGTTTTTGATTCAGAAAAATAAAGTGAGGAAAGTCTAACAAATATTCCAGGTCTTGAGAGAGCATATGTCAAAGAGTTTATAGGCATAAAAGGCAAGAATCTTAGCCTAAAATTCTTAAAAAGCCAGTCATTGAAAAATGACAAGTACTCAAGAAAGCCAGCCAAAAATGTTTATCTTTTTTATTTTTATTAGGTTTTTGCAAGGCAGATGGGGTTAAGTGGCTTGCCTAAGGACACACAGCTAGATAATTATTAAGTGTCTGAGACCAGATTTGAACCCAGGTACTCCTGACTCCAGGGCTGGTGCTTTATCCACTGCACCACCTAGCTGCCCCCAAAAATGTTTATTAAGCATCTCTATGTATCTGATACCATCAAAAGCAGTAGGAACATAGCTATGTCCCAATTAGTGTGAATTATGAATTCCCAGAAGTGGTCCAAAGCTTCAAATTTGCAATATTCAAAGTTCTATTTATGGAAAATATGATCATCAGTTCTAGTCCAGTGGAAAAATGCATTTGAATTTGAATAATGTACCACTACTTCAGATGAATTTGTGTTTTCTGCAATAATTGGAATCTAGCTATACAAAGAATGGTAAAAATGTTTGTGTCCTCAAGGAGCTGATCTTCTACTGGGGATATAATTCATTAATAAATGGGTACACATAAGAGAGAGTGGGGGAAGTCTCTACCAGCTGGGGGAATAGGAAAGTAGGCTCAATAACCTAAAAGACAGAAGTAGGAAAGACATGAATTACAGGAATGAATTGTTTTGTGGGAAGAATAGCAAGAAGACTTGTATGTCACTATACATAGAGTACATTCAGGTAAGTAAAGTGGGGGGGGGATGAAAAATTATGAAGGGGCTAGGTTGAAAATACCTTTAAATATACCAAACAGGCTTTATATTTGATAATAGAAGTAATAGGGAGCCACTGCAGTTTATTGAGTGTGGGAATGGGGAATAAGGTCAAAGCTAATTACTTTAGGCTACTTAATAGCTGTGTAGAGTGCAGTGGTGGAGAAACTTGAAGCAAGGAGTCCAATTAAGAGGTTTTTGCAATGGTCTAGGCAAGAGGTCTCAACTAGGGTGGTGGCTATGCAAATGGAGAGAAGTAGATGAAAATGATAATTGATAAGATTTGTCAACAGATTGGCTATATGGAATGACTGCAAGGGAGGAGTCTAATATGATACAAAAATTTTAAACCTGGATTATTGGGAGGATGGTGGTACTCTTTTCAATAATAAGGAAATTCAGAATGAATCAATCAACATTTCATTAATAGTAAGATCATTTATTTGAGGAAAACAATACTTAAATGTTATCAGTGGCTCATGAATACTTAGTCCAGAGTGATTAAAAAGCATTTTAATTAAGACATCTTAATAAATGGCACATCTCTCTGAGGGAGAGGGATCCCAAAATCCAGAACTACAAGGTGTTATATGCACTTTGAAAGGCTTTGTTCCTGCCCCTTAATGCCAATCATTGGCTGGGGTTACAATCTAATTGATATAATTCACCCCCATGTTTTCCCCACCCAGCTCCTTATACTAATGAGGAGACCTTAGTTAACTCAGAACCACCTTGGGCAGACCTGACCTAGTCTCAGGTTTTTGATAAGATTGAGGCTAAGTCATTTGTCTTAACTCACATACCTGCCCATAGGCAACAGTACAGGCAGACCCCAGTCTTTGAAATATAAACTAACAATTTTCCTTTCACATTCTTGTGGAACCCAAATACCCCCATATTCCTCATAATTACCCCTTTTCTTTTTTAATAAGAATTTGGGTTCCACACCTTATTAGTGATTTCTTTCTTAGATCACAATCCATGTCATTGACATGACTACTGACTTTTTCTTCTATCAAGATTTTTACTTCCTCATTATCAGACACATGGACCCATCCTATTTTCCAGGTTTATGTGGGAACACATGTCAACTTTCTAATGTCTTTTACTGTTTTCCTCTTATCATCTATCTTTTGGCAGCAACTTGATAGATTCAATTTACCACAAACTCCTCCTCCAATCAATAGATTGTTTAATACAACTCTATGTTGAAAAACTCTTTCTCTTGTTTGCATGACTTAGCCAGTTAGCAAGTCCAGGGCCCTAGCTTGTCTAAATGGGAATTGTTTTCACTACAGCGTAGAACCCAATCAGGTTATAAATTGGGGCTTCATAGCCCCAACTCCCATCCTGTGCCCAGGTAGCAGGTCCTTAAATCTGGATAATAACTCCCTGAACAATCCTTGGCAGATGGGTATATGTTATAGTAATCACAATTTTCTTTATCATAATGGATACTGATCCAGGTACCATCAATACATCTCACATGAGTCTCAGTCTACCTAACTCTGTAAATTGTACAATCCAGAATATGTGTACCTTGCTTCCAGACATATGTCCACAGCCATTTGCTACTCCCCAGGAAAATATCCTGGCCAGACTGGTATAAACAATAGTCACCCTGCACTGACTCAGTCATTTGCCACTGGTGTTTCTTTTTTCTGGACCAGAATCCTGTGTCACAGTGCACCTCTGACCAAGAACTGAGAATCCAGGCCAGACTCAGGGGAAATGGCACCCAAGGACAATTCTCAAACTTCAGTGGACCACCACACAAAAGTCAACAGTTAGTCACACCACAAGACTGACTTCTGTCAGCTAGATTCTCCTCCCACCATTACTAACATCCTATTCTCTAAACCAGAGATAGGACTCTCCCTAGATAGGACATACAGACTCATGTAGGATATAATCCTGCCACCCAATAATCTCGACCTCCTTTTCTCTCAATGGAGAACATCTTCACCCTGCCTCTCCTCCTGCTTTTCATCAAAGGTTTTTGTTGGGAACCATTGTGTATTTGGAATACTGTAAATTACTATCACCTGATGCCTTTGAGCATCAGAAACTTGTTTGGCTAAGTACCACAGGAGTGGGAGTGGATTAGAGACTGGAGGGGTATTTAAGCACTTTTATTCTGGTAAATAAATGGAGCACTTTGAGATACTGATGGCATACTTGTCTCCTTTGTAATCCTTGTCTCCTGCCTGGGGAAAATTGAAAGAGTCCAGAAAGTGAGACTCTACAGGTTTTTTCATCAAAACCTTCATTATCTGTAAGGAGAGGGAAGGGGTGTCACACTTATAGAATCAAGAGGAAGTTACAGGTATCAAAAAGGTGGAGATGAATTGGTCCAGTGTCTCTCCTTCTCTCTTCTCTTCTCCCCTGGAGACATCCTATGTCCTTCTACATCTTCTGAATTGGTTCACAAAACTCCTCTCCAATTCAGGTGACTTGTTGAAATCTCTTCTGGTAAAGAAACTGCTTAACATTTTACTCAGATGAAAACACATGTCTTCATCACAAGGCAATGAGATTCTGTGGCTTATTACAATTTACATTTTGCCTTGCTCACTGTCATGTTGATATACATACTTCAACACAATAAACTCCCCCCCAAAAAAAGACTTAAAACACAATAAACTTCCATAACTGTTTCACTACAAGAGTAAACTCCACTGAGAATTATCACATTAACTTAAGTTTGTAGAATTTTCATTTCTTAACATTTTGCTCTCATTATAATAATGTCTCAAACATCTTTAACCAAAATGAATTTTTCCCCAAAATATTCCCAAATATACCATAGATTTTCCTTTTCCTGATATACTTATCTGACTCACATTCCTTTCCTTAAAATAGATCTTGAAACTGTAATTATCCTAAAAATTTCCCTTTCTTCTTCTTACCTAAATATCCCCTCTAATGTAAAAATCAAGGAATCTTAATTCCTATCTAAACATGTAGCTGACAGCAAATGTCAGAACCACATACCCAACCTATTAAATCCAATTGACGTAAGACTTCCTTCTATAAAGATCCAGGGCATCAAAGGAAAATTCTTTTATAGATATAGTTTTTGAATGTCAGTGATCAGGCAGAGGTCATGTGGATAGTCAAATGTCTTAGGCCAGATTTATCCTGCCAGGTGAGACATTATACAAATGTAACTTTGAGGAAGTAAAGTCAAAAGGGCCAACTTCAAGCTGCACTGAAAAGTCACCTTTTCAACTGTATATCCCTGTCACCTGAAATCTTCAGGCCAATGGCTTCCTTGGCTCCAAGAACACATTGACCCAGTAACACTTGCTTTTTGCTCATCATCCTGATATCCGACATAAAAAGAGAATATTGATTAAAAGCCCCATGATCTAAAATAGTTGTTTTACCTATTCAGAACTTCGAGTGAGTCCAATTCACTAAATTCCAATTATAGTCTTACTGGAGTCCCATTAATGAATCCCCCTACTTACTCTTCTTCCTTGGTCCTTGCTAAAACCAGGAATTATAATTATGACTGGCCCTACATGCCTCATCTCCTACCTTTTACTGTACTCTATTTCTATATAAGGATGATGTATCAGATTCCCTTTGGCTAGATAGCCCTCCTTCTAACCTGCTGTATTTTGCAACAACTAAATACCTCCTTTGGCCAGGAGATTACCTAAATCTCCAAAATTCTCACATTTTCTAAATTTTCTAAATTTCCTAAATCTCACATAACAATTAAGCTAAATATTGTCACAGAAAAATCTCAAATTATCTTTCTTGTGTTTATCTTTCTCATATTACATGGGTGCTTTTACTTCAAAGCAAACAGTCACAGTTTTGGAATATATTATATTATATATATATATATATATATATATATATATATATATATATATATATATATATACCATAAATAGTCCCAGTTTACATATATAACTGGAAAATTTCTCTACCTAAACTTGTTCAACTACTAGCCATACAAATCATTATTTTCAGAGTTCTTTGAAACCATTAGAACAAGATGACTTCAAATTTCCCAACATATGTTATTAATTCCAATATAACAAAACATCAGTAAGAATACCACATAAATTACCAGATTGTACAAAAAAATACTTCCATTATTACATTATGCATGAACCCACAGATTATCCCAAAAGGGGTCATAATTTTTGATATTTCCCTTCAAAACAATCATAAGTTAATTCCAGGCTTTAACATTCCAGTCTTCAAATAGCTTATATGTTCACAAGAGATAATATAATCTCTCTGCATTTACAAAAGAATATCACATTACTGAAAAATACATCTTACTCATCAATAAGTTATCTTGCAGTGGGACCACACAATTGCCATTTGTTCAGTTATCAGTCAGAACCCCCCATATCAGTTGTATCCAGATCCTCCAAGAATCTAATCTCGTATATGTGAAACATTTAAAACACCAATGCAATGTCATTTATGCCATGGTTAATCCAAAGGCAAAGGACTAAATCATTAGATGAAACCTCAGTTCATTTAGTTTTCTGTCAATTATACAACTAAACTTCCCAACAATTTAATTTGATAAAGGTTTTAGAGTACCTTGTACATAGAATCTAGCACTCACATTCCAAAAACTCCATCCAAGATAAAAATACAATTGTTATCACTATTAGACTTAATATTAAAATGAATTAGAACTTTTTTCCAAAAGAAATCAGTAAATATCCCTAATAACATAATTATGTATTTTTCTTCTTAGTAGCATAATATCACTTTTCTTTAACTCAAAGGTGTTACAATAGAATTTAAAAATCTGAAACCACTTTAACAATGTTGATTATTTAATTCCTTCCATTCTGTACACATTTTGTCAGAATGTAACACTACTAATTCCACTCTTATGAAAATCCTCAGAATGATTCCCAAAACCCCAGTTCAGAAATGAGTCAACCTTAAAAATGGAGTAAGAGTCAGCTTTCAGGCTATGTGGCTAAAGCAGAGATATTCATTAAATATGATTTCTTTTCAATAAATGTGTTTCCCATCCCCTAGTTTTTATATTTTCTTCCTTTCACCCCACCTGTGGCTGGATCTTTCTCTTTAAGTATTAAGCTCTTGAAATCTCCTACACCCCCTACCCCCACCCCCTATTGCCATGGGCACTCCTCAGCTGAACTCAGTTTAGAGTTCAAGTCTTAACAAGATGGCAGATGGGATCAATACTATCACATGTCCAACCCACCAGTCCCTTCCTCCAACACAGGGAGAAAACATGGGGTCTTTTCCCAGACAGTCATACAAATAAGAAATCTTCCCTCCTATGACTTCTCAATCTTTCCCTTAAAAATTCTCTCTCTCTTAAACTCTCCCAGAACCATAGCTTTTTTTCTTTAAGAGTCTTCCACCCTTCTCTCTCTAACTCCACAGAACAATGCCCAGTGAGGGAGGAGCTGAGCTCCACAAAGGGGACACTGCAGATCTACTTCCTCCTCCCCCACTTTCTGAAACTCCTTTATCCAACTCCCAGTTCCCCAAATTTAAAACTTAGACCGAGTCCCCAAACCCAGAAATAACTAACCCAGACCATTGGCACAGACAGGATATAGAACATATGAACACACAAAACACACTCACACCCCACAGGAACATTCAAACTCACTCATATGGCTTCCTTCTGGCTTTTGGTTTCTGGCTTCTGGCTATTAGCCACAAGGCTCCCTTGCCCCCCAAGTCTGCTGGCCACCTTCCCCGTGGTGGGTTTTAAGCTTCTTTCTGGGAAATTCCTGAGAGGGAGCCCAAAATTCCCCTCTCTCCCTTTGGGTCACCCCATTATCCTCTGGACTCTCCTTCAGGATAGATCTCCCACCCAGAGGACTTCTCAGTCAGTCAGGGCAGTCCTGGCCACCACCCCACTACTCTGGAAATTGCCCATTACCATAGTTCTTACTCCTAGACATTTTAATCATGGCTCCAAACCCCAGGACAGTCTTCCCAGGAATCTTTGAGATATTTACCTTGCAGAGCACATCAAGAAAGTGTGCTTGAAATCAAGTGTTTGTATACATTATTTTCTTGTGTTCTTCAGGAAAATACCTAAAAGATTTACATCATATCCTGAATGAGCCCCCAAATTGTTATAAATGGCTCATGAATACTTTGTCTAGAGTGATATAAATGTTTTTTTTTATTAAGACATCTTAATAAATGGCACACCTCTCTTAAAGGGAGGGTGTCCCACAATCCAGAACTACAAGGTGTTATGTGCACTTTGAAAGGCTTTGTTCCTGCCCCTTAGTGCCAATCATTGGCTGGGGTCACAATCTAATTGATATAATTCACCCCATATGTTTTCTCTGCCTTGCTCATTATACTTTTTTTAGATTAATTTAATATTTATTTATTCTCATTTTGTACAAATAATGTTTTTATACATTAATAAAATATTCTTGTTTAAGAGTAAACAAAATACCCCCTCTCCCCAAAAAATATAGACTCGCTTGAGCAATAAAGGGGAGAGAAAAAATTAAAATAAAAAAAATAGTAATAATTGTAAGTATGACCAAGGTAGCGCAGTGGACGGAGCACCAGCCCTGGAGCCAGGAGCATCCAAGCCCATATCCGGCCCTGTACACCGAACAATCTCCCAGCTGTGTGATGTGCAAGCCACCCCAACTCCACTTCTCTGCAAAAACCAAAAAAAAGACCCAAAATAAAATAAAATAGTAATAATAGTAGGGGTGCCTGGGTGGGGGACAGAGCACTGGCCCTTGAGCCCAGAGAACTTGGGTCCAAATCTAGCCTCAGACACCCAACGATCACCCTGCTATGCGGCCCCAGGCAGGCCACCCAGCCCCATTTTCCCTGCACCCCCCAAAAAATAATAATAATAAATGTGCTTCGGTCTGTGTTCCAACCCCACCAACTCTGTCGTGGGTGGATCACATTCTTTATAAGTCCATAACAAAAGTTACTTCCATATTTTTCCACCATTTCCGTTGCTGATCACAACTTCCTCCTTTTGTACTTCTTCACTACCATGTACTATATTTTCTCTCTTGTTTCACTCTGACTCTGCTGTAGGGTAGCTGAGTGGTGCAGCAGACAGATCCCTGGCCCTGGGGCCAAGAGGCCCCGAGCCCCCATACCACCCCTTAGGCCCAGCATCTACCTGGCCCTATGGTCCCAGACAAGCCTTCCAATCCTAGCCCCTTGCAAGAAGTAAAAAAGAAAATGTGTTATATCTGACCACTCTCCCCCTGTGTCCCATCCTCTCCTCCTTCATTCACATCCCCATCCCCATCCCTTCCCCCTGCCCCCCCCTCTCTTTCTTACTCCAGATGTCTATACCCCATTGAGTATATATGCTGTTTCCTCTCCTAGACACCTCTGATGAGAGCCAAGATTCCCTCATTACCCCATGCCTTCCCCCTTCTATATCATTGCAATAGCTCATTGTAATAAAGAAAAATCTTATTATATGAAATATCTTAGCCTATTCCTCCTCTCCTTTTTCTTTCTTCCATTACATTTCTCTTTTATCTATTGACTCCATTTTTACACCACAATGTATCTTCCAATTCAGCTTTCTCCTGTGCTTCATCTGTAAAAGCTCCTTCTACCTTCTCTGTTGATTGAGAAGGTTCATATGAGTATTATCAGTGTCATTTTTCTATACAGGTATACATGCAGTTCATCATCATTAATTCCCTCATATTTTCCTCTTCTCCTCCACTCTCTATGCTTCACCTCAGTCCTGTATTTGAAGATCAAACCTTCTGTTCAGCTCCGGCCATTCCAACAGGACCATTTGAAATTCCCCTGGTTCATTGAAAGTTCATCTTTTTCTCTGGAAGAGGACATTCAGTTTTGCTGGGTAGTTGATTCTTGGTTGCATTCTAAGCTCTTTGCCTTGTGGTATATTATAATCCAAGCCCTACGAGCTTTTAATGTAGTTGCTGATAAGTCCTGTGAGATCCTGATTGCAGCTCCACGATATTTGAACTGTGTCCTTCTGGCTGCTTGTAATATTTTCTCTTTGACTTGGGAGTTCTGGAACTTGGCTATAATATTCCTGGGGGTTGATTTTTTGGGATCTCTTTCTTGAGGGGATTGGTGGATTCTCTCCATTTCTAATTTGCTCTCTGCTTCTAGGATATCAAGGTAATTTTCCTATAGTAATTCTTTGAAAATAATGTCAAGGCTCTTTTCCTGATCATGACTTTCAGGTATTCCAAAAATTTTTAGATTATTTTTCCAAAACTGTTTTCCATATCAGTTGTTTTTTCAATGAGATTTTTCACATTTTCTTCTAATTTTTCATTCTTTTGGTTTTGAAGTATTGAGTCCTGATTTCTTGTAAATTCATCAATCTCCCTGAGTTCTATTCTTTGTCTGAAGGATTTGATTTCCTCAGAGAGCTTTCTTATCTTTTTCCATCTGGCCAATTCTGCTTTTTAAAGCATTCTTCTCCTCAATAACTTTTTGAACTGTTTTGTCCATTTGATCTAAGGTGGTTTTTAGCATGCTATTTTCTTCAGCATTTTTTTTAGATTTCCTTGACTAAGCTGCTGACTTCATTTTCATGTTTTTCCTACATCTCTCTCATTTCTTTTCCCAGTTTTTCTTCTATCTCCCTCATTTGATTTTCAAAGTCTTTTTTGAGCTCTGTCATAGCCTGAGCCCAATTTCTATTTTTCTTGGAGTCTTTAGATGCAGGAGCTTGTGCTTCCTCATCTTCAGACTGAGTGTTTTGATCCTTCTTAGGTTCAGAAGCAAAATATTTCTCAATGGTGTTCCTCTTGTTTCTTTGCTTGCTCATTTTCCCAGCCTAAGCCTGTTTTTGGGGTGCTTCCTGAGCTTTTGGGACACTCCCACAAGGATTTCAGTGTGTGGGCTCTGTCCTCCCTTCTGGTCTGTGAATGACCATAAGCACCCCCCCCCCTGCCATGGGGCTGAGGGGGGGGGGCTGCTGTTCTATGGGGGTCCTAAACTGTGATCAGGATCTGAATGTGGTCAGAGCCCTAGAGTCCTGTTCCAGGGGCAGAGCTCTGCAGTCTCTCTCTTCACTCCCCTCCCTAGGTTCAGTGGGCTCATGACCTGGGGGCTCCTGCTTACCATCTCCACCTGCTTCTGGTTCCTGGATCTGGGCTGCTGAGACCATGCTGCTCACTGTGTGCCCTGAGGGCTGGGCTTCAGGTGTCTGCTCTGGCAGAGGTTCCCCCCACTGTTCCCCCAGGTTGTGCCGGTGCTCCCTGGGACATAGCTCAGGAAACTCCCCCGTTGCTGTGAGCCACGGCTCCCAGTGTTCTGGTGCTGCCTCCGGGAGACTGAAGTTCTTTGCTCTGGCGGGCCACCCCTCTGACCATTTGCCCCTCCAACCTGGTGAGCACAGCCTTTCTGCTCTTTTTCAGGTTACCTTGAGTAGGAGAACTGCCTCTCTGGATCCCTCTGTGGGTTCTGTCTATTGAAAATTTAGTTAGAGTCCTTAGTTTATAAGTTTTATGAGAGAGCACCTAAGAGACATTCCTCTTTTGTAGCCCCTGCTCATTATACTAATGAGCAAGAACAGCTGCCTCCTTGAGCATGGGCAAAGGAGAAGGATGTAGACCCTAATTAACTCAGAACTAGGTTGGGCAGATCTAACCTAATCTCAGGTTTAGATAAGACTGAGGCTAAGTCTTTTGTCTTAACTCACATACCTGCCCCTAGGCAACAATATAGGCAGACCCCAGTCTTTGAAGCATAAACTAACAATTCCCCCTTTACATTCTTGTGGGACCCAAGCACCCCCATATTCCTCAAATTAAACATTTCACATATAAACCCAGCTATATTCAGGATAAATATGAAATAATTCATAGAGGGGAAGGCTCTTAGAATTAAGAGGGGATAGGGAAGGCTTCCTGTTGAAGGCAGAATTTTAGTTGGGACTTATAGGAAGCCAAGGGAGTCATTGGAGGGAACTGAAGAGGGAGAATGTTCCAAGCATGGGGAACAGCTAACGGAAATGCCAGGAGCCAAAAATAGAGTGTCTTATTAATGGAACAGTTGCCAGTGTCACTGGATTGAAGAGTAATTGTCAAAGGGTAAGATATAAGAAGACTGGAAAAGAAGGATTTTATTTATGTTGAGTTTTACAATTTCCCCCCTATTGTTGCTTTCCTCAGACTAACCCCTACAGAAGGCAGTCTGTTAGTCTTTAGATTGTTTCCATGGCATACATTGATCTAAATTGAATGTGATGAAAGTGAAATCATATTTTTAAGAAAACTACAGTATAAGAGATAGCAAACTTGCATAATAAGATGTTTTTTTTTCTAATTTGAAGGTAATAGTCTTTGTTCAAACTGCACAAATTTTTCTCTGGATACAGATGATATTCTGCATTGTAGATAGCCCAATATTGTCCCCAATTGTTGCACTGATAGAATGAGCAAATCCATCAAGGTTGATCATCACTCCCATGTTGCTGTTAGAGTGTGCAATGTTTTTCTGGTTCTGCTCATCTCCCTCAGCATCAGTTCATGCAGATCCCTCCAGGCTTCCCTGAATTCTCATCCCTCCTGGTTTCTAATAGAACAATAGTGTTCCATGACATACATTATACCCCAGTTTACTAAGCCATTCCTCAATTGAAGGGCATTCACTTAATTTCCAATTCTTTGCCACCAGAAACAGGGCTGCTATGAATATTTTTGAACAAATAATGTTTTTAACCCTTTTTTCATGATCTCTTTGGGGGCACAGACCCAGTAGTGGTATGGTTGGATCAATGGCTGTGCTCATTTTTGTTGCCCTTTGGGCGTAGTTACAAACAATTGACATATTTACATCATCACAGCCAATTCTCACAACTAACCAATCCCCTTTTCAGATGTAGAATTCCATTTTTTTAAATCAAAACTAGACCCTTCCTCTGCGTAATCTAGGAATTAATGAATATTAGTTGATTTGAATAGGAAGTCATTGGAGACAACAATACCTCAAGGTAGTCACCGACAACTGCCCTGGCTAATTTTTCCTATCCGCGTCTTTCAGAGGACTGCCTCAATCCGTAATAAAGGCGGAGACCTCTACTACCCTCATGTCAGAGTTGCCATGGAAGGGATCATTGTTCCCATTTTTCAGATGAGAACGCCAGGTTCACTGGAAGCACCCCCACAGCCGGGGAGGGCGGAGCTGGCACGGCCCCCAGGTCCCGGGAGGTGACGACACTGCGGTAGGACTCCTCTCAGCCCTAACGGGGCTCTGCCCGGGAAGGTCCAGCCTTGGCCAGACATTGGCTAGGCGCGAAGGGGGGGGCGCGTCCTGGGAGGGGCCTTCCGAGCATCCGCGCCAGCCCCGGCCTATAGGGGGGCTCTTGCCGGGCCAGCTCGCGAATGCGCACTTCAGCGCCGCCCAAATGCTCGCCCATGTTTTTCTTGGTTCTGGTCTGCCAGGACGCGGCTCCGCCCCCAGCTGAGGCCCCGCCTCCTTCGTGCCTCCTGGCCTTCGCGGCTGGACTCGCAGAGCGCGGCCCGGCCCCCTTCTGAATATGCAGATGAGCCCCGCCCACCGACGCTCTCTGTCCGGGAGAGGCGCCGCGCGGGCCGCCAATGAACGTGGGACTGCGCCGCCCCGCCCCCGCATCGCCCCGCCCCGCCGGCCCCGCCCCCCGCCCCCAACCGTCCCTCCCTTCAAACGCGAAACAAGATGGCGACGGCGGCTGCTCCGAGGCGGCGGGGCCGGCGGGGCGGCGGGGAGGAGCTAGCGGCGGGGCCGGCGGCGGCGGCCTGCCCCGGGTGCCTGGCCGAGGCGGCGACCCTGCGGCGCGGGCACTCGCCGGGCCGGGCCTGCGCCCCCCTGGCCGCCGAGGCGGGGCCGGGCCCCGGGCCCGGGCCGCCCCCCAGGGCCTCCCGCTGCCCGCGCTGCGGCGGCCGCAGCCACGGCGACCACGGCGGCCCGAGCAGCCGCCCCCCGGGCCGGGCCCGCCGCCGCCCGCGGCCCCGCGGCCCGGCCGAAGCCGAGCTGTGGCAGCGGCTTCACCGCGGCCGCCGCCGCCGCCCCCGCCGTCCGGACGGGCGCCCCGCCGGGGCCGGGCCCGGGGCCGCCGCCGCCGAGGAGCAGCGCGCCGCGGCCGCCGAGGAAGGTGCAGCCTCTCGCGCCCCCCTCTTCCGGGTGTCGCCCTCCTCTGCCCTTCCCGCGCCTCCTTCCTCCCCACTTCCTCCTCCCCTTCCTCCCCACTTCCGCCCCTCCCATTCCCCCGCCTCCCTCTTCTTCCACCCCCTTCCTTTTCTTTTTCCTCTTCCCGGTTCCTTCCTTCCTCCTCCTCTTCTCCCTCACTTCTTTCTCTCTCTCTTCTTTCTCCTCCACTTCCTCCTCCTCCTCTTCTTCCACCCCCTTCCTTTTCTTTTTCTTCTTCCCCGTTCTCCTCTTCTCCCTCACTTCTTTCCTCTCTTCCTTCCCCTCCACTTCCTCCTTCCCATTCCTCCTCTCTCTCTTCTTCCATCCCCTTCCTTTTCTTTTTCCTCATCCCCATTCCTTCCTTCCTTGGTCCTTCTCCCTCAGCTTTCCTTCTCTCCTTTCTCCTCCCTTTCCTCCTTTCCTTCCTCTCAGTTTCCTCCTTCCCCTTTCCTACTTCTCCCTTCCTCCTTTCAACCCTTCTCCTTTTTTCCTTCTCCCCTTTTTCTTTTATTTCTACCCCCTTCCTTCTCTTTTTTCCCTCCCCTCCTTTTATCTCTTTCTTCTGCCTTCACTTCTCCTTCTTCTTTCTTTTCCTCCTTTGCTCTAACTACTCTTTTCCCTCCTCTTCTTCCCCCTTCTTTCTTACCATCTCTTTTCTTACCCCTCGTGCAAACTGACATTCTAGGGGAGGTGTCTTCAGCAGATTTGGGAGGAGAGAGGGATGTCATGGGTCAGGGAGCAGCTTGAATTTGCAGGAGTTGTGGATCAGGGTACTATCTGGATTTAGAGGAAGAGTGACCCTGAGCCAGGTTTTTGGTCTTGGAATGGAATTTGAGTTGAGTTTCTGGAGGCTCTTGAGGTTTCAAGGAGCTGTTTAGCCTTGTGCTTAAAGTGACATGTGTGAGTTGATGGGGTTGGGGAGTGAGATGGGGCTCTTGGACTGGAGCAAATTAGGGTGGGGGGAAGAGTGTGGTGCTTTAGCTAGGCAAGATTGGATAGGAATGCAAGATGGGCTACAGAAAGGTGGAACTTGAGAAAAGAGGGAATGTTCTGGAGTTTAGGATGACTGGAGGACTAGGTTAGAATTGGAAGGAGTAGATTAAGTGGATTTGGAATGAGGCAGCTTATCTTTTTGATCTAGGAAAGTTGGAAATGCAAGAAAGTTTGTAGACTTGGAATAGGTTGAGGACAGGTTGAATTTGGGAGAAGATGGGTTCATTGTGGATGGAAAGAAGATTGAATTTGGTGGTAGAATCCATTCTAGGCCAAAGATGGATCTGGGAATGGGGAATGGGTGGTCTGAGGATGGAAGAGGGGAGAGGACATCAAGAAACTTCTTTAGACTTGGAACACTGAACTTTGTTATTGAGAACTGTTAAATCCCTCTAGTTTTAAAAGGAGAGTACCTAGGTTGTTGTACAACTTTGGTACAGTTTATTGCTACAACTTTGGGACCTAGTTTCCTACTATACCTTCTTCTCATTGTATGCCACCCCCCGCACTGTTCACTGAATTCAATCTCTTGCCGTAGTGATTGTCTCCTGAAATGAAAAGTGTAGACTGAAATGCAAGTGTAAAGAACAAACAGAAACTAAAACATTGTTGTAGCTTGTCCTAGGGCTGTGTTGAGGCATACTCATTTCGCTCTGACAAAATTAATTTGACTTAACCTCCTTTAACTTATGGAATGAATTACCAGGGTATAAAATACTGCTACTGCTTTTAGCATGCTGGGGAGCCATGGCATGTGCAATTTTCATAAAGGGGAGAATATTGTTATGAAAAAATCCAATCCTGTAAACTACAGATCCCAGAATTCAGCATACCATTTCCTGGGCTTTAGTGCTTTTATTAATGAGGTCATTCTTGGCTGCCTTTACTCTCTTTTTTCCTGTCAAGTGCTTTGGGAAATATAACCTAAAAGCCCAACTTGATTTGGCATCATTGTGTTATCACTGCAACATGCCATTTAATATACTTCCCTTAATTAGCTTCATATCTCTTCTAAGTGGTTAATGGGACTGCAATCCCTGAAGTTAGCTCTATTTGCTATTTAAAGGTCAATGGGATAAAGAAATAGGTGAAGGCTTTTATCCCTGCATCTTTTTTAAGCCAGCCTGCATTTTCTTCAGCATTCTTAAGTGTGAAGTTGTAACTACCAGAGGAAATGTAGATGCTGATAGTTGAAAAGGTTGAGGTAGCCCTTGATGAAGAGGCATGGGTGAATTGTAGGTACTTGATCTTTTCTTTCAAACCTATCCTCTTTCCAGTTTAGATATCATATCAAGTTTTCCAGATTTTCAGCTTTCTCCTCATCTTATACTTCTCTTTCAACTGAAATTGCTCTCTTCAAAGCTACCAATAATTTCTTTTTAAAAATTGTTGATTTCTTTTGGTTTTTATAACAGCTTTCTCCCAATTCTCTTTCCCCTACCTTCCCTTATAGCAGAATCAAAAGACGGAGAATAAAGTTCAGCAAGATTAATATTTTGTAGAAGTCTCACATTATGTGCATTGTTTCACATCTGTGGGCATCCCACATGTGCAAAAGAAGTGAGAGAAGGTATATTCTTTTATCAGTATTCAAACGAGGTCTTTGATGGCTGAAGTGGAGAAGGGTTCCATGTGAACAACAGTTGAACATGGGTTACTGGTCCTGAGAGATGGGCAAGTGCCATTCTGAGGGGACAGGCTATGGCCTCCATTGCCCTTGATAACTCAAAAGGGAGTTGGGTTCAGATCCCCGAATCCAGAGTGGCAGAGATCCCAGAGAAGCTGGCAGGAGCCCCAAGCAGAATTCTCTTTGTGAAGGGCAGGGCACCCTAAAATGGGTTCCCTTGAGAGAGGGGCTCCATACCTTGGAAAGCCTCTTGTTCCAACAGTACCCAATGAGTTCATGGTCTGGGGAATTTTCAAACAGAGCAGAGCAGCATAGACCTATGAATGGCAAGCTGAAACTGTCCTAATTCTAAAGCCATCATATCATGATGTTGTGTCTTGAGGGTGGAAGATCTGAGAGGAAAGACTCTACTGATGATTAGTCAATTGAGAGACGGGTTTGGATATCTTGGGTTATAGCATTCTGTCTCCAGAAATCATATGTTGGTTCTTGCCCAGTGTTGATGGTGTAGCAAGGTGCCTTGCTGATACGGGAGAAAAGAAAGAGAAACCTAAATCAAAGTCTAGGAGACTCCTGAAGCATCCACACCATCACCAATTGTCCTATTTCTTTCCAATCAGGTCATGAGGTGGAATGATTCTAGAAAAAGACAATGAGGAGTATGTCTTCACACATATTCCCTTCACTATAATAAACACAAATCATGTCATCACATATAGGAAGACATGGCTGTCTTCGATAACAAGGAACAAACATGTGTCATCAATCTTTAGGGTCAGTCAATGTGATCTGATAGCCTTTTCTCAGTCTTTTATCCATTTTGATTTTCCTGTAGCATTTGACACTATTGACTACAATCTTATTTTCTCCTCTGTATTGTTGTGATACTGCTCTTTCTACACTTTCCTTCCAAAACCATAGAAAGACATCCTTGCACTTATCTTTTATAGAATCATTCCTCCTCATGACCTGATTGGTAGGAAACAGGACAGCTGGTGATGGTCTGGATGCTGCAGGAGTCTCTTGGCTTTTGAATTGGATTTCTCTTTCTCCTGTGTCAGCAAGGATACAATGTGTTAACTTCTTACTTTTGTTAGATGATTATTTCTTTACAGCTGTGTATATAATCTAAACCGTGCATGCTATGCATTCTTTTCTTTCCATATATTCTTGTCTGTTGGTGACTTTATTAGATTTCATGGGTTTAATTATCATCCCCATGTAAATGATTCACAGATCTATAAATATAGTTCAACTCTCAGAACTGAATTCTAATGTCTGTTGGACATTTCAAGCTTGATGTACAATATACAGCTCAAATGCAACATGTCTTAAACAGAACTCATTGCAGTTGGTCCCAACCCACTATCCTTCCAAAGAGCTCTATTTCTATTGGCAATACCAGTATTCTTCTAGTTACCCAGTTTTGCAGTGCTGGTATTACAGATATCCATGCAGCAGCCAAGTATTATTTCTAGCAATATAATTTTCTTCTCTCTATTCACATCAGTGCAAGTTCAGTTTGGTCTCTTCACCTCTTATCTGTACTATTGCAATAACCTCCTAATTGGTCTCTCTGCCTTAAATCTCTCCCTTTTCAAATCTGTCTTCCAGTTCATTTGCTGAAATGATTTTCCTAAGCATACCTGATATGGCACTCCTACCTACAACTCTAGTATCAAAAATGTATCTTTTTTATATCTATTTTTATGTGAGTTTTGTAATATATTAGTATAGCAGTACATGTCTATAATAAGTAAATATTCCTGCATTTGGGGCATGCCCCAAAATTTTTTTATTAACAGAAGTGCTTGAGCAACAAAGTTTGGAGACATGTATTTAGAGTACCAAATGAGCAAATCTAGATTGATTTAGAGCAGGAGGGGACCTTAGGGTTATCTTTCCAGATCTCTTCATTTTATAGATGAGGAAACTGAGTCCTCGAGGAGGTTGGTTTGCTTCAAAATGCTATATGAACCCTTTTCACCCCAGGGGAATTACAGCAAGCATCATAATGGTCAGATTGAATTGTACTTTAAAAGATGAAAAGAAATTCAATAAATACAGAACAGATTTGGGAAATATTGGAGTAGACAAAGAGGAGTCCATGCTGGCTGGAGCTTAAGTGTCTATGTAGGACAGAAATAGGACACAAGAATGACAGGGTAGGTTGGTATCATATTGTGGAGGTCCTTGAATGTCAGACAAAGTAATATGGATCTTACTTTGCAGTAGAGTGCCATTGAAGATTTTTTTTGGCTCTAAGAATGATATGATTTAATTGATGCATAAAGCATATTACTTTGGCAGTTGCATGAAAGATAGATTATTACCCTTTTGGAGCTTTAGTTTCCTTGCCTTTAAAATATGCATACTTAAAATTGCATACAATGAAGAACTGTTGTGGAGAAAGTACTTTGTAAATCTTGAAGTGCTATAGAAACATGAGCTTGTACCTTTTTTATTTGACATCTGAAGGCAAAGAATGGAGGCATTTGGTATATGCGAATTTTGCAGGTTACTAAAGCTTATGTCTCATTGTATGTATCAGTTTTTTTAAAAGCTATACCACACCCCCTCCATGCTTATATAAAGTCATAAATTATTCCTTGAAAGATGCAGTAATATAAGGATACACGTTCAACAAAGATTTTTGACGGACATCTTGCTAAAATGTGTGAAATTCTTTGCTGTGTCTTAAACAAGAGATCGTGAATGCTGTTTACTGTTTTCATGATTTAGGTTTTTCATTAACAAGTTGTATTATTGAATTGTGCTGTGATGCATTGGCATCCTGATTAATTGTTCTAAACAAATTTATTATTGATTTTTAAAGTTCTGTTTTTAAAAAATTTTTCTGTCAGTCACTTGGTATCATAGAATCTTAGCTTTAGAAGGAACCTCAGTGCTAATCTAGTTCACATTTGAGCCAGGCTTCTAAATCAAACTCTCCTAATAAGACCTATTATTAAACTATGCTTCTTCAATGAAGTAATTGTCTTAAAAATTTTGTCTCTGTAGCATAGTGAAAAGAACATTGGATTTAAAGTTAGATGACATGACTTCAAGTTCATTCTTTCTGTAAGTGAGAATAGTAGTCTAGATAATCTTTAAAATCTTTTCTAGCTTTTAATATACTTTTTGTTGTTTGTTTTTTGGAGACAGTTGGGATTAAGTGACTTGCCCAGGGTTACACATCTGGTTCATTTTTGAGATCCAATTTGAACTCAGGTCTTCTTGACTCCAGAGCTGATGTTCTGTCTACTGGGTGACCAAGCTGCCCCATTCTTAATATGTTTCATGCATATTCCTCTGATGCCTCAAAATCTTCAATAGCTCCCTGCTCTTAAATTCTATGATCTTAAAATTCACCAGCCTCTAGAGAATTTGTTCAGTCATTTTAGGCAGGCTTTTAATACAAACCTCACTATCAGCAAGGCAGTGTTTTCAGCATAATAATGAATGAATGAAAAAAGTATTAAGCACTTACTGTGTACCAAGAATTGTTCTAAGTTGTGCAAATACAAATAAAAAAAGTGGAAATAGCCCCTATCCTAAATGAACTTTTATTCTAATGGGGGAGACAGTACCTCAGAGAGAGGTGACCAGGAAAAGATGTATTTTGAGAAGAGTTCCAGGGATGGTAAGTAGAACCTTACGGGAGGATATTGATATCCTTTCCAATAGATGACAGTATTGATTTGATTATGGTTATGAAACTGGAAGAAGATTGCAGCAGGGTAGATGAAAAGACAGGGGAGTAAAGTGATACATAGGGCTGGCCTGATGTGTGTTGTGTGTGTGTGTGTGTGTGTGTGTGTGTGTGTTTTCTGTGTTTGCACATGCACATGAGAAATATCTAAATGATTCTGTGGGTGCAATGTTGGGCCTGGAAGCAAGAAGACGAACCTCAGACACTTCTAATTGTGTTACCCTGGCCAAGGTGCATAACCTCTGTCTGCCTCAATTTCCTTATTTGCAAAATGGGGATAATAATAATAAGCAGCTACCTCCCAGAGTTGTTGTATCAAATGACACAGTATTTGGAAAATGTTTTGTAAACCTTGAAGTGCTATATAAAAACTGTTATTATTAGTTTATTCTTATATGCATACATATATTCAATTCTCTTGTTTTTAATATATGTTGACTTTTTTTGTTTTTACATAGTTCACATTCTCCCTGTATTTTCCTCCAACCCTGAGAACCATCTTTTTTTTTTTCCTTTAGTTTTTGCAAGGCAGCAGGGTTAAGACTTACCTAAGGCCACACAGCTAGGTAATTATTAAGTGTCTGAGGTCACATTTGAACTCAGGTCCTCCTGACTCCAGGGTAGGTGCTCTATTCACTGTGTGACCTAGCTGCCCCAGAACCATCTTTTATAATGAAGAATTTTAAAAAGGAAAAAGAGAAAGAAAAAAAATTTAAGCATAATAGATTAACAAAAATCTGACATTGTGTACAATGTTCAACAGTCTTGGACCCCCAACCTCTGCAAAAGAACTCTTTAAGACCAGGCTTGTTCTTTATAATTTTGTAACATTCAATTTCTGTTTTGTAGTTGTTCTTTCCAGTTTACATTGTTATAGTCATTATATTTGTTTACCTGCCTTTTCTTGCTTATCTGTATTCATCATGCTTGTTTCTTACAGAGCAGTAATATTCAATTATGTTTATATGTTGCAATTTGTGTCACCATTCCTCATGACCAGCATTTACATTACTTCTGGTTCTTTGCCATCACAAAAGTACTGCTTTAAATACTTTTGACGTATGTAGAACCTTTCTTTGTCACTGAACTTCTTGGGTCATATGTCTAGTAGTGAAATCTAGATCAAATAGTGTGGGCAGTTTATAGACTTTTATTTGTATGATTCCAATTTTCTTTCCAGAATGGATGTACCAGAAACATACCTTCACTAACAGTGTTGTTAGTTTAATTGACCAAATACATTAACATGACTTCATAAAATGAAAGTAAACTTCTTTGTAAACACAAAGAAGATTGGTAAACAAAAAAACCCCCCAATCTTCTGTTTTTATTTTTTTTTTTTGGAGCCTAGCCTGTCATAACATTTAGGGTTAGTGTGGCTATGACCACTTCTCCAGCATGAAATTCCAACCTTTCCATTTTGGAATCTTGGAGACTTGTATTCCCTGTACTTGAAGGGGGAGTGCTAGGGTAGGCTCTTGTGGTCAATACCTGTTTAATCAGGGCTCCACTTATTACAGCAAAGATGAGGTGCTCAGTATGTTGTTCTGCCCTATGTAGGGGATGGTGTCCTGACTAAGCCAGGTATATTAGAGGAAAGGGATAAGAAACTAGCTTGATGCATGGGAAACAGTGCTAAACTTGGAGTCAGAGAAGCAGCGCTTGATTTCCAGGGCCCCTGCCTCCTCTGTGATCTTGGGTTAATCATTTAACCTCTCTGGACATCAGTTTCCTCATTTGTAAAATGATGACATTTAAGGTCCCTTTTAACTCTCAGTATCCAAGCAATAACCTCTCCCCAGAACCGTGATTTAACCCATCTCTTCCTCCTGCTTTGGTTTTGGGATGATCATATCTACATTTAGATGAGCACCCTGATTATGATTGCCCCTCATATTTCCTTTGCAGTTATGTTGGCTTAGCATTTAAGTTTGAATTAAAAAGAACCAAATAAAGACCAATTATTTTCAGCTTCACTGGGCAGATCAAATCATCTGTGAAACTTCCTAAATCCCAAACCCTACTACTGGTCTCTGGGAAAGATGACTCAGATGGGAGAACAGATAACTACTGGTAGTAGATAGTAGAAAACCTGATTACTTAAGGGGTCCATTCTCATATCTATAAATCAGGCAAATAGCATCCATAATAGTAATTTAGGACTTTATCTTGTTCTTGAATCATACCTTACTAAGTATATTTAGGCCTGTTTTCTCCTCAGATGATAATGAATTGTCAGTATCAACCATGTGAAATTCAGTAGGGATCTTTTGCCATACTAGTTTTTTAATTGATGAATATATCAGTTCAAAACAAAATGAGATTCAAGAGCTTTTACTTATAAATGTATTCATGAAGTATTTTATTTTTTCTTCTGTTAATCTGGGTAGTTTATATTTTTATAAATATTCATCCAATTCACTCAGATTATCAAATTTATTGGCATACAGTTGGGTAAAAATAGTTCCTAATTAATTTCCTCCTCATTGGTGATAAATTCACCCTTTTCATTTTTGATACTGTTAATTTGGTTTTTTCTTTTTTAAATTAGATTAACCAAAATCTATTTTATTGATTTTTTTTCATAAAGCCAGCTCTTAGTTTTATTTATTAGATCAGTGATTTTCTTGCCTTCAATTTTATTAATTTCTCCTTTGATTTTCAGAATTTTTATTTGGTATTTAATTGAGGATTTTTAATTTGTTATTTTTCTAGCTTTTTTAGTTGCATGTTCAATTCATTGGTCTCTTTCTCTATTTTATTCATGTAAGCATTTAGGGTTATAAAATTTCCTCTAAAAACTGCTTTGGCTGCATCCCATGAATTTTGGTATGATGTCTCATTGTTGTCATTTTCTTGGATGAAATTGTTGATTATTTCTATGATTTGTTATTTGGTCTACTCATTTTTTAAAATTAGATTATTTAGTTTCCAATTTTTTAAAAAGTTTTTGCAAAGCAGTTGGGTTAAGTGACTTGCCCAAGGTCACAAATGAACTCAGGTACTCCGGACTCAAATAATTTTAACGACTGCTGCTTTATAAATATAATCTTAGCTCTGGGACTGCTAAATCACTTTCCTTTGCAATTTTTTTCATTAATTCCCTTGTTATTCTTTTTTTTAAGATTTTTTTTTTATGGGGTGGCTAGGTGACGCAGTGAATAAAGCACCGGCCCTGGAGTCAGGAGTACCTGGGTTCAAATCTGGTCTCAAACACTTAATAATTACCTAGCTGTGTGGCCTTGGGCAAGCCACTTAACCCCATTTGCCTTGCAAAAATCTAAAAAAAAAAAGATTTTTTTTGCAAGGCAGTGGGGTTAAGTGGCTTGCCCAAGGCCACACAGCTAGGTAATTATTAAGCATCTGAGGTTACATTTGAACTCAGGTACTCCTGATTCCAGGGTTGGTACTCTATCCACTGCACCATCTAACTGCCCCGTGTACCACTTAGCTGCCCCTCCAAATAATTTTTGATTTATCTTTCCATTGCCTTTTATTACATAATTTTTATTGCATCACATACACATTCTTCAGAGCCATGGTTTCCAGACTTGTAACCAACATGATCCTAAGGGATATATAGGCAATCATTTTGGAGAATGAGATGACAGGCCACACCTCATCTTCCTTTTTATAGCTATTTATAGTGCTTGCCTCCACTATTGATCCATCATCACCTAACATTCCTCTACTACCTTCCCTCTATTCCCTCAGCTGTTCCCATTGTTCTAGTTTTCAACCTTTCCCTTTTGCACCTGTCTTGGACTTGGTGCAGTTAAAGCCTGACCACAATATAGAATGCAACACCTACCTCCCCACACACAGCATCAGCTATGCTATTGAGAAAATGTGCCCTGAAGCACTCTTTTTGCCCTCTTTTCCTATGAACAACTTGAGGCTACATCAGGCTCTCATCAGTGAGCTTTGTGCTCAGGGCAGTGTCTTGTAAAGTCAGAGCCCCCTCACCCTCTCACCACCTTTTCATCTTAAGTGAAACAAAATGAATTATACAGAATGAGCAAGCATGGGTGGGTTGCATTTTGTACTACAAGTCCCATTACTTTATTTCTCTCCTTATAATGTACTCCTCTTCCACACTTCCCTAGTTCTTTTGAGGGCATCAACATTCTTGAAGTCAGACTCAACCCAAGGGGCATTTTTACCTTCTCATATCTTGAATTCATCCTCTTTTCTCTCTTAACAAATTTAGCTTCTCGTTATTTTTTGCCAGGACTATTATCATGACTTTCTAGGTGCTCTCTCTTAAGTTTCTTCCCAGTTCATTCATCCATACTCCATATACTTGCCAAGGTGATTTTCTCATAGTCAAGTTTGACCATATGGTCCCTTCTATCCAGTAAACTCTAGGTATTCCATGGTTGCCATTAGTTTTCCCTATACTCTAGGGTGTGAAGTCAAACTCAAATAGAAAGGGAGGAGGCACAAAGCTATACACAAGCATCCCTGGCAACCACATATTGACTTAGAAAACCACAAGTTAACACTATATATGTTCTGTTGTATTTATATTTATTTTGTTAAATATTTACCAGCTATATTTTTTTATTTTGGGGTTTTTTTTTGTTTTTTAAATTTATTTTTTATTCTCATTTTGTACAAATGTTTTTTACATTAATAAAATATTCTTGTTTACAAGTAAACAAAATACCCCTCCCCCATGAATATAGATAGACTTGCTTGGGCGAAAAAAGTAAAAGGGAGAGAAAAAAATTAAAATTAAAAAAATAATAGTAATAATTGTAGGTATGGCCAGGTGGCACAATGGACAGAGCACCAGCCCTGGAGCCACGCCCATATCCAGCCTCGTAAACCCAACAATCACCCAGCCGTGTGACATGAAAGCCACCTGATCCCCACTGCCCTGCAAAAACCAAAAAGAAGAAAAAAAAGACCCAAAATAAAATAAAATAGTAATAATAGGGGTGGCTGGGTGGCAGACAGAGCATTAGCCCTTGAGCCAGGAGCACCTGGGTCCAAATCTGGCCCCAGACACCCAAAGATCACCCTGCTATGTGGCCCCAGGCAGGCCACCCAGCCCCACTTGCCCTGCACCCTCCCCCAAATAATAATAAAAAATGTGCTTCAGTCTTTGTTCCAACACCAACAACTCTGTCATGGGTGGATCACATTGTTTATGATAGGTCCATCACAAAAGTTACTTCCATATTTTTCCAACGTTGCCATTGCTGATCGCAACTCCCTCCTTTCTTATTTCTCCACTACCATGTACTATATTTTCTCTCTCTTTTCACTCTGACTTTGCTGTAGGGTAGCTGAGTGGTGCAGCAGACAAATCCCTGGTCCTGGGGCCAAGAAGCCCTGAGCCCCCATACCACCCCTTAGGCCCAGAATCTACCTGGCCCTATGGTCCTGGACAGGCCATCCAATCCCAGCCCCTTGCAAGAAGTAAGAAAGAAAATGTGTTATATCTGACCACTCTCCCCCCCATGGTCCATCCTCTCCTCCTTTATTCACATCCCCACCCCTTCCCCCTGCTCCCCCCTCCTTCTTACTCCAGATGTCTATACCCCATTGAGTATACATGCTGTTTCCTCTCCTAGCCATCTCTGATGAGAGCAAAGGTTCCCTCATTCCCCCTTGCCTCCCCCCTTCCATATCATTGCAATAGCTTCATTGTAATAAAAAAAATCTTATCATGTGAAATATCTTGGACTATTCCCCCTCTCCTTTTTCTTTCTCCCATTCCATTTCCCTTTTTTCCTATTGACTCTATTTTTACACCATATTTTATCTTCGAATTTAGCTTTCTCCTGTGCTTCAACTATAAAAGCTCCCTCTACCTGCTCTTCATATGAGTATTATCAGTGTCATTTTTCTATGCAGGAATACATGCAGTTCATCCTCATTAAGTCCCTCATATTTCCCCCCTCTCCTCCAGTCTCCATGCTTTACCTGAGTCCTGTATCTGAAGATCAAACCTTCTGTTCAGCTCTGGCCATTCCAAAAGGAACATTTGAAATTCCCCTGGTTCATTGAAAGTCCATCTTTTTCCCTGGAAGAGGACATTCAGCCTTGCTGGGTACTTCATTCTTGGCTGCATTCTAAGCCCTTTTGCCTTCTGGTTATATTGTATTCCAAGCCCTACGAGCTTCCCATGTAGTTGCTGCTAAGTCCTGTGTGATCCTGACTGCAGCTCCATGATATTTGAACTGTGTCCTTCTGGCTGCTTGTAATATTTTCTCTTTGACTTGGGAGTTCTGGAACTTGGCTATAATGTTCCTAGGGGTTGGTTTTTTGGGATCTCTTTCTCAGGGGGATCAGTGGATTCTCTCCATTTCTATTTTGCCCTCTGCTTCTACAATATCAGGGCAATTTTCTTGTAGTAATTCTTTGAAAATGATGTCAAGGCTCTTTTCCTGATCATGACTTTCAGGTATTCCAATAATTTTTAAGTTATCTTTCCTAAGTCTGTTTTCCATATCAGTTGTTTTTTCAATGAGATATTTCACATTTTCTTCTAATTTTTCATTTTTTATTTTTGGTTTGAAGTATTGATTCCTGATTTCTGGTAAATTCTTCAATCTCCCTGAATTCTATTCTTTGTCTGAAGGATTTGTTCTCAGAGAGTTTTCTTATCTCTTTTTCCATCTGGCCAATTTTGCTTTTTAAAGCATTCTTCTCCTCAATAACTTTTTGAACTGTTTTATCCATTTGGCCTAAGCTGTTTTTTAGCATGCTATTTTCTTCAGCATTTTTTTGGATTTCCTTGACTAAGTTGCTGACTTCATTTTCATGTTTTTCCTGCATCTCTCTCCTTTCTTTTCCCAGTTTTTCTTCCAACTCCCTCATTTAATTTTCAAAATCTTTTTTGAGCTCTGTAATAGCCTGAGCCCAATTTCTGTTTTTCTTGGAGTCTTTAGATGCAGGAGCTTGTGCTTCCTCATCTTCAGACTGAGTATTTTGATCCTTCTTGGGCTCACTTGCAAAATATTTCTCAATAGTCTTCCTTTTGTTTCTCTGCTTGCTCATTTTCCCAGCCTGGGCCTGGTTTTGGGGTGCTTCCTGAGCTTTTGGCACACTCCCCCAAGGGTCTCAGTGTGTGAGGCTCTGCCCTCCCTCCTGGTCTGTGAATGACCATTAGCGACCCCCCCTCTGCTACGGGGCCGAGGGGGGTGGGGCTGCTGTTCTATGGGGGGGGGGGGCCTAGACTGCGATCAGGATCTGAATGTGGTCAGAGCCCCAGAGTCCAGTTCCAGGGGCAGAGGACAGAGCTCTGCAGTCTCTCTTCACTCCCCTCCCTCAGCTCAATGGGCTCATGCCCTAGGGGCTCCTGCTTACTGGCTCCGCCTGCTTCTGGTTCCTGGATCTGGGCTGTTGAGACCATGCTGCTCACTGTGTGCCCTGAGGGCTGGGCTTCAGGTGTCTGCTCTGGCATAGGTCCCCCCCCACTGTTCCCCCAGGTTGTGCCGGTGCTCCCCGGGGCGTAGCTCAGGAAATTCCACTGCTGCTGTGAGGCATGGCTCCCAGTGTTCTGGGGCTGCCTCCGGGAGGCTGAAGTTCTTTCGCTCTGGCGGGCCCCCCCTCTGGCGAGCTGCCCCTCCAACCCCGGGGAGCAGAGCCTTTCTGCTGTTTTCCAGGTTACCTTGAGTAGGAGAACTGCCTCACTGGGTCCCATTGTGGGTTGTGTCTCTTGGAAGTTTAGTTAGAGTCCTTAGCTGATGAGTTTTATCAGAGAGCTCCTAAGACTGGATCCCTTCTCGTCGCCATCTTGGCTCTGCCCCCCCCCCCCCCCCCCCCCCCGCCACATTTTAATATGGTTTTGGCTGCATTCAGGGCTGCTGCTGCATTGAAGCCAATGCTTTAAGATAGACACAGGGAGTTTTTCCCCCTCAAAATAAAACATTTAATCTCATTCTAATTCGTAGTTAATACTAATTTTTATCACTAAAAATATTTTTGGTGAGTGCAAGGAGATTCTTTATCATTAAATAAAATGAAAATAAATTAATATGTTGTCTTTCATCTTTATCTTCCATTTTTATTATCTTTTTGCAATTGTTTTATATTGTTCAAAATAGTACAGTTTTATGAGTAAATTTATATATAATGTTAATATAGTACAAAATACATATTTAGAATTTAGAGATAACATATTTTGTTGATGTACAATCAGATTTTTTTATATATTTGATCTAAAGAAGTTTGCTTTTGAGAACCAGGAGAATGTAAACAACTTGAAGGCTAGGAGAACTTAAAACATTACTTTGTCTTTCTATTTCTACCTCATAGTGAGCACTTAATAAATGCTTTTCTTATGCCAAGTAATTAATGATTGTTAGTCAGCCCAACCTAATTTCTTTAGAAATTTATTGATGCATTTTATATGGTAGCTCATTTTAGTTGCTATAGTATTGAGTTCTCCAAAGAGATGATTATGGCAGAATTTGAGAATTTATAGATTACATATGTCTTTACATTTTCTCTGAAACTTTAAAAGGATCATCATTTTAAAAGCAATTCAAATAATACTTTTTAAGCATATACTGTATTAACTAGAAAATAGTATATATGAAGGAGAACAAGTCTCTGATACTAACTCCCAGGGAGAATGAGGTTATTGGATCTTTAGAGCTCAGGATTTCTGAGTTGCAGTAAACTACCATTTGAATGTCTGCATTAAGTTTGTTATTGGGATTGTGAACTCCGAAACCTGAAAGGTACACTGGACGTCATGTTGAGCTGACTTCATATTCATCTTCCAGACAACTAGTTGTTTGACCCCAGATAAGTTATTTGACCTCTGCTGGCCTTAGTTTTCTCAACTGTTAAAACGGATGATAACAGTAGCACCTACTTCCCAGGGTTGTTGAGCTCACAGAGGAGGTCTTTGATAAATAAATCCTTCCTTACCTTCCTGAAGCTACCCAGTTATGTGGGCTTTGGTTGAAGATCAATCTGTGACATTATGAAATCTTTTTGAACTTCACTATCTTCCTATGTAAAATGGAGACATGACTTACATTACCTGGTAATACAGTTTTAATAGATTTGCAAACTGTTTCCCTTTCATTAGCTGTATGTAGAAGGAAGTGCTGCAACAATGACCATTTTACAGATGAAGTTGAGACTTGGGAGGTAAAGCTTGTAAATATCAGAGCTGGGCCTAGATGCCCTGGTCTTCCTACTTCTGTGCTAGTGTAGATTTTCTCTCTCTGAAGGAAGAGCCTTTCTTGGGGGAAGAGATCTTAGCTTATTCTGATAATATTTGTAAGTACTTAGCACTGAATCTAGCACATAATAGGTGCTGGCACCCTTATTTCCTTTCTTCTAGTCCCCCCTACATTATACATAATAGATTTATTTGTTGACTGTTGAAATAAATATGAAAATTTATAGTACATTAATTTTTCTCTTTTCTTCTAAAGGCTTCCTCTGATGCCTCAAAGTCCAGAAATGACCCTGACTTTGTGTAGCCAAAATGAGAAGGGCACAAACTCTGAAAATCTTAGAAGCTAGGGAGGTTGTAAGTATAAGCCAAGGGACTGGTTGTCTCTTTTGTCCAAAGACTAAACTTGCTTAAATATGGAGAATTCTGTTACCAAAAGGCTGGGCACTGAAGGATCAGTTTTTTCCCCCTAAGTCATTCATAAAATCTTAATGTATATAAAATATTAGGCAGGGGTTTAGAATTGTTTTAATGGAGGTGGAATCCACATTGATAAAATCATGAATCAGATTATCAAAGCTTTCTTTTTTCAGTCTTTTGTTGTCTCCTAGGAGGCAAAACAATCAAGTATAAATTATTGTTAATTTTAATCAAGCATGATTAATTGCACAGCTTCCCTTTTCAGATCTTTTTGATTACTTATTAGTATTGTTTGTCATCATTATTAATAATAGCTCATAGTTGTAACACTTAGAGATTTATAAAGTACTTTTTTATAATAACCCCATGAAGTAGCAAATGCAAAGATTACCTATATTTTTAACTTTTAAAATTTATATTTATTTTATTTTTGTACAAATGATGTTTTTTAATACATTATTAAAATATTCTTGTCTAAGAGTAAATATAATACCCCCTCCCCCAAAAAATATAGACCCTCATGAGCAATAAAAATAAAGTAAAGGAAAAAATTAAAATTAAAAAATAATAAAAATAATATGGGCAGCTAATAGGACATTTTGGATGGAGCATCGGCCCTGGAGTCAGGAACACCTGAGCCCAAATCTGGCCCCAGACACCCAACAATCACCCAGCTGTGCAACCCTGGGCAAGTCACCCCAACCCCACTGCCCTGCAAAAACCAAAAAAAAAAAAATACCAAAATAAAATAAAATGGTAATAATAATAATAATAATAATAATAGTAGGGGTGGCCAGGTGGCGCAGTGGACAGAGCACCGGCCCTGGAGTCAGGAGCACCCAGGTCCAAATCCAGCCTCAGATACCTAACAATCACCCATCTGTGTGACCCCCAGCAAGCCACCCAACCCCATCTGTCCCACAACCCCCAATAATAATAATAATAATAATAGTAATAATAGTAATTATGCTTCAGTCTGTGTTCCTACATCATCAACTCTGTTGTGGGTGGATCACATTCTTTAGGATAAATCCATTACAAAAGCTACTTCATAATTTTCCACTTGCCATTGCTGATTGCAGCTCCCTCTATTCATACTTCCCTACTACCATACACTATATTTTTTTCTCTTTCACTCTGTCCCTCTTCATAAATGTGCTGTAAGGTACTGAGTGGCACAGCAGACTAATCACTGGCCCTGGGGACAAGAGGCCCCAAGCCCACATACCACCCCTAAGGCCTAGCAACCACCCAGCCCTGTAGTCCCAGACAGGCCATCCAATCTCAGCCCCTTGCAAGAAGTAAAAAAGAAAATGTGTTATCTCTGACCACTCTCCTCCATGGTCCACCCTCTCCTCCATCACTCACATCCCCCCCATTCCCCCATCCCCCTTCTCTCCTCCTTATTCTATTGAGTATATATGCTGTTTCCTCTTTGAACCACCTCTGATGAGAGTGAAGGTTCCCTCATTCCCCCTTACCTTCCCCTCTTCCATATCATTGCAATAGCTCATTGTAATTAAAAAAACCTTATTATATGAAATATCTTATCCTATTCTACCTCTCCTTTCTCTTACTCACATTACATTTCCCTTTTAGCCATTGATTCCATTTTTACAATATATTATATCTTCAAACTCAGCTCTCTCCTGTGCATCATCCATAAAAGCTCCTTCTACCTGCTCTGTTAAATGAGAAGTTTCCTATGAGTATTATCAGTATCATTTTTCTATGCCAGAATACATGCAGTTCATCATCATTAAGTCCATCATATTTTCCCTTTCTCCTCCACTCTCTATGATTCACCTGACTCCTATACCTGAAGATCAAACTTTCTGTTCAGCTCTGGCCATTCATTCCAACAGGAACATTTGAAATTCTTCTGGTTCATTGAAAGTCTGTCTTTTCCCCTGGAAGAGGACATTCAGTTTTGCTGGGTAGTTGATTTTCAGTTACATTCTGAGCTCTTTTGCCTTCCAAAATATTATGTTCCAAGCTCTGTGAGCCTTTAATATAGTTGCTGCTAAGTCCTGTGTGATCTTGACTGTAGTTCCACAATATTTGAATTGTGTCCTTCTGGCTGATTGTAATATTTTCTCTTTGACTTGGGAGTTCTGGAACTTGGCTATAGTATTCCTGGGGGTTGGTTTTTTTCTTTTTTGATCTCTTTCTGGGGGAGATTGGAGGATTGTCTCAATTTCTATTTTGCCCTCTGCTTCTAGGATATCTGGGTAATTTTACTGTATGAATTCTTTAAAAATGTTGTCAAGGGTCTTTTCTTGATCATGACTTTCAGGTATCCCAATGATTTTTAAATTATCTTTCCTGAATCTGTTTTTCAGATCAGTTTTTTTTCCCCCAATGAGATGTTTCACATTTTCTTCTAATTTTTCATTCTTTTGGTTGTGAAGTATTGTGTCCTGGCTTTTTGTAAAGTCAGCAGCTTCTGTTCCATTCTAGATCTGAAGGATTTGTTTTCCTCAAAGAGCTTTCTTATCTCTTTTTCCATCTGGCCAATTCTGTTTTTTAAGCATTCTTCTCCTCAATTTTTTGAACTGTTTTATCCATTTGACCTAAGCTGGTTTTTAACATGCTATTTTCTTCAGCATTTTTTTGGTTCTCCTTGACTAAGCTGCCAACTTCTTTTTCATGATTTTTCTGCATCTCTCATTTCTTTTCCCAATTTTTCTTCTATCTCCCTCACTTGATTTTCAAAATCTTTTTTGAGCTCTGTCATAGCCTGAGCCTAATTTCTGTTTTCTTTAGATATAGGAGCTTGTACTTTCTTATCTTCAGATTGAGTATTTTGATCCTTCTTGGAATCATAGACAAAGTATTTCTCAATGGTGTTCCTCTTTTTTCTCTGTTTACTCATTTCCCCAGCCTGTGCCTGGTCTTGGGGTGCTTCCTGAGCTTTTGGGTATTACTGAGACACCATACCCCCCCCCCCCACCACAAGGGTCTCAGTATGTGAAGCTCCGTCCTCCCTCCTGGACTGTGAATGACCACAAACATACCCCTCTGCCACGGGGCTGAGATGGGAGGGGGGCTGCTGTTCTATAGGGGGCCTAGAGTGTGATCAGTATCTGAATGTGGTTAGAGCCCTAGAATCCTGTTCCTGGGACAGAGGACAGACCTCGGAAGTCTCTCTCTACTCCCCTACTTAGGCTGAGCACTCAAGGCTGAGTTGCCTGGGGGCTCCTGCTTACAGGCTCTGCCTGGTCCTGGATCTAGGCTGCCACAGCCACGCTCCTCACTGAGTGTCCTGAGGGCTGGGCTTCGCTAGCTCACCTTGGAAGAGGCCCCCCTGCTGATCTTGCTCTCTGAGTGTAGGTCAGGAAACTGCCCCTGCTGCCCTGAGCAGTGTCTCCCAGCACCCTAGGGCTGCCTCCAGGAGGCTGAAGTTCCTTCACTCTGGGGGCTGCCCCTTTAACCCCATGGAGCAGAGCCTTCCCACTATTTTCCAGGTTACCTTGGGCTGGAGAACTGCCTCACTGGATCCCTCTGTGGGTTCTGTCTCTCGAAAATTTAGTTAGAGTCCTTATTTTATAAGTTTTGAGAGAGAGCACCTAAGAGAAGATCTCCTCCTGTCGCCATCTTGGCTCAGATTACCTATATTTTATATGAGAAGAAACCAATATTAAAAAAGGGTTAAGTGATTTGAGCAAATCACAAAGATGGGAATTTTTCTGATCTTGGAGTTGAGCCTTTGTCTTCTGACTTGAATCTTGTGCTCTTTTCACTTCCTCAGGCTTCTTTATAAATGGTCTGCTATTTTTGCATGTAGTTAATTCTCATCTGTACCATTGGAGAGAAGTTCTATCAAAATAAGACAAAAACCAGTTGTGTTCAAATTTCATAGCTAGAATGAACCTCAAAGATAATTCTCTATTCAAAAATCCCTTCTATATCATCCCTAGCAAAGTGGTCATCTAACATATACTTAAAGATTTTATGAGGAGGTTTCCACTACTACTCCAGGCTGCCAATTCCAGTTTTAATTAGCTCTATTTGTTATGAACTTTCTCCCCTTATATTTCTTTTTTACAAAAAAAGCACTGCCCTTTTGACTTTGTTTTGCTCCTAATTCTGCCCTCTGGGACCAAACGGTGTTTGAAGAAAGCTGTAAACACTTCTAGGCTAAACATTCTTAGATTCTTCAACTAATTCATAATATGTCATGTTCCACAGTCTTTATAATCCTGATTTACTTTTTTTGCCACAGTCCAGCTTTTTACTGTCTTTACTAAAATGTGGTGCCCCAAACTGAATACAGTGTACCAGGTGTGATTTGCTAAGGGAAAGTATAATAGTACAATTACCTCTATGTAAGAATAATTGTGATAATATTTCAAAATATGTTCCCTTCTTAATTACTAGGATTTTACTTAGACATCTAAATAAAATTACCTTTTTTTATGGATAGAGTGAAGAGATGAAGACTCCAAGATTATTAGAAACCATCTCTTCACTTTCATCTCTTTATGCCACCCAGTCATCAAGTTTTATCTATTCTACTTTTACAATTACTCTAATATCTCTCTGTGAATTCACATTTACCCTCTCATTTTGAGTTGTTACTGCCTTTTTCCTGGATTGTTGGAATAATGTGATTGGTCATGCTCCTCTAATCTTTCCCTTTTCTGATCCATCTGACAAACAACTACTGCTTTTACTGCTGTCTAAAGCAGAGGAATCTGACTGCCATTCGTTGGTTCAAGAAACTCTAGTAGACTACTTTTGCTTCTAGGATCAGGTGCAAATTCCTTTGTTGAAAATCTTTTATAAATATGATTCTAACTCACCTTTCAGTTTTACACCATTTATTTTGTAGTTCAGTCAAATTGACCTATTGGCTGTCTCTGATGAACAATCTTAAATCTACCACCTTTGTGTCTTTGTAAAGTCTGTCCTCCAGACTTTCCCCAGAAGGGAAAGATATTCCCTTCTCACCTCTGCTGTTTAGCATTTCTATCTTCTATATAGCTTAATTCTACTACTACGTTCTACTAGGCATTTCTAGCTTTTCTCATCAGAAAGTGTCTCCCTGCCAAATTCCTTTACATTTCCTTTGAATATGTTTTGTGTTTCTGTATTAGAAAGAACACCCCATTAGAATGAACAGCATTTCATTTTTGTCTTTTTAACCCCCAGAGCCTAATAGTTTATGGCACATAGTAGATTAGAAAGGGCTATCCAGGATAATGGAAACTCATCTGTTTGTCCCAATATTTTTTCACCTTGCACATTTTATTACCTGTCTTTGTTTCATTCCATATTTGAAAATAATATCTTCTTTGCTTTGGCCTTCCAGTGAATCAATGTGACCTTAGATTCAGAACTGAAAGAGGCCTTGGGGTCATTTTATCCTTCCTCTTCATTTGTGGATAAGGAAACTGAGGTTTAGAGAGTTCATGTCTTGCTGAAGGTCATGTAGGTGGTATGTGACAAAACCAGAAACTGAGTCCAAATCCTCTCACTCCAAATGTCCAATTTTTCTGCTTTACTCCTTAATTGTCACTTTCTCAATATATCTATTGCTACTATCATTCCTGTCATCTCACACCTAATTTCATATCTTAGCTAATCTACCTATTTCCATCTTGTGTACCCTATAGCGCATCCCATATAGCCACTACTCAGTGGATATTTTAAAAGAAATTATACTGACGACTTTTGTTTTTATCCCAGTCATTTTGAAATTCTTATCTCTCTACCCCTGTTGAAGTTGAAGGGGAAAGCCCTTGTAACAAAGAAAGTTATGCAAAAATACCAGATATATTGACTGTCTAGCAATGTGTATGGCATTTTGCTCTTAATGGTCTTTTAATTTAGATTATTTTTGTGATCATATTTTTTTTTAGGTTTTTTTTTTTTGGCAAGTCAAACTGGGTTAAGTGGCTTGCCCAAGGCCACACAGTTAGGTAATTATCAAGTGTCTGAGATTGGATTTGAACCCAGGTACTCCTGACTCCAGGGCCGGTGCTTTATCCACTACGCCACCTAGCTGCCCCCGTGATCATATTTTTAATTCTGCTTATTTCATTTTATGTCAATCGATTCGTACATATATTCCCATACTACAAATTCTTCATACTTATCACTTCTTAGTACATTTAATTCATATGCCATGGTTTATCTAATCATTCTTCTGACTGATGGTCATTCACTTTTTTCCAATTTTTTGCTATGGTAGATCAATTTTAAAACACAACTTTCATCATTTAACACTTCTTGTTTTGATCTTTCTGCCTTCCTCCCCTCCTTACATTTCACCAGCTAAAAAATAGTTCTGACTTTGTTACTCTACTGTTCAGAAATCTCTCTACTGTTCAGAAATCTGTCTTGCCCTTCACTGCTGTGAAGTCTAGATTCCTTCAAGGCCCTTTACAATTTGATATCATCATACTTTTCCTTCTTCTTTCAATGCTTTTTATTTTTTCAAACTAGACTAGTTTCCTGTCTTAGAATGCATTGCGGGTATTACAGTGGATCAGTCAAAAAAGCTTTTAAATAGTTAACACTTTTTTTTAAAGCACACTCATTTTTTATTCATTTTTTTAGTTTTAAATTCTCTGCCCCCACTCCCCCCCCCAAAACCCCCAAAGATAGGACGAGGTAAAAAAAATGCTTCGGTCTTTCTTTACTCTCGAAAGTGGATAGCATATTTTATTATGAGTCCTTTGAAATTATTGTATTTGTGTTGATCAGAATTACCAAATCTTTCAAAATTGATCATCTCTACAATATTGCTATACCTGGTAAGAGATTTCAGAAAAAAAATTAAAAATGGAGTGGTCCTAGGATTTAAAGGGCTCAAAATGTGTTAAGATAACTTGGTCACATAAATAGGTCTTTTTCCTCTTTGTTTGATCTCCTTGTGGTAATAATGATGAATGATATTGTGTCAGGCATTGTGCTAAATGCTGGAGATCCAATTCTTGCTTTCATGGAGCTCACATTCTATTAGAGAATACACCATGTAAATTAATAAGTATATTTAGGTATATGCAAGATTTATATGGAGTAACAGGGAGATAAACCCAGGGGAAGGAATAAGCATCTGAGCAGGGAAAAAGGGCTTCCTGTAGAAGGAAAGTTCTGAATTGAGACTTGAAGGAGGACAAGGAAACTAGAAAGGATATCTGCCCTCATTTTAGTGACAAAATAGAGGTACAACCAAATACTTCAAATTTTATAAAATCATGAAAGGTTTATAAAATCATAAAACTGGAAGGAAGTCTTAATAGTCATCAAATTCAGCTTCCTCATTTTACAGATGAAGAAGGGAAGCCCAGATAAAGTCATGGAAAGTGACTTGTCTAGAAGAACCAAAACTAGTCTCCAGATTCCTGGTTCAGTGTTTTTTTAATATTATGAATTGTGATTGGGTAGCAGTCTATATAAAGATGAGAGAGGGTTTGTTTGTGCATCTGTGATAGGTGTGGATGTCCTGACAATGACAATTTCTTCCTGAAGGGTTTTGATGTAGATGGCATAATACTTGTCTTGTGGTTGGTTGGTTTGTTTTTATTAATAACCTGTTACCACACCCCAGACAGAAACCTTTTTTTTTAGGGGGAAGGACCTAGTTAATGTCTAATGTTGAGTTGTGGCAATCCTACTACTTACTGACTAAACTCATTGTAATTCCTGGCTTAGATTGGTGGATCAGGTTATGGAATGTGGTTATTTGACATCCTGTTTAAGATATCATTTCCTTAGAGGTCTCTTGATTTAAACACACACCTGGTTAGAAATTGGAGAAAAAAGTTAACAAATGGAGTGGTCCTAGGATTTAATGGCTCAAAATGTGTAAAGACAGCTTGGTCACCTAAAGCAATTTTCAGCATCTGTTTTCCAAAAGTAAAGGTAAGAATTTTTCATTTCTAGACTGCTGAAAAATTCAAAAACTCTGTGGACTCTTGTTTAGTTGTGTATGTTTCCTATTGGGATATTCAACTTTGACATTTCTGGTTCTCTCTAAATATATAGTTTCCTGGTCTTTATAATAGGATGAGAGTGTTTTACTAGACTAGCTTCCCCTTTGGAATAAAGGAAATTACAAAGAGCTATTCTAGCATAACAACTCCAGGATTTGGGAAAGGAGCTGATAGAGGTCATGAACAGGAAAGATCCCTGAGAAAGTAAGCAGAGTCTGTACACTAGAGATTTGCCTAAGGTTTTAATATATGGATGATTGGATGAAAACTTTTTTGATAGTATTAGACATCCAGTGTGATAGGGCCGAAACAGCACTGAGGTTAGAATTAAGGGGGGGAAACAGAGGGAGAAATTCAGGTTCTGTGTTGACCTCCATTGAGGGATAAGGAGAAACAGATTGAAGCCTTATATATTAGGTACTTAGGTTGCAGAGAAGGAAGCATCCAGGCCAGGAAACACCCTTTGCTGGGAAATTCTCTATTATATATTCCTTCATTAAAATGATTTCTAGAGCTCTGCTTTCCAACTTAATTTGAACTATTCTGGAATTTCTTCATGCTGCTTCATGATTTCTGGAGAATTGGTAGAATTTTTTTTTTTTTTTGCTGGGGGTGGTAGTGGTGGTGTTTCCTTAAGAGTGTGCTATTAATTCAGTGTTGTCAACTTTAAAATATTCAGAATAATTTTTTCTTCTGTATTTGCATTTCACTGTTGGTTTAACTTTTGGGGGAACTTGCTTTGTATCCATCTTTTTCTCTCAGGCTTTTTGTATTTTAGCCTTTGTCTCATTCTCAGAAGTTTGCCTTGGACTTTTTCTTTCAACTTTGATTCCTTTCTCTTCACTTACTGTGGGGCTGACCTATATGGACATTTGAGGTAGTTGATCTTTGGACTTTTTGATTTGGAGGGTATGGGGACCCTAGCTTCTTCTTTACTCAAAATAAACTCCATGGAGAGTAGTTTGAGAAGATAGATTTTTAATTCCAGTTTTGTGCTACTCTGTCATTTACTTCATTCCTTCCACCCAAATTGTACTGCCTATGTTAGAAGTTCAGGCTGGATAGTCTTTATTTCCTGTCTGACTCTGCTTCTGACTTCTGAATTTCAATATCATCTCTCTCCTTGCATTCCTTTTCTTTTTATTTTTGTGGGTTGTCTTCTTCATTATAATGTAAACTCCTTGATGGCAGGAAATGTATTTGTCTCCCTAGAACTTAATTCAACAATGTTTTGCACATGGTAAAAACTTAATAAGTACTTGGTTCCTTCCTCCTTCCCTCCCCCCTCCTTCCCTCCTCCCCTCCCTCCCTCCCTCCCTCCTTCCTTCCTTCCTTCCTTCCTTCCTTCCTTCCTTCCTTCCTTCTTTCCACCCTCCCTCTCTCCCTCCCTCACTTCCAGCCAAGACCCTCAGAGTAAGAGCCTGTTAAACACAAGGTTGTGGAGTTGGTTTCTACTTCTTGTGACTAATATCTGAGGATAAAGGGGAGCAGAGATTTTAAATATTTAAGTACTCTGATGTTATTTAATGAGACTTTTTACCATGTATGATATTTCTGTTCTTTGAACCTATGGATTCCACTTTATTTGCTAAAAGATTTGATATGTTTTACAATAGAATTATTCTAGCTATTGAAGGCTGTTACTTTATTTAATATTTTTGAACTCCATAGGGGCAGCTAGGTGGCTTAGTGGATAGAGCACCAGCCCTGGAGTCAGGAGCACCTGAGTTCAAATGCGGCCTCAGACACTTAATAATTACCTAGCTGTGTGGCCTTGGGCAAGATACTTAACCCCATTGCCTTGCAATATATATATATATATATATATATATATATATATATATATATATATATATATATATATATATATATATATATATATATATGTATTTGAACTCCTGTGAAAACTTGTATAGAAATGTCTACTTATAAAATTAACGATTTAGTTGAAAATATAGTTGGATAAATATATTCTCTTCTTTGGAGATTTCTTTGATTAGAACACAGTAGTTTATAGAATAATAGAAAATTTTAAGTTTATGGGACCTTGCTGGTCATTTAGAACAACCCTTACCTAAAATTCTTCCATAGCATCTCCCATAAATTGTTAATGTTCTTTCCTTTAAAGATTTCTAAAAGGAAATTAGTTCATATCTTCTTAGGAAACCCATTCTGTTTTTGGCTACCCTTTTTATTTTTTAAAATTATATATACACACACACATTTGTTTTCCGAAAATTATATACAATAGTAGTTTTTACTTACCATTTTTTGGTAAGGTTTTGAATTGTATACTTTTTTCCCCATCCTCCCTTCCCTCCCCCTTCCCCTGCACAGAAGGCAATCTGATAATCTTCACATTGTTTCCACATTATGCATTGGTCGAAATTGAATGTGTTGAGAGAAGATGAACTACCTCAATTATTTTTTCCTTGAGAAAGAGATAAAATATTAGAGAAGGCAAAAATATGTAGTATACATAAGCAAACTTTTTTTTAATATGAAGTTAATAATCTTTGGTCTTTGTTTAAACTCCACAGTTCTTTTTCTGGATACAGATGATATTCTCCATTGCAGATACTTTAAAATTGTCCCTGGTTATTGCACTGATGGAATGAGCAAGTCCGTTAAGGTTGATCATCACCCCATGTTGCTGTTAGGGTGTATAATGTTCTTCTGGTTCTGCTCATCTCACTCAGCATCAGTTCTTGCAAATCTTTCAGGCTTCTCTGAAATCCCATCCTTTCTGGTTTCCTAAAGAACAGTAGTGTTCCATTACACAGATACCACAATTTGTTCAGCCCTTTTTAAAAGATTTTCTTCTGTTGATCCCAAATCTGCTTCTTTGAAACTCTCATCCATTGATCCTAGTTCTGTCATTTAGAGTCAAACTAAGTCTGATCCCTATTCTTTCCATTATAAGCCTTCAAATATCTGAAGACAGCATTCATATTTCGCACTTTACTAAAATGTTCTCTTCTCCAAATTAAATATCCTTCTATTCTTTACCAGTCATTGTGTGATTTAGTTTTATTCAAATGCCTTCTCCGTTCTGATTGTTGTCCTCTGGACATGTTCTAACTTATTATCCCTCCTAAAATGTGGAACTCAGACTTGAACATTATATTCTAAATGTGTGCTGACTATGAGAGTGTGCAATAAAATTTCATGCAGGACCCTAGGATTCTTTTCCCTTAACAGGATCAAACTAGTTGGAAAATAGTAAGCTTAATTTTCAGCCTCAGGTAATAGAACATTGTGTTCCTAAGGAACATGCTTTGATGTGGACAACAAAGCATTTTGGAAGTTCTGTGTGAGATCATTGACTTGACCAAGTGATATCCAGAAAGTGTGAACTAGCCAAGAAGCTTGCTTGTGCCATTTAGGCAATACATTGCTACTTTTTTTAATTCTTCCCAAGAGACAAGTTGCCTGCTTTTGCTGTCATTGGTAAAGGACCGAAACTTCTGAGAATTGTAAAAGTGCATTCTTTGAAAAGTCCAGGAAGCCTAGTAATAGGCAAACTTATTTAGTGCTCATATTAAGATTTTGTGAATTTGTTTATTTAATGTCAGAGCACATATATTTATTTTTGTTTACTTATTGAGATAATTCTTCCTGCTCATCCATGTGGATAAATCTTCACTAGACCTTTTCTGAATGTCACATTTTAGGAGAGATGTTTATAAATCAAAGTATGTTCGTAGAAGGACAATCAGAAATGAGAAAGCTACTGTAAATAATGATAAGTACAGGAAGAAAAGAGGCCTGGAGAAAAGAATATTTCTGGGAATGGTATTAGGGATAGAAGACCTGATGGCTCTCTTGAAATATTTAGCTCCAGGTAAGAAGATGAGTAAAAATTGTATCAATACAAAGACTGATAAAAGAGAATTGGACTCACTATCAGAAAGAACTTTTTGTCTGTCTTTGCATACCTTGGTTTGTGTAGTAAGTTCTGTCACCAATATTTTAAGTGGAGGCTGGATGACTACTTGGTGATACTTTAGTAGAGATTCATGTTTCAAGTGAGGGTTGGTATAGATAATTTCTGAAATCCTTTCCAATTTTTCCAGCCTCTCTCACATATCTGTATAGCTCAAACAAAAAGAAATTTGCTATGAGTGCTAAATGCACTATAAAAAGTATTCCTGTTCCATAACTCTTGATCTATTTACTCCTACTCTGTCCTCAACCTTAAGTTCTCCTGCATTAGTGACTCATCTGAATAATTAGCAACATTAGTATTAAATTTATATGACATAAACCTGATAGAAACTGGATAACAATCAATCTCTAAAGTATCTCACTGAAATGGTGAATGGATTGTTGTTATTCAGTTGTTTCAGTTGTGCCCAAATCTTCTGGCCTCATTTGGAGTTTTCTTGGTAAAGATAGTAGAGTGGTTTGCCATTTCTTCCTCCAGCTCATTTTACAGATGAGAAACTGAGGAAATTGGTCTAAGTGCCTTGCCTAGGGACACATGTAACAAACATAGGAATATGAGATTTCCCGGTCTAACCCTGTATCTACTACATCTTCCAACTGCCTTGACTGGATTATAAAAATATAGAATTTAATAATTATAAAAGTAAAGTTCTATACTTTGAATGAAATGAACAGAATAAGGAAAAGCAATTTGACTTAATTGTAGTTTTTGTGAAAATACCTGGGAATTTTAATAACTGGAAGATTACTCTAGCTGTATGACATGGTAGTCAAAAGAGATACAGTGAGCATAAGCTCCTTAAACACTTCCTAGTGTTCAAAGTGATGATGAGATAACCTCTCTGAATTCTGCCACATCTCCTACTTTGGGATATAATTACTAAATGTTTGAACTGAGTTGGGTTCCTGGAGACACAAGGTTCTTTTTTTTTTGTACTTAAAGATTTTATTTGAGTTTAACCTCTAATCTTACTTCCCTCTGCCACTCCCCACAGAAGGCAATTTGCAAGTCTTTATGTTGTTTCCATGGTATACCACTGATCCAAATTGAATATGATGAGAGAAATCATATCCTTAAGGAAAGAAACAAAGTATAAGAGACAGCAAGATCAGACAGTAAGAGATCAGTTTTTTCCTAAATTAAAGGTAATAGTTCTTGATCTTTGTTAAAACTCTACAGTTCTTTCTCTGGATACAGATGGTATTCTCCATTGCAGACAGCTCAAAATTGTCCCTGATTGTTGCACTGATGGAATGAGCAAGTCCATCAAGGTTGATCACCTCCCCCATGTTGCTGTTAGGGTGTACAGTTTTTTTTTCTGGTTCTGCTCATCTCACTTAGCATCAGTTCCTACACATCCCTCCAGGCTTCCCTGAATTCCCATCCCTCCTGGTTTCTAATAGAATAATAGTGTTCCATGACATACATATACCACAATTTGCTAAACCATTCACCAATTGAAGGACATTTACTTGATTTCCAGTTCTTACTTGATTTCCAATTCTTTGCCACCAGAAACAGGGCTGCTATGAATATTTTTGTACAAGTGATGTTTTTACCCTTTTTCATCATCCCTTCAGGGTATAGACCCAGTAGTGGTATTGCTGGATCAAAGGGTATGCACGTTTTTTGTTGCCCTTTGGGCGTAGTTTCAAATTGCTCTCCAGAAAAGTCTGATGAGTTCATGCTTCACCAACAATGTAATAGTGTCTCAGACTTCCCACAACCCTTCCAGCAATGATCATTATTCTTTCTGGTCATATTGGCCAGAGAGGTGTGGGGTGGTACCTCAGAAGTTTTAATTTGCATTTCTCTAATAAGTAATGATTTAGAGCAATTTTTCATATGACTATGGATTGTTTTGATCTCCTCATCTGTAAATTGCCTTTGAATATCCTTTGACCATTTGTCAATTGGGGAAGAGACACAAGATTCTAATCTGATTTTACCTTACCCTCAACTATCTCCACCTTCTCAAAGTTTGGAGAGAGAACATTTGTCTTGTCATCGTCATTGAACTTGAAAGGAGTCTCTAATCAGTTCATACTTCTAATTGGCAGATTTGTACACCATTCCAATTGATCAGTCACCATCTCCTAGAGAAAAAAATCCCCTTCTCTTCCCTGAAGTCTTGTCTCCATCTTGTCTTGTCTACCAGTTTGAAGTCTTCTTTCTCTTCTACCCTTGTTTTCCATTGTTTCCTCTGGAATCTCTCAGTCATGAAAAAAATCTTTTTATTATTATCTCCTCTGTTCAGTCTTTGATTATCTTCTACTCATGGAAATCTGGCTTTCAACATAGGTTGCTGCAACCCTGATTACCTTTTCTGGTGCTGGTTGCTTCTTTTATTGTCATACTGGACCAACCATGCATTGACATAGTATTTTACCCTCTTGTGCTACTACCATTCACTTTTTGCTAGTCCACAACCCTTGGATCATCCTCTACCATCCACCTTCTTTGCTTATACTTTTGATCTGTGCTCAACAATGTTGGAAAAAGTTAAAACACATCATCCACTACAAATTTATATAATGTTCTAATTTCAAGTGGCCTCTCATTGTTGTTTGACTTCTTTTTTTCCTTTTTAATTGATTTTCAATTGCATTCCCATAGCAGTTCCATGCTTTCTTTTTTCTTTTCCTATCTCTTCCATTCCCTCTCAGCAGAAGACCTCATCTTATTCTTTACTGTTCCAACCTTGCCTCTTTCAGTTGAAACTTCCCTTTCTAAGATAACCAACTATCTTTCAGTTGCTTGATCTGATGGTCTTTTCTCATTTTAATCCTTTTTTACTTCTCTGCATACTTGACATTGTTGACTGTCTTTCCTCCTGGATATTACTAGTTCTTCCCTTATTTGTCTTAGATCCCATCCTGCCTCCCTAACCATGACTATTTCCGAAGACTCAATCCTAGATCTTTTTTTCTGTTTTAAATACTCTTCATGGTCTTATTAAGTCCCATGAATTCAATTATCTCTGTGTAGATGATTCCCAAATATAGCTAGACATACATATTAATATGTGTATTTACATGTGTACATACGTGCGTGTGTGTTTGTGAAGCCCTAGTTTTCTGAGGTTCAGCCCTACATCAATAACACCTGCCTGATGGATATCTGCATTTGGAGATTCCTAATTCATCATGTCTTTGATATATTTTTCTCTTTGCCTGAATATGATATTAGCAGGTTGTTTGTAATACTCATTCATCAAACCAAAGCATTTGAAAAAGAAGGTAGCTTTTATGTGAATGAGTTTTACTTTTATGGACTAAAATTAAAATGTTGCTTTAAACCTGCACCCTCCCCCCCCAAATAATCTATAACCTTTTTATTAGCTGTTTTAAAAGTTCATGATGGGAGTATGGTACAGATTTTTAAAATCCTTTATTTGTAATCAAAGGACCTGGTATTGCTGTTTACTACCTTTATGACCATGACCACATTACCTAAATTGTCTTGACTTTAGCTTCTACATCTTTAAAATGGTTGGATTAGGTGATTTTGAAGGTCTTATCTACTTCTAAATCCTTTGAAATATAATGTATGCTTGAAATGTGCACAAGGGATGAAATTCTCAGAATAATCACTAGGAATTTTTTTTCTCATTTTTAGTGACTAAAGGTGATGTAACTTTTTCTGCTCAAATCTGGTGATTAATCAGTCTTTAGCACATTGAGCCCTGAGTTTGTTTACTACCTAGGGTGAATGTGTGCAATGGCAATGTCTTCTACATTCTTTAAGTGTTACCACACAACAAATAGAAGCATTGCTTTCTAAATATAACTAATTCAACTAAAAAAGGAAAAACACAGTTTTTTAGAACCTGAAGGTGATTTCAAAGCAAATATTTATTTACCTAAAAAGAATGGGAAATTGCTAGAAAGGTTAGTAATATTTTAATTTAGACCTTTGAAGTAACTTAAGGACAGATTTATAGGAAATTTGACTTCTTCAAAAAGAATTTTAAGTTTGTTTTCCTTTTTGTGTATAGCTTTCACATATACTCATTTTGGCAAGAGTAGGAAGTTAAAGTATCATGAAGTAGCTTAAAATGTACATCTTTGAGTTAAAGATTTGATTACTACTTGTCAAGAATATTGTGGAGGGGATTCCTTCTTAGGTAGAGCTATAGGAGATCTTAGAATCTTTGTTGTTCAGTTTTTTTTTCAGTTATGTCCAACTGTACATTTTCTTGACAAAGATACTGGAATAGTTTGCCATTTCCTTCGCCAGTTTATTTCACAGATGAGGAAGTTAAGGCAAACAGGGTCAAGTGACTTGCTCAAGGTTACACAACTAGTAAGTGTCTGAGACTGAATTTGAACTTAGTAGACTTCTTTGACTCCAGATCTGGTGCTCTATCCATTGTACCACCTAGCTGCCATCAAGTTCAATTTACAGTTTATAGATTAAGAAATTGAGGCCCACAAAGGTGAAGTGACTTGCCCACAGTAGCCCAGATAGTAAATGACAGAACTAGGATCTGAACTCAGGACTTCTGATTTAAACCCTTGACCTTGTCTCATGGACTCGGAGTCCTAAATGATTATAAGAAATAATCTAATGGCTCGATTCTAGTCTGTCTTTTGAGGTCCTTTCCAACTGTGCAGTTTTTTATGTAATACTTCAAGTGTTCTTCTAACATTCTAATGAAACTAGACCTAGTCTAAGAGTTAATGGTTTTTCAAATAATTTAACATGAAATACACTCTTCATTGACACAACTATTGAAATTCTATGTAGAAAATCTTGTATTGTGGTAGTGTTATTTAGAGATCGAAGGTGGGAATCACAACGCCGACCAGCTTATTCTATTTTGTATTATAGTTATCTTTGTATCTTTGACATTCTTACTAGGACTGTAAATTTCATAAGACTTAGGCACTGGTTTTTCATCTTCATAGCTTCTCCAGAACTCATTGAAGTGCTTTATGCATCATAATGTTTTTACATAAGTCCATAATAAATATTTGAATTCATTTGAATATGAAGTCCTACTTGGAAAAGTACATTCAAGTATTTTCCTTTTATTCTTATCTGCAGACTTTATATTCAGAGCACCAATCAAATTAAGTAAACCAGGGGAACTTCGAGAGGAGTATGAGAGCCTAAGAAAGGTATAGTATTCACTTTAACCTTGATTTTCATTTTCTTGGAAGTAACTTGAAATAGTAATGGTAATGAATGCTTGGTAAGAATTTGGATTTATTATTAGCAATAATAGTTGACTGTTTGGGTAAAAATGTATATTTACAAGTACCATTCCCTACTGTCTCTCATCCATATCCATCTTTGCTCTTAATTTCTGGTCTCTATCCTGCTATGTTTTTCCATTTTATTGTGCTTTCTGGAATCACTATTCTGTTGTTAATGACTTTCCTTTAGCTTAGCCTTCTTCCTCTTCTACATCTTTCATTTTCTTGGATTTGAAGGAACTTGACTGTCACCACAAAACACTTTATTTTTAGCTATTCTTTTTCTTGAATTGGAAACATCTTCTCTCCTATTTAGAGACACACTGGAACAGAGGGAAGAAAAGTAGCCATATTTTTTGTTTCTTAGTGACACTTACAAAGGTTCCCTTTGATGTTGTCATTCAGAAATCTCTCCTCCTATGAGGTTCATTTCTTTCATCTCTGTTGTTCCATTCAGACCTCTCCTATAATCATTTACAGGGGTTCCAGATTATTCTCTGGATAATATTCCAAATTTATTTCTTTTTCAAACCATTACTTGGCTCCACAGAATTCTTTTTCTCTTCATATCCTTGATTTTACGGTCATCTGGTCTAACCCCCTAATTTTACAAATGAGGAAGTTGGGTACCAGGGAGCTTAAGTGACTTGACCAAAGTTTCCCAAGTAGAATTAGAAGCAAGATTTGAATCTAGACCTGTTGGCTCCTAAGCCATGATCTTTGCATTGCTTAGAGAAATTCCTATTTCAGTATTGAATTGAAACTTCCTATCCTTGCATTTCTTTGTCTGAGTCACATCTCTCAAACCAGACATTCATCTTCACTGTAATCTACAGTGACTTCACCTGTTTTTTGCTCTCCCAGTCTATTGCCTTTACTGTGGTCTCTGATTTCAGTCTTGACTTTATGGTTAAAAAGTACAACTAATCTTGAATTCCTTGACCCCCTGGTCCTACTCTGGCTCATACCTTACCAAACTGTAGTGACTTAATCTGCATCATTCATTTTCTTCATTTTTGTTTGAGTGCTCTTGATCATGGAGAAAGCCACACAATTAGTGATTGAATCCAACTACAGATTTGTAGTCTAATTTAAAAGCTACATGGCAATCTTTTTTCTTCTATTTTGATTAACTCTTTTTATCTTCCAGTTTCTCTTCTTTCCTTTCTTCAGTCTTCCTGCAACAGCCTTTTCCTCTCTCCTTTTAGCAGATGGCTATTCTGTGGTTCAACTACTTTGACACCCGCTATTTTCTCCTCTTTCATTCTGATCTCTGATGAGTTGGTAGCTACTTTCTGAAATTCAATTACTCTGTTTTAATACCCTTCATCCTGTCCCTTTCTTTTTTCTCATGGAGTTTACATCTTTGGTCTCCTTTATCTCTTCTTTAAATTATCTTTAATTTACTCACCCATTGCTTTTTTTGTCTGAACTATATAGTCACTTCCTCATTTTCTCCATTCAGTCTTTTTCTTTCTCCAATTCCATCTTCCACATAGTTAGCAAATTGGCATTCCTTAAGCACCAGTTTGATCATGTCACACTCCCCTGCCTAAGAAGCCTTAGTGTTATTCTAATCTAGAGTCAACTATGGATTCTTTTTTTTTTTTTTAGGTTTTTGCAAGGCAATGGGGTTAAGTGGCTTGCCCTTGGCCACACAACTAGGTAATTATTTTAAGTGTCTGAAGCCAGATTTGAACTGGTCCTCCTGACTCTAGGGCCAGTGCTCTATCCCACTGTGCCACCTAGTTGCCCTGCAACTATGGATTCTTGTTTGACATTTTCGGGTTTTAATTTCAGGCTGATCACATAAAATCCAAGGCTGTCAATCAAATCCAAGCCTTTTCATCCCTCTCAAACCTCCCTAGGCTCTTTGTTCCTACAGTCTCTCAACTGAGAGCTTTGCCTCATAGGTGATAGAAATTGAAGCTATTAACCAGTAGTTCCCTTTTCTCTCCTCCACATCTTTCCCTACTATCCCATCTCAAGTGAAGAGATAGTTTTCCCCTTTGCCAAGACTGAATTCTTCCACATGCACAAACAAGCCCATCCCTATCTGTCTTTTCTAGTAGATTTCCCTCTCTTATCATTCTATCATTTCTACTTTCCTTTTATCTACAGATCTACAATTCTTTCTCAGAAAACCATCACCCGATGTCACCATCTCTATTTTCCTCCCTTTTGTGGCTAAACTTGAGAAGGCCATATATAAGTTGGTGCCTCCACTTCTTACTTCACCTTCAACTGAAACTGCTCTTTCCAAAGTTACAGTCATAAATCTAATGATATTTTCTCAGTCTTAATCCTTTTTGACCTTTCTGTAGCATTTGATCACCCTCTTTTCCTTGTTATTCTCTTTTTAGATGTTTTTTTGGGCCACTGCTTTCTCCTGTTCTCTTCTTACCTGTCTGAATGCTCCTTCACTAAATATTCATCCAGGTCATAACCACAGAAATTTGATGTCCCCCAGGTCTTTATACTGACTCCTCTTTTCTTCACCTCAGTATTATTTGACTTGTTGATTTCATCAGTTCTCCCATAGATTCAGTTATCATCTCTGAATTGATGGTTTTTAAATCTACTTCTATATTCCTCACCTCCCTTCAGTCTTCTCTTTAATCTACAAGTTACTTTAGACATCTCAAACTAGATGTCTAGTAGACATCTTAGATTCAACATATGTAAAACTGAGCTCATTAAATTTTCCCCATAGTCCTTTCTTTCTGACTTGTCTGTTACTGTTGAGGGCTCTGTTATCCTTCCAGTCACCCAACTTTGTAACCTGGGTATCATCCTTGACTCCTAATCTATTGCCAAGTCTTATTGATTTGACTTTGGTAACATTTCTTGTATATGACCTTTCTCTCCTGACACTGTTACCATTCTAGTACAGGTCCTTCACTTTACTTCCTAGACTACTGCAGTTCCTTGCCTTGAGTCTCTTCCCACATCCACCCACATCCATCCATCTATCTATCTACTCATCTATCAAATTGATCTTTCTAAAGTGTATCTGTAACTATCTTAACTTTAAACTCTAGTGAATCCTGCTTTCAAATACATAATCCTCTAGCTTTAAAGCCCTTCTGTCTGGCCCTCTTACCACTTTTCAGGTCTTACATCTTGCTCCTTTGTTACTTCTCCCCCTCTGCCTTTTACTCTTCAATCCCTGAACCTCCTGGCTATTTCTCATAGAAGACACAAGCAGAAAAGGTCACATATAGGATTCCTGAGTGGAATTTTGAAGAAACCTGTGAATTCTAAGAAGTGGAAGTGAGGGGGGAAAATGTTTTGATTTGATGTTAGGTTTAGATTTGGATTTGAATTCCAACAGTTTTAACTGTTTTACTCTCAGGCAAGTCATTTATCTTCTCTGGGCTTCAGTTCCCTCATGAATTAAAGTAAGAGGTTTGAACTAAATGATCTTTAGGATCATTTCTGGATCTGAGGTATGACCCAATAATTGTTGTCCCCATTTTACACATTAAAAAAGCAGAATCAGAAAAATTAAATAATTTACCTATACTCACTTAATAAGTGGTAGGATTAGATTTTTGGATTCCTAGTTTGATGCCCCTTTCACTATGTTTTTATTGACACTATGTAAAATGTTATTTATTTATAAACCTGTAAAGAATAAATCTCAATCCTTTTCTTCCTGAAGCTTTTTAGTAAGCTGAAATCTATCTATCTTGAACTAGATAATGTCTTAACCAAAATAGGACAGTATTGCTATTATATGAGCAAACAACCTTAATATCTGATATAGTTGTATAGGTAGAGTAGGCAACCACTAATTGTGATGTAGTCTTTGCTTTTCCTAGCACTCGTTTAATTATTTTTTTCAACTTACAAATCTATAGCATATAGAAGACATTGTGTGCATATTAGATGTTGACTTTGACTCTCCAATCCAGTTGGCTAGCTGGGGTTGTTGTACATAAGAGAAAGGTTATCTAGGGAAGAGACTGCTTGTCACAAGAAGAGTTTGACCCTGAAAATAAGGGATATTTCTCTCTGTTGCCTATCTCATTCCACTGTCATCATTCCACTTTGAGATTCTTTCCATTCTGGATCTCATCTATAAAATTAAGGTATTGAACTAGCTGATCTATGGGATCACTTCCAACTCTAAGGTATGATTTGCAGTTATTATCTACATTAAAAAAAACAGACTCAGAGAAATTAAATTATATTCATATGCAGATGATTAGTAAGTGATGGAATTAGGTTTTCCAATTCTTTCTGACATACAGTTCAGAGCCTCATTGCTACAGTGTGTCAGCTTCAAGGTCATTCTCCCTTTTTTCCCAAGGAGTTCAATACCAGTTTCCAAGGTTTCCTCTCATTCCTAATCCCCAGGGTCAAATCTATACTTTAAGAAAATTCTTTAGTGGAAGATGGACTGGAGTGGGGAAAAAACCTTGAGGCAAGACAACCAATCAGACAGGAGACTTGTAATATTCTAGTCTAGAGGTGATGAAGGTAGGACCTAAGGTTGTTTTGGCAACTAATTTTATATGGCGAGTGAGGGAGAATGAGGAATTGAGGATAATGCTGAGGTTATTAATCTGTGAGACTATATGACAGAATAGTTCTTAAAAATCTAGTTGGCTGAGCTATAAGATCTGGGTATCTTCATAAGACAGTAAAACATTGACATGCAAAAAAAATACTTTTGACCTTGTACTGTACATAAAATTACATATCCAAGATGGAAAAAATATATGCTTTAGTAGTTTGAAAGCTTGACTGTTTTAAGCCCCCCTCCCCCATTGAAACCCACGAACACTGAAACCCAATGAACTTTTCATCAATTGTACACTTAATATCCAATGTGATACAAGTATGGTTTCAGGATGAAGAATGAAAGAATAGGTGTCAAAATCTTATGAACGTATTGCCAAATCCTGTTTGTAGCAAGAATATATGGCATACTGAATGTTGTTTAAATAGATGTAAAAAATAGTCAATTAAGTTTCTTTTACCATGACCTAAATAGTTCACATACCCTTGTAATCATCTTCACAGCTTTTCCAGACTTTTCACCTCTCCTTAAATGCCTACTGTTACCTTAACTTCTTATTTTTTAAACAGGGAATCTTGCCTCATACTTTTATGAGATTTTGAGGCCTTCTCTAATGAATTCTCTTATGACCCATAATAGGTATTAGAATGGATAGAGGATGGACTTGGAGCAGGAATACCTGAGATTGAATTTTGCCCCAGACTCTTAACTAGTTCTGTGACCCTAGATAAATCATTAATCTCTTTTTATCTCAGTTTTTGCCTCTAAAATAGAAATTTTAATAACACCCTCCTCACAGGGCTCTTTTGAGGATGAAATGAGGTAATATATGTAAAGCACTGTATTCTCAGGGTCTAGTGTGGTGCCTTACACAGAAAAGGTGTTTTAAGAAATGTTTTTGATTAAATGAATGGTTTCCAGAGTACTTTGCCTCCTATTTACATTACCTATGTAGAAAGTGAATTACCTACTCTGTGGCTGGCAGTATTATTGCTCTGTGGAAATAATTGAACTCTTCCCTCCTAGATAAAAGAACATCCATTTGTAACATCTTTGTAATTTTTTTTTAGGTTTTTTTTTTTTGCAAGGCAAATGGGGTTAAGTGCCTTGCCCAAGACCACACAGCTAGGTAATTATTAAGTATCTGAGACCGTATTTGAACCCAGGTACTCCTGACTCCAAGGCCAGTGCCTTATCCACTACGCCACCTAGCCGCCCCAACATCTTTGTAATTTGAAGAATTAATTCAGTTCTAAAAGTTCTACTCAGCAGTAAGACTGAGCTTTTTGTCATCATCTTTATGAACAAATAGGTAAATAAGCACATTTTTAATAGCATTTTATTAGAGTTGAAAGAAATTTAAGGCAGCTGCTTATTTTATTATTGTCCTTCAGATAAAGTATGAGGTGCAGTGAAAAGTATTTGATTAGTTGGTCTGTGACTCACCAGGTGTATGACCTTGAGCAAGTCAGTTCTTTTAGAAAATGGAGATGACAGCAGGGCACTGCTTTTTCACCAGGCGTATTTTGAAGATGAAATCAGATCATGCTTATGCAGTAGCTAGGAGTCACAGTGAAAAAAGAAAAAGTGAAAAAGAAAGCAGGTCTTGGAGGCAAGAAGACAGGAGTCAAATCTTGCCTCAGATGCTTATTGTTTCATCCTGAGCAAGTCATTTCACTTTTTTCAGCCTCAATTTAATTAAATGTCAAATAGAGAGAATAATAACACCTCCCCAAGGTTATTGTGAGGGGGATCAAATGAGATGTTGTATGTAAATTGCTGTGTAAATCTTAAAGTGCTATATAAATGCTAGAGGTTATTATAATTGATGCAATAAACATTAAGTGGCTGCAATGTACAAAATTAGATGCTGTATATAACAGTAAGCAGGTATTTAAATCTGAGTGATTATTCTGTTGAGATAGAGCCTGGCCCAGTGGATAGAGATCTGAATTAGTGACTAGGAAGACCTAGGTTCAAGATCCACCATTGACATCTTGACTGTGTGTTGTTCCTGGGTAAAGCACTTCTCCTCTCAGTGCTCAGGTTACTCTTTCAGTCTTGTCAGTTGTAGAGAAGGTCACAGTCTGCATTCTCACCAGAAGTTACTTATTCCACTGAATTCATGGATCTAGTACTTAACTATTCATTTTCTTTTAGTATCATTTGATTCATATGTGAGTTGGATTAGATAGCTCCTAAGATGTCTTGAAGCTCTGAGATTCTGTGACTGTGTTAAGAGGATGAGTGGAAAGGAAAAAAAAAGACTGAATTTCTAGATTCCTTTTCTCCACAGGAAACAAAGCTGTTAGAAAGCTACTCTTAAATTAAGCATGTCATATAAATGATTTAGAGTGGTCCTTGAATTTTTAACTAATAAATTTGCAAGCCCAGCTATTTTCTTCCTTCTCTCACTGGTTAGTTTTGGAGTAATCTTTTGTTCTTCATAGTCGAATGAATCACTGAAGTAGTGGGAAGGGATTCTAATCCCTCAGCAAATAAACAGTAATTAGATTTAATAAAAGAATTAAATGAATCTTAGGGTCATAATAGTACCTTTAAAAATCCCTTTGATAAATTAAACCCAAATAGAGGATAGAAGCTTCTTTGAAAGCTCTCTTTACTGAAATGCTCTTGATTTTTTGTTCAGTTTTTTCCTGCCGTCCAATTCAATAAAAATTAAGAACCTTCTCTATATAAGATGCTTTGGCACTTAGCTATTTGCTCAGTCATTTCAGTTGTGTTCAACTCTTCATGACTCCTTTTAGGATTTTCTTGGCAGAGATTTGCAGAGTAGTTTGCCTTGTCCTTCTCCAACCCATTTTGCAGATGGGGAAACTGAGGCATGCCTGGTGAAATATTTTTTCCAGGGTCACACAACTAGCATATCTCTTGAGATAAGATTTAAACTTAGGAAGAAGAGCCTTCCAGTTGACAGGCCTATCCACTGCATGCCCATTTAGTCATATAAAGATCAAAGGTGGAGCAGTTCCTATACTCAAGGAACTTAAAATCTTGGACTGGGGATAGTACTTAAAACTGAAAATGAACATGGAAGCTATTTATTGATGAGGAGAATGAGATACAAAGACCCTTTGAGTGCTTGTCATGGTAGAGAGAGCATTGAACTTGGGTCAAGAAGACTTGGATTAAAATTCTGCCTTTGATGTTTAATTGCCTGCTGACTTCAGGCAAGTTCTTTAGTGTCAGCTTCATTTTTATTATTTATAACATGAGGATGATAATACTTGTATCTTAAATCTTGTTGTTACAAGGGGGGGGAGAAAGGGCAACTGACAAAATATCACAAATTCCTGTCATGCCTATTGCATATCAGTCTCTGGTACATATTAAGGATAATCTTCCATGAAGGTGTGGACTTTTACAAATAGCTTTCTTTCTGGGCCACAGAGATATTGGAAAACTGTAAAAACTGCAAGATCCCACAGTGCTTATTATTTTTTAACAATAAAAAGCATTTGATTTGATCTAACAAAATTGCCTTCAAATTACTCCTTCTAGCAAGATGCCTCCCATACTTGTCAGAATTATACAAGATTTTTTTGAAATATGTAACAAGAAGAGTTAACCTTATTTTGACCCGTATAATTTTATCACTATAGGTAGTGCCATGTGAGAAACTTACTCTGTCAATCCAAATTGTCACCTTTTTTTGCACCTTAGAATCTTAGAGAGTTCCCTAGGACACTTAGAGCTTAAGTGACTTGACCAGGTCACCCAATCAGTTTGGGTCAGATATGAATGGCATTTAAACTCACATCTTCTTGACTCTAAGACCAGTTCTTTATTCATTTAGAATGTGATAAATGCATAGGCAATGTCAAAAACAGATATTTCTATACTACTTTAATGATTTAGAAGCATTTTCCTTTTTTCATTTCTCCCCCTCACTTAATAGTATTTAATTTTTCTCTGTCCTCAATTCAGCAAGCAATCTGTTATAGTTTATACATATGCAGTCATATTAATATTAACCATATTTCCACCTAGATATGTTGTGAAAGAAGAATCAGAACAAGAAAGAAAAGAAAAACAAAAAAATTGAAATAGCATGCTTTGATTTGCAGTCAGGCTCCCTAGTTGTTTTTATGGATGTGAATGAAATTTTTCATCATTTGTCATTTGAAATTGTCTTGGATCATTTTTTTTGGTGCTTAAAGATTTTATTTATTTTGAGTTTTACAACCCCCCCCTCCCAATTTTATCTTCCTTCCCCCAGAGAAGGCAATCTTCCAGTCTTTACATTGTTTCCATGGTATACATCGATCCAGATTGAATGTGATGAGAGAGAAATCATATCTCTAAGGAGGAAACATAAATTACAAGAGATAACAAGATCAGACAATAAGATATCAGGTTTTTTTTTTTCCTAAATTGAAGTTAACAGTCCTTGGTCTTTGTTCAAATTCCACAATTCTTTCTCTGGATACAAAAGCATTCTCCATCGAAGACAGCCCCAAATTGTCTCTGATTGTTGCGAGCAAGTCCATCAAGGTTGATCATCTCCCCCATGTTGCTGTTAGGGTGTACAGTGATTTTTCTAGTTCTGCTCATCTCATTCAGCATCAGTTCATGTAGATCCCTCCAGGCTTCCCTGAATTCCCATCCCTCCTGGTTTCTAATAGAACAGTAGTGTTCCATGACATACATATACCACAGTTTGCTAAGCCATTTCCCCAATTGCAGGACTTTTACTTGATTTCTAATTCTTTGCCACCACAAACAAGGCTGCTATGAATATTTTTGTATAAGTGATGTTTTTACCCTTTTTCATCGTCTCTTCAGGGTATAGACCCAGTAATGGTATTGCTGGATCAAAGGGTATGCACTTTTTTGTTGCCCTTTGGGAGTACTTTCAAATTGCTCTCCGGAAAGGTTGGATGAGTTCACAACTCCACCAACAAAGTAATAGTGTACTAGATTTCCCACAACCCTTCCAGCAATGATCATTATTCTTTCTGGTCATATTGGCCAGTCTGAGAGGTGTGAGGTGGTACCTCAGAGAAGCTGTAATTTGCATTTCTCTAATAAGTAATGATTTAGAGCAATTTTTCATATGACTATGGATTGTTTTGATCTCATCTGTAAATTGCCTTTGAATATCCTTTGACCATTTGTCAATTGGGGAATGGCTTTTTTTTTTAAATTTGACTCAGTTCTCTGTATATTTTAGAACTGAATCCTTTGTCAGAAACATTAGTTGTAAAGATTGTTTCTCAGTTTACTGCATTTCTTTTGATCTTGGTTACAGTGGTTTTGTCTGTGCAAAAGCTAAAAATTTAATATAATCAAAATCATCTAGTTTGTTTTTAGTGATGTTCTCCATCTCTTCCTTAGTCATAAACTGCTTTCCTTTTGGATCATTTTTTGCTGAGAAGAGCTAAGAGCTAAGTCTATCATAGTTGATCATCACACATTGTGACTGTTAATGTGTACAGTGTTCTCCCACTCAATACTAGTTCATGTAAATCTGAAAGGTTTTTCTGATATCTGCCTGCTTATAATTCCTACAGCATAATAGTATTCCATTTCATTAATATTCAAAATTTATTAAAAGCATTTTTCTAACAATAATTTTTTTTAAAAAATTTGTTTTTCCAACTATATGTGACAATAATATTTGACATTTTTTGCAAGGTTTTGAGTTTAACATTTTCCTCTCTCTCCATCCTTTCCCTCACCTTCCCCCGACAGAAAACAATCTCTAAACTGTACATGTATAACCATGCTAAATATATAACAGTAATTCTAATGTCTTTCTGACTTTACAAGTAATAAAATGAAACATTAAATGACTCCCAAGATCAGAAATCTATTAAGTATCCAAGCCAAATTTGAACACAAGTTTCCTGAATCTAAATCCAGCCTAGGCAGCTAGGTAGTACAGTGATTAGAACCCTGGCATAGGGGTTCCTTCAGGAAGAAAGAACATTTGACACTTACTAGCTCTGTGACCTTGGGCAAGAATGCTTCCCATCCAGGGCCATTTCCAGTCATCCTGATTTATATCCAACCACTGGACCCAGATGGCTCAGAAGGAGAAAGTGAAACTGGTGACTTAGTTCAGCACCCCCTACTCTAATCCAATTTATGTGCTTGTCATGGCATCACCTTCTTGATGTCATGGTCTTCTTCAAGAGCATAGGATTAACATCATCAGGAGGTAGTAGCATGTTTCATCATTTATTTTTTGAAATCTCTGAATACAGTCCCTAATTTTATTGTTCTAATTCGGTTTACTTCATTTTCCATGTGTTCATAAGAAGTCTAAACCATTTTCTCTGAACCTATTCCCTTTGTTATTTCTTATAGCATTGTGGTGCTATATCACCATCACATTTATGTATTATATTTGTTTACCATTCCTCATATTCCTATTCTTTGCATTCTGATAAAGAGGTATAAATTTTTTTGTACATTGTTAGAATTTGTTTTGCTTAAAACTGATTTTCCCCGATCCCCTTTCTCTCCTATTTCCCTGTCTTGTGACATATATTTCTCTGTTCAGCTGTTTTTAAGTATGTGTGTATGTATTTGCATATGTATAACATATAATGTTAATATGTATAACATATGTATAACATGCCAATGTTAATATGTATAGCATATATAATGTTAAGCATTTTTACTTCCTTTGACCTATTTGAATGAGAATGAGGTTCAAGTTATTAAACTGTTCCCCCTCACCCTTTCCTCATTTACATGTTTTAACTTGTGTATACCAATTATGTTGAGATTTTTTTCAGTTAAATTGATAAACATTTATTAAATACCTGTAGTGTGCCAGGCCCTGTGCTCATTATTAGTGATATAAAAAGAGGCCTCAAGAAGCTTATCATCTAATTTATGAACAAGTTATGTTCAGGATAAATACATAATAGAGGGAAAACACTAGAAATAAGAGAGGGGTTGGAAAGAAAAGCTTAAAAATGAAGAGAGATTAGAAAGAAAGGTTTTCTGTAGAAGATGCAATTTTAGTTATAACTTAAGGAAGCCAGTAGATGGAGATAGGTAAGGGAAACATTCCAGCTGTGGGTACAGTCAGAGAAAATATCCTGAACAGAGAGTTGAAGTGTATTTTGGGGGGGGGGGGCAGCAAGAAGACTGTCCAACTGGAGTACATGACGGGGAGTAGATGTTAGAAGACTGGAAAGGGAAGAGAGGGTTAGCTTCTAAAGGTCTTTATACTCAGTTTTGCTGGGTAATTCTTATTTATTGATTTTAAGTCTATATATTCCTTGCAGTCTGGAATATTGTATTCTAAATTCACTACTGTCTTATAATGATGGCTGTTAAGTCATTTGTTATCCTGATTGTAGGTCCTGGATTCTTGATTTTTTTTTTTTATTTTTAGCTACTTTCAGTATATTTGACCTGGGAGCTCTGGATTTTGAAAATATATATATATATATATATATATATATATATATATATATATATATATATATATATATTATATCTTTATGTTCCCAGTAGTTTTCATTTTGAGACTTCTTTCAGAAGCTGACTAGTAGATTTTTTCTATTTATATTTGACCCTCTGGTTCTAAGAAATCTGGGTAGTTTAAAGATTTCTTGAAATATGATGTCTAGGCACAATTTTTGGTCATGGCATTCAGATAATCCAATGATTATTAAATTTTTTTCCCCCTCAGACGGTTTTCTGTTTTGTTTTTTTTTTTTTTTGGTAAGTGAGATACCTTTTTCCCCTTCAGTATTTTGACTTTATTTTAATATTTTCTTTTTGTGTCATGGAATCATTGGCATCTATGTAAATAATTCTAATTTTCTAATGTGTTGCTTGGGCAAAGTTTTATATTTCTTGTGCCAAGTTTTTAATTCCCTTTGCTTTCTGGTAATTCCCAATTCAAATGGTTAATTCCCAGTTCTTTCTTCTATAACTCTCATTATTTTCCATTTTTTCCTCTAGCACTGTCATTTATGAAAACATTTAAAAATCATGCTTCTTCCCTTCTTTGTATGCTTATTCTTTCAACCTACTTTCTAATTAAAAAGTTGATATTAGGGATGGTTCTGGGCACTTCTGGAGGGAAAGTGTAGAGTGACCTTATTGCTATTTTTTAGGGTATTGAGTGTAGCATTTTTCCAGGATTTCAGGGTTAGACTAGGAGCTATTAGACTTTTAGCACTCCTATATTGATCTGATCCAAGATTTATTTGATAAAGTTCGATTATTGCCCTCCTGTTCTGAGCTCCTGACCTGGATTTGGATGTAAGCAATAGTGTACTTTTGTATTCAGTTCCCATTTACGCCATTTTGGAATCTCTTCGGGTTTACAGTAACAGGACTGCAGGCCTTCCTTTGAGTTGGAGGCTGTGATTGAGACCCTTCCCTGTTCCTGTGATCTGAGCCTTACAGTTGCTGCTGAAGTTGCTGCTCTATTGGTACACAGCCTAGGACCTTTGATTGTTTCTTACTTTGGAATGCTACTCCTAGGTATAAGTATCCTTTTCATAACTTCCTCAAACTGTGACCTAGGAATGATCTAGCTTTAAAAAGCCAAGGTCTCCTACTGCATCCAGAGCCATTCCCAGTTATTCTTATCCTTCTCTGGCCACTGGACCGAGATGATTCCAAAGGAAAAAGTGAAACTACTGAATTTGTATAGCACCCCCTCACTTAAATCCAATTCACTTGCACAATATGAAATCACCTCCCTGATTTCTTTGTCTTCTTTGAGGATGAAGGACTGGAATTTCATCATCATGTTGTATAGTGGAAAGTGCATGTATTGATTTACTTACTGCTAGCTTACTTACTGCTACTACTTCTACTATCTCAAATAGAAAGGTTAGATTCTTTTTGTTTGTTTTTTGGCAAGGTAGTGGGGTTAAGTGACTTGCCCAAGATCACACAACTTGGTAATTATTATGTGTCTGAGGCTGGATTTGAATCCAGGTCCTCTTGACCCAAGGACCAGTACTGTAGCTGCCCCTTAATTCTCTTCAGATCCATCTTGTACAACTTTTCAAACATTACCTTTTTTCCCTTCATTTATAGGTCATAGGATTTATAGCTAAATGAATTCAACCTTGTGGCACTTCTCCCATTCCCTATGTTTTTGAGGGATTATAAACAGCAGTTAAATAATAGGATCTTGGCATGTGGTTTATCTTGTCCTGGAACTTGAATGCATTGATGACAGAGGTAATCAATGGCAGGACTGGAATAAAATGAATTCTATGACTTTAAATCCAAGACTCTCTATTATACTGTAGGTCGATAGGTTTATTTTTGTACTTTTGCTCTTCTCTCCTCTGGTATATTTAATTCATAAGGAAATTCCCACCCCTGGTAGGTGCTCATTCTTCTGAGGATTAGGAGTAGTCCAGAGACTTACTTTATAGGAGTAGTGCCCAGGCATTATCTTAAAGAACATGAAGAAAAGAAACTACAGATAAATAAGTTTTCATCATTTTGTTACAAGCATTTTTTTGGTGAATGTTCTATCAGTTGTTTTGTACAAGAATTTAAAAATATGCTCTTCATATTTTTTTTCTACTTCTAAACTTCTTATATATGGATTTAAAAAAAAATCAAATTGGGATGCTTCTGAAAAAAACAAAGAATCTAAGGTTTAAAGTCTAATTTAATCAAAGGCATGGTTATTTTTGTTTTCCTACAAAACTTCATATGACCTTCCTCTTGCACTCCTATCCCTTTGCAATCTGGTAAGATTTATGAGAGAAAAGACAAGGTTCTTTGGTTAAGTTCTTGAGAAGCCACAACAAAATGAGATTGGAGCATATTTCAAAAAAGTGAATATTCAAATACTGAAAGGTACCTGGAATTCAAGTTAGAGGAATGATGACTTTTTTTTTTGAATGATGACTTTTTCCTGCAGTCAATTTCAGTTGTATTTGGTTCAAATAAAAATGACAAATCTATGCTTTTGTGTTTTTCCTAAATGTAGAAATTAACCCTTTATATAAGTTACAAAACTAATTAAAAGTACAATTCAACACAACATTAAGCAACTCAGTGTGTGAGCTAATAAGGAACCTTTACTTACTTGCCTATGTGACTGTAATCACTTGATGTCTCAGTTCTCTCATTTATTTTTATAGAGTTTAGCTAGATATCTTTTTGTTCTTTTATATCCCTAAATAATATGAAGAATGCAATTACTCATTGCAGCCTGAAAAACAGTACCAGCTTCAATTTGAGAAATTTTGATTCAGTTCTACAAATATTTATTATGTATCTACTATGTGCAAGTCACTAATTATTATTTAAAAGATATTTTCATTTCTTTGGAGCTACACTTGTTCATAGTTGTACAGTGTTTTGTTTGCTGTCATTTCCATTTGCATTGTTGGAAGCTTAATTTTTACTTCCAAGGAAACTGACCTCTGCTATGTACCTGACAATAGAAGAGGAAGTTGAAATGATCTCCTTACTTATCTTGCATAAGAACTCTTGTTATTGATGAATTCAGATTGTGTGGCTCATGAACAATCTACTGAAAGAACTGATAGGTGTGATAGATGAACTATCTTCAGCGATATTTGAGAGGTTCATTTGAAAAAATGAAAGAGGGACCATAGAACCAGAGGAGTATAAATGTTCCAGTTTTCAACGTGGGAAAAGGAATGGAATTTGCGTAATATAGACCACTGAACTTAGCCTTGATCCTTGGAAATATTGTTGAACAAATCATTAAAAATGTTTTGTGAACAGCTAGAGAAATAGTGATTACAAAGAGCTAGCATAGCTTTATCAAGATCTAATCATAGGGGCGGCTAGGTCGCACAGTGAATAGAGCACTGGCCTTGGAGTCAGGAGTACCTGGGTTCAAATCCGACCTCAGACAATAATTACCTAGCTGTTAGGCCTTGGGCAAGCCATTTAACCCCATTGCCTTGAAAAATCTAAAAAAAAAAAAAGAACTAATCATGCCAGACTAACCTTTTATTAATAATGCTAGATAATGCATTTATATTTTACAAATATTTAAATTTTACAAAGCTGTATATATTATCTCATTTGATTCTCATAAGATGATAGCATCTTGTGAAGTAGGTGCTTTTATTTTTGCCTTTTATAGATGAGGAAACTTAAGGCTGAAAGAGGTTAAGTGACATGCCCTGGGATATATGTCTAAGTAAGACTCTGAGGAGGGATTTAAACTCAGGTCTTTCTGACTCCCAAGTCCAATGCTCTGAGTTTCTCTTGCATACTTTAGAAACATCTTTGTCTTAAAATCTCACTCTATCCCCTAAACTACTTGTCACACTGGAGGTATCCTCTGTCCCTTCAGTTTCTTCTTTTGACTACCTCAACACTCAATTTTAAGGCTACCTAGGCCAACCATGTCTTCATTTTTCTCCAGGCTGCAGTTAGAACTCTCTGGCTTTCTCTGCTGTGCCCCCATTCTGGGTATCTTCATAACCTTCCTCCTCAGTTCTCTGTTATGTTGCTTCCTTTTGGGGTGTGGAGTGTTTTCATTCCCCCCATTAAAATATAAGTTCCTTGAGGGTAGGGACTATCTTTCTGTTTATATTTATAGCAAGTGGTAAATGCTTAATGCTACTTGACTCAACTAGATGATAATACAGTTATATACATTTGGACTTGGTTGAAAGACTAGATTAATTAGTCATTAATGGTGCAGGGTTGACTTGATGGTTTTCCAGAGGTGCCTTAGGGAGCTGTGCTTGACCATGTATGGTCTAATATTCTTATTAATAATGTTTTTGAAGGTAAATATGGTATGGTCATCAAATTTGCAGATGCCACATTTGGGAGGAGATGATTAACATTAGCATTTTTATTGGTTGTCCCCTATGATCAGAACTCTCCTTCCCTAACCTTTATCCTCTGTCTCAGCTTAAGCCTCCCTTTCTGCAAGAGACTGTCCTAGGTCTCTTAATCTGAATGTCTTTCTTCTCAGATCATTTTCAGTTTATTTTGTAGATATCTTGTTTTTTCCCTTGTTTTTGTTTACTGATTTAATGATAATTGTTTTTATAGTTTGTCCCATTGAACTGGATGTTTCTTGAGAGCAGAGACTGATTATTTGCCTTTGTATCCTTGCGCTTAGAATTGTACACATAGCAAGTGTGTCAAAATGCTTTTTGACTTAACTTAGTCAAGATCTGGAGTAATCTCAGCAGGAGAAAACTGTGAAGTGAATCTAGCAAGAGGAAATTTGATAAAGATAAATTAATTAATTACATTTGGGTAAAAAGACCAACTTCTGTATCAAAGGTAGGAACATTTTGATATAGTTTATCTGAAAATGATTTGGGTTTCAGTGAATTTTAAGTTCAGTGTGGGTCATTAGTGGGTAGTGTAGCTGCTAAAAATGCTAATGTGGTCTTGATCTATATAAAGAGAAGCATCCTTTGAGGAATCAGGTAATTCTGCCATAGTCATACTACTTTTAGAGTATTGTGGTCAATTCTGGGCATCACAATTTAGGAAAGAAACTGATAATTAGAGAGTGATCAGAGGAGGGTAGCTAGGCAGGTAAGAGCCTTGAATCTATGTCATTGAGGATAGGTTGAAGGAATTGCGAATATTCAGCTTGGTGAAGAAGAGATTCAGGGTGGACATTATTATAGCTCAGAAGCATTGTAGATCTTTGTTTAATCGATATCTTATACTATATACCAAGATAAATATAAAGGGTAATACCATAAGCAAATTAGGAGAGCGGGAATAGTTAACTGTCAGATCTATAGAGAAGAGAAAAATTTATATTCAAACAAGGGGTGAAGAGCATCACTAGTTGTAAAATGAACAATTTTGATTATATTAAATTAAAAAGATTTTACTCAGATAAAAATCAATATAACCAAGATTAGAAGGAAAGCAGAAAGCTGAGAAACAATTTTACAGGAAATATCTCTGATAAAAGTCTCATTTCACAAAAATTATATAGAAAACTGAGTTGAACTTATAAGAATATGTCATTTCCCAGTTAAGAATATGAACAGGCAGTTTTCAGATGAAGAAATCAAAGCTATCTATAGTAATATGAAAAATGCTCATGTTGGAGGGGATGTGGGAAAATTAGAACAGTAATGTATTGATGAAATTCTGAACTGATTCAACCATTTTGAAGACAAGTTTGGAACTGTATCCAAAGTAATTCTACTGTGCATACCTATCCTTTGATTCAAGAATACCATTAATAAGATCTGTATCCTAAAGAAATTTTAAAAAGTGGGGAGGAGCTATTTGTACAAAAATATTTATAGCAGCTCTTTTTGGGGGGCAAAGAATTGTATATTGAGAGGATGCACATCAATTGGGAAATGGAACAAGTTGTGATATATGATTATAATGAATTTTTTTTTGCAAGGCAAATGAGGTTAAGTGACTTGCCCAAGGCCACACAGCTAGGTAATTATTAAGTGTCTGAGGCCAGATTTGAACTCAGGTACTCCTGACTCCAGTGCCAGTGCTCTATGCACTGCACCAGCTAGCCACCCGATTATAATGAATATTATTGTGCTTTAAGACATGATGAGTTAGACAGTTTTCAGAAAAACCTGGAAAGACTTATTTGAACTGAGGTAGAATAGAGGAGAGCAGGGGAACATTACATAGTAATAATACTGTACAGTGATAAATTGTGAATATCCTAACTATTCTCAGCAATACAATGTTCCAAGACAATTCCAAAGGACATGTGATGAAAAATGCTATCCAACTCCAGAGAAAGAACTGTTGAATCTAATTGCAGATCAAAACATACTATTTTTCACTTTCTGTATTTTTTCATGTTTTTTTAAATTTGATTTTGAGTCTTCTTTCACAGCATGACTAATGGTCATGGTGGTGATATGATTTATAAGATTGAACATGTATAATCTACATCCAGTTGATTACTATCTTAGGGAGGGGGTGCTTCTTACTATCTCTGTAATGTTAAGAATATCATTTAACCTCTCAGAATCTGTTCTTATTGGACGAGCTGAAAACTAAGGAACTTGTGTTCTAAATCCAATAATTTTATGACAATGTGATTTTTATGGATATGGAAATAGTGTGCTTGTCAATTTATAAGGTGTCACATTTGGGAAGAGCTAGCTAGCATATGAAGGCAGCTTATTGGCCCAGTGAATAGAGTGCTGGGCCTGGAGTCAGAAAGACCTGAATTAAAGACCAAGAATGAGGTCATGAAGAGTTGGACACTACTCAGCAACAACACCAACAAGTTAACATATTAGCTTGCATTTTCTTCAGTTGTCTTCATGGTCGTAACTCTCTTCTTCCTATCTTTTTAGAATTAGAATTCTGTAACTTGAAAAATAAAGATAATTCTATAGTTAGATCTCCCAAATAAAAAGGAATCAATTGAGATAGGCTTCAGATAGAAATTTTTTGGGAGATGGGTCTTTGCTTTTTATTTTCACTAGGTTGGAATGGAGGATAGTTGTTATTAGGGTACTTTTGTTTCATCATCTCCTGTATTGTACTGTTAATTATTTTGCCTTGTCTATATTTAACTTAAGAGTTATGTGTTAAAAACATGTTTAAGCATGTTAGAGGGAAAGATTCCAAAAGAAATAAGGATGGGATTGCATGTTCTTCTCATTTCACCCTTAAATATAACAAAAGCTTTAAGACAGCCAATCAAAATTAGGATATTGATCCTAAATTTTTTTGTTTGTTTTTTGCAAGGCAATGGGGTTAAGTGACTTGCCCAAGGTCACACAGCTAGGTAATTATTAGGTGTCGGAGGCCAGATGTGAACTCCAGTCCTCCTGACTCCAGGGCTAGTGCTTTATTCACTGAGCCACCTAAATTCTTGGAGATGGCTTTACTTTTTTTCTGCAAATGGTATACTTTACTGTAGAGAGGTATGTGGTATAGTGTACATTGAAATGATCTTCCTTCTCTCAGAAATTATGACAACTATGTTTTGGACCTTAAATGAACTTTAAACATCATTTAGTTCAATCTCTACTTTCACCAGGTAAGGAAACTAAATTAAGTGACTTGCCTCTCAGTCTGGCCTTCAGAAGGTACTAGACTTGACTATGTGAAAAAGCCTTATTTTTCTGATTTTACTTATATTTTCTTAGCTATGTGGTTTTTGGATTGCTAAAGAATGCAGAGCAATTGAACTTTTAAGCCATAGTGAAATGATTTGGCAGGAACTTAGTATGGCAAACTTACTTAAAGATTATAGGGTCTTTAGATCTGTTAGGTCTCAAAGCACTCACTTGGGCTTGATCTGCTGTGATCAAGTCCTTACTGGAAAACTGATTCTAGAGTTGAATTTAATATCTTCTGTCTCTTGTGTAATTTGTATTTTTAGTTGAGGGAAGAAAAATTAGAAGAAGAGAAAAGTTCTGAGGATCTGATCCACAAGCTCTTACTAGAGGACACTGAAGCAGGAAAACGGAGAATGGAAGAACTGCAGAAAAAAGATGAGCCATTAGTTCTTGTAAGTAATCCCTTTTAAATAATAATAATAGTGATAATGACAATAATTAAGATTTATATAGTACTGTACCATTTATGAACTGTTTCCTTTGTAGTGGATAAAAGATGAAATGACTGAGGAAAGAAAGGTTCAATCTTCTGAGCATATTGATTTATTAAGCAAAGCATACCAATCTCATAACAAAGGGGGTCCAGATCTCCTCAGCTTAGGCCTGGATCCTAAATACATTAAAAACATTTAGGTAATTTGATTTCTAATTTGGTAAAAGATTATGGTTTTAAATAGGTGTAAATCCTGAAATTAGAAAAGGAGGTGTCTAAGTGTCTTGTGAACAATCAAAGGAACATGGAAACAATAACTGATTGATCAGCATGTGATCAGCATTGGACTTGATTTCAGAAGACTTAGGTTAAAAGTCTTGACTTCAACACTTAATGTCTATGTATCCTTTGTCAAACCACTTAATCTCTCTTGGTCCCAGTTTCATCATGTATAAAATGGGGATAAGAACCCACCAGTCTGCATCTCAATGTTGTGAGAAAGAAAAAACATTAAAAAACTTTGAAAGCATAGTCTCCAAATGCTAGCTCATGTGAAATATTGCTTTTAATGTATTCAACTACTTACAAATGATCTATTCATTAAAACATGCCTAAGGGTACTTTTATTTCTTGTTGGTATTTGAAAAAAATAAAATTGATTTCTAATGTGAGGTATTTTCCCTTTCATTTTTCTCCCTTACCCTTTCCATTCATTCTTCTTTCTCACCCATTCTTCTTTTGAGATCATCTTAACATTATAGAAACACACTCACATCCTTTGTCCAAGTAGACTTCTTCTAATTGTCCTATGATAACCTTCTTTATTAGTCCCTTATGATCTTGTTTAAATATTAAATTTTTCATTCAACTCAAGTTTTTTCATCAGGAATTCTTGAAAATCCTCTTGTTTTATTAAAGTTCATGCTTCCTGCTGTAGGATTATACTTAGGTTTTTCTTGGTTATAGTTGTAACTCTTTTGCATTTTGAAATCTCATATTCCAAATTCTCCACTCCCCTGTGGTGTAGTTGCTAAGTCTTATGTCATTTTGATTGTGACTCCATGGCATTTCGATTTCATTCTTTCTTGCTGCTTGCAGTATTTTCTTCTTAACTTGAGAGCTCAGAATTTTTGCTCAAATATTCCTGAGGGTTTTCATTTTCAAGAAATGGTTGGTTAATGGCAGAGGAGAGAATTGGGGGGGGGTCAAAGGATTGGAAGTCACAATGAGAATGGAAGAGTAGGATTTTTTTAAGGGAAGACAGAGGGGGAGGTGAAGAACAGTAGATTATGATTAGATGAGGGGATTTTTGGAATTTTTGAATATAGAGGTGGAACATTTGTAGGTGGTGGCAGCATCAAGGGTATGATCATCTTTGTGTGACTGAGGTAGGGTTAAAGGGTACAGCTCAAGGGAGAAGAGTTGGTTGAGAAAGTGATTAGGGGTATATAAGGTAGAGTTAGCATAAGTTCCTTGGTATGAGGGCAAGAGTTGGGGAGGAAAGAAAAACTAATCTGGGCACCAAATTCTCTGCAGAAAAAAGGGAAGTGACTTAGGGTTCTTTGGACAACAGCTACCAAGATTTTGATGGGGGCAGGGGATAGACATGAAATGTGAGTGCTTGTGTGTTTGTGTGTGTGTGTGTGTGTGTGTGTGTGTGTGTGTGTTACCACTCTTTACAATCAGACTCAGTCTGTCATTTCAAGATTTTTTTACATTACTTCCCTTTGTGTGGTTTGATTTCCAGCCAAGCTGGCCTGCTCTGTTGTTCCCTGAACTCTTCATTACATTCTACCATCTCTGTGCTTTTGTATTTTTAATCTCCTTGTCTCTAATGAATTCCCTCCTCATCTCTACCTCCTAGAACTTGGATTCAGAGTTGAACCTTAACTACAAGGCTGAATCTTTCCTGATCCCTCAATTGTTAGTGTTCTTTCAAATCATTTGTAGTGTTTAAGATGTGTCCCTGTAGAGTGTATACTTTTTGAGAGCAAGGACTTTTTTTGCACCTTTTTTGTCTTTGGATTTCCTATTGTGGTATCTTGTATATAATAGATAACTTCATAAATGCCAATTCAATTGAATTGAAGTAATTTGTCTAAGATTCTAAGATGAGTAGACACAGGGATTTGATTATGGCATCAGGACTCTACACTGTTGACTCTTGTAAAGTAAATGATTTGTGGATTAGAGCACTGGCCCTGGATTCAGGAGGACCTGAGTTCAAATGTGGCATTAGACACTTAATAATTGCCTAACTGTGTGACCTTGGGCAAGTTACTTAAACCCCATTGCCGTAAATAAATAAAAATAAATAAAAAAGAAAAGTAAATGATTTGAATTTTGGGAAGATCAATTCTTGGGATTATATGCCAGCTACTTCTGGGGGTTTACCATTCTAGTTATAGTATTAAATATTGCTGTTATTATCAACAATAACATTAGCTCATATGTATATGATACTTTATGGTTTATGGGATGCTTCCCTCTTACCAACTTTGTAAGGTGTATATAAGTGAGCACAAAGTAAAAACTTCAGGAACTAATAACTGCAAACCAATATTCCCTAATTCCTAATAAATGCTTACTCAGCACCCCCTTTCCCTTCATGCTGTGGTAGACAGGGCTGTACAAGCCAGCCTTCAGGCTTACAATAGAATACAACTCAACACCACCACAGTCCCCTTTTCCCCCAGGCCACAGAGATCCAAACTCCACCAATAGAAATTTGCTCAGTCTGCAAGAGCCACATGGCAACATTCTGTGCTGCAACAGCCCCCAGCCTGAACTGAGGAAAAGGAACAGGCAGTATATGTGTTTGTATCTTTGTAACAAAACTCAAGACTTCACTGTATTTTTCTTCTCATCCTAATGCCATGTACATATATTTTCCCAGTAGAATGTAAGTAAGCTCTTTGAGAGCAGGGATTGTTTCATCTGTTGTCTTTGTGTCTGTTATCAGTGCCTCAGAGAGAGTTGAGACTGAAAAAAATGTTCATTGGTTGATTAATAAGATGTGACAGTGGGAAAAAGGAGTAACAATTTAAATTGTCAGAAGATTTTGTTTCCTGTGTTGGACACATTGTAAGGAATTGGTAGAAAATTCAATTAGATCATTTTTTAAAATGTCAATGCATTTATATTTTTGCCTTGTGATGGAAATGGATTGGATATTATTTTGATTTTTATAAATGAGGAAATTGAGGGACAGAGAGGGAAAGTAATGTGCTTTTAGGACCTACAGTAAAGAGTAAATGCTAGGCTAGCTCTTAGTCTTAGTCTCTTTTCAGCAGAGTACACAATTATTTTTAGTTTGACCTGGGGAAGTTTAACATTTCCTGACCTCTTTAATATGACTTAACATTGAAATTGCCTTCGTTTTGAAGTTATTTCTAACCATGGCCATATTTTTTTCTCTCGAAAATTAAGCTTTAGCTAAGTTAAATAAAAAAATTTAAGAGGAGGAAATTCTGATGACTGGCAATATTTGTGGTAGAATAGAGCTCATATACCAATGTAAACATTTAAAACTTAGAGATTCTCTTTGACTAAGAGAGATAGAATTGTTAATTTCATTCCAAACTGGAGTTTGAAATGTTACAAATGTATCTTTTGACCTGGGGTCTCCCTCTGTAAATTATCAAGGACCCAGATTAGTTCCTTTTCAGTGGTTCCCCTATCATTGGACATCTTCTATCAGAGAGATGATAGATACTTGTCAGGGCTATTGTAGAGGAAATTTTTATTTAATTAAAAGAACTCTACATTTCTGTGATTATTGTCAATACTTTGAATATTTTCCCCGTGGCTTATTGGGGCTTCCCTATTGGGAATGTTTATTACTCCAAAGTTGAGAGAACTCAAGACTAAGTTAAAGTTGGTAACTGCCTCAACCCTCCTCCTGTTTCTCTCCTTTGTCACTTCAGTAAAATGGCATATAGCTAAAAACTTGACTATGGGTGTAACACAGATCCTATACTTCTCTAATGTGATGTTTTGCACCCAAAATTTCTAGCAGATTTTGATGTAATTGTCCCTTTTTCACAGTATTGGTATCAGGATTCTTTCCTCTTTCCTCAAGATAGGAAAAAGCACTATTGTGCAACTCATCAGTTGCCATGTTGGATGATTTGTACAAATTTTTGTTAGGAACAGGCTGTAAAATAGAAGGGTAAAAGAACAGTAGGACAGGGAGAAGAAGTCCTTCTGAAGGGGGAGCTACTTTCTAAGAGGCTAAAGCTTTGCATTTTATAATGCTTCATCCTTGAAATCTCAACTCAACTATTGTCACTGTCAGTTAGAAGTGTCTGGAAATGAAGAAAAAGGATTAATCAGTTTTTAGAATTTAAGAAGTAAGGGCCTTAGATAATTAAAAATTTTGTGACCCACTAACAGTTTGATGTAGAACTAACAATTGAAAAGCATTCTAGAATGGTGTTTATCAAACTCACTTGGCCATAGACTTTTGAGCTTGAAATGTATTTGCAGAATCCATAAAAGCTGAAGATATGGAGTACCCTGGAATATAGTAAGGTTGGAGAAACTGTGAAGCAAAAGAAAAAGAGGAATAAAGTCTATTTTCATGCTAAGACTATTTTACATAATATTTCTGGTAGGTACATATTTTTCATTTAATGCATAATAACAAAAATGCTAATTGGAGCATTATCTTTTCCAATATCCATGTGTCCATGCTTCCCCTTTGAAATAGGCCAAATCAACAGACTTTTTTTGTCTTTTATCTTTAGAAAATAATACTACTGCTGCCATTGTTGTTCTGATATGTCAATATGTGTTCATTATGTGACTTCAGCAGAAAATCATGCTCAGCTCCCAGCCCTTTATCTACTGAGCATCCTCTGAGATGGTTTTATTTATAGGATTAAAAAAACCCACTGACCTTTGTAGATGATATACATAAATTGAAGCAAAAATTAGAGGCAATATAGTCTTATAGAAAAGGTGGTCAGGAACCCTAAATTTGGGCATAACATTGGGCAGTTGCTACTTAACACAATCTTAGACAAGTCACTTACAAGTCACTTTCTTTCTTTTAGACTAAATTTTAAAATTTTTTCCTTGGGATTGTTATGAGTAAAACAGTTTTATAAATTTCAAAGTTCAGAGGCATATGATTTTTTATTATTAGGTAAGGTCAGTCTGAATAGGGGATTTTTTTTTCCTTTCATGTTTTCCCTGACTACTTAGTTCATCTTCTCAGTCTTCCTTGGCACCAAGCAAGTTACTTCCTCATACAGATTGTTTTTGTTGGCTACTTGTATTCACACATTCTATCCTTTGTTCATCTTTGAGCCATGCAGCCTCTGAAACTAAAAATGCTATGTGGTTGGAATAAATGTTAAGATACCCTGTTACTTAAACACAAATTTAAACTCAGTATAAGGAAGAACGATTACAATTGTCCTACAATAAAATAGACTGCCAGTAACTAATTGTGTGCCACTGGGAATTTTTTCAAGAATAAACTACATGACCATTTGTGGAGGGTGTTATAAAGGAACTTCCTATTCAGGTATGGAATGGATTTCATGCCCATTTAGGTCCTTTCCATCCCAATTGAATGACTCATTAGGATTATTTCCAGCCATAAGAAAGAAATGTGCGAGTAAATGGATTATAAATAAATGAAAATAATAAAATTGAACAGTACAGAGGTTTTCTAAGAGGGATGTCCAGAAAAATATAGGAAACATTTAAAACATTATAAAACTCGGGATTTCGTGGTGCATAGACAACTGCATATATGATAAAGTCCAGTTTCCATCTTAGAATTTAACAGTAACATTCCTCAGCTACAAAAATGTTTTGAGATTACTAATTCCAAGTAAATCACAGGGAATAAAGTTGCATCTTTATACCAGGTAGAGTGAGGCTAAGGTTCACTCTGGAGACATTTTGTTGTGGAAGTCAGGAGACCTGACCTGAGCTCTAGGTTTAGCTGTATCATTTAGATACATTTAGATGTATCATCTCAACTAAGTTACTTTGTTTTCCTGAGGCTATTTTGGGGAGGAGAGGGTTACAAAGAAAGGGTTGGATTAGATGATTTTAAGGTCCATCTATTGTATATCTATTAAACCGAGTCTCATTATTCATTCATAATGTCTGATTTGTGGTTTCTATGACCATTTTTTGGGATATATGTTAAGGATATATTTGCTTCTTAGAATTCTATAACTGGGCTATCCTTTCTCACTCTGGGGCATATGAATAAAATTGATGTTACTTGCTACAAAATATTGGTAGGGTCTTTGTTTATTAGAAGTCTGTTCCCTCCTCCCTTATGGATTCCTGAGGGGAAAAATTCAAAAAGTATCTCTTAAAGTTTTTGATCCTTACCCTAAGAGAATAATAATTCAGTTCCATTCTAGTACTGGCCAGCCAGTTTAAAACAAAAACTCATCTGTAAGAAGAATCATGCCCATGTAAATTTCTTTGCATAGTAGTATTAACTCTCTTGTTTTCATTCCTAAAACCACCCATAAAAGGACTGTCTGGTTCCAAATGACCCCACAGCACCTAGCATCAAAGTTATTGACTATTATTGGATAAATCAGGAAATATTCTGATATCAAATTCTTACTCCCCTCAAACAGGTGCTGAATTCAAATATTCCAAAACATATGTCTGGAAGTATGGAGGTTAGCAGATAACTTTTCTTGTACAAAATGGGAAAGCTGATAAACTGTCTTTGGAGCTACTTATAATGTCATGTCTCTCCAATCTGGATGCAGATTTACTGGATCACAGCATTCACTGTTTTCCTCTAATCTGCTGTAAAGGACATTCTTCAGTAAATCTTTTAGCTGTATAATTCTTGTGGGTTTCCTTTTCCTTTTCCCTTCTCTGTTGAGGATGCTGGGTTTCCAAATATTCACTCATTTGGAGAACTATCAAATGAATGAACTGACCAAACCTTTCCATTTGAGTAATTTACTAGTGGCATTAAAAAAAAAAACTAGAGAAAGAAGAGACTCCTTAAAAATGCAAAGTACTTTTTGGTTGTTATGTTGTTTTTACTATTTCTGATCTTGTTAAAAATCCAGAGGTCCTCAGAGACTTTACATCTGGCTCTGTACTTTGTCAAGCCTCAGAAATTATTCTCAGTTTCTTAATGCCCTATAAGCAGTCTTCCCTCCCCCTCTCCCCTTTACTGTTCAAATGGAAATCAATTCAGTTTCCTCCTAAACTGGATACAAAAAAACACAAGTTTTCCAGGGTTATTTTCCACATTGTTTTTATTAGTAATCTCCAATTTTGCAAACTGATGTTTGAATAAACACAAATTAGTACTATAGACCTTGTGATAATTCATTTTTTTTTCTTTCTAAGGAGCATATTATATTTTCACCACTTACTAAGTTAATCTGAAAAAATATTTTTTGGTCCCTACAAATTTTATGCAAATGTCACTATTTTGGCTATCCATGACTACTATAAAAGTGTGGTTCTGGGATCTAGATGGAAAGTAAGACTACTAATTTAAAAGTGTTTAGGTGAAGACACTGAGGTCCCAGATTAACTTGCCTAAATTCATACATAAAAGGAATTGACAAAGGCAGGATTTGAATTTAGTTTCTCTGACTCCAGAACCAGTGCCTTTGCCACTGTACTTTGTTTTTGTCTTTTCTATAGAATATAAAAAAGTTCTTAATATTATTGGTTATGTTTAAATAATGCTTTTATTTTCAGAAGTCTTATATATTGCATTCATTTAATCCTCATAATAAGACTGTTTATAATAATCTTGAGTAGTGTTCTTTCTACTCTGTGCATTTCAAGTTGTTCATTTAGACAGTTTTGTTGCATTCCAGGAACTCTTTAACCCTAAGGAAAGATGTGAGTGGTCTGTTCTTTCATCTTTTATCTGTTGCCTTATAGGCAGTGGAAATCCTGAAAAGAATTGTTTAGGTTCAGAAGACAACCTTGGCTCAATTACTTTTTCTTTTGTGATCTGTAACTTATGAAGTCATTTTGCCTTCTTTGAACCATGTGCCTGAGATGCCATCTAATGTCCAAGTCCTGTGTTCTTTCCACAATATTTGTTCTTTCCACTGTTCCAGTGTTCTTTCCACTTCCTCTATGTCTGAGGATAAGAAATTTGCCATATTGTCCTTTGTTTAAGCTAGTCAGTCAATTAAGAGGCAGTTATTAACAAACTACTATAAGACATGCACTATGCTTAGGGTACAGATTCAGAAGTTAAACTATTCCTCTCCCAAAGGAGCTTATGTTAGATCAGGGGACATAGCAAACATTTAATTATATGCAAAATAGATTCAAGATGACTGGGGGACTATAACTGCTTTTGAGTTCCGTAAGAGTAGGAACTGTTTTTGTTTTCCTTTTAGTGATAAGGGGGGGAAAAACCTTGAGAAAGAAAAAAACATAAAAGAAATTTTAAGAAGTGATCATATAGTGTGCTTTGTTCTGCATTCAAATTCCATAGTTGCTGTTTATCTGTTTTTTTTTTCCCTAGATGTGGATGTCATTTTCCATAACAGGTCTCAGTGTCTTTGATCACTGAACAACCAGTGTTTCCATTAATATGTAGAATGTTCTCCTGGTTCTACTCACTTCATTCAACATCAGTTCATACAAGACTTTCCAGGGGGTTTATGAAGTGCACTTGCTCAAGATTTTTTTATAGAACAATAATATTCCCATCACATACATATACCATAACTTGTTCAGTCATTTCTTAACAGATGGCCATCCCCTCAATTTCCAGTTCTTTGCCTCTACAAAAAAGAGCTATAAATATTTTTGTATGTGTGGAAATTTTCTCCTTTTTTAATGATCTTATTGGGATACAGACCTGATAATGGTATTGCTGGATCAAAGGGTATTCAGGCTTCTTCTGACCTTCAAATTCTGTGATGCTTCTTTTCCAGATTTGGGAAAAAAGTATACCTTTACAATTCTGCCATTGCTTTTTGACATTTTATTCTGGAAGGAGAAAGGAGAACTAGTAACTCAAAGATGTTTTGTGTAAGAGAAAAACACTAAGATGGTGACCTGTAAAGGATGAAGCCACAAGGGAGTTTGTCATTTAGTGGATGAGAATCTACTCACTTTCTTAAGCAATTCATTATATTAAGGAGGTGTCTTGTGATCTAGATTTCCATTTAACAAGAATACTTATCACATACAAAAGGGTTGCATTGTTATTTTAGAGGGGCAGCTTAAATTTAATAGAAGATATTTGGATTTAGAGTTAGACCAGAATCCAAGTTCTACAACTTCCTAGCTTTGTGACTATAGGCAAAGTTAGGATAATAAAACACTTTTTTTCCTTTTGGATATGTAATCTCATTTGTTTGGGCATAGATATTCAGTAGTGCATATAGCAATTCATATATATGTGTGCCTTTTCTTCAGTAATTCCTATACATGTTCCTCTGTAAATCCTTCATAGAGATTCTCTCTAACCAATGTGCTGGTATCATTATCTTTTTTTTTTTTTTTTGCAAGGCAATGGAGTTAAGTGTCTGAGGCTGGATTTGAACTCAGGTACTCCTGACTCCAGGGCTGGTGCTCTGCACTACCTAGCTGCCTCTTTGGTATCATTATCTAATAGGACATAATTCTTTTAAAAGTCTGAGCTTGATTTGTGTCCTTTACACTTAAAAATCTATGTATACCTTCTCTGTAATCATAGGGAAATTTCCATGGGTACCGCAGATGGACAAGTGTTGTCTTCCTTGTTGTCTCCTCCCCAGTGTCCTGAGCGCCTCTCAGATTCAGAAAATGAAGAGCCTTCCCAGGGCAAGATGACACATCGTTCGGCATTTGTTTCCAAGAGCAGCGTTTACTCCTTAGCTTTCCTGGCAGGGTAAGAGACCATACCAAATTCAGCCTGGATTTATTTATTTGGGGAGTAGGGGATGGGATGCGGAAAGCAAAAGGAACATGGAAAAGACAGACTATTGCAACCTTTGGGAATGTGGGGAAGGAAAGGGAAGAATTGGGGTCAAGCATGAATTTGAGAAGTAGTTAAGTGAGAATGTACCGAATTTTTAAAAGTGAAAAAAGGTAAAATTCTTTGTGGGAGAAAACAAATGGTATGGGTTTTCTTAATTCCCACCATCCTTTCCACATCCCTGCTAATTAATAAAATGAACTGTTTCTAGAAAGAAGTTTTTGAGCAGAAGTAGGACAGCTGCTTTTTAAAGACTGTTTTATGGGGAATTAATGCATTGAATGGGAAAATGAACTATCCACTAAGGTCTTTTACACTGCTAAGATTTCCTCATTTCAAGCATGTCAACTTTTGGTTATTCATTGTATGAATTTTCTACTTTATAGATAATGTGTTACTAGTGGTTGATATAATTAAATTTCCCCTGATTCACCCCATTTCCTTTCTTCTGTCTTCTCTAGGATGCTTCTAGACTACATCTCATGGCAGTTAGTTTGTCTGAGTTCAGGGCAATGTAGAGTAATGTTACCTAAATCAGCTATTACTCACCAATATATGTCAGAGGCTGGATTTCTGTCTACTATATTATGCTAATTTATCTAACCATTAGTATTCTAATCCACAGCACATTAACTACAAAAGAATATGATGGTGATGATGAAGAACAACTTCTACCACCTGAGTCTCTTCCTAGTCAATCAACAAACATATTAAATACTTACTAAGGTCCAGACTCTAGTTTTGCATTCTTTTATGCTGCATTGTCTCAGGTAGTCCAGCCTGCATGGTTCTGTTCTGTGAACTAAGGTTTTATCAGAATAGACTAGAAGAATGAGAAGGTTGTTTTCTAATGTCTAAAGTATCATCATGATGGGACAGTGGTAGCAGACCTGTGTCCAAGTTTCTGGGTAGCAGATTTGGCCTCAGTAATAGGCCAAAAGATTTCTAACTACTAGAGCTAACCTGTAAGTAGCCTCTATAAAGGGAATGATCTCTTTATTATTCAAAATGTTAAAGCAGATACTGGGTATTTTCTTGTCAAGGATGCTGTGGTGAGCATTCTTATACTAGCTGAAAAGTTGAATCAGTTGACTTCTATGACCCCTTCCTATTCTGAAATTCTGTATGAGGTAGAGAAAATGAGAGACTAAAGCAATAGGGATCAGTAAGGGAAAAAAATGTCAATGTTTCGTTATAAATGTTTTGATTTTCAGTGTCCATAGGACTTTGAAGAGACTTTATGACTCTTTGCAGTGAAATATTTACCAAGTTCTTCCCGTAGATAGAGCCTTGTCCTATATTCTCTGAAGGAGACAAAGATAAGAATCAAAAAGTCTACCCTCATGACTTAGTATGATAGATAAGGCACACACATATAAAACCATAATAAAAATTAGGAAAGAAATAATTCCAATAAGGGTTATAAATGAGGGGGTGGCTAGGTGGTGCAGTGGATGGAGCACCGGCCCTGGAGTCAGGAGTGCTTGAGTTCAAATGTAGCCTCAGACATTTAATAATTACCTAGCTGTGTGGCCTTGGGCAAGTCACTTAACCCCATTGCCTTGCACCCCCCCCAAAAAAGAGTTATAAATGAAATGATATGAAAGATCAACGGAACATGCGCACACAGGTACACACACACACACACATGCCTATAGAGCTTATAGATAGAAAAACAATAAACTCAGCAGAGAAATAGTAGAGAATAGGCATAGAAAAGAAGAGATTTAAGAAGGAGAGAATAAAGGAGAGTGAATTATAAGTAAAACATACCCCAACTTTGGGGATAGATTGTGAGGGAAAGTGGTGAGTTAAAAGGAAAGAAAGAAAGGTTATCAAAAACTATCATCAGTGTCTGGGCAAGGGGAGAGAAGGCTTATAGAGCAAAAGCAGATTGCCTCACTAATGTTAAACAATTTCTTTCTCACTATTCTTTCATTTGTAAAGACTAACGGGGAGGGAGGGTGGTAAAGAAAGAAAAAATATAAGAGATAGATTGGAGGGAAATATACAGTTAACATAATAACCATTACTATGAATGAGATGAACTCACCTATAAAATGGAAGAGGATGGAAGAATGGCTTAGGAAGCAAGGTCAAATAGTGTGCTATTGTAGTAATGATGATGATGATGATTTCAAACAAGGCAAAAGAAAAAAAGTGGCATGATTAAAATGTAAATGGAAAAGCTATATTATACTTAGTAGCATGTTAGCCAGTGAATGAATGTAAATTGATATACATCAAAATGACATAAGATCTAAATCCTTAAAGGAAAAGTGAAATGATTTATAGGGAGAAGTAGGACAATAAAACTGTAATAGTTGTAGATCTCAGCAAACATCTTTCAGACTTTGAGGTAACAAAAAAATAAATAAGAAAGAAATTAAAGACCTGAATAGAATTTTGACATGTTCTGTAGGATAGGAACTCTGATATATTCATTGAGGGATAAAAAGGAGCTGTTCTTGGCACCTTTTCAATAATTAAATCCATTTAAGTTATTTAAAAACTTCACATAAAATGCAGAACAACAGAAATATTAAGCACATCCTCAACTCCTCAATATCTCTCACTGTTCCTAATCCATTCTTTTACCAAGACCTATTGATTTCACATCTGCAACATCTTTCTATTCTTTCCTAGTACTCTTCTTCTTTCCTCTGATCCTGCTACCACATTGGTGCAGAGTGTCATCACCTCACTGTTTGAATTACTTATGAATCTGCCTGCCTCAAGTCTTTCCCCACTCCCAATTCATTCTCCATTCACCTGCCAGAATGATTTTCCTAAAATTTCAGGTCTAACTATGTCACTTTGCTGCTCAGTAAACTGTAGTAATTCCCTGTCACCTCCAGGATCAAATAGAATCTTCTCTTTGGTTTTCAAAGACCTTCATAATTTAACTGCCTCCTGCCCCCTGCCTTCCTATCTTCTTATACCTTACACTCCACTAGGTACTCTTCAATCCAGTGATACTGACCTCTTTGCTGTTTCATCAACAAGACACTCCATCATAGTTCAGAGCATTTTTTCCCGGCTGTCTTCCAAGACTGGAATCCTGTCCCTCCTCATCTTCACCTATAATGCCCTCCCTGACTTCCTATAAGTTCCAACTAAAATCCCTCTTCTACTGGAAATCTTTCCCTACCCCTCTTCTGTCTGGTGCCTTAACTATGTTAATTATTTCCTACTTATCCAATGCATAGCTTGTTTGTACATATTTGTTTGCTTGTTGTCTCCTCTACTAGAATGTGAGTTCCTTGGGGACTGGGACTGTCTTTGGCCTTGTTTTATATCCCCAGTGTTTAGCACAGAATCTGATACCCAGTAGGTACTTAATAAACATTTATTGACTGACATCTTTTACTGTCCACAATGCAATAAAACTTATATTCATTATAATTAATCTTAGAACAAAGTTAAAAGAAAAAACATTACATTTAAAAAAAGCTCCTAGTTTTATTTATTAAAAATCTGATAAGATAAATTGCTAACTAATCTGATTTTTTAAGAGGTAAAATAATTTGCTAATGTTAAAAATGAAATTTTAGAATTCCTAATAATTAGAGATGAAGTAAAGGAAATTATCTAATTATTATGTTCCAATTCTTTGCCAATTAAATGCATATTTACAAAATACCCAGATTAATATAATAGTTGTAGAACAAATCAATTTTGGAAAAAAGCATTGAAGAAATAAATAGGAAATTAACTCTTGAAGAAAAAAATTTGAGAATAGATGAATTTGCAAATGAATTTTATCAAATATATTCAAAGAAAAATCATTTCTATTTTTACAAAAGTTGTAAAATATGAAAAGAAGAATTCTACCAAACTTCTTCTGTGATATACATTTGCTAAGGACTTAACAGAAGTAGGAGAGATTAACAAGAGGTAACAAGAATAAGAACTACACAAGAAAGTTCTTAATGATATAGTAGTTATTGATATAGATTTAGACATCCTAGAAAATGAAGTTAAGCAGACCTTAGTAAGTGTTGATAATAATAATGCCAGTAGAGGTAACAGAATTCTAACTGAGCTATTTAAAATCCTAAAAGATGAAGTTATTAAACTCCAATATGCCAATAAATTTGGAAAACTCAATAATGGTCACTATTGGAAAAAGATCAGTTAAGATTACTTTGAAAGAATGTTCAAATTACTGAAGAATTGAGCTCATTTCACATGCCAGCAAGGCTTTGCTTAAAAGATTCTAGGCTTCAGCAATATATGAGTAGAGAATTTCAAAGAAGCAAAGGAACTAGAAATCAAATTGCCAATATTTGAATTATGGTAAAAGCAAATATTATTTCTACATCATTGATTTACTAAAGCCTTTGGCTACATGGATCACAAAATGTGACAAGTCCTCAAAGAGTTGGGAATACCAGATCATCTTACTTGTCTCCTGAGAAACCTGTATGTGAGCCAAGACATAGCAGTTAGAACAGAACGTGGAAGAACCGATTGATTTAAGATTGGAAAAGAAGTATGACAAGACTTATTTATTTAACTTATATGTATAGAGTGCATCATGTGCCTGACTGGGCGAATCAAAAGCCAGAATTAAGGTTGCCAGGAGAAAAACAAAGAATTAAGAAGCTTCTGGATGAAGGTGAAAGAGCAGAGTGTAAAAGCACTCTTGAAGCTTAACATCATCTTGGCAACCATTCTCATCCCTTACTGGCAAGTAGAGGAAGAAATGGAAGCAGTAGCTTATATTTTTGAGCTCAAAGATCACTGCAGATGGTGACTACAGTCATGAAATTAAAAGACTCTTGAACCTTGGAAGGAAAGCTAGGTCTAATCTGGACAGCATATTTAAAAGCAGAGACATCACTTGCTGACAGAGGTCTATATGATTAAAGCTGTGGTTTTTCCAGTAAAAACATATGACTGAGAGTTGGATTAAAAGGAAAACTGAGCACTGTAGAATTGCTGTTTTTGAGTTGTGGTACTGGAGAGGACATTTGAGAGTTACTTGGACAGCATAGAAATCAGATCAGTCAATATTTAAATTAATTCAGACTATTCATTGGAAGGTCAATAACTGAAGCTAAAGCTTAAATACTTTGGCTACATTATAAGAAGACAGGACTCATCGAAAAATGCCTTGATGTTAGGAAAGATTGAAGGCAAAAGGAAAAGACAAAAGGATGAGATTATAAGATGGTGTCATGGAAGTGACACATGAGTTTGGACAGACTTTGAAAGATAGTGGAGTATAGAAGAGACTGCTATAGACAGTAGCAAGAAAAGCTGGACATGACTGATTAACAACAATAATGGGTCAATATATCTCTATGATTATTGATGCAAAAATAGTAAATATAAAATATTAGTACATAGTAACATGTTAAAATATTATACATTATGACCAAGTTGGATTTGTATCAGGAATGCATTGTTTTATATAACAAAAACTGTTGATAAAAGGTTTATAAGCCATAGCAATAGCAATAAAAATCATAGGCAAATATAATTGGATGCTGGAGAGGCCTCATAGATGTTAAAAACCTGAAAAACATAGGAATAAATGAACCTTCCTTAGTATGGTAAATAATATCTTTATAAAATCAAGGACCAGTGTTTTACAAAATGGAGAAATGCAAGAGCCCTTTACAGATCAATTGATGGTAAGGCAAGCATTTTCATTATTAACATTTTCATTTGATGTAATTCTAGAAATACTGGCTGTAACAATAGCATAGGGAAAAGATGATAAAAGAATAAGTATAGAAAAAACAAAACAACACTTTTTGCAGATAATTTACTTAAGAGAATCCTAAGCATTCAAGTTAAATTAAGTGAAACAATAACTTTGGCAAAATTGATGGACATAAAATGAGCTTGCTTAAATTATCTGCTTTTCTGTATACTACCAACAAAACTCAGAAAGGAGAAATAAAAAGAGACATTCTTTTCAAAATTACTTAATTTATAATTAGGAATCCAATAAAACATTCACTTGGAACTGAAATTTCAGAACTATAATAATCTATTATACTAAATTAATTTACTTAATGTAATACCAGTCAAAACTAGCAAAGGGTGACTTTAGACAAGGGGGGAAAATTAATATTCATCTGGAGAAACTAAAGATCAAGAATCTCAAGTTATGAAAAAACATGAGAAGGGGGCCTAGCAGTGCCAGATGTCAAGCCATACTATAAAGCAATTGTCAGAAGTATGTGCATTTATTAAAAAAATAGAAAAGTGGGTCAGTGAACAAATTAGTAAACTTGTTTGGTGAATACAGATGCAAACAAACATAATAGTATAGTGTTCCATAAACCCAAAAATCCAAATACTGGGATAAGAACTGAATTGACAAAAATGCTGGGAAAACTGAAAAAGCAATTTGACAAGGATTAGGTTTTAGATCAGTATCTCACAACTTTTTCCAGTAAAACTGCATATGAATACATGACTTAGATATAAAAGATCAAATCAAAAAACAAATTAGAGACATAAGAATGGAAATGCCTTTTGGAGCTATAATTGAATATGAGATTCATGACTAAAGAGGTGGAGAGAATCATATAAGATAAAATGAACAGGGGTTGGTTTTTTGCTTTGTTTTTTGTAGTGGGGAGAGGGAATCTTTGCAGCAGGTTTTTCAAGAAATTTTAGCAACTGATTCAACTGTATAAAAATGAAAGCCTCATTTACCCAGCTGGTAAATGGTCAAAGGATCTGAGCAGGCATTTATCAAAGGATGAAATTCAGACTAACAAAAACTATATATTTAAAAAAATGATCCAAATCTAATGATTAGAAAAAAAAATTAAAGGAACTATGAAGTTCTACCTGATACCCCTCAGATTCACAAAGATGACAGAAGGTGAAAGTGAGAGCTGTTGAAAGGACTAGAGAAAGACAGTTAGTTCACTATTGATGGAGTTGTGAATTGGTTCGGCCTTTATGGAAAGCAGTTTGGAAGTCTACCCCTTAACCCACGCAGATCTTTTGACTCAACAACACTATTAGGTTGTTTCTCCAGTAGACTGTAACTCTCTGGCATCAGGGGCTCTTTGAATCCCCAGTGCCTATTTAGCATAGCACCTGGCACAATGGATGATAACTAATGTTTATTGAATATCTGCTCTGCTTTGTAAGTGGAAATGCTTATCTTTTTTTTTTTTTTTTTGTGAAGTTAAAACTTTTTTAAAAAATGTAGAGGAGGGGCAGCTAGGTGCCATAGTGGATAAAGCACCGGCCTTGGAGTCAGGAGTACCTGGGTTCAAATACGGTCTCAGACACTTAATAATTACCTAGCTGTGTGGCCTTGGGCAAGCCACTTAACCCCATTTACCTTGCAAAAACCTAAAAAAAAATAGAGGAAAAAGAAATTTAAGTTAGAGCTAGATTGCAAAGACCCTTGAATGTCCAACTAAGGTAAAGGAAAGAGGTTGAAAAAGAAAGTAAGTGTCCTAGAAGACAGGGCATCTAGCTATACTATGACTAGGTATTTGATCTGAGCAGGATCTGAAGGGAGAATGAGCCAAGTATGCTCTGTTTGGTTTTATAGGGTGAAATTAGAAGTAATAGAAAGAAGTCATAGGAGGCAATTTTTAGCTCAATGAAATAGTTTACTAAAAAGAGACAAAGTGATGCTTGGAAATAGCCCTGATTTTAGATTGGGAGGACCTAAATTTGAATACCAACTTTGCTGCTTATTGCCTATATGGCATTAGGAAAGTCACATACTGTCTCTGGATTTAAATGTCTTCCTCTCTAAACTAAAGTACACATGAACTTAGTCCCTTCTAGCTCTAAATCATATGATTTTAGGTAAAAATTGTTTTAGATTAGTCTCACACAATAGGAATTACAGTCTCACTGGAAATGTTAAGGCAGAGAATAGATAAGTACTTGTTACTAATATTACAGAAGAGATTCTTACATTGGTCAAAGGATTGTGAAAATTTTTTTTTCTCTTTTAAAAAGTCCCTTACAGCTCTGAAATTCTATGAACTGCATATCAGCTTATGTAGATCTCTCAGATCTCCTTTCTTATTTTTGTTTTGAAGAGAGAAATCCTGTGTATTATACTCCTATCCGCCGTGTGTGTGTGTGTGTGTGTGTGTGTGTGTGTGTGTGTGTGTGTGTTCACAGTGAAAAACCCTTTGCTATGCTTTGAACATTAAGTAGCATAGTCCCAGTTTTATGCCTTTGTGACTCAGACACATTATTGTGGTTGTGGGTATTTTTAGCCCAACCAGACATCCCTGAAACCATTTAGTCTCCTGACTGGAAATATCAACCAGTCATTTTTCAGAAAATGCTTATTTTTTTTTTTCATGTGTACTGCCCTATTGCATGTTTAGCATGGAAACCTGGCAGCTGGCAAGGTCTGCCCTAAGGCTTTAGGATCAGTATTTGAGGGAAGGAAAATCTTTCCTTTTTGGTTCTTGGGAACTTTGTGGAGGACACTGCTATAGCCTATCCATGCTAGCAGTCCTCAAGTGAGTCATGCCAACTCCAGAATTGCCTTAGAGCCCTGTAATTTGGAAGCAAAATGTTAATGACTGGAGCTTTTTAGGGAACTAGGGCATTCATGAATTCACATCTCCTGTCTCCATAGAAACATTATCAACACCCTTCCTCTAAGTGATATGTAGTGGGTTCTTCTCTTATTCCTCTCCAGGACTGTCAAAGGTCAAGTATAACTGTTCTGGATTCTGGTCTTATAAATGTGGATATGATGCTGGTCTTAAACTAATCGTCAGATTCAGGGATTTTAGGGCATCATCTAGTAGAAGTGTAAGAGACCTAAAAGTGTCAGAAGAGAGAACTATAAGTGTGGGAAATTGGACTATATATATATATAATGCTTCATTCATCCCTAAATCTATGCTCCAATGATTTGAGAGATGATCTAATCCAGCCTTCTTATTTTACAGATGAATGCAACTAAAAGATTAAGAGATCTGACCAAATTTTTGTGGCTTGTCAGTGGTCTCCAGATGATAGCTTGTGATATATGGCAGATCTAGTTAAACTTCATAGGCTTTGTTCTATATTTGTAGGGGGTTAATTGGCTTCTGATTTTCTCTCAGGTGCTATCACTTTGGAAAAGTCTAAAGCTTAATTGTTAGTATGGCTTTCATATCTGAGGTCACTTAGAATATGAGGAACCAGGAATTGGGTTTAGGGGATTTAGCTCAAACCTCAACTCTTAAAATTTACTAGCTGTGTAACTATGGCTTTGTTATCTAACTTCTCTTAATTTCATCAGCTACAAAAGGGTGTTATTTTACATGATTTCTATTACATCTTTAAAAGTACTATGCAAATAGTAATTTAACAATAATAGCAAAAACAGCAGCAATATCTTTTTTTTTACTTTTTTTCGAAAGTGTCAAGTATCTGAGGTTGAATTTCAATTCAGGTCCTCCTGATTCTGGTACTCTATCCACGGTACCATCTAGTTGCTCCTAATAGCAGTATCCTTTAAAGTGGCATCCTTATATAACTAGTGACATGTTTTGAAAATGCAGTTTGTGGGCAGCTAGGTGGCATAGTGGATAGAGCACCTGCCCTGGAGTCAGGAGTACCTGAGTTCAAATCCAGCCTCAGACACTTAATAATTACCTAGCTGTGTGGCCTTGGGCAAGCCACTTAACCCCATTTGCCTTGCAAAAAAACCCTAAAAAAAATGCAGTTTGGTTTTCTTCTTTGTTAATCCTCAGTTATCCAACTGTAGGATTATATGTTGCAGTAATTTTCCTGTTGCCTTTTCTTTTGTTATTCAGAGTATTTCTAGTCCAACCAAATCAATATATAGCATGCTCAGGGAATGAAAAAAAAGATCATTAAGCTAAGCCTGGTATCAACCATGGGCAGAGTAAACAAAAGACTGCAAGGGGTGATGGTAGTCCCTGTTCCCACGCCAGAATATTTCCTTTACTATTTGATGATTGACCTCCTTGAACAAGACCATGAAATCAGGAAGGTGATGCCTCAGCAAGCACATGAATTGGATTTGAGTGCTAAGTCCAGCTTTGCTTTGCATTCTCCTCCAGAATCATCTGGGTCCAGTATATGGATCAGGATGACTGGAGATGGCCCTGGATGTGAAGCAGTCTGGGTTAAGTAATTTGCCCGTCATTCAGCTAGTAAGTGTCAATTATCTGAGACTGAATTTGAACTCCTGTCCTCCTGACTCTCAGGCCAATGCTTTAATCCACTGTGCCATCTAACTGCCAAGCCTTTACTTTATACACCAGGGCTCATTTCCCTATTATACCTTTCAACTCAACATATATTCATTGAAAAATTATTTCAATTAAGGCAAAAGGACAGAACTATCTTAAGAAACCCATATGACGCCATAGGAAAGTCATTGATGATTTTACCTCTTAAGGGGCATATAGAAGATGGGGAGTGGGGTGGGAACGGACAAAGAGGCAAGTAATACAGAATATGTACAAAAAAGTAGCATATATCCTGTAAGAACAGTGTTGGAAGCTTCAAGGCTCACACAGTAAGCTGAGTTTGGTGATGAATGCTAAGGATAATTACAGGAGCATTGGTTAGGGAAAAGAAAGGCAGAATCAGAGAAGTATTATGGTGTATGGGATGAAGGACAAAATTGAAATGGATAACAAAATACTGAAATGACCTAATAAGGCACATGAGAACATGGTGGGAGGAAATACCTGATTGCATCTCTTCTTTCACTCCCTCCTTTCTTGTACTTCCAGTTCATTTTATCAGGACATTGATAGAACTGGCATGCTATTGTTGAGCTATTGTCTATCATCATTGAAAGATAAGGAGAGTAGGACATTGGGGGAAGGTAAATGTTCCAAGTTTCAAAAAAAGAGAAGAATATATGGCATTAGTGAACTATAAATTACAGAACTAAAATTTGATTCTTGGCAAAATTCTAAAATGAATTATTATTCTCTTCAAATTCTCTCCTTCAGACTTTAGTTTTACTCTTGAGAACACCGTTATTTTAGACATTTCATCCTCATCTTTTCTCTCACTCTCTATATTCAAGCTGTTGCTAAATCTTGTTATTTCTACCTTCCTAACATCTCTTGCATGTGTCACCTATCTTCATTTACATAGTCACTTCCTCAGTGTGAAGACTTTTGTCTTATTCCTTGATTATTACACTAGCCTTCTGTTTGTTTCCTTGCCTCAAAGTCATTCTTCACTTCTCAGCTGTCAAAATGATTTTTTCTAACTCTCAAGTCTTAACCATGTCAATTTTTTTACCTGTGTGACCTTGGGCAAGTCACTTAACCTTGACTATCTTGCATCCAGGGCCATCTCCACTTGTTCTGATTCATATCTGGCTACTGGACCAAGATAACTCTGCAGGAGAAAGTGAGGCTGGTGACTTAGCACAGCAACCCCTCACTTAAATTCAATTCACATGCATGTCATGGCATTACCTCTCTTATGTCATGGTCAAAGAAGACTACAACTACAACAACAGTAGCACATATTAGGAGTTTAGTATCTTACTGCTTAATTGATTGAAGCCAGTATTCATATCCAAGATCAGCATTCCTTCTACAACCCAAAAGAATTTGGGAAATTGGCTCTCTTTTGGTGCTTTAAGATTTTATTGTATCAGCATAGCCACCCTTATCTTCTTCAAAAGTTTACATGTCAGGGGTGGCTAGGTGGCGTAGTGGATAAAGCACCAGTCTTGGAGTCAGGAGTACCTGGGTTCAAATCCGGTCTCAGACACTTAATAATCACCTGGCTGTGTGGTCTTGGGCAAGCCACTTAACCCCATTTGCCTTGCAAAAACCTTAAAAAAAAAGTTTACATGTCCATGTAAATAAAGAAATAAAAGTAATAAAATAATAGTTTATAGAGTTCTAAAAAAATGGCAGTTAACAAAGTCCTGAATATTTTTCAGTATAGTTTTATTTATTTCATTAATTTCTCTCATATAAAAAATTAACATTCATTTTTAACATTTGAGTTTCAAATTCTCTCCCTCCCACTCCTTCCCCTTCCTTGTGAAGGGAAGCAATTTGCCATCAGTTAGACATTTGAATTCTTGCCCTGAAAGCAGTCATGTAAAACATATTTCTATATTAGCCATATTGCAAAAGAAAACAGACCAAATAAAGGAGAAATAGTTAAAAAAAAAAGAGTTCCAGTTTGCATTCAAAATTCATTAGCTCAATGCTGAGCAAGGTGAGCAGAACCAGACGAACACTGTACACCCTAACAGCAACATTCCATCAATGCAATAATCAGAGATAATTTTAGAGTATCTGTGACAGAGAATACCATCTTTATCCAGAGAAAGAGCTATGTGGAGTTTAAACAAAGACTAAGGACTATTGCCATCAATTTAAAAAAAAAATTGTCTTATGTACTACATAAGTTTGCTATCCCTAATATTTTATTTTTTCCTCAAGGATATGATTTTTCTCTCAACACATTCAATTTTGATCACCTGTATAGCATGGAAACAATGTAAAGATTATCAGACTGCCTTCTGTGGGAAGAGGGGGGAGGGAAGGTAGGGTAGGGGAAAATGTGTAAAATTTAAAACCTTACTAAGAAATGATAGGAAGAAAATACTATTGTATATAGTTGGAAAACAAATAAAATATTTATACAAAATTTATCAGTTCTCTCTCTAGAGGTGGATAACATTTCTCATCATAGGTCCTTTGGAATTATCTTGGATCATTGTCTCGAGATGAAAAGCTTAGTCTTTAATGGCTGATCATTACAATAATGTTGTTACTGTGAATAATGTTCTCTTAGTTCTGCTTATTTCACTTTGCAAAAGTTCATCTAAGTCTTAAGCTTTCTATTGGACATCTAGATACCTGAAAGGCAATTAGAAGTATGAGTTAGGAAATCAGCAGAGAGATTGAGGAAACAGATAGATTTGAGAATTATTAGCATAGAGATGATTGCTTATAAGCAATAGGGAAAGAGCCAGTAGAGGGAGAGACTGAAGTTAAGAGTAATGAGAAGGAATAATATTGTCAATGCTGGCTGGTACATACCTTTTCTACAACTTGGGGTCTTAGAGAAATGCTTAGAATACTGAGAGGTTAAGTAACTTGCCCCAGGTCACACAGTATGTGTCAAAGGAAGACTTGAACCCAAGTTATCTAGGCTTTATCCACTATTTAGTGCTGCCTATCCTGGTTGGAGGAAGAAGTAAAGCCCTGATTGTTCTTTGAGAACTAGCAGACTAAACTGTTTTGATTTGTTTGTGTTTTTATAACTGGACATCTCAGATCTGTGAAAACCAATGTGCCACCAATACCAACTTCTTTTGATAGTTATATATTTTTTTCCACTTTAAAAACCTTTGGTTAGGATGATCATAGATCTTTGTGTGCATATATATTTATCTTTCATCCCCCAAAGCACACATTTAGGAGCAGTGGGCTTAAATCAGATGGTAAGATCCCTACTAAAACTATAAGTCTCATCAAATCAGGGATGGCATTGAATTTTTTATCTCCTAGCCTGAAAATGGCAGATATCATTAGTTCGGGAGTTCAAATTGCTTATGAAATTTGTGTGACATTTGAAGAACTTCTTGCATCTAGAGGGGATAAAAGCCTAAAATGTGGAAGTAATGGAAATAGTAGAATTTGTGCCCCTAAAGATTTAAACCTGGATTAGACAGTCATCCATTCATCTTAGGTCATTTAAGCCTAGTTCAATTGGGTAGATGAGAGTTTGAATTAGAGGGCTTCTTGATACTCCTTTCAGCCTTTTACATTATTTTATCTTATAATGCTAATTGAAAAGAAAATAATTGTACTAATTTTTTTTATGTTGTCCAGTGTATGTTGCTAGTAATTTCATCCTAAATAAAAAATTCAGGTAGATTAAAAGAACAAGAGGGAATCTTAGAAAGATCATCCTGAAGCTTCAAGTGATGTGTGTTTATAGACAAGGAAACTGAGGCCCCAAAGTGACTTGCTCAAGATCACAGACTTGGGACTAGAACTTTATTTTACTTCCAGTCTATTATCCATTCCACAACTCTTAATCTCCTTTCAGAACAGATTCTAAAACTCCTGATTTATTCATACTATTAACTGCTATATGTACTATTTTTAGTTAATGTTACTTTTGTTTCCACTTTTTTTCCTTTAGAAACCTGAATTCCAGAGTGGAGAGAAGTCAGAGTTGTAATGACACAGCCCAGGACAGAGCAAAAAGCAGAATTCGATCAGTTCCCACCAATAAAACAAAGGTACTACTTTTGAGAGGCCTCATCTTTCTGCGTCAGCACTTTTTAAAAAAAAAACAGGTCACTTCTGAATATGACTTGTTGATTTGCTTTCTTTTTTGAATGTATCTTTTCTATATGCAAGAGGTAGACCATAAAAAGACAAAATATGTCTTGTTCATACTAGCTTTGGTGGGGATTCCAGCAGACAGTTGAGGGGGAAAACCTCATTCTGATGGACTGATAGGTCCATAGGTAGGTAGAATTAGCATCAGTTGATTTGCATTGTCAAAACTTTAGCTCCGGGGTGTTTTCATCATTTAAACCAATCAAAAAAGAGAATGCAAGAAACTCTAGTCAAGTCTGTTGTCCTGTAGAAAAAAGGCAACATTATTTAGAAGTATTATTTGACCTTCATAATAAGTATAAATTTATTCCCTCACCTTCCAGTTTCGGTATATATTTTCAGTTTTCTTCTGTTTCCAGATATATTTCATTTGTGTTATATTTTAAGTCTTGTAAATATAGTGTGCCTTCTTAAACTAGGACTTCTTTGATGCTCTCTTCTTAGAACCCTTTGAAGAACTCCATAACTTTGGGGTCTCCATCACTTTCTCTCCCACAGAGTTCTTTTGTTCCATTCTCCTCCTTAATAATACTAATGTTCTTAAAGGATAAGAAGGAAGACATAAAAAACAGGAAGATACATCATTATTTCTACAGTTCAAAGTTTTTTGTCATCACTATTTTTCTTATAGTTTCTTGCAGTTATAGTTCAGCTTTCACAGTCCTCTTAAAACATTCCCAGAATTCTTCAGAGATTCTAACTACAGGTTGATCCAGACTTGCAAATGAGAAGAGTATACTTAACTACTTGTGGCTACTTCTGCTTAACCTGCTAAATCCCAAAGTGGACCTTCTGGGGAAAAGTTGGGAATTAACAGATATTTGTGACTAGAACTTTGTGTTATAGTGGAAAGAACAATGATGCTGAAGTTGGAGGACCTGGGTTCAAAATCTGCCTCTGATGCTTACTACTTGTTCTGAATAAAGCATTTCCATTCCTAGGACCTCAGCCTTCTTCAGTTGTAAAATCTGGGGTTAGACTAGATTAGAGGTGAGAAACTTCTGGCCAATGGACTGTATGGTGTGGCATTGCAAAAGTCAATAAATCTAGCAGGTTTTTAAGGGTGAATTTAATTAAATATTTGACCAAACATAGCCCTCAAATGATGTTATGAATATCTAAATGGCAGTTGGCAGAAAAAAAGGTTCCCCATCCCTGGACTAGATGATTCATTAGGTTCCCAAATATATGATCTTTTGATCATAGAATTTATTAGCTTGAGTGATTATCTAATTTAAAGTTATTCAGTTTATAGAAAAAGAAAGATGGAAATTAAGTGATTCAAATAAGGTCTTTCTGATGCTTACTGATAGTAAGCATCATAGATAGAAAAGGACTTTATACATAAACAAATAAATTCACTAGAGACCAGGGTTAGTGGAATGGTAGGAAGCTTACCTGAAGCCAAAGAGAGTAGAATAAGAGGAGACCATAGTAGGGATGGGGGGGGGGAGCAGAATGGAGGGAGATCATTAATAGCATGAAGAGAACTTAAAAGAGTTGGGCAATAGAGAGAGCAGTATGAAGGACAAGTAAACAACCCAGGTCTAGTATGGAGTTAGGATGATCAAAGACCATGAACGGGGGGAATTTAAGAAGGAACAATATTTTTTTCCACAGTTGCTATCACTAGCTATATTTCCCTCCATTCTATTCCTCCCCACTCTCATCTATTCCATTTTTCTCTCTCCTTTCATCTTGCCCCTGTTCAGAAGTGTGTTGTATCTGAGTACCCCCCTCCCACAATTTTCCCTCTCTTCTCTCACCTACTCCCCCCTTCCCTTCCCCTGTTCCCTTTATCCCATCCCTTCTCATTTTTTTTTCTAGGGTTAGATAGATTTCTATACCCTATTAAGTATGTATGTTATTTCCTCTCTGAGCCATTTCTGATGAGAATGAAGGCTCCCTCATTCCCCCCCCCCTTCCCTTCCCCATTCCACTCCATTGTAAAAACCTTTTCTTGACTCTTATGTGAAGTATCTTAGCCCCTTCTTCCTCTCCTTTCTCTTCCTCCCAGTACTTTGCTTTATCATCCATTGGCTCCATCTATATACTATTTTATTCATCTCCTTCCTGTGCCTTGTCTATATATGTTCCGTGTAACTGCTTTTAAAAATGAGAAAGTTCATATGATCTATCAGTATCTTCTTCCCATGCAGGAATACAGGTAGTTCAACATCATTAAATTCCTCATAATTAGTCCTTCTCATCCACCCCCTCTGTGGTTCACCTGAGGTCTGTACTTAGAGTTCAAACTTTTCTGTTCAGTTCTGATCTGTTTCATTAGGAGAGTTTTAAAGTCCATCTTTTCCCCTGAAAGAAGAAGTTCAGTTTTGCTGGGTTGTAGATTCTTGGTTTTAAACCAAAATCTTTTGCCTTGCGGAATATCATATTCCAAGTCCTTAATGTAGATGCTGCCAGATCCTGTGTAATCCTGACTATAGAACCATGGTAGTTGAATTGCTTGTTTCTGGCAGCTTTTATTATTTTCTCTTAGACTTGGGAATTTTGGAGTTTGGTTATAATATTCCTGGGAGTTTTTCTTTTGGGATCTCTTTCAGGAAGTGAGCAGTGAATTCCTTCAATTTTTATTTTATCCTCTGCTTCTAGGATCTCAGGGTAATTTTGTTGTATCATTTATTTATTTTTTTGTTTGTTTGTTTATTAGGTTTTTGCAAGGCAAATGGGGTTAAGTGGCTTGCCAAAGGCCACACAGCTAGGTAATTATTAAGTGTCTGAGACCAGATTTGAACCCAGGTACTCCTGACTCCAAGACCAGTGCTTTATCCACTACACCACCTAGCTGCCCTGTATTATTTCTTGAAAAACTGAAGTCTAGGCTCTTTTCCTGGTCATGACTTTCAGGTAGCCTCATAATTTTTAAATTATCTCTTCTGGATCTGTTTTCAAGGCCAGTTGTTTTGCCAATGAGATATTTCACATTTTCTTCTAATTTTTATTTTTTGTTGTATAGTTTTCTTTCTTCCTAAGTTCTTGCAAAGTCATCATCTTCTTTTGGTTCCATTCTTCATTTGAAGGAATTATTTTCTTCAGATCTCCTTTTCCAGCTGGCCAATTCTGCTTTTTAAGGCATTCTTCTCATTTGCCTTTTGTGTTGCTTTTTCCATTTGGCCTAAACCGGCCAAATGGAAATGATATTTTCTAAAGTATTTTTTGTATTTCTTTCACCAAGTTGCTGACTTGGTTTTCATGATTTATTTGCATCACTCTCATTTCTCCCAATTTTTCCTCCACCTCCCTTAATTGCTTTTCAAAGTCTTTTTTGAGCTCATCTATAACCTGAGCCCATTTTCTATTTCTCTTGGAGGTTTTGGATACAGAAACTTCAATTTTGTCGTCATCTGAGTATGTATTTTGATCCTCCATGGGACCAAAGTAATTTTCTGTTGTCAGATTCTTCTTTTTCTGTTGTTGGCTCATTTCCTCAGCCTGTGACTGATTTACCAAACTTTCAAGGCTTTGGGGAGTTTTTGGGACAACCCACAGGGTCCTTAATTCCTCCAAGGTCTTATGAGAAGCGCTGACTATTCCCTTGCTTGTGTTCAGGCCCTTTTCTCTGCCCCAGAGCTGTGAGGTTCCCTGTTCAGCTATGATGGTGTGGGCAAACAGTTGAGTCTTGCCCCAGGGAGAGCAGAGAGACTTCTTCATTCTCCCCTAACCCCCTTACCGCCTATAGACTGAGAGCTCTGGATGTGCTGGGTGACTCTGTCAACTCCTGCTTCAGGTTCACACCGCAGGGCTGCTCTGAGTCTGGAGCTCTGCTCCACACTCAATCTGGTGCAACAGAGTTCTCTCACCGCCCTTTCTGGCTGTCCCCGATGATTCCCTGGGCTAAGAGGTCTGGAAACCACCCCTTTTGCCATGGACCTAGGCACCCCAGTGAAATTTCTAAGTTGTATTAGACTGGGAAATTATATCATTCAGCCTTTCTGTGGTTTCTGCCCATCTAAAATTTTGGCTAGAGTCATAATTTGACGATTTTGGAGTTTTTTTGAGGCATGAGTTTCCTGGAGTTCCTGCCATCATGCCACCATCTTGGTTCCCAACGACCACAACAGTTATTGAAGGCCATCTGATCCTCCTGCCTTCTAGGATGATAGAACAGGACCCATAGAGAGTAGGATATCTATATTATTACATGTTGATTAAGAGACAAGGAGTACAAATTTTCAGAATTGCCCAAGATATATTTTGATACAGACCAGGAATTCTTTCTTTCTTTCTTTCTTTCTTTCTTTTTTTTTTGCTTATTTATTTTGAATTTTACAATCCCCCTGCAATCTCACTTCCCTCCCCCCATGCCCACAGAAGGCATTCTGTTAGTCTTTACATTGTTTCCATGGTATGCATAGATCTAAGTTGTATGTGATGAAAGAGAAATCATATCCTTAAGGAAGAAACAATAAAGTATGAGATATAGCAGAATTACATAATAAGATAACATTTTTTTAAAAATTAAAGGTTAACATCCTTGGTCTTTGTTCAAATTCCATAGATGAGTAATTGTTAATCTGAAAGCTGTGAATTTAAACAAAAATAAAAAACTGTTGATATTTGTATTTCAATATAATTAGTTTCTTTGGTTATCTATTATGATTATCAGATATGTATTTGAAGAAATTTAAATGTATTATGAAGACATTTAATCTATTATAATTATCAAATAGCTATTTGAAGACATTTAAATATTTATATGGAAAAGGGATCCATAGACTTATCAGATTGCCTAAAGGTTCCATGATGCAAAAAAAAAAATTTAAGGTTTAAAACCCCTTCTTAAGACTTTAAATACAGAACTTTTAATAATCACAACCATGAATTAAAAAAAAAATCTTCTCATCTCATTTCTAGGCCACAGCAGTGACTCCGGTCTCCAACCCCATTGTTGGTGTTCTCTTGTCAACTCAAAACAACCGATGCCTCTCAGCCCCTGATCTGACTGTGGAAAAACGTCTACCATTCAGCTCCCTCTCATCTCTGTCCTCCTTGCATAAACCAGAGAGATCTATTAGTCCTGAGAGCAATGACAGTATCTCAGAAGAACTGAATCATTTCAAACCCATTGTCTGCTCACCATGTACCCCTCCCAAGAGACTCCCTGATGGCAGAGTACTTAGCCCACTGATCATCAAATCAACACCCAGAAATTTAACCAGAACCTTACAGAAGCAGACCTCTTATGAGGCTAGCCCACGGATCCTCAAGAAGTGGGAACAGATCTTCCAGGAGCGGCAGATAAAAAAGACCCTTTCAAAAGCAACTCTCACTTCCATGCCTTCTGAAATAGGGGAAGACTTTCTCATTCCTGAAGTTGTCCATTCCAACAAGGAGCAGCCAGGGCTGGCTTTACATGTGAGACTCTTCAGCGAGCAAGTAAATTCAGATCATCCAACACTTGTCATCCCAGAGCCGGAATACTTTCCCTCAATTAGTCAAGTAAAGGTAGAAAGGGGAATTTGTAAGAAGAGCAGTGCAAAGATCCTCTTGGAAACTGACTATTCTTTGGAATCCAAAGGGAGAGCAAATGGAGCCATTTTGGACAGTCAGGGGTTTGAATATGAGACAAGCACAAACTCTGACCTAGACAAATCATGGATGAGCACTGATATGAAAGTCACTACCAGGAAAATTAAGACTATTAATCCAACACTGCCTGAGAACAACACTCTTGGTGTGGTTCTCAAAACCACAAAAAAGCAGTTGAAGACAGTGAATCATTTTGAGCTGCCTAATGGCACCCGTGATATGGTGGAAACTCTTGGTGATACACCACTCCCTCCCTTGCGCCGAGGTCGGAAAAGACATTGTAAGACCAAGCACTTAGAGCAGAATGGTTCCTTTAAGAAACTAAGACAAAGCATAGGTGAGGTGGGCCTGACCCCTGGGGACCCACTGTTTCAGGAGATGGAGCAGAAGTTACAACAGGAAGAAGAAGATCGACAGCTGGCAATTCAGCTCCAGCACATGTTTGACAATGAGAGTAGGACAGTAAGCAGGCGGAAAGGAGGTGTTGATCAGTATCTCCTAAGATCCAACAGCACTACAGGGGCCAAGTAGCACTTATGAACAATGTTGCCTTTTTCCTAGAGGCCAATAGGTTCGATCAGAGATCCTTGAGTTCGCTTCTTCAGTTAGGTTGGCTAATGAAAACAACCTTTGATTGTGGATCTGAGCCAGGGCCTTATAGTTCACAGTCAAAGGGATTCCTTATCCCTGCCCTCTTCCATGATCAAGTCCTTTCAAGTAGGATACCCTCCATACTGTAAACAGAGGGTGTTTGGGGCCAAAGCTGGCAGGGCCAGGTTGGTCTGAGCCTTGGGCTGGCCATTTTCAGGAGCCTGTGGCCAGAGTTTGCAATCCTCTCCTTCGCCATGCTCCCCAATTTCTTTCTCTCTCTCTCTCTCTCTCTCTCTCTCTCTCTCTCTCTCTCTCTCTCTCTCTCTCTCTCAAAAACAAGTAAAGAAAATGGGTTAGCTTTGTGGAAACTTATAGACCAGACCACCTAACCTTTTTCAACCCTGCTTTGTTTAAAGCAATCTTACAAATGGAATGAATGCTGTCCTGAGCAGTTAATTGATAATTTATTTCTATTTGATCTTGAAACTCATAATTTAAAATTTCCCTCCCTCCTGAGACTTCTCCTCTCCCTCCCATACTCAAAAGTATATCTTTTCTAATTGTGTTGGCTCTGGCTAATTCTAAAATATCAGTAGTAAACGTTTTTTTAAAGCACTACTATATACAGAACACAGTCTTTTGGCTAGGGAAGCTAAAAGTTTAGACAAATGGTCCCTATCCCTCAAAGACCCTTATAATCATGTAGGGCTGGATATTTCCTTTATACATAAACGATGATTTCATAACATCCAGTGAACAACAAAGATTAGCTAAGAATCATTCACAATTAAACATTGAGAGTAAATATGAAAAATATACTGCCTCACAGCATTCCCAACCTCCAGTGTTGTTATTCTGTAAGTTGAGAGCCATGACACTTGGTTCTTTGCAAGGTTGATTTAATTTAGACTTTTAAATAAGAATGCTGCATCAAAATCAGACAATGATATTTATTGAGCTCTCATTGTGAACTGTTGGAACAAAAAAGTTGATTAGGCTATATAACCAAGATTTCTGATCTCTGTAAACTTTTAGAGATTTTTTTTCTCTGAAGCATTGTACTGATTTCCTCCCTCATATTAGCTGGTACTTCTTCCCTTTAAGACTCAGCCAAGCTTAGGGATTAGTATGTTCTTTCAGGTCATCAGAGGACTTTGTTTTCCATATCTACATACAAGGTATGACTTCTAAGTAATTTAACCGAAGTTTAAAAAACTTAACATATCCAAGTAAGTCTTTATCATTCTTTAAAACAAAGCCTTTGAGATGCTGACATTATTCAATATTTTATGGAACTCTTCTGGAAATTGCCTTTAGAGTCTATAGAAGATTCCCCCCCCCCCCCCCATTCTCATGGCTGCCATATGTTCATTCTTAGAGAGTGAATTTTATCTTTGGAAATAATTAAAAGTCATTTACAGCCAAATCTGATAGATTAGATGGGTGGCAGAGTTGAATAATCACAGTAGAAAGGAATGAGATTAATGTTTTTGAGTGGCTTGAAAATTAACTCTAAAAACTCAAGAGCCATGGCAATTTAATTGGAATAAGTATATATAACCTTCCAAAGGGACTAAATTGAAGGACCTTATTCATTTGGATGCCTAAATTCTAGTCTAATGGTTTTTTTTAACTCAGGTTTATTACTTTATAGTCATGCTTTGTATGATCTAGGTCCAACTGATTGCTCATGACATGCCTTTTTAATGACTACCTGAGCAAAAGTGTTAAAAATGGTCTAGAAAGTACAGAAAAGTTGTCCCTTCTCTCCTCTCTTACAACTCCCAACCCCAGCACACATATTTACTTAAAAAAAGCCATCAATTACTGCCATTAGTATACTTCCAGTCTGCCATTTATGAATATTAATGGAAGGTTAACTCTGTTGGTAGCAGCAAAGACACTTATTTTTCCGTTTTATCACTTCTTTCCAATATGTCCAAAAATCTGAAAACACTTTTCAGTTGGGACTCACTTTTGTTATAAAAAAAGGAGAAAAAACTAAAAAGATAAAAAGAAAATATTTTTAATAGATAAAGCTATATATTTTCAATATTTCCCTGAATTGACACTCATTTTTAGAAATCTCATAGCAATGACTACAGATAATAGTTTTGCCTATAGCTAGCAGAACTATTTCCTGTTAAGCTAATGCCTCAGGCCCTGGTGTGGTCTCCCAGTCTGGTACTTAGAAATACTATGGCCATCCACAGTTTGAGAAACAGAACTACTGAGGAGAGTTCCCCACTAGTATGAAGAGCAGTATCATTTGAGGAACAGATTTTATTCCCTATATCTGCTTAGCTTTGGGGGGGGATGGGAATATGGGAAGAACACAACAACCAAGAGACCCTGTCTCAGTATTGTCTGTATTTTATATTGCCCTCCACCTTTAAAAAAAAATTCCTTGGAAGCTGAAGCTTGAACTATTTCCTTTCTGAAACTTGCCCCTCATTCATTTGGTTTATTGTGAATTTGCATCAAAATTGAGTTGCTGCCCCGAACTCTCAGTTAACAAAATAAAAATCAGAAGATGGGGAACTTTATGAACCAGAAATGAAAAAAGTACACATCAACAGGAATTTGTTCCCTTTGCTATTAACTCTGCTCCTGATTGGGGGGTAGGGGATGATTTTGATTAGAAGTCCAGACTTATAAGAAGGTGCCTCACTGGTCACAACTGGTAAGATAATTGGGGAGAGTGCCCATGACCTGTTGATTGTATATGTTGGAAAAAGTCATTTAGGGCCCTGTTGGGCTAGCATTGAATCAGGCAGTTAGGTGTTCTGTTACCGGCCCAGTCTTTGGTCTCTCCACTTTTTCTTTCCCTAAGCCAGGCAAGCAGACCTTTAAGAAGCAGCTTGATTTTCCTTCATACCCTGAAAAGAAATTTCCTTATAAATACTATCTCCAGATGTGTTAATTGGACCCAAAGAAAAAATGTCCTTCTTTGATTATTGCTGCTTAATTGTTGTGTAATTGAATCCCAACAAATAAGACTGTCAACATTTTGCCTGACTGAAAGTTGTACTCTTCAGCTTTTGAATGTATTTATGAAGAGAAAGTTTGTGGATCATCTTAGGGGAAAGTCCATTCTTTCATAGGAGTGATCCTGAATGGGTCGGTTAAGGACATTAAATGGCGCTTTGCACATAGTAGGTGCACAATAAATATTTGCTTTGATTTTATTTGGAAGTTTCTCTTGGTGTTATAAGTGCTTTTCTCAGTAAAGAATGGAATTTTTCTTCAGATGACTTAAAGGTATTGTCCAAACTGCTGAGGATTGCTACATTAACAGGTTGGCTTCCAAAAATGGAACAGCAAGAACTGCAGTAAAGTCTGATAAAGAGAATTACATAAGCACACTGAACCATGTGGGATCTGTCATGGTAGTTATTGAGATTCTACAGAAGAAGCTGGCAAGTAGTGTGAGGTCAGTTATTTGCAAGTCTCGGAGAAATAGTTGAAAAATAACCCCGGACTGATGATATGTTTTCAGAATTTTAAGACTCAAGTGACCACATATTGGAGTAAAGGCAAAAACTTAGAATAGCTTCCATAACAGTGGCATCCTATTCCTATCTTTTCATTATGTCATCTATATGTAACTCCTGACTTCTTCCTTTGGCATTCAACTGTAAGAAATTAAGTCTCATATGTATGTTGAGAGTGGGAAAAAAAATGTCACTGATTTCTGTGGGTCATTATAGTGAGCCAGTAACCTGGTTTTGTTCAGCTAAATAAAGTACAACAGGGGCGGCTAGGTGGTGCAGTGGATAAAGCACTGGCCCTGGAGTCAGGAGGACCTGGGTTCAAACTGGTCTCAGACACTTAATAATTACCTAGCTGTGTGGCCTTGGGCAAGCCACTTAACCCCATTTACCTTGCAAAAACATAAAAAAAAAAAATTACAACAGTAATTGACTCACATGGAGATTTGCTTCTAAGCTATCCTAATTGTCCAGGATCTGTGTACATCTTGTCAGTTAAAGCTTTGGGATTACTCAACCCCAGATCTCATCTTGGTTCTGGGCAGGACCTCAGCATAATAGCAGATGACATTTATAGATAACACTTTAATGTTAACAAAGCAGTTTTTGTACATTATCTTATTTGAACTTATGACTAGTTTTGGAGAGTAGGTACTATAGATAGTCTCCCATTTTATAGATGAAGAAACAGAGACATTAAATGACTTGGCCATGATCACATAGCTAGTAAGAGAAGCAGGTTTCCTGAAATCTAGATCTTCCAGTCAATTTTGACATGTTGGTTCTCATGGAATATTAGAGTTGGAAGAGAACCTTTGGACACTTTGTTTTGCAGATGAGGAAACTAAGGCTTTGAGAGCCACATAGTCAATGTATTGTAAATCCAGGATGCCAATCAAAATTTTCATTCTCAAATAATAGTTTGGGTTTTTTTCATTCTGCCATATTTTCAGGTTCAGATTTCATAATTAACCTCTTAAAAATGGAAGAAATCAAGTGATTTCCCTTCAAAACTTTCTGCTGGTAAAGAGAACTTTTCAAAAAATTTGATTAAGCACCTACCATGTATTCAATGGGGATAAAAATGAAAGTTGACTAGATAAGCATTAAGTACCTACTGTGTAGGCAAAGCCTTGGATTGGGGTCAGCCAGTAAAAATGTGTAAGGAACTAACAGCAAGTAGGGCAGTGTGGATCACAGTAGGTGGGAGCAAGTAAGGTAGAAGATGAAATATATAGGAGGGGAGTGGGTCTAAAAGGACTTTGAATGTCAAACAGCATTTTTCTGTTCACTCTTGGAGATGATAGGAAACACTGGGGTTTGTTGATGAGAGTGACAAGGTCAGACTTGTACTTTAAGAAGAGCTTTAAAGTGAAATGGAAAATGGTCTGGAGTAAAGAGAAATTTGAGCCAGGGAGTCCAATCAGCAAACAATTCCAATAGTCCCAGGCAGGAGGTTTTGAAAACCTGCACCAGTGGTGACTGTGTCAAAACAAAGAAGGGAGCAGTTGTGAGAGATGAAAATCAACAGGGCTTTGCAATGGTCCTGGTACCAGGGGAAATGAAAGGAAATGAGCTGAAGATAACAACTAGATGTCAAACCTAGGTGATTGGGAGGATGGTGATACCCTTGGGAGAAATTAATGGGAAAAGGTTTAGGGAAGGTGGGGGTGGGGTGGGGCGGGGATAGGAGATTGTTTCAGTTGAGGTATCCAAAAAGCAGTTGGAGATGTGAGACTAAAAGTTAAAGAGACAAATGTGCAAATGATTTGCACAAAAATGATCACAGAATCAATGAGAGCTGCTGAGTATGCTAGTTGTGAAAAGGAAGAGAAGAGGGCTTGCCTACCATCAGTGGCCTTAACCTCAATGAAGATGAAGTGAAGTAGACAAGAAGAAGCACTCAAAAAGAAGAACCAGGAATGAATAGTAGGATTGACCCATGTCAGAGACTACAGAGCTCAAAAAAAGGTGAAGTTTGTGGTAAAATTTAGGTTTGTCAATTAAGAGATCCTTGATAAATTTTGAGAGTGCAGTTTCAGTTGAATGACAGGTCAGAAGCTAGATTAACCTTGGGTTATCCCTCCAAGTCCTTTTGCCTTTGGGGAGTGTGTGTGTGTGTGTGTGTGTGTGTGTGTGTATGGTATGGGTGTGACTTTTAAGCCCTCAGTTATATTTAGTTTTGACTGGTATTAAAATGAATCTGCTGTTTTAGGACACATAAGAACACACCAGCAAGACTTAAATGGATAGAATCTTGGACTTGGAGTCTGGAAAACCTGAATTTAAATTTGGGCCCTGATATTTCTTGTGTGACCCAGAGCAAGTCACTTAATCTTCACTTCAGTTTCTTCATTTGTAAAAGAGAGGAAAATAGCATCTACTTCCCAGGAGGTTTTAAGGATAAAATGCAATAATATCTGTCATGCATCTTATAAAATAACTAACTAGAGAAGAAGCCTTCTAGGTAGTAAGATGGTAAACAGCCTGTGATCAGAAATTGGTTACAAATCTTTGGCAGTTCTCTTTACTATCATTGTTGCCTTTCCCTGGATGTGATTCATCTTAATACATGTCCTTCATAAAATTAATAATGAGAACTAAACACAATATTGAGACATGAGCTAATCAGTCTCAAGTGCAAACATCACTTCCTATGTTTTAGACACTGCCTCTCAATGTAGTTTAAAATTGAATTTTGGGGTTTTTTTTACTTGACATATCTCATTATTAACTCATTGAATTTCTAGTTCTCTAAAACTCAAAATATTTTTCTAATAATCTATGCCATGATTTTTGAATCCACATATAAAATCTCACATTTCTCTCTGATAGATTTTATCTTATATCTGGCTAGTGCTCTAGTTTGTCAAGATCTTTTTGAATCCCAAATATCTGAAAATTGAATAAACTTGATGTTTTTATTCAAGTTATTGACAAATTGTTTAGCAGCACAGAATCAAGAATTGGATTCTGAAAATTTATAAAGACTTTGTCAACTTAGCATCAGCATTAATGATTACTATGAATCTGGTCATTGGACCAGTTGTAAATCCCCCAGATTGTCCTATTGTCTGGTAGCTCACAATCCTCTTCTCAATAAGGAAGGCATGAGAGACTTAGTTAAATGCCTTGCTAAGATCTAGATAAGCTATATTTTTGCACCCTCTTAATCTACCAATTATCTGGTCAAAAACAAACCAAACCCCACCCCCAAACAAATGAAGTTAGTCCTATTCTTAATATGTACCAGATTTTATCCAGGAATTAAAGTGAGGATGGCTGGTCTATAGCTTACAGATTCCAATCTCTTCTCATTTTGTAAGTCAGCAATATTTCTCTAACCTCAGATCTGTAAGCACCTCAGTTGTTTCCAATATTTCAAAGATTGTATATTGTAGTTACATCTGCCCAGTCTTTCAGTTCTTTTATGCCTAGCGACTTGAACTCATAGAGGGCAGCCAGGTTCTCTTATCTTTTTACTAGTTATCAACTCTATGATTAGTCATTGTCCCAGGCTTCTCCCCCCACCCCAGTGCCACCCTCCCCCACAAATGTTATACCACTTGGGAAAGAAACAATAGCCAAGTAAAGTCGATTAGTTCTAATTTAGTCATCAATATTTCTTTTAACTTTAGTCCTTTTATTATACAACCAACAAGTTAGATGCTATAGATAAAAAGGCAAAAAAGGGCCCCTACTTTTAAGGAGCTCACTTTCTAGTGGAGAGACAAAAAAATAGCTTCATATAAAATGCATATAGAATAGATTAAAAGTAACTGTAGAGGAGAAGGCTATATCACCTGAAGAGATAAAAAATCCTTCTGTAGAAGGTGATATTTGAATTGAGTCTTTAATGGGGTTTTTAAGGGGTGAAGTGAGGAAGGCGAGCATTTGCCATTGCAAAGTCCCGGAAATAATATGTTCTTTGATACAAACAGCAAGTAAAATAGAATGACTGGATCATAGAATATGTGGAGAGTGGTAAAGTGTAAGCAAGGGTTAGTGTAGAAAGCTTTTAATACCCAACAAGGTACTTTATTTGATGCTAGAGGTAATAACCACTCAAGTTTTTCTTAGCATTCAGAAAAAAAATGACCTGAACAATTTTTGTTGAGCTTAGTCTTCCTTACTAGTATTGAATTATGCTGAAATTAGATGATTTTTACTTTTTTTGGGGGGGGTTAGCTTTTTTTTTTTTTGCAAGGCAAATGGGGTTAAGTGGCTTGCCCAAGGCCACACAGCTAGGTAATTATTAAGTGTCTGAGACCGGATTTGAAGCCAGGTACTCCTGACTCCAAGGCCGGTGCTTTGTCCACTACGCCACCTAGCTGCCCCTGATTTTTAGTTTAAGGAATGGGAAAAAAGGTTGTTTCAAAGAAGATTCCTGCTCATTTGGACTGACTCTTGAGGTTCCTTTGAGTTCAAATTCTACATAACTAAAAAGTTAATTCGGAGCAATTATTGGGCACAGTAGAGAGTGCCAGGCCTAGACTTGTCTTCATGAGTTCAGATCTGGTCTCAGACATTTACATGCGACCTATGGCAAGTCATTAAACCCTTTTCTGTAAAATGAGCAAGAGAAGGAAATGCCAAAGCAATCCAGTATCTTTATGAAGAAAAGGCCAAATGAGGTCAAGAAGAATTGGACATGACTGAAATAACTGAACTATAGGAAGTTATTTAGCTCCAAGGAATTTTGCTTACCTGACTTTCTTTCATTCTCAAATTTTTAAATAAATGTAATGTCACATTTTTCTTCCTGACCTCTTCCCCCACTTACATCCCCCTAATGTGGAAAAACTATATTTAGTTTTATCAGATTTCCTGAATTTGGAATGGAGAGAATTTTGGTTCTCTTCCACTTGATGCTATTCCCTTACTTTGTAAGCCACCAAAATGAGCATTTTGAGAGGGTGAATATCTCTAATTAGAAGAAAATATAACTTTGAAGTTAGAATGGAATTCAGGACATTAAACATTAGATCTAGGACCACCCTTAGAAGGCTATCAAATCTACCACTTTCTCTTCACAGAGGACAGATGTGAGGAGCTGATCATTTGTTTACAGTTAACTGTTGAGATGAATTGGGACATCTGACTCCCAGTTCAAATCATTTCCCATTTAACAGTCACTAAGAATCTAACTACAGTTGGCGTCTCTGCTATCGGTAATCAGACATTGCTATTTTCAACTCTGTAGGGGAAATTTGGTTATGAAATAGAATTGGTTGACCTTGTCCAAGAGTACCAGGTGTACAAAGATGTTTGTTTATACAAACTATACCAAAGTACATTCTTCAATATTTGTTTTCCTGCTGGGGGATGGGCTTGAATAAACTCTAGAAAAACAAACTCTTGAAAGCAAACCATGCTCAAATCAGGGGCAGCCATGACAAGGCTTTTCATGGAGGGACAATGAAAATGGGTTCTTAGTTCTGTTCTTCAGCTCAGCCTTTGTTTAGTATTAGCTACTGCAATGTCTGTTCATGTATTTACTGGGAAGGAAAGTGATTTCTCCAGGATCAGAAAGCTGGAAAGATTGGAGAAGGCAGGATGTGTCAGAGACAGAACTCGAATTCCAAGTTTTTCCTGGCTTCAGGGTTAACTATCTGCTACTCCACATTGCTTCTCTCAGGGAGTTACTTTTAGCCATTAAACACCTACTATTTGCAAAGGTCTGTAAGGGTGGAGGGATACAAAGATGAGTATGAGACAAACTCACTGGAGTAGTTTATAATCCAAGAGAGGAAGAATAAATCCATGAATACCTATGCAATATGGAAGGGAGAAATGCAAAAGAGCCATGCAAAAATGCAATGTGAAATTTGGGAGGGGAAAGAAGAATCACTTTACCATTCAGTTTAACAAATTTGAACTCAAAGGAACCTCAAGAGTCACTTGGTCCAACTGAGCAGGATTATTCTTTGAAACATCTTAAGTGCCAATTTTGTTTAAGATACTGGGCATTGTGTTGTCATTGTACATAGAGGCAAAAGTCTTTGCCCTGGAACTCTATGTTGTTACAACCTATGCCTAAATATAGTGAAGAAAATTGCAGAGGGGCAGAGTACACAACTGAAGGGATTTAGGAGGGCTTCATGGATCAATTGAGCTTATTTGAACTGAGTCTTGGAGGAGGATTCTTTTTGGGGGGGTGGTTATTTTTTTTGGAGGAGGATTCTTAAGGATTCTGAGTAGCTGGTATTAGGAAGATAATGTAATCTAGTTACAGGAGGATAAAGAACAGGGTAACTTAACTGCAAAAATGTATCAAGTTTGGAATATACTTAATTGTTCAGTTTGACCAGAAGGTAAAATTTATGAATGGGGAGTAGTATGAAATAGCTGAAAAATAGATGTAAATCAGATTGTATAGGGACTTAAATTCCATGTTCAGTGGTTTGTGTTATCCTAGAGGCAATGGGGAAGCACTAAAGATTTCTTGAGCAAAGAAGGCTTCATGAAGGAAGGCCCTAAGGTAACTGGGTGGAAGACTTAATTTGAAGTGAAGGATGGGGAAGATTCATGGTAGAAGTTCATTTCAGGTGTTGAAGACTGTGAGGGAAGGCAGAAAGATTGGAGAAGGCAGGATAAAAATGAGATATGAGGTAGGCTAGGGTATATGGGATGTAGGCTATGTAAGAAGATTGATGAATTATAGAACTAGAGGGAAATTAATCATCTTGTTCAGTTGAGGAAACACAAGTGTACATCTGGAATCAGATTATGAAACACCTGAAATTCCAGTTAGGAATTTACATTTTAAAGACAATGAGACACTTTAGGAAAAAGTATGAAGTTTGCATCACAGAAGAAATGGGCAGAAAAGTTACTATTTTAGTAAAAAGACACTAAAATGAGGGCCTGAAGTAATGCAGTTGCAATGGGATTATGAAGTAAAGGTTAGCTGAAAGGAATTGAAGATAATTCCAAATTTTGGAGCTTGCAATTATGAGAGATTTGTGGTAAGATTAACAGAAAAATTAGGGACAGGAATTGAATTTAAGGAGAAAGATAAAGAATACTGCTAGTTCTAGAGTCAAATGACTGGGATTCAAATCCTGTCTCAGATGTTTACTATCTTTACTAAATCATTTAGACACCCTGGGCATCTCAATTTCTTCATCTGTAAATTGAGAAGCTCGAATTGGATGATCTTGAGGCCCATTTCATCTCTGCAATACCTGCTTCAAAGTTGAGACATTCAAATGTCACAACAAGCATCCTATAATTGGTTCATTTTTAGAATATTTTAGGTTGCATATCTAGGTGAAAATAGTTTTGACTCCATTTTTTAAAGAAAGATTTTATTTTGAGTTTTACAATTTTTCCCCTACTATTGCTTCCCTCCCCCCACCCCCACAGAAGACTATTTGTCAGTCCTTACATTGTTTCCATGGTATACATTGATCTAAGTTGAATATGATGAGAGAAATTGGGCAGAAAAATAAGGTATAAGAGAGAGCAAAATTATATAAAAAGATAAGAGTTTTTTTCCTAAGTTAAATAGTCTTTGGTCTTTGTTTAAACTCACAATTCTTTCTCTGACTACAGAAGGTATTCTCCATCTCAGCACAAAATTGTCCCTGATTGTTGCACTGATGGAATGACCAAGTCCAAAGATGATCATCACCTCCATGTTGCTTTTAGGTGTACAATGGTCTTCTGGTTCTGCTCATCTCACTCAGCATCAGTTCATGCAAATCCCTCCAAGCTTCCCTGAATTCCCATCCCTCCTGGTTTCTAATAGAACAATAGTATTACATCACATAAATACACCACAGTTTGTTAAGCCATTTCCCCAGTTGAAGGACATTTCCTTAATTTCCAGTTCTTTGCCACCACAAACAGGGCTACTACAAATATTTTTGTATAAGTGATGTTTTTACCCTTTTTCATCATCTCTTCAGGGTATAGACCCAGTAGTGGTATTGCTGGATCAAAGGGTATGCACATTTTTGTTGCCCTTTGGGTATAATTCCAAAATGCTCTCCAGAAAGGTCTGATGAGTTCACAGCTCCATCAACAATGTATTAGTGTCCCAGATTTCCCATATCCCTTCCAACATTGATCATTGTCCTTTCTGGTCATATTGGCCAGTCTGAAAGGTGTGAGGTGGTACCTCAGAGATGCTTTAATTTGCATTTACTCTAATGATTTAGAGCAATTTTTCATAAGACTATGGATCATTTTTGATCTCCTTATGTAAATTGTCTGCATATTCTTTGACCATTTGTCAACTGGGGAATGGCTTTTTTTTTTAAATTTGACTCAGTTCTCTGTATATTTTAGAAATGAGGCCTTTGTCCAACATTTTCAAAGTTTCTCTTCAGTTCTGATCTTTTCATCAGAAATGCTTGAAGTGGGGCAGCTAGGTCGTGCAGTGGATAGAGCACCCTCCCTGGAGTCAGGAGTACCTGAGTTCAAATCTGGCCTCAGGCACTTAATAATTACCTAGCTGAGTGGCCTTGGGCAAGCCACTTAACCCCATTTACCTTGCAAAAAAAAAAAAAAACCCTAATAAAAAAAGAAATGCTTGATGACCTCTTTTTTCATTGTCTCCCCCCCCCCCAGATATAATCAGTTTTCCTGCATAAATTATTTTGATTGTAAGCCTATATCTTTTACCTTCTGGAATATCATGTTCCAAGTTCCCTTCTCCATTATAATGATGGTTCCTAAATCATGTGTAATCATGACTGTGACATTTTAGAACTTGAATTTAGTCTTCCTGGTTAGCTGCTAGCACTATTTTCTTTGACTTGGAAACTGTGTTTTGACTATCATGTTCCTGGGAGATTTCATTTTGAGATTTTAGAAGTCAACAGTGAATTATATTTCTGCATTATGATGGTGCAAAGTTGTCCTCTTGGGTCCTTCTGCTTTTAGGGGGTATTGAGTATTATCTTTTAGATTCTCAGGGACAACTTAGGTTGATGCTAGCTTTCAGTACTCCTAAAGTGATCTAGGGCAAAGTCTGATCACTGCCTTTCTGATCTGAGCTCTATAAGTTCCTGAACTGAGTTTGGGTCTGTCCAACACTCCCATTGACTTGCCCCTGGTTGGGACTTCCAGTAGACTGCTGTTAGCCTCAGCCACTGTCAGCCAACTGGAAAGTTTTACTGATGTAAAGAGTCAGAACTAAGGATTCCCATACAAGCTTTATTCTAGATTAAACAATTGAGACCCCCACTCAGCTCCTACAGTTAGAGCCTGTAGGCTCTTCCTTGCTCAGTACATAGTTCAAGTCTCTTGACCACTCATCATGGAGATGCCATCCCTAGTTGCAGGTCTGCTCAGTCTTCTCTGGATCTTACCTGAAAATGGATAGTGAGCAACAGAACGGTCAGTTGGCATCTATTCTCATATCCTCCAAAATGGGACTTCAAGGTCCTCCCTCAAAGATCTCTTCTTGCCATGGTGTACCACCTTAGTGTGTTTTTAGTTCCTGTGTTCTGGGATAACCCTCTCAACATGACTTGACCAGACCTTCACCCCAAGTATGCACAGACCTCTTTGCTTCCCTATTTTTACTTGGGCTGGAAATGAGTCATTTTGATTTTTCTCTTGGATTTCCTGACCAGGGCTGCTACATTTCATATCTATCTATCTATCTATCTATCTATCTATCTATCTATCTATCTATCTATCTACAGATCTGTGTGTGTGTGTGTGTGTGTGTGTAAAACACAAAAAGTACAAGTTGGATTAGAGTCAGCAACCTGTGTTTAAATCCTAGTTTCTCTATTATGCATATTTTGGAAACCTCTCCTTATTTGTAAATTGGGGCTTATATCAGCTATACCTGCTTCACAGTGTTGAGACACTCAGAGGACACAGCAAGCATTAATTGAGCCTGGTACATAAACTCTGTAAATGCTAGAGATCCAAAGAAAAAGCAAAAATCTTTTCCCTTCCATAGCTTACATTCTTTAAATTTTATTTTTGTTCTGAACTTAATTACCAACAAAAATAAGCATTTCCACATAACAGCAAGAAACAAAAGATGGTTGTATATGAAACAATCATTCTCTGCTTTATATCTCTTTCCTTTTCAAAAACTTTATAAATTCATCATGTTACTTTTAAAGCTGTACTGTGTCTGCTTCTCTTCAAAATTCTTTCCACTCTCTTCTGTCCACTTAAAAAGTAGTTTATTATTTTTAATGTAATCCCCATCATCCCTTAACCCCTTCAAAGAGCAAATTTGAAAAATAAGAAAACTCTTTTGGTATCATTATTGCAACTGTTCCTCTCTTCCATCCCCTCCCATTAAAAAGAGGAAAAAAGTCTTAATAAATATAAGTAAAACAAATCTACACAGTGACCTTGTCCTAAAATATCTCTGCACTTCGAATAAATCACTTCTGTATCTTAAATGTTTCATTATCAGCCCTTTGAAGTCATAGTGGGTCTTTACTTTGGTCTTAGTTCTTTAATCTTTCAAAATTGTTTTTCTGTAGTGTTTTTGTCCTTTCAAAGTTGTTTTTCTTTGGTGTTTTTGTCCTTTTATAAATTGTTCTCCTTGTTCTGTTCACTTTAGTCTTCTTCAGTTTATACGCTGGGTTTTCTGAAAGTGCATCTGATAAATTCTTGTTATCATTGCATATGTGTTCTATAGCAAAATTTATTCAGTCATTCTCCAATTGATGGGCACCAGTCGCAGTTTTCTCTAATTGAGGTTCTAGTTTTTTTTTTTAAATCATTCCCCCTTTTCCATGTTTGTAAATTCTTTTCATATACTCCAATTATTTGAAATAGCAAATTCCCTTAATTCTTTTTTCTCCATCAATGCATTTCTTTTATCATCCTTTATCTTCCCCCCATGAACCCTTAGAATAGATCCAAAGATATTTCCCCTTACCTACTGTTTTAACTAAATTACCTTAACTTTTTTTTCTGGATGATTATGTTTGAAGGCATTTGAAGCTCAGCATTAAGATTCTGAAGGGATACTTTGTTTTATCTATCCCTATTACAATGTTAGCACTTTATCACTTCACAGCTCCCAGATTGCTAAAGTAAATTAAACATTCCTAACTTTTTCTTGAGTCTTGAATTTCAAAGTTCTTACGGAACTCTGGTCTTTAGAGCAGAAATGCTTGAAAGTCCTCTATTGCATTAAAAGCCTCTTCCCTCCCCCTTCCAGTTGGATTATATTCAGCTCTACAGGGTAAATTATCTTTAGTTGTAAGCCTATATCTTTTGTCTTTTAGAGTAGTATTTTCTAGATGAAAGCTATTTATGATGATCTTAAGTACTTGGACTCTTTTTCTGACTGCCTGCAATATTTTTTCTTTGATATGAAACTGAATTTTGAATATGAAATTTCCAAAACTTTCCCTTTTGGAGTTTCTTTCAAAATGATATATTCATAGTTCCACTAGATTTGGGAAGTTTTCATTTGTGATTTCTTGAAATATAGTCTCATATTTTTTTAATCATGATTTTCAGGGAGCCCCCTTTTCTCTACATTAGCTATTTTTTATATCAGGTATCTTACATTATCAGCCCTCTACTTTTTTTTCTTTTTTGCAAGGCAGTGGGGTTAAGTGGCTTGCCCAAGGCCACACAGCTAGGTAATTATTAAGTGTCTGAGGTCACATTTGAACTCAGGTCCTCCTGACTCCAGGGAGGGTGCTCTATTCACTGCATCACCTAGCCACCTAGCCCTCTACTTTTAATTAATTATTTCCTGCTGTCTCTTAGAGTCATTAATTTCTATAAGATCTATTTTAATTTTAGGTAGTCCATTATTTAAGCATAATTCTTACTATTTTCTGTTCTCAGCTATTCTCCTTCCATTTTTTCTTCCAAAGTTCCTTGCATCTCCTTCCCCCTTTCCCTTTTGTTCTTTCTTCTATTCTTCCTTTTCTCTCCTTGCTCCTTTTCTAAAATCCTTCCCTCCCCCCCATCAGTTTTTGTGGTAGTTATGGAAACTCCTTTTTTTTTAGGGGTTTTTTTTTTTTGCAAGGCAATGGGGTTAAGTGGCTTGTCCAAGGCCACACAGCTGGGTAATTATTAAGTGTCTGAGATTGGATTTGAACCCAGGTACTCCTGCCTCCAGGGCTGGTGCTTTTTCCACTACACCACCTAGCCACCCCCTATGGAAATTCCTTTTGAATGATAGTTTTGGTGTCTCTGCATGTACAATAATTTGTTGCTATTGGTGTCTTCTGCTTAGTCATCTTTACAATTTTATTTCTTGAATTAGGGCTTTATGCCAGCATCAGGCTCTGTCTTGTGCTGCACTTTTGGGTGTGGAGATCAGTTGTGATTGCCTGGACTTTAGCTATGTAGGTTCATGCACTAATCTCCACTCCTGGGGTTAGGGTTCCCTAAGTCTTTGAGGTCTTTGAGTGCTAGATTTTCAGGGTCCTCAAACTTAACTCAAAACCTGGAGCCTCTGAGGTGGTCCCGGTCCAAGCATTGCTGCAATTCAATGGTTGCTGCTGTACCCTTTCATTTCCAAGGTCCATTGTGGGTGTCTTATTAACCTGGGGTGTTCTTGCAGTAGCCCTTTAGTGTTTCTGATCTCTCTGGTGGGCTTCCGTCTTTGTATTGACATTCATTTTTCTGGGCTTCCTTTTCTATTTGCTGTAGGCTTCTGGTTGACTTTAAGGAAAGTTCTGGGTTTCAAAAATCACATATCCAATGAAAGCTTTTCATTGGGGTTCTTTTTATTGTTATTCAGTCTTGATTTTTAGGTTTTTTGATTAACTAAGTATGTGGGACCTCATCTGCCTTACTTTTAGAAACTATTTTACCTGCAAGTCTCCAGAAGCTCACACGTATATGTGAGGAAACAACATGTATAAGTACTTAAAGGACACATATATAATAAATGGAAGCCTTAGAGGGAAAAGCATTAACGAAGAGGGAAGAGTAAAGACCTCCTGGAGAAGGATGTGTAAGAATTCAGCAAATGAAATGGAGGAAAGACATTTAAGACACAGTAAACTATGAGCAAAGCTTCCAGGTGGGAGAGTACAGGTGGTTTCTAGGAGCAAAGAGTAATCCATTTTATAGAGAAGGTTTGAAAGGTAGTGTAGCACCAGATTGTGACTGGCAAATGAGTTTGGATTTTATTTCAAAAGCAGTAAGGTGCCAGTGGGCAGTTCTTAAGTCTATTTCCTCAGAAAAAATGTACAAAGCCACAGATTCATGTAGCCAACAAGAAAGTCTCATATTTAGTTCTCACAACAAATTACTAAGATGGTGTGCCTCTGGTACCACCTTTTCCATGAAGCCTCCCCTGGCTCTCTAAATGAAAAATATACTCTCTTTTCAAATAATACTTTGGTTAGGTTTCTTCCTTGCATTTACTCCTCCTTCACTTGTATCACAATTATTTGTGTGTGGATATAGATATAGATATAGATATATAGATTCTGCATTTGTTTTGTCAGGTCTAGTGTATCCAGGGGTGGGTGTGCCTCATTGCAGAAATATACTACATTTCAGGGTCCTGGGGTAATGGTAATGTGGAGGTGATATGTTCCTATTACTATTCTAATTTCTCTGTGGCTCCTAAGTTTCTAGTTACCAAAAATCAGTCACTATGACACCAGTAATTTTTAAAAATTAGATATGATAACTTTTGTTTTATTCTTTTTAAAAAATGTTTATTTCTAAAAATGGCTTTCTTAGGGGCAGCTAGGTGGCACAGTGGATAGTGCACCAGACCCAGGAGTCAGGAGTACCTGAGTTCAAATCCAGCCTCAGACACTTAATAATTACCTAGCTGTGTGGCCTTGGGAAAGCCACTTAACCCCATTTGCCTTGCAAAAACATTAAAAAAAATGTAGTTTACCTCCTTATTCCTTTTTATGAGGCTTCTTTTTGCTTTTGTTTTGTCTGAGATCAGGATTGCTACCCCTGATTTTTTAATTTCCACTGAAACATAATATATTTTGCTCCAGTCTTTTATGTTTACCCTATGTGTATCTCTCTGCTTCATATGTGTTTCTTGCAAACAGCATATTGTAGAATTCTGATTTTTAATCCATTCTGCTGCTTCCATTTTATGGGAGAGTTCATCCTATTCACATTTACAGTTAAGATTACTAATTCTGTATTTTCCTCCATGCTATCTTTCCCCGTTTATACATTTTCCTTTCCTCTTATTCCTCCTCACCAATCTTTTGCTTCCTTTCCCCTTTAACTTATCTTTTGCATTTTAACTTTATTTTTCCTTTTACCCATAGCTCACAACCTTCCTTTGTCTTTTTAGCACTCCAATCATAGCACTCTAACCCTGTTACCTAAAGTATGGATTAAGGCAAAATCACTTCCTGATCTATTTATGTCCTACCTTTCTAAGTACATTCCCACCCTCTATCCCTATATTTCTACAATCCTTCTTAACAATACCTAGTAGGGACAGCTAGGTGGGGCAGTGGATAGAGCACTAGCCCTGGAGTCAGGAGTACCTGAGTTAAAATCTGGTCTCAGACACTTGATAATTACCTAGCTGTGTGGCCTTGGGCAAACCACTTAACCCCATTGCCTTGCAAAAGCTAAAAAAGCAAAAGCAAAAAAAACAATACCTAGTAAAATAGGTCACTTCATGATTTAATTATGTGTGGAGGCTCCCTTTATCTCTAAAGGAAATACCACCCTCATAATCAGCATTGCTTCATGTTTCATTTATACCCATATCCTCTGAGTAAAAATCCTTTCAACTATATTCATTCTTTTAACTATCTTAAGAGAAATACAATTCTCAAAAATTATAAATATTATCTTCCCTTGTAGGGATGTATACAGTTTAATGTTCTTGATTAGTGTTTTTTTCCTCCTTTCTGTTTACCTTTTTAATGCATTTCTTGTCTCTTGTATTTGAAGATTAAATTTTCTGTTCAGTTCTGATCATTTTATCAGAAAATTTTGGAAGTCCTCAGTTTCATTGGAAATCCATCTTTCCCCCCGACAGAATATGCTGAATTTTGCAAGATAGTTAATTTTTTATTTTAATCCAAAGTCCTTTGCCCTCCAAAATATCATATTCCAGGTCCTCAGATCCTTTAATGTTGAAACTGATAAGTCCTGTGTAATTCTGATTGTGCTTCCTTTGTAATTAAATTCTTCTTTTTGGCTGCTTGCAGTATTTTCTCCTTTAGTTGAGAATTCTGGTATTTGCCTGTGCTATTCCTTTGAGTTTTTATTCTGGGGTCTCTTTCTGCAGGTATTATTTCTCCTGGATCTATTTTCCAGGTTGTTTGTTTTCCCTAAAAAGTACTTTACATTTTCTTCAATTTTTTTCAGCCTTTTGAATTTATTTGATAAAATCTTGTCTCATAGAATCATTGGTTTCTATTTGTCCAATTTTAATGGGGGGGGTTATTTTCTTTAGTTAACTTCTGTGTTTCCTTTTCCAATTAGTTAATTTTACTTTTAAATAAGTTGTTTTCCTTTTCCAGTTGGTTAGTCTTACTTTTAAAGTTTATTTCTTTGGTCATTTTTTCATAATTTTCCTACATGGTTCTCATTTCTTTTTCCCATTTGTTTCTTCCTCTACTCTTTGGTTTTTAAAATCTTTTTTAAGCTCTTTCATAAGGTTTTAGATTTGAGTCCAATTCATAAACTCCTTTGAGGCTTCCCATGTAGGTAATTTGTCACTACTTTCTTCTTCTGAGATGACATTTTTTTAATCTCTATCTACTTAATAGTTTTCTTTGGTTAATTCTCTCTCCTCTCTCTCTCTCTCTCTCTCTCTCTCTCTCTCTCTCTCTCTCTCTCTCCTCCTCCTCCTCCTCCTCCTCCTCCTCCTCCTCCTCCTCCTCCTCCTCCTCCTCCTTTTGATAGTTGAGCTCTGCTTCTGGGTTATAGGGAGTATAGTTGAGCATTTTGCGCTAGGGCTGGGGTCTGGTCCCTGGCTTATCACTTGCCAAGGTGCTGCCTATGCAGAATTTGTTTCTTTATGTCTAGGCCTTGCCTGTACAGTTCCCTACCTAGGACTGTCTGTTGTTCCAGTGTTCCCAGGACTCAGACTTTGTCTGGGATTGGGACCTTCCTGCTGGCCTGTTGCCTAGCTGAGCTGGGGCCTGGGCTGCTGCCTAGCTGATCTGGGGCCTGAGCTGCTGTCTAGCTGCCAGAACCTGGACTGGTTTTTCCCCCTGTCCCATTAAGTTGGGCTATACTTTCCCTTTTCCTCTATAGAGACAGACCTTTACTGAAGATCCTCCACAATGTCTAGAGTTGAGAACTTATTTTGTTCTGTTTTTGGTGGGATTTGAGCTTTAATTTCTGTGTAGAGACTTTATTTAATGTTGTGTAGGGGAAAGCTCCAAGAGCATGCTAGCTTCATACTGCTCTCTTGGCTCTGCCCTGGAAGTCTCTATGTGTTCTATTTTTTCAGACTTTTGACTGTTTTATTATTTCTTATTGCCTAATTAAATCATGGGCTTCCCTTTGGTCCATATGAATTTTCAGGGAGCTTATTGCTTGGACTAAGTTTTGCAATTCTTGTGCCAAACTATTCTCTTTCCAATTTTTTCTTAGATCTCCTTTATTTTTTTTCAATTATTTCCTATTCCATGTATTTATTTTTTTTAAACCTAATTAACTCTTGCTTCATTTCTTCTCGGAATTCTAGTTGAGTTTGTGCCAAAGTTGTGTTTTCTTCTAAGGTAATAGATATAGATGTTTTGGCATCATTCTCCCTTGCATTTGTATCTAGCATCCCTGTTGCAACAATATCTCATTATGATAAGGTTCTTTTTTTGTTTGCCTATCCAACTTAATTCCTGACTTTGGGCTTGATATTAGGACTAAACTATGTGGCTCTGCTTGAGGGAAAGTCTGGACTGGTCTTGTGCTGCTTTCTTAAGATATTGAGTGTTGTATTTTTCTAGGATCTCAGGAGCAGAGTAGGGTTCTGCAAACTTTCAGTGCTCTCAAAGTAGTCTGCTTGAGGGCAAAGTCTTACAGCACTCCCCTGATCTGAACACTGCAAACTTCTGACCTGGCTTCCTTTCTGAGTAGGAGTAGACTGCCACTAGAATCCACTCTGATCTGCCAACTGAAAAGCTCTGTTGGCTCAGAGCAGAATTATAGGGTTCTTTTTGGTCTGGGATTCACTCTATAGTTATTCCTTTTTAGCCTGGGCTAGACTTTACGCCTGTGGTCTGAACTATACCACTGCTAGTGGTGGTTTCCAAACCTTTTCCTTTCTTCACACACTGCTCAGGATCTCTCTACCCAGAACATCACTAGCATGTACAGGTTCCCCTTTCACTTTGTCCTGGATCTTCATCCTAGAACTAAGTAGTCCCCTATCACAGTGCCCCAATTGAGGGTCTGGGGGTCCCCAGATATGGTTCCTCTTGCCTTGTTATACAACTGCTCCCTGGTTGCTGGGGTACTTTATTCTCTGTGTCCTCTTGACCCTACTCTTTTTCAATATCTACAGACTTTATCTGTGCAGAGCTGGGCTGGACATAGGACTCATTTTGAGTTTTCATGAATTTTACAAACAAGATTCAGTCAGATGTATTTCAAGATTAAGGATTTTGTGGAAAGGAATCCATTGCAATGTTTTCTATTGCTGTCTGCAGCTCTCACTTGTTTTAGTTTTTTTTAGTTCTTTAAAAAAAATTTTGACATTTCTACAAATTTTTGTTGGACCTATGCCCAAAACACATTTTTCTTTGAGAGTTTGTTTGTAGATTGTGTGTGTGTGTGTGTGTGTGTGTGTGTGTGTGTCTTGCATTTCTCTGTCATCCTAGTAGCTCTTTGCTCAGGTTCTTTGTTTACTTATTCTTTCAGTTGACTTCTTGACTTTGAACTTTGTTAGCACTGAGCTATGTGCACTTCTGAAGAGATTTCTTTCCTGAATTTTTTTTTCCTTTTACAGTTTTCTGCTACTTTCATGACTCCTTAAAGGGAGATTGCAAGCTTTCAGTGCCTCCTTGTTGTGTGATTAGAGGAGTCTGTTCAGTGTCCTCTTGGTTTTAATTCTGCAAGTTTCTGACTGAAGTTTGAATTTATCAGCTTGTTTTTGGTTGAAAGTTTCGGCTGCTTATTGTTGGGAGTCAACCACTATTATCCTCCTGGAAAGGATCATTGCTACAAAGGTAGTGTTTGCTCCCTGGATCCTGTTCCTTGTTTGGGACACAGCTAGGGGCTAATAAATCACTTCTCTCAGTCTGGATCTATGAACTGGAACTGTATATTGGACAACAGAACTTCCAGATGGCACCTATTCCTGTATGCAGAGCTTCTTCAGGGATCTCCTGATATCTTTCTGCCCTGATGCTTTTTGCTATGGCATCCTATCTTGGCCCCCTTTTTGTCCCTGGACACCAGAGTATTTCCTGCCAATTGTCCTACTGTGAGTGCCTCCTGGCTTCTTTCTGTCCCTAGAGTCCAACTACAGACCTCTCTATTTTGCTCCGGGTCTGTAAAAATGACTCACTGTGACTTTTCTTAGCTTTCCCAATCATTATTCAGTCTGGTAAAATTTTCTAGGTGTTTGTCAAAGAGGTACAATGGCAAGCTAGATTATATTGCTTCTTATCTCACCAAATTTTCTCCAGGTGCTATTCCAAAGCACCAAAGAGTCCCATGGTGACCCTAACTGGTAGTCCATTTTTGCAGAAGTGGGACTTTGACCATAGCTCAAGACATGGGTCTTGGCAGGCTATACAGCCTAGAGGTGGGGACTTGTAAAGCATGCAGAAATAAGACAAATTGTTTTGTCCATCTCCCTCCACTCCTCTCCCCAAGTCAAAAGGAAAGTAGGACCATATGAGGATAGAGGGACTCATTTTTTCATGTCCTAGTTCTGTCTTTGCCATAGCAACACAGATGCCCTGTCATTAGGTGGATAAAATACTCTACTTCATGCGAGGAGGACATTGTAGAGAAGCAGTTAGCCCCAATGGAAAAGAAAGTGGCTAACAAAGAGAGCTGTACATCAATGAAATGAGCTACTGTGGGTACCCTATCACAGGAGTTCTTTAGGAATAGATGGAATGACCACTTATTAGAGATTTTGGGGGAGGAGGAGGCATTGGGAAGAAAAGGAGCAAACATTTATGAAGCACCTACTATGTGCCAGTTACTTTATAAATATATCATTTGATCCTTATGCTCCCCAGGTGTTATTATTGTTACCCCATTTCGTAGATTAGGAAACTGAAGCAAACAAAGTTAAGTGATTTGTCCAGGATTAGTACATAGCTGGTTAGTAAGTGTCCAAGGTTACATTTGAAGTCATGTCTTCCTGACTTGAGATCCAGCACTCTAATCACTGTACTACCTGACTGCATTAGATGAGGTGACTTGAGATCTCTGCTAATGCTGAGATTCTTGATTCTTTCCCCAAAAACAATATGTCAGGAGAAGAGGCAGCAAAGAGGAGAATGAGGGAGGTGGGAAAAAGGGAAGGATAGTTCTCAATTGGCAAAAGAGCCCCTGCAAAGGCATTAGCTGGTAAAGAAAAGAAAAATTTAACCAATCATGGGTCACTTCAGCTTTTTTACATTCTCCCCTACTTCCCTCTAAGGTCTCTCATGTTTGTTAAACATGACCTATATTCAGAGAGAAACAGTGTAACTCGGTGAACTATTTTCTCACATGAAGACACATGAAGCCTTAAAGTTGATTTTCTCTGCATTTATCTTTTTGTGAGTTAACCTAGGAGGTATCCAACCCACAATGATTTCCTTCAGGAAGCTACAGGAAGTAAAATGATATGATGTAGACTAGTCCTAATTCAGGTGGGATTAGGTTTCCAGTTTTGTGATTCAAACAAAATGTTTTATTTAGTCACTTAAAGGAGAAGCAAATCAACAGGGGGTATAGCACTGGTTCAGGTAGATGAGGTCCTCATCTTCATATGCAAATGTATCTGGGTTTGGGGACTTCCACTGAAGAAAGGTATCCTCCAAGACTATCACTTTCCACACAGGGCCTGTGAGTCTCTAGGTGACTAGAATGTGCTATCAGTAACTCAAACATTATCCCTTTGGTTAATCACAGAGTTGTCATTCTGATCTCAGGGATGTGAGAAGACCGGCACAGGACATAGTAAAGTAGAAGGAAAGCAGTGATGAAATGCAGTACTAAGGATGAATAATGTGAGAGAGAAAAGTTAAGGACTAACATCCAGCTATGCCATATTGGGAATAGTTTACATTAATCTCCTGATAAAAGTCATGTCACCAATTTTCATCTCAAGTCAGGATCATCTGCATCAAAGCGGGCACAAGCAGAATTGTATTAGCTCAAAGGAAATGTAGAACCATCTCCACTCCAAATGTTCTTAGGAACTATTTGTGCCTAACCTGTGGTGGAGCCTTTTGAGCTCATATTGTTCTGATCAACCACAATCAGATACATTGGACCTTTACCTCAGCATAGTGATACTTTAATGATCTTTGAGAATTTAGCACAACAACCACATTTTTAGAAGGGTCATTTTGCGTCACTCCACTCACAAGAGATATATTTGGATGAAAAGAGCCACTTTGACCATACATTATTTCTTAAGTAGCAACTAAAGGGCTACTGACTATCAGTTAAACAACTGCTTTTCAAAGGTAGTTATATAGCAAGTAGTTGCTTCAGAGAACTTGTAGCTCTAGAAGTCTAATAGTGGTTTGGTCACCTACATGCCTGCCAAAGGCACCACTCAACCTGGTCTTTTGGGGTTGGGAATTGCAGGGCAGGTCATAGGATGTGGCAAGGCTACATCTCATCAGAAAGGAATTATTGACTTTCATCTCATTCAAGCCTTGGAAACAGTCAAGCAGCCCAGGTAAAGGGAAAACGACAGGAGTACTATACCCCAGGTAGTGGCTGCTCTGGACATTTGGTGCCTTGATGGTGGTGGTGACTGGATTTTATATAAATTCTATTATCTATTCTATTTCTATTCTATCATATAATTTCTATATAGCTATAGAATTATATAAATTCAATATTTTTACTGTCAGGTGCTGTTCTAAGCACTAAAGTCAAAAATAAAAAAGTCAGTTTTTGCCCACAAGTAATTTACATTCAAATGGAATGAACATAAAGAAGGGGGTGTTACAAAAGGGTTGGAAAAGGAGGATACCTAGAGGGCACAGTGTGATGACCAGAAAAGTTATGGAGGCCTGGACACACAAGATAATGGCAAAAGTTCACTTATCAGCACTAGGGGACCCCGGAACAGAGTCCAACTTTATGATGAGGTATAAAGACCCCAATGGGAGATAATTGATTAATGATGTGGAGGTCTGGATCCCCCCAAAATACATACTTCTCATGATCTTTAGTGTCTTCTAATTGTGCTAGCAAAAGGTGGGTACCCAAGAGGGGCATGGTGGTAACTAGATAAGGAAATGGCAGTCAAGTGATGAACAGAGGTGATTTCAGGGTCAGCAGAGGTGGGAAGGAGGTATGCCCCATGGTTGTTGGCACTTCCAAACAGAACCCCAGGGGACTCACATTGATTTTTGCTCTGGTTCATGTGGGAAAGGGATTACAATGGTGTAACAGGAAGATATTGTAGATATTGCTATTGGGAAAATATCACCAACAAAATTCAGAATTCAGAGAGAGACCAATGAGCTGCCTCAGGAGGTGACAAATCCCCTAGCTCTGGCTACCTTCAGGGATGTTAAGTAGGATTCCTGCTTAGGAATGGGTTGGACCAACCAGATGCCCTGAGGTCCTTTAAAGCTCCAAAATTCTGTGATATTGAAATACAGTCTGCTGTCTTTCCAGGACATATATTACAGAACCTCCTATTTGATTCCTCTGGGTACCTGGTGAATCATGAATCATTACACTTTCACAATGAATCTAGAAAACACTACTAAAGACTTTGAAGTTTTTGCTGATTAAAGGCAAGGACTTAAGAAGAGAAAGTTAGGTTTGGGAAGCAGACATCTGGTTAGTAAGATGGTGTCAGAGAATGGGTTTTTGCATTCCAGATCATAGCTTAAAATATTGGCATTATGGTCTCCTGAACAAGAATATTAGCAAGGGCTATTAAAAAAAAGTGAAATCTAATAAAAATGATTTTAAAATCAAAAGGATGGAGGAGGAAGGAGAGGGGAATGGAGAAACCTGCTTTAGATAGACAGAAAGTAGCTACCATGCAGGAAAAATAGCAGTAGGGATGCACAAAATCCAAGGAAGGAATTAGAATTGAAACCCATTCTTGCCCTCAGATCATTCTGGTTATTTTGAGACGGTCATATTTAAACTAATGCAAAAGAAGGCACAAGGTAAAAGACACAGCCAGTGATGTTGCTGCATTTTCTACATGGTGCTTTCAGGTAAGCTGAAGAAAAGCTAAGGATGCTTCAGAGTTTGTCAGGGGAAAGGGTCAGAGTTTTATGGAAAAGACCAGGTTTGATTAATCAACTGGGATCAGGGGATGATGTTGATTGCAAACATGGAGTTTTTAAGCAGTAAAGTTGTGAATATTACAGTGAAAGTCTCTAACACACAAGGCTTATGGATAAATCCTAACCCCCACCATACACATTTACAATAGGTTTTTCAGATGACCACATTCCATCTCATCTGATAAACTCTCATTCTTCTCTGACTCCTTGAAGCAAGGGACTTTTTTGACCTTTGTTTCCCTATCACTTAGCACTGTGTCCGGATTATAGGGTAGGTGCATAATAAATTCTCATTGAATGACCATCCCAGAGTAAGCTCCTTGAGGGCAGAGATTGTCTTTTTACATGTATTTGTAGTAGAATTTGCTTAGCTCATTGCCTGACTCATAGTAGGCACTTATACATACTTGTGTCTTAAGACAACCCTACAAAACTGAGAACCAGTCCTCATCCTCAGGGGAATGGGGTTAACTAGACATGGAGGTGTCTCTCCATAATATTAAACTTGTCCATATAAAAATAATAAAGACAGGAAGGAAAGCCAACAGGAACATTCCTATCATTTTCAAGTACTGATTTTTGGTGTATTGGGATCAAGTGTACAACCCTCTTAGTCACAGAGATTAGGTACCAAGGAAGAGGAAGAAAAATCAAATATTTAGGGAGAATCTGTAGTTCTTCAGTGTCCTCCTCAGTGCTGCTCCATCCCTCCCTGAAACTTCTCTACATTCTCACATGGTACACCTTAGCGTTGGTCAGCAACATCCCTCACTGTCAGATTCTTTGCCACCTGGAACTCAAGATGACATATTTGTAGAGATGGCTGCAAGGATCTTTAAAATAATGTAGTTACAAGACCTCAATGTCCCTTAATGCTTTTTTTTATTAATGTGAAAGATTAGGTCCAGGATATCTTTCCTGAGTGGGAACTAAGCTATGAACTAAAGGTTTTACAAATATCTGTTTCTCACAACCACTCTGGGAGGAAGATCCTCTTATGATTTCCATTTTACAGCTAAAGAAATGGAGGTTAAATGATTTGTCCAGCATCACACAGCTAGGAGATTTTTGAGGCTGGATTTGGAGTCAGGGCTTCCAGACCCAATGTTCTGTCCACCACTGTTCAACAAGCACTGAATGAATAGCCTACTAAGCTTTTTCCCCTTGTGAGGGTTAAGGGAGTTGTACCTGATTTAGTAGCACATTCCCTTTTCAGTAATCATTCCTAACAACTTTCCTGGGAATGGGCAATGAGTCTGACTTCACTGGCATAGATAGGAACTCCAGTGAAATAACTTCATCTCTAACCAATTTAAGTTAGCATCTTATTTGCAACATGCGTCTTTAGCAAAGTTGCTTAGACTTGATGTAGCATTGATAAATTAAAGATAGTTGTCCAAGATCACACAGTCAGTATGCATCAGAGATGGCACTTGAACCTGGCTTGGAGCTTGACTCTCCACCATGCCACATTGCTTTAGAAAGGTGACTAAAGTAGATGTTTAGTGCAGTGGTTAATGAGGTAGCCCCTTAGCCTAATACTGGCAGAGGCTGATGACCTTTGCTAATTTCTGTTCTCTCCTTGCTCACCTGCTTTGCCCTGAGTTCACTCATTGCTTTGGAGGTACCTCTGTCTATAAGGCAAGAATATTCCCAAGAATTCTCAGCCCTTATATTCTATTATTGACTCTTCTCTCAGGGGTCTTTCTTTTTAAGGTGGGGAAGAAGTAAAAAAAGTATACAGAAAACAAACATGGATTAGCTATGGTGGAAGCTATTTTATTTCAAAAGGGAATGGTAAACAATAAAGAAATCATAGAAGAATTACAATTATTTCAGTGGCTGGTAAAATTCAACCCTCACTGGAATATTTGCAAACTGTTTCTTTTATGATGGCTAATTTGCATCTCATTTTCACTGAAGATAGACAGACAGACATCAAGTAGGCTTTTTTCTCTGGCAACTCCTTCCCCTCTCCGCTATGTTTGCCACTGTTCATATTTTTGCAGCAATTGCTACAGTAACTGATAGATCACAACTTGAAATGCTTGGGGAAAGGAATTGTTAACCTTGAGGTCTCATGAGATCTGGCACCAAAGGAAAGGAGGAACAACAGGTGGTCACCCCATCCCAGATAACAGCTTACCTAGAAAGCCATGCGCTCATGTGCTACAGAAGTATCCAATCCAGTAGAAAATCCAGAGTCAAAAAGCATAATAAATTCTACATAATAAGATCTTTCTTCTGCATAGTTCTTCAAGCAGGGAGGAAAAAACATCTAGAGTCGGTATTTTCCCAAATCTCATATTACAAGAATATCAGGTTGACAGTGACTCAGACCCTTATCACAAAGAGAGGAACCAAAACTTTATGTTTTCCTGCTTGCCAGTAGGTTTGGGGCTCCCATTCTTGGCAGATGTTACATTTTTCCAAACAAAATTATTTGGAGACACCTGAGTTGGGGAGAGGGGAATGAAAGGAATGTAAAGAAATCAGAACCAGGCAAAGACCTAATAAGGTCTCCCAACCCATAAACATTGTTAAGTTAGCAACCTATGCAATCAATATTTGGACTGCATTTTGTAGACTCCAAAGAAGACTGAAGGTAGAAGGTCAGAGTTTCCATTATAATGGAGCTTTTATGAAGACCTCGAAACTTATTACCTCTGGACTCTCTATGGAAGGTTTATCATTAGGGTCTGAAACTTTGCTTTTTCTTTGTGAAATACCATAGAATTGCAAATGAACCCACACAAGTATGAAAAGAGAGAGGAGGGCAGAAAGAAGAAGGGAGAAAGGCAGAAGAGGAAGGGAAAGATCAAGACAACAGCAAACATGTTAGGAGGCCCTAGATAAAGGTGGGGGCAGAGAAAAAGAATGGGAAAAGTAGGCACAGCTGACCTTTTGCAAAATAAACTTAATTCCCACTACCAAATTGCATGCCAGTATGTTGTGGATGATTTGAGATTTAGAGATTTTCATAAAAGAAGACCAGTTGGTAATGGTTGAAGTAACAGACCTTGATTACAGGAAGATTTTAACCTGCCTGAGAGGTAGCACAAGGTTGTGAGACACACAGAGGTGTGTAGGGGGCAATCAGGGAAACAAGTAGGGAAGCTGTGCAACTTGGATATGAAGTTCTTTGAGTAGCAGTTGGAAGAGGAAATGGATCATGATGGTCCTGAGAGACTGCAATGGCCCATCCATATCATGCAGATTTTTTGTCACTTACCCTATTTGGTGTGTTTGTGGGCTTGAGTCTTCCATCCTTCATAAGGGATGCTCAGAGATGCAGGTGAGGGTCAGTAGCTTTATAAGGTAGGTTCTTGTGCAGTCATATCTTTTTTTGGTTGCCCACCATCAATGTCATAGGAAGGGAGATGACCTCCCTTCTCCCTCCCTATCACAGGCAGTCATGAAGGTTGTAAGATTCCAACAAAGAGTGAAGGATGGCTTATTGTTTAGAACAGTCAGTTTGTCAGATGTGATTTATGGAGCTTGAAACTAGAGGGTTTTAAAAAAATTTCCATAGTTTCATATTTATATGCACAAAATATGTAAAATTTGACTCCACAGGAATAATTACTTTAACTTGGGGTCTGTTAAAGGAATCTGACATATTAAGAAGGACATTGCAAAATAGCCAGAAGAGGGCATCCATGGTGGTCTCTGTGGTCTTTGGTCTCTGTGGAGGATCAGTGGAGGATTTAGGAATGTTTTCAATCAAGGTGACTTACTATCTTAGATCTTAAATGAGCAGAACTTGCAGAGATAAATTTGGGCTTGATGCCAACATATACTAATAATGCTGAACAAAAGGGAAGGGATTGTATTGGGAGGTAATGCGTACCTCCCTAGAGATATTACAGGAAAATCAGATGCATCCTAGTCAGGTAGTTTAGAAAGGATTCTTATTCAACTAAGGGTTGACCACAGGCTCTGAGGCCCCCAGGAACTCAGAAAATACAGGATTCTGTGAATATGGATTTGGAAGAATATATTTATTTAGAAGGAACTGGATAGGCACAAAGAAAAGATATATATAGCCACATATTTATATATAATGATAAAGAGATTCTCTACTAGGGTAACTTATATGATGAAATTCAGTAATTCAGGATTGGGGAGGATAGTTTGGTGATAAATTTTTACTCCATCTTAGAATTTACTGTAAAATAGAAAATGAAAACTGGGCAAACTAGCTTTGGGGTAAGCAGATTTCAGAAATTCTTCAGGAAAACTCAGATCAGAAGAGTCTCAAAAATAAGACATTGGAAACAAAAATTGAACTTTTAAGAAAAACAAAGAAGATGAATGGAAGAGCAGATAATAGAAGATGAATATAAAATGAGAGAGAGACCTGCAAGGATAGGGTCAAAAGAGCTTTTGCTACAAATTAATTGAGACTGGGGATTAAAGCTAATTCAGCAGTGTAATAATGATATTAGCATACATTTATATAGTACTCTGAACTTTCTGGAGCATTTACATATATATCCTTTGACTCTCACAGTAATCTTGTGAAACAGCTGCTATTATTCTTTTAGATTTTATTTTTAATATATTATTTTTTATCTATCACATCTCAAAATATTTTTTAACATTTTTAAAAAAGTTTTGAGTTCCAAATTCTATCTCTTGCTTCTCTCTCCCCCAGATGGTAAGCAATTAGATATAGGTTACACATGTGCAATCATGTAAAACATTCCATATTGGTCCTTTTGTACAAGAAGATTCAAATAAAAGAAAAAGAATGAAAATGAAAAATAGCCTGCTTTAGTCTGTATTCAAGCATTATCAATTCTTTCTCTAGAGGCAGAAACTATGTTTCATCATTAGTGCTTTTAGATGATCTTGGATCTATGTATTGTCGAGAATAAGCTCCCATACAATTCCCATTTTTATAGATGATAAACTGAGATGGAGAGCAATAGTTACTTGTCTATGTTTACCCAACTCTTAAAAATCAGAGCTACAGAGAAGAGGTATGCTTTTCTCAGGGAAAAAGTATGAAGAAGTATGAAGAATCACCAACCTCACAGTTCAAATGGTTTCAGTGGCTGCTCCGTGACACTGATGGATGATTGAGATAGCTTGTCCTATAGCTTGGCATGGTTTCTCAGATTAGCCCTCTTAGTCCCTTTGTACCTGTGTGCCATCATCTCCCCATCTCCTCCTAACACTCTAAATTCTAGAGTACTGATAGAACTGATATATGAGATTACTGAGCCATGTCCAGCAGTTTTTGAAAGATTGTGCAGAACTGGAAAAGTAAGAGAAGACAAATGCTATTCTTACTTTTTTTAAAATGCATACAATGTTTCCTTTTTATTTTTTGGTATCAGTGCTTACTTTTTAAAATCTTCTCCTATATTTTCCCTTCCTATCTCATGGTTTTCTTATTTTTTCCCTTAGTTGTAATTCCTGTTACACAAAATGACTAACATGTAAATATGTTTAACACAAATGTACATGTACATTTTTTTAAACAGGCTATTTGCTGCCATGAGAAAGGGGGGAAGGAAGGGTGAAGGATGAAAAACTCCATAGCATGTAATTGGAAAAATAAAATAAAATTTCAATTAAAAAAGATATCATTGTGATATTAAGGACATCACTATATAAATGCTCCCAATGATTATGATTTCCAGAAAACCATGTCATCTCTTCCCAACCCTCAGGATAGACAGTTGTAAGAGTAATACAATCCTAACACTTTGGCCTGGTTAGAAAGGTTTTATTTATTTTGAGTTTTGCAATTCCCCCCCAATTTTGCTTCCCTCCCCCTACCCCCCATAGAAGGTAGTTTGTTAGTCTTTACATCATTCCCATAGTATACACTGATCTAAGGTTGAATGTGATGGGAGAGAAATCATATCCTTAAGAAACATATAGTATGAGATATGGCATAATTACATAAGACAACATTTTTAAAAAAATTAAAGGTAATAGTCTTTAGTCTTTGTTCAAACTCCACAATTTTTCTCAGGAAACAGATGGTATTCTCCATTGCAGATATCCCCAAATTATGCCTGATTGTTGCTCTGTTGGTATGAGCAAGTCCATTAAATTTGATCATCACTCCCATGTTGCTGTTAGGGTGTACAATGTTCTTCTGGTTCTGCTCATCTTGCTCAGCATCAGTTCATGCAAATCCTTCCAGACTTCCCTGAATTCCCATCCCTCCTGGTTTCTAATTGCACAATAGTGTTATTTCACATACATATACCACAGTTTGTTAATCTCTTCCCCAATTGATGGTCATTCCTTCAGTTTCTATTTGCCACCACAAACAGAGCTGCTATGAACATTTTTTTTGTACAGGTGCTGTTTTTGCCCTTTTTCATAATCTCTTCAGGGTATAGACACAAGAATGGTATTGTTGAATCATAGGTTATGTACATTTTTAGTGTCCTTTGGCATAATTCCAAATTGCCCTCCAGAAAAGTTGGATGAGTTCACAGCTCCACCAACAATGTATTAGTGTCCCGGATTTCCCACATTCCTTCCAACATTGACCATTGTCCTTTCTGGTCATATTGGCCAGTCTGAGAGGTGTGAGATGTTTTAATTTGCATTTTTCTAATAATTAGTGATTTAGAGCAATTTTTCATATGACTATGGATTGCTTTGATTTACTCATCTGTAAATTGCCTTTGCACACCCTTTGACCATTTGTCAATTGGAAATGGCTTGTATTTTTAAAAAAAATTGGCTCAGTTCTCTGTATATTTTAGAGATGAGTCCTTTGTCAGAAACACTAGTTGTAAAAATTGTTTCCCAATTTACTACATTTCTTTTGATCTTGGGGATAGTGATTTTGTCTGTGCAAAAGGTTTTTAATTTAATGTAATAAAAATTATCTTGTTTATTTTTAATTATGTTATCCACCTCTTCCTTGGTCATAAATTGCTTCCCTTTCTAGATATATGACAAGTAAACTATTCCTTGTTCTCCTAGTTTGCTTATAATATTGTTTTTTTATGTTTAGATCCTGTATCCATTTTGATCTTATCTTGGCATAGGGTGTGAGGTATTAGTCTAATCCAAGTTTCTTCCATACTAACATTCAATTTTCCCAACAGTTTTTATTGAAGAGAGAGTTTTTATCCCAATAGCTGGACTCTTTGATTTTATCAAACAGAAGATTACTATAATCATTTTCTGCTATTGCACCTAGTCTATTCCACTGATCCACCACTCTATTTCTTAGCCAATACCAGACAGTTTTGATGACTGATGCTTTATAATGTAATTTTAGATCTGGTAGGGCCAAGCCACCTTCTTTTGCATTTTTTTTCATTAGATCCCTGGAGATTCTCAACTTTTTATTTCTCCATATGAATTTACCTATAATTTTTTCTAACTCATTAATTTTTTGAAATTTTGAAGTATTTTGTAATTGTTTTCAAAAAGTTTCTGAGTCTGCCTTGACAGATAGACTCCCAGGTATTTTATATTGTCTGATGTTACCTTGAATGAGATTTCTTCTTCTAGCTCTTAATGCTGCATCTTGCTAGTCATATATAGAAATGTTGAGGATTTATGAGAGTTTATTTTATATCCTGCTACTCTGCTAAAGTTGCTGATTATTTCTAGATGTTTTTTAGATGATTTTTTGGGATTCTCTAGGCATAGAGTTGGGCAAAATAATTCTGTATTATTACTTTAATTTCCTCTTCATTGCTGGTTAGTTCACCTTTTTCATTTATGATACTAGCAATTTGTTTTTCTTCTTTTTTTAAATCAAGTTGACCAGGGGTTTATCAATTTTATTGTTTTTTTCATAAAGCCAAACTCTTTGTTTTATTTATTAATTCAAGAGTTTTCTTGCTTTCGATTTTATTAATTTCTCCTTTAATTTTTAGAATTTCTAATTTGGTATTTAACAGGGTTTTTTAAATTTGTTCTTTCTCTAATTTTTTTAATTGTACATTTAGTTCATTGATTTCCTCTTTCTCTAATTTATTCATATAAGCATTTAAAGATATAATATATCCTCTGACAGCCGCCTTGAGCATATCTCATAAGTTTTGGTATGTTATTTCATTATTGTGATTATCTAGGATAAAATAATTCTTTCCATAATTTCTTGTTTGATCCATTTAAAATGAGGTTATTGGACTTCCAGCCAAGATGGCGGAGAGAATACAGGCACAGTTCTAAAGTCTCCTGATCTTTCCCCATCTATCATATGAAAAAACCTCTTAACAGAAATCCAACCCACAAAACCCAGAAAGAAAAGGCAGAAGAAAGAACATCTACCTCAGGATTTGTCTCTGGAAGCAGCATTGGCTGAATTCAATGGGTGAGTCTGGGCTCAGAGGGCGGTTCAGCCCCAGATCAGCCAGATTAGCAGCTGAAGTGGAACGGGGAGTCTGAGGGCCCAAGAGTTGGACCTGCTGGATCAGTGGTGGGGCTAGATGGCAGGGGCTTGAATCAATTAGGGAGCAGAGGCACTGGTGTTGGTGCTGTCCCTCTGGAGCTTGCTGACAGGGCCGGGGCAGGGTGGGGGGTGGTAGTTCCAGTGCCAGAGAGCTGCAGACACCATCCCTGGGCTCCTCTGGTCTGAGGAACTGAGTTCATGCCTCCATTATAGCTGAGGCCTCTTCCTGGAACAAACATTTGCAGTCTAATTCTGCCTCAGGCCCAGGTGTGTGAGCAGAAGAATCAGCCCAGCTGACAAATGACCTCAGGGCAGGGTAAAGAACACCATTGACTGAAGGCAAAACAATTCAATAGCTCCAACTCTTCCCTTCAAGCAAAGGGAGAAGGCCTCAATCAAGGTCACAGACACTCCAGAGAAAGCAACCAGCACCTCCTACTGGCCAGCCAGAGAAATTGCATTCAGTGAGTAAAGCCTTTAGAGATCCCAAGCCCCTGTGAACCAGCACCTCCCCAACTCAAGGTCTTAGAAAAATAAAGAAGGGTCAGTGGAAAGGTGGATCCATAGGAAAATTCTTGGAAAAAGAAAGACCCTAACTCAGAAAGACCTGGAACCTCTGAGGACAATACGATCTGGTCTTCAGCACAGAAAGACCAGCTTGAAGAAATAAGGAAGGAGCTTAAAAGTCAACTGGAAAATTTGGGAGAGACAATTAACACCTTGCAACAAGAAAACAAATCCTTAGAAAATACAATTGGACAAATACAAAAGGAGAATAAATCTCTCAGATCCTCAATTGGACAATTACAAAATGAGAATAATTCTCTTACATCATCAATTGGGCAAATGCAAAAAGAAAATAATTCTCTCAAAACCTCAATGGGTCAAATGGAAAGCTCTTTCAAAAGTAGAATTGACCAATTGGAAAAGGAGTTGCAAAAGGTTAATGAAGAAAAGTCCTCCCTAAAAAAAGAATGGAGTCTGCAGAAACTAATGACTCCACAAGACAGCAAGAGCCAGTTAAACAAAATCAAAAAATAGAAAAAAATAGAAGAAAATGTAAAATACCTCATCAACAAAACCACTGACCTTGAGAATAGATTGAGAAGGGGCAATCTGAGAATTATAGGTGAAAAGGTGAACCCACCACCAATGAAGAGGAAATTAAAGTAATAATTTGAAATTATTTTGCCCAACTCTATGCCAATAAATTTGATAATCTAAGTGAAATGGATGAATATTTACAAAAATATAAGTTGCCCAGGTTAAATGAAGAGGAGATTAAATACCTAAACAACCCTATCTCAGAAAAAGAAATTCAACAAGCCATCACTGAACTCCTCAAGAAAAAATCTCCAGGGCCTGATGGATTCACAAGCAAATTCTACCAAACATTTAAGGAACAATTGGTTCCAATTCTATATAAACTCTTTGGAAAAATAGGGAAGGATGGAACTCTGCCTAACTCTTTCTATGAAACCAATATGGTGCTGTTACCTAAACCAGGAAGAGTTAAAATAGAAAGAAATTATAGACCTAGCTCCCTGATGAATATAAATGCAAAAATCTTAAATAAAATCTTAGCAAAATGATTACAACAAGTTATCACTAGGATAATACATTATGATCAAGTAGGATTTATTCCAGGAATGCAGGGTTGGTTCAATATTAGGAAAACTGTTAGTATACTCAATTATATCAACTACAAACCTATCAGAAATTATATGATCATATCAATAGATGCTGAAAAATCTTTTGACAAAATACAACATCCATTCCTACTAAAAACACTAGAGAGTGTAGGAATAAATGGACTGTTCCTTAGAATAATTAGCAGTATCTATCTTAAACCATCAACAAGCATTATATTCAATGGGGAGAGGCTAGAGGCATTCCCAATAAGATCAGGGGTGAAACAAGGGTGCCCATTATCACCACTACTATTCAATATTGTATTAGAAATGTTAGCTTCAGTAATTAGAGAAGAAAAAGAAACTGAAGGAATTGGAATTGGGAAGGAAAAGACAAAACTCTCAATCTTTGCAGATGACATGATGGTCTACCTAGAGAATCCCAAGAAATCATCCAAAAAAACTACTGGAAACAATTAGCAATTTTAGCAAAGTTGCAGGTTATAAAATAAACCCTTACAAATTCTCAACTTTTCTATATGTGTCTAGCAAGATAAAGCAGGAAGAGCTAGAAAGAGAAATCCAATTCAATATAAAATTCAGACAATATAAAATACCTGGGAGTCTATTTGCCAAGACAGACTCAGAAACTTTTTGAAAACAATTATAAAACACTTCTCACATAAATTAAATCAGATTTAAATAACTGGGCAAATAGCTCTAGAGCTAATAAAAATGACAATTCTACCAAAACTAAACTACCTGTTTAGTGACCTACCAATCAAAATTCCAAAAAATTACTTTAACGAGTTAGAAAAAATTGTAAGTAAATTCATATGGAGAAATAAAAAGTCAAGAATTTCCAGGAGCTTAATGAAAAAAAGTGCAAAAGAAAGTGGCTTAGCCCTACCTGATCTAAAATTATATTATAAAGCATCAGTCATCAAAACTGTTTGGTACTGGCTAAGAAATAGAGTGGTGGACCAGTGGAATAGACTAGGTGCAAAAGCAGGAGACAATTATAGTAATCTGCTGTTTGATAAACCCAAAGAGTCCAGCTATTGGGATAAAAACTCCCTCTTTGATAAAAACTGCTGGGATAATTGGTAGTATGGAAAAAACTTAGATTAGACCAACAGCTAACACCCTTTACCAAGATAAGATCCAAATGGTTACAGGACATAGACATAAAAAAACCAATACTATAAGCAAATTGGAAGATCAAGGACTAGTTTACCTGTCAGATCTATGGAAAGGGGAGCAGTTTATGACTAAGGAAGAGTTGGAGAACATCACCAAAAACCAACTAGATGATTTTGATTACATTAAAGTAAAAAGCTTTTGCACAGATAAAACCACTGTAACCAAGTTCAAAAGAAATGTAGTAAATTGGGAAATAATCTTTACAACTAATGATTCTGACAAAGGACTCATTTCTAAAATATATGGAGAACTGAGTCATATCTTTTTTTTAAAATAAAAAAGCCATTCCCCAATTGACAATTGGTCAAAGGATATGCAAAGGCAATTTACAGATGAGGAGATCAAAGCAATCCATAGCCATATGAAAAATTGCTCTAAATCATTCATTATTAGAGAAATGCAAATTAAAGCTTCTCTGAGGTACCACCCCACACCTCTCAGATTGGCCAATATTACCAGAAAGGACAATGATCATTGTTGGAAGGGTTGTGGGAAATCTGGGACACTATTACACTGTTCATGGAGCTGTGAACTCATCCAACCCTTCTGGAGAGTTATTTGGAACTACACCCAAAGGGCAACAAAAATGTGCTTATCCTTTGACCCAGCAATACCACTACTGGGTATATATCCTGAAGAGATGATGAAAAAGGGTAAAAATATCACTTGTAAAAAATATTTATAGCAGCCCTGTTTGTGGTGGCAAAGAATTGGACATCAAGTAAATGTCCTTCAGTTGGGGAATGGCTTAGCAAACTGTGCTATATGTGTATCATGGAACACTATTGTTCTATTAGAAACCAGAAGGGATGGGATTTCAGGGAAGCCTGGAGGGATTTGCATGAACTGATGTTGAATGAGATGAGCAGAACCAGAAAAACACTGTATACCCTAACAGCAATATGGGAGTGATGATCAACCTTGAAGTACTTGCTCATTCCATCAGCACAACAACCGGGAACAATTTTGGGCTGTCTGCAAAGGAGAGTGCCATCTGTATCCAGATAAGGAGATGTGGAGTTTGAACAAAGTTTAAGGACTATTCCCTTTAATCTAGGGGGAAAAACAGTTATTTTATTGTCTGATCTTGTTACCTCTTAGACTTCTTGTCTCTTCTTTAAGGATATGATTTCTCTCTCATCACACTCAATTTGGATGAAGGTACAACATGGAAACAAAGTAAATTTCTTTCTGTGGTGGGGGTTGGGGGAGGGAAGTAAGAATGGGGGGGAACTGTAAAACTCAAATAACATCGTTAATAAAAATAAATTTTAAAAAATACTTTCTCAAAATAGTAAAAAAAATAAAACAAGATTATTCAGTTTCCAATTAGTTTTGGTTCTATATTCCTCTGGCCCAATATTGCATATGATTTTTATTGCATTATGATCTGAGAAAGATGGTATTCACTATTTCTGCCTTTCTCCAATTGATTATTAGGTTTCTATGCCCTAGTACATGGTCAATTTTTGTCTAAGTGCCGTGTTTTGCAGAAAAGAAAGTATATTCCTTTCTATCCCATTCAGTTTCCTCTATAAGTCTATCATGTCTAGATTTTCTACCAATCTATTTACCTCCTTAACTTCCTTCTTTTTTATTTTATAGTTAGATTTATCTAAATCTGAAGGGGTTTGAGGTTTCCCACTAGTAGAGTTTTGTTGTCTATGTCTTCCTGTAACTCCTTCAACTACTCCTCTAAGAATTTGGATGCTATACCATTGGGTGCATATATATTTAATATTGAAATTACTTTATTGTCTACAGTACCTTTTAGGAGGGTCTAGTTTCCTTCCTTAACTCTTGTAATAATATCTATTTTTGCAGCTGCTTTGTCTGAGATAAGGATTGCTACTCCTGCTTTTTTCACTTCAGCTGAAGCAAAATCTATTTTGCTCCAACCTTTTACCTTTACTCTAGATGTATCTCTCTGCTTCAGATGAGTTTCTTGTAAGCAGCATATTGTAGGATTCTGGTTTTTAATCCACTCTGCTATTTGCTTACATTTTAAGGGAGAATTCATCCCATTCACATTCAAAGTTACTAATTACTAACTCTTTATTGCCTTCCATGTTATCTTCCCTCTGTTTGTATTTTTCCCCTTTACCCCCTTTATTCATATTCCCTAGTGTTTTGTTTCTGACTACCACCACCTTCAGTGTGTTGAAGAGAAAGCCCCCAGCTTTCTCCTATATTCAACCCCCTCCCCTTTTTCTTCCTTTCCCTTTGACCCTTCATACTTCCCTTCCTTCTGTTGATTCCTCATTTTCCTCCCCCCTCCCCTTTTCCCCTTTTAACACCTAAAAGGTAAGATAAGTTTCTTAACTTAACTGAGTTGTGTATATAAACTTTAAGCCAATCTGATGAGAGTGAGATTCAAGTGGTTCTCACTTCCTCCCTTCTTCCCCTCTATTATTTCAGCAATAAGTCCTTTATACCTCTTAATTCTAGGATATATTATTAAGGAGATTATTGTTAAGGTTAGTGAATATCTAGAAAAGGGAGCCATGTTCTCAAAGAGCTATCATGGCTTCATTAAGAATATGTGATACCAGGCTAATCTGATATCCTTTTTTGACAAAGTTAGTTTTGACAAAGTTACTGGTAGATTAAGGGAATTCTATAAATTATCTAGATTTAAAAAAATTTAAATTATCTCTCATGATATTTTTATGGATAAGATGGAAAGATGTTAGACAGGGATAGAGCTAAGAGAGTTGTAACAGGTTGAATGGCTATGATTGATTCAATATCAACTTTGTCTAGGGACATTGCCTTGAGCATTTGTTATTTAACATAATCAGAGGATAAAGGCGTAAGTCACATACTTATGACACCAAAGTAGGAGAGATTGCTAATGTGTTGGATAGAAGAAAGGACATAAAAAAATCCTAATATCCTGGAATATTGTGTTTAATTTAACAAGAAGGAATTTAACTGGGATTAAAAAAAATCATGTTTAAACTAGGAGATAGGGAAGGTAGTGTTAGGTAACAAGACATTTGGAAAATGTCTAACAGTTAGTGACCTGCATGTTCAACAGGGGTTGTTGTTGTGATATGGCAACCAAAGGCTCCAATATGGTTTTAAGTTCAATTAAGAGAGACAGAGCCCAGAGACTCAAGTAGTGAAGAGCATCACTGCATTCTGCCATAGATGGATCAATCCTACTGCAATGTAGGAAAGACATCAAAAAACTCCTTGTGGATAAACTGGAGAGTGTCCAGAGGAAGGCAACCAGGAAGGTCAAAGGCCTCACTAGATAAAAGTCAGGAGATGGAAACTTAGGAAGATGATAGTTGTTGTCAAGCATTTGAATGTCTATCCTTGAAAAGTGGAATTAAGATGGGGCAAGAGAAAAAAACCAACACTAATAACATAATGATGAAATGTATGACTTGTAACCTCTGGCTCCCAGCTCTCAGCCCCAGATGATGATTCCTGGTGTTTCTACATCCTGAGGTTTGTGGCACCCTATTTTGTATTCTCTGGAGTTGGCTTGGGGGAACTGGAGGAAAAGGTCAGCTGTAGCAAATATACCTAGGCCCATGTATATTACTTGGCTGGGCTCCTTAGATTCTATTCTGAATTCTGAAGGTCTGACCAGAGGCTAACCTGTTGAATGTATCAGACTTAAGTCCTAGCCATCTTCTTCCTTTCCATCATTGCAAGACCTGTCCAGAATCAGCTGTGCATATCTGAAGGGCCCATCCCTTCTAACCTCCAACTGTGACTATTCCTGATGACCAGGAAAGCCCTACCTTCTCAGACACTCCTTTAACTTCTATACTAGAGACCATAAAGTCCCTTCCTTCCTGCAGGTACCCTATCTGGCCAGGCAGAGAAGATTGGAATCCATTTTGCCACATTCATCCAAAATGGCACTCACACGTGCTAAGATTTGCTTAGCAAATTTGTGGTGTAGTAGCTAGGAGCATTTTGAGTCAGAAGACCTGGGTTCAAATTTTGACATTGCCACTGACACAAGTGTGTGACCTCAGGCAGGTCTTCTTTAAAAGATCATTTCAATATTATCTGTTTTAGCTCTGACATTCTATGATTTTTATATGAATATGGGTAGTTCTGTTGTTTTCTAAAAATTCATTCTTTGTAAATCAAAATAAACTATAAATTGTTAGGTTTACAATAGCCTATAAAATTCTATTTCATCCCTAATGTGGCCATTCTTTTGGCTACAGCTGGGATTTTCAGTATCAACCTCCAGGATAGTTGTGAGGATTAAATGAGACAATAATTGAAAATCACCTTGCACAGTGCCTAGCTATTTAAATATATAAATGTTAGCTAACAAATATTGTTATTGTTGCTGTTATTGTTATTATTATTATTATTATTATTATTATCATTAGGAACTAATCATAATTTGTAGCATTCTTTCTACAGGAAACTTCAAGAAGGTATTTTTTTTGTGGGGCAATGCACACAGTTAGTCAGTATCTAATGTCTGAGGCTGAATTTGAACTCAGGTCCTCTTGACTTCAGGGTCGGTGCTCTATCAATTGTGCCACTTAGATGCCCCCAAAAGGTATTTCTTGTCTTCACCAGGCTGTTGCCCCCTAAGACCAAAAAAGTACATCCTTTCCTCTAGCTGCAATGACTATGGCCCACCAAGCATTTCTTTTGTCCATGCAATTAGCTCAGCAGATCATAAGCACAGGTGAAGAAGTCCTGGGAAAATAAGCAAATCATAAAACCAGAAGGCCTAAGTTGATAGGATCTTAGGATGATCTAGGAAAACCCCCACATTTTACATGAGACATCTAGGCCTACAGAGGAGTTCACCCAGTAGGTCACTGGCAGACTACATTTCAAGAGGAGAGGTAGAGGCAGGTGAATTGGATGACTTTCTTTTGAGGGTAACTAAAGTAGTTGGACTCTCTGAGGTTTCTTTGAGCTCTGGAATACAATACTCCAATGCTCTGAAGGGTCTTTGATATCATCCACAGATTCTTCTTTTAAATGACAGTCCTTGACCCTTCCCCACATTTTAGTGGACTTTCATGGGTTTTAGCCAAAAATATGGATTTACTGCTTGCCAGTCTTCTGAAGAGGAGCTGCCCTACATTTAGCTGGGTTGGTCATACCCATCAGTGGCCCTGTATTTGTGGCATAGGAGAAGGAGCACTAGCTTTGGAGTCTAAAGAATGGGTTGAGTAACAATTCTACTGCTTCCTACTTGGGTGTCCTTAGAAAAGTGACTTAATCTCTCTTGATTTCAGTCCCCTCATTTGTAAAAAGTTAGCTTAGATGACCTCCAAGATCCCTTTCAACTTTAAAGTTTAAAATTCCATTTGAAGTCTATAGGTTGATTGATCTTCCAGAGCTCTTGCCCCCATTGATAGCCTGGAGTCACCTCTGGGTCTTAAAGAGATATTAGTAGGGTGTTGAATGGGGATTTCTATGCACCTATAAAATAATAAGAGTCCAAATGTGAGCAGTGTGTGTTTATTGTAGTTAGTAGGTGTGAAAAATACCCTGACTAGTGACCCTGGCCCTGAAGATGAGCCCTAGATGGGTGGGGTCACTGAGTCTTTTCCAAAACCAAACCTCACCTGTTAAGTTTGACCACCCCCCCTCCCTTCCCTCCCCAATAGCTTGCCAGGGACTTGGTTCTCCCCCAGTCCTGGGAGAACTGACCTGGGAAGGTAAGACTCCAGAGAGAGGTGAGCAGGTAAGCGGCCCCTGAGAAAGTCTAAACATAGTCCTTGTTCTCTTCCTCCTCCTCTTCGTCCTCACACTCTTCCAGAAAACCCTGGATTTCCAACAGCCTTTGCCGGCTGTCCATCTTTTCCATTTCAGTAAAGTCAGTGGGTCTATCAAAGACCTCCTTCAGGGAGCTCCTCACCACTCTCTTGTACCTAGTCTTGAACTCCTTCAAGAGGCGCTGGGCCTCCTGATACTGTTTTTGATCCTCCAGCCTGCGCTCCGCTCGCTTCCGCAGAACAGAGCCTGTAAGTAGAAAGCAACACTTCTTAATAGCTTCTAAAGCTGACCCCAGGAGTTCCTGTTGGGGATGTCCCTCATTTGAAAGTTTCCATTTGGTAAGAAGACTTGGGTTCTAGTCCTGATTCTCCTACTAATTTGTTCTATGGCCCCAGACAAGTCACTTTCTCTCCCTAGGCCTTAGTTTCCTCATCTGTAAAAACAAAACAAAAACTCAACCAACAGGTTGTGCTCAGAGATTTCTAAAGCTCCTTCTAGTTCTAGCCTTTTTTCATCCCTTGACTAGACGGTTTCAAAGATCCAATAATAATTTCTCAGAAATGTAACTCCTGTCCCCTCACCATCATTTCCTCTCACATCATTTCTTCTTCCTTTTCCTCCCCCCCCCCATGCTCCAAACCTCCCTTTTCTTAAGATCAGGGAGAAAATTAATCTCTTTAATCTAATATGAGGCCTATGGATGTGTTTATGTCTTAACTGTGGAGGTGGGTATGTAGCCTGCCTTCTTACAGGGGCTTCAGCCTCTTTGAATAGTGAGAATTTAGTTAACATTTGTTTGTTATGGAGTCTTCCTTTCCAAAACCTTTCCTATGTCTACTCTCCCCTTCCATCCCATAATGGATAAGCAGCAGTTCCAAGTTTCAGAGGCAATTTGGGGGTTGATGATTCATTCTTTGGAACTACAGAATCCTCCCCATCCTTTCCACTTCCATTCCTATGGCTACAACTCATATACTTTTAGGGCTGGGGAGTGGGGCAGGCATTGGGGGAGGGGCATGGAAGATCATACTTAGTGGACTGTCCACTATTTGCTGGGGGTTCCTCATTTGATACAAGATTTCTTCCAAAAATTGTGCTCGTGTCTTCCGAGGGGTAGGAATTCTACTCCGAGGGACCTGTATGTTGGGGGAGGAGGGGTCATATGTTAGCTGAGATATATCTCTGCCCTTTGGCTGATCCAGAGTTCCCTCCCAAAGAGCTTCCCCTGGCCCAATTGCTAGAGGTAAACAACCCAGTCCTACTGAACTCACAAACACCAGGCAGTATTCTTATGGGAAATGAGAATGAGATCATAGCTATGGTTTCCTTGTGGGGAGAAAGGGAAAATGTTTCCTAGGACTCTAGAATGAAGGAGAGAGATGTGCAAAGTGAAAGGGGAAAGGAGGTAGAACCAAGAAAGGGGTAGTGAAAGAGAAAGAGGAAACTTTTGGAACTGTGAGGGAAGGGGAAAGGAAAGCTCCTGAGATAGATAGATAGAGAGAGAGAGAGAGACAGACAGACAGACAGACAGACAGATAGACAAGACAGAAAAAAAGACAGAGAGAGACATCCAGGGAAGTTGGAGGGGCACATGATGCTTGGATTCCTTCCTTAGGACAGGAAATCTGGGGTTCATTTACCTGCTTTTCCTTGGGACAGTAGGGATTCTCGAAAGCATCAAGCTTAGCCTTGGAGTTGCGATAGATCAGTGGATGCTTTAGCATATTGTACAGGGCCCTGACATTCTGTTGAATTCCTAGGGCCAAAAGGATGTGTTCAATCAGCTCTTGGACCTCTTCAGAGATGGTTGACTCCCCTCCCTGGACGCTTTACCTGACTGATTGACCCCTGTGGGTTGTTCTAGATAACACATCCCCTCTTCCTCTCTCATTTAGAACTGGTAAGGATAGTAACTGTAGTTTACTAGTTCTATCTGGTGTTCTATAATTTAAAAAATACTGTCCTCATAAAATGCCTATTAAGGAGGAAGTGCAAGTCTTGTTAGCCCATTGTAGAACTGAACAAACAGAGACTCAGGAAGAGCTCATGGGAAATGAAACTATGAAATAGAATAGCTGGGACTTGAATGTCCTCTGATTCCAAGTGCCTTTTTATAGTGCACTGACTTTCTTAAGGACCCAACAGCTAATTACTCCATACCCCTCCTTCGCCATATTATCCTGGAAGGAGATATTCTAGTTTAATAGAGGATTGTATAGATCAAAAGACCTTCAAGACCTATAGTTCACCAGACTTGTCTGAATGGTAGATACCCTCCCCCAAATCCCCATCCCATATTTTCCCTACTACTTGTCATAGTTAACTGTCCCTGATTCCTGCTCCTTCCTCTTTTGCTGGATCTTCATCCAGGTAGTTTTCTAATGGTGGGTGATGCCCAGGGTTTCATCCTGTGCCCTCTTCTCTTTTTTCCCTCTATACTACACTTCACTTGGTGATTTCATCAGCTCCTAGTTTCGATTATCATCTCTATGCTGATGATTCTCAGAACTACTTTTCCACCCCAATCTCTCTCCTGGTCTCCAGTCCTGCATTGCCAACTGCTTATAGGGCATTGCAAACTAGATGTCTTGTAGACATCTTTGATTCAATATGTCTGAACTCATTATTTTTCCTCCTAAACTTGGAATTATCACTCTTCCTCATCTCCATCTCTGACTTCTCTGGATTCCTTAGAGTCCCAGCTAAAAAATTATACCTTCAACAGAAACCTTTCCTGATACCCTTTACTGCTAGTGTCTTCTCTCTGTTGATTTGTCTCTAATTTATTCTGTATAGAGCTTATTTTTATATAGTTTGCATGTTGTTTCCCTTCCCCTCCATTAGATTGTGAACTCGATGAGAGCAGGGGTTGTCTTTTGCCTTTCTTTATATCCAGTACTTAGTATGGTCCTTGCCATTCTTACTCAATGAACCTCTCACATCAGATAATGAATGCAGACTAATGGACTGATTGAATGATTTTGAGCATTTGCTGAACTTAAATGTGCCTTCAACTTGGGGTGGGGGTGGTCAGAGGTCTGCAATTGGGAGTGACCTGAGTTATATTCAAGATTATCTGTGAAAAATGTTTCTTCCTTAGAGCAGGGGAATCTAGAGTTCACCAGAGCAGACAGACATTAAACAAATTCTTAAGTACCAAATAGGGAAAAAAGACATGTCATACTAATTTTTAACCTCCCCAAAAGCTTAGATGTCTTTGAAAGAAAAAAGGTAGCTCTAACATTAAGGAGTATAGATAGTATAAAGCTCAGAGTGGAAGGATATGAGAGGATGGCTTATTGTCAGACCAATGGGCAACCCACAGCTCAGAAGCTCTACCAATCTTTCTTTCATCAGACTAATCAGAGAACACATTAGTTCAAAGCCATCATTGAATTGAAGAGCAAGCACAGCAATATAAAATACCCTATTACCAGGCCTATAAACATAAGGGTCCCACTAAGAATTAAACAGTCAGTGGCACATTAAGAAAAAGCACTGGATATGGGCTCAGATACTTACTGGCTATATGACCCTAGGTGGGTCCATTAATTTATCTGCCTCAGTTTCCAATGGAGTTTGTAAGAGCAACTAACTCCCTGATTGGTGAGGACCAAATGAGATGACATTTTGCAATCCTTAAAAAGTGTTAAAGGCTACCCTAATTATTATTATTATTGTGCACACAAATTTCTAAAATCTTTTAAGGTTACCAAAGAACTTTTTCTCATGATAACCCTTTGAGGTAGATAATGTAAGTATCATTGCCCCATTTTTATAAAGAAACTAAAGTTCATTAAAACCAAGTGATTTACCCACAAATTACCTTGAAAGTTAGTATGAGAGCTCAGAGCCTTCATTTTTTCACCTGTACTTATAAATAGGATTGTGGGGAACCAGGAGAATAGGACTTTGACAAGGTGGGACTAGAATTCAGACTTCTTACTACTAAGTCTGGGGTTCTTCCTACCTCTCTACACTATCTCTGCACACAGTAGGTGCTTAATAAATAATGACTCTTTCTCTTTGATCTGACAGATACAGCATGACTTCTCAAAAAAGGGGGAATTTCAGGAGCTGGGGAACCTAGCTCTGCTTACTTGGCAAGTCCCTTTCCCTTTAGGTATCAGTTTCTTCATTTCCAAAAAGGAGAAGGATGATTTATGATAAAGGATCCTAGGATTCCCTTAAGTCATTTCTCATTTCTGAATCTTCAAGTTTCTCATCTGGATAATGGGGACAGATTAGAGATTATTCCTGAAGTCCTCTTCTAGCTCTAAATACTGTGAGCCTACTGTGCAGAGGCCAAGTCCTCAAATGGTAGAGTGGATAGAGTACTGAACCAGGTCATCACCTATTCCTGTTCCCTTCAGTTTCCTCATCTATAAAGTGGGCTGGAGAAGGAAATGACAAACTACTCCAGTATCTCTGCCAAAAATGTCCCAAATGCGGCCATGAAGAGAGAAAGATGCTTAAAATAAAGAAGTCAGAAATGTGGAGAGGAGCTGGACCTTTCCACTTCCATCTCTTCCCTCCCATTAGATGATATGATCAAAGGCTGGCTCAACCCAGATACTGTTTGGGATTTGAATATCTTTGGGAAATGACCCAACAGGTTGGCTTTCATTATTCCACTCACCCACAGGTTCCACGAAGCTGGGATCAGACTTTGTCTGGATGAGTTCCTCATAACCTTTGTACTTCTCTGGGATGGGGGTAGTTGGTTTCTTTGACTTCTTTGGCTCTCTGTCCTTGTCCTTCATTTTCTTATCTTCCTCCAGTGACTTAGGCTCTCTCTGGCTCCTGGGAGTTTTCTGTACCTTGGTCACCTTGAGGTGGCAGATAGACCATTAACCCCAGGGCTTCTTCCTTCACAGGTATACACAACCCCAAACCCCCTTGGAGCTCCCTTTGGGGACCTGCTATGGAGGCACTCAGAAGGAAAGTGAGGCACAGAACAAAGATCTCTGTATTTGGAATAGAAGTTCCGGGTTCAAGTCTGATTTTGCCAAGGTTTGACCTCCCCTCCCTTTTGGCTACTGCTTCCCCATTTGTAAAAATTAATGACTTGTTTTAGATTATCTTTAAAGGATCTTCCAGCTTTTCTGTTTCCCATTCTAGAAATTCTAGAGAGGGAGGGGTGAAGATGAAGAGAGGGAAGGAATGAGAATTTTAAAAGTATTCCAAATCCTTAGTAGTTCCCATGGACTATCTTCACTTCTCACTCTTCAGCTTGGCATTTATAGTCCTCCCTAGTCAACTTTCTCTGGAGTCTTATTCCCTCCTGATCCCCCTCACATTCAATGTTCCAGGCAAACCGGATGACCTGACATCCCAGACATAGCTCACCCTTTGAGGTCTCAGTGACTTTGTCCTTGCCATCTCCTCATTCCCCCATATCTTGTAGCAATATCCTGAAAGCCAAACCATCCTACAGGCCAATAAAACAGCTAATTCCTACACAGTGGCCTCTGAATCCTCTGCAGCCTTGGAATAGTGGTTTTTAAGAGGTTTGGGAGGTGACTACCAGGAACTGGGCAACAGGGGTGGAATGGCAGATGCAAAACACAGGGAAGAGGAAGTGAGGATGATTTGTGCTCATAAGCTTAAGTAAGGACTGTGGATAATAGGTGGTTTCTGTGTCTGAAGTAGGAAGGTTGATAAAAATTACATTAGGATAATTGAATTCTTGAGTTGTATTTTGCCCAGCATTTGGAAAATCACCAGAATCTGTTGACTCCCAATAGCCCAATCCTTTCATTAGACAAGAGAAAACTGAGGCCCAGAGAGGTTCCAGAGCACAACTGGTAAGAAAAAAGGCTAAGATCTGTGGTCAGGTCATCTAACTCCAAATGTAGTGATTTTTCTGCTACTGAGTTGTATACTATTTCTTTGTTAGGGGCAGGGTCTGGCTGGACATAGGGTCCATTGAAACAGAGAATAGAGGTCATCAGGACTTGAGCCAGAAGCACCTGCGTCATGAAGAAAGATTCTATGCTTTTCACATCGTCATCTGATCCTGTATCAGGACCAGATATCTCGTTAGATGTCTCTGTCTTCAAAGAACCCTCTTTGGTGAAGACGGTGGATGTTGAGGAATGGATTGGTGGGAGAGGTGTGAAGGCTCGCCTAGACATGCATGGGGCTGGTGTATCCAGCACTTCCTGAGGTGGCAGCTCTAGTATGATGGGGGCCTTTTGGACCTTCGGAATTTGGGTTTTCACCTGTCATAGAAGGAACCCCGCAACACCCCCCACCCCCATAATAACAACAGTCACTTTATGGTCACAAAACACTTTCTATGATCTCATTTGATCTGCTCTGAGATTAATGTAGTACCAGCACCATTCTCCCCATTTTAATCATTCACAAACTGAGGCCCAGAAAAAGGGGAATGATTTCACCAAGGTCATATAGGATGAGGTTGCAGAGCTGGAATTGGCATCAAACCTCCCAACAGCAATTCTAGGCTTCTTTCTTTTCTGCCCCTCCAAACACCCACTGAATCGAAATAAATCAACTCCATCTTTGGTCCTTAAGACCCAGACATATTGTTCAAAAACCCTTACTTTTACTATGAGTTTAATATTTGATTAATTTGTTAAATAATAATAATAATACAAAAATGGAAAAAATCTGACTGATTTCTTGTTTGAGAGCTTGGAACATGGGGCTCCTGATGTGCTCTTGAGCCTGTGTATATAGGACCTGTGATTTTATGCAGGTAGCCTAGTCAGGACAAGGTGGTAAGTCCTATCCAGGCCAATGCAAGGTCTCAGTACAGTCTAGATGGGGGGATGTGCAAATTTCTATACCCAAAAATACCTAAGCTTCCAGGAAGCAGTTTGGGTAGGATAATGTAGGAACTCTCTGGACCTCCTTGAAATTTGGCTTCCTAATCTCTGGCAGATTCCCTGGTATTTGAAGTCTCCTATTCTTTCACCTGCTATAGTAACCATTTAATGATCTTCAGCTTCCAATTGACCTAGTCTACCTTTTTGTTGATGTTCTGTCTCCTTCCTTCTCTTTTGGGTCCTTCCTCAGATAAGAACCATCTCCCCCTTCTTTGTTTTCTGTCCTGTGTTAAGCAGGGTATAAAAATATGGTGGGAGCCTCCAGGTAGGAGGAGACTCTCTTTGTAGTCAAAATCTGCGGTTTACTCCTTTCAAAGTATGACTAATTTTCTTGTTTTAAAACACTGGGATGGGAGACTAACCAATGAGCCTGGGCAGCAGTTGCAACCCTGATGTGGCATAGGGGAAATTCTTTGGTTTGTTGTTTAGTCAAAAGAAGGGATTCATTCATTCATAAGTTAACTAAAACTTTATAAGTCGATCCTCAAGACTTCTAAGCCAGGTGAACTGGCTAGAAGCCCTACCATGAACTCCACTTCTGAATCTCTCCTGACCTTTTCAAACTCACAAGATCTTAGCTTCTAGTCTTCTTTGCCTAAAATGAAAGGACAAAGGTCAAGGCAAAGGACCAAAACCCATATCCCTGGGCTATAGGTTGAACTTGGATGGAGAGTCTCCCCTCAAGTATGATCTCTTTGCTCTAGAATTCTCCAGGCAGGATGAAGTTAGCTAAAGAGAGGATATGGTCTCTGGATGTCTAATGTATCCCCAGTTCCATGCAGCCACAGATACTCAAAAAGGCTGCTTTCTTCACTGTGGGGTTAAAAGACCAAAGCCAATTACAGAATGACTATGGATATTCCAAAATGAGTTGAACATGCTTGCATAGGATTTGTTAGCAATTCCCTTTTATGCTTGCTGTGCCTTGTGTTGGCTCATGAGAAGAGTGGGAGTTTCAAGCTTGTTTTTAACCTTTCAGAGACCAGAGTAAGAGAGGAGAGTTCTGTAAGTCAGGGCAGGGGGAATTATGACTAAAGAAGGGAGGGTTTCTCCAAAGAGCAATTGTATTTACATTAGGAAAAAGTAATTTTGAGAGTCTGGCCTCAGAAGGAAAACAATAAAGTGAAGAGATTTAGTTGCCAAACATCATGGGAACCTTTTTGCATGTGATTTGGGCAGGGAGTTGTTCTTTTTTGTTGTTTGTCCTTCATTCTCCAAGAAGTCCATGACATCAGGGAGGTAATGCCATGCTATGTATATGAATTGGATTTGAATGAGGGGAGGCTGTGCTAAGCCACAGGCCTCACTTTCTCTTCCAGAGTCACCTGGATCCAATGGTCAGATATGAATCAGGACCACTGGAGATGTCCCTGAAGCTAAGCTGTAAGTGTCAAGTGCCTGAGGCTGGATTTGAACTCCTATCCTCTTGACTCCAAGGTCAGTGATCTATCCACTGTACCACCTAGCTGTCCATTAGGCAGGGAATACAGTAAACTGGGAAAAGTACTGGGTATAAGGCTTTGAAGATGTAGGATTATATTCTGGCTCTGATATTTATTAGCTATGATTTCCTATAGAAGCCACTTGATGTCTCTGTATCTTAGTTTACTTTTCTGCAAAATAGGAAAAATAATACTTAGTTTTCCTATATGATTGGGACTTTTGTTTTGTTATTTATAATATCATGAGAATTAAAAAGAGGAAATGCAAATTTACAAATGGTCTACACCCAGAGTCTTAAGAGAGTTGCCTAACTGGTCCTCTTTGAGAATGAAGTGATGAACAACAAGGAACTGGGAAGTTAGAAGATATGAGTCAGTAGTATGTATCTGTAGTAGGACTTGAGCCTAGATGTTTGTTTTACACTCAGATCAGTTTTGAAAATATTTTGTAAAATTCAAAGTGCTAAATAAATAAGAATGCCTATTCCTCCAAAATTTCAGTAAGTCTGTAGTCTCCTCAATGTAGGCAGTTCTTCCTCCTCCCATTGGTATCCATACCATATCAAGAGATTTAAAAGAAGTTGAGTGGATCTTTCCCTCCACACCCAATGAATGACACTATCCATCTATCCCACTTTTTGTGTCTCTTGCTTGTGCCCTTGCATATAATCTCCATTGTGGGGAGGGGAGAATGGGAAAGCCAACTCAACATGCTAGGAAACTTCCTCTATTTCTTGATGTTGTGTGGATATCAATGGAGGGTTGTCCATGAATCAGCCAGCTTTTGTTTTCCAGTCATACACTTCCTTTATTCCACTTCTCCTGTACAACAATTTGATGATAATACATTCTAGCCCACATGTGGGCCCTCTGATGGTCACTATGCCTTTGACTATTGCCTTTTGGGAGACCCTCAATGTCAATCTTTTAATCTGTATTATTGCATGGCTTATAGTATAACAGTATACCAGAAGATTGTCAAAAATATGGACTTTTGTCATTAGAGTGTATTTCCTGTCACTTGACAGTTCCAAGGTGTCATTGGATGATGCTCTGTCAGGGAGTCTATAAGAAAGAATTCTTTGGTTGAATATAAGTTACTAGATGACCCTGAAAGCCCTTTATAGCTCAGAGATTCTGTGATTCTATGAAGGCTATTTGCATTTGTGGTCATGTAATAATTTGGCAGTGCAGTAAAACCCCTCTGATACAGTTGGACATAACTCTCACAGTTTTAATTTTATTAGAATCTCTTTACTTCTCACCCCCTTAAATACCTAAAATCCTACCATTGAAGAGCTATTCTCTGGGTCTTAAAAGCTTTTTAAACTCTTGTAATTCTCCTGAAGTTGTAGTTATCTTTTGGGGTAGAATATGGATGTATCTTTGATGGATAGGTAAGAGAGGTAGTAAGTATCTGCTTTGGAAGAAAGGACCTCAGATTGGGAGTCAAGAATTCTGGAATTAGTATCAACTCTACTCCTAATTAGCTTGAATGAGTTATTTTCCCTTTCCCTTTCCTTACCAGTCGAATGAGGTGGTCATACAGGCCTGTCTAGCTCTAATATTCTATGTTCTCTACTCAAAGGTTCCTTCCAGTTCTGATATTCTACAACTTATACATCACAGAATATTCCTCACAGGGTTATCTACATGTTTATGAACAAGGGGGAAGTTAATGCTTAATGCAAAGAAATGAGTCTCTTATAGTGGGACTAAAAGTTTCCTCAGGTACCTTTAAGGTAGAAATAACCTTTCAGGTACCAAGATCAAAGAATTAAATTCATGCAGATTAATCCTAATAGTGGGCCCATTCCTGGGCTAGTCCCTACAAAGAAGAATGTACTGTGGCCTCCCCATCCTGGGCTTTCCTTCAATAAACCAACAGGAGCCCCTTGGGCCCATCTATACCTTCCGGTTGGACTTCTGAGGAATTAAAATGTGTGGGTGCTTGAGCTTCTCAGCAGGCTTTCGAATTAAGCAGATCCCTAATCTTTTCTGGAGGAAGCTGTATAGTAAAGGTGGATCACCTGTTGGAGAGGAGAAACATAGATGTACCTTGGTCATTGCCCTGGATTGGGCCAGGAACAATGTCATATATAGGACCTTAACCAAAGACTCCATCCCCCTCTTCCAACACATAAGCTTATGGCAATCTGCTTTGAAATTGGACTCTATGACACAGACCCTTAGGGAAATATACACTGATCCCACAAATAAATAGGTTGGAAGGATACCCATACATTTCCTTTTCCCTCTTCATGTCTCTCTCTTCCTGTTTGTCTGTCTCTTCCTCTCCTTTCCTCTGTCTCTGCCTGTTTCTTTCTCTCTCTCCCTCCCTCCCTCCCTCCCTCCCTCTTTTCTTTCTTTCTCCTTTTCTCTCTCTCTCCCTTATCTCTCCCTTTTCTCTCTCTCCACTTCCCCCACTCTCTCTCCTTTCCCTCTCCCTTCTCTCTCTCTCCGTCCCTCTCTCCTTCTTCCCTTCTTGTTGAAGTCTTAGCCATAGCTTGTCACTATTCTCACATCTGCCAAAAACATAGTAACCATACTACAAATCACTGTCTTGGATGCTTTGGGCACTAGCTTTAAATGATAAATAGACCATCAGTAAAGAATTGCCTTTCCTGCTAGTTTTTAATCAAACAACTGGCACTACTATACTGGTCTAGGTACTGGCTGTTTCCAAAGGGGTTATGCCTCTAAAATTAAATGCCTTTGAGAAGAGAAAAAAGTATAATTATACTCCAATATTTAAAAAAATTCTTGAAAAAACAGAACTTGTTACAGACCATGCTCAGATTTTACTCAAACCTACTAATTATTCTATGAATGTATCTAGTAATTTATATGTTGTCTCCTCCATTACACTACAAGTTCTTTGAGGACAGCAACTATGTCTTTCTCTGATGTGCATAGTACCTAGCATACAGTTAAGGCATAATAAATTCTTCTTCTTATCTTAGCTCAACTTGACTTTACACACATTACTCTTATTTGAGATTCACAATAACCTTGTAAGTTAGGTGCCATTATCCACGTTTTATAGATGTAGAAACAGACAATCAAAGAGGCTCACTGACCTGTGTTACATGGTCGGTAAGGGTCAGAGGCAGGAACTGAACCCAGATCCTTCTTTCAAAGTTTTTAGAGACATCCTTTTTCTCAGAATTAAGGCCCAGAAGGGAGGTTTATGCCTTGAGCTTGGCATAACAACAATCTTTTGCACTCTGGATGATCTCACCCCCTGGCAAAGTACATTGCTTTGACTAGCACCAGGTGTTCACTGAGGGATTTAGATCTTATTTCCCAGGAACCTGAGAGTCAACATTCATCACATCTTTTCACATGCTCCTTGACTGCTGAGTGAACCAAACCAGGTACTGTATTCCTGTTCCTGCTGTGTTAACTCTAGTTTTGTGCCCTGCTGACACAAACAATTTGGAGATTGGTCCCACAGGACCCAGGAACATCTGCATTATCCACATATGATCATGCCCTGGGAAATGCTACTCAAGACCCAAGAAAGATTATGTCATGGTCGAGCTCATTTTTTATGTACATAATGTATATAGGACCTGTTTTTGCCCCAGAATGTTAAGTCTTCTTCCTCAGAATAACTTCTGTTTGCAAACATTTTCCTCACTCTTAAAATTCTATTTGATTTAAAATCAGATTGATTGAGATCCTATCTCTAGTCTGTGGTGTTTGGCTGTGGCCACCCATAGATTAGAGGTTGGTTCTGGTTCAGTTCTTGCCACTGTACTCTACTCTTTCTATCCCCAAGTCAGCTTCTAGCACCAGTCCTCCTTTGTCTCCTTTCCTGGCATCTTTCTCATTTTCTGATCCTTTAATAGTATTCCCTCCAAATTTCTTGACTTTTTTCTCTATATCCATGTTCTTTCCTTTGACAAGTTCATTCTTTCCTATAGCTCCAGTTACCATTTTAATACAGATAATTCCCATATATATAGACATAGTCCTCTTCCTTGATCCAGTCCTTCCCTCTGTTTAAAGGACATCTTCACCCAGTATTCTCACTAGTTCTAAATGCACAAAACCAAGAATCTTTCCCCTTAAATCTTCCCATCATTCAATCTTCCACGTTGGAACCCTAGAATAAGTGTTTAACTTGCCCTAATGATTATTTCATCCTTCAATAGGTGGAAAAACCATTAAAGGGAAGATCTCATATCTGATTCTTATTAAGAGAAGCCAGTGACTTGCTGTGATGGAAATTATGGGAACTTTGAGTTAGAGGTGGGAAGGGGAAGTGAGAAGTGACCACAGCTTTCCAAATTTTGCAATAGAAAGAAAAAGAAATCCACATTATAGGCTAACATTGCACTGTAAATTTTGGAAAAACAGATTTCAAAGGGTTCAGAGGAACCCATGGACTTCAGGGGAAGTCCTTTCAGTAAGTTTGGGAGATATTAAGAATGAAATTCTGAAAACAAAAATTCCAATGAGGAAGAACATATAGGATTTGTCTAAAGTGACTATTGTAGACATATGGAAAACTCACTAATCAACTTAGATATTAATAAGAAATATGGAGGATTAAGGCAAATCAAGGCTAGGTAACAGAGCAAGGAAGGGAACAAGGATTTGTTAAGTGCCTATTTGCTAGGCACTGTCTTCATTTTCGTTTTTATTGCATTTGTTCCTCAAAAACACTAGAATTCCCATTTTAAAGCTGAGGACATTGATGCAGAAGTTCCTGCCTTGCTCAAGGTCAAAGTATTTGAGACTAGATTTGGACTCTGCTTTTCCTGATTCTAGGACCCTGGCCCTATCTACTGAGACACCAGTCTTAGAGGATGAGTATAAGAGTGTGGCATAGTCTTGGGAAAAAAATGTCAAATATTCTAAAGCTCAAAATGAACTGAGGCAGGTGAAGGAAGTTAAAGGTAACAAAAAGAGTTGGATTTATTATTACTTTTAACTATTATAAGAGAGGGACTCCCCTCCTCCCCCACCCCCAGGGGGCCCAGAATATTTAGAAGCCTATAAAGGTGCTTCTCTGCTCATTTAATCCCTTTGGGATAAGTCATGCATTTATTAAGTGTCTACTGTTTTCCAAGCACTGTACTAGCAATAGCAAAAACAGTCTTTGCCTTCAAGGAGCTCACAGTCTAATGGTGGGAAATGCATGCAAACAATTATAGACTGCTAAGTTACCCAGAGGGAGACTAGCTTTAGGCAGGATCTGGAAAGGTTTCTTGTAGGAGTGGAGATTTTAGTGGATCTTGAAGGAAGCCAGGAGGCAGAGATGAGGAGGAAGAGCATTTCAGGTTTGGGAATGTGGAAATGCTCATGGGGTTTCCAGTAGCACTAGAACATTGATTTTTATTCTGATTTCAGAAATGAAAAGACAAAAATTGGGGATGATTATGTGGAGTGATGATGGTGATAGTCAGATATAGCATGACTGTAACTGTCTCCAATTACTGAATCTTGTGAGTGGAGCATTCATCAATCAGGATAATATTGCTTGGGAAAGAATGGATTAAGTCCCATAGGGTATTGTCTCTCCTCCAGAAATTCAAGAGGTAGAGCCAAAGACAAGAAGATGGACTATGGTGTGTGGGGTGGGTATTGTGTTAATTAGTTTCTCCTTATTGAACTATCTCTTGTATCCCTGATATAAATTCACCTTGATTATAGTGAATAGTTTTAAAAGTCAATTGCTATAGTCTTTTTTCTAGAAATTTATTTAAACAATATTAATCATTGGTGATGTCTTTATGTTTTGAAATATTAAATTATCATTGAGGAAAGCAGCTGCCTATAATGATGGGTTAGTGTTGAGATAAATCACTTCTGTTTCTGTATCATTGAACTTCACTCAAATTATCTCAACTTTGCTCTTATCTCTGGTTCCTATACTTCCTAAAATAGAACATGTCTTTGTCCCCTCCCCAGTTCTGTTCCTTTTGAATAAAGTGTTACCTTCCAGGCCTATAGTCCAGTTATGAATCCTAGCTCATTAGGTTTAAGTGATTTAAGTGATTAGGTCATATTTACTTCTTTTGCATTGGATCTCTAGTTCTGTCTTATTTGTAATGCACACAGAATTTATGTAAACAGCTGAGGAACAAGATTTTATTGCTGGTTCTTTCATTAGATTTTATTTCTGATGAGTTTTTGGACATCTTCAATACTATTTTTCCTCATATGTTGCAGCTATTGCTCTTGCTATCTAGCTTGGTGGCAATATGCAGATAGTTAAGTATTCTTGCTCCCTTTTCTTTTCCTCTGATTTGATTTGCAAGACCCTAGATTAAAATATTCTTTCCAATTTTTGCTTGAAATTTCAACCTTGGTCAAGAGTTTGTATTTTGATAAAGTTGTAGTCTTGAAATCCAAGCCCTTTTCTCACATACCACATATATATTCATTTGCTACATCTACTTTTTCTCTTATGAAATTCTTGCAGTCAACCTATAGCAGGGATAAAAATATCCCCTGTATTCTTTAGATCATAAACCTTCTGCCACTTGCAATCTATGTATATTATTTTATGCATTAAAAATATTATCATGAGGAGAGGTCCAGAGGCTTTACAAAATTGTCTACCCAAAGAGACCATGATACAAAAGTCTTTCTGCATAATCTTTAGTAATACTTTCTATATTTTTTCTTTTTTCTTTTTTAAAAGATTTTATTTATTTTGAGTTTTATAATTTTTCCCCTAATCTTACTCCCTTCTCCCACCTCCCATAGAAGGCAATTTGCCAGTCTTTACATTGTTTCCATGGTATAAATTGATCCAAATTGAATGTGATGAGAGAGAAATCATATCCTTAAGGAAGAAACATAAAGTATAAGAGATAGCAAGATCAGATAATAAGATATCAGTTTTTTTCTAAATTAAAGTTAATAGGGGAGGAGCCAAGATGGCAACAGGAGAAGAGCCTTTCTTAGGTGCTCTCTCTCTCTATAATATTTCAAAACTCATAAAATAATGACTCTAACTAAATTTTTGAGAGACAGAACCCACAGAGGGATCCAGTGAGGCAGTTCTCCAGACCAAGGTAACCTGGAAAATAGTGGAAAGGCTCTGTTCCATGGGGTTAGAAGGGCAGCCCACCGGAGTGAAGGAACTTCAGCCTCCTGGAGGCAGCCCCAGGGTGCCTGGGAGCCAGATCTTGGCAGCAGGCACAGTTTCCTGATCTACATCCTGGGGAGCACTGGGCACAACTTGGAAGATCAGTGGGGGCCTCTGCCAGAGCAAGCACCTGAAACCCAGCCCTCAGGGCACTCAGCGAGCAGCGTAGCTGTGGTAGCCCAGATCCAGGACCCAGAAGCAGGCCAAGTCAGTAGACAGGAGCCCCCAGGTAACTGAGTCTTGAGTGCTCAGCTTACCAAAGGGAGGGGAGTGGAGAGAGACTTCTGAGATTTGTCCTCTGTACCTTCAACAGGACTCTGGGGCCCTGATCACAGTCTAGGCCCCCCAATAGAACAGCAGGGCCCCCCACTTCAGCCCCGTGGAAGAGGGGTACACTTGTGGTCATTCATAGACCAGGAGGGAAGACAGAGCTTCACACACTGAGATCCTTGTGGGGGAGTGTCCTAATAATACTCAAAAGCTCAGGAAGTACCCCAAGACCGGGCACAGGTTGGGGAAATGAGTAAACAGAGAAAAAAAGAGGAACACCACTGAGAAGTACATTGTCTATGATCCCAAGAAGGATCAAAATACTCAGTCTGAAGATGAGGAAGTACAAGCTCCTGCATCTGAAGACTACAAGAAAAACAGAAATTGGGCTCAGGCTATGATTTTGAAAATCAAGTGAAGGAGATAGAAGAAAAATTGGGAAAAGAAATGAGAGATGTAGGAAAAAACATGAAAAAGAAGTCAGCAGCTTAGTCAAGAAGATCCAATAAAAATGCTGAAGAAAAAACATGTTAAAAACCAGTATAGGTCAAATGGATAAAATAGTTCAAAAAGTTATTGAAGAGAAGAATGCTTTAAAAGGCAGAATTGACCAGATGGAAAAAGAGTTAAGAAAGCTTTCTGAGGAAAACAAATCCTTCAGATGTAGAATGGAGCTAAAGGAAGCTGCTGACTTTAAGAGAAGACAAAATACTTCAAAGCCAAAAGAATGAAAAATTAGAAGAAAATGTGAAACATTTCATTGAAAAAACAACTGATTTGGAAAACAGATTCAGGAAAGATAATTGAAAAATTATTGTGATACCTGAAAGTCATGATCAGGAAAAAAGCCTTGACATCAATTTTAAAGAATTCCTACAGGAAAATTGCCCAGATATCCTAGAAACAGAGGGCAAAATAGAAATTGAGAGAATCCACTGATCTCCCCCAGAAAGAGATCAAAAGAAAACAACTCCCAGGAATATTATAGCCAAGTACCAAAACTCCAAGTCAAAGAGAAAATATTACAAGCAGACAGAAGGACAAAATTCAAATATCGTGGAGCTACAGTCAGGATCATACAGGACTTAGCAGCAACTACATTAAAGGCTCGTAGGGCTTGGAATATAATATTCTGGAAGGCAAAAGAGCTCAGAATGCAACTGATAACTACACAGAAAAAATTGGGAAAAAAGATGAACTTTCAATGAGCCAGGGGAATTTCAAAGGTTCCTGTTAAAATGGCCAGAGCTGAATAGAAAGTTTGATCTTCAAATACAGGACTCAGGTGAAGCATAGAGAGTGGAGGAGAAGGGTAAAATATGAGGGACTTATGATGAACTACATGTATCCATGCATAGAAAAATGATACTGGATAATACTCATAAGAAAGATGATGCACAGGAGAGAGCTGAACTTGTATATATACATACATATATATATTATAAAAATGCAGTCCATGGCTAAAAGGGAAATCTAATGGGAGTAAGAGAAAGGAGAGGAGGAATGGGTTAAGATATTTCATATAATAAGATTTTTTTTTATTACAATGAACTATTGCAATGATATGGAAGAGGAGAAGGTGAGGGGGAATGAGGGGACCTTTGCTCTCATCAGAGGTGGCTCAGAGAGGAAATGGCATATGTACTCAATGGTGTATAGACATCTAGAGTAAGAAGAAGAGAAGGAGGACGGGTGAAGGGGGGATGTGAGTAATGGAGGAGAGGGTGTACCATGGGGGAGAGTGGTCAGATATAACACATTTTCTTTTTTACTTCTTGAAAAGGGCTGGGATTGGATGGCCTGTCCAGGACTACAGGGCTGGGTGGTTGCTGGGCCTTAGGGGTGGTATGTGGGCTCGTTGCCTCTTGGTCCCAGGGCCAGTGATCAGTCTTCTGCACTACTCAGCTACCCTACAGCACATTTAAGAAGAGGGACAGAGTGAAAGGAGAGAGAAAATATAGTATATGGTGGTGGGGAAGTACAAATGGAGGGAGTTGCAATCAGCAATGGCAACAGTGGAAAAATATGGAAGTAGCTTTTGTGATGGACTTATCCTAAAGAATATGATCCACCCACAATGGAGCTGGTGGTGTTAGAACATAGACTGAAGCACATTTATTATTTTTTTTGGGGGGGTTGCATGGCAAATGGGGTTGGGTGGCTTGCCCAGGGTCGCACAGCTGGGTGATTGTTGGGTGTCTGGTGTTGGATTTGGGCTCGGGTGCTCCTGACTCCAGGGCTGGTGCTCTATGCACTGCACCACCTAGCTGCCCCTATTATTATTATTTTTTAATTTTAATTTTAATGTTTTTCTCATTACTTTACTTCTCATGAAGGTTTATATTTTTGGGGAGGAAGGGGTATTATATTTACTCTTAAACAAGAATATTTTAGTAATGTATAAAAACATCATTTGTACAAAAATAAAAGTAAATATAATAATAAAATTTAGAAAAATAAATTAAAGTTAATAGTCCTCAATCTTTGTTCAAACTCTACAGTTCTTTATCTGGATATAGATAGTATTCCCCATTGCAGACAGCCCCAACTGATTTTTTCTGATGCCATGAGAATTGCCAGAAATATGTCATTTATCAGGTTGGTAGTCTTGGGTGACTCTCTGTCATATCCTGGAATCATGCCTTAGGAAACCAATAGACCTCAAACAATTGCTTCAGTACTCTTTACTGAAGGAGTGCCTTAGTAGGTAGTCACCATATGCAGCTCCTGTCTTTTCCTGACCCCTTATGGGTTTCTCGTCAGACAGTACCTATGAATCCACACTCTCATTCCTTGAAGAACAAGCCTCTCTCCCCTCAGGAAGAACTTTAGAGCTGTGGTTTTATTTCATGCATTCAAATATATGTCTTATTTGTGCAGTGAGAGCAATTCTTAAGAGTATGTGCAAAACAATCTACCTGTTATCAACTTGTATGGAAACTTTTATGGCAAAGGAGTCAGTCATCCTCACCACCTACCATACATAAAGCAAGTAAGTGAGACACCCTGAGGAGGCAGTATTTGCCAGTCAAGTCAAAACTACAAACACTATATCTTCCCTAGAACGCTGATGGAGACAGTGTCATGACCCTAAGCCCAAGAGCATTGAGAATTGCAATGCTTCCAACCCAGTGCCCTTAGCCATTATCCTGGAAAGCAATGTTCATGGATATGCAACCAGTAGGGGATACAACCCCAACTACAGAAGACCCAGAAAAGACATTTCTTGTCACCAAAATTCTTGGTATTGTCCAAAGATTTAGCTTTAAAAAATGATGTTTTGCTTTTACCAAAACAACTTTAAATGAAGCCTTGAAACAGACCTTAAAGTGAAAAAACACACAAAAAAACCAGAATGAAACAAATTCTCGACTCAAGATATGGAAGAACTTCAGTAAAGGTCTGTCTCAGGTGGGTAAAAGGGGAGTATAGTCTGACAGGGGGCTCTTAACCACAGTGTAGCTCAGCAAGCCAGTGGTGCAGCAGGCCAGAAGTGAGGGTCCCAACCCCAGCTTGGAAGACAAAATTTGAGCCCCAGGAACGCTGTTGCAATAGTCAGGACTGGGTTGGGCTACACAGGGAACTAATCACTAGCACCTAAAATGCCACGAGCAAGCAGTAAGCCCCCAAACTTCTGACCCTAGCACAAAAAGACTGAAAAGGTACCTCCCTTTTTACCCCAGGAGCAAAGCTCAACTATCAAAATGAGCAACCCCCCCCCCAAATCTAACATTAAAAGTTACTGTTCTGAGAGGGACAAAAATAATGTCATCTCAAAAGAAGAAAGCAGTGACAAATGCCCACATGTGAAGCTTCAAAGAGGTTTTTTGTTGTTTTTTTTTTGCAAGGCAATGGGGTTAAATGGCTTGCCCAAGGCCACACAGCTAGGTAATTATTAAGTATCTGAGACTGGATTTGAACTCAGGTACTCCTGATTCCAGGGTCGGTGCTCTATTCACTGTGCCACCTAGCTGCCCCCAAAGAGGTTTTTTGAATTGTCTCAAATCCATAAAAGATCTCTTAGAAGAGCTCAAAAAGAATTTTAAAAACCAAAGAAGAGGAAAAAAAGAAAAAATGGAGAAAAGCAATGTGAGTCATGTAGGAGAATTATGAAAAATCAACTGAAGAAAACAATAACTTTAAAAGTAAAATTGACCAAATGGAATAAAGAAATCAACTCCTCTAAAAATGAAAGTTAACCAATGAAAAGGAAACACAAAAGGTAATCGAAGAAAACAAAATTCTAAAAATTAAGAATTAGACAAATAGAAATATGACTCTATAAGACTCCTTGAATTCATCAAACAAAACCAAAGGACTGAAAAAAATAGTATCTCTTAGGGAAAATGGGTACCTGAAAAATCCTGAAAACCACAATCAGAAAGAAGAGCCTGGAAAAATATCATGCAGGAAATTATCATGGAAAACTGCCCTAATGTCCTAGAATAAGATGATGAAATAGTCCTCGAAAGAATATATTGATCACATACAGAAAGAGAGCCCAAAATAAAAATTCCAAGGAATATTGTAGCGAAATTTCAGAATTCTCAGTTAAAGGAGAAAAATACTGCAAGATGACAAAAAGAAGCAACTTAAATACCAAGGAGTCACAGTCAGCTTTACACTGAATTTATCAGCTTCAACATTAAAGGATCAGAGGGTCAGAACTATGGTATTTTGGATAGCAAAGGAGCTTGGTCTACAACCAAGAATCAACTACCCTGCAAAATTCAAAATATTCTTTCAGGGGAAAAGATGGATTTTCAACAGAATAGATTACTTTCAAATTTACCTGATAAAAAGATCAAAACTGAATATAAGATTTGATCTTCAAATATAAGACTCAAGAGCTAATTAAAAAAGGTAAATGGAAAGAAAAAAACAGTTTGTCAATAAGACTAAATAGGAAGACAACATCTTTAATTCTTGAGAATTGTATTTCTCATAAAGGAAAGGAGCACAAATAGACAAAAAGTATGGTTAAAAATTGATCACAATATGATGATTTACTTTAGCCCATGAGGATTGCATTTCTAATGGAACAGATGGAGGGAGGGTACTTGGACAGAGGGTATGGGTATAAATTGATCATGAAGTAATGACACTTTAGTTCATGAAGGCTATATATTTCTATTGTGAAAGTTGAAGGGAATATACTTGAATAGAAAGTGTGAATACAAATTGAGTATGATGGTAATAATGTGTATGACTCTTGAAGACTATACTAACAGGATAGTTGAAAGGAGGATACTTTGGCAGAGGGTATAAATATAAGATAGGTAAAAAACAATTAAGACATAAAGAAAGATTATAGGGGCAGCTAGGTGGCACAGTAGATAGGGCACTGGCCCTGGAGTCAGGAGTACCTGAGTTCAAATCCAGTCTCAGACACTTAATAATAATTACTTAGCTGTGTGGCCTTGGGAAAGCCACTTAACCCCATTGCCTTGCAAAAAACCTAGAAAACAAACAAATAAATAAAATTTTTAAAAAAGGACAATACTGGGCAAAAAAATTAGAAGCATTAGAGCAGGGGAAGGAAAATTTCCTCTGCCAAGGACTATTTAGATATTTATAACATGATTTGCAGACCATACAAAATTATCGACTTAAAAATTAGCCTGCTGTATTTGGTCAAACTTTTAATTAATTCATCCCTAAAAGCTCCTAGATTTATTGAATTTCAAGTCCTGCCTACAGTTGCTGTAAATCAAATGATTTAGAGGGCCTTATATAGCCCACATGCTGGACTTCCCCACTCCTACATTAGAGAATAAATAAAACAAGATGAAGAGGTACAAAAGATCTATTATAGTAGAGGGAAAGAAGGGAGAGTATAAACACTAAGTAAATCTTACTCTCAACACACTTGGCTAAAATATATTGGCTCCCAATTTGGTTTAGAAATTTATCGTACTTGACAGGGAAGTAGGAGGGATCAGAAGCAAAACAATGGTTAGTAAGGATAAGAGGAAAGGAGAAAGAAAAGTACAAATAGGGTAAAGATAGGATAGTGGGAAATAAGTTTTTGATGTTGAAAAAAATCAATGACAGACTCCTGAAAAAAACTAAAATTGATGAAACCGAAGATTAAAGATTCATTTTTTTTTAGTTTTTTGCAAGGCAAACGGGGTTAAGTGGCTTGCCCAAGGCCACACAGCTAGGTAATTATTAAATGTCTGAGACTGGATTTGAACCCAGGTACTCCTGACTCCAGGGCCAGTGCTTTATCCACTATACCACCTAGCCGCCCCTAAAGATTCATTTTTGAAGATTTTATGATAGTTTTTCAAAAGGGCATGCAATCATTTTTAAGACAAGGTGACTTATAGGTAGGACTACAAGTTTTCATGTCAGTGATACATGATCATTCTTATTCAATGAACTTTTCTCATCTGGGAAGCCCTTTAGAGTAAGATTTATTTTTTTCTTTTTGTGTATGTATGAATTATTGCAAGGCAGTGGGGTTAAGTGACTTGTCCAAGATCACACAGCTAGGTAATTAGTTATTAAGTATATGAGGTCACATTTGAACTCAGATTCTCCTGACTCCAGGGCCGGTGCTCTATTCACTGTGCCACCTAGTGGCTCTAAGATTTTTTTTTTTAACAAGGATTTCAATTACTCCCTAGACTGATGAAATCTATTCTCTTTATGGTGGGTTTTGATTTTTAAGAAAGCCTTGGATTTGTTCTTGTTCATTTCAGATGACATAGTAGTAGGAAGCAACTACCAGGAGAATAATTTCAGCTCCACATAAAGAAAACCTTCTTAGCATTTAGAGCTCTCCAAAAAGGAAATGATTGCCTCTGGAGATTATGGATTCCTCCTCACTAGAGGTCTTTAATCAAAATGAAGATGCTTAGTTGATAGATTATAACTATTCAGGTAACAGACAGAATCAGATTGCCTTCGAGATCTCTTCCAACTTGAAGATTCTGTGATATGTTCTACTCTCTCTTCTTCCCTCTCCCAGACTAAAAAATAAGGTCAAAATAAATCTTTCATTTATACACCCATATAATTAAAGTTTTGGAGTTGGAAGGAATATTGGCCTAACTCTTATTCTATTATAGATGTGAAAAATGAGGTATGAGGAAGTTTAGTGACTTGTCCAAAAACCTATAGTATGTTGATTGCACAGTTGGAACAAGGACATGGATTTTCTTTTTTTTTTTTTTAGGTTTTTTTTTGCAAGGCAAATGGGGTTAAGTGACTTGCCCAAGGCCACACAGCTAGGTAATTATTAAGTGTCTGAGACTGGATTTGAACCCAGGTACTCCTGACTCCAAGGCCTGTGCCTTATCCACTACGCCACCTAGCTACCCCGACATGGATTTTCTTATCTCTCCAAAGGTTTTCCTTTCCTTGCGATTATATTTCCTCTACTATAAAAAAGGAATGAGAACTTATATTTTGCCTACCTCAGTGGCTGTGGTGATGATCCAATTAAACAGTTGAAAAAGTGCCTGGACAATTGTAAGGTATAAATTTCTAACATTCAACTATATGCTAAAGGACTTTCTCTACTGTAGGAAAAAAAAATCAATGGATATGATTTTTATCAATGGAAATCACACTAAAGAAGATATAGTACTTCCTGGCTTTCCTATGACACCTTAATGAAGCATGTCTTTAAGTCCCTTTATTCTCTCTTCTAAGAGGGAGATCAGCCTGTGTTTGAGCATAGTAAGATTAGTAACTTCCCAAGGGAAAAAGACAAACATTTAGTATTAGTGGGAAAAAAAAAGATCTCTGGTTTGCATTCTTTCAGGATGCAAGATTATTGGTCCTTTAACTTTTTGCTAGTGGCTCTTGTGGACAGTTCACTTTGGTGAACACTTCTTGCCTTCTCATTGCAGTTGGTATTTTTCTTTTCCTTTGCTTGTTTATCTCTCTTCTTTTTTTTTTTTTTAGATTTTTTGCAAGGCAAATGGGGTTAAGTGGCTTGCCCAAGGCCACACAGCTAGGTAATTATTAAGTGTCTGAGACCCAATTTGAACCCAGGTACTCCTGACTCTAAGGCCAGTGCTTTATCCACTACACCACCTAGCTGCCCCTCTCTTCTTCTTTCAATACTTTTTTCTTTTCCATTTCTTCTAATTCATTTTACCTTTTCCATGAGTCCTTCTATTTCAATTCTTGTCCATATCCTTACTACCTTTTCCCCTCATCTCAATGCCCCTTTCTCCTTAACACCTTCTAAATGTACCAAGCACTGATCTTCACAGTTCTGAAACCTTCTATGCCTCTTTCCCAATTCTTTCTTCTTCTTCCTCCTCTTCCTCTTCCAACTTTTCCTTCCTTCCTTCTTCCTTCCTTCCTTCTTTCCTTCCTTCTTTCCTTCCTTCCTTCCTTTCTCTTTCTTTCTTTCTTTCTTTCTTTCTTTCTTTCTTTCTTTCTTTCTTTCTTTCTTTCTTTCTTGTCTGTCTCTTTCTCTTTCCTTCCTTCCTTCCTTTCTTTTTTATTTGTTTTATCCTTTTTTTCCCCTTTCTTTTCTTAGACGTTATTTTTCCTTCTAGGGTCTTGCAGAATAAGCTTGTTTTTTCTATACCCTGAGATAATCCTTTAGAGAGTTTTTTAAAATCTATATTTATTTTTTTAATTTATGGAATAAAACAAGCATTTCCATAATACAATATGAAAAGATAATTTCATGAAAAACTTCTCATTAAATATTAGAAGATAATGGTCAAATATCATTTTCCTCTCTCTAAAATACAAACTCTCCTCTTCTTTAGGCTAAACATCCGTAGTTTCTTCAGCTGATCATATGACAGGCTGCATGCACTCTCCCTGTCTGCATGGAAATTGACAGCTTTGCCATTTTTCCTAAAAGGAGTGTGTGTGTGTGTGTGTGTGTGTGTGTGTGTGTGTGTGTGTGTGTAGAACTGGATACAATCACATGGATTCTAACAAGGGAATATTATCCAGCAAGTTTTCAGGATAGACTTATTGGGCTGAACTGAATTACAAATACTTTACCCTTTGTATGAAGAACCAGTGGATTGTTGTGGAAGATGAGCTGATTTAGAGAGGGAAAAAGAGCCACAGGAAGGAGGGCATCCTCATTTGAAATCTGGAATAACAAGAATACCACTATCAATATGACCTCAGTCCTACTGAATGCTAGGCCCCAGGGACCTGGGGAATCCTAGGGGATGGGATCAGGGTGGGAAGTCCCTAGTATTCACTCTTTATTATCAGAAAAGGGTATTCTGAAAAGCCTTCTTTTTCAGATATAGATTGAACTGGATGACTTCTGGGCTCCCTTCTGTCTCTCAGTTCTTGTGATTCTCTATGATTCTGGATTCTGTTATTTTAACATTCTAGTGTTTTATGATTCTAAGAATCTATGATTCAATAAATGAATGTGATTCTCCACAAACAATGGCCATTGCCTACTACTGGGAAATTACCAGTCAACAGAAACTTGGACTGGGGACTAGGAATGTCAAGATTGAATTCTGGACTGATGTGATTGCTTAGAGGCTAAGCTTTTTCTGGTATATGTCTCAGAAACACAGGGAAGCTCCAGAAGTGTGAGTTTTGTTCTGAACATTCCCTCCCTCAAAAATTGGTTCTGCATGTGATCTAGAAGTCCAAAGTAGGACTGTTAGACAACACCATGTCCTCAGCTCCCAATGTGTCCTAGACACTAATAATGGGAAGATAGAGGGACTATTGTTCTTCCCTATAGGAAGCCTCAAGTCAGAGGAAAGTTAATGGTTCCTGATCTTATGGAGTTTTCAGTTTGAGGTGAAAAGCAAGACTCCAACTCATGAGTAGGCTCCCTAAGCTAAGAAGGGAAAGGATCTCTTCCTGTCTCTCCATAAGAAACCTTTGTTTTGAGGCTTGTAAAGAACCTTTATCTGAGCAGGGAAGGAAGAACATTTTCTCTGTCTTCAGGAATCCCCTAGTCAGAAGGGTGAGAAGTGGCCTTTAGTCTCTGAAATATCCCTGGACTAAGGAGTTGGGGCTAAGCCCCTTGGGGAATTTCTGATCTAAGGTGGTGAAGATACAGCTCCAACTCCTACCTTTGAAAACCCATGGTCTGAGGGAAGATAGTTAAATGGGAGGGTCCCAATCTGCATCTTCTAGACAAAAGAGAATTACCTTGTTATAGGCCAAGCTAAGATATCTCAGCTCTGGGAAAGGTGGAGCCCATGTCTGGTTCAGGGCCTTCAATGACTTCACAGGAAGAATTTCAAATATAGGAGGAAGTGGATAGACTTTGTTTGCCTTAAAAGGAAAAGAGAGAGTCAAGACTGTATCTCATGGCAGAAGAATCTGTAATGTCATAGGGGAGACATATAGTAGATATCTGGAGCCCAGGATAGCTGTATAATGAAAGATTGAGAGTAAGAAACAAATTCAATTCAAGTCAACAAGCATTTATTAAATGACTTCAATGTATATGGGACTTCAAGACAACAGGTCTGGTACTGGAGAGTCAAAGAAAAAGACAAAACCAAAACAGCTCTGTCTTCAAGGGACTCTCTGCATACACATACACATACATGGATAATTAAATACCAAGTAATTTCAGGAAGGAGAAAAATCCTCAAACTTAGAGAGATCTTTGTCAAAAAACATTTATTCAATTGTATCATATTGATTGAACCAAAATATTTTGTTCTGTCTCTATCAATCTCCTGGGAGATGAGCTTGGTGAAATTTATGTACTGACTCATCAAGTCTGAGTCAAATTAGATTCATCTTCTGGGGTTCAGAGGGACAGAGGTATAATTACAGAAATGAACAAACCAGCTCAGGCATTGTAGGAAGAGTACTGGATTTGGAGGAACTCAGGCTGAATTCTGACTCTGATACTTACTGGTTATATAACTTCAGACAAATTACTCTGCCTCTTTGAGGATAGATATCCTCTGTAAATAAAGGATTTAGATTAGAGGATTTTTGAAGTTCCTTCTAAGTCTGAATTTTATGATCATATGCACCAAATAGCAGATTAAGTGGCCTTAAGTTCTAGATTGGCTTCTGATAGGTCTAAATAATTGAAAATTCTGTATAGGATGAATTAAATGTGCTAGATTCCTTGAAGGAACTCAGTGGAAATCCTTTGTTTCCATTTTCTACCAGCAGTTGAGGAAGACTATCAGCTCCTAAAGGGTAAGAGTCTTCTTCACTAGTTTTATGGTTTTAGCCATTAGATTTAATATCAAGGTCAAGTTTTAGGCCCATTTCATTTGCAACCAAAGACAATGACAAATCAGTTTCCCTCTTAAACTAAGTACCCTTCAGAGAGGCAACCTAGTATAAAGTACAGAGTACTGGGCTTGGAGATAGAAGGCTAGCACTAGAATCCTTACTCCAACATTTGCAAGCTGTGAGGGCAAATTCACCCAGTTTCTCAGAACATTATTATCCTCATCAGTAAAATGAAACTAATTATGATTACATTACCTACCTTTTAGGGTTATTCTGAGGAAAGAATTTTGTTAACTGCAATTACTATAAAATTTGAATTATTATAAGGGGCAAAAATTGAAAGCAGTAGCTTAGAAAGTAGTTATTAGTTATTATTGTTATTATTATTATTATTGGCTAGCATGAGTCCATTTTACATGTTATTTTTACTATCTTAAGTTAAAAGGTTCAGGGCTAAAAAAGTGGTCTTACCTGGTTGGATGAATATCCAGGGAAAGATGGAAATATAACCTCTGTAACCAGATAAGAAACAAAGTCTAAATCGATGAATGATAATGAGAAAACAGACATTTTGAAAGGGCAGAATAATATAGTGTTTGTAATGGAATGAACCCTGGGCTTGGATTCAGAAATCCTAGATTTGAGTTCTAGCTCTGACATTTCCTAGCTATATGATATCAAACAAGTCACTTCCTTTCCCTGAGCCTCAGTTTTTACATCTGAACAATGGGGATAATAATAATTAAACTATTTATTTCACAAGGTTCTCATAAGAAATTCAACAAAGATTTTTTTTTAATTTCAAAATATAATTAAGTGCTTGCCACATTTTTAGAGTCCTTTGTAAACTGCAAGATGCTGCAGGAATGTGGGTTAATAAAATGCCTTATGTAGAACTTCAAGTTGACAAAACCTTTTCAAAAGTCATTAGTTTATGCTTACCCCTCTCCCATTAGCCTTGAGAAAGAGGCAGGGCATGAATCTTTATCTCCATTTGAAAAGTGATTTGTCTAAGATCACACAGTGAATAAGTGGCAGGGTCAGCCAAAAATCCATGATTGCAAGGTCTGAGCTTTCTCTTTTCATTACACTGTGATACCTGAAAACTTGAAAGGAACTGTGATCTCATCATTATACGTAACTGTATTAATAATAGAGATCACAACCTATCCAGGCTTCCTCATCCCAGGCCATTCTGATTGATCTTTTCAGCATGCTGGGGGCCTTCCTTTGGATCTCATTATATCACATGGGTGTCAATGAAGTATGTGGGTTCTGTTTGTATTCAAAGTCTTCATAACCTTGGCCCCCCCCCCCACCTTTCCAGTCTTTTGACATATTACTCCCCAACGTGTACTCTTCAAGTCCCCTGGCTGTTCCACAAATAAGATCCTCTACCTCTCAGCTCCAGGCATTCTCTCTAGTTGTCTTCCACGTCTGGAATGCTCTCTTCCTCTTGGAATACTGACCTCCTTGATTCTTTTAAATCTCAGCTAAAATTTCTTCTTGTCTATAACCTGTTTTATATATACTTATTTACATGTTGTCTCCTGAATTAGAGTGTAAACTTGAGGGCAGGTACTGTCTTTGCCTCTTCTTGTATCCCTAGTGTTTAGTACAGTACCTGCCAGTAGGTGCCAGTAGGAATTTAAATGTTTATTATTCAATTATGCCATCAATACCTTTTCTCTCCCTTTCATGTCATAAATGACCCTCTTCCTTTCCCAGCCATACATCTCTTTGATGGTGCCTTTTGTGTTCTTTGTGTGAGGTTTATTGTCAGAAATAGGCTGCGGCCCATTTACCCACCATGGGTCTCTCTCAGGCCCCTTGGGTAATCATTGCTATTTGATTATGGCAATCCCTTTACATGTTGGCAAGATGGCCTTTTGTTTCAGTTTTAAGCTAAACCTTTTTAAAAGCTCTGCTTGAATAAAACTAGGGGTAGTAGAATGAAATTTCTTGAAAGACAATGTACGTACCTGTTCGGTCCACATCCCTTTTCATCGATAATATGGCATAATCTGGTTGTCCTTTTCCCGACTTGCTTTCCAGGAAGGCCCCATTCATTCCTTGTGCTAGCTTCTGTTTGGGATTATCATCTTTCTGGGAACCACTCTTTCCCTTGGTGGATTCATCACAGTACTTGGGCAACTGAACTTGCTGCAGGTATGGAATCCTGAAAATCTTGTTTTGTTCCATACTTAATTTCTTCAGTCTTAAGAGTGGAAAAACAGGACATATAGGAACAATAGAGATATGGGGGTATGTTGGAAAAAGTTGTTGAGCCTCAAAACTGGGGCTGAAAATAAGACCCTGATATTCAGGAACATTTTGCATCCTGAACAATTCACTCAACTTCTGAGAGCTGCAGTTTCCTCATTTGTAAGATGGGGATAATATAATATAATCATTCCTGTAGGGCTGGTGTGAGGAGAGTACTTAAAGTATTCTACAAATAGGAGTCATGTTGACTCTTTTTTTTTAAAGTTTTTGCAAGGCAATGAGGTTAAGTAGCTTGCCCAAGGCCACACAGCTAGGTAATTATTAAGTGTCTGCAGCTGGATTTGAGCTCAGGAACTCCTGACTCCAGGGCCCATGCTCTATCCACTGCACCACCTAGCTGCCCCCTTAACCCTTCTTTTAACAAGAGGAGTGTATAACATGAGTAGCCCAGAATTTGGGATAAGACAGACCATCTTTGAATCCAACAACTTCTGCTTCCTGTTGCTTTGTAACTAAACAAAATATTTTATGTTTGGATCTCTGTTGCTTGAGTCACAAAATTAAGACTATGACTTGCCTTTTCGAGACTTCTAATCTTGATGCTTGAGACATCATTAACACTTTTAGCTGTTGTTCTACCCTGTTGGCTCACCAGTAATGTGGTGTGATCTGGCATACTTAGAGCCAGAAGACTTCAAATCTTGGCCTGTTGCTTACTTCTACTATTCCACAAGATAACTTATCTGAGTCTGTTTCCCCCATATATAAAATGAGGTGGGTAGGCTAGATTATCTATCTCTGTTACTTCATAAATCTAAAATGCTGTTTTTAATATAATTCAGCTGTGTGAGCTTGCTAAAGACACTCTACTTTTTCAGGGTCTCAGTTTCTGTACAATGAATATTTTGGACTGGATGACTGCTAAGATTTCTTCCCATTCTAAATTCTAAGATCCCATGATAAAATCCCAGCAGAGTGATCTCAACCTCAATTGGTGGCCTAAGATCTTCCCTTGGTGGGAAGGGACCTGGGATGGTTAGGACAGCCAGGGAAGGAAGAAGGGAAGCTGTGCAAGCGGCTGACTTCTTATGCCTGTCAGCATTACCTTCTGAGTCCGGCCAGGCTGGCGAAACAGCTGGGATGAGAAAGTTTGTTGTCATCTAAGATTAGTGTCTCCAGAGCTTGGAACCTGAGCACATAACGCTTGCTGGTGAGGCGGATGACAGAAAGGTTCCTGTGAAGACAAAGATTGGAAAGGATCACTGCTTCAGGAGGGAAATGAATAAATCCTCTTTGAGGGAGTCTCATGGACCTCTGGACCAGATCTGCCAAGGAATCAGAGGATCTGTCCCCCCTCTTTAGGCCTCGATTTCTTTACCTGACTAATCTGTAAGGATCTCTCAGCTCTAATTCCTATAATTTTTTTTTTGAATGAGGTTGGAAATTTGACACCAACTCTGTGATAACTTAGTTACATTATATCCACAAGACAGCAAGACAGTTAAAAAAAGAACAAAAGGAAGGCCTCCAGTGTGTTAGATGACTCTTTTAAGGAGGAATAATGATAAAACACAGGCAAGAATAACACAAGAGAATTACAGGGGCGGAGCCAAGATGTCGACAAGAGTGGATCGAGTCCTAGGTGCTCTCTCATAAATCTTTGAAACTAAGGACTTTAACTAAATTTTTGAGAGACAGAACCCACAGAGGGACCCAGTGAGGCAGTTCTCCTATTCAAGGTAACCTGGAAAAGAGCAGAAAGGCTCTGCTCCCCGGGGTCGGTGGGGCAGCCCGCCAGAGGGGTGGCCCACCAGAGTGAAAGAACTTCAGCCTCCTGGAGGCAGCCCCAGGGCTCTGGGAGCTGCAGCTCACAGCAGCGCGGTAGTTTCCTGACCTGTGCCCCAGGGAGCACCAGGCACAAATTGGGGGAAAAGCTGTGGGACCTCTGCCAGAGTGAGCATGTGAAGCCCAGCCCTCAGGGCACACAGCCAACTGCTTGGCCACTGCATTCCAAATCCAGGAAACAGAAGCAGGAGGCCCCAGGGCATGAGCCCATTGAACCTAGGGAGGGAAGTGAAGAGAGAGAGATTGTGGAGCTCTGTCCTCTGTTCCTAGAACAGGACTCTGGGGCTCTGACCACATTTGGATCCTGATCGCAGTCCAGGCCCCCCCATAGAAAAGCAGGGCCACCACCCACCTGAGCCCTGTGGCAGAGGGGGCAGTTTGTGGTCATTCACAGACCAGAAGGGAGGACAGAGCCTCACACACTGAGACTCTTGTAGGAGTGTCCCAAAAGCTCAGGAAGCACCCCAAAAACAGGCTTAGACTGGGAAAATGAGCAAACAGAAAAACAAGAGAAACACCATTGAGAAATACATTATCTATGAACCTAAGAAGGATCAATATACTCAGTCTGAAGATGAGGAAGCACAAGCTCCTGCATCTAAAGACTCCAAGAAAAATAGAAATTGGGCTCAGGCTATGACAGAGCTCAAAAAAGACTTTGAAAATCAAATGAGAGAGTTAGAAGAAAAAACTGGGAAAAGAAAGGAGAGAGATGCAGGAAAAACATGAAAATGAAGTCAGCAGCCTAGTCAAGGAAATCCAAAAAAATGCTGAAGAAAATAGCATGCTAAAAACCAGCTTAGGTCAAATGGATAAAACAGTTCAAAAAGTTATTGAGGAGAAGAATGTTTTAAAAAGCAAAATTGGCCAGATGGAAAAAGAGATAAGAAAACTCTCTGAGGAGAACAAATCCTTCAGACAAAGAATAGAATTCAGGGAGATTGATGAATTTACCAGAAACCAGGAATCAATACTTCAAACCCCCCAAAAAGAAAATGTGAAATATCTCATTGAAAAAACAACTGATATGGAAAACAGACTTAGGAAAGATAATTTAAAAATTATTGGAATACCTGAAAGTCATGATCAGGAAAAGAGCCTTGACATCATTTTCAAAGAATTACTACAAGAAAATTGCCCTGATATTGTAGAAGCAGAGGGCAAAATAGAAATGGAGAGAATCCACCGATCCCCCTGAGAAAGAGATCCCAAAAAACCAACCCCTAGGAATATTATAGCCAAGTCCCAGAACTCCCAAGTCAAAGAGAAAATATTACAAGCAGCCAGAAGGACACAATTCAAATATCATGGCGCTGCAGTCAGGATCACACAGTACTTAGCAGCAACTACATTGGAAGCTCGTAGGGCTTGGAATATAATATACCGGAAGGCAAAAGAGCTTAGAATGCAACTGAGAGTCAACTACCCAGCAAAAATGAATGTCCTCTTCCAGGGAAAAAAGATGGACTTTCAATGAACCAGGGGAATTTCAAATGTTCCTGTTGGAATGGCCAGAGCTGAACAGAAGGTTTGATCTTCAGATACAGGACTCAGGTGAAGCATGGAGATTGGAGGATAAGGGGAAAAGATGAGGGACTTAATGATGAACTGCATGTATTCCTGTATAGAAAAATAACACTGATAATACTCATATGAACCTTCTCAGTTAATAGAGCAGGTAGACGGAGCTTGTATAGATGAAGCACAGGAGAAAGTTGAATTCAAAGATAAAATATGGAGTAAAAATGGAGTCAATAGAAAAAATGGAAATGTAATGGGAGAAAGAAAAAGGAGAGGGGGGAATAGGCCAAGATATTTCATATAATAATATTTTTCTTTATTACAATGAGCTATTGCAATGATATGGAAGGGGAGAGGCAAGGGGGAATGAGGGAATCTTCACTCTCATAAGAGGTGGCTAGGAGAGGAAACAGCATATATACTGAATGGGGTATAGGCATCTGGAGTAAGAAGGAGTGGGGGAGGACAGGGGGAAGGGGGGGGTGATGTGAGTGATGGAGGAGAGGATGGACCATGGGGGAGAGTGGTCAGATATAACACATTTTCTTTTTTACTTCTTGCACGGGGCTGGGATTGGATGGCCTGTCCAGGACCATAGGGTCAGGTGGATGCTGGGCCTAAGGGGTGGTATGGGGGCTCAGGGCCTCTTGGCCCCAGAACCAGGGATCTGTCTGCTGCGCCACTCAGCTACCCTACAGCAGAGTCAGAGTGAAAGGAGAGAGAAAATATAGTACATAGTAGTGGAGAATTACAAAAGGAGGGAGTTGCTATCAGCAATGGCAACAGTGGAAAAATATGGAAGTAACTTTTGCCATGGACTTATCATAAAGAATGTGACCCACTCACAACAGAGTTGTTGGTGTTGGAACAAAGACTCAAGCATATTTTTTATTATTATTATTTTTGGGGGGGTTCAGGGCAAATGGGGCTGGGTGGCTCACCTGGGCCCACATAGTATAGTTGGGTGTCTGAGGCCGGATTTGGACCCGTGTGCTCCTGGCTCAAGGGCCAATGCTCTGTCTGCCACCTAGCCACCCCTACTATTATTACTATTTTCTTTTCTTTTGTTTTTTTTTTTTCTTTTTCTTTTTCTTTTTTGGTTTTTGCAGGGCAGTGGGGTTCGGGTGGCTTGCATGTCACACGGCTAAGTGATTGTTGGGTATACGGGGCTGGATGTGCGCTTGGGTGCTCATGACTCCAGGGCTGGTACTCTGTCCACTGGCCTGGCCATACCTACAATTATTACTATTATTTTTTTAATTTTAATTTTAATTTTTTCTCTCCCCTTTACTTTATCGCTCAAGTGAGTCTATATTTTTTGGGGGAGGGGGTATTTTGGTTTACTCTTAAACAAGAATATTTCATTAATGTATAAAAATTATTTGTACAAAATGAGAATAAATAAATATTAAATATTTTCAAAAAAGAGAATTACATTATTGGTGGATGTAGATGAACGGATAGTAACCCGGAGCTATCCAAGTATATGTGAAGCTGCACAATTCAATTTACTCTTAGGCCTGGTGAGGGCAACTGTATATTGCCTCATCATATCCTCACTTATATTAGGTTTCTTTATCCTGCTTACTATTTTTGTTGAAGCTATTCCTATTCAAAGAATACTCTTATTGGAAGAGAATAAAAATGCAAAATAAATGTTGTACTGTAAATCCTCATATTATCTACCCCTACAAATCAAATCCCAATCATGAATGCTATACCATGACTCAATTATCCCTATGAAGCCAAATTTACCTCCTTATGTTAGGATCACTGGCTTATCATATATATAATTCATACTTTGTGTCTTTGTATATAGACATAGGTGGTCATGGGTTTTATTGCTGTTTTTCTTAAATATTTTTTCTGTCATTCTCTTTCTTCTTGATACTTTATTGCAGCAGGGTTGATTAGATATATTATATGGACAGATTTTTTTCCTTTTCATTATAAAGTCTCATTTTATTTACAATATTTCAGTTAAATATAGTTTTACTAGCTTTTTTTAGGTGAATGCCTTCCCTGTCTGAGCCAATGTCCAGAAACTCATATCCCATTCACAAGCAACATCTTTTTAATCATGTACAAACTACACATATCCCTAAAATGGCCTTTCCTTGTGTGCAGAAGTGGTGAAAGTAGTGTCTGTGCTTCCTTTATCCTCCTTCCAATCTTAGAAGCAGGTGATATTCATTAGGAGGTTTTTTTGGTTTTGTTTCAGATACATACCCCTGAAGACAGTAAATCTCTTTTATTGAATATGTCAGGTTCTCAAATAGCTGGCTCGGGCCCTTTAACAGGGAGTCACTAACCACCACTGTTTGTTCTTTGCATTTTATCTAGATGTACTCATAAATCCATTTCACTGCTTGGATTGCATAAAGCTACTTCTTCCAGAGATAGTATAGCTTCCATATTTACAGGAAGACTCACATTTAACATTTGTATTTTATTTTCAAATGAAAGGCATGCATTTAGTCTCCCTCTGTTCACCCCATCAGAAAGGAAAAAAGCAAAGAAAAAGAAAGCCCTTGGAACAAATATACATAGGCAAGCCTTTATACATTCCTGTACTGATCAGGTCCAAAAAAAAGCTTTTTTTTATCCATATTATGGAATCATAACAGATTATTACATTGATCAGAATTATTAAGGCTTTCAAAGTTGTCTTTACAATGTTCTTAGAGTATATATTATTCTTCTAGTACTGCTCACTTTATTTTGCACATTTATATAAATCTTCCTCAGTTTCTTTCAACCATTCCTTTCATCATTGCTTTCAGCCTCTTTCTGTCTCTGTTTGTCTCTCTCTCTCCCCCCTCTCTCTCCCCCTGTCTCTGTCTCTTTCTCTCTGTCTCTGTCTGTCTGTCTGTCTGTCTCTCTCTCTCTGTCTGTCTGTCTCTCTCTCTCCCTCTCCCTCTCTCTCTCTCTCCATATTTCTGTATCCATCCCTGTGTCTTTCTCACTATCTCTTTGGGGTATAATATGCCTAATATCACTCACTGGATCAAAGAGCACATAGAGCTAACTTTTTAGTTTAGTTTCATATTGCTTTCCAGATTAGCTGAACTCATTTACAGCTCCATCAATTTCACCACTACACTATCATATCTATTTTTCCATAGATCATCCAACATTTGTCATTTTTTCTTTTCTGTCACCTTGACCAATCTGAGAAGCATTGATGGAAACTCAGTTTAACTTTAATATGCATTTCTCTAATTTTTTAGTTATTTGAAGAATTTTTATATGACTTGATAATTTGAACATATTCCTTTGAGGACAAACTCATATCCTTTGACCATTTATCAATTGATAAAAGGCTCTTATTCTTATTTAAAATCAATTCCTCATATATATATATATCTAAGAAATTAGAGCCTTATCAGAGAAAGTTGCCAGGAAGATTTCCCCTTCCCCACTTACTATTTCCTTTCTAATTTTAGCTACTTTAGTTTTGTTTAAGAAAAACACAATTTTTAAATCTTGTTTTCAAAATTATCTATTGTGTCTTCTGTGATTCTTTTTCATTCTTTAATTTTTTTACATCTATCCATTTGGAACTAATTTTGGTAAATATTGTGATGTGTTAGCCTAAACTTGACTTCTACCAGATTGCTTTATAGTTTTCTCAGCAGTTTTTGCTGGACAATGAGTTTTTACCTTAGTGGCTGGTATTTTGAAATTTATTAAAGACCAGACTACTAACCTTCATTTGTTTCTGTATGTTGTATAACTAATCTGTTCTATGGATTACCCTTTCTTTAAAAAAATATGATACTTAATCATTTTGATGGTTACTGCCTGTGGTAAAGTTTGAGATCTGATACTACTAAACCACCTTCCTTACTACCTTTTTTCATTATTTCTCTTAGAATTCTTGACTTTAGTTCCTCCAGATGAATTCCATTATTGTTTTCTAATAATCCTTTGTTAATTTGATAGGCATGGCATTGAATAAAGTAATTCAGGTGGCACTTTCATTTTTATTTTATTGTTCTGATCTATTCATATCCAATTTGTTATCAAGGCCTGTGAATTTCATCTTTGGAACATCTCCTGAATACACCTTCCTTTATCCTTTGGACACTATCATCACTCTGGTGCAGATGTTTATTATCACCTTCATGTTTAAATAATTGCAAAATTCTGCTTGAGGGAGGGGGAGAAGGTCTGCCTGCCTCAAATCTGTTCCCATTCCAGACACAGGTCTGGTCACGTCACCCCCTTATTCAATTAACTCTAGTGGATCCTATTATCTCTAAGATAAAATACAAAATTCTCTCTTTGGTATTCAAAGTCCTACATGATTTAGTTCCCATTCCCTTTTTAGTCTTTTTACATCTTAACACTGCACCCCTTCCCCACCTCCCTACTCACCCCCCCAAACTCTTTGACATAGTGACAACGGAGTTTTTGCTATTTATCAAACAAGACACCTCATCCCCCTGTCCTGACTCTGGTTTTCACCCAAGACTGAAATTCTCTTCATCTTTATCTATGCCTCCTGGCTTCCCTGGCTTCCTCTGAATCTCAGATAAACCTTCCCACAGCAAGCCTTTCCCAAACCCTCTTAATTCTAGTGCCTTCCATCTCTTATCCATTTATACTATATATATAGCTTGTTTGTGCACTTTTATTTGTATTTATTTATTTTTAAAGTTCCTTGAGGACAGGAATTGACTTTTGTCTTTCTGTTTCCTCCTTAGTATGTGCTTAGCTTAATTTTTTTACTAGAAGCAAACAAGACCTAGGGATATAAGGACACGTAGCCCAAGCATACAAGATTAAATTAAATAAATTAATGGATTCTATTCACTCATTTCACCTTATCACTGTTTTTCAAATATTTTTGTCTATTCCCCTGGATTCTAGGCTCTCAGATATGGTTATCTGTGTGTGTGTGTGTGTGTGTGTGTGTGTGTGTGTGTGTGTATATATATATATATATATGCATATATATATATATGTTTTATCTACTCATTAGATTGTTATCTCCTTGAAAGCTGGGATCATATCTAAACATTGTACCTCCCTTACCTCCCTAGTACTTAAGACACAGTAGACTGCTGTTTTTTTAAGTTTCTTTTCGTTTTGTTTGCAATGAATGTTGAATGCTACTACTAAGTAGGAAGGGAAGTTTGAAAGTAAATTAGGAGAGCTTGTGCCTGGGGATGGGCATATTAAAGGAGATACTGATAGTTTTAAACTATGAGGCTGGAGGAGCATGGTGAGACTAGGTTTGCAAGTTTGTAAGGGTCAATTTGAAAAATAAATTGAAAGGAGGTCCTTAGGTTCTATGAGAACTGCTGAAGCAAGGTCAGAAATAGACACTTACGGCTCTGTGACAGCCATGTTGGGAGGAAGAGAAGTAAGCCCATTGCCTGTTAGAAGCAATATCTTAAGGTGAGGCAGAATTCCCAGCTCGCGGATGGCTTCTTGAGACAAGTTATTGAATGAAAGATCCAGGTGCTAAGTTCCAAAAAGACAGTGGAAAAAAAAGTATCCAAATGTTATAATAGATTGTGTACTGTTATCAATGGGAAGAAATGCTGCTATAGTTTGCAACTCTATGTTTCCCCTTCCTTCCCATTCTTCGGGGCCCAACTCAGAAACTACTTCTCCAGAAAATCTGCCCTAGACCCCAAGCTTGAAGAGATCTCTCCTTTCTTGAATCTTGAATCTCACAGAAACCAAACCCAGTAGCCACAATAACCCTTACAAGCCCAGTCCTCCCACCCTTGGATCCCCTGTTCTAACTGATGGTTATTTCAGTTGGTCACTACATACATCTAAGTATGGGTTCCCAACATGATTCCCTTCACTTTGGAGGCTTCTCACAGCTGCCATCATTTATACCCTCAATCACTCTTCCTACCCCTTCCAGCACTAAAATCATAATCAAATAAATCTGTTACTACCAGAAAGAGTATATAATGTACTCCTCAATGGCTCCATGCATCATCCCTGTAATATTCCTAACTAAAATATCAGTCATTCCCTGTTCACCACTCTCCTATATTTGTATGCAACCTTTTTAACCTCCTTCACTGATACTTTATCCATATCATGTCCCCAAACCGTGACAATATTCCACAACTCTGATTTAGACCCCCTTACTCTTCTCTCTCTTAACTCTTGGAGACTTCATCAGTTCCCATGAGTTTAATGATCATTTCCCTAGTAATATTATTATTGTTGTTTGTCCTTTATTATGATCTATATAGTCAACCTCACTTTTTAAAACTTCCACTGTGCATCACAAATTATTTTTTGGACATAAAAACATCTCAAACTCAACATGTCTAAAACTAAATTCATTATCTTTCCCCCAAAACTCAATCCTCTTCCAAACTTTCATGTTTATGTTGAAGGAGTCATCATTTTTCCAGTCTCACCCTGGTCTAAATCTTGGTGTCATTAATTCCTCACTGTCCCTCCCCCCCATATATTTATTCAAATCTTGCTTTCTCTTTTCTAACTCTCAAATTCAAGTACTTCTCTTCATTCACATAGCTACCATGTCATCACTCCTGCCTACATTGTTGCATCAGTCTTCCAATCGATTTTCCTGATTCAAATCTCTTCCCACTTCAGTCTATCCTCCATTAAAGAGTGTTTCCTTAAGGGCAAATTGGACCCTGTAACTTCCAATTAAATAAACTCCAGAGGCTTTCTTATATCTGGAGAATCAAATAAAAACTCTTGTGTTTAGTTTTTAAAACCATATACAACCTACCTCAACCTGTCTTTCTAGTATCAGCCTCCCATACTCTATAATTCAGTCGAACTGATCTCTCTCTCTCTCTGACAAGCCACATTCCATTTGCCTTCTTTCTGTCTTTCCATTTGTCATTCTCCCATCCTGGAATCTCTCCCCATCTCTACCTCAAGTCCCTTTCTTCCGTTAAAGTGCAGCAATAATATCACCTTCTGCATGGAGCCTTTTCTGATTCTTCCATCTGCCCACAGATTGCCCTCCCTCCCAAACTACCTTGCATTCAACTACTTTGCATTTATTTTTAGATATTCTCCTTAAATTTATTCTGATATATTTATATATTTCCTCATCTCTTCAGTTAGAATGTAGACTTGTGAGTAGGTTCCTTATATTTGTATTACCAACTCCTAGCATTATAACTCGCATATAATAGATATTTAATAAATACTTGTTGAATGAGTGATCCCCTCAGTCTCACAGTGACAGAGAAGAAATCAAAACCCACAGCTCCCATTTCTGAATTCGATGGTTTACCCACTGCATCTTCTGCTCCTCCATAGGCCCGTTTGGCTTTCTCTCATTCTCCTTGTAAAGTAGGACAGAGGAGGCTGATTTGGATGGGATGTTTTTAAGCAACTTGTTCATTCATTCATTCATTCATTCATATTGTTTTGTTCAAACCTTTCCATTGTCTAATTTACATGATAATTTATATGGGAAAAGTCTGGGTTTATCTCTTTATCTCTTCTGACTAGACTGAAAGATCCTTGAGGTCAGGTATTGAATCAGATTTCAGAGTCCACAATCAGTTTATTGACCAGGCTTTTGAAAATGAATGTTGTCTTTGACTGGAATGCTTTCCCCATTCCTCTTTGTTTACTAATTTTCTAGTCAAATTCCACTTTCATCAGAAAGCCTCTCATCCTCCATGTATGTAATGGATTTCCCCCTAATGTCTCTCAGAAATTTGCTTCTTCCTTTCTAATCCAAGTGTCGTCATATTATGTGAGAGTGTGGTATGATGGCTAGAACTTTGCATGTGGAGAGGATGACTTGAGTTTAATTCTGGTCTTATTAGCTAAGTGATCTCAGTTCAGGTTATTTCATCTCTATGAGCCTCAGTTTCCTCATCTGTGAAACATAATATTTTTTACATTCCTTGTCTCATAGAATCATTAGTAGGAAAACACTTTGTAAGCTTTGTAGTGTTGTAAAAATGGAAAATATTCTTTTAGTGATGATGATCAAGACTGTTTTTTGTGTCTTAGTTCCCTTCTAGATTGTAAGTGCCACAACAGTCTTGATCTAACCTGTGTCTTTCTTAAATTCTGTATCTCCCCTTGGATATAGGACTGTGAAAACAGCTTGCATTATTAGGAAATGTTTATAGAATGAATTAAATCAGTAATCTCTTAGTCAGATGTGAACATGATAAATAAACATTAAGGAAAAATGTCTTATAGACATGGGCTATGAAAGAGTGGGAATTCTGGCTCTCTAGAAAGGGTTTAGGAAAGAGCAATAATCTTATACAATGGTTAAAACATCTCCATTCATGTCCTCCCTTTTTGTTTAACTTGTTTTCATTTGGAGGGCACCTTGGTCTTGCAAAAGCTGTCAACTCTAACTAGAAGTTTTTTCTTTTACAGGTTCTGCAATGGCCCAAGTATCAGGCATCTTGGGGCCAGCCCAATATACTATGGAGATGTTCATCATTAGGTGGTTGGCTAACATGGGATACATTGGTTTTTTTGTGAGGCAATAGTGACTTGCCCAAGGTCACTCAATTAGTAAATATCAAGTATCCAGGGCTGGATTTGAACTTAGATCATCCTGACTCTAGGGCAGTGCTCTATCCACTGAACCATCTAAGTTACCCTAACATAGGATACATTTTTGTGTTCACAACAACTCATGAGGAGGGAGTGGAGATTTAGGTCTAGAAGAGATAGAAGAATTGAAACTAGTTCTCTCATTTTATAGATGAGGAAACTAAGGCTCAGAAAGTGACTTGGCTATTCTGAATTTGAAGATGTCTGAAACAAGGAGGAAACACAATTCAATTAAAAGAAGGGTGGGGTAGAGATGGAATGCAGTGGCAGGTCTGAAATTTAGGCCCCTAATTCTTATTTGTAGTCCAGTACTATCAATTCAATTCCACAAGTATAATATTGAGAGCCAACTATAGACAAGACCTTGTAATTATGCCTTGAAGAAATATAAATAATACAGTGCTTGTCATAATAAAGCTTTCAATCTAGTAAGGAAGATGAAAGCATATACCAATAATTAAAGAATAGGAAGAAAATATAACATGAACATAAAGAACTATGAAAGTGGGGAGTGGGGAGTGGGGAGATGTCATTTCTTACTGCAGAGATAACAAATTGTTTCCAGAGGAGCCAGGGCTCCTGAGCTAGGCCTTAAAGGATAGCTACAATTTCTAGAGACAGAGACAGCATTGTTGGTACTGGTTGGTAGGGATTGGGGTAGGAGTGGGTAGTGAAGGGGACAACCCAGGCCTTAAGGATTTTGTGAGCAAAGATGTAGTTGTGAGAAAAGGTAGGGTAAGATCCATGGCTGCATCATCTTACAATATGACTGGAGTATAGATTGTATTAGGAGAGCTGCATGAGATGGGATGTTGTAATGCCGAGGCTTACAGGAGAGGCTTTATATTGATTAACAGACAAATAAAATAGAAATTAAAAAATGATTAGTGCTTAGGAGTGGTCAAAAATAAGGAGGAAGAGATTCAAAGGACAGATCATTTTGCTGGGGAATAAGGAGTGGGTTGGGATGGGGGTGGCAGACATAGTAGGGAGCAAAAGAGAAGGTGGTATCTGAGCTATGTGGAAGGTGGAGTTGGAAGGAGAAGGTAGTAGGAATGAGGAGGCCACTCTAACTGTTTGAGTAGAGCTTCTTAGACCCGTTGAGCTCCAGTGTGATTTTCCCCTGGAGTTAATTCTGTTCACAGAAGCCAACAGTTCAGTTGGATCTATTCCACAGCTGCACTTAAAGAGAGACAGATCATGGAAAAAGATATTTTTATGAGCGACATCACTAGAAAGCCCACCCTTGGTATCTTATCACCAGAGCCTTCTTTGTCACTTGAAGAGGAGAAAATCCCAAATTTGTCCAGTCCACCATTCCATCTTCTTCATTTCAAGTGTTATTATTATTATAAAGTACATTATACATCCCTTCCCTATTCACTCCTAGGACCATAGACCCTAGGAATGAAAGGGCTTCTTAAAGACTACCCTATCCAAGGGGCAGCTAGGTGGCACAATGGATAAAGCACCAGCCCTGGAGTCAGGAGTACCTGGGTTCAAATCTGGTCTCAGACACTTAATAATTACCTAGCTGTGTGGCCTTGGACAAGCCACTTAACCCCATTTGCCTTGCAAAAACATTAAAAAAAGACTATCCTATCCAATAAATTCTCCCCTGCCCCATTTTACAAGGGCTGTGAGAGTGTAAGCCAAACAGGCCTAGGGAGAAGCAGGAAGATGAAGTGGAAAGAATATCGAATTCAGAACTGGAAGTTGTGGATTGTGAATTCTGGCTCTGCTACTGTTGAGACAACGGGCCTCATTTTCCTAGTCTATAAAAGGAGATGCTAAACCTAGATAATTTTCAAGGTCCCCTCCAATTCAAGCCATGAATTTAGGGAGAGATTTCTCCAAGTTCATATAGCCACCAATCAATGACCAGGAGGCAGCTAGTCCCCAGCAATCATAAATCCCAGTCCAGAATTCTTCCTGTGCTCATCAGCAGGAGACTGTATTTATGGAGCATTTTCCAAATTAGAATTGCCCGGATCTCTGTCCTTGGATGTCCTTCATTAGGAGGTTGCAAGTTAACAATTGGCAAGATGAAGATACCTCTTGTCAGTTGACCTTGGAAATTTTGGCCTTCTTTCTCAAATTAATCTTATATACAGAAAATATTTGAAAGAGATTACTGAGCCTCTTTACCAACAGAATCTAAGTGACTTTACCCAAAGTCAGACAGGGAATATATAAATTATTGTTATTATTTTGAGAAATTAGAAGGAAACAAAATAAATGGAATTAAATAAATGCATAAATAGAATACATTAGATGAATTAATGCTCATGGACTATTAATGACCTTTTTTTCAAGACCTATTTATTCTTTTTTCATACAAAATTATAATAAAGCTGGCAATCTGAATTCCTAGCATCCAGTGGAAGGAATGGGATGAATTAGTAGGAAGGAGGCTGCTGCTGGGATACTATGAGAGCAGTGAACTGTGCCAGCTGTTGGCTATACTGAAGAGCAAAGGATGAGACAGAAAGGTGTTATAGACAAAGTAGTTTCAATAATAACTTTCATTTCTGCAGCTCTTTGAGGTTTGAAAAAAACTTTCCTCACAACAGCTCTATGAAATAGTCAGGATTAGTATGATGATTCCCATTTTGGAAATGAGGAAACTATGGTTCAGAAAGTGATTGGTCCAAGACCCAATAGCTAGTAAGTGGTAGAACAAGGTCTTGAAACCAGGTATCCTGACTCATATTACTGTGTCAATCATCTCTTGTTGTTTAGTTATTTCAGTCATAGCTGACTCTTTGTGACATTATTTGGGGTTTTCTTAATAAAGATACTGGGATGGTTTGTCATTTTTATCTGTAGTTCATTTTACAGCTGAGGAAATTGAGGCAAATATGAGTCACACTGCCAGTAAGTGTCTGAGGTTTGATTTGAACTCAAAAGTGAATCTTCCTGTTTTCAGATTCTCACTCTATCCACCTCACCATCAAGCTGCTCCATCTGCCTCTTAGGAACTCACATATCCAATGGCCTAAGGACTGCTCTATTCCTAATATATGCCTTATTCATTGAGGTCTTATATGGCAGCTGGGGACCTTTTCATCAAATCTGTGGAGGAATAGATAAGTGGTATAGTTGAACTCTATTATAAAATTTCCTAGAGTAAATTTTGGGTAAAGGTAAAATGAACCAAAGAGAGAATGATTGGGATATATGTGAGGAAGAATGTGGGTATGCCTCTAAGTTTAAAACTAAGTACACATAATCCCAGAACATGTGGTGTTAGGTCATATGTTACATATTGAATATATTTTAGATGGGGTCACATTGAAAATGATGAAAAAAATAAAAGTTCTGTGCATAAATACATAAACTTTCATTATCTGGAAAATATTATCATTATCAAAGTTCACAATTCATATAGTGTTTTATGGTTGCACACTTCATATACATTCTTTCATGTATCTCACACCCAAATTTTTGAGGTAGAGAGTTTGACTATTATTATGTACATTTTTTAGAGGAGAAAATTGAGCACCAGAGGAGTAAAATGCCTAGATGAGGACAGTCAATAAGAAAACAAATCAGGTTTCCAAGTTCCAAATCACTCTAAGAGTGATTGATATATATGGCAGTACTGACAGCATGATTCAATCTCAATTTTATTTCTAATTCAACTCTCAGAAGTACTGAACAAAAAAGATAGCAAGAGTTGTAGTTGAGGAAGGAATTCTATATCCATAATCAGAGAAATGACAGGTAGGCAAATTTTTTTAAAGATATCTTGTCTCCAGACTTACTTCCAATAATCGAAATTCTCCCGTCTTGATGCTGATAGCTTTAATTCCATTGAAACAAAGTTCCAGTTCCTTTATAGAAGGAAATGTGTGAAATACCTCTAAATAGGGGAAATAAGAAATATGATATCTGTATCTTTCATCTCATAAAGGCTCACAGATTAAAAAAATACACATATACATTGAATAGGAAACCAAATACTACAATAACAAATGAAGGATTTTATTTTTAAATTTTTTGCCATTATAGCCATTAACTTATAAAAAAAATTCAAAAACTTATTAAGGACCTACTATGTATAGAGCTTCTAAGCACTGGGAATAAAAAGGTAAATAAGAGATGGTCCCCGACCTCAAAGAGTTTATATTCTAATTTATATAATGTAAACCTTTTCATCATGATATTGGTCAGAATCATGAAAACTTGAAATAACAGAATGCTAAAATAGTAAAATCTTAGAATCAGTGACTTTTCTAATGTTACAGACTCAACACTTAGAATCACAGTCTTAAAATTATAGCTTTATAAAGAGTTTAGAATAATAGAATCTTAAACTCATGCTTAGTCATCAATCCTCTACTAAATGCCCTTATCTGATGCTTCTCCCCTAACCTAGGAGGTGGACTCCAGGTGCTCAAAGGCCAAATCAAGTGAATAAAAACTCTGGCCATCCCAACCAACCTGGAAAGGCTTCGAGGACAGGCCTAGAGATACAATAAGTCTTTATCAAGATTGGCCAGAGATGATGAATTTTTTCAGCCCCAGAAATTCTCCCAAACTTAAATTCTACAAGGGCTGAAATTCATGTCATGGAAGGGAATACACATAATATTCTTATACTGAAGTAATAAGAATATTTAAATTAGAAAGAAATCTTGGGAGTGGCTAGGTGGCACAGTGGATAAAGCACCGGCCCTGGAGTCAGGAGTACCTGGGTTCAAATCCGGTCTCAGACACTTAATAATTACCTAGCTGTGTGGCCTTGGGCAAGCCACTTAACCCCATTTGCCTTGCAAAAAAAATCCCTAAGAAAAAGTAGTTAAAAAAAAAGAAAGAAATCTTGGAATTTTGGTTGATTGGTCTCATAGAATCTGGTAATATCACAGAATTTTGGAATTATAGAATCTTAAAATCAAAGACTCTTAGAATCTCTGAGTCTACAGTGTTATACAAGAAAACAAGTTTGTGTCGGAATTTAGTAAAAGCAACAAAATAAACCAAAGACACCTTCCCTAGTTTGACCTGGGGTATAGTTCACAGGACTGTATAATGTCAGAGTTGGGAAAGGTCATAGAACATAGGCTAGAAGGAGCCTTACCAAGGCTAGAAGAAGGAGCTTAGACATCCTTTAGAATGTCAGAGTAGGAAACCAAGCAAAATTATTTATCCAAGGTCATGGGAATCATAGGCAGAGGGGAGGCCAGAATTTATATCCTCCAACTCCTTTTCCAAAACTTTCTCCTATTTCCGGCAAATGTTCAGAATGTTGACCTTGCAAAATCTTTTGATTGTCAAAAAATTGAGTTCACTAGATTTTACCTTTTAAGTCAAGAAAGTAGAATTGAACACAATAAGATTTTCAACAGTAAGGAAGATAGCAAAGGAATATTTAAATCACCAGATTGTGAGCAGAGCATTCAGTTAATTGGGGTTTATGAATCCTTTTGAAACTATTGGTAAGGAAGCTAATTTAGGAGGAGCTAGAATGTGTTGCTCTTCTTCCTGACCATATGCTGGAAATACACATCATCTTGTAGATTATGACAAAGCACTATCCTGAGAAAAGGCAATATTGTTGGATTAAAAAAATCCTCAACTGGGAGTCAGGACACCAGGATTTTAGGCATAGTTCTGTCAGACTTAGTGTGTGACTTTGGTCAAATCCCCTCTTTCTAGGTCTCAGTTTCCATCTGGAAAATTAGAAATAATGTTTACAAGCATGGTTCTTTGTTGTATTTCTCAATCTGGTGATGATTTCAGATCTTGCCTACTGGTACTCTATCCACTGTGACATTTGACTGTTCAGCAAAGAGATCAGGACTAGGATAAATAATCCTGAGCATCATCTATTTTGAGATGATGATTGAATCCATGGGTATTGATGTCAAGATGAAATGAGACAGTACAGAAAGAGAAAAAATGAAGCCCAGAATATAGTCTTGAGGAATGCCTAAGATTAATGATGTGACCTTGATGAAGAGGTAGCAAGGGAGACTGAGAAGGAATGATCAGAAGGCTAGGAAGAGATTCAGGAGAAAGCAGTGTCAGGAAAACCTTAAGAAAAGAGAGCCTCCTGGAGAAGGTGATCAAAATATCAAAGTTCAAAAACATGAAGACTGAAAAGAGGTCACTGGATCTGGTAATTAAGAAATCATTGATAACTGTAGAGAGAGCATTTTGAATTAAATAATTAATAAGAAGTCAGATTGCAGGGAATTTAGGGAGTAAAAGGAGAGAAGTGAAGGTAATGCATAAAGACAGATTTCTCAAGGACTTAGCCTTGAAAGAGTTAGGAAGATACAAGAAGCCAGTGGAGTTGGTCAACTCAAGTGAGCTTATATAAGACATTGGAGACATGTTTATAAGCAAGAGAGAACAAAGAAGATGATCAAGAGAGAATGAAGATTAGAATATATGAGAATGATAGACAGTGACATCTGTTGTTGAAGATGAGACAGAATGGGTCACTTATTTGCCTTGGCAAGGTGAAGGGCCACCTCTTCATCAAGATGGTGAAGGAAGAGATAGTGGGGAAATACATCTAAGTGATATGATAATGAGGAGTAAAGGAAGGGAGGAACTCTTAGTCCATGACCTGAGATTGTTTTTTTTTTTTTAGTGAGGGATAAGTTGATGTCCTCAGCTAAGAGGATAAGGGGAAGGTGTTAAATGGGAGAGTTGAGAAGTGAGAAAAAAAAAGTTGAGAAATATCACTGTGCTGAGTGGGATAGAGAAACAATTAGGGATGTGTAAAATGATTGCCTCGCTGCAGTGAGGGCCCAGTTGAGATTCCGTAATATAAATCTATAATTGATCTAGCTAGCATTTTTTGGCAATTCTCCCCAGTTCTGTTCAGTAGCAAGAATAAAGACTATGGATGGTGAGAATAATCCAAGGTTGGGGCTTGGCTGGGCCCCTAGTTTCTCTAGTTTGAACCTTTTTGATTTATCCTAAAGCTGCTTCTAAAGCTATCGATGGCAATAAAATAAGGGGCAAAAGGCTCAAGTAAAAGGATAGTGCAGAACTGACCTCATTCACCAAAGGATTGAGATAACAAAGAGGAAAGAATAGTGCAGAAGGTTAGAAGTATCTGGTAAAGAATTGACAGATGAAGAAATTAGAAATCACAATGAAGGCAAATAACAGGATGAGAGGTTGTAAGGCAGAAGAAAAGATAAAATGATGATTAAGACTAGATAAAGGAATTTCAGAGTTAATCAACATGGAAGTTAGTGATGGTAAAATTAAGGGCAGAGACATTTCTTTTTGTAGATAAGGGAAATGAGTAAATTGAGGAACTGGGAAGTTATAGATTTGAAAGTGTATTTATATGTATGTTGATGTTCCTTAGTATGATGAAAAGAGATGGAGTGGAGACACAGACTGTGGACCAACCACAGAATTCATTGATACACTGTCCTGGGAAGTGTGGTTAAAAAACAGTTACTAGAATCATGATTGGATGATAAATTTCTATTGAATGAACCTCAAAGGAATAGTGATTACTAACTGAAACTGGCAATGAGAGTCTGGAATTAGAAATGGGGAGAAAGGAGTATTCTGATCTGTCACCTCAACCAGTGAGTTGGTAGAGAGGGGATTATAGGTAAAAGTACAGCCAGTACTGGAAGTAGTAGCCAGGAATTCAGTGCTAACAGGAGAAAACCAGGTCCCAAATAGAAATAGAAGAGGAAAAGAGAAAGGAAAAGGTTTAAGATGAAAGGGAGTTGGTTAGTTATGGGGCAAGGCATTCCTGTGCTCTAGAGAGCACAGTTGAAGAGGCAGGGAGCTATGAAGTGGAATATTTGTTTGGGGTAGAATTGAGGAGGGTGTTTGTCCTTCATTTTCAAAGAGGACTCATGACATTAAGAGGGTGATGTCTTGACTAGTAAGTGAATTGAATTTAAGTGAGCCAGGACTGTGTACAAACTCATCAGACTCACTCTCTCTTCCAAAGTCCAGTGGCAAGATATAGGTCAGGACATCTGGCAATGTGAGGGGAATGTGGTTTTTAGTGACATTCAAGGCTTCCAAGTCACTGGGGATGTGGAATATGGAAGGGGGGAAGATAATGGTATGGTTGGATTATATTAACCATTGGAGAATGAATCCACAGAGAGTATCAGTGACTGTTGAAAGAAGTAGGTATTTGGATCAATGTACAACATGGAAACAAAGTAAAGACTGACAAATTGCTTCCTGTGGGGGTGGGGAGTGGGAAGTAAGACTGAGGGGAAAATTGTAAAACTCAAAATAATTAAAATCTTTAATATATGTAAAAAAAGAAAGCAGGTGATTAGAGTGTTAAAGGCTCTCTTGAGGCCCAACCTTATAATATGTGTTGAAGCTGTATCCTATGAGGCCCAAGCAAGATATCTAGTTTACAGCAGGCAGGAGCAAGTTAAAGTATAGTTTGGGAGGGTCAAGCGAGGAGATTATTCCAGGTGGGTCTTATCCAAGAAAAAAGCCTCCAGAACACTGGAAAAGTTTTTAAGTTTATAAGGTGACGGTTAAAATTTCTAATTTTACAAATGAATAAACTGAAGACTGAAAAAGCTGGGACATGTCCAAAGTAAAATGGTGGAACATCTGGGATTCAAATCCAAGTTTCCTGATTCTTAGTTTAGTATTCTTTCTATTGTACTATGTCTGCTTTTAGTCCTTCTCAGGAGAGTCTTGTATGACTCCAAATGTCTATAGAATGTTCTGCTTTCAAATAGTCTTGGAGTAACTCAGGGATAGTTTTTCCTCAGGGAATCAAATTCTATTTTTCCTTACCAATGGGCTATAATTGTAACTCAAATATATACACATATTTATACATATGTATTTGTGTATGTATACATATTTATCTATATATGCCATACACCCATCTATCTGCACACACACACACACACACACACACACACACACACACACAAACATATACCTTCCCCAAGTCCAAAAACAACTGGCACATGGTGTTCCCAAATTGCCCTTTCTTTATCTGAACTTATCTGAAGTATTTTAAATATTGTGAAATCCTGAATGGAATTGTACAAAGTACCCTTGAAAGGGAAGAGCAAGGGAGCATAAGTGATTATGAAGTTGACCTGAGGAATTAGGCAGAAATGGTGCCTGAGTCAGCAACAAAGTCAACATTCTCTTGGCTCAGACCTGCCCATTAATTCCAGTCAGTTAATGAACCAAGACTAGAAGCTTCCCTTGGACCATAAACAAGGGAAGTGAGGGAGATGAGTGATGATGAGGAACAGACAATGTTTATCTAGGATCCTAGATTGGAGAGCTTACCTAAACTCACTTTATAGTGACATAAAAAGAAATGGAGGCTAACAAGATTTGTGACTCCAAGGAAAAATGAGAGTGCGCAGTATGGAGTGTGCAGATGATGTTGACCAAAGATTGAATGATTTTATGATCCTGTAAGTAGATCCTTCCATTCTAAACTCAAGTCTCATCCAATATCATCTTATAGATAATGAAACTGAGGTCCAGAAGGGGAAGTGACTTATGCAAGATTCACACAAGTTAGCAACAAGGACTACACATTCCTATTCCAGGATTTTTTCCACTACACTGTATTTCCTTGTTCTTGCTGTATCATCCTGGACAAGTCAGTTAACCTCTGTTTGCCTTAGTTTCCTTATCTGTAAAATGGATAACAATACCACCCACCTCCTAGGTTTGTTGTGAGGATCAAATCAGATAATAATCATATAGGGCTCAGCACAGTGTATGGTAAACCATACACTCTAAATGAATTCTAGCTGTTACTGTTGTTCTTAAATACAGGGCCTTGCTTATTCTGGAGGCCAATGTGTTACTTCATCCCTATGGAGACCCCTCATCTCGGAATTTGTGCGAGTGCTCCCTGGATGGCCAGGACTTGAACTCAGGTTTTCCTGATTCCAGGGTCACCTCTCAGCCTTGGTCAGAGCAAGTGCTTGATAAAGAGTTGTGGAATTAAGTTGAATTGAACTGACCTCCAGACCACTTCATGACAAGGAAAATATCTCTGAAAAGCTTATCAGTTCTTTTACTGGTTGTTTTGTTTTCCTTTTTTCTCAGTAACTGTTAGGACTGGGAAGGGAGAGAAGGGCTGCAAGGCTGAAGGGTGGAACAGATAGGGATGCTTCGGGTGCCCTTTAACAGCTTAAGCTAGTGGTGGCTCATTGCTTTGGCACTTCTTCCAGAGTATTAGGAATGGGCTGGTGGTCCAAAATTGGATTAAACCAGTCTATAGACAATGGTGAGCAAGAGGGCCTAGGATTAGAGTAAGGGGAAAGCTAGTTGAGGCTCAACATGCTTCCATGCCCAGAGTGTGAGACTTGTGTCTACTTCTGTACATAGTCATGTGTCACACTATCAATCAATTCAACACCCTCACTTCACAGATGGGGAAAGTAAGCCTAGGAAAGGGAAGTGACTTGCCAAAGACAGCATAGGGTGAGCAGGTGTCCAATACAGTGTTTAAACCCAGGTCCACTCATTCTATCTGTACTTGTTTCTGGTGGTGGTTCATCCCCAAAATCAAAATTATTTAACAGAAGAGATGTCATCATGGTGTGTGTGTGTGTGTGTGTGTGTGTGTGTGTGGATGGAGAGTATGAATGGAGGAGGGTGAGGGGCTGAGTGCTCAGTGGTTCCAGGCATTGCAGAATAATAACTTTGCATGAATCACCTTTTTTTCACAGTTGAGATTTCAGTGGATAGTTAGTCCAACTCATACCTGAATGAGAATTCCTTCCTACTACAACATAGTAAAAAAAAAAGAAATGATGATTTATCCTTGGCTTAAAGACTTCTACAAGAGGGAAGCCACTCTCTCACTTTTCCATAGCTTTAATTACAAAGTTTTTGCCTTCCATTAAAACTAAATTTGCAACCTCTGCCCTTTGATCCTGGAGTCAAAGCCTAATCCATTAAAACCCCTTACCAGAAAAACATCTTTTCATCATTGTACAATTATGGCATTTATCTTGTATTTGGGAAATATGTTTCTTGAACTTATGTATGTCTTAAATTCATCCCAATTAAATGTCATATTAGGAGTCAGCATAATTTTCTTATCTATTATCCAGTGTCTTAACTATCTTTCCAAGCTTTGTGACTTGCATAGTTGATCAATTTTCTGTCTATCCCTTTAACTAAGCTAGGGGTAAGAATGTTAACTAATTATAGATTCCCCCAAGACATTTCCCAGGAAACCGTATTTTAAAATGAAATCAAACCATTGATGACTAATCTTTGAGACTGATCGTTCAATCAGTTCTTAAATCCATCTAATTGTACTATTGCCAAACATTTATCTCTCAATTTCTTCCATAAAAATAGCATGAGAGACTTCAGTCCTTCAGTAAATAAATGAGCAAATTAAATTTACAACATTCTTCTAATCTACCAGTTTGGTAATGCTGTCAAAAAAGGAAATAAAATTAGTTTGGCATTGCTTTCGCTTGCTAAAAAAAGTTGGCTCTTTGTGATTGAGGCTTCCTTTTCTAAATATTTACCAAGCATAATTTTCCCAGAAATCAAGAGTCAAATTCCCTGGACATTTGCTGATTTCAATCTTAGTCCTTTTTTTTCTTTTTCCCACATCAGAACAACATCTGTCTTGCTCTAATAATGTTGAACTTCTATTCTCTAAGATCTTTCCAATATCACTAACTGGTTCAGCAATCACTTCCAACAAACAAACAAACAATTCTTTCAGTATTCAAGGACATGTGGTTCATTTGGCGCAGGTAACTTGAATTTATCAAGAACAGCTAAAATCTCTCTTGTTACCTCCATATTTAAACATTGTCCAGTCCAAAGATCATTCTTCTTGGTAGAGAAACAAAGATAAGAGTAGAACTGAATAACTCTTCTATCACAAGTTAACATTCTTCCATTCACTTCAAGAAGTGGTCCCATTTCTTCTCTTTTGTAGGTTCTTAAAAAATGTAGATTGTCATCCTTCATTTCCCTTGCCATTCTCTATTCAGTTTTGAGTCTTAGCAGTCCTGTTGTTATACTAACAGGATAGGGATGCTTTCATATTCATCTGCTTGTTATCTGTCATTTCTTCCATCTTCTCTATTTATATATTAATTATCTAAATTAATTGGCAAGCTCTCTGTGTATTCACATAGGCCTCTTCTGTTTTTCTAACCATGTTCTGAATAGAGGATATTCAATTCTTTTTTGTTTTCTTTTTTATTTAATATTTATTCTCATTTTGTACAATGTTTTTTATACATTAATAAAATATTCTTCTTTAAGAGTAAACAAAATAGCCCCCCCCCAAAAAATATAGACTCACTTGAGCTATAAAGTAAAGGGGAGAGAAAAAAATTAAAATTAAAATAAAAAAATAGTAATAATTGTAGGTATAGCCAGGTGGTGCAGTGGATGGAGCACCAGCCCTAGAGCCAGGAGTACCCAAGCCCATATCCATCTCCGTACACCCAACAATCACCCAGCTGTGTGACATGCAGCCATCCCAACTCCACTGCCCTGCATAAACCAAAAAAAAAAAAAAAAGGAAAAAGAAAATAGTAATAATAGTAGGGGTGGCTGGGTGGCAGAGAGAGCACTGGCCCTTGAGCCAGGAGCACCCGGGTCCAAATCCGGCCTCAGACACCCAATAATCACCCTTCTATGTGGCCCCAGGCAGGCCACCCAGCCCCATTTGCCCTGCACCCCCCAAAAATAATAATAATAATAAAAAATGTGCTTAAGTCTGTGTTCCAACACCACCAACTCTGTCACAGGTGGATCACATTCTTTATGATAAGTCCATCACAAAAGTTACTTCCATATTTTTCCACCATTGCCATTGCTGATCGCAACTCCCTCCTTTCTTATTTCTCCACTACCATGTACTATATTTTCTCTCTCCTTTCACTGACTCTGCTGTAGAGTAGCTGAGTGGTGAAGCAGAGAGATCCCTGGCCCTGGAGCCAAGAGGCCACGAGCCCACATACCACCCCTAAGGCCCAGCATCCACCTGGCCCTATGGTCCCAGACAGGCCATCCAATCCCAGCCCCTTGCAAAAAGTAAAAAAGAAAATGCATTATATCTGACCACTCTCCCCCCTCCCATGGTCCATCCTCTCTTCCATCACTCACATCCCCACCCCTTCCCCGTGTCCCCCCTCCCTTCTTACTCCAGATGTCAGATGTCTATACCCCATTGAGTATATATGCTGTTTCCTCTCCTAGCCATCTCTGATGAGAGCTAAGATTCCCTCATTCCCCCTTGCCTTCCCCCCTTCCACATCATTGCAATAGCTCATTGTAATAAAGAAAAATCTTATTATATGAAATATCTTGGCCTATTCCCCCCCCTCTCCTTTTTCTTTCTCCCATTACATTTCCCTTTTTTCTATTGACTCCATTTTTATACTATATTTTATCTTCAAATTCAGCTTTCTCCCATGCTTCATCTATAAAAGCTCCTTCTACCTGCTTTATTAAATGAGAAGTTTCATATTGGTATTATCAGTGTAATTTTTCTATACAGGAATACATGCAGTTCATCATCATTAAGTCCCTCATATTTTCCCCTTCTCCTCCACTCTTTGTGCTTCACCTGAGTCCTGTATTTGAAGATCAAACCTTCTGTTCAGCTCTGGCCATTCCAACAGGAACATTTGAAATTCCCCTGGTTCATTGAAAGTCCATCTTTTTCCTTGGAAGAGGACATTCAGTTTTGCTGGGTAGTTGATTCTCAGTTGCATTCTAAGCTCTTTTGCCTTCTAGTATATTATATTCCAATCCCTACGAGCTTTTAATGTAGTTGCTGCTAAGTCCTGTGTGATCCTGACTGCAGCTCTATGGTATTTGAATTGTGTCCTTCTGGCTGCTTTATATTTTCTCTTTGACTTGGGAGTTCTGGGACTTGGCTATAATATTCCTAGGGGTTGGTTTTTTGGGATCTCTTTCTTGGGGGGATCGGTGGATTCTTTCCATTTCTATTTTGCCCTCTGCTTCTACAATATCAGGGCAATTTTCCTGTAGTAATTCTTTGAAAATGATCTCAAGGCTATTTTCCTGATCATGACTTTCAGGTATTCCAATAATTTTTAAATTATCTTTCCTAAATCTGTTTTCCATATTAGTTGTTTTTTCAATGAGATGTTTCACATTTTCTTCTAATTTTTCATTCTTTTGGTTTTGAAGTATTGAGTCCTGATTTCTTGTAAAATCAGCAATCTCCCTGAGTTCTATTCTTTGTCTGAAGGATTTGTTTTCCTCAGAGAGCTTTCTTATCTCTTTTTCCATCTGGCCAATTCTGCTTTTTTAAAGCATTCTTCTCCTCAATAACTTTTTGCACTGTTTTATCCATTTTGCCTATGCTGGTTTTTAACATGTTATTTTCTTCAGCATTTTTTTGGCTCTCCTTGACTAAGCTGCTGACTTCATTTTCATGTTTTTCCTGCATCTCTCTCATTTCTTTTCCCAATTTTTCTTCTATCTCTGTCATGGCCTGAGCCCAATTTCTGTTTTTCTTGGAGTCTTTAGATTCAGGAGCTTGTACCTCCTCATCTTCAGATTGAGTGTTTTGATCCTTTTTGGGATCACAGGAAAAGTATTTCTCAATGGTGTTTCTCTTTTTTCTCTTTTTTCTCTGCTTACTCATTTTCCTAGCCTGAGCCTGTTTTGGGGGGTGCTTCCTGAGCTTTTGGGACACCCCAACAAGGATCTCAGTGTGTGAGGCTCTGTCCTCCCTCCTGGTCTGTGAGTGATCATAAGCACTCCCTTCTGCCACCGGGCTGAGGTGGGAGGGGCCCTGCTCTTCTCTGGGGCGGGGCCTAGACTGTGATCAGGATCTGAATGTGGTCAGAACCCCAGAGTCCTTTTCCAGGGACAGAGGACAGAGCTCGGCAGTCTCTCTCCATTCCCTTCCTAGGCTCAGTGTACTCATGCCTTGTGGGCTCTTGCTTACCATCTCTGTCTGCTTCTGGTTCCTGGATTGGGGCTGCCCTTGCCACTGCTGCTCGCTGTGTGCCCTGAGGGCTGGGCTTCACGTGCTCACTCTGGCAGAGGCCCCCCGCTGTTCCCCTAAGTTGTTCCTGGTGCTCCCTGGGTATGGTCAGGAAACTGCTCCCACTGCTGTGAGCTGCTACTCCCAGCACCCTGGGGCTGTCTCTGGGAGGCTGAAGTTCCTTCGCTCTGGTGGGCCACCCCTCTGGTGGGCTACCCCTCTGACCCGGTGGAGCCAAGCCTTTCTGCTCTTTTCCAGGTTACCTTGGATTGGAAAATTGCCTCACTGGATCCCTCTGTGGGTTCTGTCCCTTGAAAATGTATTTAGAGTCCTTAGTTCATAAGTTTTGCTCCATAGCAACTAAGATAAGGTCCTTTCCTGTTGCTATCTTTGCTCCACCACTCAAAATTACAGATTCTAAGGCAAAATAGTCACTTCTACTCCTGCAACCAATTCTTTTCTACTGGTGATAATTATTTCTAGAGTTGATGGTTCCTTTAACTTTTAATTTTTATTTATTTTTATTTTTAGGTTTTTTTGCAAGGCAATGGGGTTAAGTGGCTTGCCCAAGGCCACACAGCTAGGTAATAAGTATCTGAGGCCGGATTTGAACTCAGGTACTCCTGACTGCAGGGCCAGTGCTCTATCCACTGCACCACCTAGCCGCTTCCCCTTTAACTTTTAAATGATGAAATTATTAAAATTAGAACTTATTAACTCCTTGATTTAGATGGGGGGGGACAGAGGGGGAAGAGAGAAATCAGTAGGCGTCTGTGGACTATTGAAATCCCTAGATCATGCTTCTGTGTTACACTTGTGTCTTTTTTTCCTGAACTCATTCATTTCCTCTTTCTGTCCGGGTTGTCTGTAGCATATTCCCATGATAAAAACATCTGTTTCTTCTACTGATATTCTATTCCCCAAAGATCTTTACACAGAATTATCTCAACCATGCTTTCCCCCACTTTAGTTCTGGACTTCCTCTTTATAATGCTAACCTCGCCACATCACCACTTACACTCATCCAAATCTTAAAATACGTACTTATGAGACCCATTCCAGGTATGGGTTTCATTCTACCAATCTCAATGATATAAATGATGTCAAATTTATCTCTTCATGTTAGGGCCTTTGTTCATCTCTTGTTACTGAAAATCTAGGCTTTTGATTAGAAAGTTTTGAGGTCATGGGTTTTACTACTGACTGTTTTCTTAGACTTTATTTCTTATGAGTATCATATGTATATATGTATCAACAACTACTTTTCCTTCACTGTAACTTCTTCCCATGTTACCTAACTTGGTGGATATATATACACACTCACATATATATATATATATATATATATATATATATATATATATATATATGTACGTATGTACATATATATATATATATATATATATATATACACACACACACATATAGTCTTTCGTCCACCATCCTCTTTAATATGAGATGCCTTTGATCAGATTTGAAAGACAGAAGGCAAACACATTCTTACCTACTTTTGTAGGCATATTCTACCCTCCCTATGAATCTGCATTCCTCTGTTTTAAGCCATGTTTCAGAAACCCAAATCCTATTCTCAGAAATTGTCCTCTTAACCAGCTGTTCACCTTTTGACTTCAGAGGATGGCAACAATTAAAAAGCAACTTGCGCCCCTAAAATCTTCAGTTTCTTGTCCAAGACTTCATGATTTTTGGCAATCCTTTCCAAATTCCTTCTGGAAATACAATTTGTACCCCATATGAACTGGGGCATAGCTATCTCTTTTGATAAGTTCTCTGATATCTCTTGGCTATCTGAAGACATCTCTAATACCACTGGGTTGACAAATAGCTGCCTCAATTCCCTGGGCAGGTAGTCAAAATCACCGCTACTCTCATCTTTGTCTACTCTGATCTTGACTTCTGTCCTCTGGAGCCAAGCAGAACACATCAAGCCTCTCTTCCCTATCACAAACTTTTTGAATATTCAAAGCCCTGTTGTAGGGTCTCCTGACCCTTTCTTTTTTCCAAGGTAAACATTTCCCTTTACTTGATCCTTGCATGGAATGATCTTGAGGTCATTTTTTTTTTAATTTTTGAAAAACCATTCTGGCTTCCCATTTTTCCATGTTCTCTGGAATATCTATGTCCTCCCTAAAATATCATATCTGGTACTAAATATACTAATTCCATAGGGCATCCAAACAATGCAAAGTATAATGGGACAATCAATTCCTCTATAATTTACACTGTCTCTGTTAATTTAGCACAAGATCCTATTACCATATATCATATGTCATATGTCTACCATTCATATTCCTTATAATTCATATTCCATTCACATACCTTCCTATCTTTTCTAGATGCTCTTCTACCTAGCCATTTCTCCCCATCTTTAACTTGTAAAATTGTTTAGAATTGAAGTATACATCTTTATGTTTATTCCTAATATATATTTTCATAATTTCTTATTAGATTGGTTCAATAATCTATCTAGTCAATGACATTTCATATTCTGAATTCAACATTCAGTTTTATCATTCCCAGTTCTGTGTCAACTGCAAATTTGAAGAGCATGCATCCATTCCATATGAGGGTCAACTTGGGATTTAATCAAGTTATGGATAAAAATGTTACAATTTTTCTGGAGATGTCTATTGGGTGCTCCAAGGATCTGTGCTTGTTTATGCTATTTAGCATGGTTAAAACACTACAGTAGTGAATCTTCCTGTGAAGTCATTATTTTAGTGACCCCTCTTCCCCACTGTTTTTCTGGGTTGACTGTTTCATTTTCTAATTGTTATAAACTCCTAATATATGCTTTGATTTTGGATCTTGGTGATCTCTATCTTGATTCTATATGACCTCCAATTTACTTTCTCAATCAGAATTTGGAAAATATAATCTTAATCATCAGTAACATTTGGATCCTCCCTTCTTAATAGCTCTGAAATTTTGTGTTCCTCTTTCCAGTTTTAACATTCTGTATTCCAAGGTATCTTCCAATGCTAATATTCTTATGTTCTAAGGTTACTTCTAACATTCTGTATTCCAAAGATCTTTTCTGCTCTGCCATTCTGTATTCTAGGGTCCCTTCCAGCTCTAACATTCTGTGTTTTAAGTTCCCTCCCTGCTCAGACATTCTATTTTCAAGAACCCTCTCAGTTCTGACATTCTATATTCTAAGGCTCTTGACAGTTCTGACATTTTCTGTTCCAAGATCCCTTCAGGTCTGAAATTCTGTTTCCTAAGGTCCCTCTCAGCTCCTAAAGTCTTCGTTGTATGATTTCATTTAGTTCTCACATTCTACATTCTAAGGTTTTCTTATATAGGTGTTTTCCTTTCCCTTTGATTCTGTGTATATTTCACTTTCCTCTTTTGGAATATATTTTTCTCTTTCCTATTTTTACAAATCTCTGTAATCTTCAAAACCAGTTAAGTCAACTTTCTTCCATAAACCTCCCTAAACCACTCCAGTACACATTTACCCCTTCTTCCCTCTCTATCTACTTCTCTAACATTTGCCATCTCTTATCATCGATTGAACCATTCTTTTGTACTGTCTTATGTTATCTTTATTAGTATCTCAAGCTATTATTTATATTTGTATTGACTTTCACAGAATTACAAAGTACCTTATACTCATGATCTCATTTCATTCTCACAACAGACCTGTGAGGTACTATTTTATAGTCAAGGAAACTGAAGGTCAGAGAGATTGAGTCATATGCATATATAGTCATTAAGTTTATGGTCTTTTCTCCTCAAGCAGATTATGATCTCCTTCAGGACAGGATCTTTATTATATATGTATTTGTATCTAAGACAGTTCCTGGCACAATCTCTTACATTCATTAGTTGTTAATTAGATTTAATTCAATAAAACTTTATTAAGCACCTTCTTGTAGAGCCCTGTGTTAGGTAGGCACTGGATCAGATGAAGATACAGTCCATTCCCTCACAGAACTCCAAACAGAGTCAAAGAAGGCCACATATATACTGATTTCAATATACCAAAGAGAAACTAATTTAAATTGGCAGATGAACTTATTTCTCATGATTCCAATAACAACCTCGTGAGTTGTGGAGCTGAGAAAAATTCATCACCTGGTGATCCCTTTTCTGGTCAAGAACCTCTTTGCACTTAGCCAGGCTGGTCCTCAAATGACAGACATTTCATTGCAAGGCCCATAACTGAAGCCTTCCAGAAACTTGTGTCTTTGACACAGACTTCAAGAATTTGGGGTAACCTCTAAACCATGATGGGGCATCTGAGGAGGATTTCAGTGCAGGGACACACCTCTATACCTGCATTATACAATAACTCAATAAGTAAGTTAGAGAGATTGCAAACCATGTGGAAGAGAGGAAGAAGGTCATTCCTGATTGGGTTGAGGAGGGAAAGCCTCACAGTGAAGGTAGCACCTGAGGTGGGCTTTGAAGAAAGGGCAAGGTGTCAACAGGCAATAGTGTGGGTGGGCAGACAAGCATGTGGATACAGGAACCTCTCCTTGAGTTCCACAGTGATGTGAGACTGAAGCTCAGGAGAGAAGTTAGGCTTAGAGAGCTGGGGGAGGAAAGCCCATCAGTGAGCAACAACTGAATCAGAACAAATGAGAGCTTGTGTGGGACAGGAGCATTTCTGCCAGGGGACTGCTTACCCAGAGGTAACAAGTTTTCTGATGCATTGATATAAGCGACAGAGTCAAAGTGCCTGAAGTCCTTTTCCTTAGCCTGGAGGGACAGGAAGATGAGACAAAACAAAGCAAAACACATTATTATTACCATATCAGGAAAACTCAGTGGGCTTTAGGGCAATATTCTGTGGAAAGTTATGACTTATTAAGTATAGCAGAATTATTGTGAGATGATTAGCTATGATGGACTCAGCTCCTCTCAGCACTTCAGGGATCAAGAACAATTCTGAGGAGAGACTAGGTGGTGCAGTGGATAGACTGGCCCTGGAGTCAGGAGTACCTGAGTTCAAATTCAGCCTTAGACACTTAATAATTACCTAGCTGTGTGACCTTGGTCAAGCCACTTAAACCCATTTGCCTTGCAAAAAAAACAACCTTAAAAAAAAACAATTCTGAGAGATCTGTGATAGAAAATGCCCTTCACATCCAGAGAAAGAACTAGGGAGTTTGAATGCAGAACAAAGCATACTATGTTCACTTTTAAAGACTTCTTTTATGTTTTCTTTTCTATTCTTTTTCGTGGTTTTCCCCCTCTTTAGTTCCAATTCTTATTTCACAACATGACTAATATGGAAATATGTTTTTAAAAAGTATAATAGAACTTTGGTATAGTCTACTACGAATCTAATTACTCTCCTATTCATATCTATAGAGGTCATTGCACTCAGTGTAAAATTTGGAAAGTCTGAAAAAAGACAGGAGGGGAGATGACACTGGCTGAATTGTAGAAGATAGAAAATTAAGAATTCTGGACTGCTGAATTTAAATCTTAACTTTGCCATTTATTACCTGTGTGACTCTGAACCAATGGCCCCCTTCTTCTCCTTGGCTAAACAAACCCATCCACATGCTCCTTCAATCCCAAATCATCTCATCCCATCTTTGCCAGATTATTCCCTCTCTCATTCCTACCTTCTTTTAAATCTTCAGTCTTTTCCTACCTACTAGCCTCTTCTCTGCTGCCTACAAATATGTTCCTGTCTTCCCCATCTTTAAAAAAAAATAAACCATTTGATATGATAAAGCCAACTGGCTAGCATCTTATATCTTTCTTCTTTCTTTATTATATTTCTTGGGAAATCCAACTGTACTCTGTTGTTCTCTTCTCATCTACACTATCTGAATCCCTTCATAGTTTATAAAATTTTGTAGATTGCAATTTATAATGTGCTACATGGTACTAAGAATTTGTGCTTGGTCCTGTGCTATGACTTGGACTGAGGCAGGAGCAGAATGCTTTATCAGATTTGTAGGCGACCCTAAGCTGGGAGGGACAGCTAATACAATGATGACAGAGCTAGTAGCCAAAAAAGGTTTTGATAGGCAAGAGCACTAGGCTGAATCAAAGAAGGATCAACTTCATAAGTACAAGATAGGGCAGGATGGTTATCAGTTTGTAAAAAATTTGGGGGTTGCAGTGGACCACAAACTCCATGTGAGCCAACAATATGGTGGGACAGGGCAACCCAAAAAGTTAATGCCATCTTGAGCTCCATTAAGGGAGGGTCACCTTCCAGGAACCAGAAGATAACAATGGCCAATTGCAGCTTACTCTGGGTAGGGATCAGTTCTGAGCAGTTCAGTTTAAAGACATTGACAAACTCACGGACCTCTGGAGCAGTGCTACCAGGATAGATGGGGAAGGGTCCATGTCACATGAGGATTAGTCAAGGGGAGAGAAGGCTAGGGTGAACACCAGAGCTGCCTTTAGTGTTTGAAGATCTGTTTTATGGAAGGGGGGATTACACTTGTTTAGTTGGGCCCCAGATGCCAGAACCAGGAGCAGCAGGTTAAAAAGTTATAAAAAAAAGGCAAATTAGTTTTGTAGTCAGGAAAAACTTCTTAACAATAAGAACTGTATAAGAGTAGAATGGACCACTTTGTGGAATAGTGGACCCCTTCATGTGTGGAGGTCTTCATGACAGGGCTGGAGACTTTAGTGACATTATTATTATTACTAAAACTGCCACTATTATTCCTGTTATTATTATTATTATTATTATTATTACTATTCTTATTATTAATTGGGATTCCTTTAGGTTATAGGTTAGGCAAGATAGTTTCCTCTAAATAAAATTCTTTTATTCTGTGAAATAAATATTATATTATATTATTATATTATATTATATTACATTGTATCACTGGATCCTCACAGTAGGTATCCCAGGGAGAAGACAATCATCACCTTTATTTCATAGAAGAGATGAGTAGATAACCAGTGGATAGAATGCCAGTTCTGGAGTAAGGAAGACTCATCTTCATGGGTTCAAATCTAGCCTTAGACATTTATTAGCTGTGTGATCCTGGGTAAGTCACTTCACTCTGTTTTGCCTCACTTTCCTCATCTACAAAATAAGCTGGAAGAGGAAATGGCAAACTACTCCAAAGAGTGCAAAGAAAACCCAAATAGAAGAGTTGGATATAACTGAAAAATGACAATTCAACAGCAACATTTTGCACCAGAGGAAACTGAAGACCAGGACAGTTATCTGATGTGCCCACCAAACAATAAGCAGTAGACCCAAAAATAGAGTTCAGACCTCCAAAATCTCAGCCCACAACTTATTCTGTGGCACCACAAAAAGGACTAGCCAAATGAAAGAGATTTTTCTTAGGATCAGAGTGTAATGTTGGCAGAGGCTGTAAGAAATAGTTTTACTTACTTTTGCAATCTTTTGGCCACTGATATTCACATTACACAAATCTGTAGGTCTCTTTACATTGTGGTACTTCAGCTGGAAAAAATAAACAACAGTTAGTTCTTTTCATTACCATTCAGAACAAGAGAGTTTTTTTTATTCACTTTATTCACTGGAGGCCCTTTCCAAAATGCCAATTGTACTTAAGCAATGTCATTTAGCCAGTTGCAGTATACAGAGCAATCATTTGGAGTTTTGCAAAATAAAAACTGCCCAAACCTCCCAGATAGAGATAGAAAAACACAGAATATGGAATATTAAAACTGGAAGGTACTTAGAGGTCATGTAGTCAAGTCTTTTCAATGCAGTTCAATTTAATTCAGCAAGCACTGAGGCAAAAACGAAATATTCCCTGCCCTCATGGAGTTTCCATTCTCCTGGAGGGGTAGAATTTGTACACAGCTAAGTGCCAATTTGGGGAACAATCTGCAGGTTGCTATGTCTGTGACACAGAATGTGTGGAGGAAAGTAGTATGATATAAATATGGAAAAGTTTGCAGAGGGGCTTAAAAAGTTAGGGTGAGGAGCTTATCTTTTTGCCCAGACATAGCAGGAGATTACTGAAAGTCTTTGACCTCTGTCTCAGGAATCTGAATTTGAGAGGTGAGAGACTAGAGGCATTAGATTACCTTAAGTAAGCTACTAAATTCTCTATTTTTTGGTTTTTACAAGGTAATGGGGTTAAGTAACTTGCCCAAGGTCACACAGCCAGGTAATTATCAAGTGTATGAGGTTGGATTTGAACCCAGGTCCTCCTGACTCCAGGGCTGGTACTCTATCCACTGCAACCCCTGGCTGCCCCTGCTATTGCAATTTTCAATGCAATAGGTGATAAGCTAAGTTAGAGAAGTGAGAGAAGGGTACCAATGGGAGGAATAACATAAAAGGATGACTGATAACTGATGGAATGTGGGGGATAAGGAAAAGAGAAGAATCAAGGAGACCTCTTTTTTTTTTAGGTTTTTTTTGCAAGGCAAACGGGGTTAAGAGGCTTGCCCGAGGCCACACAGCTAGGTAATTATTAAGTGTCTGAGACCAGATTTGAACCCAGGTACTCCTGACTCCAAGGCCAGTGCTTTATCTACTATGCCACCTAGCCGCCCCAAGGAGACCTCTTGAAAGATAAAACTAGAGAATGGAAAGATAGTGGAGTCTTCAATTGATTGAAGGTCATCTGAAAGAGGATTGGGGTGGGAGATGGGGAAAATTATCTTGAGTTCTAACTTGGACACCTTGAGTATATGATGCTAATGGGAAATTTATTAGTAGCAGATAGTTGGTGCTGTAGGACTGCAGTTACCCCCTAAATGCACCCTTTTCTCCAAATGTTACTATTTCTATTTTTGATGCTGTTGTTCAGTTATTGAGATATGTCTGACTTTTTGGTTCTCTTGGCAAAGCCACTGGATTGGTTTGCCATTTTCTTTTCCAGCTCATTTTATAGATGGGGGAATGAGGGCAAACAGAGTTAACTGACCTGCTCCAGGACATATAGCATGTAAGAGTCTGAGGCTAGATTTGAACTCAAGAAGCTAAATCTTTCTGACTCCCGACCTGGTGCTCTATCTAATGTACCACTTAGTTGCCCTATTTCTATTTAGAGTACTACTATCTTTTCAGTCACCCAGTTTAAATTCTCAGCATTATCTTTGACTCTTTTTCTCCTTCACCGTACTCCTTCCATATAATCAATTGTGAAGATTTGTTGATTCTGCTTCCTTATCTCTCACATCTCTGTCTTCCTCTGAAAATTTGAGCGTTCCATAACTTCTCACTTCCTTACACTTGTGGGAGACTTCTAACTGGGCTCATAGCTTGTGGTCTTCCTCCTCCCCACCCTAATTCATTCTTAACACAGGTGCTAAAATAATCTCTTTAACCAAAAATAATACCATGTCACTCTTTTATGGAAGAATCATCATTGCTTTTAGAACAAAGGTTCTTAACTGGGGGTCCATGGATCCCCCAAGAGGTTCATGGACAGAGTCTAAAGGGTTAGTGAATTTGTTTTTGTAATACTTTGATAATTGTACGTCAATTATAATTGATTTCCTCTTCATCCTACATATTTTATTTTATGCTTTTTAAAGCATTACTCTGAGAAGGGAGCAGCAGCTTTTCACCAGACTGACTACCAAAGGGCTTTTATTTCTAAGATAAATGATGATCTCAGTATGACACATAAAGACCACAATCTGACTTTAGCCACCTACTAGACTTCTATATTTCTTCATGGACTTTACATTTCAGCCAAACTGCCCAACTCTGAACTCAGAAGCCATCTCTGGCTTCTGTGTTTTGGATGAATTGTCTGTTACACCTGGTATGTACTTTATTTTTACCACTACCTCTTAGAATCCCTAACTTCTTTCAAGGTTCAGGTCCTGGTTCCCTTAGTTCTTTGCTCTCTCTCCCTCCTCAAATAATCATTTATATACTTATTTGCTAAATATTATATTCTCACCATCCCTTCCCCATGTAAGCTTTCTGAACAATTTTTTGTTTTATATTTATCTTCCCATTATATTTATTTGCCCATTTAATATCAAGTAGACACTTAATAATGTTCATTTTTCCTGGATTAGAACATTTTTAATGTGTTATGGACGCCTCTGGCAGTCTGGTAAAATCCCTTCTCAGAATGTCTTTAAACATGTAAAATAAAATAAGTAAGATTAAAAAGAAACTAGTTATACCAAAACATAGTTACCAAAATCTTAAAATATATACACAAGTTCACAGACCTAAGTTAAGAACCTTAAAATAGGGAGAGTTTAAGATTGGATACATTTTAGGAGCTGATGAAAGAGCACAGAGAGACAAAAAGGTGTGAAGTATAGAGTCTTGGGAGACTGCCAATTTATTAGGTGGTAGATGGATGATGATAGAGTGAAAGAGGAACAGTCAGGCAGATAGGAAGAGAACCAAAACAAAAAAAGTGGTTTAAAAAGGAGGAAATTGAGACCAGTTAAGAAAAGGAGTTTGCCCAATATTACACCCAATCAGAAAAGTACTGGAACTAAATGCTAATCTAATATCAGGTAGATTAAGTCTTTTCCACTTTATCCTGATGCCTTTCCCATAGCTTTCCATATTAATTGAAGACCTCTCTACATCTAGTTATTAGCATGACTAAAAATAGAAGGCCAATAGCCATCCAGAAGGAATTTATTTGGACCTAAAGACTGTTCATTTATTCATTCATTCAATATTTGTTGAATACAACTGGCACAGATATCTAGTCAATAGGTACAAGGCACAAAAATCTCAGAATTGGAAGAGACATTACAGGTTATAAAATACTTGAGAGTCTACCTGCCAAGACAAATCCAGAAACTATATGAACACAATTACAAAACACATTTCCATACAAGAATATAGAGGGAATTAATTGAAAAAATGCAAAGCAAGGTAGACTAGTCAAATTATACTATAACATATTGATGATCAAAACTGTTTAGTAATGGCTAAGAAACAGAGTGATGGATCAATGGAAAAGAAATAGTAGTAAATGACTTCACTAATCTACTGTTTGATAAACCCAAAGACTCCAGTTTCTAGGTTAAGAACTCACTATTTGACAAAAACTGCTGGGAAAACTGGAATGTATAGACCAATATCTCATACTTTATACCAAGATATGATTTAGACATAAAGGGTGATACCATAAACCAATTAAGAGAATAAGGAGTAGTTCAACTGTTTGAACTATGGAAAGGGGAGGAGTTTATGACCAAAGAAGAGATAGAGCATATTATAAAAAGCAAAATAGGGGCAGCTAGGTGGCACAGTGGTAGAGCACCAGCCCTGGAGTCAGGAATACCTGAGTTCAAATCTGGCCTCAGACACTTAATATTTACCTAGCTGTGTGGCCTTGGGCAAGCCACTTAACCCCATTGCCTAGCAAAAACCTAGAAAAAAAGAAGCAAAATAGATAATTTTGATTATAGTAAATTAAAAAGATTTTGCACAAATAAAATCAATGCAACCAATATTAGAGGGAATATAGTAAGCTGGGAAAATTTTCACAGCTAGTCTTTCTGAAAAAGACTCATATCTAAAACATATAAAGAGTAAAAGTCATTCCCCAATTGATAAATGGTTAAAAGATATGAAGAATCAGTTTTCAGATGAAGAAATTAAAGCTATCCATAGTCATATGAAAAAATACTCTAGGTAATTATTAATTAGAGAAATGCAAATTAGTAGGCAGCTAGATGGTACAGTGAATAGAGCACCAGCCTCAGAGTTGGGAAGACCTCAATTCAAATCCAGTTTCAGTCATTTGAAACTTACTGTGTGTGATTTTGGGCAAGTAACTAAACCCCACTGTCCTACAAATAAAAAGGAAAGAAGGAAAAAGAAAAGATAAATGTAAATTGAAACAATTCTGCACACCTATCAGACTGGCTAAGATGACAAAAAAAGGAAAATGATCAATGTTGGAAGGGATGTGAGAAAACTGGGACACTAATGCACATTGGTGGAGTTATGAGCCAATCTAACCATTGTGAAACACAATTTGGAACTATGCCCAAAGGGCAATCAAACTTATTGCACCATTACCCTTCAGAAAAGTCTGAAAAGACATATGAATTGATGCTGAGTGAAATGAGCAGAACAGAACACTGTACACATTAACAGCAAAATTGTGTGATAATCAGCTATGATGGACTTAGTTCTCAGCAATATGTTAAGCATTCATATATATATATATATATATATATATATATATATATATATATATATATATGAATATAGCCTATCACAGATTCCTCAGTATCATGGAGAGGGGGAGAGGTAAGGGGAAAAAAAAGATGAATGCTGAAAACTATCTTTGCATGAAATTAAAAAAATAAAATAACAATTAAATTTTAAAAGAAGACAAGAAAAGACATCACAGGTCTAGTTAATTAAATTATGTTTTATCACTACCCAAGAAATGATCATACTATCTCTGTTTGTAGACATCCAGGGACAGGAGGTTGCCATATCATAAAGCAGTCCATTCTGTTTTGGAAGAGTTAATTGTTAAGAAGTTCCTCTTTTTATTGAGCTAAATTCCATCTCCCCTTAACTTTTCAATTCCATAAACATGTATTAATTTTAGGACCTTGTGCTTAGCTCTAAGACTACTTCTATCTCCAGCCCTGATCCCTCTTCTCAGCTCTAGTCACATATCTTCAATAATTTACAGAAAATTTTCACCTGCATGTTTCACAGGTACCTCAAACTCAACATATCCAAGGCCAAATTTATTATCTTTTAAAGTCATTATTATAAATTTTATAACCATCCACAAGAATAAATAAAATTAAATGTAAAACAGTAATTAAAAATATATATGTATCATTAATATAGAAAGCTCAATGTTTTAAGAAAAAACAAATACATGAAAAATAACCCACTAAGAACCTGTCTACCTCATATTTTCTTCTAAATTCATTTGATATTTTTGTTTACTATTCCATGTAAGGAGAAGTGGTCAGTTTATTCATTGATCAAGATGATGAATTTTCTAATCAAATATTAAAATTACAGGATACATTTGTTTGGTGATATCTAAGGGGCACCTTCCCATGAAATACAGACATGCCCATTGGGATCTTTCTGATAGCATACAAGGAGTTCAATCTGATTCATGGACAGATTCAGGGAGAATGACCTCTCATTGTAGAACTCTCCCTCTACATGGTAGAATCATCGTTTTTGCTCACTTTCACTCTTGGATTTCTTTTTATTAGAGTATACTTGTGTTATTGAAGGAGTGAAAGAAGGAACCTATACTCATGTACAATTTTTACCTCCCAGGAATAAGTGATGATAACATACAGCAGAAGCACGTGGCAAAGAAGGACATAGGTTTACACTTGGCTTGAGAGGAAACTATGATAAAACTATGATGGCTATCTGTACAGGTTTTTCTCAGTGGCCCAAGAGTTTCAAATTTCTGATCACATTTTGTCTTTCTAGTTACTTTTCTGACTACAGGTTGGAGATCTTAGAATGGACTTTTCCAGTCTGTAAGATGATGGTAATTGGGACATTGATAAGAGTATCTGCAAAAACACATAGCATTGAATGTAGATATGGCTTGAGAAGAAAAATCTTGAGTAATTTCCCTGTTTCTGGAATTATTTTAGTAACCCAATTTGGCAATAAGACCCAGATTCTCTCACTCTATAGGGTTGTTAACTTGATATCGGTAAATTTATTTCTTCAAATATTTTGATAACTATATTTCAACATAATTGTAATAAAATCAATTTTATTTTATGCATTAAAACATTATTCTGAGAAAGGGTTGAGATTGCTTAAGGAGTCCAATACACAGACCCACATTAAGAAATTGCATCTGAGAGAGAGAAGGAGCTTTCCCAATGCATCATGATTGTTGGACAAAGAAGAGGCTCCTCTGCCAAGTTTCTGCACAGTTTCCTACTTGAAAAGAAAGCTAATGAATTACTTAAAGTAGTGGAACGCCAGAAGGAAGGGGATTGCTTGATCAGAGGCCTCCAGAGTATGCTTATTTTTCAGGAGGAGAGTAAACCATAAGGTGGTGCTAGACCTCCATCAATGACCCCAAGAGAAAAGGGTTTTCAATGGAATGTCCAGATTGAATCACCATTAGGCAAAAAAACTATACCAAAGGGATACAGAGGCACTCATTGTAGAATGGATTCTTTGGAAAGAACTTTGAAAAGCTGAAGGAGGAAAGAGGTTAGAACTGAAGGCAGAGATCTCACTTCAGGGAAATGCAGAAAAAAGTGAGAATTTTGCAGTTATTTGGTTAGGATAGACATTGTTTTTTTATTTCAGTGAAATGACTGTTATGTCAGGATAGTCTGGCTCTTAGAAAGCAATTAAAGGTGTTCAAGGAATACCTTGCCACGAAGAATTAAGTGTTTCTTTTAAAAATCACAGAAATAAGTAAACATGAAAGAAAAAAAAAAAGATGGCTATGAAGAGGCAGACAGAGGGGAATCCTGACCAGTGTCAGTCAAAAAATATTTAAGAGTCTCCTGTCTAGTGGACCCTGGACTAAGTATGACACTTCAGTCAGTGAGAGACTGTTTCAAGAATAATGAGATACTGAGAGATCTGCTATGGACAATGCCATCCATATCCATAGAAAAAGCTATGTAGAGTAAAGCATACTATGTTCACTTTTTCAAAATTTCTTTTATGGTTTTTTTCTTTCACATGTTCCCTACCCCCAATAGTTCTAATTCCTCTTTCACAACATGATTAATATGGAAATATGTTAAACATGTACAACTTTTACCAGACTGTTTGCCACATGAGGAGGGGGCAGGGAAATGAGGATGGTAGAAAAATGTGGACTCCATAAACTTGCATATAGTTGAATGTTGAAAAAATACCTTTGCATGTAATTGTAAAAATAAATGAAATTTCAATTAAAAAGTGAGATTATATAAACCAAAATTCTATGAAAATTCCATCTATTTCCTTTCACTACTCTGATGGCTCTGTAGTCTCAGCCATGGAGTCCTACCCCTACACCTAAGTCCTACTCCCAGTTCTACCCCCAAGGTGCAGATCACACCTATCCATGCCTTCTCATCCTATAAGATTCTTGTTTATGTTTTCACATAAATTCTCACCAGGGTGTGGGAGGCAAACTCCTGTAAGTCCTGTGATGCTTGTTACTGAAGAGTCAGATGGACAAAGAAAAGCATCATCCACCTAGTAGATGATGTTACATGTCTTACAGCCATCAATCTCAAATTGGAGAAAAGGGTCCAATATTCATTGATAGAAGAAATTTCCTTAAGGACTTTCCTTTGTCAAGGAAGTCATAGGTCCAGACCCCATCTAATTTTTTAAATAGCAATAACATCTATTATTATTCTAAGAAGTTGGCATCCTCCCTTTACATATCTTGAAAATCATAGTTCAGTGTTTTAAAACTGTATTGTTTATTGATTTAATTCAGCTATTCTTCAATTGTTATTTTCTTTTAATGCTATTTCTACCTCCTTATAAGAACATGTTAGATGGTGGAGTCAAAATCAAAATCACTCTTTTTTTTAATGGCAAAAAGTTTGTCTTTTTAAATGAAAGTTTTGACAGAAGAAGAAGAAGAAGAAGAAGAAGAAGAAGAAGAAGAAGCAGCCTAATATAGTGGATAGAAAGTGAGTCTCAGCATCTAAAAGACCTGAGTTCAAGTTCTATGATATAAACTAATGTTTGACTGTTCAAGTTACTTAACCATTCAATGACTCTCAGACCACTCTCTGAGAATAAGATACACAACAGCTGCTAATCTGCTTTGAGAAGTGAGTTTCTTTACCGGAACCTCCTTATACCTATGAAATCACAGATCCAGAGCCTGGACTTAGTATTGATTTTTTAAAAAGTTGTGACAATTCTTCTTCATTTTTCATTTGTCTACTTTCTCTGTATAGGTCCATCTTTAAATGTTCTTGATGTGATCTGGTTTCATTGGATCTCTTACCAAGCATTCTGCACATTTATTTTTCCCTTTACTGCTTCTTTTTGTTTTATGAGGCAATATTACTTAATATTTTGCATCCTTCCTCCTTATTTGAGAGTGTATATATATATATATATATATATATATATATATATATTCTAAGTCAGTTGGCTAAAAGGTCAAGAATTTTATAAAACGTTAAGTCTGACCTTCTCATTGTGGCATCTGATTTACATTGGTTAAATTCCCTCAAGAGTTGTGGTAATCTATACCTGTGCCTGATCTTTTGTCCATTTCTTATTTAAATAGGTTATTTATAGACTACCTAAATAGGTTAGTTTACAGAGATCCTACATATAACAACTAGTTCAAAAATAGAAAGAAAAGACCTTCACATTCCCAAAAGGGAGAAATTGATTAAGGAGACTCTGAACAATTGATTTGCCCCAACAAAGTTTGGGTTATATAAGGCAGGAAACAGAGACGATGAATTGTTAAAGTATTAAACCAAATATTAAGAAATGTCTTCACTTTGTTGACATTTTAGAATTGAAGTATCAGCCATAGCTCATGTCCATTTATAAAGCAATACTTTCTAGGGGAGCAGTTGAGAGCAATCTTTAAGGAATGTGATTTCTGATAGTAGGGAAGAGAAATAGCTATGGAGGAGAATATAACTCTTGAGAGAGAAATTTTCTTTGTCTCTTCAGTTGTGTGGAGGGCAACCTTCTCTCCATCTCACTATGGCATCTTATGGCAAAATGATTTGCCTAGTGGGAGACACCATATTTTTCAGGTGCAGCCCTAGTCAACCAAAGAATGAGACTAGGGAATCTTTGCAAGTAGAGAAAGAGTGAGCTCTGGCAGTTAAGTACAGGGAGAGATAGGTCCAGAAGTCCAAATGAGTTCACCTGCACTGATGCTGTGCCCATGCACTTAGACTGAGGGCAACATGAAAAGAAGGAGGACTTCAGAGTTCTGAAGAATATGAAATCATTTGATCATTAACTTATTTAGATAGGAAAATAAAAGATTAGAAATTGAAAATCAAGGAACCTTGAAGTTTAGAGCTTATTGATAGTAATTGGGCAATGCCATTCTTAAAATACAAATTCCCTTGAAACTATTAGCTAAATTTGGGGACAAAGCCCAATCTACACAACACTTCTCTAAGGACAGTGTTCTAACAGAATCCCATACTGATATTGATTTACATGATGATGCCTTTGCAAAGCTTCTGAGAAAATGATCACAACAGTTATACAAGCTGGCTGGTATCCAGTGCTTCTCTTCATTCCTTATACTGATGATCCTCTTCCATTAATCATGCACATGAAGGGATATGCAGGACTAAAATCCTGGGCTTTGAGCCAGAGGCTAAACCCAGAAGCAAAGTCTATAAGGAAGAAGAAACCATTACCAGACCGGTTCTTAAACTCTGAGTTCACACCTGGGGAGCCTCCTGCTCAAACCAAACTACAAAGATAAATACCAGAATCAAACAAAATATTTACAGTGAAGTCAATGACACTAAAATGAAATGGCAACTCAATTTCTAGGAAATTGAATGCCAGACACAAAATGGCAAATAAAGCTAGAATACTCACTTTCTCTAGTATACATATTAAAATTGAAAAGGCATAGAGGAGACAAGCATGTCCCTTATGCATGGATAACATGTAAAAATCATAAAGTGATTCATATTTTTAAAATATAAGATCCAGTGCTACTGGGTCTGTACAGAAATTGGCACTCTGATACACTGTTAGAATCTTAGGAATAAGTCACAGAAGTGACTATAGCCCTTAACCTAGTGTTCCATTGCTAACTTTTGGACCCCCAAAGGAAAGAATAGCTGATTTGTGTATAACTATTTCATTTTATAATAGTGAGAAATCAGAAATAATGTATATTCCAAAACTTGAAAAATGTCTGAATAAATTATAATATATTAACAACAGAGTACATAAAATGTTAACTATAAAGCATACAAGGAAATATGGAAAAACTGATTTGAAAAAATGGAAAGTAAAATCAGAACTTAGAAAGGTGACTACATGAGAAATGAAAGAGAAGAGAAGGAAGGAAGCTAAGGACAGAGGCAATTTAGAAAGACTGAAAGAGAAATTGACTAATTTTTTTTCTTTTATGTTCTTTGCTAAATAGTTTTATTAAATGCTAAGGGTTTTTTTGTTGTGAACATTTAGACCCTAAAGGATCTAGACAGTTTCTAATATAGACAGATGCAGTGAAAGCTGCTTTTAGGAGAATTTTTATTTTTTTCCCTTAATTTCTATATTTTATTTTATTTTCCCCCCAGTTACATACAAAAACAAGTTTGATAAATTTTATTTTGAAATACTTTCAACATCAAAAAGTATAAAGAACAGAACAATGAATATAATTTTTAAAACCCTAGAAAAATCAGCAAATTAAAAAATAAGAACTATATAAAATATGTATGCATATGTGCATATATGTATGTGTATATATGCATCTTCTACATTGCAGGGCTGTTGTCAGGATGAAATAAGATAGTATCTAAAAAGCTCTCAGCTCAGAGCCTAGAATAATAGTTGCTGTACAACTCCTTTCCCTTCCCCAAAATAGAAATTCTGAAAATCAAAGAGGAGATGAACAAAACTGAAAAATTCCAACACTGAATTAATTTTAAAAAAGATTAAACCATTAGCAAGTCTGACTTAAAAAAAGTAAATCAGCAACATCAAAAATTCAAAAAAAGAGAATTCATAACAAATAAAAAAGAAATTATTAGAAACTATTTTGTTTATGTAAAATTTAAATGAAATGGTTGAATATTTACCAAGATATAAAAATCTTGGACCGACAGAACAAGAAAAAGAAAATTTGAATAATCTGATCTTAGAAAGGAAAGTATAAATGCCATAAATGAATTCCCAAGTGTGGGGGGAGATGGATGAGATGTAGGAATCCCTGGATTAACAATCAAATCTTAAATATCCAAAGAATAATTCATTCCCAATATAACATAAACTGATTTAAAAATAGTTTAAAGAAGATACTCTACTAAACTCCATCTATGAAATAAAAAGGTGCTGACATCTAAAGCAAAGAGAATCAAAACAGAAAATTGTAGACCAATATCCCAAATTAATACTCATGCAAAAATATTTTAAATATCAAATTAATAAAGAGACTACAAAAGCTAGGTGGTACAGCAGATTGCCAGACATCTTAAACTCAACATATAGCCAAGCTGAACTCATTCTCTTTCCCCTTTTCCTCTCTCCTGATCCTATCTTCTCTATTTCTGTAGAGGGCTACACCATTTCCTAGTCCCTTAGACTGGCTTCTTCACTTTTATCTGCCATATCCCATCTGTTGCCAAGGTCTGTTGATTTGTCTCTGGAAGACATTCCCTTCTCTCTCTGACATTGTCACCACTCTAAGGCAGTCCCTCATCACCTCTTTCCTATTTCTTTTAAGTTGTTTTATTTTTTGTAAGGCAATGGGGTTAAGTGACTTGCTGAAGGTCACACAGCTAGGTCATTATTAAGTGCCTGATGTTGAATTTGAACTCAGGTCCTCCTGACTTATACTCAAGGCTGGTATTCTATCCACTGCATCACCTAACTGCCCCTCTCATGCCTATTTCAATAACTGTTGATAAATCTGCCTGCCCTAAGTCTTTCCTCACTCCATTTAGCCACCAAAGGGATATTTCTAAAACATAAGTCTGACAGTCACGCCCCTGCCCCACCTCCACCCCCAATTCTATAAACTAAAGTGGCTTCCTATTTCCTCTAGGATCATATACTCTGTTTGACATTTAAGCCTTTCATAATGTAATCCCCTCCTCTTTTCCTGTCTTCTTACACCTTGCTCCCTGTTATATATTATTGGATCCTGTGACATTATTCTCTTGACTATTCCATGAACAAGATACTTCCAGATCTTAGCTTTGAGTATTTTTTCTCAAGGTCCCCTAGACCTGGCACTCTCTTCCTCCTCCACTCTGCCTTTGGACTTCCTTTAAGTCTCAACCAAAATCCCACCTTCTACTAGTTTTCCTAACCACTCTTAATTCCAGTACTTCACCTCTGTTATTTCCTTTTTATCCTGTATATAGTTTGTCTGTACATATTTTTTTTGTTTGTTGTCTTCCTCAATAGACTGAACTCTTTGCTGGCAGGGATCATCTTTTGCTTCTTTTTTTTAAATCACTAATGTTTGGTGTATATAGGTGCTTAGGAAATGTTTATTGACAGAGAAAGATAGATTATTAAAATAAACCAAACTAATAAAATGAGAAAAATTGCCAAAAATCATGTATTCCAGAAGAGATATCCTCCACCTCTAAACCATATGTCCTGGGGAAAAGAGATGATATCCCAGACCTGTTAAATATAAGATTTTCCATAGACTTGTAACAAAGACTTATCGGCCAATTTCCTTAGACATCTGCTTGTTTTAGACTTCAAGCAGCTGATTAACTAAAATTCTGTCCCTTTTCTTCAATGAATATGCATAGGAGAGAATATCACACTTATTGCCTGAATAAATAGCCTTATTACCATTGTTGGGTAAGTTATTTAACCTCTTTGAACCTCAAGTTTTTTCATCCATAATATAAAGAGTTTTCTCAAATAAATGTACCATATCTCAAATATATGGAAAATGTTGTCAAATTTATAAGAATACAATTGATAAATAGTCAAAGAATAAGAAAAGACAGTTTTATTGATGGAGAAATCAAAGCTTAAGAAAAAATGCTATAAATCATTATTGATTAAAGAAATACAAATTAAAACAATTTTGATATATCACTTCATATCTATCAGATTGGCTAAAAGAAAAAAAGAAAAATAATAAATGTTAGAGGGGATGTGGGAAAATTGGGACACTAACACATTTTTGATAGAATGGTGAACTAATCCAAGCATTTTGGAGAGCGATCAGGAATTATGCTCAAGAGCTATAAAACTATGTAATCCCTTTGACCCAGCAATATCTCTTTATACCAAGATAATCAGGAATAAGGAAAAAAGAATCTATATCTTCTAAAATATTTGTAACAGCTCTCTATGTGGTGGCAAGGAACTGAAAATTAAGAGGATGCCCATCATTTGGGAAATAGCCATACAAGTTAAGGTATATGATTGTGATAGAATATTACTGTGCTGTAAAAATGATGAGCAGGTTGATTTTGGAAAAACATGGGAAGATTTGCATGAATAAGGAAGAATGAAATGAAGAGAATCAAGAAAACACTGGATACAGAAACAGCAATATTGATTGAGGAATAACTGTGAACAACTAAATTATTCTGAGTATTGTAAATACTCAAATTAACTACAAAGTATCTTTGAAGGGAGGATGATATCCATCTCCAGGGAAAGAATTGATAAATAGTAGTATGCATAGCATGGTTTTACAAATACAAACACACATACACACACATCTGAATCTATCAAATGGTAGTCTTCTCTAGAGCATGGGGCGGGGAGGAGGAAGGGAGGAAGAAAGACAGTTTGGACCTTAAAATGCTGTCAAAAATTAATTTAAAAAAAAGAAAAGCTCTAAGTGAGCAAGCCTCCATCTACCACCCAACACCTCAAGTATGCTTTCCATGCAACACAAAATGTATTGTCTAAAAGTCAGAATGCAGGGAAAAACATAAGGATTCTAGGTATCCCAGAAGAACATAAAAAGTCAAAAACCTGACCAATAATTCCAGAAATAATGCAAGAAAATTGCCTAAAATTTCTGAACATGGAAAACAAATGGTCAATTGAAATAATCCCTAGATAACCTCCAGGAAAAAAAAACTCAAGAGTGCAAACTTCAAGACACATAGTTGTTAAGCTTGAGGGTTCCTTTGGAAAAACAACAAATTTGCAAGTGACCAGGAGAGAGATCTTTATATATAAAGGAAAGGAAATCATAATATTATAAGATTATTCTGCAGTTATCAGAAAATGCAGGGGAGAATGGAATGTGTTCCAAATACCAATGGATTTGAAGATGCTGCCCAAGGTAAATTACTCAGCAAAAATGAGCCTAATCATAAATGAATAAGGATGGCTATTCAATAATAAGGGGCATTCAAAACATTCCAAGAAAGAAAAACATATCTGAAGAGATTATTTGCTTCTCAATTATCCTACACAACAGACATACAAGAAAAGTAAACAAATTTATTAACCTTGGATGATAACAACAATAAAATAAGAACAAAAAAGACCATCAAGAGACTTCTTTCTAAAAGCTCAGAGGAGACAAGGGTGAAAGCAGAAGATGGTAGAGAAACAGGCCTGAAACATGATAGACTAAACCTCATAATGTCCCACGCACAAGTAAATCAACTACTAAATTTTAGGAGGGTACATAAAAAAGGAGGAAAAGAAGGAGAAGAAAAAGAATATATGATATATCCTATCAAGTCAAACACTAATATTATTAAAGAATCAACTACTAAATTACAAAATGAGAGGGTACATAAAAATGAGGAAAAGAAGGGGAAAAAGAATATATGATTAGCCCTATCAAGTCAAACACTTACAAAGAAAGGAAAATAACTCCTGTAAGTCTCTCAAGAAGAAGGCCTTGAGGAAAAGATCCTATGGCAGAAGAGAAATGTTCTACAGAAGAAGACAGAGACTTTACAATGGTTATTATTTGTAAGGATTTGTAAAGGTGCTTAGAACAAACACTAATCTTACTTCAAAGTGGGAATCAAGAGCTTCTGATACTCAGAAGATTGGGAGGATATGGACCCAAGGAAAAAATTTTGAGGTAAATGAGGGAAAAAATGACCAAAAAGAAGGCAAAGGTCAATAATTAACTGCACCATCAGCGACATAGGAAAATTCCTATAAGTACTATCCACTGTATTACCTGTGGAAACTGATATTTTTAAGAATGTGAGGGAAAACAGAAAAGAAGGGAACTCAGAACAAAATTTTCCATGCAATTACAAAAACTGTTAAGAAAAGAGAAATCAGGGTGGCTAGGTGGCACAGTAAATAGAGCACCAGCCCTGGAATCAGGAGCACCTGAGTTCAAATCTGGCCTCAGACACTTAATAATTACCTAGCTGTGTGGTCTTGAGCAAGCCACTTAACCCCACTACTGCCTTGCAAAAAAACTGAAAAAAAAAAGAGAAACCAAGTTACCTCAAAAGTTTTAATTCCATGGGAATACAAAGACTTGATAAGGACTAAAAAAGCATAAATGCCATAAATCAATAAATAAAAGACTAGAATAGACAAAAGAGAATGATAAATGATGGAGAACAAGGGAAAGAAATACCATTTTAGAAAAAGGTGCAGAAAACTTAAAAATGTTAATGTATAAAATAAAAGGAAGCAGGAGAGGGAGAGAGAACTTGATTATTTAAACTGAGAGGGGAAAAAAGAGGGGGGGGGAATTAAAGAACCAGATAGAAGCATGCAAGAAAAAGGAATAATCAAAATTCCAAAAGCAAGGGAAAGGGAAATAATTAAGAGGACTAGTGGTGCTTCAGGGTGATGAAGCCCATTGATAGAAATAAAGACTCCTTAAAAGAATTAAGCTAAATTAACTGAAGAGACACAATACTGTATTAAAAATGGAAGAAGGCAAAACCTATAATTTGGAGGAAAAAATATCAAAAACAAATGGAGTAAAATATTCACCTAGTTCTCACAACTTAAGAAATTTTCAGTTCCCAATTCTCTCCCTTTCTCCCTCCCTCCTGCCCTTCCTTCATCCATTAAGAAGGTAAGTAATATAATATCCATTATACATGTGAAGTCTTACAAAACACATTTTCATATTAATCATGTACAAAAAAGCAAGAAAAATAAAACAAAATAAAATATGCTTCAATGTGTAACCATAGTTCATTGTCTCTTTCTCCAGAGATAGCATTTTTCATCTTTGGACCTCATATGCAATAAATAAGAATGACTAATTTCACATCAACTATTTCCCAGTTGATCATTTTTACATTATTGCTATTAACTCTGTATAGTGTTATCCTAGTTTTGTTCACTTCACTTTGCATCAGTTCATATAAGTTTTCATGGGTTTTCCTGAAATTATTCTGCTAATCATTTCTTATAACAAAATGGCACTCCATCACAATGATATACTACAACTTGTTCAGCTATTCCCCAATTGATATTCATCTTATCAATTTTCAGTTCTTTGCCACCTCAAAAATATCAGCTATAAATATTTTTGCTCTTTTTTTAGTCTTTTTGAAATATAAACCTAGTAGTAATATTGTTGGATCAAGAGATATATTCAGTTTTATAGCCCTTTGGATATGGCGCCAACTTTTTCTATATTATGGCTGGACCCCATCAACAGTATATTAGTGTAGCTATTTTTCCATATCTCCTCCAGCATGTCATTTTCCTTTTTTGTCATGTTAGACAATCTGATAGGCATCAGGTAATACCTCAGGATTGTTTTAATTTGCTTTTCTCTAATTATTAGTAATTTAAAGCATTTTTTTCATATGTTATTGATAGCTTTGATTTATTCTTCTGAAAACTGTTCTTATTCTTTTTTTTTTTAGTTTCTGCAAGGCAATGGGGTTAAGTGACTTGCCCAAGGCCACACAGCTAGGTAATTATTAAGTGTCTTGAGGCCGGATTTGAACTCAGGTACTCCTGACTCCAGGGTGGTGCTCTATCTACTGCACCACCTAGCCGCCCCTTGTTCTTATTCTTTAAGAATTTTTCAGTAGGGGAATGGCTCTTATTTAATGAAACCCTTTTAAGAAACATTGTTTCTTGGAAAATTTTTTTCCTTCTTTTCTACTTGTCTTCTAATGGACTGTACTACATGTGTGTATGTTTGTATATGTGTGTGTGTGTGTGTGTGTGTGTGTGTGTGTGTGTACAAAGCCTTTTTAATTTCAGATAATCAAAATTATTCATGTTACATCCCTTGATCCCCTCTTTTGGTTAATAGTTTTTCCTTTATACATAGATATGACAGGTAATTTTTTTCATGTTCTAATTAGTTTATAATATCATCCATTATGTCTAAATCATGTACCCATTTTGACCTTATCTTGGTATATAATGTGAAATATTAGTCTATGCCTAGTTTCTGCCAAACTGTTTTACAGTTTTTCTAAACAGTTTTTCTCAAATAGTGAGTTTTTGTCCCCAAAACTTTCATCTTTGGGTTTATCAAGCAGTAGATTACCGTGGTCATTTATTACTGTATATCATATACTGAATCCATTCCATTGATCAACCACTCTGTTCTGTAGTAAGTATCATATTGTTTTTATGATTTATTCTCTGTAGTATTGTTTGAAACCTAATACTGCTGGGCCTCCTTCCTTCATTTTTCCCTCTTATTCTCTTGATAATTGACTTTTTGTTCTTCCAAATGAATTTTTTAAATTTTTTAGTGTTATAATGTTCTATTTTATTCTCCTTTATTGCATTTTATTTCATTTTGATTTTACTTAAAATATGATATTTGTTTGAGTTGGAGGAGAGAAGGTCCCTAGCCAAGTTTTGGCCCAGAATGTAATCATTGGAAAGGCCAGAGAAGAGATAAAATCAATTAAAGATGTGCCAATGCCTCATCATCCCTTTAGGACAGAACTAGAAGGGGAATCTGGCAAAAACCTTGGCTACACCTCAGGTGAAGGCAGTAGAAAATTAAATGCTTATTGTTTTGATTTGAATGTTTATCTTTTTTCATTGATGATTAGGCTAAATTTCACAGGAGAGGGGATTTTGGCTTGCAACTTTAGCTCCTTTACTTTTTAGCTCTTTATGCTTTATTATTCCATTCCTTTCTAAAATTTTTCATGAATATAGAATAATCATATGTTATTCAGATTGGCCTTGAATTCTATTTGAAATTCTCTTAATCACTTGTACATTGTGTTGTTTGCTATTGAAATTGTTAAATGTTAACCACTATGGATTAAGTTTTGAAATGAAGGATTTTTTTTCTGGCAGAAATCTGTGGATTCTCTTCATACATGCTTTGTTGCCCACATTCAGAAGTTTTTGGGCAGTCAAAAATATTTCTTGCACTATAGTATTATATATGGTAATCTTTTCCCACTTTTTCTCTGGGAAACTTGTGATTCATAAGTATATGACATATCTTAGAGACTAGCTGCTTTGGTTTAGTATAGAATAAAAGTATATATATGTTTTGCTTCTCTTCTTCAAATTTTCCTCCATTTCAGTATTTTTGAGTATTAAATTTGTTAATCTCACACATAGATACTACTTTAGAGATATCAAGGAAGTATTTTTTCCTTCTATTCTATTAACTGTGTTTATATTCCACATTGGGAGCTCTATTTTTTTTTACCTAAATCTATATCTAATTTCTTCTTTTATGAATTTTAATTGTCTTTTGAAACTTTTCTGAAGGTTTTGGTTTTGTTTCCTAATCTCTGGAGAATCCACATTAGTAACTATTTCTTTACCCTCCTTCATATATATATATATATATATATATATATATATATATATATATATATATATAATATTTGCATATGCTTTGGTTTCTCTTTGAAGTTTTACTTTTGTTCTTCCTCCTTCTGTCCTTTGTTTAGCTACAATGTGATGCAAAGGCTTTCCTTTGAATGGCTGGAGAGAACCAACACATGCTGTTTTTTGTTTTTTGAGATGGAGAAGATATTTGAGTAGAATTATGGCGACTTTAGTATCTATTCTAAAGTATGACCCCACTCACAAGGCTGAAATTTTCTTGTGGACACTGGAGGGGGGGAAGGTGCTGGGTGAATACTCTTACCTATTAAAATTTTTCTGTCATTAATTCATACAGTTTTTTACTACTCTATATTCATTGCATCAATCCTTTCTAAGGTTGAAAATTTGAAAAGGTTTGTAGCATCAATATAACATCTTTCTGTTCACATGATTTTAATTCTTTTTTTACATTTCAAGGTTTTTTTCCCTTTTTCAGGTTTTAATATTTTATGTTCTATTTAAGATCCCTTCTATTTTTTGACATTCTATGTTTTATGTTCTAGGTTTAACATTCTACGGTTTTTCCATGATTCTATAAGCAGAATAAGACATGTACACACATAACTGCAATGTGATTCACTAAGAATTTTATAAATAGTGATAATGAAAATGACATTTGTAAAATGCTTTAAAGTTCACATCAATCTGCTGTTGAACATTTGGCTTTTTCAGCCTATACAAAACACATTACAATGCAATCCTGATCTCAGAAACCAGGGTCAACATGGACATATGATAGGGGCTCCTGGCTCTCTTCTCCAGAGATAAAAGCAAATAGAATCACATATAAATAGCAAGAGGAGCAAGGGGTTAAGACCTAGATTACTATTGCTATGTGAAAAGCTTCTTTGAGCCTTACCTCATAATTTTTCATATTATGAGGCAGTCCTAGCCAAGGTAAACCTTTCTACTTATACAAATGACAACCTTCCATCCTATCTTCTCCCACACATTACCCTCTCCATCTTCTCCTCTCTCACTTATCTCCATTCTCTCTTTCTCTACTGACTGCTTCTCAACTGCCTGAAAACATACCTCCATTTTTTCTCCATCCTCGAATAACTCTCACTTGGTCCCTCCATCCCCACTAGCTGCCGTGCCATCCCTTTATCTTTTCTCTTTTTTTGTCTAAACTCTTTGAGAAGGTCATCTCTAATCAATGTCTCTACTTCATTTCCTCCTATTCTCTTTTTAATTCTTGTCTGGTTTCTAACTTTATCATTCAGTCAAAAAATTCTTCATCCAAAGTTACCAGAGATCTCTTCAATTGTCAGGTCTAATGGTCTTTGTGCAGTCGTTATCCTTCTTGATTTCTTTGTAATCTTACACTGTCCATCACCCACTTCTTAAAACATTCCTAGGTTTTGACCACAGTATTCTCCCTTGTCCCTTGCTAGGTTTTCCTCTAGGTCATGCCTGGTACAGGTGGATGTCCTGGGTCACCTTCTTCTATTCTTCTTCTGTACTATTTCATTTGGTGATCTCATCAATTCCCATCGTTTCAATGATCATCTCTATGAGGATGATTCTCAGATCTATTTATTTAGCCCTAATCTCTCTCCTAAATTCAATACTCACCTCTCCAACTACCTATTAATTAGACAATCTCACACTGTATGCTATAGACATCTGAAACTCAACATGTCTAAAATTGAACTCATTACTTCCTACCCACCCCCCAAAGTCTCCCTATCTATAGCCTGTTTGTGCAAGCTATTTCCTCCTTTAGAATATGCATTTTTCAGGAGCAAGCAAGGACAGTCTTTTGCCTTTCTTTGGATCTTTGGTACAATACCTAAAACATAGCAAGAATTCAATAAATACATATTGACTTACTGGTGATATGGATATGGATCTCAATCGAGACTCTTATTGGTGATCCTGGGAAAATCACTTTTTTCTCTTGGAATGGTTCCTTATCTTGGAACTGTTGTGAGTGGTAAATAAATATCTAAAGGGTTTTTCAGATTATCAAGCATGATATTACTCTCAGTTATTGGTAGTAGTATGTGATGACTCTAGTGACATAGCTAATAAGGATCAGAGGAGAACATTAAATTCAGGTTCCTTCTGATTTCAAGTAGATTCCCTTTATAGATACTCCAAAGCACTTTGGTTTGTTAACTCCCATATGTACTTTTCATGGAACACGGTGTGCTATAATTATCTACTCTGGTATCTTTGTCCTACTAGAACATAGGCTCCAAGACAGCAAGGAACCATACTAGTGACTAGCTTTAGATCTTCCTCAATGTATGGCTCACTGTACAAATTAGGCATTTTTTTAAGTTTTTGGATGTGGGGGCAGTGAGGATAATCATGGGCATTGATGCAATGGCTTATAGTATTCCATAATCTTCCAATAGAATCCTTCATAATTATATGTGATGATGAAGATTTTGGATAGATGAAGCCTAACTGTACCAGGTGAGCTTGCCCTCAGACTTCTTTCTCTTGAGATGGGTGTACAAGACTAGGAATAAGTGAACCAAAACTCCATGAAACCTTCCCTGCTTACACCATTTTTTTGCCTGTCCTTCTGCTTCTATACGCTGCTTCAGCACATACACATGTACACATTTTCATATATATGTGTAAAATATGTATATATGATTGTATAAATTAACATCATTGTGTGAGATGATCAGTATGATGGACTTATGTCCTCTAAATAGTTCAGTGACCAAGTACAATTCTAAAAGACTTGTAATAGAAAATGTTATCCATATCCAGAGGAAAAACTACGGAGTGTGAAAGGAGACCAAAATATACTTTTTAAAACTTATTTTATGTTTTTTCTTTTTGTCATGTTTTTTTCTTTTGATTTTGATTCTACTTTTATAGCATGACTAATATGGAAATACATTATACATGATTGTACAGGTATAACCTATATTAGATTACTCACTGTCATGGGGGGACATAGAAAAATTTGAATCTCAAAAGCTTACAAAAAGGTGAATATTGAAAATTAACTTTGCATATAATTGAAAAAATGAAATAACATTAAAAAAGCAAAAATGTGTATATATTTATATTTAAGCAAATGTGTTTATATACATACACCCACACATAAATATATCAACTACATGGCACAATGGATAGAGTGCTAGACATGGAATTGGGAAAACTCATTTTCCTGAGTTCAAATTTGGCCTCAAAAAGGTACTAGGTTTGTGATCCTGGGCACATCACTCATCCCTTTTTACTTCAATTTCTTCATCTGAAAAATGAGCTAGACAAAGGAAATGGCAAACTACTCCAGTGACTTTGCTAAGAAAACCCTAAATGAAGTCAACATGACTCAACAACATTTCTCATTTATCACTTTATTTTTAAATTTTATTTTTTCTAATTACAAGTAAAAAAATTTAACATTTAATTTAAGAAATTTTGAGGTCCAAATTATCTTCCTCCTTCCCTCTGTCCCCTCCCTAAGATGGTTAACAATTCAATATAGATTATGTATGTGCAATCAAGAATAGCATATTTCCATATTTATTATCAAATTATTATCAAATTTCCATATTTATTTTCTTTATTATCAAAGAAGACCAAAATGACTTCATTATTTTAGAGACAAGTTACAGTGTGTCCAACTCTGATTGATCAGATCAACATGAGCTGATTATAGATATTATAGAGAATGTTCTATAACAAATAAGGCATAAATGGTCCATGTGAACACCTGGGGTGGTTATTTTAAATTTACACAGCTAATTTCTTACCTTTCTCTTGGAGCACAGCACCCTCACTGATGTGGGATGCCATGCTGACCAGTCCTGTGCCAATGTCTCCTTTGCTGCAATCAGTTCCTTAAAAGAGACCTTCAGAGTATCCTCACATCACTTCTTCTGACCTCTTTATTAGTACTTTATTAGTACTGTGTGAAATCTCCATAAAATTGCCTTTTTGGCATTTGAACAATATGCCCATGAGAGTTGACCTATCTGTAGTAATGTTTGAATGCTTGGCAGTTTAATTCAAGAAAGGACCTCATGTCTGGTATCTTCTCTTGCCAGGTGATCTTCAAAATCTTCCTAAGACAATTTAAATGGAAATGATTTAGTTTCCTGCCATGGCCCTGGTAGACTGTCCAGGTTTCATAAGTATATTACATAGCAATGAGGTCAGCACAACCACTCTTGTAGACCTTCAGTTGGTAGTCAGTTTAATATATATTTTCTTCCACACTTTCTTTTGGAGTCTCCCAAATACTGAGCTAGCTCTGGCAATGCCTGTGCCAACCTCATTGTCAATCTGTACCTTCCTGGAAAGGAAACTGCCAGAGTAAGTGAACTTATCCACAGTTTTCAAAACTTCTCCATTTGCTGTAACAAATGGTAACACATATGGATGGTGTGGTAGCACCTGTGTTTTCTTGGCATTAATTGTAAGGTCAAAGTAACACAAGCAGCAGAGAATCAATCCATACTTCATTGCACCTCAGCTTCAGAGACATGCACCAACATTGCCTCCACTTTGGTCTTGGCGTGTTGCCTTTTCAAGTTGAAGATTTACCAGCAACACAGTAGTTGACCTTGATGCTTTGTTCATCCTTGGTGTAGGTATTTGATAACTTAACTGAAAACATCATGCTAAAAAGCACAGGAGCAAGAACATAACCTTGTTTCACTCCATTGGTGACTGGGGTCCACTATCCAGAACCCGGAGCAAGCACACTGTCATGGAACTGATGTACAATACTGATGAACTTCTCTGGGAAGACAAATTTTGATATAATTTTCCATAAACCCTTATGAGTAATGGTATCAAAGGCTTTGGTCAGATCTACAAATGTACATACAGACCTCTGTTCTGTTCCTGGCATTTTTCTTGGAGTTTTCAGGCAGGAAATACAATATTGATTATTCCTCAACCCTTTCTGAAACCACACTGGCTCAAAGGGAGGTGACCATCTACTGAAGAATCAGTCTATTGAGAAGGACTCTGACAAGAATCTTACCAGCAGTGACTAAAAAAGAAGTACCCCTGTGATTATTACAGGATAATCTATTCCCCTTACCTTTATCTTTATAGAGATAGATGATGGAGGAGTCTTTGAATACTTGAGGGAATAATCTCTTCATGCCATATAACCTGGAAAATTTCAATCAGCTTTTGGATGAGCAATAGACCCCTATCTTATAGATCTCCGGTGGAATAGAATCAGCACAAGGTGCTTTGCTACATGAAAGAAGCCTAATGTCACTCAAAACTTCTTCAGTTGGAACTTCAGCTAAGGACTGACTTCAACTTGATGACTTCTACATTGATTCATGATGATCTGTTAAGAAAACTATGGAAGTGTTTTAGCCCATTTCTCTAGGATCATGTCACAGTAATCAATGTGGCTCCATCAGCACTGAGCAGTTGAGATGCACCATAGGGTCTTTGACCCATAAATAGCCTTCAGGGCATCATAAAAATGCTATGAATTGTTGCTGTAAGTATAAAACTGAATTTTATCCTGCCTTCTTACTGAGCCAAGTGCCCTACATCTCTCTAAGCTTCACTTGTACTTTACTTTTGATGAAATTAAATGCTGCCTTCTTAGAAGGAGATGAACTATTCTGGTAAATCCCATGGAGTTCTTGTTTTTCATTTAGTGACTTCTTTATTTCCCTATCATTTTCACATCTTGATGTTTGCACATGTTTTGGCTCAGATGAGCAAATGCAGATGATCTGTACACCAGATCTCTGAAAGTTACCCACTCTTTTTCTGCTCCACTGATGCCAACTGTGTGTTGGCTCAGTTTTCCTCCAAGTTAGCAATAAACTATTCATTCCCACTTGGAGAAGCTCTGTCATCTTTTGCCATTAATTCTTTTGGTAGTCAGTTCACCCCTAGGGTCACTGCTTTGGTTGAATATGAATATTTAGCTTAGAAAGGATGAGGCTGTGATCAGTCCAGCCCTCTGCACCACACATTGCCTTTGTCACTCTCACATTCTGTCAGTCTCTTCTTACAATCACATGGTTTATTAGTGAAAGAAGAAACAGGCCACAATGGAGAAAGTATGTGAAAACAGCATGTTTTGATGTGCATTCGTTCTCTATCAGTTCTTTCTCTAGATGGAGATGGCACTTTCTATCATGGGTCCTTTGGAATGGTCTTGGATCATTTTACTGCTGAAAAGAATTGCTTGGTTGGTTCTTGTCCTTCTTTATTGAAGATGATCAAAATGACATTACTATGTTTGAGACAAATTATGGTGTGTTCAAACGTGACTGATCAGACCAACACGAGCTCAGAATGTCCTACCACAGGTAGTCCAATGGGAACACCTGAGGTAGGTACTCTAAACTTATGTATGTCACATTTTCTTTGAGCTGCTTCAATTCTGCCTTCAATTCTGCACCTTCACTAATGATAGCACATCATGCTGGGCAGTCTTATGCAAGTGTCTCCCATGATGTACAATCAATTCTAAAGTTCTTCAATGAGGTCTTTAGGGTGTCTCAGTATCACTCCTTCTGATCCCTTTGTGAGCACTTGCCCTAAGTGAGTTCTCCATAAAATAGTTTTTTGGGCAAGCGTATTTCTGGCATTCTAACAATAGGACCACCCATGGTAGTTGCACTCTCTGTAGTAATATTGGAATGCTAGGCAGTTTAGCTCAAGAAAAGACCTCAGTGTCTGGTATCTTCACCTACCAGGTGATCTTCAGAATGTTCCTGAGAAGGACTAAGTCTAAGATAGCTGATCATCACACAAAATTGCTGTTAATGTATACAATATTTTCCCTGTTCTGCTTAACTCAGCATCAGTTCATATGTCTTTTCAAGGTTTTCTAAAATCTTCCTGCTCATCATTTCTTACAGAATAATAATACTACATTACATTCATAAACCACATTTGTTCAGCCATTCCCCAACTGATGGGCATTATCCCCTCAATTTCCAATTCTGTGTTACCACAAAAAGAGTTGCTTTAAATACTTTTATGTACATGTGAGTCTTTTCCACTTTTTTATGATCTCTTTGGGAAACTGACCTAGTATTGGTGTGCTGGATGAAAGGATGCAGTTTTATTAACGTTTAGGCATAATTATAGATTGTTTTCCAGAATGGTTGAATGAGTTCACAACTTAATGTCCCAGTTTTCCTACATCCCTTCCAATATTTATAATTTCCCTTTTCTTTCATATTAGCCAATCTGATAGGTATGAGGTAGTATCTGAAAGTTGTTTTAGTTTGCACTTCTCTAATTAATACTTATTTTTCCTGTGACTAAAGGTAGCTTGAATGGCTTCATCTAAAAACTGCCTGTTCATATCCTTAGGTCATTTATCAATTAGGGGATGACTTGGTTCTCTCTATATATTTTTTGTTTTTGTTTTTGCAAGGCAATAGGGTTAAGTGACTTGCCCAAGGTCATATAACTAGGCAATTATTAAGTGCCTGAGGTCAGATTTGAACTCAGGTACTACTGACTCCAGGGCCAATGCTCTATCCACTGCACCACCTAGCCACCCCTCTATATATTTTTAAAATGAGACTTTATCAGAAATACTGGCTGCAAAAACCATTTTCTAGCTTTTGGCTTTTCTTCTAATCTTGTTCCTTCTTGCACTGGGACTAAGATCCAGGACTGCCACCCAGATCAAAATATAGACAATGCAAAAAAGTCCTGCTCCTGGTGCCAGCAAAGGTACCCCTGTAAATCTCCTTCTGCACCCTTATCTGATCCCTTTACCATCTGTGAACTGAGAGATCTGGAACCGGCCAGTGCTGCCACTGATTCAGTCACCCCAGGCCTGCTGTGGTTTGATGGGACCCAGTCCGTGCTGGTGTGGTCTGTACTGGTCTGTGCTCCTCTTGCCCTGGTGCAACAGATCTTTCCTGCCAACTTTCTAAGTTGTCTTGGATTGGAAAATTGTTTCATTCCATATTTTTGTGCATTCTAGTGCTCTAGAATTTGTTCAGTCATTATTTAAAGATATTTGGAGGGGTTTGGGAGAGAGAGCTCTGATGGGTCCCTGTCTTTACTCGACCATCTTGATTCTGCCTTAATATTTTTGCAGTTGTTTAGATCTGACATTGTGTGAAAAGTGTTTTGTAATTGTGTTCATATAGTTCCTGGGTTTCTCTTAGCAGGTAGACATCCAAGTATTTTATATTGCCTATAGATATTTCTCTTTCTATCTCATGTAACTGGACTTTATGGTATTATATAGACATGCTGATGATTTATGTGGGTTTATTTTGTATCCTGAAACTTTGATAAAGTTGTTAATTATTTCAGGTAGTTTTAGTTGATTCTATAGAATTCTTTAAATATACCAACTAGGTGGTGTGTTGGATAGAACACAAGCCCTGGAGTCAGGAGGACCTGAGTTCAAAAATCCAACCTCAGACACTTAATAATTACTTAGTTGTGTGATCTTGGGCAAATCACTTAACCCCATTGGCCTTGCAAAAAAAACTAAAACTAATATATATATATATATATATATATATATATATATGTATATATATATATACATATATATACCATCATATCTGCAAAGAATAATAGTTTTGTTTCCTCATTGTCAATTCTAATTCCTTCAATTTCTTTTTCTTCTCTTATTGCTATAGTTATTATTTCTAGTACAATATTGAATAATAGGTGATAATGGAATCCTTGCTTCACCTCTGATTTTACTGGAAAGGTTTCTAGTTTATCCCCATTAGAGTTATTTTTATTGCTGCTGTTCATATTACAAATAATGTTTGTGGATAGTTTTAAATAGGTACTTCTTAACATTTTAAAGTACATTGTTTCCTGCACCCTTTAGTGTTTTGCTAGGAATGGATGCTGTGTTTTGTCAAAACCTTTTTCTGCATCTACTGAGATAATCATATAATTTCTGTTGGTTTTGTTATTGATGTGGTCAATTATGCTGAAAGATTTCCTAATAATAAACCAACCCTACATTTCTGGTATAAATCTCACATGATCATAGTGTATGATCTGTGTGATATATTGCTATAATTTACTATTTAGTATTTATTTAAAATGTTTTTACATTAATAATCATTAGAGAGATTGATCTATTAGTTTTCTTTATCAGTTTTTAGCTTTTCCTGTTTTATATATCTGTATCACATTTGTGTCATAATAAGAATTTGGTGGGAATTCTTCATCTATTTTCCCAAATAAATTGTTTCCTAAAATTTGTTTGTGAACCTATCTGACCCTGAGGATTTTTTCCTTTGGGGAGTTCATTGAAGGCCTGTTAAATTTCTTTTTTTAAGATGGAGTTATTTAAGAGTTCTATTTCCTCTTCTGTTCATCTGGGAAATTCATATTTTTATAACTATTCATTCATTTTGTTTACAATGTCAGATTTATTAGCACATAATTGGGCAAAATATCTCCTAATGATTGCTTTAATTTCCTCTTCATTTTTGGTGACTTCATTTTTTATCTTTGATCCTGGAAATTTTGTTTTGCTATTTTTTTTAAATCAAGTTAATCAATGGTTTATCTATAACTTGCTTTAAGACTCATAAAGTTGTCATCAACTCAGAACCAGAAAAGAGATCTGAGAGTCAGTTAAGGTCTCTTTAAGTTCTATGGTTGCTAACAGTTTTCCATTTTTGTCTCCTAATTTCCACAGAGATCTGAAAGTGTTGATGATCATACTGAGTATTCTTTTGCGAATTTTCTCTAAAATCTCCTCCCTCTACCCCCCCCAAAACCAAAAACAAAACAATCCTTTTTTAATTAGGCAAAAACTAGACATAATAATTATTATAGTAATGACAGCAATAACTCATCACTAGAGTAAGTGGTGTCTATTACACATTATCCCCATTTTATGAATGAAAAATTGGAGGCCTGGAAAGAGTAGGAGCCTCACCTAAGATTACAGAGCTAGGAAGGAATGGAACAGAGAGATATGAATGCCAAGTCCTATGTCTTTCCACTATAAAACTGTATGCCTTCTAAACCATTTCATGGGACTGATAAGAGGATCCAGTAAGTCAGTGCAAGTATAATGACTTTTCGCTCTAAACAGTATATAAATGTTATTATTGCTATTATTATTAGTTCAATAACATAACCTAACCCCAGTCCTGATCTTCCCATTCTCTGCAAGATAAAGGGTAAAATCAAGTTATGTCTTCTGCCCTCATATTTATGACAATATACAGAAGCTATTTGTTATGAGTTCTATGTGATCATATGTCACTTCCTTTCTTGGGTCCTCAATTTCTCCATATATGAAATAAGGAGGTTAGCTTAGATGACCTATAATTATCCTTCCAGTTTTGACATTCTATATTCTTATTCCATCACTAATAAATACTCTATGATTTCTGGTCTAGGATCCCCTCCAGTCCTGTTCTTCTGTAAATACTTCTTATCAAGAACTCAAGGCTGAGTTTTCTCTCACCAAAAATGACCGATCTAAGATGCGTTTCTCAGGAATATGGAACAGGCTTTCAATTGAGGTCCATCTCTTCCTTCGAACCTGTGCTGGTGACGGTTTTTGGTTCTCTTCTTGAGCTTGTGCCTGTGAACACACTACTTGCTTGAATTTCTTCTTTAAGGAAGCTTTTTGGGCCACCAGCCAGTGGCTTTTACCTATAAAAGTTGGAAAAATGAGAAATAAGAGAAAAAAAGAAAGAAGAAAGAAGGTAAGGTAGGAGGAAAGAAAGAAGAAGAGAAAGAAAAAGGGGAAGATAAAAGAAGAGGAAAGGAGGGGCAGGAAGAGAAGGGAAAGGGAGAGTGGAGGGACAGGGAAGGAAAAGAAAGAGAAGAAAGGAAGAGGGGAGGGGCAGAAGAGGAGAAAAGAGAACAGGAAAGAAAGGAGGAGAAAAAAACAGAGGCGGTATGAAGATACTATTCATTTTTCTTTCTACCTATCTGAGGTATATGTAATTATTTACAGGCTGATAACATAGACTCTTAAAGTTTCATAGCTGGTAGGGCTCCTGGGTCTCCTGTCTGCAATGCACTACCATGTAGCACTCCCTTCTAAAATTTAACCAGGAGGATGATCATCAAGTCTCTTCTGTGTTTATAGCTGTAGTGATGGTCATCTCACTAACTCCTAAGATAGAAATGTCTTGAGCTTTGTGACCAGGACAGTTTGCACACCTTTAAGGAGCATCAGGAAATTAGATGATGGAGATGGAATTCACCACTTGTTTTTAAGAACCTAAAGCAATTCTGTCCCCCCTCCCCAACAAGAAGCAGAGTTGTAAGAGAACTTATTATCTGGTCCAATCCTTACCTGAAACATGATCCTATAAAAATCCTGGATTAGGGTGGGGGGTATTTCCAGTAACAAGGCAGCCCATTTCACTGGAATAGTCATCTCTATTAGGAAGATTTTCTTTATATTATGCCAATATTAGCTTTCCTATAACTTCTATTCTATGGTCAAAATTATGCTTTTGGGAACTATCTAGAAAATGTCTTTTCCAGAGAGATGATTTACTAAGTAAATTAGAAGCATCATCAGGATAAAGGCAGGTTGATCCCTTTTCTGAATCTCAGACTCCTTCTTTGTAAAATGAACTAGTTGGGGTAGGTTAGGTGGCACAGTGGATAGAGTACCCGCCCTGGAGTCAGGAGTACCTGAGTTCAAATATGACCTCATACACTTAATAATTACCTAGCTGTGTGGCCTTAGGCAAGCCATTTAACCCCACTGCTTTGCAAAAAAAAAACCCTAAAAGAATGAACTAGCTGAATCACAAAATTTCTTAAAGGCACATGATAAAATGATGTGTGAACTATCAACAGTTATATGAAAAAGAGCTCATCTGTGGTTCTTCCAGGTTTTTTTAAGTGGGTTTTTTTTTTGGCAAGGAAATGGGGTTAAGTGACTTGCAGGAGGTCACACAACTATGTAGTTATTAAGTGTCTCTGAGTCCGAATTTGAACTCAGATCCTCCTGACTTCTGGGACAGTGCTCTCTCCACTGTACCACCTAGTTGCCCCTATTCTTCCAGTTTTTAATCATTTCATTAATGATTTAGATTAATTGGATCTCTCTCAGAGTTTCTGTAATTTGTAGTTAACCACCATACTTCACTGTTTTGTAAAGGGAAAATGTCCATAATCTTTGCCCATAAGATTTTTTTTTGTAAGGCAATGGGGTTAAGTGATTTGCCCAAGGTCACACAGCTAAGTAAGTATTAAGTGTCTAAGGCTGGATTTCAACTCAAGTCCTGACTCCAGGGCCAGTGCTCTCTCCATTGCACCATATAGCTGCCTTTCCCCTATTAAAATTTTACACATGAATTTATTTTAGCATAGTGCCAGGTCCTTAACAAATGTTTGTTGACTTGATAAATGTGTTTTTCCCTGTACTATTACCTTTCAGGTACTGATCAGACAGGTCAACTCAGTTGTTATCTACATTCTATGGCTTCCATTTTGTAATGATTATTTTATACCAGCTTAAATTTCCTAGAAAATCTGTGCTAATGATCAGTCTTTTATCTATTTTGTATTTTTCAGTCTGAATAGCTTGTTTAAAAGGGTCAGGCCAGAGCTGTTTTAATTTTATACTTTCAAATCATCTCTTTTTTCACTCTCTTAATTAGGCACTAATTTTAATCTCAGCAAATGCCAGTTGAACACTAGAGATAGAACGATATGGGTCAGTCTTTATCCCCAAGGAATTTAACATTTATGTGAAGTCATTTATATAAATTAGTATTTGCAGAATATACATATATATATATATATATATATGATACAAAATATACAAGACAGTTTGAGGAGGGAGGATGCTGTCAGTTAAGGAGATTGAGTCAGGTTTGATGTGGAAGGTGGTGGTTAAATAAACTAGGCTTACTAAGAGGAAGAAGTGGGGGGGGACAGTGAAAAGAAATGGGAAATGGAGCATCCTTTGTATATAAACAGGATCAAACTCTCTTCTTAAAGCAAGTATTATTTTTTTAATATTTTACTTGTTTTTCCAATTATATACAATAGTAGTTTTCTGTAAGTTTTTGAATTTTACAATTTTCCCCTACCCTCCCTTCCCTCCCCCCAACCCCCCACAGAAGTCTGATAATCTTTACATTGTTTCCATGCTATACATTGATCGATTGAATGTATTGAGAGAGAAATCATATCCTTCAGGAGAAAAAAAATATTAGAGATAGCAAAATTATGTAGCACAAAAGACACCTTTTTTTTAAAAAAAAATTGAAGGTAATATACTTTGGTTGTTGTTTAAACTCCACAGTTCTTTCTTTGGATATAGATGGTATTCTCTGTCACAGGTACTCTAAAATTGTCCCTGATTATTGCATTGATGGAATGAGCAAGTTCATTAAGTTTGACCATCACCCCTATGTAGCTATTATGGTGTACATTGTTCTTCTGATTCTGTTCATCTTGATCAACATCAGTTCATGCAAGTCTTCTCAGTTCAGGCTTCTCTGAAATCCCATCCCTCCTGGTTTCTAATAGAACAATAGTGTATAGAACAATATAGTATACGTATACTATATAGTACATATACAATAATATATAATATTTTTATACAAGTGATGTTTTTACCCTTTTGCATGATCTCTTTGGGGCATAGTGATATTGCTGGATCAAAGGGTATGTGTATTTTTATTGCCCTTTTGGGCATAATTCCAGATTGTTCTCCAGAAAGGTTGGATGAGTTCATAGCTCCACCAACAATGTAATAGTGTCCCAGATTTCCCACATCCCTTCCAACATTAAACATTGTCCTTTCTGGTCATATTGGTCAGTCTAAGAGGTGTGAGATGGTACTTCAGAGCTTAAAGCAAGGATTTTTTAAGGCTCTGTGCAGTCCTTAAGTCCTTGTTTCTTAATCCTGAAGCATTTTCTCCTCCTCCCCACATGCTCACCTTTGCACTGACATCACCCAACATCAAGTATAGGTCAATATCACTTGGAAAGCCTTATTGAGCTCTTTGAAGGCTTTCCTGGCTTCATCAGTTTGCATGGATGTTGACCTATATGGTGCAATTCTCTTTTTGGTGGTCCTTTTGCTTATACTCATTATGAATACTGTAATAAAAAATAGCCAGATGACTCAAGAAATGGTATTGCTTGCTGCTTTTGGATTCACAATAAATTCCTTATTTGTCTTTCCAATGAGAACCTCTGTGCCATCTGTTAAGGACTCTTAAGGGGTCCCCTGAATTTCCCCTATTTCCCAGAAACACTGAATCCAGAGCGTGCAGGAGGCTCTAAATGTGTCAAGTATGGACCTTTTCCCTTCCCTATAACTGACATAATTTACTGTTTGCATCTCAAACTGGATTCCCTGTGTGTCCTTGGGAGGCATGATAGGTACCCATCAGTCTGAAGTAGGCTGAGAAATTGCTTGTGCATCTGGAGCCTGTGTAGATAAGCAGACCAACTTATCTTCATGGTCTAGCAGTTCCTAAAGGAAAAGAATGTGACTTTTGCCATCACCTAGCTCCTCCCCTTCAGAAGGGGTTTTTTCATTTGCCCACCTTTCTTGCACCTCAGCTCCCCTCCTCCCCCCATGCCAATGCCCCTATTGGTGGAAATTTCTGGTAACTTGAGTTTCTGTGTGGATTGTGAATTTTTTGCATTTGGCATGCATGTTCATTTCTCTTGTTTTAATAAGTTTAGTTTTCACATAAGTTTTGTGAAGTTGTAGTTGCCTGTTGACATATCTTTCTTATTTAGCTTCATCTTCCTTTTAAGCTAAGTGGGGCAAAGTTTGAAGCATTGGGCCTGGAATCGGGAAGATTCATCCTCATGAGTTCAAATTTAGCCTCAGATACTTCCTAGCTGTTTGATCCTAGGCAAGTCACTTCACTCCATTTGCCTCAGATTCCTCTTCTGTAAAAAAGAGCTGGAGGAGGAGATGGTAAACCACTTCAATATCTCTGTCAAGAAAACCCCAAATGGGATTACACGAGTGAGACATAACTGAAAATCGACTTAACTCCTTTTTGCCTTCTGATTTCATTTAAAGAGAATTGGGTAAGCAAATGAAAGAGGAAAAAGGGAAGGAGGAGCCAGCTGGGAATTGATGCAAGCTGTACAATCCTGGACAAATCATTTAATCTCTATGAAATTCAGAAAATGAGATTCTGAGCCAGAAGGCTAACCCTTAACTGCAACTGTCACTGCTAACAGAAGTTGTCATGCCAAACCTAGCCTTTTAAACACTGAGGACTTTCTGTTCCTTCACACACTTAGGCAGCATCACATTGTAATATTGAGGTTCTTTCATTTGAGGGCTTCCTGGGTAGGCTGTTGAGGTTGTCATGGCCTTTAGCTGTTGGGGCTTCCTGGTCCTTGGAAGCTCTGATGCCTAGCCAACTGGAAAGCCATGATGCCCTTTGTGTTCCCTAGCTTGCAACACTGTGTCAATATAAAGGCAAGTGAAGTTTCACTCTCCTGGCACTGCAGGAGCTACAGGTTTGGGAAAAACAGATGATGAAGTGTTTGCTGCCTATCTTAATGCCTTTTTATTGATCTGGCATTCACTGTTAAGTAAATATTCATTTGCTCTACTGTGATGTCACCTTTGGATAGTCTGAGGGAGATTCAGAGAAAAAAGGCAGGGCTAGTAAGCAGTGGTTTTGAGTTGATGGTGGGCCCTGAAAGGGTCTAGCAACAAGAATGTAGGATTATGATCTGTGCCCAAGCACTGCCCTCTTATTGGTTTGGTTATTATTTTCACCCTGAACCTGGTGGTGCCTCTAGTTATGACAGTTTAGAGGGAAAAAAGACAGAGAAGCAGAATGTTGTGGGACAGCCAGGGGCTCCTGAGAGAAGGTAGGGAAATGCTGGAATGTGTGGATATATACAAACAGGTCTAGAATTCCCTTTTATTCCATCAAACTAAGAGAGCTGTGAATTGGTAAAAGGCAAACAACAATCCCATTCTCAAGTAGCATACCTTCTAATGAGAGACATAGCATAGATACAAAGATCTAGGAAGTGTGTGCTAAGGGCTTTCTTTTTCCCATGTGTATTATCTATATCTACATGAATCTGTCTAGATATGGGTTTCAGGAAGGCAAAAATAGACATTTGTAGGATTTTCTCCCCCCATCCTTTTCTAAGGGATCTTTTGATTAGTACCCAAAAAATAAAGTATGATGCTAGGGCCAGAGACACTGCTTTACTCAAGATAGGGAACAATGCTATAGCTACCTATCTGCTCCTTTAAATACCAGAGCTATGAGTTTTAGATTCAAGCTATAATTCCTGACAGCTATTTTTAATGAGGAAGGAAGGTCCTCAGCTTTGTATTCATGACCTTATTTTTTCTCATCAAAGGCCAGTTTCTCAAAGAACATAGCAAATCAACCAATTATCCAGACTGATGGCAAGACAAAAATCAGAGAATGTATACATATGAGAAAATACATCAGACATTACACATTAAATGAGCTCTTCTATTTGGAGAAAATATTTAAACTCAACTGAGAGAGTGGGGGGAGAGAGGGAGAGTGAGAGGAGAGTGAGAGGAGAGTGAGAGGAGAGAGGGAGAGAAAATTTTCCAAAGTTTTTAGTGTAGCCAATTAGGAAGTTTTACATGTTGATTTCTTCCCAGAATTTTTCCTCTCTCCTCAGTGACCTCAAGAGAGATAGGCATGACTAACTGCAAAGCAGCTTCAAGGATCTCTCTCTTCTTCTGCTCTCCTCAATTCCAACTGCCCCACTCACAAGTACATAATTGAGTCTCTCTTCAACAAAGAGAGTCACATACAATAAGCACTTTGAGCTGGGTTAGAAAGGCAAATATAAGATGTGTGTGTGTGTGTGTGTGTGTGTATTATCCATAAGATAATAGAAGAAGGAAGGAAGGAAGCCTTCAGCCATTGGGGGAATTGCAGAAGGTGGTATTTGAGCTGGGTCTGGATGTAAAATTGATGAAAATGAGGAGACATTGCACTTTAGGAGAGGGGAAAAGTCAAGGCAAAGGCACAGAGATAGGAGATATAGTGTTATTTGTAAGGAAAATTAAGAAGACCAGTATAGATGGATCCACTGGAAAGGTGGGAAGGGACCAGGTTGTGAAGAGCTTTAAATGCTAATATATGTATACATTCAAATGCCAAACAAACATATACATCATCTAATTTGGTATTTGAAAATCAACTGTACAAATATAGAAGACAATATGAAAAAGATCGGGTAAATTAGAGGGCTATAAGTTTAATATGAACCAATAGCTTAATAAGGAAAGGGAAGGGAAGGGAAGGGAAGATTTAAAGATAATTCTGTAGAAATGAATCATTACTGGGTAGTTCTTTTTACATTTACATTGGAAGATGAATTTGTTATTTTTTAGGGCTTACTTCAAGAAGGTAGAGCCAATGCTGCAAGGGAGCAATTTCTGGCTCAATATAGGAGGGGGAAAAACCTAACAAAATGAAAATAATCTGCATAATGTGAAAGTCAGCTTCCTACAACTGGAATTTTTCAAGTAAAAGTGGATGACTTCTTTGGAAAGTTTTAGAATGGATTCCTGTTCAGGTATAATTTGAGAATCCAGGATTTACCCCTAAATTAATCTTGTGACACCATGACTACAAGGGCTGGACTGGGCTTTGTGATCTGCTGGCAATGGGCAATAGGACAGAGGGAAGAAGAAATCATTAGAAATGTTCCATAAGGAATGAACATTACCTTCATTTCTTGACTTGAATATGCTTCTAGCTGGAAAGCAGTTGTTGAGATAATGACATCCATCATCTACTTTATATAGTCCTGATCCTGACATCCTGTCAAAAGGTTTCCTAGGAAGTAAAGCAAGGAAAAAATGAAGCCAAAAAAAACCTCACTGAAACCATTATTATTACGGAAGGGGAACTGACAATGAAGAAGTGTGAAATGGAAGGATATGAAGACTTATGATTAGAAGACTTGGATTTGTACCCCTGTTACCATAGCTACCAGCTATGTATTCAATTAAGTAGTAAGCATTAAGCACCAACTAAGTTGTATGACCTTGGATGAGTCATTTAACTTGTTTGCCTCAGTTTCTTTAACCATAAAATGGAGATAATAACAGCACTTGCCTCCCAGAATTGTAGTGAGAAACAAATGAAATAATTTATCTTTAGTGCTTTGTAAAGCTGAGGGCATCAAATAAATGTCAACTACCATTACTATTTCCTCACAGGGATCTTGTGGGGGAAATAAGTACATTGTAAACCTTGAAGGACCATAGTAATGTGAACTCTTATTAGAAGTAATACTAATAACCATAATTATGCATTTTACTGTAAGGAAAGGCATATAGAGTGGAAAGAACACAAGTCAAAGGTAGGAATTCTAGTCTTGTTTCTGTCATTTACCAGGTGGCTGGGTATATGGAACTGAGAATCATCAGCAGGAACATATTAGTTGAACTCATGGGAACTAATGAGATGGCCAAGGAACAACATAGAGATGAAAAATAGAAGAGGCCCTTGACAGAGCCTTGGAGAACAGTCAAGGTTAGTGGGTGATACATAGATGAAAGTGCAGCAAAGGAATAGACAGACAGGATAGGAGAAGAATCAGGAGAGTGATGTCAGGAAAACTTAAAAAAGAATACATTATAGGAAAAGGGTGATCAGCAGTGTCGAACACTTCAGAAAGGTAGAGAGGGAGGTGAATATAGAAAGGTCATTGATTTGATGAATCAAGAGATCATGATGAGTCAAGAGAAAGGGAATTGGCCCTAAAAACAGCTGTTATTCAGAAAAGGGGGAGGACTTGAACTCATGGAGGAGATTTCAAGGCAAATGGGAAAAAATGACCATGGAGAAGGCAAAGGTTATTAATGAATCGCACAATCCTCTAGAGATATGGGAAAAATTTTTAAATGAGGTAATATTTTCTCTATCACCTGCAGGGTTTTGGTATTTCTAAGACTGAAATATAAAGAAAAAGGGGCTTGAGAGCAAGATTTATAAGGTAATAACAGAAAGTATTTAGAACAAGACACAAGTATCTACCTTAGTAGCTTTAATTCCATAAGGAATACAAAAACTAAATAACTAAATAAGTTTATGGGACCATGGATCAAAGAACAAAGATTCAGAACAGAGCAGTTTAGAAAGGGAAGAAATATAATGAAGACAATGAAGGAAGGAATCCTTTTCAGAAAAAAAGGATACAAAAATGAAATAAAGAAAACTAACGATCAAAACAAATTGAAGGGAAGGAGAAGAAGGATTTTGTTTGATTACCTGAGAGAAACAAGAAGGAAAGAAATACTTAGATAAAAGGAAGAAAAAGGAACTAATGAGTTAAGCAAAACTTCAAAACTATCAAAAGGAATAACAAATGGGTATATGGGGTTTGAAAGTGAGTGGGAAAGAACCAACATAATAGGATTGTCTTATAATAGATTGAACTAAAATTACTTGAAGAGACATAATAATATGCTTCCAGAAGAAAAAGGAAAAAAATTCCAACTTGAAAAATGAAAATATTTGAGCAAATGGGGGAAAATAGAAACCTGACACTAGTAACTTTAAATATGAATTGACTAAATAAGCAAACAAAATGAAGGACAGACTAAAGAAAGCAACACTTCACTAAAAAACAAAGATTAAAAATTAATAACTTGATCCTAAAGAGTATGTTAAAGAACAAATTAGAGAAACAATTGAATTAAAGATTATGACAACAATGAGACAACATGCCAAGGGAATGCAGCCAAAATAGTACTTAGGGGAAATTTTATACTTTTCAATTCTTTTATCAATAAAAGTCAGAAAAATCAAATGAATGAATTGGACATGTAATTAAAAGAAAAACTAGAAAATCAACAAATTACCCTCCTCAGTAAAACACCAAAATAGGAGAAATTAACAAAGCTAAAATTTAGAAATTGCAGTGAGTATAATAAATAAAACTATGAGTTGATTTTTTTTGAAAAAAGAGTAACAAAATTGATAAACCATTGACTAACTTTATTTATAAAAGAAAACCAAAATACTAATATGAAAAATGAAAAAAGTGATTTATAACAGATGAAGAAATAAAAGAATTCTTTGGAGTTCTTTTGTTCAGTTACATGCCAATACAATTGACATTCTAAATGAAATGTATGAATATTTACAAAAAAGATAAATTTATCAGATTAGCTGGACAGGAAATAAAATAGTTAAATAACCTTCTTTTAGAAAAAGAAATTGAACAAGACATATTGAACTCTCAAAGGGAAAAATCCCAAGGACACAATGGATCTACAACTGAATTCTACCAGACATTTAAAGAATAATTAATTCTAATACTACATAAACTTAGAAAAACAGATAAAGAAGGTATCCAACCAAATTGCTTCTATGACAGAGATATGGTCTTGTTCCCAAAATGAGGAAGAGACAAAACAGAAGGAAAAAATAGATTAATTTTCCTAATGAATATTGATGCAAAATTCTTAAATGAAAGGAGCAGTACACACAAAGGTCTATAACCAAGTTGGGTTTATATCAGGAATACAGGGTTGATTTATTATTAGGAAAACCATAATCATAATTGAACATCTTTATAACAAAACCAACAAAAATCATAGATTATTTCAGTAGACATAGAAAAAGCTTTTGATGAAATAAAACATCCATTCCAGTTCAAAACACTTGAAACCACAGGAATAAATGGAGCTTTCCTTAAAATGATAAGAGTTATTTATCTAAAATCAGGAACAAGCATTATTTATAATGGAGATAAACTAGAAACCTTTCTAATAAAATCAGGTTTTATGATGGTTTGAGAACCCTAGAAAGTCAATTAATAATTGATCAAAACAATTAACTTCAGCAGTACTGAAGGATAAAAAAATAAACCCACATAGATCATCTGCATGTCCATATATTAACATCAAAACCCAACAGAAAGTGAAAAAAAGAGAAATTCTGGTTAACTATGGACAGTATAAAATGGAAGTGTACCTGCCAAAACACACATGGAAACTGTTTGAACACAATTATAAAGCATTCTTCACACAAATAAAGACATCTAAATAACTGGATTTATAGTTAATTGCTCTTAGGATGCACCACTATAATAGAAATAATAATACTTATTATTAATTTACTTATTACTTCCAAAGATTTACTTTACAGAGCTAGAAAAAATAGTTACAAATTCATCTAAAGGAACAAAAGGTCCAGAATATCAATCAATCTACATTTATTAAATGAAAACTACATACTAGACATTGCTAAGCACTAGAAATAAAAAAGAGGAAAAAGATAATTCTTGTCTTTAAGTACAGAAGAAACATGTGAACAGATATACACAAAGAAAGTTTTATACAAGATAATAAAAGATAATCAACAGAGGTTAGAAACTGAAATTAAGAGGAGTTGTGAAAGACTTTTTGTAGAAGGTGAGATTTTAGTTGGGACTTAAAAGAAGCCAGGGAAGTCAATAGTCAGAGCAGAGGACAAAGGAGAGAGAACATTCAAGATATGGAAGACAATGAAAGCAAATGCTCAGACTGAGAGATGGGGTCTTGTTTGTGGAACAGCCAGATCAGTCACTGTAGAAGAGTAAGGTGAAAGAAGATTGAAAAGGGGTCAGGTTATGAAAGGCTTTGAAGGCCAAATAAAATATTTTGAATTTGCTCCTGGAGGCAATAGGAAGCCACTGAAATTTATTGATTGGTGGAAGGTGGGTGATATGATTAGACAAGCTTTAGGAAAATCACTTAGGTGGCTGAATGGAGGATGAATTGGTTTGGCAAGAGACTTGAGGAATGCTGATCCACCAGCAGGGTACTGTAATAATCCAGGCATGTATGAGGTGATGAAGGCCTTTCCCAGGATGGTGGCAGGAGCAGAAGGGAGAAGGGGCATATTGGAGAGATATTGCAAAGGTGGAATCCAAATGTCTTGACAACAGATTGGATATGGGAGTAGAGAGAAAAGGTGAGAAACAGTGAGGAGTGGAGCATAATGCCTAGGTTTCAAGTCTGAGAGACTGGGAGGATGATGTTGCCCTCTATGGTTAATAGGGAAGCTTAGGAGGTAGGGAAAGATTCATAGGAAAGATAATGGCTTCTGTTCCTGATATATTATCTACTGGATTCTAAGTTGAGATGTCTGAAAGGCATTTGGAGATATGAGATTGGAGGTCAGCAGAGATCTTAGGGCAGGGTAAGTAGATTTAAGGATTATTAGTGTAAATCCATAATAGCTGATGAGATCACCAAGTAAATTAATAAGATGAGAGAAGAGAGTTTAGAACAGAATGTCAAGGGACATCCATGCTATAAAAAATGATGGGAGAGGGATTCAGAGAAGTCTGGGAAAACTTGTGTGTACTGGTGCAAAAAGTAAAGTGAGCAGAAACAGGAGAATCATCTATATAATGACAGAAATATAATGAAGATAATCAACTTTGAAACACAGAAATTCTGATTGTCAATGACAAATGATAATTTCAAAGGATTCATGCAAGATTAAATATACTATCTATCGAGATAGAGAATGTGCAATGCAAACAGAAGCATATTTTCTTCTCTTTTTAATTTTTTTCTTGTTTGACATGGGTAATGCAGGAATTTATTTTGTATGGCAATACATATTTGTAATGGGCTTTGGTTTTCTTACATTATTGTAATAGGCAGGAGAGGGGTGAAGGAAGGAGAGAATACAGAACTGAAAATAAAATTGAATTTAAAAAAAGACATTTTTTTGAATAGGGACTAGTATCTTGTTAGTATTCTAATACTTACCTCTTATGTGACCTTGAATAAAACCCCTTGACTTCTCTGTGTCTTACTTTCCTCATCTAGAAAAAGAGATTAATAATATTCCTTAGCTTGGAATTCATTTTTCTTGACTTGTCTTCTAATTATCTATTTTTTTTCTTTTATTCTTAACTTGGCAAATTTTTACAAATGGGAACATATACAGGGAGGAAAAAAGGATCACATATAAATCCTCATATCTCAATTACCTAGAACTTAGATTTCTTTAAAAAATTATATAATACATTCTACTTATTATTTCCAAAGAAGTCCTGCTTGTCTCTGTCTCCTTAATCCACCCCTATTTTGTATTAATTTAAAGATAATTTTAAAAAATGCCAAAATGATTATTTTTTTTTACTTTTCTTTTGCTTTTTTTGGACAGCATTCTTTTTACTATTCCATCTCTTCCCCAAATTCTCACCATTCCCATAAATACAAAACAAGCAAACCAACAAACAAAAACTTTTGACTAAATTAGCCTAGACAAATAGAATCTTGGCCACATCCAAAAATTTATTTCAAAATGAATCTTCATTTGGGTCCTCCATCTCTTTGTCAGCCAGGTAGCATGGTTTATCACTAGTACTCTAGAATCATAGCTTGTTATTGTCCTTGATAAAAGTTTTTGAGTATTTCTAATTTGTTATTCTTTATAATATTGAAGTTATTATATATATTAATAGTTCTGCCTACCCTTCCCTTTGGGGAATCTGCAGGTATTTTCTGCCTTCTCCTAAGGGACAATATGGAAAGCAGGCATTTGCCCACTTCTGGTTATGTAAGTACCATTGCCAGGTTGAGTTTTCTCACTCACACTGCTGTGCTGAAGCCTATAAGATGAAGTTCCAAGACCACTAGAAGAAAAAATGGCTCATGGACCAAATCTTTAAAGGTAGCTCTTGAGAAGATAGTAGTACCCTCCTCATTCACTCCACTTAACTCTCAAATTGGCCTTAAAGTACAAGACTATGTCATCTCACTCCCTTGTTCAGTCAACTTCCTTGACTCTCTATTGCTTCCAAAATAAAATAAAAAATCTTCTATTGGGTTTATAAGGTCTTCTCTACCTTCTCCTTTTCCAACTTTTATAGTCTTACACCTTATTCTTCTCCATCTCCTCCTCTCCTTAGGTCACTGGTTCATTTTCAGCTCAAAAGAGGCATGTAAACTTTTGGGGCAGCTAGGTGGTGTGGTGGATAGAGCACTGGCCTGGGAGTCAGGAAGATGGTTCAAATCCAACCTAAGACACTACACACTTACTGTTTGACTTTGGGCAAGAAATTTAACCCTGATTGCCTCACACCCAGAGCCATCTCCAGTCATCCTGGACCCAGATGACTCTGGAGGAGAAAGTGAGGTTGATGCCTTGGCACAGCACCCCCTCACTCAAATCCAGTTCATGTGCTTGTCATGGCACCACCTCTCTGATGGCATGATCTTCTTCAATAATGGACAAACATCATTGCTCTGGAATCCAGTGGCATTGGTCTTGTTATTCCTCTTACTAGATTTTCCCTTTCCCGACTCCAAGAATTTTCACTAGAATGTCTACAATTTTCCTTTTCTTCCTCTAGCTTCCCTAGCTTCCTTTAAGCCTAAACTAAAAAGCTTCCTTTTCTTTAAGGTGGTTTTTGTGATCACCTTTAATGCTAGTGTTTTCTGAAGCTCTGCTGATCATTTCCAAATTATCCTGCATATATCTTGTGTGTAGTAGTCTGCAAATTTCTTGAGAACAGGGACTTCCTGCCTTTCTTTGTATCCCCAATTCTTAGCTCAGAGCTTAAATAAATGTTGACTGACTCCAGTATTTCTATGATATATATGTGTGTGTGTGTGTGTGTGTGTGTGTGTGTGTGTGTGTGTGTGTGTGTATTAATTTCCTTTTTTACTTTCTCCCTTCTTTGGGGAAATCCTGAACTAGAGGTGAAAGACAACATTCTGTCATTAGCAACTTTCACCAGGAAGCAGGGGTAGGGATGAGGAACCAATGAATACACAGACCTCAAAGACAGGTAAAAGATTATCATCCCCTATGATGTTAGCAGAGTGGAGGCTATTAGTCATTATGTTAGATATAGGTCTTCTCATTTTACTTTGCAGTAATTTATATCAGCCTTCCCAAGTTCCTCTAAATCAATTCCTTTTGACATTTCTTCCAACAACATTCCCCTACATTTATATATCCCAATTTGTTCAATCATTTCGTATTTAATAGGTGGCTATTTTGCTTCCAGATTTTTTTTAAGGTTTTTTTTTTTTGCAAGGCAAACGGAGTTAAGTGGCTTGCCCAAGGCCACACAGCTAGGCAATTATTAAGTGTCTGAGACTGGATTTGAACCCAGGTACTCCTGACTCCAAGGCCGGTGCTCTATCCACTATGCCACCTAGCCACCCCTTGCTTCCAGATTTTTGCTACAATGAATAGTTCTAGCACAAAAACTTTTTATGTATGGGTGATTTCCCTCTTTCTTTCATCTCTTGTGGTATTAGCAATGTTATTACTTAGTCAGAAAACATATGTAGTTTAGTGCTTGGGAGGGGAAAGTTATAGCTCCAAATTGTTTTCCAGAACAGTTGAACCACTTAACTCCATTTAAGTGCCTTCTTTTTTACAGACACTCCCAACAATTGTTATTTTCTGCTTTTCATTATCTTTGCAAAATGATGACTGATGAAGCAGAACCTCAGATTTAAGTATATTTTTCTTGTTATTCTTAGAAAACATTGACAAACATGAGAATTACCATAAGCAAAAAAAAAAAATAGAAAAAGAGGACTACATATGAAACCCTGACAACTCCTTGTGTTGAAGTTTACCACTTCCCATTTGATGGGAGCCCACTTTGCTTTCATTTCTTTGCTATGATTAAAAGTTTACTGTAAAAATTTTGTACCTATGAGTAATTTCTCTTTTATCTCTTTGTGGTACTAGTAGTGGTCCCCGGGTCAAAAGGTATGTATAGATTTGGAGGAATAGTCTTCCCTAATCACATCCTGGCTTATCAAAATTCATCTTCCAAGGGTTAATCAATAACCCTTTTTCTATAAATATAGTAGCCCAGTGCTTGATAAACATAAGAATACAGACACTGGGGAAAAGATTTTCTTTTAAAAGAACTGCTAGAAAAACTGGAAAACAGATGGAAAGAATTTAGGCTGAGATCAGTGACATACTATATGTGACTTAAATATAGAAGTTCCTATAAAAATTATAGTATAATGAAACAAGCTACCATTCACAACTATGGCTGTGAATAGTGGGAAAGAATTCTTAACCAAAAAGGGATATGGGTAATTATAAAAAAATTCAACTACATAAAAATTGTTGTTGTTATTCAGTTGTTTTTAGTCATATCTAGCTCTTCCTGATCCCATTTGGGGTTTTCCTGGTAAAGAAGTGGTTTGCCATTTCCTTCTCCATTTCATTTTACAGCTGAGTAATTGAGACAAACCAGGGTTAAGTGACTTTCCCGGGGTCTCACAGCTAGTAAGTGTCCAAGACCAGATTTGAATTCATGAAGATGAATCTTTCAGATTCCAAGCCCAGTATTCTGTCCACCGTACCTTCCAACTAACTGCCTTCACCAAGGCATTTCAATAGGTTCTAATATGTCTAAATAAATATTATTGAACAAAGGAAACTGAACTATTCCCTAGATAAGACAGAGGACCCTGTGGAATTCCAAGAGATCTTGAAACCACAACAGTTTATCCCTGAATGTTTCAATAGAAAAACAAGAATCTTGAAAAAAAAAGAATTTATAACCTTGTCCTATACAGTAAAAATAATTAGCAGAATATAAAAATTTTAATCCTGAGTCTCTCCAAGGAAGTGAGAGAACATCAGATTGAGAATATAAAATGCTAAAGTGGACAATAACCTTGGAGAAGTAAAAAAGCAATATTGTTTTATATATGTGTATATATGTATATATGTGTATATATGTGTGTGTGTGTGTGTGTGTGTGTGTGTGTGTGTGTGTGTGTTTAAGCAAAGCATGTTATTCTCAATGTCTGAAATGTGGAGAGAAACTTAAAGATCTCCCAGAATACAACATGACAAAAGAATAATCACCATAATGTAAGAAGCAATTAAAAAAAAACTATACAGAACATCTGAATACAGAAAACTAATTGCCAGTTGAAAAAAATCTACTGATTACCTACCAAAAAACTAGATAAAACAAAATAAAACAGTCTTATCATGAAAAACTCAAGTGATTGATAGAGTGATTAAATTTAATAATTTAAGTGACTAATTCTACAAGTAACAAGAGAAAAATATCCATATATAAAGGAAAGGAAATTCAAATAGCAAAAAGTACCCACTGGAAATCATAGAATGGAATAAAGTATTTCAAAGAGCAAAGGAACTGAGGATGCAACTCAAAATGAGATATGCTGCAAACTTGAGCCTGTATGTCAATGAAAAAGAGTCAATTATAACATTCGTACTAAAAAAAATGAGCAGATTATTTGCTGTGCTAATGCCTAGGACCACAAAACATAAAAAGGTAAATAAATATACAACAAACAGAAGTGCAAGATTTGTATGTGAGAAACCACAAATATCAAAATAAATCACTTTCTAGAGATTAACTGAAGGGGAGAAAATCTAGAAAGAGAAAAACAACTATTGAGAAGTTTTTGCTTATTTTTTTAAATATACAAGATCAAAGCAGAATTTGAATAAAAGTGATGATGGAGAAATATACCTGAAATATCATCAGATGGAAAACTTTTTTTTTTTTGGCAAGGCAACCGGGTTAAGTGACTTGCCCAAGGTCATACAACTAAGTAATCACTGCGCCACCTAGCTACCAAAGGAGAAAAATTTCAAACTGAATAACCCCATGACTACTACAAGTGAATCAATGTATTTTGTGATTCTAAACTGTAGAATGGGAGAACACACACAAAAAAATGGTCAAGGTGAGAGAGAAAATAGAGGGAAACATGTAATGTACCCTAATCAAATCAATAATAAAAAGAAGAGAAAAATACATCTTCTTGTAGTTGCAAAAGGTATATGATCTGCTTCTAAATTTTTCAGGATAATCTTTTGTCAGTATTCACATTTTGAATTTTTTGTAGAATATGGTATAAGATGTTGGCCTAAGCCTAATTTTTGCCTAACTATTTTGAGGTTTTCTGAGGATTTTTTATAATCTATGGATTTCTGTCCTAAATAACTTATGTTTTCAGATTTATTGAACATTGGGTTTTTGAGTTCTACTGATTCTGATTTTCCCTTGTCTTAGCCTGTTTTCTTGATCTACTTTTAATCTTTCATCCAAAACCAAATGGTTGTAATGTTTTCTGCTTTATAATTTTCTTTGAGGCCAGGTAGTCTTTTATTTTATTTAATAAAATTATTAAATAAAGATATTTCTGTCAAATTTCTGCCTAAAATGTAGAAAATTTATAATTTTCTTAAAAATGAATGTAAAATTAAATCCCAGAACTATCATATTTTTCATTTCTTATTTTTAGAGCAGTCTTTTTTATGGCTATTGAACATTTTATAATTCCTCTTCTGGTAACACTTATTCCTAATTCTTTGATCACTCATCTATTGGAGAATGGCTCTTTGGTTTGATATATTTATATCAACTGCCAATGTGTTTTGGATATACTACTTTTATTATAGACTGCAGCACAAAAATGGATATCAAATACCATCTAATCTATCCCATTTCACAGATGAAGAAAATGAGAACCAGAGAGATTTAATAATTTGTCTGAAATATGTGATGTAAAGATTTTTTTCCCCCAATAATATCTCTGTTAATTTCGGTCATGCTATTAGAAGTTTTTCTATTGAAACATTCAGGGATAAACTGTTGTGGTTTCAAGATCTCGGAATTCCACAGAGTCTTCTGTCTTATCTGGGAATAGTTCAATTTCCTTTGTCCAATAATATTTATTTAGACATATTAGAATCTATTTCAATGCCTTAGTGAAGGCAGTTAGTTGGAAGGTACAGTGGATAGAGCACTGGGCTTGGAATCTGAAAGATTCATCTTCATGAATTCATATCTGGTCTTGGACACTTACTAGCTGTGAGACGCCGGGAAAGTCACTTAACCCTGGTTTGTCTCAATTACTCAGCTGTAAAATGAAATGGAGAAGGAAATGGCAAACCACTTCTTTACCAGGAAAACCCCAAATGGGATCAGGAAGAGCTAGATATGACTAAAAAACACTGAATAACCACACCAAATATCTTGGTGAACAACTTCCTCTCTGATCTTATTGATTTGTCTCATTTGCTCAGCTTTTTAACTGAGTTTTCTTCCCGAGATCTTTTGGAACTTCAGAGTTGATGTTTTGTTCCTTATTCCTTACTGCTCACATTCTATTCTTTCCATTTTGATATTAGATCTCCTTATGAGAAGATATGTGTTTTCTCAGCTTTCCCCCCCAACCTAGGCAGAATTTTCACTGATCCCAGTCCCAACCCTGAGTGTCTTCTAGGTGGTCAGAACTAGTCCCAGATGGATTCTAGTTACTTTTTCTTCATATTTGGTACAGCTCCCACCCCTCCACCCTTACCTTCTACCCCTACCCCTACATATACATAGACCTATATAGACAACTGTTCTTTATATACAGCATGCTTCTTCCCTAGGCAGAACATACATCTGCTTCCTTATACCTCCCCTACTCCAGAAGAGGGTGGGTAGAGTTAAAGTTTTTTGCTTATTGCACAGAATGGTAGGGTGAGGAGAGAAAGCATCAATTATAGCTACAATGAGAATACAGTTGAGTAGATCTCGGCGTGCAAGCCTGTGGGTCGAGTTGTTCTGGCCTGCTGGAACATTCTGCCAGGGGAGGTTGCTACCTGAACACTAGGGATTGGGGATTATCTTTCTTTGATGCAGATTTCTTGGTTTCTTGGTCTGTGTAGACAACTGTTATTTACTTTACCTTTTAACATAATTCTTATCTGGGAGAGTTTTAAATTCCAAAGGACTGGAGAAAATGTTTAGTCCTTCATCTTATCTGTTACATGACCTGGAAGTCTCTGTTACACTGTCTCGAAGGCAATGGGTCAAAGACTTGTATCCTGATCAGAAGTCTTCATCTCCACTAAGTATTTCTCCTTAAAAGAAAGAGTAAAGGTGTGTATTAGACTTTGCAATAATTATCAAAACTTATTAGTCATCTTATACCAAAACCCATTTTCAATCCAGTAACACTGGCCTCCTGGCTGTTATTTGAGCAAGATAATTTATATTTTGGTTCTGAATATTTTACTGACTGTCCCCTCCATGTCTGGAATGTTCTCCCACCTCAACTCCAAAGAGATGTATTCTTTTTTTCTTATTAAACTTTTTAATTCAAAAGAGCTTTTGCCTTTTTAATCTATTTAGAATGTTACATACCAATTGCAGAATGTTTGAAAAAAAAATTACCATAATTACCATATTCAAATAATTACAAAAAAATTTGGAATAAATGAATGAAAATTAAGTAATATAAATGTATATATACACACATATATATATATGTATATGAGTATATATTATATATATATTATATATATAAATAAAACATACACACACACCTGCATACCATGATCAAAATGCAAGCGAGAACCCTGGAGTACCTGAGTTTTCAAATTATTGGCTTTTCAGATAGTGTCTGCATTTGACCCAGTTATATTAAACACAGCCCACCCTATAAAAAATGTCTTTGGTTGGTAGGTACTATTATCACCAAAGGTTAGGCAAACAGTCCTTAGGTATGATTAGATGTTTCTTCCTTCAGATATTTCTTCCATATGAAGATTATTTTGATTGTAAGGAAGGTCACCCATGAGGCAAGGCACTGTTCATAATTGCTATCTTTCTCAGTCATATTAAATGCCAACTTGATATCATTTTTATTTGAAATTTTATTTTATTTTTTCAGTAACATCCATTTGCAAATTTCTAAGTTCCGCATTTTTCTACCACCCTCCCCCTGACCCTCCCCCCCTCCCCATGGCAGTGAACAGTTTGGTGAAAGTTGTACATATACAATCATGTTTAACATATTTCCATATTAGTCATGTTTTAAATTTGGAATTAGAACTAAGGGGAAAGAAAAAATCACGAGAAAGAAAGGAAAAATATAAAAGAAGTTTTTGAAAAGTGAACATAGTATGCTTTGCTTTGCATTCAGACATCATAGTTTTTTCCTCTGGATGTGGATGGCATTGTCCATAGCAGGTCTCTCAGGATGGTCCTTAATCTCTGAACTGCTGAGAGGAGCTACATCCATCAGAGTTGTTCATCTCACAATATTGTTAATGTTTTTGATGTTCTCTTGGTTCTGTTCACTTCAGTTCATCTAAGTCTTTCCATGCTTCTCTAAAGTCTGACTGCTCATGATTTCTTCCTTTCTTTTTCAAGGCAATGGGGTTAAGTGGCTTTCCCAAGGCCACACAGCTAGGTAATTATTAAGTGTCTGAGACCGGATTTGAACCCAGGTACTCCTGACTTCAAGGCCAGTGCTTTATTCACTGCGCCACCTAGCCGCCCCTGCTCATGATTTCTTATAGAAATAGTACTCTGTCACATTCATATACCATAACTTGTTCAGCCATTCCCCAACTGATGGACACTCCCTCAATTTCCAATTCTTTGCCACTACAAAAAGAGCTACTATAAACATTTTTGAACATGTGAGGCTTTTCCCATTTTCTATTATTTCATTAGTACATATATCTAGTATTGGTCTTGAGGGATCAAAGGGTATACACAGTCTTATTGCTCTTTAACTATCAATACAGATTGCTCTAGAAACATTGGCAACTTGATAACATTTTGGATATCTTGTTTCCATCTGTCCTGGTCTGCTTTCAGAGAATTTTTATCACGTTCCATCTTATCTTCTAGTTTTCCAATCTCTTCTGTAAGCAACTCTTTTTTTTAGTCTCTTGTAAAGCAAAACTGAAATCCAGTTTCACTTTAATTTGGTCTCTTCTGTTCTTAACTCCCATTAATAATATTTCACAATAAAGAACATATTCTTGTACAACTGGAAGTAGTGACTCTGAAAGATCAAATATTCATCTTTCAGTAGCCTTGCTACACTTGTCAATGCAGCTGGTTACACTAGATCCTCTTTGGATGCTGACCACCTAGTGTAGATTGTTCCATATTCCTTCATTTCCTCAAAATACTTTTTTGTCTTCCTTGTAAAATCTATGAGATATTTTGTCTATTGTTTATTTCCTGAATAAAAGTTTCCTAATTATCATTCACTCATGGTATTTAATTCCTCTCACTGAGGATGTAAGATCTGCCGGCCCTATCCTGCTAAGCAATCCAGGACCTTGTTTCTTTGTGAAGAGTTTCTAGATTTGTGCAGGAAGAAAAACTTTGAAATTTTCATTAAATGTTAAAGTCAGTTGATCAGCAATTCAATTTAAAAATTTATGCAATTTCTTTCTTTGAATCTCAATGAAGTCATCATTAAACAGTTCTACCATGCCTTTCGTTATGAATTTTTCTGGCAAAGGAAGAATGATGAGGGTGGGATGTGCTTCTCCAAGTTTTTGGAAATCTTGATAATATTTTTGAACTTCAAATTCACCAGAATCAAATTCACCCCAGATGTCTTAGTTGTAACTCTGTATGTGAAAAAAGTTTCAATTGTAGAAATGTGACTTTCAGGATCATTAACTATAATGGAAAAGTCCTTCAAGTCTGGTTCATCTTTAATCTTGTATTGGTTTATCACAGATAAGCAGGACTAAAAGAATTTATGTCCATCAGGGAGGCATCCTTGCTAAAGACTTCCAGGGCATCATTCTTGTCCTTAGCTAAGCCTCTGCCTGTAATAGGCCTGGGGTCCCAACAACCACTGTCGGGACCTTCCCTGCTGTCACTGTCCCCACCACTGCCTGCTTCAACCCTGGGGGATCATGAGAAGGACTATGAAATAAAGCTCTAGGTGTCCATCCCATTTATATGTGAGTCCACCAAGCTACCTGGGCAGCTTTGACTCCCAGGAAGATGTTTTCTTAACCAAATAATAGATAGCAATTAAAAATCAATTTTATCTTTTGTAATTGCCTCTATCCCTTGTTTGGTTTCGAATGAAAGCTTTATAATTTCATGTAATCATTGCTGATAATCAGAAATACTTATATGAAACTGAAAAACTTCTGCACAAACAAAATTAATGTATCAAGATTAAGAAGTGGATAGCTGAATGAGAAAAATCTTTATATCATATGTTTCAGAAGAATTTGATGTCCAATAAAGTTTGTGTGCGTGCATACATGTATATGTGGTATGTGTTTGTGTACATGTCACCAAAATCCATTCTTTAATAGCCCAGTAGTCAAGGAATATGAGGAAAAAGTTCTCAAAAACTCCCCCCAAACTATTAATAACCACATGAAAGAATGCTCCTAATCACTAATAAAACAAATGTAAATCCAAACAAATCTGAGGTTTCAACTCACATTCAGAAAATTGGCAAAGATGGCAAAAAATGGCAAAAGATTGAAAAGGGCATTCAAGTTCCTTGTTGGTGGAGCTATACACTGGTACAACCACTTTGGAAAGCAATTTGCAATTTCACAAATAGAGTGACTAAAATATCCATACCCCTTGACTCAGACATTTCATTAGTAGGCATAAAGCCCAAAGAAGACAATGGTAAGAAAAAAGTCCTCATATACTCCAAAATAAGAGCACTCTTTTTTATTTTTTACTGGAGCAAAACTTGGAAACAGCTCATCAACTGAAAAATAAACTATGCTGTTTTTGTTGTTTAATAAGTTCCAACTCTCTGTGACTCCATGTTGAGGTTTTCTTGGTAGAGATATTGGAGCAGTTTACTATTTCCCTCTCCAGATCATTTTACAGATGAGAGAAAATGAGCAAACAAGATTAAGTGACATGCCCAGGGTTGCACAGTTAGTGTCTGAGGCCAGATTTGAAGGCAGTCTATTAGTCTTTACATTGTTTCCATGGTATACACTGATCTAAGTTGAATGTGATGAGGGAGAAATCATATTCTTAAGGAAGAAACATAAGGTATAAAAGATAGCAAAATTATATAATAACTTTTTTTAAAAATTAAAGGTAATAGTCTTTAGTCTTTGTTTAAACTCCACAATTCTTTCTCTGGATACAGATGGTATTCTCCATCGCAGATACCCCAAAATTGTCCTTGATTGTTGCACTGATGGAGTGAGCAAGTCCATTAAGGTTGACCATCACCCCCATGTTGTTGTTAGGGTATACAATGTTCTTGGTATACATATTTTTAATACTGATAATATTCTATTAGCTATGGTGCCTCGAAGCAGACTGCTGTCTGTCTTTATTGTTGAATTCCCTAAGATCAATATTGCTACCCTTGCTTTTTTGAATTCCAAGGTATAATAAATTCTACTAATTCCTTCATGTTAATTCTGTATAAGTATTTACATATAAAAAATTTTTCTTATAAACAAAAATTTGGTTTTGTTGTATAATCCATTTTAGAGTTAAATTCATTCCATTCCATTAATATTCATGGTTAAAGAAGTTAAACCTGTTTTACCATCTAACAAATCTCCATTTCTTCTCTTTCAGCCATTCATGTAGGTCAATCTCCTCTCTGAATTCTGTCTTCTGTATAGAAGATATCAAAGTACTTTCTTACTCTTCACTGCTTCAACCCAGCCTCCTCCCTCACTTAGCTCAATGTATTTCTACCATTTTGTGCATTTTATTGATTTAGTTTTGAAATCTCCCTTTGCATCAGACAGACATATAGTTCATAAGATACTGGATCAGATAAAAATGTAGTTCATGAGGTCCTTATTTTCCTAGTACAACCTCCCCTAGCTGTCAAATTTCACTTGTAGTGTTTCAGTTGCAAAAAAAAAAAAAAAAGTAATAAATTCTAAATTTCTCCATCCTTCTCTCTGGTCTGTGTCTGACTCCTCTCCCCTATCTTGAATATCCAAAATAGCATGCCTCTCTTTGTTTCCTTTCTGGTTCTTCAAAATGGTAGCATTCCAAAGGAAAAAAAATAATTCTTATTCCCCTTTCAGTATTAAGTCCTTAATCATTACTTAGCCTTCTCGTGTTGTGAAATTATGTTTACCTTTCTTAATTAAAGCTTTTTTAAAGAAAATTAATTTTTGTCTATTGCAGCTACCTTTGAATTCTCTATTCAGCTGTGTGTTCTCAGAGAGGTCTAGAAGTCACTTGTTATAAATTTTCTCTCTAGCAAAATTATATTTAACATTTTTGCCAAATGTTATTCTTCAATATAAGCTAACTCTTGCCTTTCATAAGATCATATTACAATATTTTCTTTCCTATCTTTGTAGTTTTTAGATAGTTCTGAACGATTCTGATTAGGATTCTTTGGTAAATTTTTTAACTATTGCAATTATTTTTGACCTGGGAACCTTGCATCTGATATAGTAATTCATGAGTTTTATCTGGGACTTCCCTCTGATTGTGACCTCAAAATTTTATCAATATACATTTTGTCTTTTGGTTCTAATAGTGGACAAATTTTCCTTCATGAATTTTAAAAATATGGCATAGGTTTTGTTTCTTGTCAGTTACTCTCCAGAACTCTGTCTTTTTAGATTCTCTTTGCCCCATTTTCCAGATCAAGTTTTTTTAAATTATATATATATATATATATATATATATATGTATATATATATATATATATATATATACATATATATATTAGGATTTTGCAAGGCAAATGGATTTAAGTGGCTTGCTGAAGGCCACACAGCTAGGCAATTACTAAGTGTCTGAGGTCAGACTTGAACTCAGGTATTCCTGACTCCAGGGCTGGTGCTCTATCCACTGCGCCACCTAGCCGCCCTGATATCTCTTATATTCTTCCATTATTTTGAGTTTTTTTATTGTACTTATATTTTTGGATGAGTCTTAGATTCTTATTTCTAATCCTGTCTCTGCTATTTACTGCCTGTGTGACCATGGATGTCTCTTAACTTTTCTGATTGACCTCATGAATTCTGTTAAGATTAAAAGACCTTTAGAGTTCCTTCTAGCCCTAGATGAATAATCTTATAATCATTAACTTTGGAGTCCTCTATTTTTTTGAGTATTTATTGCTTTACTAAGGTTTCTTAACTTTTGTTCTAGTATAGTTATTTCATGTCTCTTCCTTTGGTTCTTTTATTAGGCTTCCCAATCATTTGCAAAATCTTTGTGGCTATTCTATATCCTTTTCTGGGGTTACTGCAACATCATTCTCTTCCTCTGTAGATTTATCTTAGGATCCTCAAATTGCACAATATTTTTTTCTCTTAAGTAGTTTTTCTTTGTGTACACATTTCTCCAATCTCTGTTGTTCTCCCTTGTTGTCCTATAAATTTCACCAAATGTATAGACAGAGAAGCCTGAAGGAATTACTGTTAATGGGAGATTTTACTGAGATTGAGTGATGGTCCTCATCCTCTTCATTTAGAGTTTCTTTCAAATTTTATTTTAGTAATCATCACAGCCACTTCTGTGAGTGAGAAGCCCAAAGCAAGCAATAGTCATTACATGATTTGGAATGGGAATGGTAGTAGGGAGCTGATAAAAAGAATTGACTTCTGAAATCTTTAATCACAACTATCTGCTCTATCCCAATGTCTACAGTTAGTTGGATTCAAACTTTGACTCAGTATCTAGTATAATTAATGACCAGAGCACAGAGTGGGAGAATAGGGGAAGGGAGAGTAGAGCCCAGATTTGAGAATACAGCCTTTATCATTGCTCCATAACATTTTCTGTGAGCAATACCTTGCAGATTTTTCTTTTCTTTCTTCCTTTGTTAATGCTGTTCATTTCCTATATTTGGCACTTTTCTTCTTTTCTTTTTTTAGGCTAAGGTAAAGATGGTTGAATTTGGCCAGAATTTTTTACTTCATTTTATTTCCAGAAGTCCCAGATCCTAACCTATCTCCAGTTGTATCTCTCACTAATCTCTTCCCCTCTGATGAAACTGGACCAATCAGTATATTTTATGCCTATAACCTTTACATACTTAATTTTTTCATTCATTTCATCTCTATACATATACATACATTTTATGGGCTATCCTCAAAATTGGCAGAGTCTTTAAAATGAAATCTCTTTGAGAAGACAAAGATATATAGACAAACCCTGGAAAAGAATAACAACTATATGCCACAGTCAGATTTTAAACAAGCCATATTTGGAAGGAAAGTATATATTATATTCCAACCCGCATGGCACTTTTAAATGAATGAATGAAATATGATAATAATAATTCCTGCCATTTGCAGATTGCCTCACAGTTTTCACATATATTATATATTTAATGGGATAGAGGTATAAAAAGCACTGGACTGGGGAATTCTTGAGATTGTTGCTGGTTCCTATGTCCTTCCTATGCCACCTTAGTTAAGTCATTTATATGACACTCCAATCTCAGTTTCTTTATAAAATTAAGGGACAAGGAAAACTAAATTTTTTTCTGGCTCTGATAGTATATGTTCTTAAGTTCCTTTCAACCTAATGCTTTAACAGTCTGTGAAGTTGAGGCTCAAAGAGTTAAACTATTTTTCAAAAGATTCTTCACAGTGTCCCCAGAAATATTACCAAAGTTGTTCTTTCATTATCTTCCTTATGAATGATTGATTGTTGTCCTTCATAATTGAAGATCATGACATCAAGTGAATAATGGCATGATATGCACATTATGTTGATTAAAGTGAGGGAAATGTTATACAGAGACTTCTTTCTCACTTTCTTTTCCAGAACCATTTTAATCCAATGATCTGGTAGTATAAGAAACAAGATTCTGGTGTTGGTCTGGATTCAATGGGAAACCTTGGCCTTTTAGATGTAGGTCTTTCCCATATCATTGAGCCTGCCTTAAACTCATTCTCAGAGACCTGTGAACTTGGAATCTTTTAGCATGTGAAATGATGCATTTGGCAAACTGTGCCTTCAAATATACAAGATCCCTCTTTAAAAACAGGGGCATCTATTATATTGTTTTGAATATAAATCTTTGTGAATATGGGCTACATTCTGAAAATGAGATGCTTTTGAAAGGAAATTAAATGTATCAGTATGTATATATACACATTCACATACACCAAAATTATTACTCTAAATTACTTTTTACAATATATTTACTATGAAATATACTTATATTGCTTTCAATTCCAATAAAGAATTTTTAATGATCATTTCTTTCTGACTTTACCACTTTCCAAATTCTCTCATGATTATAAGGCTGTCTAATTATCAGGTTGTCTAAAAACAGTATTTGGAAGAAGGATGCAGTCTATTTAGATTTGTTATATTTTTAGAATGATATATATACATAACATGGGAATCAATATATACCAATATATATGTATACATGTATATATGAGAACTTTTCTACATAGGGAATTTACTTCCATATTTTAATCAATTAAGAAACAATTAATTTAAATATCTACTATGGGCTAAAGACTATGAATGGTACTGAAGATAGAAATTCAAAGAATGAAACAAGAAGGCCTTACATTCTAATGAGCAAATATTTACATAGATACATATACATATGCACCCATAAATGTACACAGCTATATGGATATATACTCATATGTGAGTATACACACATATGTATTTAATATATTATTATATATATTTATGGACATATATGTATATGAGTATATACAGAATACATATAAGGAGCTATTATATGGATCTATTATTTCATTGGTATAAGAAACTTCAGGAAAGAAATTCCTTCTAGCAACTTAGAGTATAATAGATTAGTTGCCAGAGTAAGGATCACACAGCCAGGAGGTATCAGAGGGAAGACCTGAGATCAGATCCCTTTACAATGAGACTGGGCACTGAGCCCAATTTTTGTGATCATGTACAGGGTGCCATCATGCAATTCTTTACATCAAAGAGGCTGTGAAGTCTGCTAATAGCAAGCATTTATATAGTTCTTTGGTGTTTGCAAAACACTTTATGTTTTTATTTAATCCTTGAAACAGCCCTGTGAGGCAAGTTTTGCTCTCATACCCATTTCACAGATGAGGAAACAACTGAAGCTGAAAAAAAGATTAAATGATTTGTCCAGAGGCATGCAGCTAGACATAGAATCGAAATTCTTTGGAGACAGCTGGAGCATGCATAGACTTTCTGAACTTGATTCCTAGTGGCTAGCAATAATAAACAGCAGCCTCTTTGAATCAGAACCAGAACTCAGGGTGCTTTCAAAAGGCATCATGAGTTGACCTTGGTCTCCTCTCTTGTTTGCTTTTGTCATTTCAACTGATTTTCTTCTGCCAGACAGCATCCTGAGAGATAAGCAATGTAATGGAGGAGTCTTGAACTTTCTAACTCCATCTAAAGGAGATATGTGGTCCCTGAGATACAGGGCTTAGAGGTTCTTTACCTGCCTCAGCATCTATTTCATTTTTTGGTGAAGAGGTTGGAGACAATGACTAACCCATTTGTTAGTGATACCACATTTGGACGAGAACTTGGTCAGACCAATCACAAAAACTCCATTATGTTTGAGACTACTCTCTGGAGAGAGTGCCTTTGAGCTATTGGGGGAAATATTTGCATTTCTGTTCTTATAATAGCTTCAAAGTAAATATTCTTATGTAAAATATAATTGATGATAATTGGTTAAAAGGAACCACAGTGGTAGTTATTTGAAGCTAATAATGGGGAAGAGAAATACAGCTGGAATGGGGGAATCAGCCAAGGATAGTGGAGAAGAGATACCCCATTCCCTGAGGGAAAGTGAACCCAAAATACTCATTGCTTTGACTTTGAAAATAGCTCTTCATCCATTTTACCAAACTGTCTCAAGTAAGAAGTAGCGAAACCTCTACAGAAGCTAAGGATTCAAAGGTGTGGGAATGAGAACAGAGGACAGCCTAGACAGAGATACTGAAAATGGATAGTGGAATGTTCACTATAAGGAAGAACCAGTAGCCCAATTGATTGGACTTTAGAGTACAAGAGAAGAATAACACATAATAAAGCTAGAAAGGTAGTTTGAATCTAGGTTGTGAAGGATTTTAAATGTCAAATAATGAAATGTGGAAGCAGTAGGCCATTGCATATATCTGCTTTAAGAATATTAGTTTGGCAACCATGTATTAAATCCTATCACACATGCATATATACACACACATATATACATACACATATACACATCCATATTATATTATGCATACACACAAACACACACACACACAAAGCAATTTCAGGGAGGAGAGCTTGTCAGCAGGCAATTATTTCATGAACTTATGAGAAAGCTAGGTTTATTGCAACTGAAAAGAACATGCATGTGGAACCCAAAGAGTTCACAATTCAGACAGAAATTTGAATTTTTTATAATAGGGAAGAAGTACCAAAAACTCCAACTAAAGGGGCATGGCATAGGAGAAGGAAAGGTGGGAAAAGAATAAAACCCCTCCTGAAAGGAGGAGCAAGATGATGAAGATGTGATGATCTGCTTATCCACAAGGGTCCCAAGCAATTTCCCATATACACAAGCAATTTCTCAGTCTAGTGCAGACTAACTGGTGCCTGCCTGAACTCCTAAGGATAAATGAGTCTAGCTTTGAATGCAAACAACACATTGTCAGCTGGGGTGGGGAGGACATTTTGACCTCGATACCATTAGGCATGCTCTGGTGCAATGTTTCTGGAAATATGGCAACTCAAAAAGACAAGTTAAGGGGACCCCTTAACATTTCTTAATAAGCCCTAACAGCTGGGAGGGATCAGCTCAAATAGGTTTGAGGAGGAGTTTGAGCTTGAAAAGAACACAGGGGACTGTAACAGGTGGGAGTTGGGGTGGGTGGAAGTATTTCTGGACTGAAGGACAGCAATTCATGTTAGGAACATTTCCCCTAGTGATGAAACATTATATGAGGCAACGAAGTCTATAAGATGATATATTCTGTAAGATATATTCTATAGTCTATAAGAAGATGTATTCAGGGGTGGCTAGGTGGCACAATGGATAGAACACTGGCTCTGGAGTCAGGAATACCTGAGTTCAAATCCGACCTCAGACACTTAATAATTACCTAGCTGTGTGGCCTTAGGCAAAGCCACTTAACCCCATTGCCTTGCAAAAACCTAAAAAAAAAGTATTCACATGAAGTCACTACACTCAACCCTCAAGAAGTCCTTGTATCAACCCCAGTTTGAAATACAGACTATAATATAATGATGTGTGACGGAGAAGACTATTTAATACATGGTTGCTAAACTCATATTCCTAAAGCATGGGTGCATGCAATGATCTATTATTTCTTGGATAGCATACAGATTCCACTATTGAGCATTTCAAGTCCTTCACATTCTAGATTCAATCTTTGTTTCTATCTTTATTTCATGTTATTCCTCTCTTGCACTCCAAGGACCAGTCAAACTGGGCTACTGGATCTTCATTACAGAGGACATTCCATCTCCATTTTCAACATCTCTATCTAGGCTGTCATCCTCTCCATTTCTTTGAATCCCTACCTTCTATTGAGATTCTGCTACTTCCTACTTGAGAACTATCCTGATCTCCAGTTACTAGTAGTGCCTGTGCCCCCTGAAATTAGTTTCTGTATACTTTTTGATTATTTGTATTTGTTATTCCTCCACGTAAGCTCTTTATGGGAACAGATTTGTTTGTTTTTATATATGCAGAATATAACATAGTGCCTCACCTTGTAGCCCCCTTTACAAATGTTTATTGAGTGAAGGAATAAATATACATTTATTGAGTTTTCCCTACGTGCTGCAGTACATGTAGAGAAGAGATTTAGTATCTTATCTCAAGGAGGAGGAAATAACACACGTAGAAGGGTTCAGCTACTGGGTTGAGAGCAAGATCCAGAGGTCCATTAGGAGCAAAGTAAATAGTAATGCCCAGTGGCCTAAATCTTACTAAAATTATAGAATTTTAAATGACTATCTTCCCCATTGCCAGGAAGCTGAAGGGGTCTGAACCTGTGGTCATTGGGAATGGGGAGTGGGGATCCAAAATGGAATAGAGACGGTGTACCAGGTTCCCTCATTTGGTGAAATGGATAAAAGGTTATCTCATTGGGAAAGGGAAAAGGGAACAAAGTCAAATATAGTCAAATCCTCAACTTTTGTAGGGCTAAAGTTCCTAGAAAATAACCTGAAAGTTAAAAAAAAAATGTTATACATTGAATCTATGGGAAATAGGGGGTTAAATTCCTGCAAATACCAAAAATTATAATCATTCTCTAGAGATTGCTGAAAATATACTTTTCTGGATATGATTCTTAATATCAAAACATTAATTCTGATATTGTGTATTTTTCCTCCCCAAGTGAACATGAATTAACCCATATAATGCAGGGGTGAGGAAAGATAACACTAGATGGACTAGGGAGGGGCAAGGGGTAGCAATATCAGAAAAAATGAAGCATCTCTTATCTCCCTTTCAGATCTGGGGTTGAACAGTTTTGCCAGTAAAAAGCTGTCCATGCCACTGGGCTGGGTTGGACCGAAGGAGAGGAGGCAGGATGCTTCTCATTTTTTTTCTCTATTGTACATATCTGGAAATGTGGGTGGTTGCCGATTCAAAAGTGAAAATGAAGTTACTAATAAAAGCATGGGAAGGTTTGAAGTTGAGAAAGTTGAGAATGTTAATTGACTGTACTATAATAGAATGGTAGGTGATAGGGAGGACTATCTATTACATGACATGTAACAAAGATTATATTGTAATGCTGTGTGATCAGCAACATTGGCTAATACCACAATGTGTACAATATAACATGTGACATAGAAGAATGTTTAATAAAATGACGTGTGATAAGACTATTATGGTGGTAAGAAGGGGTACCTAGGTGGCACAGTAGATAGAGTCCTTGGCCTAGAGTCAGGAAGTAGTCTTCCCTAGTTCAAATCTTCTGTATGGCCTGGCCAAGTCACTTGATCCTATTTGCTTCAGTTTCCTCATCTGTAAAATGAACTGGAGAACAAAATGGCAAAACACTCCAGTATCTTCACCAAGAAAACCCTAAATGGAGTCACAAAGAGTCACACATGATTGAAATAACTGAATAACAACTTGTGATATAGAAGAATATCTAACTATAAAGGAAGAGTAAAGAGTTTCCCTAAATTACTCAATAATGGAATATAAAGGAATTATTAACAATTTGACAATAAAGTATATGAAGTTCTTTAATCCAATATAATTACAGGGCATTGATCATTAGAAGATAATTGATTGTACTTAGTGAACTTCTAATTATTGACTGGCTCTGTATTTTTAACATTCAACTTTTTAAAAAATCTGAGTTCCAAATTCTTTCCCTCCCCTACCCATTGAGAAGGTATACAAAGATAACAATTATGCATGTGAAATAATGGAAATATTTCTATATTTTAGCCAAGAAAAATAAAGTAAAAACAATATGTTTCAATATGTATGAAGAAGCCATCAATTCCATTTCTGGAGATGGAAAGAATTTTTCATCATGGCTCCTTTGAAATTTTCTTGGACTGTTGTATTGATCCAAATAGCTAAGTCTTTCACAATAGATCATCATTACAATACTGCTGCTACTATGTTTATCTACTTTGGTTCTCATTTGCAAGTTCATAGAAGGCTTTCCATATTTTCCTGAAACTATTCTGCTCATCATTTCTTATAGAAAAATAGAATTCCATCAGATCGTTTACCATAAATGTTCAGTCATCCTTCAATTGTTGAGCATTCCTTCAATGTCTAATTCTTCTCCTGAAGTCCTTTAGAAAGAGTCATTTCTAAAGGAAAGAATCAACTGTCAAACTTTATTCTTTACCTTTGATAGTTTCTAGGATATCTCCCCATCTCACTGTTGACAATATCCCATAGAAAAGAGTAAGGTGATTAGAGATGGGATCCTGCTTGAGAGATGGCGCATCTTGGGAGTTGAGACTCCTGGTATGGATGTCAGTTCTTTCTGAAAAGACATAGATCCTGAGCCAGGATTTTAGATAAACCTCAACCTGGAGATTATGGCTGAATCGTCAGAGCTTTAGCCTCCATTCAGGAGAGGTCCCAGCGGAGTAACTCAAAAGAATTGCAGCATCCTGTGAAGAGCAGTTCATAAGTATGGAGCCAGAAGTGTAAACGGTCTTGACCTGATATGGTTTCTATTTGTGGGCTTCTTGTCTTGTGGGCATTGGTCTTTCCTCTGACACTGGATGTGTGGGAGCAGGTGCAGGTTTATGGGGAGAGATGTTCTATTATTACTCTTCTTACTATTTCAGTCGACGCCTTTGTCTTGTACTAATTGTATACTTTAGCAACTATCAGGAGGCACCTTGCGGGGCTCTCGAGTGCCCGCCCGTCTGGGACTGTACCCAGGACAACCAACCTACCAGTCAATAAGTCAGTCCATAAAAATGTTCTTAAATACCATACGAAGCTCCATAGGAGGAAAAGCAAAAGCGGAGTTCCTCCTTCAAAGGGTTCACGTCCTAATGGGAGGACAATGTGCAAGGGGCCAAGTGCCCGCCAGAGATGGGTGTTGGGGGGTGAGGGCACCGGTGGGGGCGGGGGGGAGCCAACAGAAGGCCAGACTGTGGCTGAGACTTGAAGGAAGCCGGGGAGGGACGGGGTGGGGAGCGGGCTCCAGGCATGGGGGGCAGCCGGGGGCACACGGCGGGCCTGGGTCATGGGAGGGGGCCCGTCCGTCAGAGAGCTCCGGGGGGCTCTGGGCCTGGACCGGGTGGCAGGGCGGCCCGCGAGTCAGCCTGCGCCCGCAAAGGCGGGCCCAACGCCCCCGGGGCCACGACCCGCCCAGGCCGACCCGGGCCGGGCAGCCCCTCCCCCCCACCCCCGAGCTCCCCAAACCCTCAGCCGCACCTGACCCGGCGGCGTCTCCCCCTCCTACCGCACCCCCCAGAAGGAGACGTGCAGTGTTCAGTCGCTTTTTTCTCCCCCGCGGCCGGCGCCGGGCCCCGGGCCGGGATCGAGCTTGCTTGTAGGCCGCGCCATTCCCTTCCTCGCCCCTTAGCAACCGGGACGCCGAGGAGCCTCCCGTCCCCAACAACCGGAGGCCCGGCCTGGGCGGGACTACAAGTCCCAAGATGCCCCGCGGCGCGCTTCCGACTACGGATTCCGTCGGCCCCCGCGCGGGGCGTCGGCGCCGGCCAATGAGCCGGAGACAAGTAGGAGAGGAGGGAGAAGGAGACAAGATGGCTGCGTCGAGCGGGGCTGGGGCTGCTCCGCTGCCCGCCGCGGCCGCTGCCACCGGCACCTCCACGCAGTCGTGTCAGGCCTCCGGCAGAGTCGGCGGCAGCAGGAGCGGGCTGCTGGAGAAGGTGAGGATCGGGCCTTGGGGCCGAGCGAGCTGGAGACGGGACCTCCTGCCCTTCCTCCCCCCCTCCTCCTCCTCCCGCGCCGCCCTGGTCTCCCACCCAGCCCCGCCTGCCCGCCCGCACCCCGCCACGGCCTCCCTGCCGTCGCCTCCTGGCGCCCCGCCCTCCTGCACCCCACGGTCCTCTGCCTCCTTTCCCCTCTCTGCCCTCTCCTCCCGCCCTTGTCTGCACCCCATCTTCTGCTTCCCCTTTTCCTTCCACACTCGCATTCCTTCTCCTGCCTCCTCTCTCTGCACCCCATCCTTCCCTCTTCCTTCTTTTCGCACCCCATCCTCGCCTTCCATATTCCTATTTCTCCTCCTGCCCCCTCTGTGCACCCCATCCTTCCTTCTTCCTTCCATATCTTTTCTTCTTTTTGCACCCCATCTTCTTCCATATTCCTATTTCTCCTGCCCCCTCTCTGCACCCCATCCTTCCCTCTTCCTTCCATATCTTCTTCTTTTTGCACCCCATCCTCTCCTTCCATATCACTATTTCTCCTTCTGCCCCTCTCTCTGCACCCCATCCTTCCCTCTTCCTTCCATATCTTTTCTTCTTTTTGCACCCCATCCTCTCCTTCCATATCACTATTTCTCCTCCTGCCCCCTCTCTCTGCACCCCATCCTTCCCTCTTCCTTCCATATCTTCTTTTTGCACCCCATCTTCTTCCATATTCCTATTTCTCCTCCTGCCCCCTCTCTGCACCCCATCCTTCCCTCTTCCTTCCCTATCTTCTTTTCTTCTTTTTGCACCCCATCCTCTCCTTCCATATTCCTATTTCTCCTCCTGCCCCCTCTCTATCTATTCCTGTCCCCTCTTCCCTCTATGCCCTTTAGTCCTAGTCTCTCCCTCCCTTACACCCATTTCCTCCTCCCTTTCCCCATGTGCCCTGTGTTTTCCTCCTGCCCTTCTTCTTCTCTGCATTCCATCCCCCCTCCTGCCTTCCCTATGCTTATTCTCCTCTATTTCCTCCTTCCCCTTCCTTCTCTCCTCCTGTCTCTTTTCACCCACCCATTGTTCCTTCTTTCCTGTCTTCCCATTCTCATCTCCTCCTATCTTCTTTCTTCCCCCCACTTCATCTTTTCTTCCTCCTCATCTAGACATTTTCTCACTCTTTCTGCTTCTGCTTTCTCATCCCCATACCCCTGTCCTCCTCTATAACTCCTTCCTCTTTTTTTCATCCAAGCCTCATTCTCCTCTACATCATCTTTTTTCTTCTGCTTCTTCCCTTCCACTCCTGCCCCATCTTTTCCTTTCTCTCAACCCATTTCTTTCCCCAGCTGTTTTCTTGACTCTTCCTTTCTTTTCTTCTCTTCCCCATTCCAAGTTGTTCTCTTTACTTTCCCCTTCAAATCCTTATCTTTTTCCTCATTATTTTCCTTTCAGGGGTCTTTTCTTTTCTCCTGAGTCTATCCTTTCCTTTCTGGAACTATTAACATGTTTGTTTTGTTATTGTTGTTGACTCAGAATGTCTCCTTGAAGCCTGGGGGGGGGGGGGGGGGGGGGAGGTGAGGAGAGATTGACTCAGACCTGGTCTAGTGACTTCTGAGTTTAACCCATTTCAGTGTTTTTACTCAAGACTGATTTTGCAGTCTATCTGGATTGAAAGTCATACCAGTAAGTTACAGGAATGGACCCTTGAATCTAGTCAGTGACTTAGGGACTCTCTGAAGGGAAAAAAAGAAGGAAAAAACCCAACGTGATTCAAGTTCCTGAAGCAGATGTTAGCAACTTCAGTCATAGTAGATATTAAGCAGAATGCAGTTACCTCTCTATAGGATCTACTAACAAGTCTTAGAAAATATAGTAGGAGAAAAGCAGACAGGTAAATGAACAAGCATTGGAAGAAATCTTTTTGTGTGTAGCTGGGCATAGGTGGTCTGAAGCTTGTAATACCTAGGGTCTACCCAAAGTCAATAACAGCCCTTAAGATCCTGGAATTTATTGTTCTATATTAACTTAAAAAAATCTCTTTGCCATACCTGCTATCTTTCAGCCAAACTAGTTTCCTTATTTTTAATCATCAGTTATTTATTAAGCAATATATATACATATATATATTGATTGAGACTTTGTCTTTCAGGAAGGCAAAGTTACAAAATTAAACAAATGTGTTCATGCTTAAAAAGTAAATACAATGCACTCTGTATAGGGGGAATACTAGCAGCTTAAGTGGTGGGGAATGTGGTCATTAAAGACCTAGGGTCAGCAAGTGGAACTAGCTGAAGCTTGAAGATATTCAAAGAAGTAAGGAAAAGGAGTAAGAAGGCAAATATGGTATGACCAGAGCTATATAAATGGAATAGTAGATAACAAGCTTGGAAAGGAAAATTGGGATCAGATTATGAAGAACTTTGGAGACCAAACACATTTATTTTTGATCCTAGAAATCATTGGCAGTTATTTAAGTTTAAGTCGGGAAGTGCCATGGTCATACCTGTACTCTAGTAATAAATCACTTAAGCAGCTGTGTGGAGGATAGAGTGAAGTAGGGAGAAGCCTGAGTCAAGGAGATGAGGTAGGATAAATGACAGGTGTTAAGGCCATCCAGCAAGAGGTGATGAGAGCCTGAATTTGGGTGGTGAACAGGAGTAGAAGGACTAGGACATATGGGAGAGATGTGGAGAAATAGCAAGATCTGGAAACTGGATATGTGAGATGAGGGAAAGAGTAGTTGAGAATGATAATGTAACCTTGAGTCATATCCAAAGACTCCAAAATGGAATGAATGGAGAGAGAATAACGTAAGTTCAGTTATAGATGTGCATTTTGAAATTCTTAAGAGGACATCATGTTGGAAATGTCCAGTAAGCACTTGATGCTCTAGAACTGGAGCTCAGGAGAAAAAAGAAGGTAGGAGATAAAGATTTATGAGTTATCTCTAAAGAGATAATAATTATAATAATTGACCTTATTAAAGCTGATGAGGTCACCAAGAAAGATTAGAGAGAGAGAATAGAGCATCTAGGACAGATCCTGGGAGTGCTTCACAGTAAGGAATCAAAGAGATTGGAAGGAGAAGAATCAGTAAAGACCTGGGTCATTAAGGGGCAGCTAGGTGGCGTAGTGGATAAAGCACCGGCCTTGGAGTCAGGAGTACCTGGGTTCAAATCTGGTCTCAGACACTTAATAATTACCTAGCTGTGTGGCCTTGGGCAAGCCACTTAACCTCGTGTGCCTTGAAAACTAAAAAAAAAAAAAAAAAAGAGCTGTGTCATTAAAACCTCAAAAAGAGAATATTTCAGAATGTATACTAGTTTTCTACAGTCAAGAGGAATTTAAAATAGAGAGCCTTAGTATATACATATACATTTATGTCATCTTGGAGATTTAAAAAAAATAATAAAATGTTTAAGGGAGAATGGAATTTAAGGAACAACCCAAAGTGAGTTGACTTGACTAAAGGTTTTCAAGTAGAATAACCAATTGTTGGTCATGTTTTGGATAGATTTGCTTTGGATGGGACTAGGTTAGATGACCTCTGAGTTCCTTTTAAGTGACTTGGTCATGGTTCTATAAAGAATAGAGGTGGGGGTGGCTAGGTGGCGCAGTGGATAAAACACTGGCCCTGGAGTCAGGAGTACCTGGGTTCAAATCTGGTCTCAGACACTTAATAATTACCTAGCTGTGTGGCCTTGGGCAAGCCACTTAACCCCATTTGCCTTGCAAAAAAAAAAAAAGAATAGAGATGGGGTTGGAGCCTTGGCCTCAGAGTCGGAATCTAAATCCTCTGCACCCCAAGAATTGCTGAGTTCTAAGATAACTGTTATGTCATCACTAACTTGCTGTTTGTTTTCAAAAAAATAAGGATGAGAAATTAATTTCTAAAGTCAATCCAGCTCTGCCCTTCTTTGATTCTCTTGAATTCTTGATGTTTGAGATTCCAAAGTAATGAACATGATGTATCTGAGGAACTTTGTGATGTCTACATATATTAAGGATAACTGATAGAGTATTAACTCCCTCTCTATGGCTTCCCCAACCAGGTTCCAGTGTTGGATTACCTTTTTTGCTGCTATCTCTCAAAGTTGGTAAAAATAAATTGGTGACAGAGCTAAGTCTAGAATCATAAAAATCATGTTATTTTAGCACCGGAAAGGAACCTTAGAAATTATCAGGGCTCGACTTTATTTTATAGATCAGTCTAAGAAAATTGAAGTCATTGGCTCTTAAAGGAACCAATGAAGCAGGTAGGTGGCGCACAAGGTGAAGTCCAGGGAGTCAGGAAGACTTGTGTGACTGGCCTGCCTCAGACACTGATAGGCATTATTTTAACCTCTATCAAGCTCAGTTTCCTCATTTGTAAAATAGAACTGAGAGCACCTACTTCCCATGGTGATGATCAAATTAAATAATTTGTGTAAAGTGTTTTGCAAACCTTCAAAGTATTATATAAATTTTAACTATTAAATGTTTAAAGAGTTTGCTATGGTATAGTAGATAGTATGCTGGACTTGCAAGGAGTCAGGAAGACTTGAGTTCAGATTCCACCACTTATAAGGGTACAAAGCATTATCACATGAATTGTTATGTAACTTTGCAGAACTGAAATTAGTCAAACAATAAGTTAATATTTATAGTTTCCATGAGTGCATGGAAGACTTTACTTTTCCTTTCTGCATATGGAAAAATCTGATGATCTTATTCTTCTATAGAGACAAATACTAGTGTTAGGATCAACAGTAATTTTATAATCAAAAAAGCTTAGTGAACTTATGAAAACGTGCTGCTATTTTCTCAAAGATCTCACCAATTACTTTGGAATTAATTTATAACCAATTTCTGGGTTTAAAAAGCAAACAAATAAACAACACCCCACCCCCTTCAATTCATCACCAAGGGAACATTTAATTTTTATCTATAGCTTTATCCTGGCTTAGTTGCTTTTTATGTCAGCATTTTCTCCTAATCTTCATTTTCTTTTGCACATCAAACATCAAATATCAAAGATTTTCAATTATTTTCTCAAATTTTATTATTTAGCAGTTAACCAAATTAAATGAGAATGCTATGTATTTCCTAAATTTAAAGTCCTTAATACTGTGTCCATTGTAGTTGGAGGTTTTTCAGTAGTTTCATGGAGGAAAAAAATTAATTCAGCAATAATTCAACCTTATATATTGTCTACCTGCTACTTCAACAGTATTTAATAGTAAAATTTGGTGTTTGTCATCTTAATATCTCTTAAATGTGGAGGGAGAGATCATCAAGAAAATATACAAGCATTATTATATCCCCACTTTTCAAGTCCTGTATATAATATGGAATTATCTGTTTGAAGCACAAAAATTATATGACTCCAAGGAGGAAGTCAAAGTCATAGTAATAATAATTCCACTTTCTTTCCTTTTATTTTCTAACTCATCAACTACCCTTTCATCCAAAATGGAACATTCATATTCTTCATCAAAGACATCATTGTGCTAATTCATCCACATTAATGTATGTCAGTCCTATTTTTGATGCAAGTTCTTTTCCTAGTGTGACCTTTCTGATCCTGATGTACTTACTGTGTGCAAAATGTTTGCCAGTCCTTCACCTAGCCTGTGAACTCTTCATCAGCAGCAGCTAGAGACTTAAGAGCTCAGGAAACATATAAGTGCATACCATGTGCTAAGTTCTGGAGCAAAGAGAACCAAAAGGCAGGCAGACAGCTATAATAATCCAGGCATGAGCTCATGAGGACTTGGACCAGGATACTGACAGTGTCAGAGGAGAAATGCATATTGGTGAGATAGTTGGTGCAAAGGTAAAGACCTTGTTAATAGATTAGATATGGAGAGTGGGTGTGTTTGAGAGGCGTTGAGGATGATACTTATATTGTGAGTCTAGAACACAGAGGTTGATGTTCCCTTGACAGTAATATTTGCAGGTTGGGGGAAAGATATAGGGGAAAGGCAATGAGTTTTGTTTTAGACATAATTGAATTTAAGATATCTACTGGACAGTTTGAGATGGGGGCTGGAGAGATAGATTTGAGAAATCATCAATAGAGATGGTAATTAAATCCATGGCATCTGATGAGATCAATAAGTGAAACAGTATCAAGGGAGATAATAAGAGGACCTAGGACAGAGCTCCTCAGAGATTTCATGAATTTGAATGGAAAACAAATTATATCTTTATTTTGTGCTATCTTGTGTTTTTTTTTGTAATTCTATGTATTTTATTTTTATGCATTTAAAAATATTAAGGGAACAAAAAATAAAAATATTAAGCGTACTACAAATTTCACAAGACTGCAAAGGGGTCCATGAGACAAAAATATTCAGAACTCCTGGGATCAGAGGATCTCTTTAAGGGCTTTTCTAACTTACACCCTTTATTGTAAGCATAGTTTAGTTCTCCTCTGAAACATCTTGTATGATGGAAGTAACTTTTGACTCATTAAATACTGTGCCCATGGAACATAGGCTGTGAAAGGTCTTGCTTAGCTTGGAAGACTTTTAATGTTAGTTTATTAGTGGATTTTGTATCAAGTTTCTGAGGGCTAACCCAGTTTTGGAGAGGTTAATTACCAGTTTACTGGTAACTGAGGTATGAAAGGGGCATTAATGTCTAAAAAAAATAGAAGTCATCCTAATAGCAAAGATGCTTAAAGTATTTTTAGTTGTCAGAGGATATCCTAAAGCAAACAAATTTGTTGTCTTTTGCAGATGTGACTTTCTATTCTGTACAACTGAACTTAAGAGGTCAATTCAGGCTATTTATGGATTGTAAAATAAATAGTGTAGAGGAGTAAGCACTAGCCTTGAAGTCAGAAGACCCTGTCAAGTCCTGATGCTGATACTTATTAGCTACATGACTTGGAAAAGTGACTTCCTTTTCTTTTATTGTCACTGAAGGCTGCTGAGCAAGTTAGTGGTAGAAGGGGAAAACAATTTTTAAGTTAAAATAAGTCAAAACTTGACCTAAAGACTTCAAGTAATATAGTCCAAGCCACTTTTTTCCCGAGGAAGTGGCAGAGTGACACAGATGGGAAGGAATGCTGATTCTGTAATCAGAAGTTCAGAGGTGGACTTTCAGCTCTGATTGCTATTAGCTGGATGATTCTGGGCAAACACAATCATTCCTTCTTTGTCAGAAAAGAATTATTAATAGTGTGGTTGTTGGAAGGAAAGTGTTTTGTGAATGTTTTGTGTTTGTGAATGTGTTGATTACAAGAACTTAATAACTCCATACATTAATAACTCCATGTAGTACTTTAAGGTTTACAAAGCACTTCTATCCACCCTGTCAGGGAGGGGGTGGATGTAAGGGGAAAACCAAAGCTCCTTGGAAAACTTTACCTGAGAAGGTTTCCACGAGTGAGTGAGGAGAAACCTTTTGGCGTGGGGAACTTCCCTACATCACCTTCATAAACAACCCATTTCATTTTTAAGCAGCTAATTGTTAGGAAAATTTTCCATATATTGAGTTGGAATCTGCCTCTAATTTCTACCCATTGTTTGTAACTCTCGCTGCTGGAAATAAGCATGACAAGCATAATTCCTCTTCCAAGTGATTTCAGATACTTGAGGTTAATTATCATCTGTCTCTTAGGCTTTCACTTCTGACTAAACATCTGTTCCTTCAATTGTGTCCTCCCTAAAATATGGCAAAATGACAACAGGATAGAGTTCTCCCCACAGAAGTATGTCTAAAGCAACCAGGTGGTGCCATGGTGGACAGAGGACTGGGTCTGGAGTCAGGGAAACCTGAGTTCAAATCTGGCCTCTTAATTAGGAAGTGTGACCTTAGCAAGTCACTTAAACCTGACTGCCTCGCATCCAGGGCCAGCTCCAGTCGTCCAGATTCATATTTGGCCACTGGACTCAGAAGAGAGAAAGTGAGGTTGGTGATTTAGCACAGTGCCCTTCACTCAAATCCAATTCACTTGCATGTCATGCCTCATTGAAGTCATAGTTTTCTTTGAGAATGAAAGACAAACATCATTGTGAAGGTAAAATGAGGTAATTTATTTTTCAGATCTCAATGTGCTATATAAATGCCAAATCTTATTATTACACAATGGACACAATATCTCTGAACTCAAAATAAGATCACAGATTTTTTTTGGCTATTAAGTCATACTTCAAATAAATTGTGTTAGCTTGTAGTCCCTTAAAACTCCCATCTCTTTTTTCATATGAACCTTTGTATAACTATCTCTGCCACCCTACCCCTGCTTACAGAGTTGAATTCTAGCCTAAGTGTAGGATTTTATATATATATATATATTAAATTTAGCTGTCTTATATTAATTTCATCTTTCTAGGTTATAGAGATCTTTTTGTATCCTGACTGTCTTAATATGGTTTAGCCATCTTTGTCATTTGCATTTTTGATAAACAGGCCTGTTAAACCTATGAACAAGTAGAAACACAAACCCCTAAGGTGCTCCACTGGAGATTCTCCTAAAAGTAGACCTTCATGACTCTTTCTTGATCGTATATTTCTTGTATTGTATACTTAACTATATTATCATCTATTTCATTATTTTTTCATTTTGACCCCAAGGAGAGTATGAAAGACTTGATCAAATTCTTTGCTGGAATCCACATAGTCTATGTCTGTAACCTTTCCCCGATCTATTTTACTACTATGGTAATTTTGTCAAAGAATTGAGTTTTCCTAAATGATCTCTAAGGTCTCTTCCAACTCTAATGTTCTAGGAGCTATGAGCTATTTGACTTTATCTCCCACGCTGTTCTAGCACTTCATTCTCATCCTGCTGTTCATCCCAATGCTGCATTTTTCAGCCATTAACTGTTATTGCACATAATGGCATTTTTAGTATTGAAGCAGACCAACTGGAGAAGTGTAATTGCTACTGTGATATAGGAGTTATATATTTCAAAACAGACTTCAGCTGCTAAAACTCTCAGCAAGTGACTACTATGCGGAAGACATTGTGCTAACCTTGAGGGACATAAAGGCAAAAACAAAGCAGAGAGAGGGAGAGAAAAGAAGATAATGTTGAAGAATATGAGGACTAGGAGGAGGAGGAGGAGGAGGAGGAAGGGTCTCAGGGGATGGCATCTGAGCTGAGCCTTGAAAGACACTCAGGAGCAAGCTTAGGAGTGACTGCATTCCAGTTTGGGAGAAGGCACAGAAATGGGTTATGGATTCTGAAGTTTGTGGAACATATTGGCTGGAATAATATCAGTTAAGTCTGGGAAAGGCTACAGGGCCACTGGAGGTTTACAATGTCAGGCTAAAAGACTGCATTTTATTCTAGAAGCATTAGGGAGCCAGAGAAGATTGTTGAAGAGAAGAATAATATGATTACATCTCTTCTTTAAGATTATTTTGGAAAGGGAGAAGAGAGAGATCAAAACCTAGCTTTGGGACTAAATTATATTAATGACTTTGAGAGTAAAGAGATGAGAAGAGATGCCAGAGAAGTGAAGGTAGAATCAGCTAGCCTTGGATATGAGGGAAGAAGAAGAGCAAATACTCAAGAATGGCTGTGAGGTTACTGACCAGTACTCCCAATAGAAAGGGAAGTTTGAAGGAGGGTCAGATAGGGATGGTCTTGGCAAAAGTTAACAGTTTCATTTTGGAACTGAGGGGCACCCAGTTATAGATACAAACTCTTGATGTAGGACAGGCATTTAGGAGGTAAATTGAGCTTAGATATATCAGTTTAGGAGTCATTTATATAGAGATGATACTAGAAACTATGGGACCTGATGAGCCTTCCAAAATAAAAGAGTATTGAGAGAGAAGGGGTCCCTGGAGAGAGGCTTGAGAGAGAGACTCACATACTGAGTCTGATGTTACACAAAAGAGACTGAGAAGGAATGAGCAGATAGGTAGGAGAACCAGTGACAGTCCTCTTTGTAACAAAAGCCAAGAGAAACAAGACCAATAGGATCAACATAAAGATAATAGTACTTGTACTTTCTTTTTCTGGATTGTTGGGTGGAAAAGATAAACTATTAAGTTCCTGAGAAGAGTACTCTTGATATGATTATAGTTGGACTTTCTTTCACTATTGTTTCTGAGGCCAGTTTGAACAAATTGCATCCCTCTTCTAAATAACCAATACTAGAAGTTCTGGTTCAGAAAATTTATAAATTACTTTGCCTTCTGACCTCAAATTAACATCTGTTCAAAGCATTGTTTCCCAAACTCATTGGTCTCAAACATTTGGGGGAATGAAATATTTTTATAGATGCCTTAGCAGTAGGTATGGAATTACCCTGCTGGATGAAGGATGGCCAGGAATGTTTTGTAAAAAAATAGAAGAAATTGCATCTCTTTTTCATTATGAAAAAGTGCTGCATGTAATCAGTGTATTTTTACCATTTACAATTTCATATTTGATTTTCAAGAGGGAATATGTTGCTGAAAAAGGCATTTTCTCAGTAGAATATCATTGATTACAATTTGGGAAAAGCTCACCCATAGAAAATAATACGGTTTCTTTGGAAGGTGATCCCTAAAGCGTTCTTGAATTTTAATTGGGTAATATAGAAATTCAGAAAAGTCTGAAATGCTTATTGAAATACTTATATTTACTGGTTATATGACCCTGAACAAGATTTCTAAGTTTTGTCAGCCTTAATTTCCTTCATCTGTAAAATAGGGATAATAAAAGTACCTACTTTAAAGTGCATTTATGAGTGTCAGAAGAGATAATATGTGTTAAAGTGCTTTTCAAACCTTAAAAATGCTATGTAAATGCCAGTTCTTGTTACTGCCTTTTTAAAAAAATTTACAATTTTTCCCCAATCTTGCTTCCTTCCCCCCACCTCCCACTTGATTGTCTTTACATTGTTTCCATGCTATACATTGATCAAAATTGATTGTGTTGAGAGAGGAATCATATCTTTAAGGAAATGTTACTACCTATTTTAACCAGGAAGTAGGTAGGCTCAATAGATAGATAATCTCACCCAGTACAGTACTGGGCCTGTAGTCAAGAAGAGCTGAGTTCACTGCCATGTATCCTCTGCAGGAGGAAATGGCAAACCACCCCAGTGTCTGCCGAGAAAACCCTCTGGTCCATATGGGGTCTAGAAGAACTGGACACAACTGAATAACAAGAAGATCACTTTAAAATGTTTTCGAAGTCAGTAATCTAAATAAATAAATTCCATATGAATAGCAAAAGAAAGAGTAGCATAAATATTTTGTTAAAGATTATATATTGTTTTTGTATAGTGATGACCTGATATTATTTATCTATCCAGACTTTGGCAAGCTGCTTTATGTACAGTCAATTCTTCATCCCTTTATAATTTATAACACTTTCCTTATAAAGTTCCCTGTAAGCTTATTATTTTTATTTTTACTGCTTCATATATTCTAGACAACCTGGCCCACTAGCTGTACCTCATTCCTGAACAGGCCTCCATACTAACTGCTATATGAGGAAGTTTTTCATGGCATAGCTCAGCTGCATGAAGCCTTTTTTAACATTCACAATTGCTTAGTTCTTTCCCTCTTCAGATTACTTTAATATATATAATTTTGTACATATAATGTATCGTTCTGGTGAAATTAGAAGTTCCTTGAGGGCAGAGATTGCTTCTTTTTGTATTTGTATCCCAGCATTTAACAGATGAGTAAAACTGATTTAAGAGAATTATCCAAAATTAGAATGGTCTGCCCCAGGAGGTCTTGGGTTCCCTTCTTTGAAAGTCTTTTCATCTGATCCTGAAACATTAATTATTAGGCTTATTTGTACGTGGGATCCTACTTCGTAATAAAATGTTTTTTCTTGCTTTTCTGATGTTGAATCTCTATTTTTATTTCTAGCTCTCATGCCGAATATAATCTGAACCTCTTTTCTTTATCTATAAGATGAAAATAACAATCTTTGTGTTCCACCTCTTAGAAAAGTTAGGAAAATTAAAATCTGAGAAATTGTTATTTGAAGTACTCTTTTATCTAAAAGTGCCCCTTAATCTTAAGCTCCAAATAATCAAGAAGCTAAATATACATTTCTTTCTACTACTCCCACTCCTGTCATCCCCACCAAAGCCAAACAATATATTCCAAAACTCTGTTAATTTGTTTTGTTTATTTGTGCCATGGTGCTCTTTATTATTTACCTAACAAACATTTAGTGCTTATTGATAAAAATAGATAAGATAATTATAATGTAGATAGCATGTAAGTATAGATGAATGTGAGGGAAAAGATGCTGTAGATGGATAAATTGTTATAGTTAGAAGACACCTTAGTAATTTTCTTGTCAGAATCCCCCATTTTATAGTTCCCAGAGAAGGGGAAATGACCTGTCCAGGGGGCATATTACTGATAAGGGGCAAAACCAGGGTGTGAATTCAGAGGAAGGAGTGATGTCTTCTGGTCAGGAAGGGTTCCTACATAAAAGAGGTAGTGTTAGAGCTAGTCTTTGGTGGATGAATAAATGTCAATAAATAGAGATGAGGATGAGGGAAGGATTTAGAGGGAAAAAATGCACCGAACATGGTATATGTTCACATAATGTTGAATATCTTAATTTGGTGCAATTAGTTATTCAAGAGTGACTTCCCATGCTCCAAAAGACAGCATGCAGTGTGTTCCATTTAAAACTGGCCCACAACCCATATGTATAAAAATATGTTTAGCAGCTCTTTTTGTGGTGGCAAAGAATTGAAAACTGGAGGAAGGGGAAGTACCCATTGATGGTGGTGTTAATGATGATATTTATCATTTGTCATTTTTTCCTAAAGAAGACCATGACATCAGGAAGGCTATGCCATGACAAGCAAGTGAACTGGATTTGAGTGAGGGGGTCCTGTGCAAAGTCATTAGCCCCATTTTCTCCTTCTGATCCATCTAGATCTAGTGACCAAATATGGATCAGGAGGACTGGAGATAGCCCTAGATGTGAGGCAGTTAGAATTAAATGACTTGCCCAAGATCACATAGCTAGTAAGTGTCTGAGACCAAATTAGCACTTGAGTCTGGCACTCTACCCAACATGCTATCTAACTGCCTCTAGATTAACTGGAGATTAGCAGAACAAGTCATAGTTTGTGAATCAAATTGACTGCCATAAGAAGTAATGATGGGAGTGACTTCAGAAAAACTTGGGAAGGTATGTATGAATTGAAGTAGAGTGAATTGAGCAGTAACAGGAGAATTATTTTACAATAACAGCAATATTGTAAACAAACTACTTTGAAAGACTTAGGAACTTTGATTAATATGACCAACTATAACTCCAAAAAAATTCATTATAAAATGTGCTATCTACCTTCATATAAAGTAGCTGATGGACTTAGAGTACAGATAGAAGCCTGGGGGTAAGGGGAGGGAAGGACTTTGAAGTGGTGGAATACATGGCTAATATAGGGATTGTTTTGCTTAACTGTACATATTTATAAGGGATTTTCTCTCAATAGGAATGAGAGATGAGGAGAGAATTCTCAACTGAAAATAAAATAATATTGAATTTTAAAAATAAGATTGGTCCATTTGTTTTACAGTACAGTGTTTGTGTGTTTCAAGAAATAGCAAGTAAACCTTAGAGAGCATTCAAAGTCTTTATTCCTTCTACTAGAAGGAAGAGGTGATAGTGACTTTTCTATTAAAATTTTCTAGTTTTCTACTTCATTTTAAACTACTATAATCTCTAGAACTTCAGATAGCATCATCAGTAGGCAAAGAGTAAACATATATTTGTGGGTTTTCTAAGTTGAACCTTGTGGCATATGGAAATACATTTTAAGTCCAGCTGGATACCAAGTCGTTTGATCTGAAACTTTTCAATTTGTATTACAGTGGAAGATTGATGATAAACCTGTAAAAATTGACAAGTGGGATGGATCTGCAGTGAAAAATTCTTTGGATGATTCTGCCAAAAAGGTACTTGCTTCTTTATAATGTCAGTGTAGCTTCCCTTTTAAAATTAATAGCCTTCAAAATACCTGCTTGGAGACAACCAGTAATCCATCTTCAGTAGTCTTATTTTTTGGTGTGTGTATCTAGACTCAGGTTGAAATTGGACTAGAAAGGAGCTTGATTTGTCTTCCATTAGTGCAATTGCCAAGATGGTCCAAAAAACGTTTCACTACCATGAATGCCAAACTAGTGTAGGCCTTTATAACTTGACCTCTATTATTGAAATGATCCAACTGACTATCTGCTTCTAGTTTTTCCCTCTCTTCAGTACATCCTTGACTTAGAGATGCAAAACTCACCTTTCTAATATAGTTTGCTTTTTGATAACCATATTTCAATATTATTGCTTTCCACTTGTATTTTTTGCATTTAAAAACATGATTCTGAGAATCCACAGTCTTCACCAGACTGCCAGAAGGGTCTGTGACACAAAAACAATTAGAAATAAACTTTTTTAGATTTATTTAGTTACTTTCTGGCTGCAATCTGTAGCATTTTTTTTTGCATAATTCTCTTTTCATACTAAAGAAGTTTCAGCCAGGAATATGTGTATGGTTCTTACATTTTTAAAATATGATAAAACTTTAAAAACATGAAAACTCTTTTTAGTTTCTGAGCCTTACAAAAGCAGGAAGCAGGTATATTTGGCCCCTTGACCTGTAGTTTGCCAACATTTGTTTTTGAGTATACCCCTGAAACAACTTGAATAAGATGTCTTTGGGAAGGCCTTATCTTCATAATTTGATGACTTTGGTTACTTCAAAAGATCTGTTATTACAGCATTATATATCTTTTTTCTCTAATGTAATGTTGATTCTGTTATAAACACATTTTACACCCACACATTCACATCACCCCCTCCCCACCCCCCATACACAAAGAAGAAATATCCCTGTTAACCATATTCTTCAGTTTATTTTTTTATTTGTTTCTTCATCAGGTGCTTCTAGAAAAGTACAAGTATGTGGAGAATTTTGGTTTGATTGATGGCCGCCTCATCATCTGTACGATTTCCTGTTTTTTTGCCATTGTGGCTTTGGTCTGGGACTACCTGCATCCCTTTCCAGCATCCAAGCCAGTTCTTGCCTTATGTGTCATATCATATCCTTCTAATCTCTGCCTTTTTTTCTTCCAAATTATGTTGATTGATCCATTTACTTGAGAAGAAGGGTCTGAATAACAATGAAATTGGAGAGAAAGAACAGAAGAGAGAACTAATGGGAATCAGATTGAGTAAGAGGCAGCTTACTTTTGGGCTGCTGAGGTCTGGGTTCCAGTCCTGATTCTGTCACTAAGCAGGGAGGGAGATCTTAGATAAGCCACATTTCCTCATGTTGGCTCATTATAGGAGTAATAGTTTTGACACTGTTTATTTCATAGGTTTGTTATGAGGAGCATTTATGAAATACTTAGAAATTTGCATTTTGTCTCCAGAAATCTGATTTTGTGCCGAGTAATATGGGTATTTCAAAGCAAGGAGACACGGACTGTTAGAGCCTTGCTGCAGAGTTGTAGAATGATGTCAAAGTAGGAAGGAATCATAGAGACTAGAGTCCTATCTTATCTGGGGGATTGGCTAAATGGTTTGCAGTAACCAGCCACCTCTGAGGACAGAAAGGTCTAGGAACCTCTTTAATTCAATTCCCATGTCTTTGTTTTGCCTTGCTGTGGTTTTTGTTTCCTTAACATGCTCTGAACCTATTTCATCATGATGGGGATCCTGACCATCTATACTTCCTATAAGGAGAAAAGCATTTTCCTTGTAGCACATAGAAAAGATCCATCAGGAATGGACCCTGATGACATCTGGCAGCTTTCTTCCAGTCTTAAACGGTATACTCATTTCACAATTCTTTAAATAATAAGGAGGTTGGTTTTTCTTCTAGTCTTTTTTATTGATGGTAATTTGTTCTCTCTCCCTGCCTACCTCCTTTTTTTATTCCTTCTTCCCAATTCTCTTTTTCTCTTTCCCTCTCCCTTTCTCTCTCTCTCTCTCCCTTTTCTTTCAAACTCACATTCATGTAGGCCTTTAAAGTTTGCAAAAAAAGAAATTCCTCTGAAGAACCCTGTGAGTTAAGTAGTACAAATGTTATCATCCCCATTTTATAGGTGAAAAACTGAGACTCAGTCTCTCCCCCTTGCAGCCTCAGATGTTTAACAACTATATGACCCTAGACAAGTCACTTCAACTCTGTTTGCCCACTAATGTGAAATAAAGTACGACAGAAAGACACAGTATATAAAGATATGCCTAAGAATAGCATGTCAAAAGATAAAGGGAAATCATGTACTATAATTACTATGCTACAAGTACTATATTATATTATATATTTGTCATGTAGTAGAGAAATAGTACTATTGTACTCTATTCTCTCTCTCCTATAGTAATAGTACGATAATGTTATAACCACTATGGAAAAGAAAATATGCTCTAAAATCTCTAATACTAAGAGAAAAAGCAAATTTAAGAGAATTCTGGGGTTTAACCTCTTATTCATATTAGCCTTGATGACCAATGAGAAAAGTCCATATTAAAGGAGCTGTCAATAGACTATGAAGTTCTTGGGGTGGCTAGGTGGTGCAGTGGATAGAGCACTGGCCTTGGAGTCAGGAGTACCTGAGTTCAAATCCGGCCTCAGACACTTATTAATTATAATTACCTAGGCATGTGGCCTTGGGCAAGCCACTTAACCCCATTGCCTTGCAAAAACTAAAAAAAAAAAATAGATTATCAAGTTCTCCAACCATTCTGTCTGTTCTGAGCATACGCCCCAAGATCATTCAAGTGAAACCCCAGGATATATCATAATAACACTCCCCCACATCTTTCTTTCACTCCTGATCTTATTAGGAAGGTTTCAAGTTTACATATGTTAAAATTGTGCTTGCTCTTGGTTCACACTTAACTTTCAAGTCTTTCCACAGTTTGTGGTTTCAACCTACTTCTCCATTCTTTTTTTCTCCTATTTCCCCTTTTATGTGAGTCTCCTACTGTGCGAAAGTTTTGGGTTGGACCCCCTACACTGGTGAAATCACAGATCTTTAAGATTTGCTATATTCATCAAACTACATAAAGTCCTTAATGACAAGGACCCTACAGTAATAGTAAAAAGAACATGAGGACAAGAGAGGGCTTCTACTTTAGAGGAGTTGGGGTGAGAGCTAGTGAACAATGCAAAATAAAACAAAAAAGGAGAATTAATGAAAATATATTTTAAAATATATGCCAAACCATAAAAGGAAGTTCAGAAAGGTCCACAGACAACCAGAGCAAATTTGTAATTTTATATTAATTTAATATTCACTTTTAAAAAAAAACTTTAAACTGAAGTTTATAGTCATACAATCCTGTTTTTTGTTTATCAAAATGTACACCCATCTTTGTTGACAATTTAACTTGATTAAAAAAAAGGAAAAGAAAAATCACACAGAAGTGAGGTCCTGATTTTAGTTTACTAACCCTGTGATTATATAAAGTCACTTCATTGTTCTACCCCATCATTAAATTCAGTAATTAACTTTCTCATGAGGTGTGGCTTCTCCACAGTATCTTCCTCTGCTGATAAAGAAGTGCTTTGTAACCTGTAAAAATCTATACAAATGTTAGTTGTGATTTGTTTTCATGTGCAGAACACAGGTGTTGATTTGTAGTAAATGTAACTCACTATTTGATGAATATTTACCATACCTGAATTCTGTATGTTATGTCTTGATATTCAGATTTGATGACAAGTACACCTTGAAACTGACCTTCATTAGCGGGAAAACCAAGCAGCAGAGGGAAGCAGAGTTCACTAAATCCATCGCTAAGTTTTTTGATAACAGTGGGATGCTGGTCATGGAGGCCTATGAGCCTGAGATCTCCAAACTCCACGACAGCCTTGCCACAGAGAGGAAAGTGAAATAGCTCTTCCAGGAGGAGCCTTTTTTCTGCTGGGATCATGCTGACCATACACACATACCCACACAAACACACACACACACACACACCACACACACACACACACACACACACACACTCACTCACTCTCTCTCTCTCTCTCTCTCTCTCTTTCTCACACACACACACACACACACACACACGGAATAAATAACACAAACAAAAAGGAAACAAACACCCCCACAAAGCCAGAAACTAAAGCAGATAGAGTAAAATAAAAAATGTTTAAAATGTCTCATGTTTTGTCATGAAATCCTAGTCCCTTCTGGATCAATAGGATTTTCTAACGCAGAACCAGGAGCTGGGAGCTGTGTTAAGCACCGAGTTTTGTGGTCAGACCCAGTCTGTATGGCTGCCTTGCCCTAACCTGCCATTACAGTCACTCTCTGACCTTTGGGATTGTTTGGATTGAAAGACTCAACTTCTCAAGGACTTTTGGAAGTTTTTGCTTGAAGCTCTAGAGACTTGCACCTGGCAGTGATTATATCATGCAGCAGCTTCCTGCCTCACCTGCCCCTTCCTTTTAAATTTTTTAACCTGTTCCTCAAAATGCTGACTGGTGTGCCTGTCCATTATTATTAATATTTTTTATCCCAGGCTCTGCCTTCTTCAGGGATTTAGGACAAAACCTTTGGGGTACAACAGCTTCCAGTCACAGACCTACTTTGAGTTTTGTATTTATTTGACTGAATGGGGGGATGACTTTAAAAAGTAATAAAATAATAATAATACACTTTAATTTGTTGAAAACAGACCAGAGGAAGGAAAGATCCTTTTTCTGGGTATCAGGTTTTATGCTCTTGACCACTCAAAACAGTCAATGGCATTCTTAGTTCTCTTTTTTGTCCTCCATGGCTTACCCCCCACCCCTGGCCCCCCCCACTCTCCTGTTTCTTCATTTCTGTTCTGTGTTCCTTATTAACTGCCATTTTCTAAATGAATTTTTTTCAATAAAAGGAAAGAAGAGATGCAAACATTGTGTTGTGTCTTAATGGCAGAGAAAAATCAGCCTGTGTTGGTGTGGAGCTTTTAAGTTGTCCACTAACAAGTTTGAATTGAAACTTCTAGGATTTAGACCAGTCAGGGACTTGGCCTTGGATAAGGTAGAAAGGAACAGATCCTAGGTCTTAGTCATCAATATCTGGATCCAGCTCCCAGCTTTACCACTTTATTGGATTATCAAGGCTTCCTTATTCATCAGCTGCTTGTTTAGAGTCATGAGACCAAGGGTCTTTGTTCTGGAAGAGGGGATGGGGAGTAGGGAGGTGATTTTTGAGACCACCAATCAGAAAGAATGCCATATTGGAAGTTGGGAGACTGGGGTTCAAATCTCTGCTATACTTGAACTTTAGGTTTCTTCAAAAAAATGAAGTGCAAGGGATACATGACCTCCAAGGCCCCTTTGAGGTCTATGTAAATAAGAATATTGACTGCCAGAGCTGGAAAGACTTTTGGATCACTCTCTGTGAGGGTTGGAATGCACGTTAAAACAATGTTAGAGCTGGAATGCACCTTAGAACATAATGTCAGAGCTAGGGGGCCCTTTAGTGCATCAAGTTAGAGCCAGAATCACACCTTAAAACATAATATCAGCTGGAATGCAACTTTGAACATAATGTCAAAGCTGGAATTCACCTTAGAATATAATCTCAGTTGGAATGCAATTTAGAAAACAATGTCAGAGCTAGAATGCACCTTAGAACACAATGTGAGAGCTAGAATGCACCATAGAACACGTTGGAGCTCAAATGCACCTTAGAACACAATGTTGGAGTTACAATGCACCTCAGAATATAATGTCAGAGGGGTGGCTAGGTGGCGCAGTGGATAAAGCACCGGCCCTGGAGTCAGGAGTACCTGGGTTCAAATCCCGTCTCAAGACACTTAATAATTACCTAGTTGTGTGGCCTTGGGCAAGCCACTTAACCCCATTTGCCTTGCAAAAAAAAAACCCTAAAAAATATGTCAGAGCTGGGGGGCCCTTTAGAACATGTCACAATATAATGTCAGTTGGAATGCAATTTAGAACACAGTGTCAGCACTAGAATGCACCTTAGAACACAATGTCAGAGCTAGGATGCACCGTAAAACACATGATAGAGCTCAAATACACCTTTGAGCACAATGTCGGAGCTGGAATGCACCTTAAGAATATATCAGAGGGGTAGCTAGGTGGCGCAGTGGATCAAGCACCGGCCTGGAGTCAGGAGTACCTGGGTTCAAATCTGGTCTTAGAGGCTTGATAATTAACTAGCTGTGTGGCCTTGGGCAAGCCACTTAACCCCATTTGCCTTGCAAAAAACATTAAAAATATATATATTAGAGTTGGGGGTCCTTTAGAACACTGCTAGAGCTCAAACGCACTTACAACACAATGAATGTCCTACCTAGACTGCACCTTAGAATACAATGTCAGAGCTGGAATGCACCTTAAGAATATAATGTCAGAGCTGGGGGTCCTTTAGAACACTGTGCTGTTGCTCAAATGCACTTTAGAACACAATGACAGCTAGAAAGCACCTTAGAACACAATGTCAGAATGCACATTAGAACACCATGCTAGAGTTAGAATGTAGCTAGAATGTAGTCTTAACAATCTAAACACTAAAAGCACATAATTCAAATAAAAACATGTTTTTCCTCTTGCTCTGAGGAATGTGTTTTTCAGTGTATGGACACCTGGAGTGAGTAGACAAGGAGCAGGTGACATGGAGCATTGTGACATCCACCCAAATACCAGGAGTTGTTTGTCAGGAAGGAGGGGAGGGAGAGGCATAACTCATAGCTTATTTTAATCTATATTTTCCTGAAGAAATATCAGACTTCATCCCATTCAAATGCACCTTAGAATATGATGTCAGAGCTAGGGTTCTTTAAAACACCATGTTAGAGCTAGAATATACCTTAGAACACAGTATCAGAGCTGGAACACACCTTAGAACACAATGCTGGAGCTGGAACGCACCTTAGAACACAATGTGAGAGCTAGAATGCACCATAGAACACGTTGGAGCTCAAACGCACCTTAGAACACAATGTTGGAGTTACAATGCACCTTAGATTATAATGTCAGAGAGGTGGCTAGGTGGTGCAGTGGATAAAGCACCAGCCCTGGAGTCAGGAGTACCTGGGTTCAAATCCGGTCTCAGACACTTAATAATTACCTAGTTGTGTGGCCTTGGGCAAGTCACTTAACCCCATTTGCCTTGCAAAAAAAAAACCCTAAAAAATATGTCAGAGCTGGGGGGCCCTTTAGAACATGTCACAATATAATGTCAGTTGGAATGCAATTTAGAACACAGTGTCAGCACTAGAATGCACCTTAGAACACAATGTCAGAGCTAGGATGCACCGTAAAACACATGATAGAGCTCAAATACACCTTTGAGCACAATATCGGAGCTGGAATGCACCTTAAGAATATATCAGAGGGGTGGCTAGGTGGCGCAGTGGATCAAGCACCGGCCTGGAGTCAGGAGTACCTGGGTTCAAATCTGGTCTCAGAGGCTTGATAATTAACTAGCTGTGTGGCCTTGGGCAAGCCACTTAACCCCATTTGCCTTGCAAAAAACCTTAAAAAATATATATCAGAGTTGGGGGTCCTTTAGAACACTGCTAGAGCTCAAATGCACTTTACAACACAATGAATGTCCTACCTAGACTGCACCTTAGAATACAATGTCAGAGCTGGAATGCACCTTAAGAATATAATGTCAGAGCTGGGGGTCCTTTAGAACACTGTGCTATTGCTCAAATGCACCTTAGAACACAATGTCAGAATGCACATTAGAACACCATGCTAGAGTTAGAATGTAGCTAGAATGTAGTCTTAACAATCTAAACACTAAAAGCACATAATTCAAATAAAAACATGTTTTTCCTCTTGCTCTGAGGAATGTTTTTTTCAGTGTATGGACACCTGGAGTGAGTAGGCAAGGAGCAGGTGACATGGGGCATTGTGACATCCACCCAAATACCAGGAGTTGTTTGTCAGGAAGGAGGGGAGGGAGAGGCATAACTCATAGCTTATTTTAATCTATATTTTCCTGAAGAAATATCAGACTTCATCTCATTCAAATGCACCTTAGAATATGATGTCAGAGCTAGGGTTCTTTAAAACGCCATGTTAGAGCTAGAATATACCTTAGAACACAGTATCAGAGCTGGAACACACCTTAGAACACAATGCTGGAGCTGGAACGCACCTTAGAACACAATGCTGGAGCTGGAACGCACCTTAGAACACAATATAAGAGCTAGAATGCACCATAGAACACGTTGGAGCTCAAACGCACCTTAGAACACAATGTTGGAGTTACAATGCACCTTAGAATATAATGTCAGAGGGGTGGCTAGGTGGCGCAGTGGATAAAGCACCGGCTCTGGAGTCAGGAGTACCTGGGTTCAAATCCGGTCTCAGACACTTAATAATTACCTACTTGTGTGGCCTTGGGCAAGCCACTTAACCCCATTTGCCTTGCAAAAAAGAACCCTAAAAAATATGGGGGGGGTCCTTTAGAACACTGCTAGAACTCCAATGCACTTTACAACACAATGAATGTCCTACCTGGACTGCACCTTAGAATACAATGTCAGAGCTGGAATGCACCCTAGAACACAGTATCGGAGCTGGAACGCACCTTAGAACACAGTATCGGGGCTGGAACGCACCTTAGAACACAGTATCGGAGCTGGGGGTCCTTCAGAACACAACGTCAGGGGGACCCTTTAGAACACAGTGTGGGGGGGCGCCAGCAGGGGCCTTCCTCCAGGGCCTTGAGGGCCGGGGGGCTCCGGGCGCCCCCCAGGCCGCCTTCAGGAGGGCGGCGCCGGGCCCAGGCTCCCCGCCCAGCCGCGGGGCCCTAGAAGGCGGGGGTCGGGGCCGCCCGGAGCGGTCCCGTGCTCGGCGCGCGCATGCGCCGCCCTCGGCGCCGCTGTCCCGGCTCGGGCTCCGGACCCGGCAGTCCGGCTCCAGACCGGCCAGGAGCTGGCCCTGGCCTCCGCGCCTCCCGCGCTAGCTCTCTTCCCAGCCTCACTCCCCGTCCTTCGGCCCCGGGCGGGCCCCTCCGCCTCCCGGCCCCAGGCGGAGCCCCACTCCGGATCTGTCCTCGGCCAAGCCTGAGCTCCGAGCGTCCCGGGGCTCCGGGTGAGCGTGGCGGGGGGGCGGCGGGGAGAGGGCGGGGCGGGAGCAGGTGGGAGAGCTAGGGGGCAGGCGAGGCCCGGGGTCGGGACGGCGCCACGGCTGACTCTGCCCTCCGCCGGCCCGCGTGCCGGACCCGGGGAGCCTGCGCGCCCGGCCGGGAAGGGCAGAGCTGGGGGCGGCCTTGGACCGGGCGGCGGCCCAGCTCGGAGAGCCCGCGCGGGCCTGGCCAAGACCGGGACTCCTGCTGCTCCCAGGCTGCAAGTTTCAAGAATACAGTATCTCTGTGCCCAAACCTCCCCCTCCCTCTCCCTTTCAACCCCCCCCAAAGAAACATTGTCTCATGTTTGAAACACTTTAGTTCCGTTCTTAAGGGAAGTGAGTGAGGGGAGGAGAGAGCAGCGTCCCCCGGCCAGCTGCATCCATTTGATCCAGAGGAGGTGGACCGATTTCTCTGTGGGACACGTAGCTCAGGAACTCTGAGGACTCCCAATATTTCAGTTCAATTTAGGAAGTGCTGTGCTGAGTACAAAGATAGATATCCACAGGCCTAGCGTCAAGGAGTTTACAATGTAAAGGGGAGGAAGCCCTGCACCGGGACATAGCTAAATTAGAAAGGAGAGGGAGATAATTAATACAAAGGGGAGTTTCAAGCAAAGTGCTGTTGAAATTCCGAGGAGAGAATTTTCCAAAAGAAGTGGCATAAAATCATATATAGAGAGTTGGAAGGAATCTTAGAGTTCATTTACTCTAAGCCCCCTCATATTTGAGAATAATGTTAACTGATTTTTAATTAAGGTTTATATTTTATAACTGCTAAATATATATATACATATACATATATATATATAAAAAATCTGAGAGTTGCGAAGTATTTTGCTTACATAATCGTAGCTTCCCAGCAATCCTGAAAGATATTAGCAATGTTATTGTTTCTATTTCAGTTTCACACTTGGCAGAGTATTATTATCCCCAATTTACAGATGAGTAACCAGATCTCAATCTCCTGCCCAAGGTCTTGAAATTAGTATAAGACAGAGGCACGGGGTCATCTGACTTCAAATCCAGTCTTCATTATATAAAGATATTTTATTCAGTAACCAATGGAAAGCCATTGAAATTTTTTGAGCAAGGGAATATGGACAAACCTTGCATTAGGAAGATGACTTAGAGTTTAGAGGAGAGATGAGGCAGGGAGGGAGACCAAGTCTTTGTTTTGCAAATTTTGCAAATCTTACTGTATGACCCTGGGCCAGTCACTTCAGTTTTAGTTAAGCCTCAGTTTCTTCATCTGTAAAATGGGCTAGAAAAGAAATGAACAAGTCACTCCAGTATATTTGACCAGAAAACCCCAAATAGGGCAACAAAGAGTCAGACATGACTGAGCAACAACCAATTTTATACTTATCCAAACAAATTGACCTATGTCCAAGCAAAGTGTCTCATTTGTCCCAATTTTTCCCATACATCCTTAAAAGTTACTCCTGGTTCTATCTGTGGCCCTAGCTTATACTTAGCACTAACTTTATTTGCTCTCATAAATTCTAGGTCACTTCTTCCAGTGTTTGTCATCTCTTTTAAATCTTGCTGATATGTCACATAGAAATAATTCCATTGTCACATTTCCTGAAAAGATCTGAAGACTTGGAATTCTGGAAGAATTTGTTCAACAGCAATTAAATGCCTACCATATATAAAACACCAGTAGATATAGAGAGAGAGATACAAAGTACAGATGAGGCATTACCTCTCACTTCATTGGACTTATAGTCTAAGCAGAAGGATAAAATACATATAAAAACATACAATACTATATAATATCCTTTGTGCTGACTATAATATAATAAGGTTCTATTGGGTGGCAAAGAATAGTTCAGTATACTGGTGTGTAGTGGGGCAGTGAGAGAAGACTTTCTCAACTCCTTGCCTTTGCTACTATTTTTTGTGTCTAGAGAGTCTTCCTCTCTATTGTTTGTTGATGCTTACTCATTGTTTAAAGCTTAGTTCAGATGCTTCCTTCATGAGGAGACCTCCCAGGTAAAGACATCTCTTCCCTCAGCCTTGGCATGTTACTTTATTTGAACCTCATTCTTCACGTTTTGTGTATATATGTCTCATCCCTCTAATTCTAAGAGTCCATCCGTGTCTATGTAATGCCTTAGATTTATAAAATATTCTACATCCAGTATTCTATATGATTCTTTGAACCTCCTGAATTACCTTATAATTATCCCTTTTTTATGAATCAAAACATTGAGACTTCCAGAAACTGAGTATCTTAGCCAAGTTTGGCAGAGCCTGGATTCAGACCCATACGTTCTGAATCTGAATCCCTGATTTTTCCACTTTGGGTATCCTTGCTATTCTGTAAATTTCATGGAGGGAGATCCTGGGTCCTTTCAAACTGTTGATCTTTTTAAAAAAAATTATTTAAAGCAGTGGGGTTAAGTGACTTGCCCAAGGCCACAAAGCTAGGTAATTATTAAGTGTCTAAGGCCAGCTCTGAATTCAGGTCCTCCTGACTCAAGGGTTCATGCTCTATCTACTACAAGCTGTTGATCTTATTCAGCTCTTTATACGTTGTATTTCCTGAAGTGGTGAGATTAGCTCTTTGCTCACTGTAGGTGATAAGTAGTATTGACTTGAATTTAACAGTATGAGTAATGTCATGGATGTGAAAAAAGATGGTCTTCAGAAGATAGCTGAAGTGTACAAAATGAAAGGAGGAGTCATATGTAAAATGTCTTTGAAAGTAAATGTGGGGAAGAAGAATTAGTACTTTACTAGGTAGGTAATAAAAGAAACCATGGAGTTTGAAAGATTTTTTTTTCTCCATCTGAAATACTTTTTCTCTTCTACCCACTTGCTAACTCAGGAGAGTTACATGATGTGTCTGCTGTTCGTAGTTTCCTCTAATCTTGAGATAAGTTGAAGATTGGCCAGCCAGAGAGGTTATTTCCTGACTTCTGGCAAAAATTACCAGACAGTTTATCTACAGGTTATTTCCCAACTAGCCCATTGAACACACTGGGCTGATTGATGGGTCCCTTCAGAAGCTTCCTGGAGTTCCCCTTCAACTTCATGAAGGGACATCACTGCCCCTTCTCTGTTTTATGCTCCCATTCACCGTTTCACTTTTGAGGAGGCAGATTAATTGAAAGCTCAACATCTCTGAAAAGTTGCCAGCCCCTATTATTCACTGGGAAAAGAATAGAACCATCCAAGTTTGAGAGTTGAGACGTTAGAAGATGGACTATAGAATGCCGGAACAGGAAGTGATCTTATAACAGAGACCTTTACTGTTGAGATCCAACTGTTGAGGACTTAACTGTTGAAAGGGAAATTAGAATTTGATTTAAAAGTTATATAAGACAATCATAAAATTGTCAGATGATGCAAGCCTAGGAGGCACAGCTAGTATGTTGGGTCATAAAATCAGTATCCAAAATATTCTTAACAGACTAGAACAATAAAATTGAATCAAATTAAATATAAAGGCCTGCATTTGTGTTAAAAATATCAACTGTACAAGTTAAGGGATGGGAGACATTTGACTAGAAAGCAGCTCCTAGGAAAGACTTTAATAGGAGTTAGAAATGAAGAAAAGTCAACCAAATTCCAATTGATATTATATTGTATTATTAGAATCAAAGTATATGGAACATGAAAAGTACTGTTGTCTGTATTGGTAAGATCATAGACTATGTTAGAGAATGAGATCTATTTAAAAATAAGTGAAAATACCTTGTAAGAAAGTGACTTTGTATTATTCTTAATTGGAAAAGGAATTCAGACACCCTCTGAAGTCCATTCTGATTGTGAGAGTCTTTGTTTCTTTGTAGAAACACTTAGTATCAGGGCAAACTCTTCACAGCTAATAGAATTCTTCTGCAGTAGACTGGGAAAATAAGACTGGGAAAATAAGATTGCTAGAATAGGTTCTGCCAGTAATTCATGTTATATGGTCTAAGCTTTCACTACCATTCAGGATGACTGAGGAGCATTGTCCAATGAATGATATATTGAGGCATTGAAAGATCAGCAGACTTGGGTTTTGGTGAGTTCAGATCATCATTGGTTATATGATATGGTTGAAAGAACTCTAGATTTGGAGTGGGAGACCTTGGCTTGAATCCATGGCTCTAACTCCCTGTGGAACAATGAAAAACCCTTTCCCTTTCTGTACCCCAAGGATCTGAGAGGCCTTCTCTGCAAAATGAGGCACATCACAGAAAGAGGTGTTGTTAGCCCTAATCCCTACTGTGGAGACAATGAACAGTAATGAGTCCATGTGGGTGTGAGCACTCACTCACACACATACTCACATTCCCTCCCTCTCCCTCTTTTTCAACTGTCTTTTTTGCCTTTTTGTCCAGGACTATGGAAGAAAAATCATTATGCAGCTCTGCTGTCACCCTATTTCATCAGGAAGGCGTAAAGGGGGTCACATATCGGATCCCAGCACTGCTTTACATCCCGCCAGCCCAGGTTTTGCTGGCCTTTGTAGAGAAGCGTTCCACAAAGTGTGATACAGATGCACTTTATTTGGTGTTGCGACGGGGGCAGAAAGTGAACCAGTCTGTGCAGGTAACTGATCCCTCAACTTTGTCAAGGTTTCTTGGAAATTATTCTCTAAGAGTCTCTAAATTGAGAATTGTAGAATGTAGAGTACTGGAGCTTGGAGGGACCTTCATTCATAGAATATTGAAGTTGGGAGGGTCCTTTAGAGATCATTTATTTAGCCCCTAAACATATATATATATCTATCCCTATCTATCTATATCTATATCCATCTATCTATCTATCTATCTATCTATATTTATATATGAGAGAACTATAAACCTCACAAGGAGAAATGGGTCTGAGCCCTATTCTGGGAACTCTGGGATAGCATAGAGGAGGGTGGATCTTTGGATAATAGTCCTGTCAAGGAAATAGAACCACAGATGAAAGATTTTGGAGAAGAGATCTGTGTAAGGTCTTTTGGAATGTAAGAATTTGTGAATCCCAGGGGAAGGAACTTGTTAAGTGACTCTAGTGCTCTTAGTGGGCTTTTTCCCAGGGAAAGGGCAAAGACCTAGGCTTTAACTATTGGGTTTGCAATGAGGAGGAGGACTTTTTGAGGTCCTGTAGCAGGATCCTTGGGGAACATCCGGATCAGTGCTTCTTTGACCAATGGAACTAAGAGCCAAAAGACAAATTCCAAACTGATCAACTTGTCAGAGATTACACAGGAGCCAAGATCATTAAAGTTTGAACCCGGTTCCTCATTGAATAAATGAATGGGTCTGTATCATACATGTATTGAGATGTAACTTGTATTGAATATAGCTGCAAAAGAGAGAGCTTAACTCAGGAATACCAGACTTCTTTAAACTCCTGCTTTAAAAAAAAAAACAAGACAACAAATCACAGCATTTTATTTTCCCTCCAGATTCAAAATGTCCAAATTTATGTCTTTTCTTTTATAGAATCATAATATCTTAGATCTTGAAGGGATCTTAAAACTCATCTGATCTAACTGTTCATTTTACAACTTAGGAAACTGAGGCTCTTCTGGGAAAGGAGTCATCCAGTGTTACAGTTTAAAATATGACATAATAGGGGCAGCTAGGTGGCACAGTGGATAGAGCACCGGCCTTGGAGTCAAGATTACCTGAGTTCAAATCCAGCCTCAGATACTTAATAATTACCTAGCTGTGTAGCCTTGGGCAAGTCACTTAACCCCATTGCCTTGCAAAAATTTAAAAAACATCCAACCCCCCCAAATATGTCATAATAACAATAGCAATAATAATAATCACATTTATATAGCAATTAGTAGGTGCTACAATTATCTTCATTTTCCAGATGAGAAAATTGAGAAAAGTAGGTTAAATGCTTTGCCTATAATCATAAGACTAGTAAATGTCTAAGGCTGAATTTGAACTCTGTTGTACCTAGATATTATTATTGTTGTTGTTATTATATTCAGTCCCACTACCAACCACCATTTACACAGGCAAATACATTCTCCTATTCAATTAGAATATAACTCTGGTGCTGACAAGAAGCCAAACATAAAGCAGAATTTCCAGAGCTAGATTTGCATGCCAGCTCTGTCACTTTTAAACTGTGTGGCCTTAAATGGTTAATTTTCCTTCTTTTGGCCTCAGTTTCCTAAACTGTAAAATGGGTAGTTAGACTAAAAAATCTCTAAGGTTCCCTTCCAGAACTCATATATGACTCTAGGAAAGGACAATTTAGGGACAGCCAGATGGTGCAGTGGATCTCAGAGTACTGAGTGGCACTTAGCTTCAGACACTTACTTGCTAAGTGACTCTGGGGCAAGTCACTTAATCTTTGTCTGCCTTAGTGTCCTCAACTGTAAAATGGAATTAATAATAGCACCTACTTCCCAGGATTTTTGTGAGGATCAAATGAGATAATTTTTTTTAGTTTTATTTTTATTTAGCATCCCCCCCATTACATGTTTAAACAATTTTTAACATTTGTTTTTAAAATTTTGAATTTCAAATTCTCTCCCTCTCTCTTCACCTCCCCTCATTGAGAAGATCAGCAATTTGATATAGATTATACATCTGTAGTCAAGCAAAACGTTTCTGTAATAGTCAAATTGTGAAAGAAATTATAGATTAAAAAAATCTAAAGAAAAAAAGTAAAAAAAAGTATGCTTTAGTCTGTATTCAGACACCATTGGCTCTTTCTCTGGGGATGGAGAACATTTTTTCATAAATCCTTCAGAATTGTCTTGAGTCATTGTATTGCTGAGAATATCCAAGTCACTCACAACTGATCATCTCACAATACTGTGACTTATACACAGTACATTTGACTTTGCATCAGCTATTGGAAATCTTTCCAGATTTTTCCGAGGGCATCTTGCTCATCCTTTCCAACAGCAGAATAGTATTCCATGACAATTCAAATGACATTTTATTCAGCCATTCTCCAATTGATGGGCATCCCCTCAGTTTCCATCTCCCTGCCAACAGAAAAGAGCTGCTATAAATATTTTTGTTCATATGGGTCCTTTTCCTTTTTGGTTTGAGATACAGACCTAGTGGTGGCATTCCTAAGTCAAAGGATATGCAGGGTTTCACAGTCCTTTAGCATCATTCCAATTGCTCGACAGAATGGCTGAATCCATTCACAACTCCACAAACAGTATATTAATGTCTCATTTTTCCCACATTCCCTTCAATATTTGACATTTTCCTTTTTCTTTCTTATTAACCAATTGATAGGTATGAGGTAGTATCTTAGAATTCTTTTAATTTGTATTTCTCTAATTAATAGTGAGTTAGAGCATTTTTTCATATGGCTATAGAGAGCCTTGATTACTTCATCTGAAAACTGATACCTTTTGATTATTAATTGGATAAATGATTCTTTATTTTTATAAATTTGACTCAATTTTCTATATGTTTGGAAAATGAGACCTTTATCAATATCTCTCCATTCGATTTCCCTCTCACATTTCAACCCCTCCCACTCCCATTTATTCTTTTCTCTCTCCTTTCACTCTGTCCCTCCTAAACTGACTACCTCCTTCTCTCAGGCTGCCTTCCCTTCTATGTCACACTCATCTTCTCTTATCCCCTTTCCACCATCCTACTTTCTTGTAGGCTAAGATAGCCTTCTATGGTCATTAAATGTATATGCTACTCTCTCTTTCAGCCAGTTCTGATGAAGAGTAAGATTCACTCATTCTCCTTCATATCCTCCCTCTTGCCCTACACTGTAAAAACTTTTTCTTGCCTATTTTGTATGAGATAATTTCCTTTCTCCTTCTCCCAGTACAATCCTCTCTTTCCTCTTAATTTTATTATCCCCTCATATTCAACTCATGCCTGTACCATCTGTCTGTATACACTTCTTTTAACTGCCTAATAATGAGAAAGTTCTTAGGAGTTACAAATTTCATATTCCCATTAGGAATATAAATTATTTAACCTTATTAAATCCATTATGATTTCCCTTTCCTGTTTCTCTTTTTATGTTTCTCTTGAGTCTTGTATTTGAAGATCATCTGTTCTTTTCATCAAGAATTCTTGAAAGTCCTCTATTTCATTGAATATCCATTTTTTTCCACCTAAAGGATTATACTTAATTTTGCTGAGTAGGTGGGGTTTTTTTTTGGTTGTAATCCTAGCTTCTTTGCCCTTTGGAATATCATATTCCAAACTTGCTGATTCTTCAATATAAAAGTTGTTGTATTTCGCGTTATCCTGATTGTGACTCCACAATAATTGGATAGTTTCTTTCCGGCTGCTTGCAAAATTTTTCTCCTTGACTTTGGAAAATGTGGAATTTGGCTATATTTCTACAAGTTTTCATTTTGGTATCTCCTACAGGAAGTGATCAGTGCATTCTTTCAAATTCTGTTTTACTCTCTGTTTCTAGACTATCAGGACAGTTTCCTAAGATAATTTGAAAGATGATCTGCTAGGCTTTTGTTTTTTGATCATGGCTTTCAGGTTGTCCACTGATTTTTAAATTATCCCTTCTAGCCTTTTTCCACTAGGGGAAATTGACCCTCTTCTGCAGAGAAGTTTATTATTAAAAGCTATTTTTAAAAAATTATCTCTCCTGGATCTATTTTCAAGTCAGTTGTTTTTCCAGTGAGATATTTTACATTGCCTCCTATTTTTTCATTCTTTTGGTTTTGTTTTATTGTTTCTTGATTTCTCATAAAATCATTAGCTTCCATTGACTCAATTTTCATTTTTAAGGAATTATTTTCTCCAGTGAGCTGTTGTACCTCCTTTTTCATTTGGCCAATTTTGCTTTTTAAGGCATTCTTCTCCTCATTGGCTTTTTGTACCTCTTTTTACCATTTGATCTAGACTTTTTTCAGGTGTTATTTTCTTCTGTGTGTGTATGTGTGTGTGTGCGTGTGTGTGTTTCCTTTACCCAGTTGTTGATTCATTTTTGATGATTTTTTTACATAACTCATTTCTCTTTCCAGTTTTTCCTTTACATCTCTTACTTGATTTTCACAATCCTTTTTGAGGTCTTCCATGGCTCGAGACAAATTCATATTTTTCTTGGAGGCTTTAGATGTAGTATCTTTGACTTTGTCATCTTCTTCTGAGTGGGGTTCTGATCTTCCTTGTCACTAGAGTAGTTTTCTACGGTCAGAATTTTTTTCTTTTTGCTCATTTTTCCTACTCTGTTACTTGACTGTTAACTCTTTTAAAGTGGGGTTCTGTTTCCAAGGTGGCAGGTACACAGTCCCAAGCTTCAGGGGTTTTGTACAGCTGTTTTCAGAGATACATTTAGGGGCTTTTCAGTTTTCAGTTATTCCTGGGTGTTATGATCTAAGGAGAGCTGTGTTTACTACTTTCCTGGCCTGTACTCTGGTATGTGGATGATTACAAGAATTCTTTTCTGTTCTAGATTGGGGAGGAGGGTCCCTGATCCCCTGTGGCCACAAGCTCTGGTGTACTAATACTATTCCCCTTGTTGGAATTGCCACCAGTACTACAACCCAGATCTGACCATGGGCAAAGCAGCAAAGTCCTGCCTCAGAGCTAGCAAAGAACCCCCTGTAATCTCCTTCTGGTCTCACCATCTGCAGGTTGAGAGTTCTGGAAGCAGCTACTGCTAATTCAGCAGCTCCTAAGACTGGCTTCTGGTTTTCTGATCTGGTCTGCACTGGTGTAGCGCTGACCATGTGCACCAGACCTTTCCTGCAGATCTTCCAAGTTGTCTTGGGCTGGAAAATTTTTTCACTCTTTGTGTGTGTATGTGGGTGGGGTAATGTCATCCTAGAATTTGTTTAGAGTTATTATTTAAAGGTGTTTGGAGGGGTTCAGAGATAGCATTCATGAAGCAACTTAACACAGTTTCTGTCATACAAAAGGAGCTTAATAAATGCTTATTTCCTTCCCTTATCCCAAGGGTCAACCTGGCTCCCAGCACAGATTTAGAGCTGGAAGAGAGACATCAGAGTCAGCTGCTCCAACCTCCTCAATCTATAGATCAGAAAATTCAGACCTAAGGACCTTCAGTTAATTAAAAATAAACCTCTCAGTTTGACATTTAAAGCTCTTCCCTCTAGGTTTTTGGGATATCACTCTCTTGTGGTTCTTTTCTTACCTATCTTACTTCTCCTTCTCTTCTTTTTTTGCTTGTTCTCATCCAGGACCTGTCCTTAACCATAGGTGTCCCTCAAGGTCCTATCCTGGGCCTTTTCATCTTCCCATGTACCTTACTTAGTGTTCTATTAGCTCCTGTGGACCTCATTACCACCACTATCCAATTGTTTCTCAAACCTACCGTTTCTATCCTATATTCTCTGCTGCCCTCTAGTCTTACATCTCCTACTGCCTTTCAACCATCTCCAAATGGATGTCCAGTAGACATCCTCAACTCAACATGTCCAAAACTGAATTTTTTTTTTCTTTTCTTCTACACTGTTCGCCCCCACAACCCCTCTTCTCTATTATTGCATAGGGCAACACCACTCTCCCAGTCACTGGGTCTCACAACCTAGGAGTCATGCTGGATTCCTCACAATCTCTTGCCTCCCACATATGATCTATTGCCTTTAAATTATCTCTTGAATATTCCTCTCTGCTGACACTCTGTCCCTCTGTTCCAGGACCTTATGATCTGAATTATTGCAGTGGCCTGTTGGTAGAGCTATCTGGTTCAAGTTCTTCCCCTCTCCTGACCATTCTCCATTCAGCTGCCAAAGTAACCTTTTTTTTTTAAGGTTTTTGCAAGGCAAATGGGGTTAAGTGGCTTGCCCAAGGCCATACAGCTAGGTAATTAGTAAGTGTCTATCCTATGGTCAAATTTGAACTCAGGTCTTCCTGACTCCAGGGCCGGTGCTTTATCCACTGTGCCACCTAACTGCTCCTTGTGCTTTTTTTTTTATCTCCTTTTCCATTTGACCAATTCTGCTTTTTAAGCAGTTGTTTCTTTTTTCAAACCATTGACTTTTTTTGTTGTTTTTGCGAGGCATTGGGGTTAAGTGACTTGCCCAAGGTCACAGATAAGTAAGTGTTACGTTTCTGAGGCTGGATTTGAACACAGATTCTCCTGACTCCAGGATGGGTGCTCTATTCACTGTGCCACCTAGATGCCCCCAAACTGTTGACTCTTTTTTCTTAATTCTCTTGAAGCACTGTCATTTCTTTTCCCAATTTTTCTTCTACCTCTCTCATACGATTTTTATCTCCTTTTTGAGCTCTTCCATGAGTTCTTTCATCTCCTTGGTATTTGTATCTTGATCTTCCCTGGTACCATAATTACATTCTATGATCAGATTCTTTTTTTGTTGTTATTTGCTCATCTTTTTTTGACCTTTTCCCTTTCTTTTAAATTTGATCTCTGTTCTTGGGGAAGGGGCACTGCCTCAGACCTCTTGCTCCTGGGGTTGCAGGCCCTGGCTGTTTCCCTGGCACTGTCTTGATGTGGCTTGGAGACTCTTTTGTCATATGCTGGGCAGAGGGGCTGGGGTGGGAGGTGGCTCTCACTTCTGGTCTGGCTACTTGCCTGGTGCTGCACTGGGGTCCTCTCAGTGTGGTGTCTGGCATGTGCTGAGTCTGGGAGGCTACTTCTTCATTTCTCTGGGGCTGCTGAATTACTTGGCAGTTTTTCCAGATTGACATTCTTAAAGTGCAAGGTTGATCCTATCTCCCTCCTCCTCAATAAACTCTAGTGGCTTCCCGTTGTTTCAAGGAGAAAATACAAAGTATTCTGCTTGGTATTCAAAGCCCCTCATACCCTAGACCCTTCTACCTTTCCAGTCTTCTTACACCTTATTCCCTAGCACATATTTTCTGTCCAGTGGTACTAGCCTCCTGGTTAATCCACAAACAAGACCTTCCATCTCTCAGCTCCAGGCATTGTCTCTAGCTCTACCCTCCACTCCGACTCTTGACCTCCCTGGCTTCTAACATCCCCCCTTCTTCAAGAAGCCTTCCTCAGCCCCTGTTCACTATTACCTATTGCTCCTGTGTATAGCTTGCTTTATATCTTTGTTTGCACTTTGTCTCCCCATTAGAGTGGGAGCTCCTTGAAGGCAGGGTTGTTCCTTGTCCTTGTACCCCCAAGAACCTAGCAGAGAGCACCCATCATAGATGCTTAATAAATGTTTCTTGATTGACAGGCTTTCTGGCCTTCTGACATCCTCTGTCACCATGTGCTCTGATCCAGACACCATGATCTCCCCCATTTCCCCCACTTGTCTGCCCAGCCTGGAGCACTCTCTCTCCCCTTGTGCTCCTCTGCCTTCAGGTCTCAGCCAAAAGGTCCACCTGCTCTGAGAAGACCCCCCTGGTCCCCTTCATGGTAGTGCTTTCCTTCTCATATTTCCCCTATACAGACCATTGGTCTTGTTTGTACAGTTATTTGCCTTATTGTCTTATCCATTAAACCAGGACTTCCAAGAGAACAGGCACTAGGCTTTATTATTTGTTTTATTTTATCTTTATTTGTGTCCTCAGTGTTTGGACATATAGCAGGGACCTAATAAATGCTTGTGGATTTGATTTGATTTTCTACTCTGTGGCTGTGAAATCTTCAAAGACACACCATCTCTCTGGGCTTTAGTTTCTTCATCTGTAAAATGGACATTAGAAAGAGTCATATTTATTTTCAAGGCAGTATAGTGTAGAGGGAAGGACCCTGACTTTGGCATCAGGAAACCAGCTCTGATATATACCAATAGCTTGATTCTGCTCATCTTTCTTCACCCCTCCTCAATTTTTTTTTGTTTTTGTTTTTTGCAAGACATTGGAGGGTTTGCCCAAGGTCACACAGCTAGGTCATTATTAAGTATCTGAGGCTGGATTTGAACTCAGGTTCTTCTGACTCCAGGATCAGTGCTCTGTCCACTGTTCCACTTGGCTGCCCCCCCATTCTTAAAGTGAGGATAATAATCGTTGCATTATTTCCTTCAGAGGACCTCCTGTGGAGCAGGTACTTTATCAAAAACCTTTATAGCCCTATAGAAATGTGAATTAACATTCCTAATAGTAGCACTATTAATATTAATATTTGCAATAGTACTTAGACTACTGTATGTGGTTGTTGTGAGTATGAAACGGGATAACATACTTTGTGAGAGTATCCTATAAACATAAGATTTTATTATTATATCTTCCCTCTTAACCTTTTTTTTCCTAGATAGAAGAGGCATGTATTTTTAAAAGTATTTTCAGTTAAACATACAACACGTTTATTGTTTGTGCAAACATTTATTGGACACTTGATATCTAAGTCTCCTGGTTCTTCCCACACTCTTTCTCTCCCTTGTTCTTAGTGGGGACCTCAGGAGTCCCTGGTAGAAGCCACGTTACCAGGATTCCGCACCATGAACCCCTGCCCTGTTTGGGAGAAGAAGAGTGGGCGGGTCTTTCTGTTCTTCATTTGTATCCGCAACCACGTCTCAGAGCAGCAGCAGATCTGCTCAGGGAGGAATGCCGCTCGACTGTGCTTCGTCTCCAGCTCTGACCATGGCCGCTCTTGGAGCCAGATCAGGGACTTGACGGAGGAGGTTATCGGGGACGAGGTAGAACGCTGGGCTACGTTTGCTGTGGGGCCTGGCCACGGGATCCAGCTCCAGTCTGGGAGACTGGTCATCCCCGCCTATGCCTATTACATCTCTGGATGCCACTGCCTGGGGTGCCCATTCTCCTGCAACATCAAGCCCCATTCTCTGATGTTTTACAGCGATGACCTGGGGGCTACCTGGAAACATGGGCAGCCTATCCACTGTGGGGAGACCTTAGAATGTCAGGTGGCAGAAGTGATGAGTTCAGATGGCTGCTCTGTGTTATATTGCAACTCCCGTACCCATGACAAGTGTCGGGTTGAAGCGCTCAGCTTGGATCTGGGGGAACACTTCCTGAAACCTTCCCCAGTCCCGAAGCTGAAGGAGCCCTACCATGGCTGCCAGGGAAGTGTTGTAAGTTTTAGGACCATGAGAGGCCTTCAGGGAGAGGAAGCCCCAGATGATGTTGGCAACAGTAGCGTATCCAGCCAGCTAGAGTCTCTGGTCAACACTCCTGGACCAGAGCAAAATGGCTCCCAATCTCTTTCAGGACTCCTTTATTCACATCCAACAGACAAGAGACATAGGAAAAATCTTGGTGTCTATATGAAGGAGGGCTATCTGGAAGATGTTATCTGGTCCGATCCCTTTATTATTTACAAGGGCCCCAGTGGCTACTCTGACTTGGCTGTCTTTGAAACGGACAGTTTTGGGTGTTTGTTTGAGTGTGGGGAGATAACTGAGTATGAGCGGGTTGACTTCCTTGTATTATCAAGTCAAGATATTCCAAGGCTCAATCAGGAGAGGGCCAACCACTTCAATGTCGACTAGTTTTGGCCACTGCCCCCGCGGAGAGATGTAGAAACCACAGCTGCCTGTCTCTTTCCCAGGGTAATGGGGGTGTGTGATCATAATAGCTAGCATTTGTCTTTCTTTAATGTTTACAAAGTGTCTCATCAATCTGATTTCATTTGACCTTTACAACAGCCTCACCCAATAGATGCTGCTCTTATTATTCCCATTTTACAGGTGAGGAAACTGAGGCAAGCAGCAGATTAAAGCAAGCAGCAGATTAAATGACCTGTGATCATCTGGCTATTAGTCTTTGAGGTCAGATTGGAACTTGGGTCTCTATCCACTGTATCACCTAGTGCACCCCCACCCCAGTCCCATGGGTTCTGAAGATGGATAGAGAGGAGCCAACTTTGATAGTTGGAAAGAAAAGGAATGGACAAGCAAAACTCTATGATCTCTGCCCTCACTATTATTGGGAAATACAAGCACCCTGGATGGTCCATGCTCAGCCATTACCCTCTGCATAACCAATATTTAGAGACAGAAGGACCTGAGTCAAGTCAGCAAGAATTTATTAGACACCTTTTATAAGCTGGGCAGTGTGTCCAGAGAAATGGGTACAAAGAGTCCCTGCCCTCAAATAGCTCAAAGTCTGATAGGGGAGGAAAAACATGTAAATAAGTATGTATGAACAAGCTTTTTGCAGGTTAAATTGGAGATGAGTACAGAGGGAAGGGGTCAGCATGAAGGAGCACTGGGAGAGACCCTCTTGTAGAAGAGGTTCTTTAACAGAGGTGAACAGGGAGAGAATTCCAGGCATGGGACATGGAGACAGACTCAAGGATGGTACATTTTGTGGGAAGAACAGCAAGGAGGTGAGCATCCCTGGATGCTCTAGGTGTAGGGAGGGTAAGGTGTAGGTCTAGGTGTAGGGAGGGTAAGGTATAGGCAGACTAGGAAGATGGGAAGAGGCCAGGCTAGGAAAAGCTTTGGAACTTCTTGAGGAGGGTCCCCCAATGACTGATTGGAGGAAGGTCTGGAGTGGGGAGAATTTGCAATAGGATGTGTGTGAGGAAGGGCAGTGTCAGGAGAGAGATGTGACCAGGGCAGAGAGGACGGACAAATTAGATTCAGGGGGTAGAGATGGACAAGAATCAAGGACAATTCTTCAGGTTGGAATCTTGCCTAAAACATTTCTAACTGAGCGACCCTCAGTGGGCAAGTTCCTTATCCCTCACCTATAAAATGAGGAACCCAATAATTCCTCTCCTATGATTGTTGTGAAGATCTGTAAAGGAAACCAGAGAACCCTCCCCCCAAGTTTTGTAATTTCCCTTTGTTCCCAAAAATCCTCTTTCCAGGTTATCTTTCTCCCTTGAGCCCCCTTCTTTATCTTGGCAACTTTTTTCAAACTTCTTTCTGTTCCCTAGAAACTTTTTTTCCTGTCTGGGAAAAAGGCAGGAACCACATCATCATATTCTCTCTTTGGTCAGGATTGCCATGAGAAAGGGCAACTTTTTGAGAGGGTCCCATTTTACAACAAACTCAGAACAAGGGCAGCAGGTGGCACAGTGGATAGAGTACTGGATCTGGAGTCAGGAAGACCTATGTTCAAATGTGGCCTTAGGCACTCACTAGCTGGGTGACCCTGGGCTAATGATTTCATCCTGTTTGCCTTAGTTTCCTCATCTGTAAAATGACATGGAGAAGAAAGTAGCAAAGAACTCCAGTATCCTTGCCCAGAAAATACCAAATGGGGTCAAGAAGAATTGTGCAAGCCTCAATATCAACAACAGATCAAAGACTTTTATCAAAGGGTTGTCTTTGATGTCATCTTTGAAAAAATTGCTAAATAATAATCACAATAATAACTTGGTTGATGCTGTAAGGTATGCCTATAACTTCTCTTTGTTCTTTTTTTCCTTCAGATATCAGTGAGTAGGACAAGAATTACACTTAACAGATAAGGAGACTGAGGTTCAGAGAGAGGAAGTGATTTATCTTAGGCTTTGCCTCTAGGAAATGACAGGTTTAATACTCATGCTCCCATATTTTTTAAAAAATACCTTTTCATATTAGGTTGGGAAAGAAGAATCAGAACAAAAGGGAAAAAATCATGAGAAAGAGAAAAAACCATAAGCAAATTTTAAAAAGTATACTCTGATTTGCATTCAGACTTCATAATTTTTCTTTGGAGGTGGATGGCATTTTCCATCACAAGTGTTTTGGAATAGTATTGGATCACTGTATTGCTGAGAAGAGCTAAGTCTACCATAGTTGATCATCATACAATGTTGCTGTTCATGTGTACAGTGTTCTCCTGGTTCTGCTCATTTCACTCAACCTCAGTTCATGTAAGTCTTTCTAGGTTTTCCTGAAATCTACTTGCTTATGGTTTCTTACAGAATAATAGTGTTCCATTACAATCATATACCATAATTTGTTCAGCCATTCCCCAATTGATGGGCATCCCCTTGCTTTCCAATTCCTTGCTGCTATACATATTTTTGAACATGTGGGTCCTTTTCCCTTTTTTATGATCACTTTGGGATATAGACCTAATATTGGTGTTGCTGTATCAAAGGGTGTACATAGTTTTATAGAACTTTGGGAGTAGTTCCAGATTGCTCTCCAGAAAAATTGGATCAGTTCACAACTCCACCAACAGTGCATTAGTGGCCCAGTTTTTTTCCATCCCCTCCATCAGTGATTATTTTCCTTTTTCTTTTTGTTATTTTAGTCCATCTGATAGTATGAGGTAGAGCCTCGGAATTGTTTTACTTTGCATTTCTGTAATCAATAATGATTTAGAGTATTTTTCTTAATTTTTCTTAACATGACTATAGATAACTTTAATTTCTTCATCTGAGAACTGCCGTTAGTCATTTATAAATTGGGGAATGACTTGTATTATTAAAAATTCGACAGTTTTCTGAATATTTTAGAAATAAGGCCTTTAATAGAAACACTGCTTGTTAAAATTGTTTCCCAGCTTTCTTCCAATTTTGATTTCATTGGTTTTGTTTGTGCAAAATTTTTTAAGTTAATTATGGTTTTCATCTCTTATTTGGTCATTTAACTCCTCCCCTATCCATAGATCTGACAGATAAATTATTCATTGTTTTCCTCATTGGCTTATGGTATCACCTTTTATGTCTAAATTATGTACACATTTTGATCTTTTGTTTTAAATAAGTTCATTGTCTTTTTTTGGGGGGGGGGTTGCAAGGCAATGGGGTTAAGTGACTTGCCCAAGATCACACAGCTAGGTAATTAAGTGTCTGAGGCTGGATTTGAACTCAGGTCCTCCTGACTCCAAGGCCAGTACTCTATCCACTGCGCCACCTAGCTGCCCCTTGACCTTATTTTGGTTTAGGGTGTGAGGTGTTGGTCTGTGACTAATTTCTGTAATATTGTTTTGCAGTTTTCCCAATAATTTTTGTCAAATTGTGAGTTTTTATCCTAGAAACTGGAGTTTTTAGATTTATCAAATAGTAGATTACTGTAGTCATTTTCTTCTGTTTCTTTTGTACTTATTCTACATTCTCTTCCTAGATTCTCTGTTCTCTAGTTTCTATCCTATTCTGTTTCCTAGCCAGTACTAAATAGTTTTGATGACTGCAACTTTAGATCTGATACTGCTAGGCTACCTTTCTTTGCATTTTTTTCCCCATTAATTCACCCACATTTTTTTTAAATCCAAATATGATCCCTTCTGTCTGCGCCACATTGTCTCTCAAGCTATCACCCACTTCCATAACTTCTCATAATAGCCTTTGAAGGGCAAAGTCTAGGTAGGTAAGGCAAGAATCATCACCTAATTTCATAGATGAGGGAAATCTCGCCAACAGGTCTCAGAACCAGAATTTGATCCCAGGTTTTCCAACTCCTATATATTTCTCAGTATAATGAGTAGCTACTGCCATTCTTGGCCAGCTAAGTCCTGCTGTCACTTTGTGGGCAAGGCAGGGTTGACAAACAAGCCTCTTTTGTAATGGTGCTGTGCTCTGGGCTTCTTTCTAACCCTGTCATACTGTCTGTGGTTTTGTGGTCCTTATGAGATAATTAAATAATGTCCCTGGTCTATTCCTTATCCCTGGTTCCACTGAGATTCTTTCCTTTGGCTTTAGCTGGAATCCCAACTTGGATTTGGAAGTTTCTTGGAACTTCACACTTGTGTTTCACTCTCACACAACCCATGCAGACATCCCTGGAGATAATAAAACCTTGGTGACCCAACTGGACCATCTACACCACAACCTTACCTGTGGGTCTTAAGAGGGTTGTGGATTGGGCCTTCATTAAGGGACCTCCTGCAGCCTTTCACAAGTCAGGCCTTGGCCCAAAATACCTGCTTCCTTCCCATTTTGGCCTTGCCTTAAACACCCACCATAAGAGGTCAGACAGTCACCAAACATTTCTGAATTCCAATCATATGCCAATCATCCTTCTGGCCCCTCAAGAAGCTTCCATTCTTTCCTTTTGCTCTTGGGTATTTGCTTTTGCTCAGGGCATTTGTCTTAAAGAGGCCATGTTACAGTATGGCTGATTCTCAGGCGTCATAAGTGTTGGTTATTTCTTGGCTGGTTTTTTTTTTTTTTTTTAGGATTTTACAAGGCAAATGGATTTAAGTGGCTTGCCCAAGGCCACACAGCTAGGTAATTATGTGTCTGAGGCCACATTTGAACTCAGGTATTCCTGACTCCAGGGTCGGAGCTCTATCCACTTGCCAGCTAGCTGCCCCTATTTCTTGGTTGTTTTAAACCTGTTATCGGTGTCAGAAACCAGTGAGGAAAGTCCTTTATTAATGGGGTCTGTACTTCCTCTGCTCCTCAGCCTTGATCCCTGAGAGTTTAAGGGATTTCACTGAACCAATACATGTTAGACTGAGCTTCTGACTCCTGGCTAGCTCTACCAGAATGCCACCTTGGCTCCCCATCTTTGACCCTCCTCACATCTCCCAGGTCTGCTGATGTCTCCCCAAATCCTCTCATCCACTTACCTTGGAAACCTAACAGTTGCTTGTGATTCTTAATCTGCCCTCAAATCCACAAATTTAATGAACTTCCAAATCCTCTTAATCTTCTGTGATCTTTCTCCCTCCCTTCTGCTCTCCTTCCCTCCCTCTGGCAGGTTCAGTCCCTCTCTGCCCTTCACCTTGACTTAAATACTGTTTGGTGTTTTTGAATCAAACCATGCACTTTAAACCTCTGTTTTTGACACCTATATGACCCTGACCAAGTAATTTCTCTTGAGAACTCAGTTTTTTCTTTTGTAGAAGACCTTTAAGGTCCCTTCTAACTCTAGTCAGTGATCTTATGACCTGCCTTCCCTGCCTCCAGGGCCTTTTCCCCTCCAGTCAGTTTTGTACATCCTACCTTTGTACATCCAAACCCTTCAAGTTATACTGGGTCTAGGCTGTGTTGTGACAGTTGCCTCTGCTCAGCATGCTCTTTCTTTATGGAGACAGGACTAAGATTTTTGGGACAGCCCTTTAACCAAGAAGGCTCAACTCAAACCTAATTCAGAAATAGCCAGATGGCCCAGTGGGTAGAATGCTGAACCTGGAGTGAAAAAGACCCAAATTCAAATACAGCCTCAGACACAGAGATGGGATGACCTTGGGCAAATGACTTCATCTGTTTGCCTCAGTTTCCTCAACTGTGAAATGGGATTAATAACAGCACCTACCTTTCATGAGACAATATTTGCCTAACATATAGTAAGTGCTTAATAAGTGCTTGTGAACTGATCGACATCCTGCAGTTTTGCACATTAACTAGGAAGAAGGGCAGAATTGAAGAGCTGAGAGACCCTTCCTTCAGCCTCCATGAACTGAGGAGCAGAATAGTACCTGATGCCCACTGACCTTCTTTTCTTTCCCTGCCTCACTGTGTGCTGTAATGTGCTGTAATAAAGACTTAAACTTTTTTCCCTCAATGAATAGTATTTTATTTTTTGCAATTATATGTAAATATTTTTCAGCATTCATTTTTATAAAATTTTGTGTTCCAAATTTTTCTCCCTTATTCCCTCCCTTCTCTTCTCCCCATGACAGCAAGTAATCTGATATAGGTGATACATGTGTATAATCATATTAGATATATTTCCATGTTAAAGACTTAAATTTTAAGCATTTCTAGATTTTTCTGACTCATTTTTGAAAACTTTTGTCACAATATCTCAAGAAAAGATGGGAACATTACATAATAATTATTTTAATCTGCTGCTCTGACCATGTTCTTCTCAAACACCCTCAGTGGCACCCTATTGCTTGTAGAATAAACTATAAATACCTTAATCTTCTTATAAAGTCTGGCTTCCATCTCACTTTCCAGCCCTATTTGACCCTTATTGACTTTATCCACTCTAGATTTAGCTAATTTCCAATTCAATCGTTTCTTTTTCTGCCTCTGTATTCATGCTAACTTTCCTACTTTCTCATTCCTGCCAATTAAAACCCTTTTCTCTCTTTAAAGCCCAATTTAGGAGCCACCACCCCCATGGATCCTTCCCTGATTACCTCCAGCTGAAAATGATTTCTCCCTCTTTGGATTTTCCTAGGGCATCTTCTCAGGCCCTGCCCTAGAACATTCCATAATGTATTTACTTAGTTGGTTTTATATCACAGCTTTCTATTTCATTATAAACTCCTTAGGGAGAGAGATCATATCATTTCCTCACTTTTACAGGCCTAGCTCTGACCACCAGACTTTATTTATTCAATAGAATTGAGTTGAAGACATTGTTAAGTTAAAAGAAAAAAAAAGGCAGCCAGTCAAAATCCTTGGGTGATTGCAGGCTGCCAGAAAGGATACAATAGAAAGATTGAGCACCCTTTCAGGCAATTAGATATCTTAACTAGCAAGTGAATTGGATATAAGTGAGGCAGGGTACTCCCAGATGAGTAAACCCCCTTCAACAACGCAAGTGTCACCTCTGCCCAGTGTTGAGGGGGGGAGGAAGCTGAGGCCGAGTGTAAATTCTGCATCTGTGATCTATTTTGTATTATAATTGTATAGATGTAATGAGAGACTGAGATACAGGAGTAGAACCTTAGTCTTGTCTTCACAAGTCCAGAGGCCTTTCACTACACAGGATGTCCCAAAGTCTTTAGTGCAATTTTTAAACATTAAAACTTAAAACTGTACGAAAACTTTGGGCCATCCTTTCTTGGACTGCCTTTTAAACTAACCAGCTTAAAGACTCAAGGAAGCCTAATCCAACCAAGAGAAAACTAGTCACTGTAGGATATGTTTAAACTTATACCTCTACTTGGAATCCTAGACCCAGGCTTAGATAATTTTCAAGTATGGTGACCAAATTCATCAGGATACATCAGAATTTTGCAGGAGGAAGGGGGACCTGGACTTGTATGGACTGCAGTAACTTTTGGGTTTTCATTCAGCTAGACCTGTCAAGTCTACCATCCCCCCTTCCAAAACCATTTGATATTTGAGATTAATTATTAGATTAAATGATTGAAAACTCAGTCTCAGCATACTCTTCAGGTTTAGACCACTTCTTCCCCTTTCCCTTGGAGGAGGGTATTAAATGGAAAAGGAGTTTTTCTTCTGGTTTTTGAATGGTTTAGGATGTCTGAAATCATAATGAACAAAGAAAAAACCCTGGATTTGGCATCCCAAACTTTTTCTTTCAGTCCTTGAAAGCAAATCTCTTCCCTGCAAGGTTCAGTTGCCTCTTCTGATCCCCCCAACCTTGACTTTTTATGTTCCAAGGCCCCTTCCAGAGTTAACATTTTTTTCAATATAAATTCATTTCCTTCATGTCTAAAGTTCCTTCCAGCTATGACAATCATATTTCTAGGACCTCTCCTAGCTTGACATTGTTTTCTAAGACTCCTTCCAGTGTTGACATTCTGGGATGTATGGTTACTTTACTTATTGGTGTCTCTAATATTCAGTGATGTAAGAATTTAGAAAGAGAGCCATCCCAAACATAGACTCTTTGGTCACCAACTAGGAATAGAATCAGATTCAACCTATACTGCCTCTACCATATCCTTCTGAGAGAGAGCTGAGGGCTCCTATGAGAAAATCAACAACTGGCCTATGGACTTTGGAAAGTATGACAAGGCCAGGGAAAGCTGGAGTCTGGGAGGCTTCCTCTAATACAACACAAGGCTGACTTGCCAGGGCTTCTCAGTGAAATAAGATAGCAACTTTTTCCATTCCTACCCTAAACTTCATCCCCTGCATTTCACAATCCTAGGGCTGAGTAGAAGGGAACTCAGATGCCATCTAATCTAACCTATTCCTGAATGGGATTTACCTATTATGTTGTTAAGTTGTTTTAGTTGTGTCTGACTCTATGGGACCCTATTTGGGTTTGGGTTTTTTTTTTTTTTTGGCAAAGATCCTGGAGTGATTTTCCATTTCCTTCTCTAGTTCATTTTACAATTGAGGAAACCGCGGCAAACAGGGTTGACTTGCCCTGGGTCACATAGCTAGTTAAGTTACACTTGTCTGAGGACAATTTTGAACTCATGGCTTCCTGACTCTAGGAACTTTGTGTAGCATTTTCTTGTTTTTATATAACCCAAGTTTTTCCATTGCATTTTTTTTATCAATTCTTCCCAGAGAATCATCTCTGGTGACACAGTTTGAAGAAAGCAAAAATTTTGACAAAATTAAATAATGTTTGCAAAAATATCTGATATTATATGCAACTGGACTGTGAACTTGCCAATGGAGAGTCCTTTCAAAGGCAGTATCTGTCCTGGTGCCCATTTAACTTTCACTCAGCCAGACCCCAGGAGTCAGCTTAGTTGCTCAGTGGATAGTCCTGAGCTGAAAATCAGTAAGACCTGAGTTCAAATTCAGCCTCGGAAAATAGCTGTATGACTGGACAAGTCACTTAACCTCTATTTGCTTTAATCCTCTGGAGAAGAAAATGGCAAGCCACTCCAGCACCTTTACCAAGGAAACCTAATGGACAGCATTGGTGTACTATGGTCCCTGGGATCTAGGTGAGATAGACAATCCAACAGCTCTTACATGGTAGACACTCAGTGCTCTTTTCTCTACCAGTTGTGGTTCAGAGAGATCTGTGTTTGGACCTCAGTTGAAATTAATTCATGAGAGCTGTGAGCTAGGAAAATAGAACAGTTCTCTTTCTACCTTTGTGGAGAAGAGTTGGAATTCTATTTCCTTCCCTCCATCTCTTTTCTCCCATTGAAGTCAGCTTGGGTCTGGAAAAGTGACCCAGAGCAAGCTCCTTGTTAAGAGTATTAGATAACACAGCCTGAAGATTGGGCCAAGCATTTCAGAATTGTTTAACTTGCCACTTAGACAAGAAACCAAATTTGTTGGACTTGTTTGATTAAAAATTCTTGTCTGGACAGCAAGAAATAGGAACCATATTTGTGGGATGCAGTTGTGTATTTATGTGAATCTTTGTGTGTATTTGGTTGCAAGTCTTTGCATGACATTTCCCTGGAAATAATAACAGAATTTCAGAATTAGAAGGGGCTCTGGGATATAATTTAGTTTGATATCTCCTCATTGTTAACAGGTGGTAGGCTTTCTTAGGACTCCTCCCAAGAAGAAATTGATTCTTGATTTCAAGGGAATGATGAAGTGAGAGGTAAGCAGCACCATAGAGTCATATAATCTCAAAATTATAAGTGGTCTCAGAAGTTATCTAGTTGACAGGTTGATGACACCCTGGACAAGTACTAGTCTTAGAATCAGGAAGACTTCAGACTGTGAGACCCTTGGGCAAGTCACTTCACAGTTGATTTCCTCAGTTTCTTTAGTGGAAGATAATAACACCAACATCCCAGAGCTGTTATGAAGGATTAAAATAATAATATTTGTAAAGTGCTAAGCACAGTGTCTTTCACATATTAGCTCCCAAATAAATGCTTGTTTCCTTCTTAGTCCTAATCTGGAGTCCCCTTGACAGCATCCTCAGGGCAGGTTCCCATTTGGAGAACCACAAGGTCAGGAACTTCCTTCTTCCCAAAGCCTCCCTTTTTCCTCCAAGGGAATTCCCTCTAATTATTAGAAAGTCCTTCCTTAATTGAAGGTCTGCCCATCAGTTGGGAAATGGCTGAACAAACTGTGGTATTCGAATGTGATGGAACACTATTGTACTATATGAAATCGTGAGGGCAGGACTTCAGAATAGCCTAGAAAGACTAGCATGAACTGATGCTGAGTGAAATGAGAAGAACTAGAAGAACAGAATAAACATTAACAGCAACATTAGGTAATGATCAATTGTGATGGCCTCATTCATTTCAGCAATATAATAATCAAAGACAATTCTAAAAGACTTGTGATGGACAATAACATCTATATCCAGAGAGGGAACTGTGGTGTTTAAAGGCAGATCAAAACTTACTATCTTCAATTGAAAAGTTGTATTATGTCTTTTTTTCTTTCTAATGTTTATTTTCCATTCTGATTTGATTCTTCTTTCACAGAATGATTAATATGGATCTTTGTTTAGCATGGTTATCTATGTGTAGCCTATATTAGATTTCTTTCTATCAATGGGAGGAGGGGATGGAATGGAAGGAGAGAGAAAAGTGTAAAATTCAAAATCTTGCAAAAAATAATTGTTGAAAACTCCCATTGCATGTGGTTGGAAAAATAAATGAAATATTTATTAAAAAGAAAAAAATCCTTCCTTTTATTAAGCTGAAATTTGATTCTCAGCAGGTTTCTCCCATTGCCTCCACTTCTGCTTCTTGGACCCAAACAATACAAGGCATATTGCTTGCTTTATGACAGTCTCAGGCATTATCCAGTGACTATCAGAGGAAGGAGGAGCAAGAAGTGTCGGTTGGTGACTGCCTGCTGACGTATCCCAAAATATCTATCAACATAAGAATGATGGAGAGTTGGGATTGTGATAGATATCTGTTAAAACTTGACAATCATTATTTCAATCTTGGAAGAACTTAGGCATTGCTGCTGACAGTTTTGAAGTCCTATATAAGAAAATAAAAATTTTGGGAGGACAGATGGTGTGTATATATTCTTCACTGATATTGATTAAAGATGATACCTTCAGAAAAGAAATGATATACTTAGGAAGTAAACATTTGATTAAGAAGGTGGTTGGATTTTTGAACTGCATCTTAAAAGTATAGGAATGATGAATCTTTGGTCAGGATTGGAATGCATTTTATGAGGGCTAGGAAAAATATATTTGTCTGGAATCTTACTAGTTTGATCCAAAGAAACTTCAGATGGAACAGAAGACCATCCAGCCCTGAATAGGGACAGCCTACCACCAAGATTGGATTCAGTGGAACCTTGAAGCCCACCATTACTCTGGGCATAGATACAGCAAAGGAAGAAATAAGCAACAGGAACCCAGGAAAGTAAGGTTTGGGTCAACAGAGTCTGACCACTCATTAGAAGCCTTCCTCAACTCTCATTTTCACTTTTTTCCTCTATTATTTCCTATTTATCCTGTCTGTAGTTTGCATATTATTTACCCCATTAGGCTGTGAATAACTTGAGGATAGCCACTTTTCTTTTCATTTTTGTATCTGCATGGTGCCTTATACACAGTAAAAACTTAAATGCTTATTAATTGGTTGAAATTAAAGCTATAGAGGAAGGACTTGAAATGAGACTCTTAGATTGGTAAGGTACTAAATCTTGCCCAGGAAATGGATTCCCTGAAAATTAGAATTAACCAAACAGAAATCTAAGACTGTGAGATGATGAGTAATATTAAAAAACAAAAATAAAAAGTTGAAATAGTAGAAAAATGTAAAGTGTCTCCTATTTAAAACTAAACACACACAAAAAAACCTGACCAGGGAAACAGTTTAAGGAGAGATAATTTAAAAATCATTGAACTAATTGTGCACAATGACCCAAAAAAAAGGTCTGAATAGCATATTTCGTTGTAATCTGGACTTCCAAGCCTAGTAGAGGCTTCTTCTGGTTTGTAGGCAGAAGATTACTGACTCTGGGTTGGGAGGGAAGGGATGGTAAAAGAAAGACTTTTGAAGATGTGGATATATTAAGGAAACTAACTCTTTAACATGTCTCTAATCTCCAGCTTTTTCCCTTAGAGACTTTGAAGAATTTCCCCACTTTGGTAAAATTGATGTCCCTCTTTGGGCTGAAATCTTAGGTCATTTTCATTAGAAAAGCTCATTCATTTGCGTATTTTTTGTGGTATGTTATTTTACCAGATGCTATTGGAGTTCTAACCCAGAGACAAGCTCACAGTTGTGTTGCTCAGACTCAAATTCAGGTTAGGAACTTAAACAGAACTCAGAACAGCAGAGCCAGTACTTCAACATTGCCCTGGATCAGAGCACTTTGGGAACACCTAAAGCTTGCAGGTCTCCAACCTGAGCAGTCCCTAAGATTCCAGAATAACCCAAGAACATCAAGGGAAATTATGGTACCAAGTGACCTCCTTTGACTTGCACCCTCAGAGTAACTTTCCAGTGATGATCACAAGTGACTGAGAGTAACAACAACTATGAACCTTGTATACTGCCCATACTAATTTGACCTCTGAATATGCTTAGAGTAGCAGGACTTCACTAGTACCATTAGGTATTGTGACCGGTAAACATCTAAGCCTTCCATCAAAAAGTCAGAAAACATTTCAACACCAATTAGATTTAAAAGGGAACCCCTCCTGGACAATTGGAAACAACTGGGTTTAAGATGCTTTTCTTTTGAGGGGTTGATAAGTAGAGTTGACCAATACCTTGCTAGAAATTTTCTTAGGAAAAGTGAGTTTATAGTTCCCTACTCTTGCCATTGTTTGGCACTCACATTCTATAATTTTCCTGGTAGATTTTCAGGGCACTTGGAAAAATTCAAGGACTCGTCTCTCCAAATACAGGGCAATAAATTCTGCCAAGTTTTTCTCATCAGGAGAGACCAAGTAAGGCATACCTAGATACACAAATTCAAGTGAGAGTTGAGAATAACAATTTTGCTAACATCTGGCTCTTTGTTTTTACTCCTGAAATAGGATCACTAGTTAAGGTGTTGTTAAAACTTAAGCGCTCTGCCCTATTTGTAGAGGGCAGGGCCACAGCTTAGAGGCAGAGGAGTGGCAAGAAGTGACATATAAAGGAGGGACACCACCTGGATTTTTGAAAATCACAGATGATGTCAATTAACATAATCTGCAGAAAAGCTTCCTAATGGAGCTTACAAGATGGAGCAAAGCTTAAAATATCAGATCCTTTCCAAAGTAAGTCATTTCTGCTTTTTTTCCTGTGTAGTCATTATGGGAGAGAGGCACAGTTCAGTCTCTCACCAGATAACAGCCACTGACCAATGTCACTAGCTACTCTTCTACATTCACACCAACTTGAAGAGAACAGTAACCGTGGTCCCCTGAGGATGCTTTGGAAAGTGTCCTAGTACTTGGAGCTACTCAGAATTCTGTATGATTTTCTGTTTGTTGCAGGGATATCCCCAGCCCATTTCTGATGCTATTAGGGAGCGAGTCCTTGCTCTTGGCATAATAAGCCATCAGCTTAGCTTTGGTCTCTTGTTTTCTGTACTTCTTGCCCTTGCCAGGGAGGCATTGTTGAAAGTGACTCGGCAGAGGTTTCAGAACATGCATGGATCAGATCTACCACCACTGCCTTCACTGAGACTGTAGCATTCACATGGAGTTTTGTGGAACTTCTGCCTGTGCATTACTCTGCTTCAAATTCATGTTTGGCATGAGTATTCCCCAAGTAATGATCCTGGGACACAAAGAGGAGAGAAAAGATCATATTGTAGATGACACAGCACCGATTCCTATCATTGTCATGACTGCTCTCCTGTTTTTGAATCATTTCTATTTTTCCCATCATTAAACTTCCTTTTTGTGACTAAATGAGTATCTCTTTGCTTTGTTTGCATGTTTCTTCTCTGGCAAAAAAAGCAGGTTTCTGAGACTCAGAAATTAGTAGTGCATTGAACATTTTACACTGGACATTTGTGAACAGGTGGTTGTTCTCTTAGATCATCTGATCCTCCACCTGCTATCCTATCAGCACTGCTGTTTAACTATTGCTGCCAGACATGTCTGCCATATTCCCTGAAAACCCCACTAAACAAAGGCAGAACTCAGTAATATATTGCTGATGGATCTATGAATTAGAAAATTATTTGGAAATATGCTTCAAAAAGTCATTAAATTTGATCTCTTAATGGCACCAGTAGGTCTAGACCACAAAGATACTGAAGATAGCAGAAAAAGACCTATATGTACAAAGATAGTTGTTGCAGTTCTTTTTTTTGGAAATTAAGGGAGTATCCATCAGTTGGGGAAAGACTTAGCTTATGCCACATGAATATAATGAAGTATTATTGCATCATAAGAAATGATGAAACCCTATACCAAGATAAGGTCATAAAAGGTGATACCATAAGCCAATTAGGAGAGGCAGAAATAGTTTACCTGTCAGATCTATGGAGAGAGCTAGAATTTATGACCAAACAAGAGACTGTGAACATTATGAAATGCAAAATGAATAATTTTGATTACCTTAAATTTAAAAAAGTTTATGCACAAACAAAAACCAATGAAATCAAGATTAGAAGGAAAGTCAAAAGAGGAGAAATTATAGTCATGGTTTCTGATAAAGGTTTCATTTCTAAAATAAATAGAGAACTGAGACAAATTTTTAAGAAGATAAGTCATCCCTCAATTGATAAATGGTCAAAGGATACAGAAAGGCAATATTCAATTGAAGAAATCAACTACCTCACATCCATCAGATTGCTTAATATGACAGAAAAGGAAAATGATCAATGTTGGAGGGAATGTGGGAAAACTGAGACACATAACATTATTGGTGGAGTTGTGAACTGATCCAATCATTCTGGACAAAAATTCTGAATTATGCCCCAAAGGGCTTTAAAACCATGCATATCCTTTGAACCAACAGTATCACAAGGGGGGGAAAAGATCCACATGTACCAAAATAAGTATCTATAGCAGCTTTTTGTGATGGCTGAAAATTGAGGATATGCCTATCGATTGGAGAATGATAGAACAAGTTGAGGTATGTGAATGTAATGGAATACTATTGTGTTATAAGAAGAGATGACAGGCAGATTTCAGAAAAACAGGCAGATTTCAAAAACCCTAGAGAGATTTGAATGAACTATTCCTGAGAGAGGTGAGCAGAACCGGGAGAGCATTGTAAATAGTAACAACAGCAGTGATCCAAGACAATTCCAAAAAACTTGTGATAGAAAATGCCATCCCCATCCAGAAAAAGAACCATAGAGTCTGAATTTCATGTTTTTGTTTTTTTTCTTGTGATTTTTCCTTTTTTATTCTGATTTTTCTTTCACAACATGACTACCATGGAGATATACTTAGTTAACATAACTGTATATGTATCATCTGTATCAGATTACTGTTTTAGGGAGGGGGAGAGAAGGAAAAGAGGGAGAAAAATTTGGAACTCAAAATCTTACAAAAATAAATGTTGAAAACTATATGTGTTATCTAAAAAAAAACTTTATTAAGAAAAAAAACCCAAAAACTTGTGATAGAGAATGTCTCCTATCCAGAGAAAGGACTCTGGAATCCGAATGCAGATCAAAGCATATTATTTTCACTTTTAAATAATTTGTTTTATGTTTTTTTCTTTCTAATGGTTTTTCATTTTTGTTCTGATTCTTCTTCTTTTACAACATGAGTAATATGGAAATAAGTTTAACATGATTGCACATGTATAACCTATATCAGATTGCTTGTTGTGTTGGGTGATGAAGGAAGGGAAAGAGGGAGAAAAATTTGGATCTCAAAATTTTACTAAAAATGGATGTTGAAAACTATCTTTACATATAATTGGAAAAATTAGATACTATTAAGATAAAAGATAAAAAGCAAAAAAAGGAGAAAGATTAGACTTAGGGGTTTTGACATTAGAGGGAATAACTAGGAGCAGGAGGTAGATTTTGAAAAAAGCCATTATGAGGAAAGCTTTACTAATAAATAGAATAATTTCAGATTGGAAAAATAAAACAAGAAATGATGAAAAGAATGTTTTTTGAGAAACTGGGTATGAATTTTATGAACTAATGCAGAGTAAAGAGAGCAGAACCAGGAGAATTAATTTTGTGATAATAATAACATTTTAATGGAAAATAACTTAGAAAGATTTAAAAATTCTGATTAATATCATTGTCAGCTATGACTCCAGAACAGTAATGAAGAATATATGTGTGTGTGTGTGTATATATATGTGTGTGTGTGTGTGTGTGTGTGTGTATATATATATATATATATATATATATATATATATATATATATATATCCTGATGGATTCAAGAGATGGGATAAAATATAAGATCTTGACACAATTAATATTTATAAGATTACAAATCATTCCCCCCGTTGATAAATGATCAAAGGATATGAAGTGGTAGTTTTCAAAGAAATAAAAGCTATCTTTAATGATATGAAAAAATAGGCTCTAAATCAGTATTGATTAGTTAAATGCAAATTAAAACAACTCAGATTCTACTTCATAGCCATCAAATTGGATAATATGACTGAAAAGAAAATGGTAAATACAGGAGGGGATGTGAGAAAACTGTAACATTAATGCAATATTATTGGAGGAGTTGAGAACTGATCCAACAATTCTGAAGAGCAATTTGAAATTATACCTAAAGGCAACTGAACTGTGCATGCCCTTTGATCCAGCAATACCACAACTAGTTCTATATTATAAGAGGGAAAAGAACCTATTTGTTTAAAAAAAATGGCAACTATTTTGTGATGTCCAAGAATTGGAAATTGAGGGGATGTTCATCAATTAGGGAATGGCTCAACAAATTGTAGTATATGATTCTGATGGATTAGTATTGTGCTATAAGAAATATCAAGCAGGATGTTTCCAGAAAACCTGAAAAGACTTACATGAACTGATAAAAAGTGAAGTGAGCAAAACTAGAACATTGTACACAGTAGCACCAATATTGTATAATTATATATTGTATAATTTCTTTCTTTAATATTCTTAGCAAGTCAATGATCCGAGAGAATCCCAAAAGATTCATGAAGAAAAATGCTTTCTACTGCCAGAAAAAGAACTAGTGGTATCTGAATATAGACTAAAGCATACTATTTTTACTTCCTTTTTCTTTTTCTTCTTTTCTTTTGATTTTTTTTGCACAAAATGACTACTTTAAAAATGTTTTATGTGATTACACATAGAATATATCAGATTGCTTGATATCTTAGGGAGGAAAGAGGAGAAAGAATAGAATTTGGAACTCAAAAAAGAGCAACAAATATTAAAAGTTTTTACATGTAATTGAGGAAAAATAAAATACCATTTAAAAATATTCTGACATGCATGGAAAACTATTGTTCTAATAGAAATCAGAAGGGAAGGGAATTCAGGGAAGCCTGGAGGGATTTTCATGAACTGATGCTTAGCAAGATGAGCAGACCTAGAAAAACACTGTACACCCTAACAACATAGGGGTGATGATCATCCTTGATGGACTTTCTCATTCCATCAGTGCAACAATCAGGGACAATTCTGGGCTGCCTGCAATGGAGAATAGCATCTGTATCCAGATAAAGAACTGTGGAGTTTGAACAAAGTCCAAGAACTATTCCCTTTAATTTAGAAAAAAAAATCCAGATATCTTATTGTCTGATCTTGTTATCTCTTATACTTTTTTGTTTCTTCCTTAAGGATATGATTTCCTTCTCATCACACTAATTTGGATCAATGTACAACATGGAAACAAAGTAAAGACAGACAAATTGCTTTCTGTAGGGGGGTGGGGGGGAAGGAAGTAAGATTGGGGGAAAAATTGTAAAACTCAAATAAAATCTTTAATAAAACAAAAAGAATATTCTGACATGGTTAATGTTAGAATTCCTTTTGCTGGACTATGCATATTGTTATAAGGATTTTGTTTTCTTTTTTTCCCTCTGGTTTTGGGTGAGAATTTAGGGGTGGAGATGATGATACCAGAAATAGTTCCTTCACCCCAATAAAAGGGGATTTGTTGGAAGTTTTTTAATGCATGGAAGAGAACAGAAGGAAAGAAAGACAAACAGGTCAACTTTGAAAGTGACATGTTGAATTTATTATATACTTTGAAGGAAAAGCAAGTTCTACAGAATAATGATTTAGATTTCATATTAAGTACAGAATAATTTTATATACATATATACATATACACATACACATACACATATACATATACATATACATATACATATACATATACATATACATATACATATACATATACATATACATATACATATACATATACATATACATACAATGAGAAGGGCAAGAGAGAAAACTGCCTAAAAATATTTTCCAACAAGAAATTGGAGTTGCAGCTACAACAATATTAGCAGAAAAGTAATAACAAGGAAGTTTTGTAATTTACAGGATTCAAAATCCAAGAAAGGATTAAATAATAAAACCCATGACTTCAAATGTTTATACACAAATTATGGGCAATAAATGAAGTCAATGATCTCTAGTAGGAGAAGGCAAAGACATGTTTTCTGTCCTTGTCACAATTAATTGCTCGTGAAAATGACCTTAAAAATCAACATAATCAATAAGAATTTGTAGTCCTCTGAAAATTAAAATTTCAAGATAAAACAGAAACATAACATATTACTAACAAAAAGTAAATATTAGCATTTTACATTAGTTCAACACAACATACATTCAGAAAATATATAGGCAAAAGTAATCATTTTCTATCTATCTATATGTTACTATATGTTTCTATATGTTACTATTTATACACCTACCTTTAAAATTATTAGCAAATCCACAAATATATAATTAAATTTAAAACTGTGTCTATGAATGTAGCAGTAACACATGCATGTAGTCACATTTTAGCAATGAATAAATCATTTCACAGATGGCATGAAATGCTACATCTAAAAGGGAACTGCATATAGATACTTCACATATTTGCTGTTATAGAATTATATTTGGCTGTATCAATGATTACCTCTTTAGATTTACCTGAGCATTGCATTTAACTCTGACAGCTTAAGTTTAATATTTCTTGTACTCTTGCCCTTCGTTTCTAAGTTTCTATGTTTTATTACCAATATCATGTGATAGTAATTCTGCTGTTGGTTAACTTAAGATACTTACTATAGTTGCCTATTGATGCAATCTACTAATCTCTATATGAACTGGTACATCGGGGAAAATGGAATTGCTTTCGAATTCAATCCTCTTCTGAACTTCTCTTTCTCTATGACTTCCTCATTGCTTTAGACTGAGATAAATCAGATGGAATAACTCAAACTGGTGAGTACTGACATGTAATTAAATGATCATCATCTGACCTAGAGTCTTCTGCCATTCTAGAAGCAGCTTTTGGTTTTTTATCATAGCAGTGACTTTCTTATTAGTTTTCTTTCTTGATCATGAAGTACTTTGCTTTTTCTGTTTTTTATTAATATTTTCTTTCATTTTTTTTAAATCTTGAGTTTCAGATTCTATTCTCTCACCCTCCTTCAGTGAGAAGGTAGACGATTTGATATAGGTTATACAAGAGATTTTCATATTACTCATGATGTGAAAGAAAATATCCCTTCCAATTAAGAAAAAGTTTTTTTAAGTATGCTTTGATTTGCATTCATGTTCCATTAGTTATTTTTTCCAGGAGATGTAGAGCATATTTCATTATAAGTCTTTCAAAATAGTCTTAGATCATTGTATTGTTGAGAATAGCAAAGCCATACAGAGGTGATCATCATACAATTTTGTTGTTACAGTGTTCAGTGTTCTACTGGTCCTGCTCTTTCCACTTTGGATTCATATAATTGCTTTCAGATTTTTTGAGAGCATCCTACTTATCTGTTTCTATGGTATGATAATATTACATTGCAAACAGGTACCACAACTTGTTCAGCTACTCCCTAATTGGTGGGCATCCCCTCAATTTCCAAATCTTTTCCTCTACTAAGGGCTGCTATAAATATTTTTGTACATATAAGTCCTTTTCCTTTTCCTTTTTTAACCCTTTGGTACACAAACCTAATTGTGGAATTGCTGTGTTAGAGTAAGCCTGAGATAGCCCTTAGGGCATAGTTCCAATTACTCTCCAGAGTAGTTCAATCAGTTCACAACTCCAACAGTACTTTAGTGTCTCAATTTCTCCACATCTTCTCCCACATTTATCATTTTCCTTTTCTGTCATATTAGTCAATCTGATAGGTATGAAATAGTACCTCAGAGTTGTTTTAATTTGCATTTCTCTAATCAATAGTGATTTACAGCATTTTTTCATACTACTATAGATAGCTTTAATTTCTTCAACTGAAAACTGCTTATTCATATCCTTTGACCATTTATCAATTAAAAATGACTTTTGTTTTTTACAAATTTTACTAAGTTCTCTATATATTTGAGAAATGAGACCTTTAGCAGAAAAACTTGGGAAATTTTTTTAACAGTATTATGATTATTATGTATTTTCCTCCACCTTATTCCCCAAGCTGTTTATTTACTCTCTCCCCCTCCCTCCCTCCCCCCTTTCACCTTGTCCATCCTCAAAAGTGTTTTGCTTTTGACTGCTACCTTTTCCAATGCTCCCTAATATTAGTTCCATCCCTTTTCTAATTCTCTTTCCTTACTACATTCCTGTCTGGTTAGATTTCTATATGTCAGTGATTTTGTCTATTATTTCCTCAAATGTTGTATGCCCTCCTCCCTTGTCCCAACCACTGTAAAAAAATTCACAATTTTTTAAGTGATATAATTCTTTCTATTCTACCTCTCCTTTTCCCTGTCCCCTAGCCCATTCCTCTTTTCTACTCCTTCATTTTATTTTTTTGGATATTATACATCATAGTCAACTCATTGTCATACCCTTTGTCTATGTTCACTTCTTCTAATTGCCCTAATAAAGAAAAATTTCTTAGGAGTTGCATATATCATCTTCTCATTATAGGATGTAGCAGTTTGACCTCATTAAATCCCTTATGATTATTCTTTCATAGTTTTCTTTTTGTGCTTCTCTTGAGTCTCCTGTTTGAGCTCTGGTCTTTTCATCAGGAATGCTTGAAAATCTTCAATTTCATTAAATATCCATTCTTCCCCTCCATTCCCAAAGGATTATATTTAGTGTTGCTGGGTAGATGATTTTTGGTTATAATCCTAGTTCCTTTGCCTTCTGGAATATCATATTCCAAACTATGCACTTCTTTCATGTAAAAATCATTGAATCCTGATTAATCCTGACTGTGGTTCCACAATATTTGAACTGTTTCTTTCTAACTTTCATTTTGGGATCTCTTTCAGAAGGTCAGGTTGAAATTGAAATTGAAAAAGGTAGATTCTTTCAATTTCTATTTTAACCTATGAATCTAGAACATCAGGAAAGTTTTCCTAGATAATATTCTGAAATATGATATCTAGGCTTTTTTTAAACCATGACTTGCAGTAGTCTAATAAGTCTTAAATTATTTCTTCTCAATTTTTTCAGGTCACTTGTTTATACAATGAAATATTTCACATTTTTTCTGTTTTTTCATTTTTTTGTTTGATTTTATTGTTTAATTTTTGTCTGGTGGGGTCATTAGCTTCCACTTGCCCAATTCTAATTTTTAAGGAATTATTTTATTCAGAGAACTTTTATATCTTTTTTTTCTGTTTGGCCAATTCTACTTTTTAAGTAGTCCTTTTCTTCAGTATATTTTTTTTACCTATTTCCATTTGACCAACTCTGCTTTTTAAGGAAATGCTCTTCAGTGGAATTTTTTTTTTTTACCATTTGACTTACTCTTCTTTCAAGGTATAATTTTCTTCAGAATTTTTTGGGTATGTCTTTTACCAAGATATTGACTCTTTTTAAAAATGATTTTCTTGAATCACTCTATTCCCTCCCATTTATCCTTTACCTGTCATATTTGATTTTTAAAATCTTTTTGGGGGGGATTCTTTTTGGGCCTGAGACCAGTTCAAAGTTTTGTGACCTTTTTCTTTGGATTTTTCTCTGTCACCATAGTAACTTTTTGTGGTCAGAATTTTTTTGCTGTTGTTTGCTCATTTTTTCCAGTCTATTTCTTGACTTGCAACTTTATTTTAAAGCTAGCCTCTGCTCACAGAGTAGAGGGGACACTGTCCCAAGCTTTAGAATTTTTGTGCAACTGTTTTCAGAACAAGCTCAGGAGGAGAGGGTCCTTTTAATCTTCATTTAATCTTCATTTCTTTTAATTTCATTTAATCTTCATTTCTTCCAAGGTAGTTTGAACTAAGTAGAGGTGTATTTATTGCTCTCCTGGCCTGTGATCTGAGTGACCACAAGTATTCTCTTCTGCTATGGAATGTGATCAAGGTCCCAGCTTCCTTGCAGCCTTTAACTCTGGTGTGCTAGTGCTCCTTATTGCCAACACACATGGCCCACTGCTGGTTCTCTAGTGTCTTTTGTTCCCTTGCTGTGTTCCATTCTCTCCTTGGTGCAACAGATCTTTCCTGCTGACCTTCTAAGTTGTCTGGAAAATTGTTTTACTTTGTTATTATGTCAGTTCTTTATTCCAGAATTTGCTTTGAGACATTATTTAAAGTTGTTTGGAAAGGGATTTAGGTGAGCATAGGTAAGTCCTTGCTGTTTATTTTTTTATTTTCCAAGGGAACCACTGACATCACTGATGACTTTATGTGAATTGTATTTAAATGAGGTAGAGCCATTCAAAATTGTCAGCCTTACTCTCTCATCCTGATTCATTAAAGTCCAATGGTAAGACAAAAATCAAGACAACTGGCAATGACCTCGGATATATTGGAATGACCTTGGTGTCTTCAGTGTTTGATCAAGCTCCAAGCATTTTACTGAACCTGCATCAGCTCCTTAATGTTCATTACAAAAAAATTGTTGTCATCCACCCATTACACTAGGAGAAGTTTTCACATGTTAAGGGTAGACATCCCCCTAACTCACCACTGATTCTGAGGCATGTTGGTTACTCTCTCCCTCTAGTGCACATAACTTATATATTATCAAGTAATTCACAATAAGAAATAATAGTTCTCTACTTCTGATGGCATCTTTTTTTTTTAGGTTTTTGCAAGGCAAATGGGGTTAAGTGGCTTGCCCAAGGCCACACAGCTAGGTAATTATTAAGTGTCTGAGACTGGATTTGAACCCAGGTACTCCTGACTCCAGGGCCGGTGCTTTATCCACTACACCACCTAGCCGCCCCTTCTGATGGTATCTTAACAATAATGTTCCTGCATCAACTGATAGTGATATGAGAATAAGTTAATTTTTACTGTTTGGGTATCAAGTTGATCTCTATCCTTATGTCCTATTTTTTTTTTCAAAGATAACTTTCTGGAGTTCAACTTTTTACATGCCAAAATTGCTTTTCTTGCAATTTGTTAATACATACAGAATTCTTTTACCAAGCCACAGTTAAACAAAAGTACTTTTAAAAATTCTTTTGTTTATACAAAATTGGTCATCTTCCATCAAAGCATCTAAATTTACGGTACCTTTCTCTCTGATTATTTCAAGTGGATTGGTATGGTTTATTGTTTTGTTTGTTACCAGGATATTTTGTTCCAATCAATTCTTCTAGAATAAACTCTTTCTTGATGTTTTAGCAAACATTTGCTAAAAATGGTATTGAGTTTTCAGAGTATTCACACAATTGGACTGTTCTCAATGATTAAAAATTTGAATCATGTTTTAACCATGATTGAACATGTGAAACCTATATCAGATTGTTTATTGTTTTAGGGAGAGGAAAGGATAAAATTTGGAACTCAAAATTTTTAAAAAATGAATATTAAAATTGCTTTTATGTGTAATTGGAGAAAAATAAAATATTAAAAAAATAAAATTTGCTAACTTTTTTCATATCTCTGACCAAATGATTATGTTTTATGACCACTACAAATATTACATGACCTGGACCACTTGTTCCATTCTAATAACACCTGTCTCTTCAGCTTTAACTCATTCTTTTACTCTCAATCTTTGAACTTGACTATTTTATAAATTCAAAAGATTTCATCATTTTGCTGGACAAAAATATTATTTTTTATTAAATAAAATGAGCATGTCTTATTGAGGTATCACAGTAAGACCAAGTGCCTTTCTAATTTTTTAAAATCATTCCTGTCAAACTATGTTAGATACTACAGTTCTATATCTTGCACAATTCCAAATACAATAATACCTTTAAACTTCTATCAAATAAGATAATGTATATAAAGTGATTAACAAAGTTCCTGGCACATGTCAGGAACTTAGTTAATGCCGTTCCCTTTTCCCCTTTCTTCCAAGAAAATGGTCAGTTTTCAAAATGGTCGGTAGAATTAACCTTTCTGATTTAATCAGAGACCCTTCATAAAAGGGTCATCTGGTATTAGTATCCTTTTTTTTCTAGTATTCATATCTTGTTAACAAATTGATACCTCATCACATGTGATTACAGAACCCAAGCTGGGGAAGGGAAAATTAAATCTTTCACAATACACCCTTAAATCAATATAGTTGTCTCTGCCAGTCTTCATGCTCCATGAAGGCAGAGTCCATGCCTTTTGTTAAACTTTGTCTCTCCTATAGGATTGTAGACAGTTCTCTACATGCAGCATTTGATAAATCAGTGCCTGTGGAATAGATAGATAGGTGGATAGAAGAATGACTTATTCTCTTCCATTGCCACCATCTCTCATTACCTCATGCTTAGACTATTGCCATTGGTATACTTGCTCCAAGGTGCTTCCCATTTCTAGTCTACCTTCTACTCATCTATATGGTGGCTGTTATTTCTACTAACACCAAGGCACAGTTTACTAGACATTGGCACCAATTCAAAATTGTCAGAGCTTGAGCTTTTCCGGAAAGCTCTTCAAGAGTCCACCTCGACACCAGAATGAGCCATGGTAGAGGACAGTAGTGAAGGACAGAATGAAGTCATTGAAAACTGGGTCAGTTTCAGCTTGGCTTCCTGGTTTCTTTTAAGCCCATCAAAAACCAAACCTTTCCTTGTCACTCTTAAGGCTTAATGTCTTCTCTCTATTAGTTATTTCCAGTTTATCCAGTACATATCTTATTTGGACATAGCTGCTTGTATGTTGTCTCCCCTGATAGGGTATAAGCTCTTTGGAGAGTGGTGGTGGTGGGGGAGATAATTCTGCTGTTCTTTCTATATTTAACATTTATATTTAGCATGTATGCTTGGTCTTCTCCCCCTCCCCACTCCCTTTCTCAGCTTACTGTAGTGTTTAGTAAGAAAGTGCTTTAGAAATGTTTATTGAAGTGTTTGTGACTGACACAAATTCTTGGATAACCCTCTTCATTTTAGACCTATACTGCCGCCTAGTGTTTAGTTTTAGTGTTTTCTAAAAGAAAACCAGTTGCTTATTCCAGGCTCTTCCAATCTTTATGAATTAATACCTCTTACCCTTTTAACAGCAACAACAGATTGCAGTAGCTTGTATCTATCATGTTTTAGAAAAATTATCATAGTTTTTGGAAGCAAAGCCAACTTGCCCAAGTTGTCCCATAAACCTCTTCAAAACCTTTTAAATAATTAAACAAATTCTAGAGTGACAGAATCCACAAAAAAATGAAGTAAAAAAATTCTCCAGCCCAAGCCAATTTGGAAGAAAGATCTGTTTCACCAGGGTGAGAGAGAAATGCCAACCTTGGCCTCAGCAAACCAGAGGCAGGCCTAAGGGAGACTGGATCAGTGGCAATAGTGATGATTTCCAGTCCTCTCAGTCCACAGATGCCAAAGACAGCTTGGAAGGTCAGCAGTAGAGATCTGTTGACCTAGGTGAGAGAAGAGTGCAGTCCAGCCCATGCCATACCAGTGTGACTTTGACCCCAACAAACCAGGAGCTACAATCTTGGGAACTCCTGAATCAATAGTGGCAGAAATTCCTTCCAGAATTCTCAGCCCATAAACAGTACCTCCTTTTTGAGCTCTTCCATGGCCTGAGACCAATTAATATTTTTCTTAAAGGCTTTGGATGTAGGAACTTTGACTATGTTATCTTCTTATAAGTGTGTATTTTGAACTTCTTTGCACCATAAACTTTCTATGGTCATTTTTTTTGTTCTTTGCTCATTTTCCCAACTTATTTGATTTTAACTTTTTGTTAAAATAGGTTTCTGTTTCCAGGGTAGAGGGAGTACTGTCCCATGCTTCTGAATTTTATGCAGCTGTTTTCAGAGATACTTCAGGGATCCTGTAAGTTTTCAATGCTTCCAAGGTTATATGATCTAAGGAAAGGTGTATTTGCTACTTTCCTGATACTGGGTTCTGGACTGTGAATGACCACAAACATGCTTCTGCCCTGGAACTGTGAGGAGGGTCCCCTTTCCACTATGACCCCAAGCTCTGGAGCAATGGTGCAGAAGATTTGACCTTCAAATACAAAACTCAAGAGAAATATAAAAAGGTAAACAAATAGGAAAAGGAAATCATAAGGGACTTAATGATATTGAACTGCTTATATTCCTACATGGCAAGATGATACTGACAATTCTTGAGAACTTTCTTATTATTATTAGGGCAATTGGAAGGAATATACATATATATATGTATATATTATATGAATATATGAATGTATAAATATATACATGCATATATGTGTATAAAGGTATATGTCTATACACACATACACACACATATATATGTATATATATGTATATATATATATATATATATATATATATATATACCTGTATGCATATGCAAAGAGAGCACAAGTTTGGGTAGAATATAAGGAAATGATATCCAAAAAGATAAAGTTAAGGAATGAGAAAGGAATATAGTGGGAGAAAGGGCAATTCATAGTCATATGAAAAATTGCTCTAAATCATTATTTATTAGAGAAATGCAAATTAAAGCTTCTCTGAGGTAACATCTCACACCTCCAAGACTGGACAATATGACCAGAAAGGATAATGCTCACTGTTGGAAGGGTTGTGGGAAATATGGGACACTATTACATTGTTGGTGGAACTGTGAACTCATCCAACCTTTCTGGAGAGAAATTTGGAACTATGTCCAAAGAGCAACAAAAATGTGCATACCCTTTGATCCAGCAATGCCACTACTGGATCTATACCCTGAAGAGATGATGAAAAAGGGTGAAAACATAACTTGTACAAAAATATTCATAGCAGCCCTGTTTGTGGTGGCAAAGAGTTGGAAATCAAGTAAATGTCCTTCAATTGGTGAATGGCTTAGCAAACTGTGGTATATGTATGTCATGGAACACTATTGTTCTATTAGAAATCAGGAGGGATAGGAATTTAGGGAAGCCTGGAGGGATTTGCATGAACTGATGCTGAGCAAGATGAGCAGACCCAGAAAAACACTGTACACCCTAACAGCAGCATGGGGGCGATGATCAACCTTGATGAATTTGCTCATTCCATCAGTGCAACAATCAGGGACGATTTAGGGCTGTCTGCAATGGAGAATACCATCTGTATCCAGAGAAACAACTGTGGAGTTTGAACAAAGACCAAGGACTATTACCTTAAATTTTAAAAAAAAACTGATATCTTATTGTTTGATCTTGCTGTCTCTTATACTTTATGTTTCTTTGGGGATGTGATTTTTCTCTCATCACACTCAATTTGGATCAATGTATACCATGGAAACAATGTAAAGACTGACAAATTACCTTCTGTGGGGGGGTGGGGGGAGTAAGTTTAGGGGGAAAATTGTAAAACTCAAAATAAATAAAATCTTTAATTTGAAAAAAGAAAAAGAAAATCATTCCTTAAAAATTATTGGCTAAGTGAAGCTAATGATTTTATGAGACATCAAGAATTAATCAATCATAACAAGAATAAAGAAAAGGAGAAAATGTAAAGCACCTCATTGGAAAAACAATTACCCTGGAAAATAGATCTAGGAAAGATGATTTTAGAATTATTGAACTATCTGAAAGCTATGATCAAAAAAAAGAACGTATACAACATCCTTCAATAAATTATCAAGGAAAACTTCCCTGATTTCCTAGAATGAGAGGATAAAATAGTCATTGAAATGATTCACTTGAAAAAGATACCAAAATGAAAAATGCCAAGAAATATTGTAGCCAAATTACAGAATTATTAGATCAAGATGAAAATATTGCTGGCAACCAGAAAGAAACAATTCAAAAAAAAATACCAAGAAGCCACAGTCAGGATTACGCCGAACTTGGTAGCTTCGACATTAAAGAATCCAAGGGCCTGTAATATGATATTTCAGAGGGGAAAGGAGTTTGGATTACAATAAAGAATCAACTACTCTGCAAAACTGAGTATATACTTCCAGTAGAAAAGATGGACATTCAATGAAATAGGGGACTTTCAAACTTTCCTGATGAAAAGACCAGATTTGGACAGAAAATTTGATCTTGACTCAAGAGATGTATAAAAAGTTAAACAGAAAAAAATGTATACAAGAAAATTAAAATTTTTAAATCTATTCATGGGGGAAATGATACTTGCAACTCTTGAGAATTCAATCTCTACTAGATGGAATATATATATATATATATATATATATATGTATATATAGACAGAATGTGTGGGCATAATTTATTTTGATGTGATGACATAAAAAACTAAGGCATGAGAAAAAGGATTGTACTGGGAAAAAAGGAAAGGAGTGACAGAATAGGGTAAATTACATCACATGAAAGTACAAAGAACCTGTTATACTAGAGAGGAAGAATTGATTGAGACTGAGAATTGCTTGAATCCTACTCTTATCAGCTTTGACTGAAAGAGGGAATAATATACACTCAGTTGGCTTTAGAAATTTATCCTACCCTATAGGGAATTAGGAAGGGAAGGGAGAAAGAAAAGGAAAACAGAGGCTGATAGAAGGGAGGGCAAAAGTGGGAGAAGAAAGAGGAAAGAAAAGAGATGGAACTAATATAATGGAGGGCAGATTGAGGGAGGAAGTGATCAGAAGAAAACACTGGTGAGAAGGAATAGGATGAAAGGAGAGAGAAAAGTACAAATGGGGTGGGGGGGAATATAATGGAGAGTACTACAGGGTTAGTAGTCATAATCGTGAATGTGAATGGAATGAACTCTCCCACAAAATGGAAGAAGATACCAAAGTGGATTGAAAATCAGATTCATACAATGTGTCATTTACAAGAAACACATGTGAAGTAAAGAGAGCTGGAGTAAAGGTAAAAGGCTGGAGCAGAATTGATTATGTTTTAATTGATGTAAAAAAATCAGAGGTAGCAATCCTTATCTCAGACAAAGCAAAAGAAGAAATGGCTCTAATTAAAAATGATAAAGGGAAATCATGTCTTATTAAACAGGACCATAGACAATGAAGTAATATTAATACTAAAAATATAAACACACACACCAAGTGGTATAGACTCAAAATTCTTAGAGAAGTTAAATGAATTACAGGAAGACCTAGACAGTAAAATTACCTCAACTTCCCTCTCTTAGAATCAACTAAATCTAATCACAAAATAAACAAGAAAGAAGATAAAGATGTAAATGGAATTTTAGAAAATTTAGATATGGTAGACCTCTGAAAAAGACTGATTGGGGATAAAAAGGAATATAATTTTTTCTCAGGTAGATGGTACCTATACAAAGATAAACTATGTATTAAGGCATAAAAGCTTCACAATCAAATGCAGAAAGACAGAAATATTAAATGTATCCTTTTCAGATCATGAGGCAATAAAAATTATGTGTAAAAAAGTCATGGAAAGGGGCAGCTAGGTGGCACAGTGGATAAAGCACCGGCCCTGGAGTCAGGAGTACCTGGGTTCAAATCCGGTCTCAGACACTTAATAATTACCTAGCTGTGTGGCCTTGGGCAAGCCACTTAACCCCATTTGCCTTGCAAAAAAAAAAACTAAAAAAAAAGTCATGGAAAGAGTAAAAATAATTAGAAAGTAAATAATCTATTTTTAAAGAATGAGACTTAAACAACAAATCATAGAAATAATAGTTTCATCCAAGACAACGACATTAATGAGATAACTTGCCAAAATTTGTGGGAACAAAAACAGTTATTAGGGAAATTTCTAAATACTTACATAAATAAAATAGAAAAAGAGGAGATCAATGAATTTGCATGCAACTGAAAAAACTAGAAAAGTAACAAATTAAAAATCCTAATTAAATGCCAAATTAGAAGTTCTGAAAATCAAAGGTGAGATTAATAAAATTAAAAGGATACTATTAAACTAATCAATAAATCTTAGTGTTGTTTTTATAAAAAAGTCAATAAAATAGAAAAAACCTTTGGTTAATTTGATTTAAAAAAGAAAGAAGAAAACCAAATTACCAGTATGAAAAAGGAAATGGGTGAACTTATCACCAATGAGGTGAAAATTAAAGTAATAATTCAAAACTACATTGCCCCAAGTGTATGCCAATGAATCTGAAAATCTAAGTGAAATGGTTGAATGTTTGCAAAAATATAAATTTCTCAGGTTAACAGAAAAGGAAATAAAATACTTCAATAACCCCATTTCAGAAAAAGAAATTGAACAAGCCATCAATGAACTCCCTAAGTAAAAATCTTCAGGGTCAGATGAATTTATAAGTGAATTCTAGCAAACATTTAAAGAAAAATTAATTCCAATTCTATATAAACTATTAGAAAAAAGTAGGCAAAGAAGGAGGCCTGCAAAATTCTTTTATGACACCAACATGATGCTGATACCTAAGCTAGGAAGAGCTAAAAACAGTTAAAGAAAATTATAGACCAATTTTCTTAATGAACATTGATGCAAAAAATTTAATGAAATATTAACAAAGAGAATACTGCAAATATCACTAGGATAATAATACATTATGATCAGATAGGATTTATACTAGGAATTCAGGGAAAATTCAATATTAGGAAAATAAATACCATTATTGACCATATCAATTACAAAACTAACAGAAATCATATGATTTTTCTCAATAGATGTTGAAAAAGTTTTTGACAAAATACAGCATTCATTCCTATTAAAAACACTAGAGAGAATGATAAATGGAATTTTTCTTAAAATGATAAGCAGTATCTATTTAAAACCATCAGCAAGCATTATTAATGATGGGGAAAAGTAGAAAAGCATTCCCAGTAATATCAGGGGTGAAACAAGAATGCCCATTATCACCACTATTGATCCATATTGTATTAGAAATGTGACTTTTAGCAATAACAGAAGAAAAAGAAATTGAAAGAGTTAGAATGGGCAATGAGGAAACAAAACTCCCTGTACCTTTCCCCTGACTTTCCCCCCAGCCCTGCAATGCTCTTTCTTCTTTTAGAAACCCTAGCTTTTACATTCAGCTCAGCTATCATCTTCTGTGAGAGGTCTTTTTCAATTCCCCAAAGATATTAGTTCCTCTTCACCCCTATTTTCTTTGAATTTCTCCTATATTTAAGTATATATTGTCTCTTCTATTAGAATGTAAAGTTAAGTGTGGGTTTCCTTTACCTTTTTTCACTGTATCCTCTGGGTTTATGAGACATATAGTAATAATTTAATAAATGCTTACTGTAGGGGCAACTAGGTGGCACAGTGGATAGAGTACTGACCCTGGAGTCAGGAGGACCTGAGTTCAAATTCAGCCTCAGACACTTAATAATTAGCTAGCTGTGTGACCTTGAGCAAGTCACTTAACCCCATTGCCTTTCAAAAGAAAGCACCAATAAATACTTACTGATTCACTGGTTGGTTGGTTGTCTGATTATAGAGGTACAACCAATAGGATTTGATGAATGAATACTGGAGGTGAGGGAGAGGGAAGGTGCAAATGATACCACAGTTAAGAACTATGGTGCTAAGAGACTTTAATTTGAGAGTATCTAGGTGCTTAAAAAATTATTTCTTTTTTATCTTGGTTTCACCTTCTTGCTTACTATTTTTGTCTTATTCTTTCTGGCATGAAGACTAGTCTCTTTGACAAAGAAAATGAAATGAATTTGAGAACATAATAAATCTGTCTTCTCTCTTTCATCCATTATTTCCATCCCCTTCACCCTGAACAGTGAGATTCTTCTCTGAATCTCCTTTTTTCATTTTTAGTCACAGACATATAAGCTGACAGTTAATTTTGTTTTCACTGGAGAATATGTATGACATCATAATAGAGGAGTAATATAAAAGAGGCTGGGGAAATTGAGATTTCAGGCTGCTGAGGAACCACCTTGATGCTTTAGACTTTGAATCTTATATTTTACTAATTTCAGTCTGTTTTAGGAAAATGTCTTCAATCTAGATATGAGTAAGCAATCCTTTGGGGATATACAAAGTTAGAAAAGAATATAATCACACTGAGATGAAAACCAAGCTATGAGATTTATGAATTACCATATCCTTAAAAAGAAACTAAATCAGAGTCCCTAAAAGGAAAAACTAGGAGATGGAGATCAGGAGGGATCAACCTGTACATGTGCAAAGGGATTCAGGCTTGAGAGCTGTGGGTTCTATTCATATATGAAGTTACTTGAGCTGGTGACTGATTTTTAATAGCATGCCATCTGGTAACTGGCTAAGATATATTATTGTTATTAAAGTCATTTTAGTGGTAAACAATTCTTCATGACCTCATTTGGAATTTTCTTGGCAGAGATACTGGAGTGCTTTGTCATTTCCTTCTCCAGCTCATTTTACAGATGGGGTAACTGAGGCAAACAGGATTAAATGACTTACCCAGGGTCACATAGCTAGTAAAATTCCAAGGTCTGATTTGAATTTAGAAAGATGAATTTTCCTTAATCTAGGTTCAATAATTTATCCACTGCACCACTTAGCTACCCTGTCTCAGGGCATAAACTATTAGGACATAGAATAGAGATTGTCAGGGCTGGAAAGAACTTTCGAACACAGTCTATTAATATATAGATTGTAGAATATCAGAGCTAGAAGGTATCTTAGAACATACTGTTAGAACATTGAATATAAAATTTCAGAGCTTGAAAGGATCTTAGAACATGTTAGAGCATAGAATATAAAATGTTAGAGTTGGTTTTTTTTTTTTTTTTAGTTTTTGCAAGGCAATGGGGTTAAGTGGCTTGCCCAAGGCCACACAGCTAGGTAATTATTAAGTGTCTGAGGCCGGATTTGAACTCAGGTACTCCTGACTCCAGGACCGGTGCTCTATCCACTGCCACCCCAAAATATTAGAGTTGAAGAGATCTTTAAATATAGTCTGTTAATATATAGACTATAAAATATCAGAGCTAGAAGGAATCTTAGAAAATATTGTTAGAACATTGAATGTAAAATTTCAGAACTAAAAAGGATCTTAAAATGTTAAAACATAGAATATAGAATGTCAGAGCTGGAAAGGACCTTTGAATGTAGACTGTTAGAACAAAGTATGAAGAATATCAGACTGGAAAGATTCTTAAAATGTTGAATTTATTTTAGTTTTAAGAGACCTTAAAGCATATAACATACAATACCCCGATTCTAATGCTTACTAGCTCTGAGACTGGAGCAGTCCCCCAAACTCTTTGAGCCTCAGTTTCTCTATGTGTAAGATGGGGGATAATATCTGTACTGTCGCCCTCTTGGAGCAGTTGTGAGGAGAGCACTCTGTAAATTAGTAGAGTGAGGTAAGATATTAAGACTGGAAGGGATGTTGCAAAGTGTATTATCTAATTCTCTCATTTTGTGGCTGAGGAAATTGAAACCCAGTGAGGAAAATTTGTCTAGGATTGCCCAGGGAATAATTCAAGACTGAAATAGAACAGAAGTGAGTTTTCTTCACTCAGCTGGGCTGCCAAAATTTACATTAACCAGCAGATGGCAGCATCCTACAGTCCCTGCTGCCCCTCTAGGCCTGCCTTGGAATCCTAGGGAGCTCACTGAGCTTTTTAACCTTCTCTCCCTCTGTTGGCTCATCTTTGCCACTGCCCTTCCTTCCTATGAGGACTTGGTTTAATGACCTTTGCAACCCTCTTTTTTATTTGCATCCCCTAAAATTGCGTGCATTGTCTAATCTGAGCCTCTCACCAATGTTGGAAGTTAGGTAGCATAAGTTTTTATTATTTATTTTTCAGAAGAGGAAACTGAGGCTCCAAGTTCACAAAATTTAGGACACATGACTCTTGCTTCTCAATACAGGGCTTTTTTTTTCACTTGATCTAGGCTGTACTATTTTCCCTTGACCATTTTGAAGAGTAAGAAGGTTTAACTTCATGAGATTTCAAGGGACCCTGTAGGAGTTGTGAATTCCTTCCCATTGCATGGGGAGTGTAATGTGGGAACCATCACAAGCCAGCTGACTCTAAAATCCCTACCATATAGACCCTACTATTAGAGAAATTTCGCCATTAGAGAAGCTCATTTGAGCTCATCAATAATCAGTGAAGTTTTATTGAGCACAGGGTCTGGTAAATTGTTCTAGGTATGTATGAAGGGTTAAAGATGGGGAACTAGGTCAGCCTTGATTGTGACTCTCAGGGAGCACCACATACTTTAGTGGAAAGGTGTGTGATGGATATGAATCATAGTACAAGGGAGAGAAGTAGAAACAAGGATCTTGGAGCTCAGAAGGGAGAGATCACCCTTGCCTTGATGGTAAAGATTATAAAAATGTAGCTAAAAAAATGAGGATCCCTCCTTTACCTTAATACTGTCTATGGTTCTCCACAGCCATCGGACAGTCTTGGTATTAAAATCTCTTGATAGTCTGACTCCAATTTATCATTACATTCTTAATATACCAATTCCCCTTCATATAATTGAGTCTTTAGTCCAACTGAACTGCAAACCACAGCACTTAATTTTAGAGAGTGTCTTTAGCAGTCTGACAAGTCGACTCTCCTTGGCTTAAATACCTCCAGTGGTTAGGGATCTGGACCATCCAATGAGGGTGGCCCATTCCATGGCTGTATAGTTTTGATGTTAGGAAGTTTGCCCTATATCAACTAGAAATCTTCTTCCTTATAAATTCTATCTATTGTTCCCTAGAGGAACAAGTACCTAAACACATCTTGAACCCAACCTCCTTGTCCTCTAGGGTCTTCTCCAGTCCCTCTCATTTCCTTGCTATCTGTTGAAACACAATCATTTTTCAAGACCCTATTTGAAAGCTACTTCATGTAGGAAACTAGATGATTTGAACTCTACACCCTCAGAACCCTCATAGATAGGATGTTGGCATTGTCCTACTATCTTTTCTCTCCTCAGTGCCTTCTTTCCCAACTTCTGTGCCCTGAATCTTACTGTTATAGAGAAGCTTGAATCCTATATGTACAGCTGGAATGGCATTCTCTAGGCTGGATCTCAACTTGCTAATTCTGACGTTGTTTTATGGTACTCTTTGATTCTTTCCCACTCAATATTTCTTTTAATTCCCTATGTTGCTCCAGGGGAAACAATGAGATTTGAGAGAGGATACACACCATCTTCTTTAGACAATAGAACATCCCTAAGACTTTTTGTCCCAATCTTTATCACTTTGGCCTGGGTCATTTTAGGTCTTTCATTTACTCAAAGGGAAGTAAAGAATCATGTCACTTCCTCTGGCCACTATGGAAGTGAAAATAGAAATTAACTGGGGAAGTGGATGAAAACGATAACAAGTATTTATTATGTGAAGGTTTATTAAATGGGAAAATTGATATTAGCTATAGAATTACCAGTTCTAAGGTTTAGAAGGAACCTTAAAGATCACCTTGTTCAACTGACCAATAATTCCCTCTACCACAACCCCAAGTTGTCATTCATTCTTTGCTTGAAGACTTTCAGTGAGGGAGGATCTATCATCCCATCCTCCCACCCCCTAAAACTATTAATTCTACTTCAGAAAAGTTCTAATTATTAGCCCAGAATTCTAATCCTATCTCCATGGACTGTGTGATTCCCAGAAAGCATTGTAAACCTTGGTTTCCTCCTCTATAAAATAGAGATGATAATAATGGTATACTTCTCTCAAAAAATGTGTGGGAAAAACAGGTTGTAAACCTAAAATACCTGCAGTGCTTCCTTATAAATTGAATTAAGTACCTGCTGATCAAATGAGATAATGGATGTAAAATGATTCACAAATGTTAAATATCATCTTTTATTGTTGTTGTTGATAATGACCATATTGTTATTAAGGGTGGAGGTCAGCTCAAATAAGTATCCCATACCACTTAAAGAAGCCAGATGTGATGCCTTGAAACCTTTATCAGGTGAGAACATATCTCAATTATTTGGTCTGCAACTTCAGTTCAACTAGTACAGTGATGGGTTCTAAACTGACTTTCGTTTTTTTAAGTAGATGAACCATAAGTTCATCAATAGGAAACTTAAGTTTCCCTCAGTCAATCAAAACAACTTCCTGTAAAGCATTATTCTAGTTTGCATAATAGCTTTTAGAGATGTATACACTGATCCAGGCCTTTTCTTCAGCATCTAGTCTAAAACCAATCTTTGATTGATTGATTGAATGAGTAAGGTGTCTAGGCTTTGCTGACACCTAATGAACTATCCAATTGTGTTTTCATTTGATAAAACTATCAAGAGTAGTATTTTGTTACCTATTTGAAGTAAGCTGACCTCACTGTTACTCTTACTCTCATCACCATCATCATCATCACTGGGTGCAGAACATTGTGCTTTGAAATGATCGAAATAAAGTTTCCCTAAAATTCAATCTTTGCCTTCATGGAGTTTGTATTCTAGCAGAAGAATAACATATTAATACAGATGGCTATAATATGCAATAAAATACAATATATATATATAAAGAGATGCAAACAGAGGTCTCTTTGAGGTCTGAAAGAGCAAGCTGTAAGTGTCTAGCAAGAACAGGAAGTCTCCTGGATGAGAAAACATTTAAGTTGGGCAATAGGCCACAGGAGGGGAAGGACATTCCAGACAGATAGTATAGAATGAAGCAAAGCAGAGGAAGGAAAGCATGGGGTGTGTTTTGGAGTTAGGAGAAAGTAAATCAGGTAGTCGGGACCACAAAATGCATGGAAAGGAGAGATTTGTTAATAAGATTAGCTAGGTTAAGTAATTTGAATTTCTCTCAATTTTTTTTAATATAGGAGTTATATGACCTGATCTACAAGTTAATTTTTTAAGAAGTGGTTAAAGATATATATATATATATATATATATATATATATATATATATATATATACACATACATATATATATGTATATACATATATATATATATATGTATATCGTATGTGTGTGTGTGAGAGAGAGGGGGGTTGGAGGGAGAGAAGAAAGGGAAAGAAAAGAGAAAGAGGAAGGAGGAAGAGAGGGAGAGGCAGGAAAAAAGATGGAGAGAGACAGAGGCAAAGAGAAAGGCAGAGAGAGAGGTATGGAAGATCTGTTAGAAGCTAGCAAATGATTATTGAATGAAAGAATGGAATTTGAACTTTAAAGAAAATAGGGAGAATTTTTAAAGAGAGGTGACATGATAAGGTCTATACATAAAGAATATCAGTCTAGCAGCATATGAAAGATGATCTAGAGGGGAAAGAGTATAGGCAAAAGAATCTATTGGGAGGCTCTTAGGTGGCAATGAAGACCTGTCTTAGGATGGTGGCTGTGAGATCAGAGAGGCAGGAACATATGGGCAAGAGAGAAAGTTGAGAAATGAAGGAAGATGGGAAAGACAGATTCTCAGGCCCCCTCAGTGAAATGGCAAACATCCGCTCCACCGAAAAACCAATGTGCTATGCATGGAGAGAGCTACAAAAATAGCAACTGAGATTTGCCTGACTGTGTCAGACTGAGACTTATTACTGTCCGCTCAGATTGGAGGCTGCAAGCAGAAGAGCCGCACCTGTCCCCTGGATATTAATTATCATAGCAAAGGATGTAATGGAACCCAAAGGATTCAGGACTTTGGGGGAAAACCAATTTCTGACATTTCCCTGATAAACAACAGAGAAGCTAAAGAAACTGAGCTTGATTTTAGGTTAAGTATTTCTAGAGGCTGAAAGAAAAGGGCAAAACAACTAAGGAATCTTCTGGAAGGACCTGACTGTCCTGCATAGGTTGGACTCTGTTATGAATGGACCTTCAGGATCTTAAATGCCTTCCACCTGTGCTTAGCTCAGGGCCTCATCTAGGATGTGTGGGGTGATGGGTTTGGATAAGTGTAATGGTCCCAGGCTTGGTATAGGTGAACCTTGAGGTTCCTTTCAGTTCTAGATCTATTATCATTGGCCTCAGATTATTCCCAAATCCTAACCCCAGACTGAACCAAGAGCCCCATCACAAAATGAGCCCTAACATTGGCCCTAGGCTGAACCATGATGCTGATTCCCATCCCAGAATGAGCTTCAATACTGGTCCCAGACTGAATCTGGAACCCTGGTCAGGGTTGTTCCATAAATATACCAAATCTCACATGGAATCATGTGAAAGGGGATGGATAACTCAAGAAAAACCCATCCTTGATGCTAAATACCCTAACAAAACTTATACCCCGTTGACACTGGGTTAGCCTTGTGTCACCAAATTGACACATGAGCCATTGTTTTCATCCTTTGGAAAGGAGCATGGGAATGGGGCCATGAAGAATATATATAAGATATAAGAATAATATATAATATATATTATATATATAATATATAATACATAATATATAATATATATATATGTATATAAGAAATTCAGTCCCTTTTGGAGACTTATGTTTGCAGAGTCCCTGTCTGTAGGGAACTTAGTCTGAGGGGAGGAGACATGGCTCCTTTCCTCAGGGAGCCCCTGGTCTTAGGAGGAGGCCTAGGTCTTCTGCTCAGGGCACCCTCAGTTTGAGAGGGGTATCCCCTAGAAGTTCACTTTCAGCTTGAAATCATGTATCCATATTTCCATTATAATGGGCAGCTAGGTGACCCAGTGGATGGAGCACTAGCCTTGGAGTCTGGAGGAGGGGAGTTCAAATCCAGCCTTAGACACTTGCCACTTACTAGCTTTGTGACCTAGAGCAAGTCACTTAACCCTGATTGCCTTGTATTCAGAGTCCTCTCCAGTTGTCCTGATTCCTATCTGGCCACTGGACCCAGATGACTCTGGAGGAGACAGTGAGGTTAATGACTTAGTATTGCAGCTCTTCACACAAATCCAATTCATGTACTTGACATGACATCACCTCCTTGATGTCATGGTCTTTGAGAATGGAGGACAGAGCATCATCATGAAATCACACTTCAAGGAACTCTTTCCCTTTGATCAGTTAGCTTTTTCTCAAAATCTCCATTGAAGGAGGTTATCCCAGGCAATCTCTTCATTCCTTGCCAGGTTGCCCTCCTCTATACTTCTGTTATGTCCCTTCAGCAAGTACCTTCTTTCCATGCCATTCACTCCTTTTTAGCTTCCTTTTGTGTGTTGCCCTCTCTATTAGAATTATTAGAATGCAAGCTCCTTGAGGGTAGAGACTATCTTTCTTTTTGCTTATATTTTTATTTCCCCATGCTTGGCCCTTAATAAATACTTCTTAGCCTAACAGTCTTATAGGGAGATGGCACACACACATAAACCAGTCCAAATATACAAGTTTCTATACAATAAATAATATACGATCAGTCTGATGAGCTATTCATTTCAACCAGCAGCATCTAGACCAATGAGTCCTTTTCGAGGGTAAGGGTAAACCAAAAGAACTTTTCAGCATAAGAACAGGGGGAAAAATAGTCTTTCTCTTAATCCCCAATCCATGCTGTATTGGTTCCCTTGTCTCTGATGGGCCTTTGAAGATCCAAGTAAAGGAGACCATGAATAGCCTCCCAATAGAGAGATGAAGCAACAGCCTGAGCTACTCTCAGTGACCAGGCCAGACCAGGAGCCTTTGCCACCCACCTCAGAGACTATTTCAATTTCTTGTGTCTGATCCTCCCCCTTAGATTGAATGAATTTCCCATGAGACTTTAAGAATCAAATTCTTTCATATTTAGAAGGATTTGTAGAAGCCGTGTAGTTCAACCAATACATTCAAAAAGATCCCATTGTTGTTTATACTTGAAATTGTCCATCCATTCTTTGTTTAAAGTCCTCCAGTGAAGTGGGCCTCCAACTTCAAGTGTCAGTCTCTTCTCCTTTTTGAGCAACTGCTCAAAAATGTCTAATGGTCTGAGAGTTTACCTCATACCAAAACTTAAATCTTCCTCTTTGCAACTACAGCCCCAGGTTGTTTCTTATCAGATATTGCTAACATTCATTCCCTTCTCTCCTCTCTCTTGGCCACTGCCATGCTGGAAGAACTCATCATCTTTCTTCTGGACTCCTGCAGGAGTCTCCTAATTGGCCTCAAGTCTTTTCTTTCTTGAATCTATCTTCCATCCAGCTGTCATTTTGTAAAGCAGAGGTCTGACTAGTCCATTCTCCTATTTAACAAATAGTGACTCCATCTTTCCTATTTAACAAATTTCAGTGACTCCATCTTTCCTCCAACATAAAATATAAATTTCTCTATTTGGCATTTAAAGCTGTTCAGAATCTATCTCCAATTTAGCTTTTCAGACTGATTTCACATTACTTCCTTTCTGTGTACCCTATGTTTGCATTAAACTCACCTACTTGACATTTTCTATATTCCAATTCCAAGTTAGAAATGTCCTTCTCCTTCCCTCTTTCCCTTGGGCTACCTAATTTTTTTTTCAAGGTTCAGGTTCAAGTGCTACCTCCTATACAAGACCTTCCCAATCTCTCCAGGCTAGTCCTGTCTGCTCTGTAATTACTGTGTGTGTGTGTGTGTGTGTGTGTGTGTGTGTGTGTGTGTGTGTGTGTGTAACTCTGTCTCCATCTGTTTCTCTCTCTCTCTCTCTCTCTTTCTCTCTCTCTCTCTCTCTCATCTGTTTCTCTGTCTCTTTACCTTTGCTTCTGTCTCTGTTTTTTTAAATTGCTTTATCTGGGTACATGTTGTTTTTGCCCAGTAGAATATAAACTTCTTGAAAGCAGGGACTTTCTTATTTTTTTCTTTGTACCCCTAGTTCTTTGTATATAATAGAAAGATAAAAATAGTGCTTTTTCAGTGGCTTCTAGTTTTAGTGTCTGGCCCCAGATATATTCTAGAAGTGTGACCCTGGACAAGTCACTTTACCCTGTTTGACTCAATTCCTCCTATGTAAAAAGAGCTGGAGAAGGAAATGACAAATCACCCCAGTTTCTTTGCCATGAAAAACCCCCAATAGGGTCAAAGAATTGGACACAACTGAGATGATTGAAAATTTGAAGAAAAGTATAATATTCCCTTAAATTTTCTTTGGACTAAATGAATCCTTCAATTATCTCTCATATGAAATGGCTTTCTGTTCTATTCCATCATCCCGGTTATCTTCCTTTGGCCTCTCTCCAACTTGACAAAGTCCTTCCTAAAATGCGGCCGCCTAATCAGCAAACAATGTTCCAAATGGGGTTTTATAGAGCAGAGAACAACAAGACCTTGCTTGTTTGGAATATTTAACCTCTCTTAATGCAGTCTAAGATTGAATTTGACTTTTTGACTGCCAAATCATGTAGGCTAATAGAAGTCCCAGGTCTTTTTCACATAAACTGACTAAGAGTTCTTCAAATGATGAAGCATTCTAAGAAAGACAGTCTGAATGGCCTCCTTTACATCCTTGTTCCTCAAAGTGTAGATGAGTGGGTTCAACATGGGGGTCAAGATGGCAAAGATGACATTGCTGAGCACATGAAGGTCAATGGCCATCTCCATCTGGTAGGACACATAGGCCACAGCGATGGATGAGTAGTAGGTACCAACGACCAGAAGGTGAGATGTACAGGTAGAAAAGGCCTTGGCCCGACCTTCCTGGGAAGCAATCTTTAGTACAGAGGTGATGATCCGCCCATAGGAGAAGAGAACTAGGAACAGAGGCACCAAGGAGACAGTCATGGCAATGCAGAAGCCAATAAAAGTCTGTTGCTCAGTCCCAGCATCCTGACAGGCAGCCCTTACTACGGCAAGGTGGTCACAGAAACAGTGCTCCACTGTGGCCCTGGCAGTGTATTCTAGCTGTGAAGTCTCTACCATCACCGGGGCTGGGATGATTAGTGCCATGGCCCAAGCACTTGCTGCCAGCCTCGCATTAGCCTGTGGTGTCATTCGGACAGGATAGTGCAGTGGGTGGCAGATGGCTTCATAGCGATCATAAGCCATAACCACCAAGATAAAGGATTCCATGACTGTGAGGGTATGAAAACTGTACATCTGCAGGAAGCAGCCAGCAAAAGAGATGGTATTATGTTGGAAGAGGAACATGGCCAGCATCTTGGGCACAGTGGTGGTTGTAAAGAGAACATCTAGAGCTGAGAGGTTACACAGGAAGAAATACATGGGCTTGTGGAGCCTGGGGTCTCCAACCACAGCCACTAGGATCACTATATTGCCCACAACAATGAGGGTATATAGAGCCAGGAAGATGAAGAAGAGTGGGAGAGGGGCCTCCTGAAGTGCTGGGAAGCCTAGCAGTATGAAGACGGTCATGGGGGGAGGCATGCTTTGGTTATTACACTGGGCCATGGTGACCCAGGATGCCTGGGGAATAGAAAGGGTAATGGGGAGCTCAGGTAGCAGAGATGTATGATCCCTGACTATGCTCAGAGACCCACATTCTGGTCCTAGTTATTCCTTGTCCTTTCTCTTGACCTCACTTTCCTTTTTTTCTTATGAAAAAAATATTTTATAAGCCTTAAAATGCTAAGGAAATATGTATTTTTATTATTGTAACCCAAACTATGATAATACCTCCTTTATGTAGAGTTCTCTGAGTTCCAAAATACCTATTGGTACTGTCCTATCAATCACATCCTGAGATGTCTCTCTGGCATCTAGAACTCATAGGATACCAGAGTCATCAGAGACCTTAGAGATCATGTTCTTCCTCTTCATCCCCATTTTATGAAGGGAGAAAATGAGGTCTAAGGTAGGATAGTTATTTACTCAAGTTCATATAATTACAGGACCAGGAAGAGAATAGAAATCTCCTTATTTTCAGTCCAGAGTATCTTTTAACATATCATATAATTTAGTCAGTGCCTAAAAGGACCTTTGATAGTCAACAAAAGGATACCTTACCTTTGCTCTCAAGAGATTAAAACTGCCTTATATCTGGAGTCATCATATATTTAATTTTCGTAAACCTTCTTTTAAAAAATGAAATCCAGTTTGGAGTCCAATTGGGTCCTACTGGGGAAAATATATAGTATGAATTATATGTTATACATTTAATATAGAATGTGAACAAAGAAGTAAAAAATGCATATGAATCACCAGCTATGAATGAATTATGAATCTCTAATGTATGAATGTATGAATCTCAAAATCCTTTCAGGTATAAATGAATTAATATTGTTAACAGATCCTCAACTACTTTTTTTGAATGTACAAAAAATTGTGCTCAGAATAATAGAGAAAATTAGTTTCTTCAAGGTCACAAAGCAAATAAATAGCAGGTCTTTCTTAACCCTAAAAATCTATGATTCCATGAGTGACCAAAGACACATTGACTATCTTATGTTATCTTTTCCCAGACATTGAGGATTGTCTATTTTGGGAATAAGGAAATGCCTAAAGTAGACACAAACCTAGAAGAGACCAAGTCTAAATTCATGAATAACCTAAATCCATTGGACTGTAACTTTTATCCTCTTTCTAGAAGGAAAAGGGTTGAGGATTCTAGGCCCTAGCTGCAGATGACAGGGACTGAAAGCCAGAAATATGCAGTCAGTTTAGGGTTACTGCCTTCTTAAATAAATGACTTCTCAGATGACTGAGATTCAGAACCATAGAATATCAGAACTGAAAGGGACCTTAGAACTTAGAATATAGAATGTCAGAATAAGAAGGGACCTTTGAACACCAAATATAGAATGTTGAAACTGGGAGATAACCTGATAGAATTATAGTATTGAAAGCTGAAAAGAACTAAATCAAAACAAAATGATTTAACGGATATAGAGCTAGACTTGAGGTCATAAAAATCTGGGTTTGAATTTCACCCCCAAATACTCATAAACTCGGATACTCAGGGAAAAATGACAACCTCTCTGGGTCTGAATTTCTTCATCAGCAAAATGAAATGATCAGACTCAATGACCTCTAAGGCCCTTAGATCTAATGGATATAAAACTAAATCTATAATCTTATTACTTAAAGGTCATCTAGTCCAACCTCTCTTCTTAGAAATGAGGAAACTTAGATCCAGAAAGTAAAGCCAATGCTAGAATGGCAGAATCAAGACTCGAAGCCAGATTTTCTGACTTTCTGAATTAAGGGCTCTATTTCCTATTAGACTTGCTGTTTTTGTCTAGAAAAGGAGACTTCCATAGGTGAGGGAAGGTTATTCATGAGCTGCAGGGAAACCTTATGATTCTGAATCTTTGAATTTGAACTAGAGATTGAGAGACTCTGTCTATCAGGGGGCAGCTTTAGTTATCTATGAAGATTGGTTCATTAGAGGTGAAGTGGTCTGAATGGAACGATTCTAGGACAGGCCAGGGAACAAGCCAGCAGCAGGAAATCCCAGGATAGCCATACAGGCTAAGAGTTGGAACCAGATACATTCCCTTGGATATACTTGTCATGGCAACTTGGCAGATTGACCCTGGAATCCGAAGACCTGAGTTTCCAAATCACAGACTCCCAGAGTTTGATGAGACCTAAGAGGGTGCCTCTTCCCAACTGTCCTTGGACAGAAATTCCTTCCCCAACCCTTGACAGGGAGTCATTCACTTTCTGTTTGAAAGCCTCCAGGGACACAGAGCTCACTAATCTAGCAAGGCAACTCCATTCTACTTGGGGACAGCTCTAATGATCAGAAAGTTTCTATTTGCAATTGAACCTAAAGTTGAGGCTACAACTTCTCTTTCTTGTTACATGTTCTGCCCTCTGAGGCTGAGAGGAGTATGATCTCTTTTTCATGATCACCCTTCAGAGACCTGAAGAAAGTTATTTCTTGTCTAAATCTTCTCTTCTCTGCCACGAGACACTCCATGTCTCATCTCTGCGTCTTGGCACAGATAGCCATACTATATACCTGGGATGCATGTCCTTTTTACAGGTCCATTTTCACTTAAAATGCAGCTTAAGAACTGTCTTCTTCAAGAAACTTTTCCTAATCTCCCCTTGCCTCTCAATGTACTGTGCCCTCCCTCCAATATTATCTTGTATTCAACCATTTTCAATATATTTATATTTATTCACTTTATTTTTTGCTGTAAATATTTATATAAGTACTTAATACTATGAAGTGATAGGTGGCACAGTGGTAGAGGGCTCAGGTCTTCCCAAGGCAGGGTCTGGGCTTCCTTTACTATAGATGTGTTGGGGGGGGGAGGTTAGTGTATGGGGCTGTGTGATTACTTTTGCCCTGAATCTCCACACTTCATTCTCCATATCAGGCATTCCAATTTCCTCTTTTTTCCTCAAGTCATCAATAGCACCATTGATACTATGTTCACAAGAGATGCCTTGGCCTCAACTTCACTAGGAATATTGAGGCCATTCCTCATGAGTTCCTTCCACTCCCCTCCATTCCTCCAGACCTTGGCCATTCCCTTTGATTTCAGAAATTGTCCTTACTTCTCTTTGCCAACTTACCCCCAAACATGTATTCTTTGATCCTGTCCTTTTTGCTTCCCTCTACAGTTGACTGCAATGAACATCACTTTTTATGTCAGCTTTACTGTCTCATTCCTTCCCATCTACTTGCGCACAGGTTCAGAACTCTGCATCCTACAAAAACAAAACAAACAAAATGAAACCAATAGAAACCTCACTCTTTTCTTCATCCTTCTATCCCCTCAAGTTATTATCATCTGGTTTCTTGTCATTTGCTACTAAACATCCCAAAGGCATAATCTCTACTGGTTGTCTCTACTTTCCCTAGTCATCCTTCAGCTCTCTGTAATCTGGATATCATGCCATCACTACTGAAATGGTACTCCTCTCCAGGTCCTCCAGGAAGCATGGAATCTCCCTTGGCAGCCCCCTCCGCACTCTTTGACTTCTCGGTCATTGTACTCATCTGCTTCTCTTCTTCCTCTGATCTGTGCTTTCAGACCTCCTTCCACCCCATCTTTCGTTCCCCCAAATTCTGCCCCAGACCCTCTTCTTCCCAACCTCCTCCTGCTCTACAACTAGTGCGTACTCACCCCTGTGTTAGATTCAGTGAGCCAGAGGAAGGAAGGAGAAAGCATTGTGCTTAATTTCAGAGAATTGAGTAGAGACTCAGGAGATAGAGAATGGTTAAAACCCCTGCTAAAGTGTGTAGTGTAGATCCTAAATGCATAGGAGGTCAGAGGAGCTTCCTGGAGTAGGTAAGTGAAACTTCAATGGAGGCTGGAATAATGGGTAGGATATGAAGAAATGAATAGGATATGGAGAGACTCTTGACATAGACTCCTCATTTCTGTCTCTCCCTGTCTCTCTTAGTCTCTGTCTCTATCACACACACACACACACACACACACACACACACACACACACACACACAGACATCATAGATTTCCCCAAAGAGGGAATTATTAGGTTCTTATCAACTCTCTCTTTGACTTTTAAAGCCCTTCTCAACCTGGCCTAATGTACCTTTCTAGCCTCATCATACATTACTTCCCTTTATTCACTGCCTGAAGAATCTCTTGCCATTCCTCACACACAGCAGACCCTATCTGATCTCTGTCTTTTTTCATTGGCCATCCTCCTTACCCAGAGTTCTCTCCTGTCTCTTGCCTGGCTAGAGAATCCCTGACTTCCTTCAAGATTCAGCTCAAGCATTACCTTCTCCACAAAACTTTTCCTGATCTTTGCCTCTTCTAGTTCCCTTTCCTCTAAACTATTTTACATTTTAGAAAATTTATTCTGCATATGTTTATATATGTAAATGTTGTCTTCTCCAATAAAATATGAGCTTCTCAGGGCAGGGACTGTTTTATTTTTGTATCCTTAATACACAGGCACACATGAATATCTACTGCTTGCCAACTTGATTTACCCATTTTTCCTTAGTAAGCCTATCTGCTTCTATTTCCTAGTGAGCCTATCACTACTATTCAGAAGAATCAAAATCGGTACCTCCAAGCCTGATCTGACTCTTGAACCACCTCCCATCCTTTCCTTTCCCCAATATCATCTCTACTAAGATGTTCTAACTGGCATCTCTTTCTAGATAACATCTCAAATTGATGATATCTAAAAACAAACTCCATAGAACCACAGAAAGTCATAGATAGAAGAGACCATAGAGATCAATTAGTAGTCCAATTCCTCATTTTACAGAAGTAGGACCTGGAGCTCAGAGGTAAAAGGATGTGCTTGGTACTTGCAATGTCCCTCACCCAACAGTGCTTTGCAACTCCATGTACCCTCCCCCCAAATCATTAATACACACACACACACACACACACACACACACACACACACACACACACACACTTCTGATTTAAATTCCTATTTCTGTTATTGATGCAACCATCTTTCTTGAGGCATGAAGCCTCACTTGTCTCTGTCTCTGCTTTCCATCTCACTTTCATCCTCTCCTCCTTCCTTCCATCCTCTCCCTTCCCCAATATTCCTACAATATCTCTGACATCCATCCCTTCCTTACCATGCTGGCTGGGTCAATGGCAAATGCATGATTCACCAGCCCCTAAATATCTCAGACTCCTAACCCAGGGGGTCTATGTACCCAATTTGTTTCTCCTTCATTGCCCAAAGGGGCTCCCAGGATCTCAGGAGAACCAAGGAGCTAATTGCATATTATAGACCTTGTAAATTATTTCTCCCTTCTCCCTAGAGCCTCCTAGGTGAGGTCCTCAGTTCCTTCCACTTTGTCAGAGGTTCAAAAATTCCTAGTTTCAACTTTGCCTCTTTCCCTGGAGATTTTGAGGTGGATGATCTGGAAAGAACACTGGAACAGTAAATATGTTGGAGCTAGAAAACATCTTAGATCATGCAATATCAGTGGTGGACTTTAGAATATAGTTAATGCTGGAAAGGATCTTAGAATATGCAACCTAGAATACTAGGACTAGAAAGAACCTTAAACAATCTATTCTAACCCCTTCATTTATAAAGATAAGTGAAGCCCATGGAAATAAAGTGACTAATTGAAAGTTAAATGGTTGGATGTTATGAAACTGAGAGTAGAGTCCAAGCCTCTGAAGTCTACAACAACTCTTTAACATGGTCCCAGTAGGTTATAAGTTCCTTTGTAATAGGGACTGTTTTGTATTTGTATTCAGATCCTCAGAGACTTGCACAGGTGCTTAATAATTATTTGTTGAATTCTCTTGTCTAAGCAGAAGGAGCAGGAACCAGAGGCTCTAATAACCATTATCCAAGTGCTCTGAATTTGTGCAAAATGGAGGAGAATGTGCACACTACAAGCTAAACCTCTTGACTGCTGTCAGCACTCTGCATCACACCTGTGACATTTTCATCTGGGGAAATCTTGTTAAAAGAACATAGTGGAGGTGACAGGGGTGGGGTAAGGGAGACATGGGGAACTGTGATTAAACCAGTGCCAAAGGGGAGTGTTTCCATTGCTGAGGTTCCTGAAAAGAGAATGTAGGTGGTCAAATTTCCCTGTTGCAAGTAGAGAAATTCATATTTGTTCCATTGTCTTAGAACTGCGCTCCATTCTTGTAAAAATGGGGGAGGGGTGCATTATAGCAGCTAAATATTCGGAAGTCATTCAGTCAGTCAATAAACATTTATTAAGGGTCTACTATGGCAGACACTCTACTAAGGTCTGGGGATATAAAGAAAATAAGAAGACAGTCCCTGCCCTTGAAGAGTTTGTGGTCTGATAGAGAAGACAACATGCAAGTGACTATGAACAAACAAAATATAGACAGGAATTGTGTTGTGAGGCCTTCAAGAGGAGGAGTGCCTTGAATCAGGTGTATTAGGAAGGACAGTGCTCTATAAATGTTTATTCCCATTTGCACTGCTTCATAGGAGAAATTCATCGATAATATATTTCAGTCTCCTTTAAGATTTTTCCATTGCTCTCAGGAGCCCATAATTTTGATTCTTTATAGATTAGGATGTATCTTGACTTACATATTGAATATTGATGTTAAAAAGATGGGTTTTTGTTTACAAATAAGCTTGGGATCATTTATTGCATAACTGTTCCAAAGGTAATCTAGCTTTCTCTCCTTCAATTCCATTCTAGGTAATGATCATTGTCCATCCACAATTCTGATGGACCAGTGATATGAGTTGATACTAGTCCATCCAATTATATATCAAAAATGAGCAATAGGTATTTGTTATCCACTTGATTTTGTTTGAGTGGATAGTTAGGTGAAACATTTTTAGGAATTTGCAATATTCTTGGATTTAAAGTAAAGCTAACCACAAAGAGGAGTATCTTTCCATCTGTAGGCAATCTGTCTTCCATTGCTTTCTGAACTGGACATCCTCTGTGACCATGACCTTTGGTGAGCATATATCTCCTTGTTTTATGCCTTGATTAATATTGGTGCCATTGAGCAACATTTTCCAAGGGATCCTGAAAGATTTTTACATATTCATGAAAGATACTTTGATAGAGGAGAGAGCATTTAGGCTCTTTGCTCTGTCAAAATGCTTTTTTAAAAATAATCTCCAAGCCATAGGCACACTTGAGTCATGTATTTTCTACCCTTTTTTGTCTCATATGTGACTATAAAGTTGTGATCAGAAAATAATATTTGTGGAAATCTTTGCATACCTTCAGTGAAGATACTTTTTCTGGTTAAAGTTTGGCTAACAGTTAACCAATGAGGTTTACTTAGTTGTAGTAGGGAAAGGACATTCAGAAGGGGGAAAGGATATTCCTTAAGGATACAACTTTGTTGTATCACTGTTCTTCACAATACTGCACAAATTTGGCTACAAAATCTTAGGAAAGAACTCCAACCCCTTGTAACCTGCCTCCTGCTTTTGTACTTGGGAGATCAGGAAGCCATGTCCACAGCCTGAGATAACAAAATCTCAGGGACAGTTCTGATGCCTTTAAAAGAAAAACTAACCTAATCTGCCAGGAAGGGTGGTGTGTGTGTGTGTGTGTGTGTGTGTGTATAAATATGCATGTATGTAGTTTAGTCTGTGTGTATATATAGTGAAAATGTATAGTGTGTGTATATACAAATATACACATATCTATACGCATATATGTATGTTTATATATATATATATATTCACACACTTTTTTTCTCAAAAAGATTTTTATAGATGAGAAAGTAGTATATAGTTTGCTAGTTATTAGTAATATTTTCTCAATTATTTTTCCTAGTGTGATATTAATATTCATGATTTTTTTCAAAGAATTTGGTATTCTCCCTTATTTCAGTTATTTTGAGAATTAGTTGCTTAATAACCTTAAAACCATATCATCTCCATTATATGTCTCCTCTATATGCACTTGGTCTGATCTGGCTGTTCTCCCCATCTTTGTTTTCTTCAATGTCATTTCAGTGCCCTCATATGACCTAAATACACATAAGGATGACCTAAACGCATATAAGAAAAAAGTAATTTGAAAAAGCCTTCAAGAGATAGCAAAACATCCTAAATCCGGGGGGATTTGATGCCAACTATCTGGATGAGTGACGAGGGGAAATGGAGCAAAGAAATGATTAGAATTTAGAGAAGTTAATCCAAGAGATCTTCCTGGAAGAGGTAAAGAGGCTGGAAGAAGATGGAAGGGGAGAGTCCCAGGATTCAAGTTAGTAGATTCCACATAGAGATCATCTACTTTAATCTCCTTATTTCACAAAAGAAATTTAAGCTTAGAGAAGCTGATTGACCTGTGCTCATACAGCTAGTGTATAGCAGAACAGGGATACAAATCCAGTGTACCATGAAGCAGAACTGAAACCAGGGCAGGGAGATAGGACTTTTTCTCATGATAAGGATTTGCTCTAGGGTAGGACATTTACCCCAGTGAAGGGAAGTAAAAAAGGTTCAGTTGTCAGTACTTGACCCTCCTAAGGAGGAAGAAGGGCTAAGACTTGGTAGCTTGGAAAAGTTTAGAGTAGACCTGGTGATGAGGAGATGATGAGATTCAGGGCAGAAAGGGGTCTCCTACCAGGTGTATAACCTGATATTCTTTAAAATGGAATTAATATTTCTTGATCTACACATTATTGATGATAAGTTAGTCTTTTAATCTTTAACTTAAGGCTATAAAAAGCAGCCTGCTACTTAAGCCTGTCTCCTACAATGTTGACTACACCTGTGTCAATACTATCTGGTTATCTCAGTGTTAGTACCTGATCAACAAACTTTAAGATAAGAGACATCCTGGAAGAGCAGAGAGAAACTTCTATTGTTGTTTGTAAACATTCACTATTCAGCATAAGTGGAATTCTTGTCACTAGGAACTTTCAGTAAATATTATAAGATTTGAGAGAATTGTATTTGTAAAACCATGTCATCTATGTGAAATCTCATTGGTTGGCCACTTAAAGTTTTATTATTCTTTATTCAAACTGCATAAAAATTCCCCAAAATGTCGGGTCAAGGTTGATGTTTGCTAGAATGCCATTCATCCGTGGGTTCTAGTAAGATCCTAGAGAATTAAACTTCATTTATAAAACTAACTTTGTTGTTTTGTTTTAGCCAAAGGGAAATTATAGTTAACATGGGAGAATAATAAACTTTAGCTTGTACTTTGTCTTTTGAATTCTTTAAGAGTTAGAGAAGTTGTAAGTTAAGGCTGTTAACTGAGCTCTAATTGAGACTTGGAAGGAGAAGGGATACTGGCCTCTGTATCTGACTGTGGTCCTGGCCCAGTGAGCTAGGCCTTTCAATGACATAATAGTGAAATATAAGCTATGTCTTGCTATGCAGTAACCTGGGGGATCGTCAACAGAGTGGCAAGTGGGAATTTGGTTAGAAAGATTGTATAGAAAGTGTAGTGGACAACCTTATAAGATAGGGAAACCTGTGGAGGCCTGGTATCAATCTGCCCTCAGTAAGGGGAAAAAATGCCATCCCAGAGAAGAGTCTCCTGCCTCTAGTGCTTTCTTGGATTACCAGGATAGATATGGGGAAGGGAGCACATCAAAGTCCAGGGAAAGGAGCCCTTCTGGAGGGCCCAACCTTCCTAGGAATAAATGTCTCTGCCTTCTTAATCAGGATATATTTTCTTTCTCCCAGAGTTTTGCCATCCTAGACTTCTCAAACTTTTCTGCATAAAGAGGTTGGAAAACTTGAGGCTGAGATACACTTAAAAGGATCAGGAGGCAACCCCTCATACCTTTTTCCTGCTTAGCTGCATGCTCAGCTCACATGATCAAGGGTTTCTGCTCTGGAAGGGTCAGTTTCCCAACTACATCCACCGGGCTGATAGAGTCAGGAATTCTGAATTCTATTTCAGCTTTGACACTGACTCACCCTCTGCATCTTTCTGTTTAAAAGAAAGAGTCTGGACAAAACGGTCTCTAGTTCTAATAGTCTGGAAGGCTTTGATATTTAGGTTCCTTTTGACTCTGCCCCTTCAACTTCAATTTCAGTAAAAGTCAAACAAACCTTCTGCGACCTTGTATCAATAACTTCCCCTATCTGGGGCCTCTATTTCCTCCTCTGTAAAATAAAGAAATTGAAGCCGATGATTTGCAAGGTCCTTCATACTTCTGACCTGATACTTTGAGAATTTGGGAAGAAGGGGCATAAGTGGTGGCTCGTGACCTCTTTCAAATCCTTCTGTAAAATAGTATTGCTCTTTTGCCATAAAGGTCACCAGCTGATCTCCAACCCGGACTCACCTTAAGTAATCAAGCTTCTTGGAGTATGAAGAAACAGGTAACCTTAATGTCTATTTAGAAATCATTTTTTCTATCTTATGATATAGAGAAAATTAAGTGATATAATCATCCTGATTAATACAGGTTCCCATTGCCTGAGTCATTAGATAACTTAAATGACTTATCTAGGGTCATACATATAGGAAGCATCAGAGGCAGGATTGTTATCATGAATAATTAGTTCAAAAGGAAGCTCCCATTTTGGCATGTCTCCTCCTAGAGTGAGGGTGGGAGTAACCTCCCCAGCTTTGGTTTGTGGTACTCCGGGGATCCTACATGCCTCAGATGTGGTTTGTATTTGGCTCAGGAGCAGAGATTCCTGTTATGGTCCTGAACCTAGGAAGAGAGTGTGGTAAATACCTAAAGGAGATGTGATATTTGGGCAGCAGTGTGGCTGGGCAGGAGTGGAGAGTTCCAGAGGGAGGGTAAGGAGATAGTTATTGGAAGGGGAGTGCATGGAGAGGCTCCATGAAGCAGCACTGCTGACAGCCTGCATCTTTCTCCCTGTAGGGTTTCACAGCTCCCCAATGGTTGGTAGACAAAGATGAATCACTAACCCAAAGTGATAGCAACACATTTTGAGGTTGGAGAGGTAGTAAAAAGAGGAAAGAGGAGGAGGAGGAAGAGAAAGGGAAGAAGAAGAAAGAGAAGCAAGAGAAGGAATGAAAAGGAAGAAGGGGGAGAGGAAGGAGAGAAAGAGAGAGAGAGAGAGAGAGAGAGAGAGAGAGAGAGAGAGAGAGAGAGAGAGAAGAAAATAGAGAGACTGTGGGACTCTTTTGAGCCCTACAGCCCTCTGCTCCTCACAGCTGGGACTGATGTACCTCTGCCACCCTCAGCATAGACAGGAAGGCTAAAAGCCTGCTCTGGTACCAGGCTTCAGCTTGATTGTATTTCCTGGGTCCTTGTCTTATCCTTCCCAGGGTCTGAGCCCTTATAGTTTCCAACTGAGTGCCCCATAGATCTGAGCCCTTAGGGGTTCCTATTGAATGCCCCCTTTAATCTCTTACCTTAGCCCACTCTTAGTGATACCTATCCTTTTCCTCAGTTCCTCACCCCCTTTCTCTTACCTTTGGCCAAACTTTTCATTTTACAGATGTATAAATAGAAAATCAGAGATTCAGTGATTTTCCCAATGTCACACAGTAAGCCAGTGGCAGAGCTGGGACAAGAACCAGGCTGGGCCCCCTCCCTGCCTTGGCTGAGCAGGGGGCAGAGAAGCCAGGATGCCTCTGCTGTAGGGTGGGGGTGGGAGCTGGACTCTCTTTGTAGGAGGAGGGCTGAGAAATGGAGTGAAAAAGCATCTGCCCAGGAGGAGGATGACTCCCCCCCTCTCTCCATCTCTGATAAGCACAGAGAGGATAAAATTACCTACTCGTCCTTTTTGTGTATCTCCCCATCCGACACAGGGCTGAAGATAAAAAATGAACGACACGGAATCCAATCTCCTCGGAAACGTTGAGCACAGCCGGGGGGGGGGGGAGAACCATCTCATTGCCCATCTCATATTTATTGGCTCATAATTGAAGGCAGGCTCCAGATATCCCAGGCCCGAGGCAAGATGAATGGGGATGGGGAGGATGATCACTTATGGGGGGAGGGACACAGAATACTGAAACTGGTCTCAGGAAGGAAGGATTCAGCCTGCAAGTACAGGCTCATTTAATGCAGACAAGAGGAGTAGAAATGGCAGAGAAAGAACCAGAAGACCTGGGTTTGAGTCCTAGTTCTGCCACATGAGTTTTGTGTGACCTTGAACAAGTCAGTTTCCCTCTATGGGACTGTTTCACCATCTGTAAAAAAAGAAGTTGAACTTGATGGTCTTTTAGATCCCTTCTAGCTATGATTCCATATTTCATAACAAGAGGAAAAATGATAAGTTGACTCTAACCTTAATTCTGCCAGTTAATATCTGTACTACTGTGGGTAAGTCACTTTCCATCTCCAGGTTTCAGTTTTCACCTATTTAAAGCATCCAGGATGACTTCTAAGGTCATTTCCAACTCTAATTTCCAATACTGCAAAGTGGTATCCTACAGTCTTTGTTTTAATCTTCCTTCCATCCTTAATTATTTTTCTTCTTTGTTCATTGCCCTAGCCAAATCTCATTTGGAGAGTAGTTCTAGATACCATGGGTAAGAAAAACAAACTTGGTTGAGTGACTACTTGTCAGAAGATTATTACAGTTTCCATTCATGAATGGGTTGCTTGAGATGACTATTGAGGTTCATTCCAGTTCTTAAATTTGAGAATTCATTGACTAAGTGCACAGAAAATTCTTGAAAATTCAGTGAAGTAATATGTGTGAAAGTGCTTTGAAATAAGGCAATATTATTATCAATGAAGTAGCCAGGTGACGTAGAGGGAAAATTTCTGGGCTTTGAGTTAGAAAATCTTGAGTTTAAATCTAGCCTCAGACATTTCCTAGTTATATGATCCTGAACAAGTCACTTACCTCTGTTGGTCTCAGTTTCATCAACTGAAAAATGAGCAAACTATTAGCACCTACCTTCTAGGGTTTTTGTGAGAATTGCTAACATTAAAGTGCTATTACCCAGAGAAAACCTATGTATTTTTTAGGTCATCTGGACAAGATCTATGGACAACACATGGGCAAGACTTGCTGAGAGTAAGAAGACATAGATAAGTTGCAATCCACACTCTCAATACATCTAAGATTCATTTTTGCATCTTGGGGGTAGTAGTGAAACCCCTGGCTGACTACCCTTTATCTCTCCTTTACCCCACATGACAATCTGCCTCCTTTTCTTATGATACATTTCCTCAGTGATAAACCCTATGGGACTTTTTGGAGGAGAGGTCATTCTTGGAAATATGCTGCAGTTTATTTGATCCTATCATGCACTTCTTCCTCACCCTTTGGGTCACCTGAGGTTTTAATAATTCAGAGATTATGAAGTTCTCAGATTTTCAGTTATAGAATACTGCTAGGAAAACATTTGTGATAAAAATTAGTCTTTTAAATAGGATAACATGTTTTGCATGGTTGAACATGTATAACTACTATCAAATTGCTTACTGTCTTAGTGAGAGGGGAGGTGAGGGAGGAAGAGAAAATTTGGAACTCAATTTTTTAAAAAATGAATATTAAAATTATTTTTACATGCAAGTAGGGGGAATAAAATATTATTTTTAAAATAAATGAAATTTGCTTACTCTAAGCTAAAAAAAAGAGAAATGAAAAATAGTGCTTTTGCATCCGGAAACCTCTTGGGGATTATTAAAAACACTACACAATTTCCTAAGTACAACAGTCCAATCTTCCTCCCATTTAATTCTGAATCCACCTTAATGCTCATTTGCAATATCTATTCCAAACATATGTGCTGATGTCCTAATTCAATGTATTGATTATTGAACTATATGTTGTAGTCTGAACAATAAGCATTTTTACATGTTTGTAGATTTTTTTCCTTCCTGCATATATTATTCTTTTGAATAAACACTAATCTTCTGGTGAAGATTATAATATCTTTAAAAGATAAATAGAATGGAATCTGAAAATTAGAGTCCAGGGAACATGGCTTCCATTTCTGCCAGATTTCCAGAAGATTTTTTTTCTTTTCAGTTTTTTCAAAGAGAAATTTTGTGAGCATTTACAAAGGGGAAACAGTGATCCTTAAAAACCAGAATGGCTTCATTGAGAACAGGTCATGCTAGACTGAACTCATTCTACCTATTTTTTTACAGTGTTACTGGAGTGATCAACCAAAGAAATGTTGTAGACATTCTTGAATTTCAGCAAAACATTTTTTAGAAAGATTTTATTTATTGTGAGTTTTACAATTTTTCCCCTAAACTTGTTTCCCTCCCCCCCATCCTCCCACAGAAGGCAGTCTGTTAGTCTTTACATTGTTTCCACGGTATACATTGAGCTAAATTGAATGTGATGAGAAAGAAATCATATCTTTAAGGAAGAAAAAAAAAAGTATAAGAGATAGCAAAATTACATAAGATAATGGGTTTTTTCCTAAATTAAAGGTAATAGTCTGTTCTTTGTTCAAACTCCACAATTCTTTCTCTGGATAAAGATGGTATTCTCCATTGCAGATAGCCCAAAATTGTCCCTGATTGTTGTGCTGATGGAATGAGCAAGTCCATCAAGGTTGATCATTACCCCCATGTTGTTGTTAGGGTGTACAATGTTTTTCTGGTTCTGCTCATCTCTCAGCAACACATTTGGCAAATGCTCACCTTATTCTTGTGCTGTGGGCTAAATGATAGCACTGTTAGGAGGGGTTGGGACCTGAGTGGATGCCAGGATCCAACAATCACAACCAGCATGGCTTCATCTAGAATAAATCATGTGAGACTCATCCTGTTCCCTTTTTTTTGACAGGATTACTATCCTAGTAAAAGAGAATAATGATATAGTTTACCCATATTTTAACAATTATCTTCATGACATTTCTGATGACCAGATAGACAAATATGAGCTAGGCAATAGTACGGTTGGCATATCTGAAAATGGGTGAATGGCCACACTCAAAAGGGAGTTATTAAAGCTTGAAGACTGGATGGCTAGGTAGTGCCAGAGTGCATAGAATGTTAAGGTTAGTATTAGAAAGGCTCATCTACTTGAGTTCAAATCTGACCTCAGATACTTATTTGTTTTGTTTTTGCAAGGTCATGGGGTTAAGTGACTTGTCCAAGGTTACACAGACACGTTTTAGCTATATAACCCCAGGCAAGTCACTTAATCCTGTTTACCCCCATTTTCATCTGTAAAATGAACTGGAGAATGAAATGGCAAACCATTTCAGGGGCTTTGCAAAGAAAACCACAAATGGGGTCACAAAGAATTGGACCCAACTGAAATGACTGAATAACAAAAACTTGGAAAGCAGCCTCCAATGGAGTGGTCAGAGATTTGTCTTTGATCCGAAGTTGTTTAAAAGTTTGATTCATACTTGAGTGAAGGCCTAGATGTCAGGCTGATCAAATCTGCACATTGCAAAAGATTGGAGAGACATCTAAAGACACTCAATGTCAGAAAGGATCAGAAAAGTTAGAAGGGGGCTAGAAAAATGAGCTTAATCTAACAAGAAGAAATGCAATGGGGATAAAGGTTTTCAATTCAATTCCATTCAACTCAGATGAATTTAAATAATAAATAAACACTGAGTGCTTACTATATGACAGATACTGTCCTTGGTTCTGGGAGATCAAAGACAAAAACAGAATAATCCCTGCTCTCAAGTAGCTTCTAATCTACTGGGGGAAAATAATATGTACAGAGATAAATAAAAATACAATACAGACAAATGAAATAAAAATTAAATGCTGGTGTGGGGAGTAGGCATACCTTGAGTAATCAAGAAAGATCTTTTTGTAGGAGGTGATATTTGAGCTTTGTCTCGAAGAGAAGTATGGACTTCAAAAGGCAGGAGTGAGAAGTGAAGGCATTCTAGTTATAGATACAGACTGTGTAAAGACATAGAAGTGGGAGTAGTTGAATATTAGGAACATCAAATAGATTCATTTATCTGGAGCATAGGATATGACATTAGAAAGATAGTTTGGAGACAGATTGTGAAGGGCTTTAGATACTGAACCAGAGGAAACTAGTTTATGCTAGAGGCAGTAGGAAGCTACTGAATCTTCTTATGATATAGTCAGACATTATGTTGCAGGATTATAAATTCAGAAAAGGATGAAAACTGAGAGGTTCAACCCTCTCATTTTACTGATAAAGACAGAGATGAGGTGACTTAGTCAGGGTTATAGATAGTAAATGGTAGAGTTGGGACCCAAGTCAGGTCTTCTGGCTCCAAGTCCAATTAGGTTCTTCCCTCTGTACCATGATGTTCCTTGTACACCTAGACTCAGAAAATCACAGTTGAACACTTGTGTAATAGGGAAAGAATAGCTAGACAGTAGTTTACATGAGAAAGGTCCAGGGTTTCTTAATACACTGAAAGCTCAATATGAGTCAATAGTGAGAAGCAGTAGCCAAAAAAAGGAATGCTATCTTAGGCAGCATTAATTAAGAAATAGTGTCTAGAACAAGCAGGGTATATGTTTGGGGAATGGAAGATGAAGGAATGGGGGAGTGGATTAATCATCTTACTGTACTTTGACATGATCTGATCATATCTGCAGGGATTGAGTAGTTCTGGGCATCACATCTCAGGAATGACACCATGAGGAGAGTGCTGGACTTGCAGTCAGGAAGACCTCAGTTTGAATCCTCAGATGTTTACTATTTGTGTGACTATGGACAAGTCCCTTATCCTTTCTAAACCTTATTTTTCCTCTGTAAAATGAAGAGTTAAGAAAAAAACAGCAGCACTAATCTTACAGGATTGTTGTGAATATCAAATGAGATATCATATATTTAGTGAGTTTTCCTACATTGGAAGTGTTGTATAAATGCTCGTTATTATTTTTATCTTGATAAGCTATAATGAGCCTAGATGTGAACAACCAGAATGGTAAGGGCATAAGAACCACCAAGTAATCAGATTTATTAGAGGAAGTGGGCATATTTAGTCTGGAAAACAGACTTACAGGAACCATGATGACTGTCTTCAAATATTTCATAAAAGAATTGTAGATTTAGAGTAGGAAAGGAACTTTGAGATCATCTCATCTAAGCCCCTCATTTTATAGAGTAGAAAAATGAAATCCAGATATGTTATTTGCCCAAAAGTTACACAAAGTTGCAAGGAATGGAGGAATATTTGAAATCAGTCCTCTGACTCTTAAAAACAATATTCTTTTCACTGCCCCAGTCACATGGACAAAAAAAAGTTACTTAGCAAAGGGAAGAAGTAAGAATCATGGGTGGAAGTTACAGAGTAATTGATTAAATTTCTTTTTGATGAAAAAGAAAAACTCCCTAACAATTAGAGCTTCCCCAAAGTGGAATAGATAGCCTTGGGAAGGTAGATAATTTCTTTTCACTGGAAGTCAACAAGGATAGGTGGGGTGAGTTCTTATTGGGGATACTTTAGGAGAGATTACTCTCTGGGTTCATGTTTTGAGATTTCTTTCAGCTCTGAGTTTCTGGAATCCTCTTATTAAATCTTGGCTCTCACTGGTTTAGCTCAACTCAGCTCTGATTTATTGGCCTGTTCATTACATAAGCTTTTTCAGACAGAGTAGAGAGGTGGTTGTTAAAGACATCTCCGCCCCCGCTTCTACTGGGCTCTGAAATAAGATTTCCAATGCTGTCCTTCAGACTTTCCTATTCTGATCAACAACAGTATCATCTTCCCAGACATACAGCACTATTATTTAACCCTGGGCAATTTACTTTCCTCCACTGGGTCTCAGTTTCTTTCTTTGTTAAAAAAAATAAGGGTCTGAACTAGATTATCTTTGAAGACCTTTCCAATTCAAACCTTCTATATTCTAGGCCCCCTTTTGGCTCCAAGTCCTATGATTTCTTCTCAGTTTCACCTGCCATAATCAATCAGCTATTAAATCCTGTAAGTTCTATAGGAGGAGTTAATACACTAAATTCACTGACTCTGAAGTCAAATAGATTCAGTTTCTAATCTGCTTTTGATATGCATTGCCAGTTCAACCTTGGGTGCATCATTTAATGTCCCTAGACTCAGTTTCCTCATATGTAAAATGATGGGATTGAACTAGATGGCTTTTGAAATCCCTAGCTCTAGATCTATGAACTCCATAATATTTTTGGATTCAGCCTTTCTGGTCTTCTCATATAACTTATCACCTTATCACTTCTTATCTGGAATATTATAATAACATCCTAACTGGCCTTCTGCCTGTTTCCCCTCAAGTCTATCATGCATATGCTTCTAGGGTCATCTTCTTACAACCAAGCTGTGATAAAGTCCCTCCCTGCCTTCAGGAATCTTTTGTAACTCTCCAAGGACAGACTGTCACGGCATATGAGGAACCCTATATTTCACCATCTTTCCAATTTTATTTTCTTCCCATCCCTGTGATCACCAGTGTTCACCAACAGAGTTTAAATGTTTGTTATCACAAGACTGGATTATTGCCATAACTTAATTATATTGCCATGTCTTTGATTAGATCACTCTCTTACTAAAAAACCTCTAACAATCCTTTGATAAATTTCTTAGTATCACATTCATTTTGCTCCCTCTCTATATCCCCTTTTCCAGCTTAATTAATTTGTCACTGTCCTCCTCACAAGCCAAGTTAATTCCTATCGCAGGCACCCAGTTTATATGAATAAAAATTTCTACCCTCTGTCCTGATTTCCTAGAGTCTTCCTAGATTTTATTCTCTAATACTTCAGTGGATATTTTGATCTCGTGGATGGGCATATTCCCTCTAACAAAGCAAATCATAACTCACACATTTCTACCCAACTTCTGTGAAGCTCTTGTTCATTTTTTTGTGATAAATTCACTAAGAGGGTCTTCCAAAACTATTGGGCTGAACTTTGGGTGCCAGGCTAATAACTTAATCTCAAGGTTTGGAATGATTAGGAATATTCAACGTGTTACATAAGCATTCATCAATTCCCAGTCTTTTAGCCCACAAAAATCCCTCTATAGGACCTTTCTAATTCTGAAACTTTGTATCTTAAGACAGAACAAGTTATAAATTGACTCATATTTGTATAGCACCCTGAGGCTTACAAAGAACCTTCAGACTTATTAAATATCTACTATTAGAATCTATAAATATAAAAGAATATAAATAAAGAAATGAGTTAAGGAGGGCGGCTAGGTGGCGCAGTGGATAAAGCACCGGCCCTGGAGTCAGGAGTACCTGGGTTCAAATCTAGTCTCAAACACTTAATAATTACCTAGCTGTGTGGCCTTGGGCAAGCCACTTAACCCCATTTGCCTTGCAAAAAATCCTAAAAAAAAAATTAAAAATTAAAAGAAATGAGTTAAAGGCTGGTTGTGGGGAGGGATGAGAATCAGGGACTGAATTAAAACCAAAACACAAATGGTTCCTCTGTCATTTTGGGAGGAAGATTCATAGGTTATGATATAGAACAATAATTCCCATTACTGTAAAATTTCACAGTTCATAAGGAGTAAAATTTTATTTTATTTTCAGATCCATGTTCTTTCTGTCCCAGCTCCCCTTCTTCCCCACTCTCTGTCTCTACTCTCATTCCTCATTTGTAAAGCAAGAGAAAGAAATCCCATTAAAATATATTTAGTCTAGTAATATAAATTTCCACACTGATCATGTTCAATAATATATATGCCACCTATGTCAGATTACTTGCTGTCATGGGAAGGAAGAATGGAAGGGAGGGAGGTAGAAAAATGTGAAACTCAAAAGCTTACAAAAAGATGAATGTTTAAAACAATCTTTATATTTTGAGCTATCTGGATGGAGAATACCATCTGTATCCATAGAAAGAATTGTGGAATTTGAACAAAGACCAAAGACTATTACCTTTAATTTAAAAAAAACATTATCTTATTATTTTGTTATCTCTTATGTTTTATTTTTTTCCCTTAAGGATAAGATATCTCTCTCAACACTTTCAATTTAGATCAATGTATAGCATGGAAACAATGTAAAGACTAATAGACTTTCTTCTCTGGGGGGGGGGTGGGGGGAGGGAAGCACGATTAGGGGAAAAATTGTAAAATTCAAAAATAAATTAATAATTTAAAAATTATTACAATAAAAATAAAACAATATTTGAAAACAACCATATATAATATCTCAATGTTTACTCTGAGACTATTGGCTCTTCTTTGGAGCTCTCTTTCAGGAGGTAGGTAGAGTATACTTTAATCATAAATCCTCTGAAATTGTGAGTTCATTGTGCTGATCAGGTTTCCTAAATCTTTCAAATTTGTTTGTCTTTACAACATCATTGTTATTGTTATTTACAATTTTCTTTATTGCTATCAGTCCGTTTGATTTGACTCACTTTCATTTGCATCTGTTTATTAAAGTCTTCCCAAGTTTCTCTGAAGCCATCCCCTTCATTATTTCTTATAGATTTGTATTATCCCAATGTATTCATGTATCATAATTTGTTCAGCCATTCTCTGATTGATGGATACCCTCTCAATTTCCAATTCTTTATCATCATAAAAGAGGTAGGAAATGTAGGAAAGAGTACGTGTAGGAAATCTCCATTTCACAAAGGTGATAACTGAGTAGCAGAGAAGGGAAATCATTTACATTATGCCATATGGTGAATTTCACTTCCTGAAACATTGTGTAAATTAATCTAAGATCATCTTGGTTTGAAAGGTTGTTTAGAAATCTGGATTGACCTCTATGTGGGACATCAGGATCAAATATAAACTTTTTCTATTTGTACTTAAAACTCTTCAGAACTTTTTAACCTCTTCAGTCTTCCATTCAAGTGTCCTTCATATACTCTTTGGTCCAGCCATTTTGGTGTATTTGTTCTTCCTTATATACCATACTCCATCTACCATTTCTATGCTTTTGTACTGGCTGGAATGCTCTCCACCTACACCTCTACCTTTTAAAATCCCATATGTCACATTTTTTAGGGAGTCCTTCCCAGTCCTTCTAGCTGTTAGTACCTTTCCATCTAGGTTTATCATATTTCTGTATGTATTTGTCTCCACTCACTATGGCAGGTTGTATTTCCAGAACTTGGTCAGTTACTTCTCCCCTGAGGATTCTTAGAGACCCTGTGTGACTAAGGAGATAGTTTTCCTCATAATATACCTCACAAGTCCCTATCTGGGTACTTCTCTCATGATTTTGAGTTGATATCAATTAGCCAGCTACATATAATTAGCTTTTCATTAAAAGTATTTTCTAAGATGGTATAAGGGGAGCCCTGATTATAATTTCCCCCCTCCATATTTGAAACATACTCTTACAGGTATATACAATATCTAGAGGAAAGTGAATTTGAGCTTAGATAGATCATATGGCAAAAATATAATTTATAGCTCATGATTATCTGACATCCTCCCCTCCCTGACCCCCAGCCATTTGTAGAGTCCTCATGAAGTTCCCCTTAGGTAACTTTATTCTGGAATCCTTGTAGAGTCCTGAAACTACCTTTCCTTGATCTTTTGGTTTATTCTCAGTTCTGATGAAGAAATTGCTATTTTGGGCAAACAACTCAGATGCTGATGAGAAGCGCATATCTTTCAGGAGGTTTAACTATGGGCAAGGTTGGAGAGAATCGGGAGAGGAAAGCAAAGGCTCTCCATTAGAATGTGAGCTCTTTAAGGGCAGGAAATATTTGACTTTTTGTCTTTATGTCTCTGGTCTTAGCATGATGCTTGACAAAGAATGATTAATTGATTGATTGGCCTGAGTCGTCTCTTTGTCTCAAATACTTGAAGGCATTGATTAACTTTCTTTTGCCAGGTGGAAAAATTCCAGTTTCTATACTTTTTGTGCTCTGGTACATTCTTGTTTGATGAATCTTTATTAAATTTATATTGCCTCAGAATTGAACACAATCTCAAGATCAGATACAACCAGCACAGAGGACTATGGAATTTTTACCTTGGATGGTCAGCATATTGTATTTCTTTGAATACAACCCCAAATCCCAACAGTGTCATGCTATACTACTGATTTGTGTTAAGCCTGCATTTAACTAAACAAAAAAACACAAAACTCAGATCTTTTTCACATAGTCATTTGCCTAACCATATATTCTACATTCTGTAATAGTTCATTGATTTTTTTGTATTCAGGAGTAGGAATTTACATTTATCTTAATTATTTTTTCTTATTAAATCTAGTCCATCATTCCATTCTGGTTCATAATCTTTCAAGATCATTCCTGTCAACCAATGTGCTATCTGTCTGCCTGCGTTTGGTACTATTTGCAAATTTAACAAATAGGCCTACATCTAAACCATTGACAAAAACATTAAACAGTGTGTCACATAGGGAAAATCCCTGGGCTACTCTATTTGTTTTCCTCTGTCAAGTTGTTACATTAATGATTATTTGGGGGGCTAGTATTTCAGTCAGCTTTGAATCCCTCATCTGTATAAAATCCTCTATTCCCCATGATTCACAAGGCTAATAGAAGGGATTTGGTCTGATCATGTCTTTCCTGGACCTCCTGCCATCCTTTTCATGTCCTCTCACCAAATTTATCCTGTACAAATTTCATAAATACTTCCATATATATATATATATATATATATGTATATATACATATTTATATACATATATATGCTGTTTGTCCTGACAAAATTGAAATCCTTGAGGGTAGAGAGTGTTTCATTTTTGTCTTAGTATCCCTAACAATGATCATAGTGCATAGCACATAGTAGACTCTTAAAAAGCCTTGTTGATTAACTGATTTGGTAAATGTATTCCAAGGTTACAGTGTTCTTCAGATTTGCCAGCCTAGTTCCCATATTAAAGTAGGAAATTGGACTGATCCACTATTACCTATTCATAATGAAGCCATTCAATCTCTTAGTGATCTTTTTTTCATAATGCTTACAAACTACATCTTTAATAATTTTTTTAGAATTTTTCTAGGCATTGAGGTCAATATCAGTGGCCAATTGTTTTAGTCTTTGTTGTTTTTAAATTTTTTTTTCTTCAGTATTTCTTCTTCACCATCTTTCCTATTATCCATACTTTTGTTTCTAATTGCATGTAAAGATAATTTTCACATTCATTTTTTTGGTTAGATTTTAAATTTGACATTTTTCTCCTTCCCTTCCTTCCCTCTCCCTTTCCCCCCTCCCTCCATTCCCCCTGACAATAGGTAATCTGATATATGTTATTTACATGTATAATCATTCAAACATATTTACATATTAGTCATGTTATGAAAGAAGAATCATAACAAAAGGAAAAACCCATGAAAAACAAAAAAGCAGATTTTTAAAAAATGAAAATAGTTTGCTTTGGTCTGCATTCAGACTCCATAGTTCTTTTTCTAGATGTGGATGGTATTTTCCATCACATGTGTTTTAGAATTGCCTTGATTGTTATACTGCTGTATTCTCCACAATTTTTAAAAGATGACTGACAATGGTTCTGTAATCATCTTTATCAGTTATTTCGGTATTCTGGTGACTTAAATTCATTGAGACTAGCTTGGTTCTCTCTTACCATCTTTTCATTTATTTTTTATATTGATTCTCTGCTAACCTTTTTAATTTTTGTTTTCACTTTCCAAGTCAGAAAAATCATTCTCCTTGGTAAAAACAAAACTATGCCAAACAGTAGCTGAATATCATGGAGTCTCAAATTAGAAGCAATCTCAGAGGTGATATAGACTCACATTTTCCTAAGCAAGAATCCACTCCACAATATTATTGAAAAATAGCCAACCAATCTCTTCTTGAAAATTTTCAGAACTCCCTGCTTCCTAGAGGCAGCTAATTGGCCCAGGGGCTAGGGTGTTGGACCTGGAATCAGAAAGACTTGCATTCAGATCTACTTTCAGATTCCAGTTTTAGACAAAACTCAAAGATCAAGAGAAAACTTGCTAATTGCATGATCCTGGAAAAGGCACTTAACCACTATATATATCTCAGTTTCTTTATCTGAAAAATGAGGACAATAACAACTACTCCCTCCCAGTGTTGTAATGAGAATGAAATGAAGAGATATTTGTCGTGTGTTTCATAAGCTTTAAAGCTCTATATAAACATTGGCTACTATTATTCCTAAAGCAGCCTATTTCTTTTTTTTTGAGAATCTGTTATTAATAGAAAGATTTTCATTACATCCAGTCTAAAATTGCCACTCATATTATGATTATCTTCTTGCCAGCTGCCTTTCTATTTCTTCCTTGAATCAGAACCTATCCCCTGGAGGACGACTCTCTTACCATCCCAAGAGTTCTGACTGGTGAGTGGCTCATGAGACTCATTGTTTCAAGGCAGTCCTAGCTAAGTTCCATTTTACATCCTGGAAATATTTTCATTAGCTGCTTATAGCCTCATTACCTTACCCTACTTTTTAGGAATCTGTGATCAGATACTCTCTGTGTATAAAACAATTATCTGGGTTCTTTTTTTTTTCTGGATTATCATCTAACACTGCTAACCTGAGCATGGGTTTCACCCTAAGGCCTTCTTCATTTCTTCTTTCTCTGTACTTTCTCACTAGCTCCCATGAATTCAGCTATTGTTTTCTATGCAGATGTAACCCAAATTTATGTCTCCAGGCCTAACTCTCTCTGGAGAGCTATCAGCTATTACCTGATGGACATTTCCCTCTGAATGAAATCTAAAACTCAATTAAGTTCAAAATAAAACTCACTTGCCTACAATCTGATATCACTAAATTTTTTTGTTAAGTGAATGATCATCCTTCCAGCATTCAAATTGCCCTTGAATTTCCCCTCTTCCTCCCAATCTTCCCCAATCTAGTCAGTTTTCAAATCTTTTTCCAATTCTATATCTGCCAAACTTCTCACATCTGTTTCCTTCTCTCTATTCACACTAATTCATGCCTTAATCATCTCTTATATGGACTTGACTTTAGACTCCTCTTTTTATCATCTTGCTTCTAGTTTCCAACCCCTCCAGCCTACTCTCTTTTTTTTGTTTTTTGGGGGGTTTTTTCAAGGCAATGGGGTTAAATTTTCCAAGGTCACACAGCTAGGTAATTATTAAATGTCTGAGGCTGGATTTGAATTCAGGTCCTCCTAACTCCAGGATCTGTGCTCTATATACTATGCCACCCAGCTGCCCCAAATATTTGGATTCTTAAAGAATAGATGCTACCATGTCAAGCCTTTCTTTCCCAAATAACTTTGATGCCTTATACTTTTTTGAATAGAATACGAAGTCATTATCCTGGCATTTAAAAAATGCTTTCCAGAAACTGGCTTTCACCTGCTTTTCCAGTATTATATCATATTACTTCCCCTCTGACACTCTTCATTCCAATCAAACTGACTTCTGATCTTCTCTCAGTACAGAAGAATCCAGGTTTTTACATAGGTGGTCTCCCATTTCTCGATTACACTAACTCCTCACCTCTCTCTCTTGGCATCTTCTGCTTCAAGACACATCTTAGTTGCTTTTTACATCAGATTTTTCCTGATTCCCTCTATTAATTGCTTTATATACATCAAATATACATAATATATATAGATACATGTATAAACATGCAGAATAAAAATATAAACAATATATGGGTGTCTGCTCTTATGTATATTTTATTTATGCAAATCCTTATTTGTGTTCATATTGTATCCCTTCAGTAAAAGGTAAGTTCCTTGAAGGGAGGCAATTTTTTATTCCTTATTATGTGCCTAGAACACACACATTGCCTGTCACCAAGTGAGTGTTTAATAAATGTTGCTTGTAATTTTGAATGTATTGAACTGCAAAGAACTCCACCCATTGATGCAGATTGACAGCTAATCAATCACATTAGGACTTGGAGACTTGTCTAGGGCATTGAAAATTTAAGAATGGATCAAACAGGTCTCAAACCCAGGTCTTCTTGACTCAAAGACAAGCCCTCTATGCACTACCTTATGCTGCCTCTTCCTTACTTCATTAAAGTGAAGGTTAATCACACTAGTTAGGGCTCATGAAAACAAAATTGCATGAATCAGATGGCTTCAATCATTTATTTATTCAACAAATGATTATAGGGAGCTTACTATGTGTAAGTTACTGTAATATAAATTGAAGTTACTAGAAGAAAGGAGGATATTTTTAAAAGGGCCTCTGTCCTCAAAGAGCTTATAGTATATAGTAGTCTGATACATATTCATTATTACCTTAAGAGGAATATTTACCTTGAAACCATACCTTAATATAAGTAACTCTGTTTTCCTATTATCTGTTTCCAGATAGCAAGAGAAAAACAAAACAATAAAGATCAGTACTTATTTTTGCTTTAAAAAAAACACGTAATACTTTAAATATTTCTGTAAAAATATATCCCTTTATTTGAAATTTGGAGGGGTGGCTAGGTGGCGTAGTGGATAAAGCACTGGCCTTGGAGTCAGGAGTACCTGGGTTCAAATCTTGTCTCAGACACTTAATAATTACCTAGCTGTGTGGCCTTGGGCAAGCCACTTAACCCCATTTGCCTTGCAAAAACCTAAAAAAAAAAAAGAAATTTGGAAGAGCTCATCTACTACAGTTCCACTAAAATTATTCAGTAAAGTTTGTCTTCAACCTGCCATTTCTGATGGTGAGTGCTTAGCAACACAAAGTGCTGACTGTAAAAAGACAGAAAATAACCTCAACCTCCTTCCTAAGGAACTTGAAACATCTAGGAGAGGATCTTAGATCTGGAAAGTCCTTTTGGGTCTGACTCTATCATCTGACATATTTGCTTTCCCTTCCAGTTTAACATCATCAGCAAATTTGATAAAGATGCCTTCTATGTTTTCATTTAAGTAATTGAAAAAATGCTTAACTGGAGAAAGTCAAGGACTGATTACCAGAGTACTTCCCTCCAAGCTAACATTGACCATTCATGATTACTCTGAATTCATCTAATTGCTCTATCATCTAGCTTATAGTTTGTCCATAAAAATAGCATGAAAGACTGCTGAAATATAGGTGTACTATGTATATGCCAGGGTCGGCTATGTGGCACAATGGATAGAGCCCTAGGCCTGGAGTCAGTTCAGATCTGGCCTCAGACACTTCCTAGCTGTGTGACTCTAGGCAAGGTTTCCTCCTCTATACTCTATAAAATGAACTGGAGAAAGAAATGTCAAATCCCTCTAGTATTTTTGCCAAGAAAAACCCAAATGGGGTCATGAAGAGTCAGGCACAATTGAAAATAGTCACCTTGATAGAGATCACTGCTTTCCTTTCTAGAGGATCACCAATCAACTCTTTAAGAAGGCATTATAGAATTTTGCAAGGAATCAAAATCAAGATTGAACTTCCAGATTCCCCCTTCTATTAAAAAGAATACAAAATACAAAATAAATTACAAAATAAAATACAAAAAAAGACCCTTCTTCAGTCTTACAGCATCATCTACATTCTTCAAGGTCTTTCAGAGATCACTGACGTCAACTCAGCACCTATATCTGCCAGTTTTTTCAGTGTACTAGTACAATGGATAGAACTGTGAACTTGGAGTCAGGAAGACCAATTATCAAATATAGCCTCTGACACTTACCAGTTGTGGACCCTGAACAAGTCACTTAACCCCTGTATGTCTCCATCTTCTCATTTATAAGATGGAGATAATAATAACTCTTACTTCTCAGGATTGTTGTGAGGATCAAATGAAAAAATATTTGTAAACAATTCACACAATGCCTGATAGGTGCTTTGATGATGATATAAATTGCTTAAAGATAGCTAGGTAGTTTCTTTTCCACTGCTTATCTTGTATTTTGATTTCCTGTTGACCATGAAGGGTCATGGTCCTTCATGATCCAATTTCAACCTCTCCCTTCATACACTTTGTGGTCCAGAGAAAGTGATTTACCTGCTGTTCTTCATAATGATATTGCCTTTATTTATTCATCCGTCCATCCATCCATCCATCCACCCATCCATCCATTTATTTATTGGTTCATTTATTTTCAGTCAGTCAAACAAATCATTTTTCAGCACCTTCTATATGACAGGCACTCTGCTAAGCATTGAAGGTATAATGAAGGCTCCAAAGTACCTGCCTTCAAGGAGGTTGCATTCTGAGGGAAAGGCTACAGCAATTTGGTTAATTGGGGAAGCCTCATATATTATATATAAGTGCTATACATGGCATTCCATTTCCCATCTCCATGTCTTGGCAGGAAACTGTCCTACATCTTTATACTTTGGCCACTGTCTCCAACCTAGCATCTAATCTGATTTTCCTTAAGTATAAACCTGGTCATGTCACCCACTGCTAAATAAACTCCAGTAGCACCTCAATGTCATCAGGATAAAATATAAGCTTCTTCTTTTAATATTTAATAGCGCAATAAGGTACCTTTTCTTCCTTTACAGTCTCCTTACACTTTAAATCCTGTCCCCATAGTCCTTGATCTAATTATACTGACTTTCTCAGTATTTTGTCCTCATAATACTTCATTTTCTGTCTTTATGCCTTTGTATTGGCTATTCCCCTTCTCTGGAATGTACTCTATCTTTCCTCCAACTCTTGAAAACTCTAGTTTCCTTCAAAACTTATACCAAGGTTACCTTCCACTTGAATGAAACTTTTCGTCCTACCCAGAACTACTAGGGGTTTCTATCTGGGGTCATGTGTACGTCTTATCTAAAAAATAAAAAATAAAGAAAAATGGCTTTCTGCTCCTATGCAAGACTCTGGTCCTAGATGGGGTCCTAGTTGGGTATTCAGTGGAAATAATAATAGCCTAGCTATGGTTTTCTCTGATTGTTTTATGACTTGGCAATAATCAATATGATCTCCTCACATGTCAATAGGTTATGTGGCAAAGATGCTTGCCAATCCAGGCTTAAGAGATTCAATGTTAGCAAAATGGAGCAGATGTGGGGAGAGGGGAGAGAAGGAATGAGGAGAGAAAGGTAGGTAAGGGGAGGGGAAAGGGAAGAAAGGGATAGGGAAGAACATGCCAGTTTTTTATATCAGGTGTAACTCCCTCTTTTCTGAGTGTTTCTTAGTGAGGAAAGCAGGAGGCTGTAGTGTTCTCAGACAATAATGAAGGTCAGCCTTCAGAGACTAGCACAAAGTAAATTCCTGCTCTTGTTTATCTTTTTGTATTTTCTTTTTTTCTATTTACATATAAAGATAATTTTCAACATTCATTTTTGTAAGATTTTGAGTTTCACATTATTCTCCCTTCCTCTCCTCCCCAAGACATCAAGTAATTTGAGAAAGATTATTTATATGTACAATCATTTAAACATATTAGTCAGGTTATGAAAGAAGAATTAGAACAAAAGAGAAAAAGTCATGCAAAAAACCCCCAAATTTTAAAAAAAGTGAAAATAGTATGCTTTGGTCTGCATTTAGACCATATAATTCTTTCTCTAGATATAGATGGTGTTTTCCATCATAAGACTTTTAGAATTGTCTTTGAACACTGTATTGCTGAGAAGAACTAAATTTATCACAGTTGATTATCGAACAATAGTGCTGTTCCTATTTGCAATGTTCTCCTGGTTCTGCTCACTTCACTCTGCATCAATTTATATAAGTCTTTCCAGGTTTTTCTGAAATCCACCTATTTATGATTTCTTATAGAACAAGAGTACTCAGTCCCATTCATATACCACAATTCATTTAGCTATTCCTCAACTGATGTACAATTCCTCAATTTCTAATTCTTTACCATCACAAAAAAGAACTGTGATAAATATTTTTGTATATGTGAGTCTTCCCCCCCTCTTTTAAATGATCTCTTTGGGATACTAACCAAGGGATGGTATTGCTAGATCAAATGCATTTTTATAGCCCTTTGGAAATACTCCTAATTGTTCTCCAGAGTAGTTGGAGTAGTTCTCCACCCACAATGCATTAGTATCCCAGTTATCTCACATCCCCTCCACATTGATCATTTTCCTTTTCTGTCATATTAGCCAATCTGATAAGTGGGAAGTAGTACTTTTGTTGTTTTAATTTGTCATTCTGTAATTAATAGTGATTTAGAGAATTTTTATATGACTATAGATAGTTTTAATTTCTTCATTTGAAGATTGCCTATTCATATCCTTTGATCATTTATCAATTGGAGAATTACTGGTATTCTTATAAATTTGATTCAGTATATTTTAGAAATGAAGCCTTTATAAATATTGGCTATAAGAATTATTTCCCAGCTTTCTACATTTCTTCTAATCTTGGTTGTATTGGTTTTGTTTATGTAAAGTCTTTTTAATTTAATGTAATCAAAATTATAATTTTATAATGCTCTCTATCTCTTCTTTGGTCATAAATCCCTCCCCTCTCCATATATTTGGCAGATAAACTAATCCTTATTCTCCTAATTTTGACCTTATCTTGGTTAAAAGATGTGAGATGTTGGCCTATACCTAGTTTGTGCCATACTATTTTCAATTTTTGTAGAAGTTTTTGTCAAATAGGGAGTTCTTATCCCAGGAGCTGGAGTCTTTGGATTTATCAAATAGTAGATTACTATAGTTATTTACTACAGTTTCTTTTATCCCTAATCTATTCTTCTATATTTCATAGTTTTGATGATTGCTGCCTTATAATATAATTTTAGATCTGGTGTAAATAAACCACCTTCCTTTGCATTTTTTTATTAATTCTCTTAATATTCTTGAACATTGTTCTTCCAGATGAATTTTGATGAATTTTATTACTTTTTTTCTAGCTCTATAAAATAATTTTTGGTAGTTTTATTGGTATGACACCGAATAAGTAGATTCATTTAGATAAAATTGTTATTTTTATTATATTAGCTCAGTCTATCCATAAGGAATTGAAATTTTCCAGTTGTTTAGATCTGATTTTATTTGTGTAAAAAGTGTTTTATAATTGTTTCTCTTGGCAGGTAAACTCCCAAATATTTTATGATGTACACTTTAAATAGGATTTCTCTACCTCTTGCTGCTGCATTTTGTTGGCAATATATAGAAATATTGATAATTTATGTGGGTTTATTTTGTATCCTGAAACTTTGCTAAAGTTGTTGATTGCTTCAAGTTATATTACTCCTTTTGAAAAAAGCCAGTCTTCCTCAGCCAAATAATGTCTGTCTTCTCTCCACAAAATCTTTATTCTGTCCATGATGCATAGTCATCCTACTCGTAATATGATCTTTTTCTTGCCTGAAATATCTGGGAGGAAAAAGATTCTTTCTCTTGTCCTCAGCAAGTGTCACCAGCCTCACTCATTCTGAGTTTAAATTCACCTAATACAATTTAACAAGACTGAGTGACTCTTTGGTATTCCACTTCTGTTCCCTCCCCTTGCTTCCTATATATTAACTTAAGTTAATGAGTTTCTTGTGCAGTCACATCAATCTCCCTTAGACAGCTCCTCCCTTTATTCCTCATGAGAATTATTATTGTTTATCTCTTCGGGATTTCATTCTTGAGAGTTTCTGAATGTGTTAGGGTAGCTTCCTCCTGTAGAATTTTAGCCCATGGGATTCTCCCTCTTTTTAAACCCCCAAGATCTCCTTTCCTAAACCCTAATGCCCAGATTTCTTCTTCATGTTTATTACAAACTCTTCATGTCTCCATATATTTTAAAGTCAAGAGTCTCAATTTTAAGTTGTGGTCTAGAAAACTAAATTCTTTATTCACATAAATTTTAATGAATTGCTCACTTCAGAAATCTGTTTTTCCCCCTTTAGTAGCCCTTACTTCATTTGCTAGAAGTGATATTTCAAAACTTTCAGTTTTATCCAGGACACTATAATTCCTAATTATTCTATATCTTGTCTGGGTTTCTTATCTTAGTATTTCTCCTTCTCACATGAATCAACAGAGATAGGTACAAATTGTCATATTTGATAAATCTCAGGGGGCTCTTTGTCATGTCCTTGGATATGTGCCCAAGTAGGACAAGGTTTCTTTAGGTTTTGTCTGGTGGATAAATGCCTGCTTTTGGATGACTGGGCATTACTTCATCTCCTCTTTTTACTAAAGAATCTCCCTCTTGGGAGGTTCCACCTGTGGGTTGATCTCATTATGGGGCACAAGAAAGTATTATCTCCTTAAAGTGTTCAGCTCCCCATATTTGAGAATTCCATCATTTATATTACTTGAGATAGGTAGATTAGATGGGGGAGTGGGGATAGTGTTTACAACTTCAAGTCAAAAAGATCCAAGATTAAATCCTGCTTTAGAGGCTAACATGTGACCCTTCTTTACCTCTCTCAGCCTCAGTTTCCTCATCTATAAAATGAGAATAATAATAGCATTTTTTTGCAAGGCAATGGGGTTAAGTGGCTCACCCAAGGCCACACAGCTAGTTAATTATTAAGTGTCTGAGGTCACATTTGAACTTAGGTCCTTCTGACTCCAGGGCTGGTGCTCTATCCACTGTGCCACCTAGCAGCCCCCTTAGTGGCATTTCTTAGGATTGTTGTATTAAATGAGATTCCATACACACATATTTAAGGTTTGTAAAGCATTTTCTCTCTTTTCACATATATGTATACACATACATTTCTATATATACATGTGTTTGTATATATATATAATGTATATATGTATATGTGTGTACACACACACACACACACACACACACACACACACACACTTTTTTTTCCCTTCCTTTTCTTTTTTTCACATTTCAACCTTAACCAGGGGAAGGCAATCAAAATAAGGAGAGAGCTGGAGAGGAATGGTTGAAGGAACTATATTGATCTTGGAGTAGAAAAATTTTAGGGGAATAAGAATGTTGCCTCCAAGTTTTGAGAAGAGAACTAGACTTATCCTCTTTTTTACTTATTGATATTTTATTTTATTTTTCCAATTGCATGTTAAGAAAGTTTTCAGCATTCATCCATGTACATATTTATGTTACACAATTTTCTTTCACCCTCCTTTCCCAACCCCCTTTCTTCAGTGGCAAACGTAGACTTCTACTCTTTAGCCCAGAAAGCAGAACTAGGAGCAGTAGGGAGGTGGGGGGAGGTGATAATTCTGAGGCATTATAGTACTAGGTCCAGAAAGGACCTCTAAAAAGGACCAACTCTCTTATTTTCCAGTTAAGGAAACTAAGACCAAGGGAGATTAAGTTGCCCAAGATCACAGAAGTAGTAAGGATCAGAAGGGGAAATGGAATTCAATAATAAAATTTAACAATTTGAACTACCTAAAAGAAGGCTGGGTAGCTTTCCCTATCACTATAATTCTTTAAGTAGAAATTGGATGCATCTACCTTCTAGGGTTGTTGTGAAGTTCAAATGTGATAATAATTGTAAAAATGCATACCTTACACGAAGTAGACCCTCAATAAATGCTTGTTTCCTTCCTTCCTTCCTTCCTTCCTTCCTTCCTTCCTTCCTTCCTTCCTTCCTTCCTTCCTTCCTTCCTTCCTTCCTTCCTTCTTTTCTCACAGACCAGAATTGAAGGAGGAGACCTTGACCCAAAGTGATTCAGGAAAGTCAGATTGAGGGTGATTAGGTGGTACAGTGGATAAAGCACCGGCCCCAGAGTCAGGAGTACCTGGGTTCAAATACGGTCTCAGACATTTAATAATTACCTAGCTGTGTGGCCTTGGGCAAGCCACTTAACCCTGTTTACCTTGCAAAAAAAAAAAAGAAAGAAAAGAAAAGTCAGATTGAGAAATCAAGAGAGACAGCAGAACCAGGTTTCTGGAAAGTCTGTGAATATTAGAATATAAACACCTTTCACTGAAGGTCTTCAAAGGAAGACTGGATTTCATTGTGCAAGGATATATAGTCATAGATTTCTGAAGAGCTAGTAGTCCATGTGCTACACTCACTAAGGACTAGTTCCCAGTATAGGAATTTTGGATTAGAAAGGGTGAGTTCCTCCCGGGCATGGTCTCTGGTGCATAGCATCCCCAGCAGGGAGGCTGACAAGAAGCTGATTAGGTTGGTTTAGATAAAAATCTTCTTAGGAATATTAACTTCTTCAAAGAGGAATGGGCTGCCTTAGGAGGAATATTTTCCCCTAACTGAAAGTCTTCAAGAAATCAATTCACTGTAATGGGAATGCATCTCTGGCCATAGAGATGACTTCTGACCATGGATCTGGCTCAGCTGAACTCCTAAAATTGGTGATGCTCCCCCCCCCCCATAGTAAACAAACTATCCCCAAGACACAACTGTTGTTATTAAATGCTTTGGAAGTTGAGTGTGTGTGTGTGTGTGTATATATATATATGTGTGTGTGTGTGTGTGTGTGTGTGTGTGTGTGTGTGTACACACATATACATATATACAAACACATGTGTGTATATAGAAATGTGTGTGTATATACACGCCTCATCCTGGGCAATGGCAGAATCAAACACAGACTCTGAGAAGCTAACTAGAAGACCCACCCATTGCTGAGTTTATACACTACCCCACCCTCTGTACTTGAGCAGAAATATCCCTAAAGCAGAGAAGGGTAGTATTTTTAGATAACCACATCTCTTTGGAAATGTCCCTTAAAGACATCCAACTCCCTTTGGTCTAATTCTATGTGAATTTACCAAGCAATCTGCTGATCTCTAATTGAGTCTCATGAGTGGACTTAACCACAAGAACAAGGGTTCAGTCTGGGCTCTCCATAGAGAACTTAGTCCATGGAGATGTGGAAATAATACTGATGGAAGGGAAGAGATCTAAATTCTTATCTGTCTGAACTCTGCCCAAAGGTAGCCATGTGACCTTAGAAAAATCATTTCACTTTTGTGGACCCCAATTTCCTTCTCCCTAAAAAGAGGACAAAGACTTTAAAATGCCTTGATGCTCTGTCATACTTAGGTCTCTTTGAAAACTAATCTTCTAATGAAATCATAATATTTTTGAGTTAAAGGGGCCTTGGAAATCTTGTATAGTCTTTTCCCTTTACATATTAGGAAACTGAGGCTAAGTCATTTCTGCCCCAAACATCCTTGGGTCTCCTCATCCTAGTGCAAAATTTCACCCTTAAAAGTCACATTCAGGTCAATAAAATTGGACCTAATAGAATCACAGAATCTGATTCTTAAGAGCTGAGAGAGAACTCAGAGGGCACTAGTCCAACATATCCTTTTAAAAACGTTTATTATTTTTTTGCATTCTCTTAAAACATTTTGAATTCCAAGCTCTCTCCCTCCTTCTCCTGTCCTCCCCATTGAGAAACCAAGCACTGTGATATCTATATACAGATGAAATCATGCAAAACATTTTCATAATCTCCATGTTGCAAAAAAAGAAGCATAAAATAGTGGGGGGAAAGCTATGCCTCAATCTGTACTCAGAATTCAACAGTTCTCTCTCTGGAGGTGGATAGCATTTTTCAAATTGGGTCCTTTGGAATTGTCTTAAATCATTCTTGATCAGAATAGCTAAGTCTTTCACATTTGATCATCATTATAACATTGCTGCTATGATGTATAGTCTTCTGGTTGTGCTCACTTTACTTTGCTTCAATTCCTATAGTTTTCAAGAGTTTTTGTAAAACCATCTTGCTCATCATTTCTTAGAGATTAGTAGTATTTTATTATAGTTCTATGCCACAGTTTACTTATTCATTCCTCAATTTTGTGTCATCACAAAAAGAACTATTATAAATATTTTTCTTTGATCTCTTTGGGATATAGAACTACTAGTAGTATATGCCCTTGAACATAGCTCCAAATAGTTCTCCAGAATGGTTGGATCAGTTCACAACTCCACCAACAGTATATTAGTATTCCTATTTTTTCACATCTCTTCCAGCATTTGTAATTTTCTTTTTCTATCACATCAATGTTTTATGAATATTATATGGCAACTGGGTGGACAGGGGACTTGGAATAGGTAAAACATTAAGATGCTATGACAGTAGTACAAACAAGAACTTATGAAGGTCTGAAGTAATAATGTGGTAGACTTTGTGAGTGGAAAAAAGGGGAATGGAAGTCAACAATGTGGAAGTAAAGACAAGATATGGAATAATTCAAAGTTTCATACCTGAGTGACTGAAAGATAATGATGTCCTCAACAGATATAGGAAAATTCAGAAGATGTGTATGAAAGGGAGAAAGATAATGAATTCCATTTTAGACATGTTCAGTTTGAGGTGCTTGCTTCCAGTTGAAAATATCTGATAAACCATTACCATGACTCAGGAGAAAGTCTACAGTTGTAGATTTGGAAGCTGCTATAAAGGAATTATAACTGAACCCATGTGAGCTAATTAAGGCACCAAGAGAGTCAAGAAATTGAAGGGGGCAGAACAGACCCTTGGGGTGTATAGACAGTTAAAGATCAGGATATAAAGGATGACACTAGAAAGGAGGCTGACAAGGAGCTATAAGGCAATTGGGAAAAGCACTAAGAAAGAGTAATGTCATGAAAACTCAACAAGAACTTAACATGCAGGAGGATAACATGAGATAATATGGATAAAGGATTAGATGTTAGAGTATGCCTCTCTGCAGCATTTGGTAATATTTTTACAATTATTAATCAAATCTTACAAAAAATAAATGTTGAAAACTATCTTTACATGCAATTGAAAAAATAAAGATGGGGCAGCTAGGTGGCGTAGTGCATAAAGCACCGGTCCTGGAGTCAGGAGTACCCGGGTTCAAATCCCCTCTCAGACACTTAATAATTACCTAGCTGTGTGGCCTTGGGCAAGCCACTTAACCCCGTTTGCCTTGCGAAAAGAAAAGAAAAAAATAAAAAAAAATAAAGAAAAATATAACTATGTTCTTAAACTCCTTTCAGTTCTAAGATTTCTTATTCTATATTCTAAGAGTTATTTACTACTGATGCTCAGTCTATATTCCTTCTATTAGAGCTCTAATATTTTGACATTTTATGTCCTAAGATTTCATCCCTCTCTGACATTCTATTCTTAAGAGTTCATCCTGCTCTGACATTCTGTCTTCTAGGTCCCTCCCAGCTCTAACATTCATTGCTCTAAGATCCCTTCCAGATCTAACATTCTGGGTTCTAAGGTCCCTTACAGCTCCAACATCCTTTCCTCTAAGACCCATTTAAGCTCTGATATTCTGGGTTCTAATTTCACTCCTAGATCTGTTATTCTCTATTATAAGGACTCTTTCAGCTCTGCCATTTTATGTCCTAAGGTTTCACCTATCTCTGACATTCTGTTCTCAGAACTTTCCCTATTCTGACACTATATTTTAAAGTCTTTGCCAGCTTTGACATTGTGTGATTTTATTACTGTGTGACTTGATCTTGGAGGTGGTGGGAAACATTTGGTTTTTCCAGTTGAAGAGGGATACGGCCAAGACTTTTCTTTGACTGTTCACCTTTAAGCGTGTTCTCATTTGGGGTTCCTCTACTGGGAGTTAGCTACCCTACTCTATCAAACTAGTTTTAACTTCCTCATTCTTGTTTCATCTGCTGACCTAGACTTGGTAAATTGGTCCCAAGGAGAGAGGGAGTAGATCTTGTTAAAGAGTTCTAATTAACCCACCAGGAGTGAAATAACCAATTTTTCTCCCTCGTGTCCCAATTCCCCCTACCAGCTTTGATTTGTTTCTTGAAGATTACATGAGTCTTTGGTGACACAGAGGATGAAACCCTAAAGGACTTTTAAAGGACTGAGGTTGTTAATGAGGTTTGGAAGCCCAGAGGAGGAGGGGGTCAGTAGAGATGGTGTCCTTGTAAGAATGAGGAAAGGAACTAGCAGACTTTCATGCACATATCTTCCATCATTAGAGATGAAATGAACATTGATACCATTTAGTCCCACCCCTCTCATTTTATTTCTTTTTAAGACTGGTTCTCCCTATCTCAATCTGCCTGCCTCTCAAACCCCACCGCAGGGGCTAGTTATGGCCCAATTTCCACTATTGATGGGTTCAGGAGTTGTTTCAGATCTGGCCCCCTTAGGAATGTCCCTCCCTCTCCTAAAAGTTTGACATGTTGATATCATCATCTTAACTTGTTGCAGCTCAGAGCTCCACAATCTTAGCTCTGTATTTTGCCATTGTTAGCTGACTTGGTATTGGGGGTTACAGATGTGCACCCCCTACAAATGGCCCCAAGTTCTTCTTTTTAATAGAGAAGCAGTGGTCTAGTGAAGAGAATCCCGTAGTCAAAACAAACTGTTTTCTTTTTTCTTTCTTTTTGAAGCAGTCAGGGTTAAGGTCAGGGTCACACAGCTAATAAGTATTTAAGGCAAGATTTGAATTCAGGTCTGCTGTCCCCAGAGCTGGTGCTCTATCCACCTAGCTGCTTTGGACAAGCTGGTCAATAATCCTCCTGATAACTTTACTAGCAATGTGACCATGGCCAAGCCCCTTGTACCTTCAGAGTCTCAGTTGTCTCATTTGTAAAATGGGAAAAAAAATAGGAATAATTACTTCCTAAGGCAGTTTTATTCAAATGAGATGATGTAAGAAAAACACTTTGCAAATTTTAAACTCAATTATTACAGAGGAGGAAACAGGTTATTTGTCCAAGGTAGCAGAGCTAGCAAATACTGGGACTAGCATTAGAGTTTGGATGTCCTAAAACATAGAATATCAGTGCTGGGATAGACCTTAAAGATCTGCTCTGACCCTCTCATTTTAGAAGAGAAGAGGAAATGATTTGGATAATGGATCCGGGGAGCTGTATATATAGGATTGATTGAGTTAAAATGCCTGGATATTTAGGAATATCAGAATCATTAACTACATTTTTAAAAAAGTTTTCTAAATCCTCCTACCATCAACTATGTATAATAGTGGAAAGAACCTTGACTTTGGAGACAAGCCACCTATTTTTGATTATTTTTGTTTGTTTCTGTAGTAGTAGAAAGCACCAACAAGAAGACAAGATAGAGATAAAACTATTTGTTAAAGCAAAGGCCTCAAATTCTGGGCAACCTATTGCCTTGTTGATTTCTTAGACCCTGAGCCTTCCCTAAGTCTGTAAGGTAGCAAATTCATCAAGAAATCTTGTGCAGTTCCCTATATGTTTCTATACTCATGGAGTATCAGCAGGGTAACTTGGTTAAATTGTGCTAAATCTGTCTAAAGAAGACATTTTAAATTTACCATTTATTAAATTTTTATTATATGCAAGACTACAGAATCACAAGTAAAATGTGATAGCAAAGTGTTTTCAATGTATTTCAGTTGCTGCTTAACTAATTACATTAATTTGGAAAATTGCTTTCACCTTTCTGGGTCTCAGTGACCTCAGCTGTAAAATGAACTTGTACTCATCCTTTTTACAGGCTTATTGTGAGGAAATCACTTGGTAAGCCTTAAAACAGTCCAGAAATACAGTGGTGGAGTTCACCTCTAAATATTCTAGACGACCCTTTAAAATTAGAAATTGCAGAGATATTGCTGATTTTCCCTCACTGCAAATTCCATATACCATTGAAATCTCAAGTCTGAGGCCCAAAATATTACTATTTCTGTTATATAAGACATGAATGATTCTCCCAATTTTAAAACTAGTAAAACTAAGTTCTCCCTAGGCAGGTGATGATGTGATCATTGTTGCCATCATCAACATCATTCCTCACCTATGTTGCTTTTCCAGTAACAAAGTAATTTCTTCTCCACCATATTATTTTATTCTCACACCAGTTTCATTCTATAAATGAGAAAACTAATATTAGGAGAAAGGTGGTTTGTCCAATTTAATAATACTGGTATTTATCAGATCTGGGATTTGTTGTTCATTTGTTTCAGTCATTTCCAACTCTTTGGGACCCCATTTGGGATTTTCTTGGCAAAGATCCTGGAGTGGTTTGCCTTCTCCTTCTCCAGCTCACTTTACAGATAAGAAAATTGAAGCCAACACAGTGAAGTGACTTGCCCAGGGTCACGCAGCTAGTGAATGCCTGAGACCAGGTTTTACCTAGGATAATCCTACACCAATACCTCCTTCACATCTGATTCCTATGAGGAAGGTAGTACAAATATGATCATCCCCATTTTACAAACAAGGAAATTGAGACTCTAGGATATCAGAGTAGGAAGATTACTCAGAGGGTATCTAGCCTACTGGGTACTTAAGCAGGAATCTCTTCTAAACATCTGGGCCAAAGAATCATCCAGATTCTTTTTGAGGGGCCTCCAATGGCATCAAGCTGACAATTTCACAAGGTGACTCTACATGTGACAAGCTTTAATAGTTGGAAAGGTAAAATGTTCACTATGGGGGCCTCCATAAGCTTCACCACTATACTTTGGTCTACCTTCTGAGGCCAAATAGAACTAGTATAATTTGTTTTTCAAATGCAAGTGCTTCAAATATTTGAAAACAACTCTCCTATTCCCCTTAAGTCTTCTCTTTTCTAAAATGTTTCTAGTTCCTTCAACTAGTTAAATTGTGCTATGACATGATTCTATGACATGTTCTCCAATTCCCTTAACCATCTTCCCAGGACTTTTAGTTTCTTGTTTATGTAAAACAGTAGGGATCAAAGCAAGCAACTCAAACCATTCCCTGATCCTTCATCACTCATTTCAAAGCACATGCTTTTAAAACTGACAAAATCTGATCATTTTCCTATACATGGAGAATAATAGTGCCAGGAATAGAGTCCTGCACCTGAAGTCCAGAAGACTCATCTTCCTGGGTTCAAATCCAGCCTCAGACACTTATTAATTGTATGATTCTAAGCAAGTCTCTTCACCCATCAGCCTCAGTCTGAAGTCAGGACTGATCACTGCACTCACTGATCAGAATTTTGAAGGCTATCTGCTATTATTAACATAGAATGCCAGAATTAAAAAACAATCAGAATAGAAGATGGGATAGAAAGGATATTGATGATCATCTATTCAAACTCCTCATTTTACAGATATGGAAATGAAGACCCAGAGAGGTGAAAATATTTGCATAAAGCACCCCAAGCCTTAGACAAAGCTAGAACCCACATCTCCCATGTGAATCCAGAATTCTTTTCACTGTATTTTTTCTTCCATTTTTCAAAGGATCTGTACTTGCAGCCCTTTGCCTGATCATCCCTATGATGTAACTTTGTTAAGTACTTCTATTTTCATTTTACAGGGGTACAACAAAAGCAACAAGAATTTGTTAAGTTCTTTTTTCTGTGGCAACATGTACCAAGGATATAAAAACAAGAAAGTCAGTTCCTGCCTTCAAGGAACTTACATTTTAAAGGGATAAATTGATACATAAAAAGGAGAAAAAATAGGGAGGGATGAAGATTATCTGTGTTGGGTCATAGTGTTAAAGTCTAGAAAGTCAGAAGAACAGTGGGAAGGTATCACCTGCGACAACTCAGGTGTGTGTCTGCACATTTACTTGAGAGCCAGGTTGAAGAGGTATCCCACAAACACTTAGATGTCATGAAAGTACCAACACTTAAGGTTGTGAAAACAATCTCTCTTGATTTTATTATTGAATATCCAGACTTTTATAACAAAACTTATCTTGAACATGACAAGTCATATGGAACCTAGCTGCATAGCTTCCCTGATTAAATCTATGATATTTATCCTTCCAAGTCTGTAAACTTCCTTATCAGAAAGCTTCCCACATACCTCTAGCTCTGTAGATGTTTAGGTCAGGGTTCATTGGTGAGCTAACCAAATGAGCAAGAATATATACGTATCCTTGGTTACTTTAGTTCTAGGGACATCTGTATCCTCACTCCTACTGAAGCTGACCCTCAACAGGAAGGGACTGAAGTTTGACTGTCACAGAGCTGCTATGAATATTTTTGTACAAGTGATGTTTTTACAGGGGTGATATTCTACTATAGTCATTAGTTTGTCTATTTTGATACAATTGACTCCCCTTTTCATTTCCTATCCAACTGTCTGACCCCATTCTCTTTCTCCATTTCTAACTCTTTATCCTCTTTTTTCCCCCCCTGAAAACTCCCACATCGCTTTTTTGTTAAAAATTATTATTATTATTATTAAGTGATGATGGCTGCCATTTATATACAACTTTAAGTTCTGAGTTCGTATGACCTTCACAACAATTTTGAGAGATATGCATGAGAAGTATGACATCTTCTATTTTAATGTCTTTGCATGATATGCCTAGAGTTCACTTCCTCCTCGTTTAAACCTCTTAGAATCTACAGCTTCCTTCAGATACGTTTCTTTATTTTCCCACTCATTAATTCTTTTTCTCATCAAATTGACTTTCATTTATTTAAATGTAAAGTTTGCAGAGTTAAGTCCATCAACAAGCACTGTGGGGTTTTTTTTCTGTCAAATGATATTTATTTTGTTACCAAAATTCTTTAATGTATTATTTTTTAAATTTTATTTATTTATTTACACATTACTAATATAGTCTTGTTGTAAGAGTAACATAATTCCCCCCCCAAGAAAAACTCATGAAAAAAAGTGAGAGAAAAAGAAAAAAATTATATTTCAGTCTGTGTTCAGATACCATCAATTCTGTCTCTGGGATGGACTTATCATAAGTCCATCAGAGAAGTTGCTTCAATATTTTTCCCACAGTTGTTATTGCTAACTGTATTTCTCTCCATCCATTTCTCCCCACTCCTATTTATTCTATTCCCTCTCTCCTTTCATTTTGTCCCTCCTTAAAAGTATATTGTGGGGCAGCTGAGTGGCTCTGCAGACAGGGCACTGGTGTTGAAGTTGGGAGGACCCAAGCCTAAATCCCGCTCCAGACACCTAACAACCACCCAGCTGCATGGCCCCCAGCAGGTCACCCAACTCTACTACCTTATAAAAACCAAAAAATGGTGTTGTATCTGACTGCCCTCTCCCATTATCTTCCCTCTTCTCAACTATTTACATCCCCCTCCACTTCTCTGCCCCTTTCATCTCCTTCCTCTCCTTTTTCCTCTAGGGTAAAATAGATTTCTTAAATCTTTATGTTGTTTCCTCTCTGAACCATTTCCAATAAGAATGAAGCTTCACTCATTTCCCCTTCACCTTTCCCCCTACCTCTCCATTGCAAAAGCACTTTCTTGATTCTTTTATGTAAAATATCTTAACCCATTCTACCTCTCCTTTCCCTTTCTCCCAGTACATTACTTTTTCACCCATTGACTTCATCTTTATAATATATTATACCTTCATATTTAGCTCTCTCCTGGGCCTTGTCTGTATATGCTCCTTCTAACTGCTTTATTAATTGAGATGGTTCATTTGAGTTATCATCAGTATCATCTTCCCATGCAAGAATACAAGCAGTTCAACATCATTACATCCCTCATAATTTGCCCTTCCTGTTCACCCTCTCTATGCTTCACCTCCTGGACTTGGAGATCAAACTTTCAGCTCTGGTTGTTTCAACAGGAAAATTTGAAATTCCCCTATTTTATTGAATGTTCGTCTTTTCCCCTGGAAGAGGATGTTCAGGTCTCCTGGGCAGTTGATTCTTGGTTGTAATACAAGCTCTTTTGCTTTCCGGAATATCATATTCCAAGCCCTACGAACCCTTACAGACTCTGCTAAATCCTAGGTAATCCTGACTGTAGCATCATGATATTTGATTTGTTTCTTTCTGACTGCTTGTAATATTGTCTCTTTGACTTGAGAGTTCTGGAATTTGGCTATAATAGTTCTGGGAGTTATTTTTTAGAATCTTTTTCAGGAGATGATCAGTGGATTCCCTCAATTTCTATTCTATCCTCTGCTTCTAGGAAATCAGGGCAATTTACCTGTAGAAATTCTTTAAAAAAATGAAGTCAAGGCTTTTTTTCCTGGTCATGACTTGCAAATAGCCAAATCATTTGTAAATTGTCTCTCTTGGATCTAGTTTCCAGGTCAGTTGTTTTCCCAGTGATATATTTCACATTTTCTTCTAGTTTTTCATTGTTTTGATTTTGTTTTATTGTTTCTTGATTCTCACAAAGTCATCAGCTTCCTTTAACTCCATTCTACATTTGAAGGAGTTGTTTTCTTCAGAGAGACTTCTTATCTCCTTTTCTATCTGGTCAAGGCATTGACTTTTTTTCTTTTTCTTTTGCAAGGCAATGGGGTTATGTGACTAGTCCAAGGTCACACAGCTAGGTAATCATTAAGTGTCTAAAGTCAGATTTGAACTCAGGTTCTCTTGACTCCAGGGACAGTGCTCTATCTACTGCACCACCTAACTGCCCCCAAAGCATTGACTTTTTAAGGCATTTTTCTCCTCAATAACCTTTGGACTGCTTTTTCCTTTTGACCTAAACTGGTTTTTAATATGCTATTTTCCTTGGTATTTTTTTTTGTGTCTCTTTGACCAAGCTGCTGACTTGGTTTTCATAATTATCTTGCATCACTTTCATTTCTCTTCCCAATTTTTCCTCTACCTTTCCTACTTGATTTTCAAAATCTTTTTTGAGCTCTTTCATAGCCTGAGACCAATTCCTATTTTTCTTGGAGGTTTGATACAGAAGTTTTGACTTTGTCATCTTCTGAGTGTGTGCTTTGATCCTTCTTGGGAATAAAGTAATTATCTATGGTCGGGTTCTTTTTTTTTTTCCTGTTTACTCATTTCCCCAGCCTGTGCCCTAGTTTTGAGGTGCTTCCCAAGCTTTTGAGTGCCATTAGGATACCCCCTTCAAGGACCTCAGTTCCTTTAATGTTTTATGAGATTCTCTGACTGCTCTCCTGACCTGGGCTCTGAAGTGTGGATGACCATAAGCACTCCCCTCTGCCCTGGAGTTTGAGGAGGGACCCTGTTCTGCTATGGCAATAGGAGGCCCCAGACTGCAACCAGGGTCTGAATATGGACAAAGTACAAGAGTCCTGTCCTAGGGATAGCAGAGAGACCTCAACAGTCTCCCACCACCCCTTTACCTTCCATGAACTGAGTGTTCTGGAAGCAGCTGCTGGGCAGCTCCATGCTGGGCGGCTTTGCAGGCCAGCTTCCATTTTCTGGGGTTGGGTCTTCATTGATCAGGGCTCCACACTCATTCTGGCAGAGATTTTCCACTGATCTTCCAAGTTGTGCTTGATGATCCCTCAGTTGGGAGGTCTGGAAACCACTTCTTCGGCCATGAACCCGGTCACCCCCAGGGACCCAGGGACCTTGCAGACTGTTCCTGGAAGGCTCCTGGAAGGCCCTGGCTGTACTACTGCCCCTTCCAACCCTGGTGGAACAGAGCCTTCCCATGGATCTTCCAAGTTATCAATGACTGAAAAATTGTTTCACTGGGTCTTTCTGTGGATTTTGCCTCTATAAAATTTGATTAGAGTCATAATTTTAAAGTTTTTGGAGAATTTTGGAAGAGAGCTTCTGGGAATTCCTGTCTTCATGCTGTCATCTTGACTCTGCCCCCCAGCAAGCATTATTGAACATACTTTGAAGAATATACACTGTGCTAGATACTTTGCTAAGCTATGGGAATATACATACAAGCAGTAAGAAAGAGAATTCTTGCTCCCAAGGAATTTGCATTCTAAATGGAAGAAGACTGCACATAAAAGGAAGCTGAAAATGGGGTAGGAAGAGGAAGGAGCATGCTAGTGTCTTATTGCAGCTGACAAGAAATGAATAGCCCAAATGACTATCCTTCTTAAATAAAGGTTCTGGAGGGAGTCATCCAATCAGAGGGAAGGGCCACAGGAGCTGAGAGTACTGAGATATGAATTCCAGGTTTGAAGTTACCTTCCCAGATGAAGGACTTCTAGGGTATAATGGAGGAGTCTGCATTGTACTCTGGTGAGTTATGAATATTTCATAGTCTGATGAGATATAAATGTTTAGATCTAGAATGAATTTTTAAAAAATATATTTAGTCTTAAAACTACTTATCTGAGTATATGTTTTGTTATACATATAGAATGTAAACTCTCCTGAAGGCAGGATTTTTTCTTCTATCATCTGCCTCACACATAATAAACAATGAATGTTATTGAGTTAAACTAAACTAAACGAAATTAGAGAATAGTGTCAGTACCATGTCTTATCCAAAACTTTCCTAATAACATACCAGAACCAGTGGTCTCAAAGGTTCATAGACTCATAGAATGTTAAAGTTAGCAGAAACTAAAAAGATGATCAAGTTCAGAGGGCTATATCAACACCACAATTGTTCAATAGTTCATGGCTTGAAGAAGTATATCAATGGCACTGCAAGAAGTCTCCTCCATTAGCTGAGTTGTATGAGATGTTCAGGGAGGACTAGCAACTTTGGTGTCAGGGCTTGTTAAGCTCTTTTCAGGGCTACTCATTCACCTTTGATATCCACCTTTCACAATTCTGATGACTCCAAGGAGCCATACCCCAGTAAACCATGTTGGTTGGAGAACTAAACCAATGATGAACTGATGAATTAGTAGGACCTCTGATGGGTTAGGAAGCATGTGGAAACTTTCTCTGGCAAAATGGTCATATGAAAACAACTTGTTCTAATGGCTAAGAAGATGGCTGATGCAAGTGCTATGGAACACTTAGAGCTTGGTCAGACATCAAAGATGCCAAGATCATCCACTGAATTTTGAATCATTGCCAATTGTCCTGACTTTTGTCTTTCTACTTGATTTTGATGACTTTGAAAGATAGAGTGAGGTTGGGCAATTCTGTCTCAGTTAAATAAAATTCACATGTAGATCAAGACATTATCCTGTAGTAGCATTAATCCTCTTAAAAATAGGACTTAAAAATAAAGACAACTTCATAAATCTATCATTACTATAGGATCAAAATATATATATATGTATATATATACATATATATATATATATATATATATATATATATATATAATAGACTCTCAGATTCTTGGTATGAGAAAAAGATCTGTGAATTCTTGTACCCATACTTATGATTTGTATAAGAAAATGGATGAATGATCTGTGATTTCTTCAGCATGGGGAATTCTTTTTCAGGTATAAATTGGATTAGAGATCTTGGAAGTCTCTTCTAAGCTTAAAATTCTGTGAGTTTGTTATTCCTTATACAATAACTCCATTGATGAATGTAGATCACAGCCCGTATCTTTAATGAACACAGTTGCAAAAATTCGCAATAAAAATGAGCAATTAAGCTACATATTAGAATATTTCAGTGATGTACTATGACGATGTTGGATTTATACCAGGAATGTACAGTTAGTTGAATATGAGAAAAAACTCTAAAGATAATGAATCATGTTAATAATGTAAATTAGTACAAAAACAGTATTATATCAATTGATGCTGTTAAAACGTTTGACAAAAATCCAATGCCTGTTTTTGTTTTTAAAAATACTGGAAAGCACAGGAATAAATGAACCTCTCCTAATTATAATAAATAATATCTATCAAAAACAAACATATAGTAGAGAAAACCTAGAAGCCTTTCTAATAAAATCAAGGATAAAGCAAAGATATCCAATTATTAATAGTATTGTTTAATATAGTCCTAGTAATCCTGGCTGTAGCAATAATATAAGAAAGTAAAATCAATTGAATACGATATAGATTAAAGAAGAAATACAATTATCTCTTGAAGATGATATTGTGATTTATTTAGGAAATATTAATCATAAAATTACTTGAAACAGTAAGTTCAACAAAAGTGAAGAATATTAAATAAATTAGAAGATATATCAGAGCATTTTCTGAGGCAAAGAAACAATAAGTAACTTTCTTTGGAATAGAGAGATAATAAGCCTAAGAGACAAAATTGGAACCATCTTCCTATTTTTTGAGTAAACCATTTCACAAATATTTATTAAGCATTTACTATGTCCTAGAATGCTAGAAACCATAGAGAAAAAAATGAAATAATCCTTTCCCTTAAAAAGATTAGAGTTTATTGGGAATTAAGAAAATCTTCACATAGGAGTTGTCAGAATAGAATTTTAAAGGATAAGAGATTCTGAAAGAAAGTGGTGAAGTAGTAGTACATTGTAAATATGGTAGACAGTGCAAAGGCACAGATTTAGGTGATCGAGTGTCAAAAGTTAAAAACAGAAAAATGGCTAATTTTGCTGGATTTTAGAATGCATAAAGGGAGTGATATATTGTAAGATTAGAAATATAGGGTTGGTCCCAGATTGCAAAGACTTTCAGATCTAAACAAAGGAGCTTATATCTGATAATTGGAGTCTTTTGTGAATGAAAAGAAAATAACTTATAAATTTTTGAAGAATCAATTGGAGAAAAGAGAGGCTTAAATCAGGGAGCTGGCTGATGAGATTGGACAAATCTCGGATTTCCCCTACTTTATAGTGGGGATAACTATACTTATACAACCTTCCTAATAGCTTTGTTGAATAGAAAGTAGAATATCACCTTTAAAGAATTATGGAAATATGAGGGTTTTATTATTATTATTATTATCATCATACATTTATAAATGAAAAAAAACCTTTAAGACAATCTAGTTGCAGATGACTTCATGACCAGTGTTTTGCTCCATAGCTCAGTGACCTATTTTAGCTTTGGGACCATTTGTCTGCCAACAGCATTAAGCTAGCAGAGTAGACAGTAGGTTGAAACATTGCTTTGAGAGTGAAATCAGCACTATGGATAGCAGTCTATTCCAGAATTCAGTTGTCTGCCCAAGGTTCCCCACTACTGGAAGATTAAGTTCAATTGTGAACCAATAGATTTGTCAGCACTGTAGCTAGTAACTTCTTGCATATATATGAGAACTTTGTTTCCAAATTCTGTGACACCATATTTGAAGGTCATATTGTCACTAGTCATCATGCCTTGGAGGTATTTTGTGTATTGATTTTCAAGAATACATGATTGTGAATTACACATGAGACCCAAAGACATGTTAATCAAAATCTAGACTGGCTTTATCAGAGGTGCAACAGCTAGGGCCAAAAACAATAATCAATACTAGAAAAGTCAGGAAGGAAAAAGCCTGGACCACTACACCCAAATTGCTGCATACTTCCTAGAACCTTATCTTTCATCCATATTTCCATCATAATGGGCAACTAGGTGGCCCAGTGGATAGGACACGGGCCTTGGAGACAGGAGGACAGCTGCTCAAATTCAGCCTCAGACATTTGACTCTTAATAACTGTATGACTTTGGGCAAATCACTTAACCCTGATTACCTCGAATCCAGGGCCATCTCCAGTCATTCTGATTCATATCTGGCCACTAGTCAGATGGCTCTGGGGAAGAAAGTGAGGCTGGTGACAGCCTCCCCCTCACTCAAATCCAATTCCTGTGCTTGTCATGCTATCACTTCTTTGATGTCATGAGCTTCTTTGAAAATGAAAGACAAAAGCATTATTTCTACTATATTATTATCTTTTTCTGAATTTGGGTAGGACTCCTTTTTAAAAATAATATTTTATTTTTTCCAATTACATGTAAAAACAATTTTGGACATTTAAAAAATTTTTGAGTGCCAAACTCTTTCCCTCCTTTACCCAACCCCTTCCTGCATCAGTATAATTATAAAGGTAAATCATGAAAAACATATTTTTATATTAATCATGCTGGAAAGAAGACACAGACCAAAATAAGAACCATGAAAAATTTTTTAAAGTAAAAATGAGTATACTTTTTTCTGCATGAAGGTGGGTAAGATTTTTCATCATCAGTCCTTTGGAATTATTTTGGATCATTGTATCACTGATATTGAATTGTTCACAGTTTATCATTATAAAATATTGATGTTACTACATGCATTCTTCTTCTGATTTAGCTCACTTCCCTTTACATCAGTTCATGTAAGTCTTTCTGGGTTTTTCTGAAATCAGCATGTTCATCATTTCTTATAGCTCAATAGTATTCTATTACAATCACATGTCACAATTTGTTCAGTCATTCCCCAAGTGATGACATTCCCTCAATTTCCAATTTTTTTGCCACCACAATTAGAGCTGCTATAAATATTTTTGTACATACAGATCCTTCCATTCTTTATGATTTCTTTGGGATACCAATCTAGTAGTAGTAGTAGTAGTAGTAGTAGTAGTAGTAGTAGTAGTAGTAGTGTTTAATTAAAGGGTATGCACAGTTTTTTTAATAGCTCTTTGGGTACAGTTCCAAATTGCCCTCCAGAACGATTGGATAAGTTCATAAGTCTATCAACAGTGCATTAGTATCCCAGTTTTCCCAAATCCCTTCCAAAATTTATTGTTTTATTTTCTGTAATGTTAGCCAATTTGATTAGAGTGATGCAGTATTTCAAAGTTTTTTTAATCTGTATTTCTCTAATCAAAAGTGATTTGTATGACTATTTTTTAGTTTTTATGTGACTGTCGATAGCTTTGATTTCTTCTTCTTCTGAAAATTGTCTTCATATCCTTTGATCACTTATTAATTGGGAAATGACTTATATTGTTACAAATTTTACTCAGTATTTTATGTATTTGAAAAATGAGGCCATTAACAGAGACACTCAGTATAAAATTTTTTATGACTGGAACTCCTGATACTCATCTCTGTAATCACAATTTGACTCTCTTACTCTTTTTTTTTTAAGTTTTTTTTTTGCAAGGCAAATGGGGTTAAGTGGCTTGCCCAAGGCCACACGGCTAGGTAATTATTAAGTGTCTGAGACTGGATTTGAACCCAAGTACTCCTGACTCCAGGGCTGGTGCTTTATCCACTGCTCCACCTAGCTGCCCCCTCTCTTACTCTTAAACCCACTGATAGCACTTTGATCCCCCTCACTGGTGTAGAACTCTAGGCAAAACCTGGTATACATATTCTTTATACCAATAATTTATGTTAGTATTAGGACTAGAATTCTTCCTCTTTTTTTTTTAGTTTTTGCAAGGCAGTGGGGTTGAGTGACTTGACTAAGGTCACACAGCTAGGTTAATTATTATTAGTGTCTGAGACTGGATCTGAACTCAGGTACTCCTGACTCCAGGCCTGGAGCTCTATCCACTGCACCACCTAGCTGCCCTGACTAGTATTCTTTTACTTTTGTGGAAATCTTGTTTCCAGATTCTGAATTCTTATGATCCTGACAGATCCAGTTGAGTCATGAAGTACAGTGCCCCTTATGCTTCAAACACACACACACACACGAAAATATATATATTCATTATGTCATAACCACATATTTACCCATTTCTTCTCATATCAGGATAATCTTTTAGAAATTAAACATTGGTTAGAAAGTTGCAACAAGTTTGTTCTTGATGTATCTGTTGTCAGTTATCAGTTCTCCATATCCAGGATCCTGTGTTTCACAATTATTCAATCAATAAATATTTATTTTATTCCTACTATATGCTGTACATTGTACTAGTCACTAAGGATACAAAGACAAAGACTGAAACTATCTCTATTTGCAGTGTGTTAATGTATACAAACACACATCTACAACATAAATATATCAGTAAACACATACAAAGAAGTTAAATGCAAGATAACTTGGGAGGGATTGTCTTTGGGAGGGAAGACGATAACAATTGGGAGGTTAAGGAATCAGGAAAGGCTTTATGAAGAAATTAGTGCTTCGGTTGCATCTTCACATAAGAGACTCTACAAAGACTCTGAGAGTCTCTGAGTTATAGAGGAAGAGTTTTTCAGGAATATGGGAAGATCTGTGAAAAGACATAGAGATGGAAAATTACACTTATTCTGTATCCAGATCTCTGTGTGTCATTTCCATTGTATAGGGAAGCAAAAGAGCAGTGAGGTATGGTGCAAGGAGTCCTGGACTGATAGTCAGGAGTCCTCCATTCAAATTCCAGTTCTATGATTGACATGCTTTGAAACTCCCTTCAGAAGTCATTTTCAGGGGGCAGCTAGGTGGCTCAGTGCATAGAGCACCCACCCTGGAGTCAGGAGGACCTGAGTTCAAATCCAGCCTCAGACACTTAATAATTACCTAGCCGTGTGGTCTTGGGCAAGTCACTTAACCCCATTTGCCTTGAAAAATGTCATTTTCAGAAGTCTTCTTTTGAGACTCAGTTTCCCCATTAGTAAAAGACAGGTTTGCACTAGATGAATTCCAAGGCCCTTTTCAGTTTCAACATTTTATGTTTTGGTTCTTTTCTAGCTATATCTTTCTTTGTTCTTAAGATAATTTCTTTACTGAAATGATGACCTTGAAATCAGGAGGCATAATTTTGAATCCTGCTCCAGAAATTAATTAGCTTGTGACACTGGACAAGTCATTGAAACTATCACAACTTTACTTCCTTTATTGGTAAAATAGGAACAATGATACTTACAATATATTGTCTATGTTGTAGGATTGTTCTGAAGAAAGTATTTAAAAATTTTTAAAGCACTATTAAAATCTGAATAACTTTAATTAAGTTCCCTTCGAGCTCTAACAATCTATATTCTAAAATTCTTTCTAACTCTGACATCCTTATTCCATTTCTGACATTCTATGGTCTAAGGTTCCTTCCAGCTCTGACAATCTTGGTTCTAAGAATCTGTGAAAAGTACCATACATACATATATATATATATATATGTATGTATATATTTACATGTGTATACATATGTTCACATTTATAAATCTTTTTTGCAAAGTCCATTATTATAAGATCCTAATCTAATTGCAAGAAGGTTCTATTATCCTTCTTTTAAAAATTCAATTTTATTTTTATTTTCAGTTCCAGATTTTCTTTCTCCCTCCATCTCTAACCCATCCATTGAAAAGGCAAGAAATACAACATTCATTATAAATATGAAGTCATATAGAACATATATATTATTGATGTTCTTAAAAATATAAGAAAAAGAAAGATAAAATGTTTCAATTTGAAATCTGAATCATTTAGTTATCTTTCTGAAGGTAAATAGAATTTTTTTATCATGAGTCCTTGGAATTTTGGTGGATCATTGTTTTGATCTGTTACTAAGTCTTTAACAATTGATTTTTGTTTCAATATTGCTGTTACTATGACAAATGTTCTGGTTCTGCTGATTTCACTTTGTATCATTTCATATGAGTCTTCATAGGTTTTTCTGAAACCAGCCCCTTCATAATTTTTTATAACACAGTAGTATTCCATCATAATCATATGCTACAACTTGTTCAGCCTTTCCCTAATTGATGGTCATCCCCTCAGTTTCCAAATTTTTGCCTTTATGAAAGATTTTTTAAAATTTTTGAATATAAGACTACTGTTCCTTTTTCTTTGATTTTTTTGGCTTAATTAAATAGTATATATAATTTTCCAGGTTTTTAATAATAGTTCCAAATTGCTCTCCAGAGTGGTAGGATTAATTCACAGCTTTACCAACATTGTATTAATATGTTTCTTTTCCCCACATCCTCTCTGGTATTTATCATTTTCCTTTTCTATCATTTTAGCTAATCTGATGGGTGTTGTGATAGTTTTAAAGACTTGTCCAGTGTCACAAGCTAATTAATTTCTGGAGCAGGATATTTTAGAGTTGTTTTAATTTGCATTTCTCTAATTATTAGTCATTTTTAATTTTTATCATGTGATTACAGATAGCATTGATTTCTTCCTTTGAAAATTACTTGTTCATAGCCTTTGACGATTTATCAATTGAGGAATGACTCTTATTCTTACAAATTAGGGTCTGTTTCCTATATATTTGATAAAGAAGACCTCTGTAAGAGAAGTTTGCAATAAATTTCTGCACAGTTTACTTCTTTTCTTCTCATTTTGATTAAAGTTTCCTGTATTGTTATCTTTATGCAGAAACTTTTTAATTTTATGTAACCAAAATTTTATCCATTTTACCTCCTGAGAACCTCTATATCTCTGGTTTGGTTATAAACTCTTCTCTTATCCATAGAGTTGACAGATAATTCCAAAAAGTTCTCTTAAGTCATACTCTGATTTTAATTAATTTTCTGATATTGTTGTTTTAAATATCTAGCTTAATATAACTAGTTATTATAAGGGTATTTCACATTAGATTCCAAATTTTTTACAGTCCTGATTAATTAAATTGATTCTGTGTGACCTCAGAAGAAAAATACAGAACATGAGAAAGTATCATATGTAGATTAATTTGGGCTCAGAACTTTCCAATAGTAGATGGAGTGCTTTATGAGTTAGTGAACTCCATGTCATTGGAGTTGTTCAACCACAAGCTAAATGATCACTTGCTAGGATTTCTCTATCCTGCTTCTCTGATGCCCCTTATAACCCAGAAAACTGTGATAATCAAAGGAACATTGGGCTTAGAGTTAGAAGACCTGACTTCAGGTTCTGACACCAACATTTCCTAGCTGTATGACACTAGACACGTCCCCGAGCTTTAGCTTCCTTATCTTTGAATGAGGGTGATATGGATGATGTTATCTTTGAAATGAGGATACCTTCTTCATATGTTTGTTTTCTGAGAAAAGTCCATCAGGAACTTAAAGATACTAAAAAATGGGAGCTGATTCTTTTCTTATCCTCCTGTGGGAAAATCTAAAACTATCTATTAGACTGAATGATTGTCATTTCTGTCTAAGTGTTCCTGATGTTTGTTCAGGTTTTATTGAATAAACATTTATTTGACACCAGAATTCAAGCTTTCATCCCCAGGATATACAAAATTCAGAAGATAGCAGCAACAACAATGACATTAGTTAGCATTTATATATTTTTGCCTGGCATGGGCCCTTTCCTCTTTGAGATGAGAGTTCAGTAGGGGGAAAAGACATAAATATATATAAATATAATACACAGTATAACATAAGTACATAAGCCTGAGAGGGGAAAATTAGTACTGTTTGAAGTACTTTGCTGGTAAGGATATCAAGGAAGGCTTTCTGGAAGCAGATTTAAAAGCTGGATATGTGAGGGAAAGGGAAAGTATATAGTTAGGTCATAGGGATCATTGTAAGGAAAACCTTGGAGGCTGGGGGCCTGTGATAAATTTGAGGGACAGAGTAGACCAGTTTGGTTAGAACAAAGATTGTGCTGAATAATTATGGGGAATGAGAAAATCACTAAGAGTATTGTGAGACATGTACAAAACTATTTATTGTAGCTCTTTTTGTAGTGGCAAAGAATCGGAAATTGAGAAGATGCCCATCAATTGTGGAATGACTGAATCAATTGGGTGGAACACTATTGTTCTGTAAGAAATCATGAGGGACTGTACTTCAGAATAACCTGATAAGACTTACATGAACTGATGCTGAGTGAAATGACTAGAACCAGAAGAACATTATACACACTAGCAATAATATTGGGTGATGATTAATTATGATGGACTTTCATATCAGCAGTATAACAAACAAAGACAATTCTAAAAGACTAGTGATGAAAAATACCAACTATATACAGAGAAGGAACAATGGAGTTTAAATGCAGACCGAAGTTTTCTATCTTCAATTTTAAAAGTTGTTTTATATATTATTTTTTCTCTCTTGTTTCCATTTTTGATTTGATTCTTCTTTCACAATCTAATTAATATGGATCTATGTTTAGAGTGGTTATATATGTATAGCCTATATTAGTTTGCTTTCTGTCAGGGGAGGGGGGAGAGAAAGGAGAGAGAGAAAAAACTCAGAACCTTGCAAAAATGGTTGTAGAAAACTACTGTTGCATGTAGTTGGAAAAATAAATAATTTTTTAAAAAAGAGTATTGTGAGAGTGGGATTAAACAAACAACTATTCATTTTATTGGTTGACTATTGTAGGGTGATAAAATTCTGGATTTGGATCAGTGGATCTGAATCCTAATTTTAATTCTGCTCCTTACAATTTGTGTGACCCAAAGCTCGTTGTTTCCCTTATCTAGGAAAATGTAAAATAAAGGGGTGAGTTAAGATCTAAGGCCTCTCCAAGAAATGGAAAGAGATAACAAATGGACAGTAAAATGAATCCCTAAGCTTTTCAACTATTTGATAATATCTAGTAGAAGACCTGATAATTGCTTGGCATATACAGCTTTTTGATTTTTCCATCTTAATAGATCTGGAAATGGGTATGGGTGAAAGGCAAACATGGAATCAGGAGAAGTTAAAAATCAGCCTTAGAGACTTTCTAACTGGGTGACCCTGGTCATGTCACTTAATGTCTGTTTGCCTCAGTTTCATCATTGGTAAAATGGGTATAAAAGAGTGTCCACTTTTGCTGGGTTATTGTGAGGTACAAATGATATACTAATTGAAATGTATTTAGCATGGTACTTAACACTACTAAGTGCTATATAAATGTTATTTATTACTATTATTATTATTATAATTGTTATCATCATCAAAGAATTCAATGGTAACCTTTGCTCCAATGGCTCATGAATTTGGTGATGGCTGCTTTGACATCTTTGTTCCTCAGGGTGTAGATGAGGGGGTTCACCACAGGGGTGAGGATGGCATATACCACATTTCCCATGATGTGGAAGTCCACAGGAAGGTCTGCCCTGTAGGCCACATAGGCCACAGCAATAGATGTGTAGTAGGTGCCAACAACAAAGAGATGAGATGTGCAGGTGGAGAAGGCCTTTGACCGGCCCTCCTTTGAGCTGATCTTCAGGATGGAGACAAGGATATGGGCATAGGATAGGACAACCAGTAGCAGGGGCATGAAGGAAACAACCATGGCACAACAGAAACCCAGAAATGTCTGGAAAGTGGGGTCTGAGCAGGAAGCCTGCACCACTGCTAAGTGGTCACAGAAGCAATGAAAGATCTGTACCAGGGTGCCAAAGGCCATCTGTGATGACTGGACTACAGCTGGAATAGGCAGCAGGAGGGCAGCTAGCCAGGCACCAGCTGCCAGCTTGGCATTGTTCAGTGGGGTCATGCGGACTGTATAGTGCAATGGGTGACAGATAGCTTCATAGCGGTCATAGGCCATGACCACCAGGATAAAGGCCTCAGAGCAGGAGAAACCATGAAATAAGTACATTTGCAGGAAGCATGCTGGAAAGGAGAGGATTCTGTCACCTAGCAAGAAGAGGGATAGCATCCTGGGAATGGTGGTGGTTGTAAAGAGGATGTCCAGTGCTGAGAGGTTGGTCAGGAAAAAGTACATGGGTTTGTGAAGGTTGGAGTCAATCACCACAGCCACTAGGATCAGGGAGTTGCCAGTGATGACAAGGAGATAGAGGATGAGAAAGATGAAAAAGACAGGGAGGAAGAGAGACTTTGGGAGGGAGGGAATGCCCATCAGGTAAAAGGAGGTGGAAGAGCCATCTGTATTGTTACAGGTCCATGCATTCATGATGAGATAGAGTTTTCCCTTACCAGGACTATTGCAGGAAACATCTGGAAATGGAAACCAACAGAAAAATGTTATTTCTTACAGGGATGCCTACTGGCCTGTCTGTGGACAAATCTCTATCTTCCATCATCTCTAATGCAGCCACTACCAATAGGAAGGAAGCAAGATGCATTTGAAAGAGTATTGTTCTTAGACTGAAGTTCTGAGTTCAGATGCAAGGTCTTTCACTTAACATTTTACAACTTCAAGAAACAAGATGGATAACCTCACCATTACTAATCTCATCACCATATGCTGCCAACTGAAGACTTCATTAACATCACCTCCTTCAACCTCCTCTCCACTCTGTTTGAAGAGCTGAACTCTTCCCTAAGCCTTCCTTTATAGAGGGCAAAAATAGGACTAAGATCACTCCACTTTGTGTTTACTCCTCTGCCACTTTTCAATGCCCCAAAATGTGATGCTCCCTGGTGTCTCCCTTCCTTTTTCCACCTTGCTTTCCTCCTTTTTTGTGTGTGTATGTTATCTCCTCTTATTAGGTCATAAACTCTTTGAAATTAGGACTATATTTTTATTAATTGTATCTTCAATGATTAACACAGTGTATGAAACATAGTAGATACTTAATTTTTTATTGGAGTGAATTATACTTAACCAGATCTGTTATCCCAAGGAAATCAAACCACTTTGAGAAGACAGTAGATTCTAATGGAAAGAATGATAGAATTGGAATCAGAGGACTTAGTTTGATTATTGCCCTTGTTGCTTTTAACCCTCTGCTGGTCAAGTCACAATCTCTTTGGACCTCAGTTTCCTCATTTGTACAAGGGAGTAGGACTAAATGACCCCTAAACTCCATGTCAACTCTAAATATCTGTGATTTATGAACTCTTTCTCCATTTTCACACAGGGGAAAATGGATTGAAAACCTATACATCTCTTACCTCTTGTGAGGAAGATACAGATGCTAAAGAAACCTCGACTATAAAAGTATGAAGGTGAGGTTCTTCAATAGTTGTCCAATGGAATCATCAGGTTGGGGTGGCAGGTAACCCTGGATTAAAATCCTGCAGGTGGTGCCAGTGCTGAATCCCAATAAATACTTGTCTGTTTGACCAAGCTAAGAATCTTCCTTTGTCCTGTCAAAAACCAGCTAGGTCGTGTCCTGAATCATGAGTTAGGAATACCTAAATTTAAATTCAACCTCAGATGCTTGCTAGCTATATGACCTTGGGCAAGTCACTTCTCTTCTATCTAACTCAGTTTCCTCAACTATAAAATAAGGATAATAATAGCACCTATTTCAAATTGTTGTTAGATCAAATGAAATAGTATTTTAAAGAACTTAGCAGTGACTGGCATATAGTTGGCATTTAATAAATGTTTATTCCTTCCTGTCTAACAAAAGTTTTTTTTTTTAGTTTTATGCTCATTTTTCTGTCTTAGGCTTAGAAATTTGCTCAATTGTTAACATGGACCTGTACCTTTGGCCTTTATTGGGCTTAGAAACTGGGCATTAATTTCCTCTTCAGTTGTTTAGACCTGCTGTTTGTTTCTTGCCAATGGCATGGTGTATAGATCACTGACCCTGGAGTCAGGAGGACTTGAGTTCAAATCTAGTCTCTGACACAGGACACTTATTAACCATGTGATTTTTGGCTAGTCCCTTAACCCTGATTGCCTTACATCCTGGACCATCTCCAGTTATCCTGATTCATATCTGGCCACTGGATTCAGATGACTCCCCTATGGGTATCATTTTCCTCATTAGAATGTAAACTCCTTGAAGGCTTCCTCATCCCCACCCACCCCCCTTCACACACTTAGGATATTTCTTGGTGCATGATAAACACTTGAGTAAATATTTTTTCATTTTTTAAAAATAGTTTTGGGAATCCCTAATAGTTTTTAAGATCCATAGAGTACTTTCATTACACACACACCTTAGCAGGTGGGTTATGGAAGGATTAAACTAAGTAGTGTTTCATAACATTCCTTTTCCTATTGTCTAAAAACAACCCATGAAATGGCCCAACTAGCTGTTCCCCTTGCCAGACATTCCATCTCTTATCTTCATAACCTTTACACAGATTGTCCTCTATGATTGGAATATACTCTCCCCTTGCTTCTTTACCTGTTAAAATTCCTTGTTGTTCAGACATTTCTGACTCTCCATGACTTCATTTGGGGGTTCCTTGGCTTAAAGACTGAAGTGGTTTGTCATTTCCTTCTCCAGCTCATTTTCCAGGAAACTGAGGCAAATAGGGTTAAGTGACTTGCTCCACAGTTGTGTCTGAGGTTAGATTTGAATTCAGGAGCATGAATCTTCTTGACTCCAAGTTCAGCACTTTATCTTTTCTGATTCCTCTAGTTTTTAGTGCTTTATCTCTCCTTAAATTTCCTTAGATATGCATTATCATTACTTAATTCTATGCATTGTGCTGTGTCATTTGTAGAGAGCTGGCTATGGAGCCAGGAAGACATGGATTGAAATCCTGTCATTTAAATTTAAATCTGGCCTCAGATATTTACTAAATCGTGTGCCTCTGGGCAAGACATTTACTATTTGTCTCCATTTCCTCATCTATGAAAGATGGATAATCATAGTTAAGGCTGCTTTTTATTTTATCTTTTTATCCCTAGAATAAATATTCTAGAACAAAGTCTGATATATAGTAAGCATTTTAATAAATGAGACATCATTTGCTATGTGCCATTTCTTTCTTTAGCTCATTTTACAGATGGGGTATCTGAGGCAAAGAGAGTTAAATTACTTGTACAGGGTCACACAGCTAGTAAGTATCTGAGGCCTGATTTGAATCCAGGAAGATGATACAAGACTATAATTGCAATATATCATAACTGAAAGAACTCTAGAGATCATCTGGTCCAGTTCTTTCTTTTTATGGTTAAAGAAACTGAGGTCCAAAGAGAAGTCACACAATGATTCAGTGATGGGGTTAGAACTCATAGGATCATGTTTAGAGTTAGAAAAGACTAATCCTTTTGTTTTACAAATGAGGAAACTGAGGCACAAAGGAGTAAAAGTGACTTATCCAGGGTCACACAATTAATAAATCACACAGAAATAAGATTTGAACTCAGGTCTTCCTAATTTTAGGCTCATTTTCCTATTCACTAGACTATGCCACCCCTCTCAGGTTTCCTCATCCTCTATCCATGAATCTTTCCATTCATTATTTCTATTTTTCTCTTGGGATTCAAAAAGAACAAATCTTCTTCCTCTTCTCTACAATATCTGTATGGTTATTTGAAGATAAGCTCACTTCTGTCTAAATCCTTTCTTTCCCCAGGATGAACATCTTCAGATGCCTTAGACATCCTATAGTGGCCCTGAGAAGTCTGGGAAATGAAATTAAAAGCAAACTCTAGATCAATGGAGTCTGTGACAAGACTACAAATGGTGATTAGGCAGCCCTTGGGGGAGTATGGAAATCACCGAGATTCAATGAACAAATGTGCCACAAAAATATTTTAGATGGGATACACAGGATGGGGTGGGAGACTATTTATATGGTGTGACAGGGGACAATTGATGTCTCTCTCTAATCCAATGACTCCAACCCCCTTTCACCTGTCCCATAGAAGTTCATTCCTTTGAAGTAATTATTCATTCTCAGGAATTTTAACAGGTAAAGAAACAAGGAGAGAGTATATTCTAATGATGGAGAACAATCTGTGGTTATGAAGGTAAGAGATGGAATGTCTGGCAAGGGGAACAGCTAGTTGGGCCATTTCATGGGCTGTTTTTAGAACATAGGAAAAGGAATGTTATGAAACACTACTTAGTTTAATCCTTCCATAACCCACCTGCTGAGGTGTGTGTGTGTAATGAAAGGACTCTATGGATCTTAAAAACTATTAGGGATTCCCAGAACTATTTATCAGATTCTTTCTTTCTAGTAAAAGGTAAGAGTACCTAGGTACTTGATGTAAGTTAGGAGAAGGCACTGCAATGGCAAAGTAGTAGTGGCACAAGCAAAACCAGACTTCTCCACTGTCACAATTGTCTGCAAGCTTGGCCCAGTTTCTGGTGCCCAGCAAAGAAACTGAATGAAATCAGTCTGCTTGAGTTTAGAGAATAGGGACTTTTAAACTTCAGGTTCCTTGAAGTGAAGGGATTGGGCTAGATATCCAAAGCCTTTTCCCATTAATCTAGTCCATCCATTCTACTCTTCAGTACATCATGCACTCTTCCAATCAATGTTGCTATAAAGAATGGTGCAATGGAAAATGTACTGGATTGAAAGTCAGAGCAAGGAAGTTCAAATTCTGACTGTACTACTTAATACATTGTGTTTTTGTGCAAATCGTTTAACCTCCTGAACATTAATTTCCTCCTTTAAAAAATAAGGAGACTAGATGAGTTCTCTATGGTTGAATCCAACTCTAAGTTCTGTTCTGTCATTCATTTCGTTCTATCTTTTGTGCTTAATTTTGTTGTGAATCGAGAGCTCACCTTTTAAAGAAAAGGTTTCTGAGCAAAAGAATGGTATAGAAAAGAATATAGAAGGCATATTAATTGCCCAAGATAACCTCAAGGTTCCTTGGTTTTATCAATGTGGGTACTCCTTTTATTAGTGCAGTTCATGACTCAGCACCTTTAGAAATGTAATGCAGAGTTATTGCGGTCAATAACCACATCATTCAATTGTCAAACTCTGAGTCACTGAATTTCACGGGATCTCTGAATTGAAAAGAGAAGTAGGAAGCCATCTAGGTTAACTCATACCTGAACAATAAATCATTCCACAGCATCCCCAACAAGTGGACATCCAACTTTTGCTTGAAGATGGGGGGACACCTCTTGGATGTTGCCCATTCTACCACTATAGGTCAATTCTAATTATTATGATATTTTCCTGACTTTAAGGTTAAATATGTCTCTTCACTAGTTTTCCTACAATCTTTTGAGTTATATATTCAGGGGCCAAGCATAACTCATTTAATCTCTCCTTCCCATGCTAAAACTCTCTAAAAACTTTAAGATAGTTCTTATGTTCCCCCGTCTTCTCTCCTTTTCTCTTGGCTAAATAACCTCAGTTCCTTTACCTGATCATTAAATATTGTAGTCTAGAGGTTCCTCATGATCCTTGTCTCCCTTTTCCAAATGTTTTCTGATTTAGGAACATCTTGCTTATTGTGTTGCCCTGGAACTATATACAGCATTTCAGAAGTAGTCTGACCAAGCCAGAGAACACCTGGGCTATCATTGCTCTGGTTCTGATCACTGTGCCTCTCAATGAAAGCTAAGATTACATCAGGTTTTTTTTGACTGCCATATTGCCCTTTTCATATACACAGTTGGGGCTTCCTCTTTTGGAGCTCAGAGATGGAGAATGAGAGAGGCTGTCCTATCCCTGTTTCCTTTTCTCTCTCTGACTTTGACTCTAGGCACAGCTTTGAGAACTCCTGAGCTATCAGGTATCTGGTATTATGCCCCTGCTCACCTGCCCAGATTAGGAAACCTTGGTTCCAGTGCCCTCCCCACCTGGCCAGCCAGAGGCCCTCAGCTCTGTGGGGTTAGGGGAGTCCAACTCTGCCTGATCCCTGGTTCCTTTAAATCTAGGTCTCTGCTCTTTCCTAACCCCCTTCTACTTCTTCTCCTCCCTGGGGGGATCGATATCTCCCCCCAGGCTACTGGAGATCAGACCAGTACCTCTGCCCCTGAGGTTTCTTCTTCCTCCCACCCTGGGGATGCTGCCTGCCAGACAAACGATAACAACCGTCTGGCACCAGAGGAGAAGAGGAGAGCCTTTGGGGTTTGTTTATTTGCGATTAACCAGGAAGCGGGGGCATTATGTTGCTTCTTCAGCCCCCAAAGCAATAACAATAACTATGCCTCCCTTTGCATAGTACTTTCTGATTATAAAACATTTGCTATAGACATAACTTTGTAAGGGAGGGAGAAGAGCCATATACCCAGAGTCCATTAGTTGGTTCCAGATCCCATTGCTGTTAATATCTGCGTAACTTTAAGCAATTCACTTTTTCTCTTTCTGGGTCTCAGGTTTCTTCCTCTATATCATGAAAGGTTTAGGGCAGGGATTCTTAGCCTAGGGTCTGTGAATTTCAAAAAACAAAGTTATAACTATATTTCAATATAATTGGTTTTCTTTTATCCATTTAATACCATGATTCTGAAAAAAGGGGCCCATAGAGAGAACATCAGCAACTGGGGGAATACTGGAAAATATGCAGAAGATGATACCTGAGGGAGAAAAGGACTCTATAAGGTAGAGTTAAGGAGGAAACGTATTCCAAGCATGTAGAAATACAGGTGACAGTTTCCATCCTTTTTATATTGATTCTATTTCATCTACCCACTCAATTTGTGAATGATAGTGGGACCTCAGAATGTCATATCTCAGGCAGAAGCCTGTGAGTCAAACTTTATCCTAGGCCATTGATTTAAAGAGGCTCAAATTATCTCTTGTGAAGTTCATGTGGCCCCTAATTGCACACATGGACCACTGTGACATGAAGAAAAAGTGCTTTAGACATAATAAATACTTACTAAATGCCTATTAATTGATTACTACTATCCAGGAGCTGAAGAAGACATGTTAGACCAGGCTAAGACTTAAAGAATTCATGTCTCCAGGATGCTTTAATTGCAGACTTAACCAATAGTTGCTATAGAGGTCTTTGAAGCCCTCACTAACAATTCAGTTATGAGGATGGTTAATTTATAGGTGGCAGCTTAGTCAGCATTGGATGGTGAGTCAGAGGATGTGGTTTCAAGTCCTGGCTCTGCTGCTTGCAACTTATATGACCTTGAACAAATTACTTAATTTATCTTGGCTTCAGTTTCTTCATCCAGAAAATGAGGGCAATGGACTAGATGACCTCTAAGGTCCCTTCTAGCTCTAGATCCTAAGAACCATAAACAATAATAAACAAACCAGGAACTAAGCTAAGTCAGCATCATGGTTAGCAACCTGTTTCTTGTACCTGGAGCACTGCCATAGGCAATAATATATCTGAGGCTAGAGTCAGCAGTTTGTTTCCAAATTATGAATTATTACCCTGTTATGGGGCTTGTAGTACAGAATATTGCCGATCAGTTTGAGGTGAGAAGACTTGTCCCAGTTTTTTCTGCTTACAAGCAGTGTGTTCTTGAAAAAGTCACTTAACTGTCTTGAGACCTAATTGCTCATGTGTAAATTGGAGATAATGACCTTTGTTTTGTCTATCTTCTTGATAAGCAATGTTAACAAAGAACACCCAAAGATTGATTAGAATGTGATAGGATAATTGATTGAAGGAATAGAAGATGGATATCCTGAAGAAGAAATTTAGGGAGGGCATAATTACTGTCTTCAAGTATTTTGAAAAGTTATCATAGGGAAGAGAGTGTAAATTTGTTCGGTTTGGTCTTAGAAAGAGTTGATCAAGAGCAAGAGGAGAGAGAGAGAGAGAGAGAGAGAGAGAGAGAGAGAGAGAGAGAGAGAGAGAGAAGAAAGAGAGTGTGTGTGTGTGTGTGTGTGTGTATAAAGGTTTTTAGAAGCAGATTTTAGCTCAATATAAGGAAGATTTCTCTAACAATTAGGGTTTCTCAGAAGTAAAATGAGCTATTCTATTTTAGAGAATAGTGAGTTGTTCATCACTGGCAATAGTAAGGCAGAGCCTAGATGACCACCCATTGAGGTTGTGAGGCTAGAATTCCTTCTCAAATTGGGCTTAATTTAGATGACCAATGAGGTCTCTCCACAACTCTGAGATTCTCACACTGTGCTTACAAAATTAGAAGGAGATAATTAATCTGAAAGTGCTTTCTAAACTATAAAGTTCCTTTAAACCTGTACAAAGCTACATTATCTTTAGGTGCTTTGTAAGTGATAGAGCTATTTGAAAAAATAAAACACTGAAATCAGGGGAATATTGTAGCCTAAAAAATGCTTTATAAACTACAAATCCATTTTCAAACTGAAAAGTGCCTGAATATGTAATGAATTATTATTTTGCTATTTATTAGTAGTATTAGTTGTTATGATGATGATGATGATAATAATAATAATTCAAAACAACTCCATAAATCTTTGTTAAACACATACTTTATTCCAGTAGACCTAGGTGGTACAGTGGATAGAGCACCAGCCTTGGAGTCAGGAGGATCTGAGTTCAAATATGGCCTCAAACACTTAATAATTACCTAGCTGTATGGCCTTGGGCAAGCCACTTCATCCCATTGCCTTGCAAAACAAAAAAACAAAAAACAAAAAATCACTATCTCTTTCAAGTAACTTTTTCTATAAAGTACTCAGTTTCCTTATCTCTTAAAAGGATGAATTACACTAAATGACCACTAAGTTCTCTTCCCTCTTCTAATCCACAAATTAATCAGTCCTCTGATTATCTATGATAGTTAAGGCACATAAGCATCATAGTGGATAGAGTGCCAGACTTGGAGCTGAGTTCAAAATCAACCTCACATTAGCTCATTGTGTGACCTTGGTCAAGTCAACACTTCTCTCAACTGCATTTTCCTCATCAGTAAAAATGAGGATAATCTTAGCACCCACCTCATAATTTTCTTTTGAAGATCAGATGAAATGTTTGCAAAATGCTTTGCAAATCTTAAAGCACACCATCAATGCTGGCAACTATAATTACATAATAGAATTGGTCTCTTCAACTCTAATATTCTATGTTCTAAGGTCACTTCCAGCTTTGACATTCTATCTTCTCTGTCCTCAGGTCTCTCAAAAAACTAATTTTCTGTGTTCTATGCTCAAAGGTCTGTTTTTCAACTGACCTCTGTGGTCCCAAAAGAAAGGGATCTCAGGGTTTGAAACCTTGACTGTATCATTTGATAGTCTTGGGTTCTGACTGTTTTGTTAAGTTCCCTTTCTCTCCCTTAGGTGCCAGGGAAGTTCTTTGAAAGCCCCACCTTCTGCTTCAAGTTCCCTCTTGAGGTTTCCTCCAATATCCCATTGTAACATAAAAGTGTCTCTGTTCTACTAGAAACCATGGTGCCAGATCAGGTTTTGGCAGGTCCTGCCAGATCAGAAATCTCTGAGTATGAAACCAGGCATGGATTATATAAGTGTTTGTCATCTAAGAATCAGCCTAGCTAACTGAAAAGGCACTCATCATCAGAGTGATCAGTCATCTACTAAAAGGCCTTTTTTGTGCATCATAAACCTCTTAGGCAGTTGGGTGAAGCTTATGAACTTCTCAAAATAATGTTTTTATTTATTTAATAAAAAATATCCACAAAATTCCTAAAGAAATCAAATATAATAAAATACAATTATCAAAATACATTTTAAAAAACAAATTCACAGACCTCCCTGAAATCTATTATTTAAACCTGAGATGAAGAACCCCTGGATCAAGGTATATGTCTGGAAGAGAACCTTTTATCCCAGAAAGTTATGTTAAAAGCCTTAGACATATCATAAAGCCAGTCTGGGATTATTACCAGGGAAGAACTGAAGCAGCACAAGGACAGACAAACATTTGTGTGTTTTAGCTGCAATTCAGTGTAGTTCAACAGATTAATCATCCATTCCATGGCTCTGGGTGATTTATAAAGTTCTTCATAAGTGAAGAACGGATTAAAACTCACTAAAATGAGAACATTATGATAATCGTGTGAGACAAGGAGTAAAAGTAGTCTCCCCCAACCCCCAAACAAAAACATACTTCACAGATGGGAACACTGAGACCCAAGGGTGACAGACCTTGCTTAAGGACTAGTGCAATTTAAGGACTAAATTTGGGGACCAGGAGTTTCCTGATGCCAAGTTCAAAACTGCCAAGTTCAAAAACCTTTTCCACTGGTGCTCTAAAAGCATTTTAAAAATCAGTTGGCAGGTCAGGGATTTTGATCCCCATTTTTCAGAGGAAGAGCAAATACATGATTTTTACCAGACCAACGATAAAAACTGGAACTCAACCAGAAGACTCTTGCTGCTCCTACCCTTACACTGATGTGGTACCCGCCACAGAAGCATCAGTCAGCAGGCTCAGAGGAAATGTACCACTGGAAAATGCCTTCCTTGGAATCCTGATCTTGGGAAGACTGAGAGTTGCTGTGGTCCATCATTCAGTACCACGTGGATTCATGTTCAGATGTTTTTGTGTTCTAAGCGTAGAGAATCTTGTAGCCCTGCTGGTCATCCCAGTGGGTTACATCCTGTTTTTCTAAGCCCAAGTAATCAGAAGCAATATCCTCTGTGATGCAACAGAAACAGCCAGATGGCCCAAGTTCAAATCTCAATTGTGTAATTTACTGTGAGACTTTGGGCAAATTTCTTTGCCTCAATTTCCTCATCAATAAACAATAGCCTATATTTCTATGGCATGACATTTCAACAAGTGCTTTCCACACAGCTGCCCAATGAGGGAGGGAATAAAAGTGTTATCTTCATTTTGTGCAGATTAGGAAATTGAAGTTAGCAGAGAGTTAATGACTTAATTGAGATTTCATATGGCTAGGGTTTGATAAACATTTAATTCCTTAACCATGTCTACCCCAATTTAAAAAAAAAAGAAAAAGAAAATCCTTGTAATAAAATAGGTATAATCTTCCTGTATTGACCATGTACAAAAATGGAGGTCTCACTAAGCATTTTGAATCCACTGTCAGTGGACAGGCAGCATGAGTCTTCATCATTCCAAAGATCCAGGATTTGAATTCAGATTGTCTGACACAAAAGCCAGAATACTTTTCTTTATTCCACCTTTCTCAACCTTAAAATAACAGAATTGGACTAGAATAGGGCTTTTAAACTTTTCTGTTTCATAATTTGGCAGTTTGGGGAAGCTAATACATCACTTATCAGAATCATATTTATTGACAATATTCAAAATCGAAGGAATTGCTGAATTTCAATTAGGTTTTAAAAAATAAAGATGTAATTTTTCCCATCCAAATTCATAAAGCTTAAGAAATCCTGGAAAAGATAATTTCTAAAATTCTTGCATATGAATTGAGGTGACTGACTTGGGGCTATAAAGAAGAATTTTGTAATAATTGGGGCTATCCAACAATGAATGGGTTCCTTCAATAGGAAGTGAGCTTCCCAACAGTAGAGACATTCAAGCAGAAACTAGAAGATACCTTGAAGAGGTAGAGGTCTGATGGTTCCTCATTTGGAAAAGGGTTGCATAGTAGATGATTTCTAAGGTCCCTTTTAAACACTAGGAGTCTAAGGAAATCAAAAGAACTTATAATATTTTTCTGCATTTGGGTCACAATATAATAGCAACTTACTCTGTTGACCTTACATCTCTAGAATTCAAAGGTGGGAGGTAGATGTGTTGCAACTTTGGAAGGGAACTAACACCCAGTGAGACGATTTAATGACTCTCCTTGTCAGCCAGGTATGACTCTTGTCTTAAGTGCTATAAACAGTTGGTATGGTGGGAGGGGAGAAGTATACACAGATGGTAGGAAGCTCACAGCCTTCTTTTCCCGGGAATCATGAATTTGGTGATGGCTGCTTTGACATCTTTGTTCCTCAGGGTATAGATGAGGTGGTTCACCACAGGGTTGAGGATGGTGTATACTACATTTCCCATGATTTGGAAGTCTACAGGAAGGTCTGCCCTGTAGGCCACATAGGCCACAGCAATAGATGTATAGTAGGTGCCAACAATAAGGAGATGGGATGTGCAGGTAGAGAAGGCTTTTGTCCGGCCTTCTTTTGAGCTGATCTTCAAGATAGAGATGAGAATTCGAGCATAGGATAGGACCGCCAGGACCAGGGGTGTGAAGGAGACAGACATGGCACAGCAGAAACCCAAGAATGTCTGGAAGGTGGGGTCTGAGCAGGAAGCCTGCACCACTGCTAGATGGTAACAAAAGCAATGAAAGACCTGGGCCAGTGCGGCAAAGGTCATCTGGGATGATTGGACCACAGCTGGTATAGGTAGCAGGAGGGCAGCTAGCCAGGCACCAGCTGCTAACTTGGCAATGACCTGTGGGGTCATGTGGACTGTATAGTGCAATGGGTGACAGATAGCTACATAGCGATCATAGGGCATGACTACCAGGATAAAGGCTTCCCCACAACCAAGGCCATGGAATAAGTCCATTCGCAGGAAGCATGCTGGGAAGGAGAGGATTCTGTCACCTAACAAAAAGAGGGAGAGCATCATGGGGATGGTGGTTGTCATAAAAAGGATGTCCAGTGCTGAGAGGTTGGTCAGGAAGAAGTACATAGGCTTGTGACACAGACTCCAAGATCAGAATGTTTCCAATGACAATGAGGAGATAAAGGATGAGAAAGATGAAGAAGATAGGGAAGGTGAATGATTCTGGAAGGGAGGGGATTCCCATTAGACAAAAGGAGGTGAGGTAGTCATCTGAACTGTTACAGGCTCTTGTATCCATGGTAGGTTGAAACTTGATGTCATGGAGGATGGAAACAGCAGGGGAAAAATGGTGCCTTATAGAAACAAAATTGAGGCTTGATTTTCTAGTATGTTTTCATCTCATTGCCTTAGGAAAGATACCATTGACCAGAGCCCACACACCCATTTTCCAGAAAGCGGATGTATCTTCTAGATGCTTTTATCATGGCCATGAGAATTTTTCTAAGTTCATAATCTAAAATCTCTGTGCAGACCTTGCTCATTCTAGTCCTAGCGGACTTGGTCCCTTATCCACTAAAACTGCAAAACACATAGAACACATAGAATTACAATAAATGGGATTATTAATTTGTTAAAATAATAAATTGATTGTTAGTTCTGCTGGCTAAGGTCCAGAGACCACTGAACCTTTATATTTTCATCCCTGCCTTGTTTCAGATTGCTTTTATAACTATTTCCCTTTCTTCTCCAGGAAGGATTACATCTAGCTTCTTATATTTCTAATATTCATCAGGGATATTTATGGCAGCAATGCAAATGATTAAAGAGTACATCATGTTCATACACAACAGGATAGATAAAAAGGGAGTGGAATAGAGCTTTATGTCAAGAAGATATCTACTCCTGTGGAAATCAATGAACCTAAGTAAAAAAGAATTAAATGGTGCAGTAGATAGAGTGCCCAACCTTGAGTGAGGAAGACTATTCTTCCTGAGTTCAAATCCAGTCTCAGACACTTACTGACTGTATGATCCTGGGCAAGTTACTTAATTCTGTTTGCCTCAGTTTCTCATCTGTAAAAATGAAAAGGAAATGACAAAATAACCCTAGTGTCTTTGCCAAGTGAAGTTCATATAAGGTCTTGAAGAGTCAGATATGACTGAACAACCACAATAAAGAGAGAAAGCATGGAGAATATTTGTGTTGGAATCAAAGGAAAGATAAAAAGAAGGAATATCAGAGTGAAAGTATACTATAGATTCCCTGGACAGATGGAGGAAGTTGATGATAAAATTCTACAACCGAGTTAAAAATTAGCCTAATCCAGATATAGTAGTGATTAGGAAGTTTAGTCATCCAGATATGTTCTAGAAGTATTTTCGGTTTTTCTTAATCATTATTTTATTTCTCAGAGGCAGAGGAAACAAGAAAGGAAATTGACATTTGATAGTTTTTTGAGGAACAAAGAAAGGAAGAGAAAATTACAGGAACTCTTGGGGAAAAAAATCGTGCTATCTTAGAGCTATTGAGGAAAATTGGACAAAGTAAAACATGTACACTAGCAGACTTTAGCAAAATGGATTTCAAAGCATTCAAAGAAAGGAAGGGTGGAATCATATGACCTTAGAATTTCCAATGCAAATGGCCCAAGAGAAATGAAGAACTCTAAAAAATAAAATTTGGTTGACACAGCCAAAATTATTACAATGGGAGAAAAATGGAGGCATCTAAAGACTATTGTGACTGTGAGATAGCTCTTCAATGAGTTTAAAGTGTAAATTTACAAAAGATAGAACTAGGGATAGAAATGAAAAAAACTGTTGGGACATTGTTTAGAACTGGGGATAATAATGAAAAATATGTTAGGCCATTGTTTGGAATGAGTTGTTTGAAAGAGTAGTGAATCCTTATCACTGAAGGCATCCAAAGACTGAATGATCAAAGTTGTTATAGAGGTATATGAGAAGGAGGCTAAACCCTAACCCCCTCTGAACTCTGTTCTTACTCTAAGCTACTGAAATTTCATGATTTATCAAACTGTATCTTAGAAGAATCTGCTCTTTTTCCTTTTGGACATCTGAAAGTTTGGGAGAATTTTGTTTTCTCTCAATATTAGCAAATATATAGATTCTCAAGTTAAAGATCTTGTAATCCAATCTCCTTGTTTTACAGAATAGGAATCTGGGTTCCAAACCAAAAAAGTGACATACACCAAATTTTAGAGGAAATTAGTAGGGAAAGGGGAACTAGAATGTTATAATCAGGGGTGAAGGTTATTTATTCCCTTTCATCACTCTTCTCTTTCCCTAGTCAAATAAGAGAAACAGTGTATTGTAGTAGAAAGAATATTATCTCTGGAATCAGAGTCCAATTGGAGCCTGGACCTGGAAGATCATGACAGGGTCTCAATTTCCTCTACTTTAAAATAAAGGGATTGGGCTAGATCCTTCATAAACTTTCCTACTATAAATTCTCTGATTCTGCATTGCCCTTCTCCCCAACTACAACTTGCCTTTATCTCCAATGATCATAGATTGTCTGAATACAAGCTGATTTTCTTCCTAGTCCCAATCAGATAATTAGAGAATGATAGAAAAGAAATGAACCTGAAAACGTAAAAATTATAGGACTTTAGCATTGGGAGGAGCCATGGAGAACATCTCATTGAGTTACTTTACCAGATGGAGAGAACTAGCAAGGAACCTGCAGTCAAGAGAAACTAGGGTTGGAATCCTGATTCCACCACTTAACTAATTCTGACCTGAAGGGATTCATTTAAACTCTGTAAGTCTTGATTTACCATCTGTTAAATAGGGATAGAAATGGAAGTGTTAAGGGGGATGATTTGTAGACAGTATTATAGGCATGTGAGCTGTTCGTATTTCCTAACACAGACATGGAGTTCCCTCCCGCTGCCCAATCCAACATTCTTGGCTCTTGGATCCTTTGATGTTTCAGTTTCCCCACTAAAATGACCAACTTTTACCTTCTTACCTCCTTCCCATTCCTTATATAACTGTATCCTTAACTTCCTGACCCCCATCATTTTAAAGAGTTGGCTTCCTGCCTTTCAGTCTTTTAGCAGCCCTAGATCATTCCACCTCTGGGTCCCAAAGCACCCAATTCTCTGGTCTTGAATGCTTTGTCTTTGTCTCCCACTAGAGCTCAGAGTCAAGAAACCAAAATAAATCATCTCCTTTCTCACCTCTTTGTTTTGGTCTCCTACTACAGCTCCAGGAGATTCTGAGATGCTGAGAATCTAGAACCTCTACTCACCTATCTTTCTGATGGGAATGTGCTCTGATATCTCTCTTACTCATTGGGCTAAATAAGTAGCACCAACATTGAGCAGGGGAGTGCTGTGGGAAGGAATCTTACTCTGGAAGATCCCTTGCCTCTATAAGCCCATAATTTAGCCCTCCTCATTTCTCCTTTCATTCTTGGCTGCCCCTAGAGGGATCAATACTTCCAGGCTATTGGGATAGTCCTCCCTTTTACCCTGGGGATGCAAACTATCAGACAAACAATAATAAGCATCTATTTTCAAAGGAGAAAGCAGAAGCCCCTGGGGTTTACTGATATGAGAGTAAAGAGACATGGGGAATTGTTATCCCACTTCTCACAATAAAGCAATTGCAAAAACTAATTTGTTCATTCATTTTCCAGTCATGTCCATTTGGGGTTTCTTGGCAAAGATACAGGAGTGATTTGTTATTTCCTTCTCCAACTCATTTTAGAAATGAGGAAACTGAGGCATACAAGATTGACTTGCCCAGAGTCACACAATAAGTGTCTGAGATCAGATTTGAACTCAGGAAGATGAATATTCCTGAATTCAGGCCTGACATTCTTTCCACTACACCATCTAGCTATCCCAATTAACTCATAGAAAGACTTTTATAGTTTATAAGGTAACTTTTACATTCATACTCATAGCAACCCTGTGAAGGAGACAGGACTAGGATTATTATCCCCATTATACAGAGAAGGCAACTGAGGCACAGAATGGTGATGTAGATTGATTCTTATAGTTACACAATTGGCCTTTAGCCAAATGGAATATAGCTGTATCCGGATTCAAGAATATACCTGGGGATAGTGGAAAGATCACTGACCTACACACAGAGAGAACTATGTTCTAGCCTTGGCCAGAGACCTAAGTCCTAACCTTGGCTCATCTAGATATTTTGTCCTCTTCTGTAACAACATTATAGGAGGGCCAGTATAGATAGCATCAAAGAGAGCTGGCTCTGGAGTCCAAGGACCTGAGTTAACATCCTAGCTCTATTACTAAAATGTGAGGGACACCTGAAAATCACTGTCCTCTCTGGGCCTCAGTTTACATACCTATAAAAGAAGCTCATGCTCTATTGAAATAGCAGCTCCTTTATGCATACCTCTGATTTTTTTAGTTTTTCCATGTTGTATTCACATACATACATATACCAATATGTGGAGGCACACAACACACATCCTATTTCTCTAGTGTTACAAAGCACTGGCCCCACCAGAGTTAGAACAAATGTGGGACAGAGGGGACTTTGCCCAAAGGCACTGATAATTGAGGGGGGGTGCAACCTGGAAAGAATAATTCTTTCTTCTGCCCTTCTTCAAATCTGCTTGAACATCACCCCTAATCTTGTCACTGAAATGGCCCTCTTCTGGAATGCACTTTCTTCAGCCTCTGCAGGGGGGAGGACTAGGCTCTCTGGGGGCTTTGTCAACATAATATGCCATTTTCCTCTCCCCTCCCCTATCAATAATAGTCTTTGCTCTAATTTTTTTTTCATGAGAAACAGAACTAGAGCAAGCAATTATTATTCCTTGGGTAAATTCAGTTTAGTTGGGAGAGAATCAGAAAAACACTTTTGGAATTGAATTTTAGAGTATAAATAGAAGTTTAACAGGTCAAGGGAGGATACAGCATGATTTAGCCCAATGGGGAGGGGAGATATCAGAGCAGGTTCCCCCCAGAAAGATAGTTGAGTGGAGGTTGTGATATAGAGAGTTCTAGATTCCCAGTATCTTAGCAAAAACCCAGGTATGAGGAAACAGTCTCAGCAAAGGCTCAGAGGAAAGAGTATTTATTTGGTTTTTTTTGGGGGGGGAGATATGGAGTCACCTGTCTGAAGCTTGTCTCTAGGCAAAGAAAAGGGGATAAAAAGACTTGGAATAGTGAGTTATTACAAATTTTAGAAGGTTTTGAATGTCAGAACCAGAAATCTGAACTTTAGTCCAACAGTCCAAATGCCTGAAGATGTTGACCAGAGAAGAGATACAATCAGACAATCTGCATATAAGAAAGTTTGGTCTGGCAGCCTAAGAGAGATAGATTGAAGTAAGGAGGGTAGAAAGGCAAGAAGACCTGCAAAGAGATTTTTTGGAGGTGTATCCACAGGATATAGGAACATACTAATATGAGAGGAAGGGTGATGGAAAAGTTCAAGATGGATATAAGTTTAGAAATAGAGTTCAATGGCATTAGCCTGGTTGATGGGTGCTACCACAGCAATTGTAAAGGAAGAGGGAAAAGCAGTCCAATTTAATTCAATAAGCACCTATTAGACATCTACTCTGTGTTAGCTGTTCAATTTGCAGAGGAAAACAGACATATGGAACTCTCCCTCAAGGGGCTTACAGTCTGGGGGTGGGGGAGAGGAGCATGATACAATATACAAACAGATACATAAAGTCAATAGAGTTTGAGAATTAGCAATATGGGGATTCAGGAAAGACTTCTTGGAGGAGGGGGAAGTTGTACTTATTCAAGAGAGAAACTAAAGATTCTAAGAGGCAGTGTTGGATAGGGTAAGGAAACATATAGGGAAGGTAAGGGGAAGAGTTAATAGCTCAATTTTAGACAAGTTGAATTTGAAATGCTCTTAGAACTGATAGAAAGGGGCAGCTAGGTGGTGCAGTGGATAGAGCACCGGCCCTGGAGTCAGGAGTACCTGAGTTCAAATCGGGCCTCAGACACTTAATAATTACCTAGCCGTGTGGCCTTGGGCAAGCCACTTAACCCTATATGCCTTGAAAAAAAAAGAACTCATAGGAAAAATGGAAATAGATATCTGGATTTTGAGAGATAGGTTAGGATTAGGATTAGGATTAGGATTGTTTGTGTGTGTGTGTGTGTGTGTGTGTGTGTGTGTGTGTGTGTGTGTGTGATATTCACATCTGTGAAATATATCTATGTCTGGGAAATATAGCTTTATCTATCTGGAGAGATAGATCTATCTAGATCTATATCTATATAGCTCTCTCTCTCTCTCTCCCTCTCTCTCTCTCTCTCTCTCTCTCTCTCTCTCTCTCTCTATATATATATATATATATATATATATCTGTATATATATTATATATTATATATAAAACCAGTTATCTATCTGTTTTGCCAAAGAGCCACCTTGTTAACATAGAAGTAGAAGCTATGAGAGGGACAAAAGAGAGCACTGAGCAGGGTTTCTTGGCTTTTTTATGTCTGGTGAAGCCTATGGACTAGTTCTCATGAAATGAGAAGGCTCAGCTATCCTGTTTACTCTCCATTTTACTGGAGTACCCTCTGATTTAGTCTATTGTTACAAAGAAAACCAATCAAATCAAAATCTCTTTTTTTAAAACCCAAGTTCACAAATCCTCTGAAAACTATTTACAAATCCTTTGTGGACTCTCTGAACCCCCCAGTTTAACAATACCAATATAGAACAAGAAGAGAAGCTGGCTAAGGACAAAGACTTAAGAACAGGCATAAATATGATCTGATTTGGTCTCTCTCTCTCTCTCTCACTCTTTCTCCCCTCCCTATCTCTATCTCTCTTGTCTTTTTTTTCCTAGTGATATATACTAATTTTTCCTGAAGCTCCAATTTTCTAAAGAAAGTTTTAAAGGAAAAAAAATGCCACATCCAAGTTCTGAAGTTTCCATCAAAGTGCCTGCCGCATCTCCTCCCTGCCCCGATGCCTTACGTCTGCCCTGGAAACACTGTCAGTTACATTTTGTCTCTATCTAGTCGTCTTCACCTTTCCCCTGGGTGGCGCGGGGCTCCGACAGACTCACAGGGCTGAAAATGGAAAGTAGGAAGGAAGGAAGGAAGGAAGGGAGCCAAGTTAAAAATACTTCTAGATGAATCTGATTGTCCTTCTAGCCTCTTAAGGGGTGGGCGGGTGCTATGAAGCTGGTACACCGATATTTGTAAACAGATTTCATAATCAGGACAGAAAGGAAACACTGAAGCCAGATGGATGAGCTCTGAGTGTCCTGTGTCAGATGAATGGACATCTTCATCCACTATGGTCAGTATTATCTTCAACAGCATCACCTTCAGCAGCAGCAGCAGCATCTTCACCTTTTTTGCCATCAGAGATACATACCACTATTCAAGTCTAAGTCTCAGATTTAATTCCTCCCCATCCCACTCTACCCCCAACTATGGGCAATATTGGGAGGGGAAATGTCTGAGGTCAGATTTGAACTCAGGTATTCCTGACTTCAGGGACGGTGCTCTATCCACTGTGCTACCTAGCTGCCCCTGTAGTTGATACTCTTATAAAATCTGAGGATGATATGAAACTGTAAGGAAGAGTTAGAATTGGGTGGCATCTGAAAAGATCTCAATAGAATAAAACAATAGGGTAACTCTACTAAGGTAAAATATAATAGGAATAGGAATAAATATGAATCTCTCCCTTTGGTTCAAAAATTCAATTGCACAAATACAGAATAGAGAGGCATTCTGTATTTGTATGAGCATGTCTAACAATAGTTTTATGAAAAAGACCTGGGATTTTAACCTATCTACAAGCTTAATATGAGTAAATTCTGTGACAAGAAAGAGAAACTTCCAGCTGAATAGAACTTCTAGTTGAATCAAGGAAATGAAATATCCTCAAAGAAGGAAGTCATTGCCCTCCTATGTTCTGTGTGAGTCAGGCCATGTCTGAGAAATTGTGTTCAATTTCGCAGCTATAATTTAGGAAGGAAATTGATAAACTGAGGTAAAAGATGGAAACCAGGATGGTGAAAGGAGTGGAGATTATTCCATGTAAGAATCATTTAGAAAAGAGGTATTGAACATGTAGCCTACAACACTCTTGAGTGTGGCCTATACCAGATCAAGATATAATTAGAAAATATTTCACCTTAAATAAAAATGTGATAAATAATATTAACATGTGGCTATCTAAATCAATATGCATCCTCATGGATCCTTATGTACAGTTGAATGACCTCCATTTCTATGAGTTTGACACCATTGATTTAGAGGAACAGTGAATTTTTAATTTAGAAAATAGACTTAAAGGTAGAACAATCCCTCTTCAATTATTTGGAAGGCTGCCATGTAAGTAAGGGATCAGACTTATTACTCTCCTCTCCAGAGGGTAGAATAAGAAGAAATGGGCACAAGTTTCAGGGAGGCAGATATTAGTTCAATACAAGGGCAAATTTCTCTGCAATTATATCTGTCCAGTAACAGAATCTTCGTACTGCATTGAAAAGTGCAAAATTTAATTTTACTGGAATTCAATCAAAGGTAGATAACTACCTGTTATAGATGTTTTAGAGAAGATGTAAAAATTCTATGATTGATCTGATTTGTAACTATACTGGATATCTACCTATGAACTATGATGTATATCATTATCTACACTATTATCACTCTCATTCCTTTCAGAGTCATTATCACCTTCATTTTAACCCTGGTATAGAGGAAAGGGCTCTTAACTTGAACTAGGAATTCTAGTTTTATGTCGTATATTTGCAACCTCATTCACTAGGCAGCCTGGAGAAAGTCACTTCAGTTTCTGTTTTCTCCTCTGTAAATATGAGGCAAATACTTCCAATGCTGCTTATTTCCCAGCAGGAAAGTGCCTTAGAGATTATTTAGTCCAATCCAAACTCCTCATTTTATAGATGAAATTGACACTCAGAATTGTTAAAATTGTCCATAGTCAGAAAGTAGTAAGTAGCATATCCAGGGCATTTAGAAAGATCAAATGAAAGAAAGAATATGAAAGAATTTTCAAATTCTTTAAAGAGTTAATTACAAGTGAGGGGATATTATCAAGATGTTAAATAGTCTGTGTCAATACACAAATAGAAATGACTAAAACATAATACAAGTACAAGAGCATCACTGAAGTGAGAAAATAGAGAAATTAGGAGAATGCCATGACATCTGTATGGGATGTCACAGTTGGAAGAGACTTTAGGATGAAGAATCTTGGAGCTGGAATGAACCTTAGAGATCATCTAAAACATCCTTGTTTTATAGAGAAAGAAACCCATCCAAGGTCATATAGCAAGTAAGAATACATTCAGTTGGGATTCATACCCAGTTCTTTTGATTTCAGGTCAAGCACTTTGCTTGTCCAAGATCATAGGCTACATAAGTGACAGAGTCCAAATTGAATCTGTATCTCCTGGTGCTTACTCCAGTGTACTTTTCCATCATTGTATGAACTATTCTCTTGTCACTGCTTTATGAAACCTTTTTGTAAAATTTATTAGCTTTTATGTTTGGAAATGAAGCTTTCATTTATAATAAGCATCATTGTGTAACTCAAGAGGAATGATTTATTTCTGCAAATCAGACTAAAAGGGAAAAAAATCCTTTTTAGAGAATAATGTAAAGAACAGAAATATCTAGGCACAATGTAGTAGCCTAGTTGATTTGTTGACATTTCCCTTCTCTATCTTGTCTTATTAACATCTTGGGTACAAACTGATTTGACTTGTTTTCTAGACTCAGAAGTTTTCCCAGGCTTTGGCATTTGGTGCTCTCATTTTAAAACTTCAGAGGAGCAGTGGGTCACTTCTACTTGTTCTTCCTGACCTCTGCTTCCCAGATTACTTCACTTCTTTCTAGCCTTGACATTTTCTAACTTTAAAAAAATCCCTTTCTATCATTACTCCCCTAATCAGAGCTTGGCTGTTACTTTCATCCTCATCTCTGAAAAGATGCCGGCCCAACCTTTCATATTATATCTTCCTCTGTTCATTTTTTACTAAAGAAAAGTGGAAAAAACCCTTGGTTTAAGAGTGAAATCTAGCTTCTAATTCTGGCTGTGCCACTCATTCACTGGGTAAACTTGGAGGCGTCACTCAGAATCCAATATTTACTAGATATATGACAGTGAGTGAATTATTTTGTTTTATTGAACCTCAATCTCATCTTTTGTGAAATGGGGACAATAATACATAATCTACCTCACAGATATAGTGCTATAGGAATGGGAGTTTTTAGTAAGAGAAATATAATTCTAGAGCTAGGAAAACCATCTTGAATCCAACCCTGCCCTTTTTTATTCAAGTAAACTGAAGTCTGAGGAGCAGTAATGACTTATTCCGGGTCACAAAGCAAATTAGTAAGAGAGGCAAAAGTGAAATCCAGGGTATTCTGTATTCTGTAGAATTGGAAAACTGGCCGTGTCCTTCAAACAGGAAGATGACTCATTCCTTCTTTTGATAGCATTATTAGTCTAGTAGATCAGAGTAATGCTGTGGACAGAGCGCTTCTGAATCTCAGAGGCATTTGACAAACTCTCTTTCAATATCCTCATGTATAAGATAGAACACTGGACCAGTGAACTCCAATAAACATAAGTTAAACACCTATTGAATGCTTCCTAGGAGGAAGAAACAAAAGTTAAAGACATGGTACCTGCCCTTTGTTCACTTGTGGGAGACAGAGCATATGTATAAAAACAATACAGAAGTGAGGGAAACAAGAGCAAGGACATGGGTGGCTGGACATGGAGCTGGAATGAACCTTAGAGATCATCTAAAACATCCTTGTTTTATAGAGAAAGAAACCCATCCAAGGTCACATTCAGTTGGGATTCATACCCAGTTCTTTTGATTTCAGGTCAAGCACTTTGCTTGTCCAAGATCATAGGCTACATAAGTGACAGAGTCCAAATTGTATTCTTATGTACCTCAGAATACATAAGAATACAATGAAAAAAAGAATATGAAAGAATTTTCAAATTCTTTAAAGAGTTAATTACAAGTGAGGGGATATTATCAAGATGTTAAATAGTCTGTGTCAATACACAAATAGAAATGACTAAAACATAATACAAGTACAAGAGCATCACTGAAGTGAGAAAATAGAGAAATTAGGAGAATGCCATGACATCTGTATGGGATGTCACAGTTGGAAGAGACTTTAGGATGTATTCTGAGAACAGCTCCCTGACCATACTGATATTCAAACATCCATCATCATCATCATTGGCATAGTTTTTGCAAAGCATTCACAAATATTACAGCATTTTATCCTCACAATAGTCCTAGGAGGGAAGACTACTATTATCCTCATTTTGCAGATGAGTAACCTAGGGCAAACTGGAAGAAGTTAAGAGCTCAAGGTCATATAACCAGTAAGTATCTAAGGCAGTTTTTAAACTCAGGTCTTTCTGACACTAGACCCAGACTTCTGTCCACTGTACCACTTACCTATAAACTCTGAAATATCACTTCACATGCTGAAAGAGACTAATTTAAATCACTGCCCAAACTAAGAGTTGCTCTGCAAGTTTCTTGAAAACCACAGACTCTCAGAGCTGAAAGGAACCCAAACACCATTTGGGTTTAATGAGACTTAAACAAGACTCTCTTTTATATCATCCCAAACAATAATTCCTTCAGACATTACTGGAAAATACATTCAACTTTGGGATGACAATGTTCAGATGTCATTCCTTTCATCAAACCTAAATCAATCTTTCTTTTCTTTCCATCACTTGTTTCTGATGCTGCACTTAGGAGACAAGAAGACCAGTTTAATCCCTTAATAGGCCAGCCCTTCAAATACTTCATTATACTTATCCCATCTCCTTAAGTTTTCTCTTTACTAGACTAACACATCTCTCATCCCTTCCATGATTTCTTAGATGGCATGGTCTCCAGGCCTCTCAACATTCTGGCTATTCTCCTCTGGACACACTCCAGTTAGCCAATATCCTTCTGAAAATATGCCCCACATTTTAGGAATTAAAATGCAATATTGCAGCTTAGTTGGACCAGGACAAAAAACAGTGAGACAATCCTTTTCCTCACTCTGGACTCTAGGTGTCTATTGAGGTAGCCCCAAATCAAGATAATTTTAGGGGGTGCCACCCATGTCCTTGCTCTTGTTTCCCTCACTTCTGTATTGTTTTTATACATATGCTCTGTCTCCCACAAGTGAACAAAGGGCAGGTACCATGTCTTTAACTTTTGTTTCTTCCTCCTAGGAAGCATTCAATAGGTGTTTAACTTATGTTTATTGGAGTTCACTGGTCCAGTGTTCCATCTTATACATGAGGATATTGAAAGAGAGTTTGTCAAATGCCTCTGAGATTCAGAAGCACTCTGTCCACAGCATTACTCTGATCTACTAGACTAATAATGCTATCAAAAGAAGGAATGAGTCATCTTCCTGTTTGAAGGACACGGCCTGTTTTCCAGTGAGTTAAGACCAGATTAATAATAATTGGAATAAACTTTATCTGAGTCACTAAATAAATCCTATAGAATGACACTGCCTTTCAGCTCCTTCTGATAAGCACCATGGAATTCTTGATGACTTCCAACTTCAAAGCAGTTTCACAGTTCTGATCTAATTCTATCATCTCAATCCTGTGTGAAATGGAGTAGAGGGGAAGAGTTGGAGGAATTTTTGTGGTGACAAAGACCCAGAGAGGGAGGGCTGGTGACTTGCCCAAGGATGCACAAAAGGATTTCTATTTGGGGTCTAACAAGTACAGGGTATGAAAGGAGGACAATTTCATGTTTCCCCAAAGGAAGGTTCAAATATAATGTGAAATATATAAGGGAAAATGTGTATTTTAAAACATATGAATGTGTTTTGTGCTACTGAAGAATAGGGACAGACCCAGAAGGCATAACTGGCTCATACTGCAGTGGTAAGGATTTATGTTGAATAGAAACTGGAAGAGCCTGGAATGGGTGATCCAAGCAGCAGGGTTTGCATAATCTTAACACTCCATGAGATCCTAGCTTTAGGTCTGGAAGAGATCTTAGAAACTATATAGACCCAAATCCTCATTTTATATATGAAGAAACTGAGACTCACAGGGGTTAAGTGAGAAGAATCCAAGATCACACAGGTCATAATTAGAAGAGTTGAGATCTGAATACAGGCTCTCTCATTCCAGTGCTACAGTTCATAGGACTTAGAACCGGAAGTATCTTTTGAGGTCATCAAATCCATTTCCCTTCCCTCATTTTATATATACCCAATGGAGGTCCCCAAAAGTGAAATACCTCTTACATTTTTACTTTGATCAAGCCACTCATAGTATCAGAAACTTTTCTGTATTTTCCAGCATAAAGTCCAAACTCCTGGTCCTGATATTTAAGAGTCACCATAATCAGATTCCTAATGACCTTCTTAGTGTTATCTTAGCCTGCTCCCCTACATATGTAATACCCTCCAGTGAAATTAGATGATTCTCTGTGACCCACTTTCATCCTGTCTTCTTTCGATGTCTGTGCTGTTGCTTACATACACTATTCCTTTACCCTGATTCCTGAAACATAGACCTTTATACTTTCCCCTTACCTATTCACTGAAGTTTTCCCCTTCTTTCAAAGTCCAACTGAGATGCCATCTCTTCCATGCTACCTTTCTCAATCTCTTTAATTAAATGTACTCTCTTTGTCCTCCTAATTCAAATAATATTTTGCATGAGTAACTCCTTTGTATCTACTGTCTAATTTGCATTATAATTACCTACATGGTTATCTCCTGATTGGGTTATGATCTCTGACTTGACGCTTATGTATATATCTCATATTTAGCAAGTTCCCTACATGTTGTACTTGCTTAATAATTATTGACTTGGATTGAATGGTGTACTGGAACGAGCCCTCAGTTTGGAATCTAAAGACCTAGGATCTAATTCCAACTTTGCCATTAACATTTGACAATTTATTCTCTGGACCTCAGTTTCCACATCTATTGAACCAAATAACCTCTGATATTCCATGTTCCAAGGTCCCTCTGGGTTCTGATATTCTATACCTTAAGGAGCTTCTTTCTGTTTCTGACACTGTATACTCTGAAGCTTCGTCTGTTATGGTCTATGCTTTAAGATATTTAAAATATGGAATTTTTCTGGAGGATGATGCTTCCCTCAGCTTCTAACCTTGTATGAACTCATTTTGGAAAAACCATATGGAACATTTTCTGTTTATGTTTTTTATATTGACAGTCAGTCAATGTAGTAGATAGAGGCCTGAGCCTTCATTCAGAAAAACTAAGTTCAAATTTTGACCCAGCAATTTAGATGTGACGATGGGCAAATGAATTGGACTTCCAATACTCAGTTTCTTTATTAGTAAAGTGGGGAGAATTTTACTTCCAAATTATTTTGAAAATCTTCAAGTGAAGGGGTAGCTAAGTGGCACAGTGGATAGAGCACCAGCCCTTGAGTCAGGAGTACTTGAGTTCAAACCCGGCCTCAGACATTTAATATTTACCTAGCTGTGTGGCCTTGGGCAAGGCACTTAACCCCATTTGCCTTGCAAAAACCTAAAAAAAAAAAAGAAAAAGAAAAAAAAAGAAAAGAAAAGAAAATCTTCAAGTGTTTAGAATGTATGCTGTCATTATCAAAGCTCCTTCCACCACTGACTCCATAAATTGAATTTACTTCTGCCCACTTGGCTACAGAAAAAGAAAATCAGACTGAAGGAACTCTAGAGGGAAGACTATAGGTGCCACATGATGCTACATCCATCATGCTGAGCATCTAAATATAGTCCTCCCTCCCTTGACCTCTTTCACTTCCCTCTGCTAAGTTACACAATAACTCTTTTCAGTAGTTCAATTAATCAAGTCAGTCAAAAGACATCTATTAAGTGCTTACTAGGCACCAATCCTGTGCTTAAACACCTACTCTGTGTTAGGCCCTATGCTACACAAATGCAAATGTAAAAGAATGAAACAACGAGTTATTAAGTTGAGTTTATCTGAAACTATTATGCCTTTCATAGCTGCCACATTTAATACTGGAAGCAACAGCTTACATTTATATACTTCTTTGCAAAACTTTTGTTACAATATCTCTGAGAAGTAGTATGAATTATTTATTATTATTATTATTATTATTATTATTATTCCCATTTCATAGAAGAAATTGAGGCTCAGTGAAAGGTGATACAGCCAGGAAATATAAAAGGGGCAGGGCCTCTGTCAGGATCTTCCCTCATAGAACAAAAAGGTTAGTGAGCCTAATTCCAAGAGTGTCAAGTTCCCCTGTCCACCAGGGAGAATGACATGCTCAAAAGAGAAATGAGATGCATACACACAGGTGGAGTTGCTACAGGACAACTAGCAGAGCCATTTAATCACAGTATCAGACAGTTTTCTTCTGGCAGAAAACCACAAAATTAACATACAAGATAAAACAAGTCAATGACGTTTCTTAAACTTGCTCCGGGTGTAATCTAGGTCAAGAAGTTTGGGTACAAGGCTATCACACAAGTGAGTTCACGCAATGATGCAGTTGTGTTTTCATAGCAGAGTTTCGTGAAGAGCCTTTTACTGAGGGTCACATAAGCCTGGACTTTAGTCATAGCTGACTATTCACTCAGAATTTCTCAGGCACCTCTCAACACAAGAGAATTGTGATGTCATCTCGTGTAAAAATCCTGGTTAGGAGAAGTCTTTCCAATTGATTGCATATCTAAATTGGGAGTGTCTTCAAAAGGGTGACCAGAGACTTGGCCATTTTGATTACTTTCTCTTGGTTTGATTTCCCTGTTGACTGCATCTGATGAGAGACAATGCTGGAATGGGAGAATTATTGAACCTTCCTTCCTCTAAGACTGATATGTGTCCCCTTGATAAAGGGATTGACTTTTTCCCCTTGCTATTTGTCCTTTTTTGTCATAGACAAAGGGATTGGAGACTCTGGGCTCATAAATTTCAAAAGGGCAGGAGGGTAGCTATCCCAATGTCCCAGAGTCTAAGAGTCAGTGACCCAAGGAGCAAGAAATGATCTTTGGGAGTGACTTTCAGGCCCAGCCCAAGAGTAACTGAGACAAGGACTCATGTATGCTTCATCTAAACCCAGGCTTGGTAATATTGCTGTTACTTTGTACACTTAATAGTATTGCTATTACTTTGTACATAGTATAGTTCTCTTTGCACCAGTCCCTGTAAGTTTTTCAGGGTTTTCTGAGAGCATCCTGTTCATCATTTATTATAGCAGAATAGAGTTATATTATAATCACATGCCACAATTTGTTTAGCCATTCCCTAATTGATGGGCATTCCCACAGTTTCGCCACCAAAAATTAGCTGCCTTAAGCATTTTGTATAAATAGGTCCTTTTCCTTTTTATTTGTTTTTGTTTTTTTAAATCTCCTTTGGGATACAGATCTAGTAGTGGTATTACTAGGTCAAAAGGTATGCATGGTTTCCTAGCCCTTTAGAAATAGTTACAAATCACTATCTAAATGTTTGAATCAGTTCATAACTCTACCTATATAGGAACTATGTTAAATTTGAACCCTTTTTCCTTAGAGATTGAAGTGAAAATAAGGTACAGTGTGTCCCCAAAGACTGTGTGGAAAAGATGTTTGTGTTTTCAATCTTGCTATATTTTCTTTTTCCTTTTTTTTAGGTTTTTGGAAGGCACATGGGGTTAAGTGGCTTGCCCAAGTAATTATTAAATGTCTGAAGTCAGATTTGAACTCAGATACTCCTGACTCCAGAGCCTGTGTTCTATCCACTGCACCACCTAGCTGCCCCAATCTTGCTATGTTTTCAAAGTAAATATGGCTTTGTAGGAGGTAATTGATATTAAGAGCTTAAGTGGAACTTGAGTACTAATAATTGGTGTATCAGCACAATTGAAAGAGCATTAGAGAATCGATGCTCCTAACTTCTCAGAGACCTAGACTCTAAAAGTCTGAGAGGAGATGTGGAGCAGGCCTGGCTCTGGGACAGTGAGGCTAGAGCCTTCTTGCTACAGAAATTTAAGAACCAGAAATCAAACCCTGCTCCTTGGTTCAGCTAGGTGACAAACTTGTTTTTAGTGACCCAGGAAATATCATATTCAGAACTTGAACCCAGATATCCTGATACCAGGTCCTGGTTATTCTCTGTCAAGAAAGACAGCAAGAGTCTCCATTAATGGAGAAAAATATAAATAGGGCTACTCACGTCCTAGAACTAAAACCATATCCTGGGGGAGCCATCCATTTCCATTTCAAAGTGACTATGATGCGAGTTATAAGATCTAGCAAAGGGAGATATCCTTGTACTGTTCAACTCATCTGGTCACTTTCTAAGTCTATGGAAGGACTTAGTTGTTGAGCTCCATCTCTAAGAGTGAGCCTACCTGTTAGGGAGTTTATAATGGATCTCTTCCAAGGAAATCTGCTCCCGCAATCTCTAGTGACTTCTAATCCCCGTGCTCTGAGTGGGTGTGTGTCCTAGGCTAATGCACTGGTCGGCTACAAGGCCTCAGGATAGTAAAAATCCCCAGTGGGAACCTACTGGTTTGTGTGAGAGAAGAAAGGATTGAATAGGATCAAGAATTACCAAGCAGCCTCCAGTAGGAATGTACACAGCTATGCATCCGTGCCCTTGCAGAGGGGGCAGGGTAGACTGCTCTCACAGATTCACACATTTTCAACACTGCCAGGAACCTTGGAGATTACTTATGCCATTCAGTCATTTGACAAGTGAGAAAATTGAGGCTCAGGCAGGGTAAGTGATTTGTCCAAGGTCAGATAATGAATCACTGACAGAGACAGAATTACGTTATTATAAAATGCAGAATTCAACACTAATCAGGGAATAATAACTCATGGTTTTATAATACTTGAGAGTAATAATAAGAACTCCATGAGGAGGATAATACATTATTACTTTCATCATATAAATAAAGAAACTTAGACATAGAGAGATGGGAGTGACTTATCAAAGGTAAGTGTTTAAGCCAAGATTTGAACCCGTCTCTCTTTTTTTTGATTTGTCATTCATTTATTAATAATTTTCAAAGAGCTTAAGTGCAATAAAACATATAATATAAAACTATAATGAAATTAACTTAATAATGCTTTAATAAATCAATAGGTTCTTATAATGCCTCAAGGTAGAGACCATGAAGAATAGTAGACAGAGGAGTCTGGGTTCAAATCTCACCTCTGACATATGCAGCTGTTTGACTGTGGACAAGTCACTAAATTTCTTAATACCTTAGATCACATTCTTAATTTATCAGCTACAAAATAGTTGTAGATCTTCCTTGCTATAGGGTATTATTTCCTATATCAAGAAGATCAAAAGTCTAAACCATACAACAAATAAATAAATGAAAAGATGAAGAAGGCTTATGTCAGAAATTATTTGCAGAAGCAAAAGGGACTGCTGAGACCCACCCACCTCTGGGCAAAACTTGCAAGATAGTCACTGCATGTCATTTGTACCTTTCTGTCTCTTATTCAACCCCCTATCCAAAAGTTGCTCTCCTTTTCTCCCCTTTGTTGTGACTCAGTACCTTTATTTTGCCTCCTTTCTATCTAAGGGCCTCACAGTGTTTATCTTACTGGGACTCTATCATTCAAATGCCTCATGCTCCCAAATTATTTGAGCTGATATCCATATAATCCCCAAATCAGCATATTTATCTCTTCAATATTATTGATTCCAATTGTCTTTTTTAAATTTCTTTTTTTATTTTCTCTAGTTTCATATAAAAATAAGGCATTAAATGTGTTATTTTTCCTACATGCCCTCCAACATTTGTCATTTTCTTTTTCTTCCTATTGACCAATCTAATAGGTATGAGATAGTGACTCAGAATTGTTCTAATCTACATTTCTCCAATCAATAATGAGTTAGAAAATTCTTTGTATGACTATAAATAACTTGGATTACTTCATCTGAAAAATTGTTCATATCCTTCAACCAACCATCAACTAGGGAATAGCTCCTATTTTTGTAATTTTGACACAGTTTTCTATATGTATTAGTATGAGGCCTTTGTCAGAGAAACTTGCTTCAATCTTTTTTTTTTGACATTTACTACTGTTAACTGTATTTCCCTCCATCCTATTCCCCACACCCTGAATTCATTTATTTTATTCACTCTCTCCTTTCACCTTGTTCCTCCTCAAAAGTGTTTTGCTTCTCTCCCAATCTTCCCACCCTTCTACACCCTCCCCCTTTCACTTAATCCCTTATCCTTGTACTTTCCTGTAAAGTAAGTTAGATTTCTATACCTAATTGAGTTTATATGTGATTCCCTCTTTGAACCAATTCTGGTGAGAGTAAGGCTTGCCAACTTGCCCTTACCTTCCTCCTCTTTCCCTCCATTATAAAAGCATTTATTTTGCCTCTTTTGTGAGATAACCCCATTCCACCTCTTCCTTTCTCTTTCTTCTGGTGAATTCTCTCTCATTCTTTAATTTTTTCTTTTTTAGTTATAATCCCTTCATATTCAACTTACACCTGTGCCCTCTGACTGTACATGCTCCTTCTAACTATCCTAATAATGACAAAGTTCTTATGAGTTACCTTACCAGTTTCATCTTCCTATGTAGGAATGTCAGCAGTTAACCTTATTAAGTCCCTTATGATTTCCCTTTCCTATTTATCTCTTTAAGCTTCTCTTTAGTCTTGTATTTGAAAGTCAAATTTTGGATTCAACTCTTGTCTTTTTATCAAGAATGTTTGAAGATTCTCTTTTTCATTGAATAATCATTTTCTCCCTGAAGAACTATACTCAGTTTAGCTGGATAGTTGATTCTTGGTTGTAATCCCAGCTCCTTTTTACCCTATGTATATCAATTCCAGGCTCTTCAGTCCTTTATTGTAGAAGCTGCTAAAACTGGTGTTATCCTGACTGTAGCTCCATAACTGAACTATTGAATTATTTCTTTCTGGTTGCTTATAGTATTTTCTCCTTGACCTGGAAGCTCTGGAATTTGGTTATAATATTTTTGGGAGTTTTCATTTTGTAATCTCTTTCAGGAAGTGATCTATGGATTCATTCAATTTCTATTTTATCCTCTGGTTCTGGAATAGCAGAAAAGCAGGTTCTTTTTTTAAAAATCATGGCTTGGGGCAGAGCCAAGATGGCAACAAGAAGGGATCAAGTCTTAGGAGCTCTCTGATAAAACTCATAAGCTAAGGACTCTAAACTAAACTTTCAAGAGACAGAACCCACAAAGGGACCCAGTGAGGCAGTTCTCCTACTCAAGGTAACCTGGAAAAGAGCAGAAAGGCTCTGCTCCCCGGGGTTGGAGGGGTGGTCTGCCGGAGAGGTGGCCTGCCAGAGTGAAAGAACTTCAGCCTCCCAGAAGCAGCCCCAGGGCGCTGGGAGGCATGGCTCATAGCAGCGGGGGAGTCTCCTGAGCTGCACCCCAGGGAGCACTGGGCACAAAGTGGGGGAACTGCGGGGGGACCTCTGCCAGAACGAGCACGTGGAGCCCAGCCCTCAGGGTACACAGCCAGCAGCTTGGTCTTTCAGCAGCCCAGATCCAGAAACAGAAGCAGCCTGAGCCAGTAAGCAGGAGCCCCCAGGGCATGAGCCCACTGAGCTGAGGGAGGGGAGTGAAGAGAGAGAGACTGCCTAGCTCTGTCCTCTGCCCCTGAAACAGGACTCTGGGGCTCTGACCACATTCAGATCCTGATCGCAGTCTAGGCCCCCCCCATAGAACAACAGGGGCCCCCCACCTCAGCCCTGTGGCAGAGGGGGGTGCTTATGGTCATTCACAGACCAGGAGGGAGGACAGAGCCTCACACACTGAGACCCTTGTGGGAGTGTCCCAAAAGCTCAGGAAGTACCCCAAAACCAGACCCAGGCTGGAAAATGAGCAAGCAGAGAAATAAAAGGAAGACTATTGGGAAATATTTTGCAAATGAGCCCAAGAAGGATCAAAATATTTAGTCTGAAGATGAGGAAGCACAAGCTCCTGCATCTAAAGACTCCAAGGAAAAACAGAAATTAGGCTCAGGCTATGACAGAGATCAAAAAAGACTTTGAAAATCAAATGAAGGAGTTGGAAGAAAACCTGGGAAAAGAAAGGAGAGAGATGCAGGAAAAACATGAAAATGAAGTCAGCAGCTTAGTCAAGGAAATCCAAAAAAATGCTGAAGAAAATAGCATGCTAAAAACCAGCTTAGGTCAAATGGATAAAACAGTTCAAAAAATTATTGAGGAGAAGAATGCTTTAAAAAGCAAAATTGGCCAGATGGAAAAAGAGATAAGAAAACTCTCTGAGGATAACAAATCCTTCAGACAAAGAATAGAATTCAGGGAGATTGATGAATTTACCAGAAATCAGGAATCAATACTTCAAAACCAAAAAAATGAAAAATTAGAAGAAAATGTGAAATATCTCATTGAAAAAACAACTGATATGGAAAACAGACTTAGGAAAGATAATTTAAAAATTATTGGAATACCTGAAAGACATGATCAGGAAAAGAGCCTTGACATCATTTTCAAAGAATTACTACAGGAAAATTGCCCTGATATTCTAGAAGCAGAGGGCAAAATAGAAATGGAGAGAATCCACCGATCCCCCAGAGAAAGAGATCCCAAAAAACCAGCCCCTAGGAATATTATAGCCAAGTTCCAGAACTCCCAAGTCAAAGAGAAAATATTACAAGCATCCAGAAGGACACAGTTCAAATATCATGAAGCTGCAGTCAGGATCACACAGGACTTAGCAGCAACTACATTGGAAGCTCATAGGGCTTGGAAGGCAAAAAGGCTTAGAATGCAGCCAAGAATGAACTACCCAGCAAGGCTGAATGTCCTCTTCCAGGGAAAAAGATGGACTTTCAATGAACCAGGGGAAATTCAAATGTTCCTTTTGGAATGGCCAGAGCTGAACAGAAGGTTTGATCTTCAGATACAGGACTCAGGTGAAGCATGGAGATTGAAGGAGAGGGTGGGAAATGAGGGACTTAATGAGGATGAACTGCATGTATAGAAAAATGATACTGATAATATTCATATGAACCTTCTCAGTTAATAGAGCAGGTAGAGGGAGCTTTTATAGTTGAAGCACAGGAGAAAGCTGAATTCGAAGATAAAATATGGTGTAAAAATGGAATCAATAGAAAAAAAGGGAAATGGAATGGGAGAAAGAAAAAGGAGAGGGGGAATAGTCCAAGATATTTCACATAATAAGATTTTTTTATTACAATGAGCTATTGCAATGATATGGAAGGGGGGAGGCAAGGGGGAATGAGGGAACCTTTGCTCTCATCAGAGATGGCTGGGAGAGGAAACAGCAAATATACTCAATGGGGTATAGACATCTGGAGTAAGAAGGAGGGAGGGGCAGGAGGAAGGGGTGGAGATGTGAATAAAGGAGGAGAGGATGGACCATGGGGGGAGAGTGGTCAGATATAACACATTTTCTTTTTTACTTCTTGTGAGGGGCTGGGATTGGAAGGCCTGCCCAGGACCATAGGGCCAGGTGGATTCTGGGCCTAAGGGGTGGTATGGGGGCTCAGGACTTCTTGGCCCCAGGACCAGGGATCTATCTGCTGTGCCACTCAGCGACCCTACAGCAGAGTCAGAGTAAAAGGAGAGAGAAAATATAGTACATGGTAGTGGAGAAATAAGAAAGGAGGGAGTTGCGAGCAGCAATGGCAACGTTGGAAAAATATGGAAGTAACTTTTGTGATGGACTTATCATAAAGAATGTGATCCACCCGTGACAGAGTTGTTGGTGTTGGAACAAAAACTGAAGCACATTTTTTGTTATGATTATTTGGGGGAGGGTGCAGGGCAAGTGGGGCTGGGTGGCCTGCCTGGGGCCACATAGCAGGGTGATCTTTGGGTGTCTGGGGCTGGATTTGGACCCAGGTGCTCCTGGCTCAAGGGCCAATGCTCTGTCTGCCACCCAGCCACCCCTACTATTTTATTTTATTTTGGGTCTTTTTTTTTCTTCTTTTTGGTTTTTGCAGGGCAATGGGGACCGGGTGGCTTGCATGTCACATGGCTGGGTGATTGTTGGGTTTACGAGGCTGGATATGGACTAGGGTGCTCGTGGCTCCAGGACTGGTGCTTCCTCCATTGCGCCACCTGGCCACACCTACAATTATTACTATTATTTTTTTAATTTTAATTTTTTTCTCTCCCCTTTACTTTTTTCGCCCAAGCAAGTCTATCTATATTCATGGGGGGAGGGGTATTTTGTTTACTTGTAAAGAAGAATATTTTATTAATGTAAAAAAAACATTTGTACAAAATGAGAATAAAAAATAAATTAAAAAAAACAGATCATCCCAAACTAACCTTGTTTCCATTTTTTGATGAGGTTACTAAAGTAGTAGATGACAGAAATGTAATTGATATCTGTTTACAAGAAAAATAAACAAAATATTCAATGCTCAAAAAAAATAAAAAATAAAAATCATGGCTTACAAGTAGTCCAATAGTTTTTAAATTGTCTCTCTAGATCTATTTTCCAGGTGAGTTGCTTTTTCAATGAGATATTTCATATAGTCTTTTAGTTTTTAATGTTTTTGGCTTTGTTTTATTGTTTCTTGACTTCTCACAAAATCATTAGCTTCCATTTGATAATTTTATAGTTTTTAAGAAATTATTTTCTTTTCTTTCTTTTTTTTAGGTTTTTGCAAGGCAAATGGGGTTAAGTGGCTTGCCCAAGGCCACACAGCTGGGTAATTATTAAATATCTGAGACCGGATTTGAACCCAGGTACTCCTGACTCCAGGGCCGGTGCTTTATCCACTGTGCCACCTAGCCACCCTGGAAATTATTTTCTTTTTTTTCCATTTGTCTAATACTACTTTTTAAGGAGTTTTTTCATCAGTGAATTTTTTGCCTTTCTTTAAATTTGGCCAATTCTGCTTTTTAAGAACATTCCTCAGTGGCTTTTTGCACCTTTTAATTATTTGACCCAGTCTGTTTTTTAAAGTATTATTTTCTTCAGTATTTTTATGTCTCCTTTACCAAGTTATTGACCTGTTTTTCATGAGTTTCTTACATCATTCTCATTTCTCTTCCCAATTTTTCCTCAACTTCTCACTTGATTTTCAAAATCCTTTTAGAGTTTTTCTTTGAGCTGAGACCAATTCATATTTTTTGTTAATGCTCTGGATATAGAAGCTTTGACATTGTTATCTTCTTCTAAGTGTGTATTTTGATCTTACTTGTCACCATAGAAACATTCTATAGTCAGATTTTTATTGTTGTTTGCTCTTTTTCTCCACCCATTACTTGCTTTTTAACTCTTTGTTAAAAAGTAGGGCTCTACTTTAAGGCCTTAGGTTGTAGGCCCTATGGAAAGAAAGAGCAACTATTCGCTAGGTGAAGATTAGAAAAAAATTGGAAGTCTCAAACTTCAAGGATTTTGTGCAACTATTTTCAGAGTTACTTTTAGCTATCTGTAAGTTTTCAGATCTTCCAAGGCTGTATGATATAAGGAGAGGTGTTTCTACTTTCCTGACCTGATCTCTGGTCTGTGAGTTATACAAATTCTCTCTTTTGCCATAAAAGTGTGAGGAGGGTCCCTGTTCCTCTGTGGTCAGATGTTCTGATATCCTACTATTCCTTCTTGACTTAGAATTTCTAATGACTGTGACCAGGATCTGAGTATGAGCAAAATCACAGAATCCTACCTCAGTGCTAGCAATGAAATCCCTGCAATCTCCTGATCAATTGTTCAAACCCCTTATCTTCTGTGAAAGGAGAGCTCTGGAAGCACCTGCTGCTTTCTTTGATTCAGTGATTCCAAGGGCCTTCTCCTGGTTTACTGGGGTCTATGCTAACCTATACTACTCTCTCACCCAAGTGTGTCAGAATTTTCCTGCTGACTTACTAAATTATTTTGATGTCTGTGGGCTGAGAAGTCTAGAAATCACTACTTCTGACATTGATTAGTCACCCAGAGACCTGCTCCTGGTTTTCTGAGGCCAGGGTAATGCTGACACAGACTGTGCTGCACTCTCAACCTGGTACAACAGACCTTTCCTGCCAACCTTCTAAGTTACTTGGACTGGAAAATTGTCTTACTCAAAGTTTCTGTGAGTTTAGGGGCTCTTGAATTTCTTTAGGCATTATTTAAAGGTATTTGAAATTTTGTGGAAAAGCTTAAGCACGTCCCTACCCTTACTTTTCCATCTTGACTCCACCCTGAACTCAAGTCTTTTAGTTCCCAAGAACCTTGGAATTCTGCTCCAGGTTAGATCATTTCATGTCCCCTTTTGGTACCTTGCCCATTTAATTTTCCCCATTGGCTTATCATACACCCCCCCCCATATTTTTATCTGGTTTGTTAACCTTATTCCTGCTCAGCTTTGTCCTAAATATCACCTCATATGTCAGAATCCATTCCTTCAACAGATGTATCTGTTAATAGCTGTCCAGTTCTTGACATTTTAGGAATGATGGTAACAATTTCCCAGGATCTCAACTTGTACATTTTCAATGTCAGGGAAAAGTAAGAAAGACCTCTGGCACATTGGGTGGATACATTGTGATGAAGTTATGGGAGGATGAAGCTATAAGCCCTCCCACTTGCATTATTGGAAGGCATATACAAATTGTGACATTGATAAAGTTTTATGGGAAAAGATGGAATAGTTTAAAAGAAGGTGACTATGATGGTGAATAAATTGAAGATAATGTGATCTGATGACTGGCTGAAGGAACTGATTGTTTTGAAAAGGAAGCTTAGAGGATATATGATAACTGTCTTGGGGACTTGAAGTTCTTATTATATAGAAGGAAAATTCAATTTGTTCTGATTTGATCCTCCTCCCCTGAAGACATAACTAAGAGCAATTAGGATGGAGGCAAAGAAGATTTAAAATCACATGGTTTGACAGAAGTCTGCAAACATTAGCCTAAGGTCAGCTCTCATCAGAAAAATCCTGACTATTGGAATAAGACCAACTAGAAGTTGGCCCATTTTTAAAACCCCCTCTGTGGAACTTAACATTAATGCCTATTAAATTTAAATTTTATTATATTGCTGTAGGCAACTGAGATTTTTGCATCTTGACCCTATCAACTAATGTTTTAGCTATTCTTTTCAAGTCTCATGTCACCAGAAAATGCAATAATCTTGCTATCTAATGCTTTATTTGGCAGCTAGGTGGCACAGTGGATAGAGTTCAAAGCCTGGAGTCAGGAAGAGTCTTCCTGAATTCAAAACTGTTCTCAGTCACTTAGTAGCTGTTAGACCTTGGTTAAGTCTCTTAACCCCTTTTGCTTCAGGTTCCTCATCTGTAAAATGAGCTGATGAAGGAAATGGCAAAGTGCTCCAGGATCTTTGCCAAGAAAACCCCAAATGGGGTCACTAAGAGTCATATACAACTGAAACAAGTGAATGACAACAAAAATCTTTTTTTGAGTCACTGATAAAAATTTTTAAATTACCTAGTACCAAATACAGATCCCTGAGATTGGAGAGCTCCTCTTAAATTGACACTGGCTCATTAATAATCCTTAATAAGGGAACATGGTATAAATCAATGAATTTGGGATCCTTGATTCCAGGTATAGTTTTCCATTTACTATAAAGGTCAACTTCTAAGGTTCTTTTCAGCTCTAAGTACATGATTCATTGCCCATAAGATCCTACTTTTTTATGATCCCACTTTTTGGAACAGGTCATCATCAAACTCCAAATCTACCTATAATCCTGCCCACACCTCTCCAACTTTTCCACAAGAACAGTATAAGAAAGGTACCTAAAATAGAAGTAAACTCTGTCTACAATCTACAGTATTCCCATAACTCACCAAATAAGTTATACTACCAAAAAAAAAGGAAAGGACCATTTTTTGATGAAGGCACACAAAGTTTTAGCAATCACTTCTTTTTTTTTTGATATTCACAAACTATTCCTCTTTTATCTTCTATGATTAGCTAAGAACTGAAGTCAAGTTCAATGGCATCTAATTTGAAGATTCAACTGCTCTCCCTTTGAAAAAAAGTGAAAACAACTTCAGCCTGTTCACAGACTTAATGTAACACTCCCATTCTGTCATTTTTCAAAGATCAATCATATTGACCAAGAATCTTACTTCTCCAAGATGTAAATCACAATCTCAGGTCCTGAACTTGTTGAAGAGAGCCAGGTGATCTCTTATCATCACCTCACTATATCTTGTATTTTACCATCTTGCTGATCAAAATTAGTTTTGTTCTGTTCTTTCCACCCCAAAATTATCCTTCTTCATTGAGAAAACAGAAGGCAAGATTAAAGCTGCATGTCTCTGCTGCTGCTTCTCATCTTCAGCCTTAGATCTTTCTCTTACACCCAACATAACTGGATAAAAAAGTAGCTTTTGTTGTCCTTAGCAGTTACCATCAGTCTTAATTCATTCTGAACTAAGTCTTAGTGCTTCTGAAATAGAATCATATAATTTGAAACTTGGGAGGATATTAAATAGGCATCTAGGTCAAGAAACTGACCTAGATTGACCTAGGTTGAGTTTTCCTAATTATTGCTTTTATAAGGCAAGGAAGGTGACAGAGAAAACTCAATCTGGATGGTGAATATCTGACTCAATAATGAGACTCGGACTTTTGAACCATGTGTTAAAATACAGAAATGAGAAATTCCTGGTCAGAGATGGAGGACACCTAGCAGAAGGCCCATAAGAATGTATTTGCTTGATATATTACAAATCTAATCAAAAAGTTTTTAAACTAAAAAAAAATAGATGAGGAAGAGACTAAATATATATTGAGGACCAATTATTGACTATATTAACAAATATTCTCATTAGATCCTTACAACAATTCTAATAAATAGGAACTATTATTATCCTTACCATCCCTACAGTTAAGGAAACTGAGATAGACCAGAATTAGGTGACTTACCTGGGATCATGCAGCTAGTAAGTGTTTGAGGCCATATTTGAACTCAGTTCTTCCTTATTCAGAGTCCAGTATTCTATTCACAGTATCACCTAGCTGCTGCTGGCAACTAGAGGAGGGAGAAAATATTCTCTCCTTCTCCCTTACTTCCTCTCTATCTACCTGTTTCTGTTTCCTCTCAGTATGTGTTGTGAATATCTATACACAGGGGTAGTTGGTGGCACTAGGATCAGACTGCTGAACCTGGAGTCAGGAAGACTTAAAGTCCAGTCTCTGCTTTTTTGAGTGCAGTGATGGGTTGAGGGTGATAAGGATATGGAATTGGAATAGGTCCTGATCTATTTGAGGTCATCTACCAAGATGATGTGAAGCATCTTCTCCATGATCCCAGGTACAGTGCAGCCACAAAAGCCCAGATGAACACTCATCTATTTAGCTATAATTAGATAAAAAGGCAGAGACCTCTTGAGTTTGTTTTAGGGATGACAGCAGAAGAAAGTAAGAAGCAACTGAAACTCCCTAGATAAACAGTATGATAACCAATAAATAATGCTAGGGGAGTTCTGTTTTTTTAAATTGCCTGGTTGGGGGCAGCTAGAAGGTGCAGTGACTAGAACACCAATCCTGGAGTTAGGAGGACCTGAGTTCAAATTTGACCTCAGACATTTAATAATTGCCTAGCTGTGTGACCTTGGACAAGTCACTTAACCCTATTGCCTTGCCATAAAAATTACATAAAATTTCCTGATCATTGCCAAGAGGGTGACCTTGAGTTTTTCCTCAAGGGAAAGGTGATAAGAACCTAAATTAAGGTGGTAGCCATGAAAAAGAGGAGAAGGATAAGACTATGAGAGAAGTTGTGGTGAATTGGAATATGATTGGATATGTCACATGAAGAAGACTGAGATGTTAAGAATGATTCTGAGGTTAAGAATATGAGAGACCCTAAGGTTGCTTCTCAGAAGAAACAGGAAAATTAGGAAGAAAGGAATAACACTAAAACATCTATAAGCAAAACTATTGAGAAAAATACAGTTTGTCCATAAGCTCAATTTGAATTGCCAGAAGAAATTATACAAGTCAAATCAAGAAACATTTGTTAAATATCTACTATGTGTGGAGGTCCAAGAAAAGCAAAATATAGTCTCTGTTTTTAAGGGGCTTTCAGTCTAATGGGGAGATAAGCATGAAAATAACTGTACAAGCAAGATATATACAAGAGCCTCTGTCTCTGAAAACTAGGCATTTTCATTGGCTATCTCTCCAGCTTGGAACTGTCCTTCTCATCTCTATCTCCTGACTCCCCTGCCTTCTTTCAAATCTCAACTAAAGTTTCACCTTCTACAAGATGCATTTCCTGGTCCTCCTAAATCTTAATATGTCCCACTTTCAAATTTTTGCAGAGTGATAAGTTCTAATTAGTTGATTAAAATTACTTTATTTGCTATGTTGTTTGATTAAACATCATTTGTTTTGAACAAGGGCAGTAGTAGATAGAAAGGCCGCCTCCAAGCTGAGAAAACCTAAGTTTAAGTTCTGCCTCTGACACATATTGACTATGACTCTGAACAATTCATTTAATCACGGTGCATTAATTGATTCTCTAATTGTTCTCTAACTCTTCTCTATATAGTGAAGACATAGCTTGAATTCCTGTTCATTGTTTTGAAGTAATGTATTCTCCAGGTATTTAGTAACAATAAATACATCAATGGGGACTTAAGGATCATGGAGCTGACCCACACAACTGAGTTAACTTCAGGGGTGACATATGTAGTCAGCGGATATATCCCCGATTCAAAAAAAGGCAAAACATTTCTTCCAAATTTGAACTGACTTTCATGTTACCAAAATGTTTAAAGAATTATGTCTTTTGAGACTTTGGAGAAAACCTTATGTGATGTTCTTACTATCTCCCCCACAGTTTTGGTCAGAAAGAGAAGAAAAATCTAATAAGCAAAATGCTTATGTAATATTATGGGTGACCTGCCAGGCCCTCAAGAAGCTTATAGATTAAATCTAATGCTATAAGCATTAGATTGGAAAAATAAACCAACAAGTTTTATCCAGAGAATTTGAAGATAAGAATATATAAAAGTATGCCCATCTCTGGGACTACAAGAAGAATAGATGGCATCAAAAGGATCATAGGCAAGGATAGAGGGAACTTTTAGTTAAGTTAGAAAGCTAAATTCAATGGCCTGTTTTTATCCCTATATGTCTCCTTCATTTGCTTTTCACCCTCTCTCAGCTTCCTCATGTGGGTGCTCCCTAAGGTTCCATCCTTGATCTCTAAGTAGATAATCTTTTAATTTTCATCTTCAACTGTGTCCTCTTTATATCCACATTTCCATTCGTTTACAGAGTCTCTATGTACTCTCTTTGGTCTGCTAAGGTCTGCAACAGTCATCTTGCCTGAGCCAGCCCGGGCAGGCTTCCTGATTTCCCAGAGCAGCCATTCTATGACAATTCAAACACCTTTTCTGACTATCTATAATTCCACAGCTGTTTCCTTCCCAAACCTAGGTTCCCCCACCCTCCTGCCCCCCCTGCAAATGTTTCAGGAACACACAGTTGCTTTCTACTACTAGTCCTTTGCAAAGAAGATGACCACACCAATCAACAACTGATTGGAGGCACCCTAAGACAACTCCACCCCACCCCAGGCTTAATACCTATGGACAATTATAAATTAGCTGAATGAATTCTTTACTAATATACTCCTATCCTGTCTCTTCTAACCTAATTATTCTAAAACCCCACTTGTTCAAACTCCATTCTCAGCCCCCCCCCATTGACCATACCTTTTATTCTAAGCCCCTTCAGCTAATATTCACTAAATCTCCACTAATATTCTACTCCAAAACTACAGAACCTTTCTACTGTGTCCTCTGGAATGAATGGGAAGCAGGGGTAGCAAACTAGATTTCATCTTATACATTTTCCTTTCTTACTCCCTCAGTTTTCTTGCATTCACTAAAACCTCCCTCCCTCCTGACAATACAACTTCTCTAGTCACACTTTCCAGAACTGGTTGCCTTTTTCACTCATATCCCCCACTTAATGGTCCATGGTAGGGAAGTTAGAAACAGTCTGCAAAAACTAACGTTTATTAAACACTGAGTATACTACAGATTCTGTACTAAGGACAGGGAATACAAATAAAAGCAGAAAGAATAATGATCTCTGCCCCCAGGGAACTTACATTCTAATGGAGGAATAAAACATAAAAGAGAATGGGAAAATGAGGTGAAGGCAGGAAAACGGAGATGAAAGTATCCATCACAAGGGCATGGTAGAAAAAGTTCTGAACCAGGAGTACAGCCTGGAGAGAAGTCATGTTCAACCAACTTGGGCATCTTCCATAAAATGGAGGTTCTGGAAGGAAATAATCAATGAGAGAAAAAGACCCCAGATACAAAGGGTACTTCCAGTCTGAGAAATATAGGAGTATGGTGAACTTCCAGGGTAAAGAGCTTTCTGTGGAATGTAGAGAGACCCTGGAGAGTTAGGGGTACAGTAAAGAGAAGAATATTTGCTACCCTTTGCCATTTCCAAATCTTCCTCTCCTCCCATTATTCAGTAAGTTACCTCTCCTCCTCTGAGATTCATTCAGTGTACATTTATATTAATATTCTGTTGACTGTTGTCTACCATGGACTCTCTTTCTCATTTAGTTCAGTGCTTGGCACACAGTCTTTCTCTTCTCTCTAGATTCTCTCATACTAGAGTATTTAAACATATACATATACAAATATATAGACATACATATATATATGCATATATGTATATATATATATAGAAACACACTCCTTCAAACACTCTAACTTCCTCAATCCTCAATTTTTCCATTTCATATATCCTATTCCTCCATCCTACCAAGCTACACACAGAAATGGTTATGTCCTTGCTCTTACCCATAAGTAAACCATTTCCATTTTCAGGAATTCTGAAATTCCTTTATCTGATAACAATCTGTTGTGATTCTACCTTTCTTTGTTTTGAAACCTCTATACTATTGAATTTGATGAGTTCATCAGCTCCCATGGATTTAATTAACATCTCTATGTAGATGATTCTCATCCATTTATCCAAACCTAATCTCTCTCTAGTCATGCATTTCCAATTGCTTGTTTCGTAGGCAGCAGAAACTCAATATATCTGAAACTGAACTCATTATCTACCCCCTCCTGCACCCCAGACCCCTCCTTTCTTAACTTCCCTATTATGGATTGTACCATCATGCTCCTGGTTAGGCTTACGTCCTAAACTTTCTACTCTGTGTCACCCCTCCTATCCAATCTGTGATTAAATTTTACCACTTCTATCTTTACAATATTTCTTGTATGGCCTTTTGATTGGTCTCCATGCCTCACATCTCTTCTAACTTCAAACTATTCTCTGGGCAGCTAGGTGGTGCAATGGATAGAGCACTGGCCCTGGAATCAGAAGTACCTGAATTCAAATCCGGACTCAGAAACTTAATTACCTAGCTGTGTGGCCTTGGGCAAGTCACTTAACCCCATTTGCCTTGCAAAAAACTTAAAAAAAATTAAAAAACTATTCTCCACTCAGCTATCAAGTTTATCTACCTAAATCTCAAGTTTGACTGTATCATTCTCTTCCTCATTCAATCAACTCCAGTGGTACCTAGATTCCTCTAGAATCAAATACAAAATCCTGGTTGACTTTTAAGCCTCCCATAACATACCTATGTACTCTGTGATTCAGCAACTCTGTCCTCCATACACACTATGTTGCATCTCCAGTCTATGTATTTTCACTGGCTATCTCCCATGCTGGCTCTCCCTTACCATTTCTACCTTCCATCATCTTTGATTTTCATCAAGTCTCAGTTAAATCCCACCTTCTACAAGAAATATTTCTTCATCATCCTTAATGCCTCTGAGATTATCACAGTTTTGCAAAAGTAAGATATGCAAATGTAGAGAGATCTCCATTCCAAATGTTCATATGGACTATTTATTTGTGCCTGATCTGTGGTAGAACCTTTCAAGCTCCTATTAGTTTGATCAGCCAGTTGGACATACTGTAGCTTAATTCCAACGTGGTAATATCTTCAGTAACAAAGGACAACAACTAACCAATCTCCAATTACCCTCGATCTTATTTTATTCATTAGATCAAGACCTCTTGAGAGCAGGGACTAGTTTTTGCCTTTCTTTGTAACCCCCTGTGCTTGGCATACACTCTGACACATAGTAGTCTTTTAATAAATGTTTATTTACTGATTGACAAGATATCTATAGCTAGATGATTCACCAGTATCTCGAATTCAATATATCTAAAACAGAATCTTTATTTTTCTGATTTTAACTGTTTCTATTTATAGTACCACTATGCACTTTGTCTATTACATTGACAATCTTGAGATTACTTTTCACTTTTCCTTTTATTCAGTTTGTAGGTTATGTTAGCTCCACTTGCATGATATTTCTCACATTTATTCCCTTCTCTCCAGTTTCCTTGTAACTACCCCAGTTCATGCTCTCATCATCATGCTCCTGGACTTTTACAATAACTTCCTTTTTTTTTCTTTTTAGATTTTTTTCAAGGCAATGGGGTTAAGTGGCTTGCCCAAGGCCACAGGGCTAGGTAATTATTAAGTGTCTGAGGCCAGATTTGAACTCAGGTACTCCTGACTCCAAGGCCGGTGCTCTGTTCACTGCACCACCTAGCCACCCCTACAATAACTTCCTAATAGGTCTCTCCTGCTCTGCCTTCTCTTCACTCCAATCCAGTGTCCATACTACTAACAGAATAATATTTTGTATATATTAATATATACATATGCATGTATGTGAATATATGTGTATATATTATATAGAGAGAGATATTTAAATGAATAGAGACCTTATCTCAAAGATTTTTATATTCTGAAGTACCCAAGCTGCTTTGGGGTCAGCTCACCTCTTTGCATTGTTTCTCCAATCCCAGTAAATCTGGGAATACCAGCATGTGACCCCAATTAGCTGGGTTATCACCAATTTAGCTTGTAAGCACACGGTTCCCAAAACTCAAGGAAGAAAATATTTTTCTACAGATCAAAAAAGACAAAATGAATTCCCATTAAAAGTGGCAGCATCTACCAAAAAAGCAACCCTCCCCAGAGACTTCCTTGGTTTATAGTGATGCACTAGGTTAAGTACCTTTTGTTGTTCCTTAGTGAGTAGCTCCTTCTCCTGCAGTTTTCTATAGATATCAGTAAGTGATGCTGTACCTGTAGCTCTCTGCTGCTCCCAGCAAATGGCATAAACTTGGTTATTCCTTACATAGTTCCTGACTACAGAAAACTTTTCTCAGTTAAGGGTCCCACTGTAGTTTGTCAATGGGAATAATCCAGAGCTTCCCTGCCTGGGCAAACACAGTGCTCCCTGGGGATAGCTTAAATATAGTGCCAAACAAGAAGCCTTGCACTCTGAAGTTTCTCCCTATGCTAAGATCCCTATTAACCTGTGGTCTTGCATAAGTTCACCCAAGAGTCAAAAATATACCTCTATCCTTCTCACCTCTGGGCATGGCTATGTCAATGACATTAGGTTGCTATATGGTGACTCCCTCACCCAGGTCACCTCTTCCACCAGAGTGATGCTTACCATTGAATCAATCAAGAATCAAGTCAAAATGTCCTAATTCTCTCTCCAAATTAGCTTTCAAGTAGCTTCAATTACAACTGGGTGGGATTAAACATTCCTTGTGGAAGGGAAAGGTGAGCATTCCCTCAATCCAGGAAACTGTGGGAAGTAAAGAAAAAAGTTCTTGCTCCATATAAATAAAAGCATGCCTCTACTCTACTCTAAAATTTTTCATTGGCTCCTTCTTGCTTCCCAAGAAAAGTCCAAACTCCTTTACTTGGCATTCCAGGTTCTCCTCACTCTGCCACTAATCTACCTTTCCATTTTTATTTTACATTGCTACCATCCTGTGTAATCTACATGCCAGCTGGGCAACTAGGTGGAACAGTGAATAGAGCACTAGCCCTAGAGTCAGGAGAAACTGAGCTCAAATTTGGCCTCAGACAATTGACACTTACTAGCTGTATGACCTTGAGCAAGTCACTTAACCCTGACCACATCCAGGGTCATCACTAGGAGTCCTGATTCATATCTGTCACTAGACCCAGATGGCTCTGGAAGAAAAAGTAAGACTGGTGACTTAGCATAGCACACTCTCACTCCAGTCTAATTCTCATGGCATCACTTCTCTGGTATCATGGTCTTCTTTGAGAATAGAGGAGAAACATCATCACATGCCAGCCAAGTTGGAGAACTCTCTGTTCCTTGTGGGTACACTTCCTTCCTGCATGTCTCTACTGGGGCAGTTTCCTAGGTCTAGAATCCTCCCTCTCCTTCTTTATTTGTTAAATTCCTAACCACCATTTCAAGTCCAAATTAAATGGCATCTCACCCAGAAAGCTTTCCTTTATTGGTTGATCATCCCTTTCCTCCTCAGACCACAGATAAGCATCTCGTCCCCTAATACCTTTGTTGGTAATAAAGCATTCTTATATTTATTGGTGTTATGTGGCCTAGTCATTAATGACTTTTCTTTTCTCCCCTCAGACCTCACATAATATTTTGGAAGTCCAGTAGCAAGAACTTATTAAGGGCTTATTATGTCCCAAGCATATGGTGCTAAGTACTGAGAATACAAAGAAAAAAGATAAAGAACTCTGGCCCCAAAAGACCTCACAACCTAATAGGGGAACTGACATGTAAATAACTCTACACATGGAATTATAGGTATTTATGTACACATATCTATATAGTTTCAATTATGGGGTATATATATATATATATATATTTGCAAGCATATATGTGAACTTATATGAAACTGCATATGAGTGTATGTGTGTCTGTGTGCCTGTGTGTGCGCGTGCGTGTGTGTGTGTGTGTGTGTGTGTGTGTGTGTGGTGAGGAAGGTAGTCTCAGAAGGGAAGGTATTAGGAGCCAGGGAGACCTAGAAAGTCATACTACATAACTGCAGTCTTGAAGGAGATTGGGAACTGAAGAAGCAGAGGGTAGAGCATTGTTGGTCTGGGAAACAGCTATTGTAAAAGAGATGAAAAGAGACAAGAGATGAAGTATCATCTTGGAGAAAAACAATAGTTGAATCATAGAGTATACAGAGGGGAGTGACAGTGGAATGGATAGAGTAGGGACAAGGTTATTAAGAACTTTAAATTCCAAACAGAGGACTGAATATTTGATCCTGAGGATAATAGGGAGCCACTGAAGTTGACTGCATAAGGGATGTGGCATGAGTAGATCTATGATTTAGGCAAATAACTTTGAGATCTGAGTAGGGGGTAAACCAAGCTGGGGAGAACCTTAAGACAGGAAGACCAACCCTCAGGTTACAACAGTCCAAGTATGAGATGATAAGGACCTACACTGGATGATCAGTTGATAAACATTTATTAAGTACCTAGTATTTTCCATGTACTGAACACTGGAGATACAAAGAAAGGCAAAAGACAGTTCCTCTATTCAAGAAACATGCAATCTATTGGAAGAGAAAAATAAACCAATAAGTACAAACAAGTTTTATACAAGATGAATAAGAAATAATCAAGAGAGGAAAGGTACTAGGATTAAGAGAGATTAGGAAAAGCTCCCTGTAGAAGATGAAATTTTATTCAAGATTTAAAGGAAATTAGGGAAACCATTAGGCAGAGGTGAAGAGCATAATGTCCCAGGCATGGGGGACAGTCAGAAAAAATGCTCAGATTCCAGAGATGGAGTGTCTTGTTTGTAGAACAGCCAGGAGTTCAGTGTTACTGGGTTGAAGAATATATCACAGGGAGTAAGGTGATAAAAGACTGGAAATGTAGAACATGAATGGGTTATGAATACCAAACAGATGATTTTGTATTTTATTCTGGTTTGGTTGGTTGGTTCTTGTCCTTCTTTATCAAAGAAGAACAAAATGACATCACTATGTTTGAGAAAAATTACAATATGTCCAACTGTGGCTGATCAGACCAATGCAAGCTTGGAATTCTCTACCACAAGTTGGGCATAAATAGTCCATATGAACACCTGGAGTGGGTACTCTAAACTTACATGTGTCACATTACCTTTGAGCTGCCTTCCTCATAGAGTACAGCACCCTCACTGAGGAGAGCATGCCATGCTGGTGGTCATGTGCTAGTGTCTCCCTAGCTGTACAGCCAATTCTAAAGGTCTTCAATGAGACCTTCACGGTGTCTTGGTATCACTTCTTCTGACCCCCTTGTGAGCACTTGCCCTGTGTGATTTCTCCATAAAATAGTTTTCTTGGAAAGCATACAGTTGGCATTCTAATACCATGTCCAGCCCATCATAGTTGTACTCTCCTAGTAATGTTGTAATGCTAGGCAGTTTAGCTCGAGAAAGGACTGTAATATCTGGTATCTTCTCCTGCCAGGTGATCTTCAAAATCTTCCTAAGACAATTTAAATGGAAGAGATTCAGTTTCTTGACATGGTTCAGGTTTCACAGGCATATAACAATGAGGTCAACACAATGGCTCTGTAGACCTTCAGTTTGGTAGTCAGTCTAATAGGGAAACCACAATCTTCTGTTGAGTGAGGATAGGGGGTGATGGAGAGTTAGGTAACTTTGTCATATTGGCACTTTAAGAAAATTATTTTGGCAGCTAAATTGGAGTGAGGAGAGAATTTGAGGTAGGTAGATCCATCAGCAGATTGTTAAAATAGTCTAATCATGAGGTGATGAGGACCTGCAACAAAGGCATCTAGTGTTAGAGGAGAGCTATTTCAAAGGTTAAACAAAGCCCATGGGAACAGATTGGAAATGGAAGGTGAGTGAAGTGAAGAGTTAATGATGACATCTAAGTTGTGAGCCTGCCCTCTACAATAATAGGAAAGGTAGGAGGTGGGGAGGATTTGGGGGAAAGATTGTCTGTTTTAGATATATTGAGTTGAAGAAATCTGTTGGACATCCAGTTCAAGATGTCTGAAAGGTAATTGGAAATACAAAATTGGAGGTCAACAGAAAGCTTTGGAAAGGAAAGGTAGATTTGTGAATCATCAGTATAGAGGATGTATGCAGAGAAGAAACCGTGGAATTTAAAGACCAAAGCTTATTATCTTCAATTTTTAAAGTTGTCTTATGTATGTAATTTTGCCATCCCAATGTTTTCTTTCTTCCTTTTAGAGTTGTTTCTATTCTTACAACACATTCAGTTTTGATCTATGCATACCATGGATGCAAATGTAAAGACTATATCAGATTGCCTTCTGTTGGAAGCAGAAAAAATTGCAAAACTCAAAACCTTGCCAAAAAATGATTGGTAGAAACTACCATGTATGTAATTAGAAAACAAATTATATATACATATATAAGTATATTATATAATATTATATATTATAGTATGTAATAATATATTATATATATGAAATGAAAAAAAAAGAATTATGCTGTCCCCCCCTGCCCAGAATGGGACTCCCAAACCTTCTCCCAGGAGTATTCTTTTATTTGTCATGGGTCCATGCTACCCAAGTACTCCCAACTCTGATCTAGGGTTACATAAGTACCTCTCTCCCTCTGCCCCTCCATTTCTTCCTCATATTGCATGCCTCTCTCTAGTACACCATTTCCTATGTCACCCTAGTATCATCATCCTCCAGTCTCTCCTGTGCCTCATTAAAGAGTAACTGATGTATTACTCCCCACTTGCTGTCAGCAAGCTTTCCTGGAGAGTATTCAAAGAACTGGGTTTATTTGCCCAGACCCAACTAGTAACCCCTTTGTGTTCCCCTTCCTTCATCCATAACCTGAGGCATCTGGACTAAGTAAGGTATCTTGAACCCAGTGGGAAAAAGTAAGTACAGATAAGGAACCCCATGACCCTTGGTCAGAACCTGATTTCATAGTTGGATCATAATAAAAATGTTGATACCAAGAACAATTCTCTAATCATTATGCAACCCTGTCACCTTCCTCTGTAGCCTGTTGGCTTCATTAGCAAATGGACTGTGGTCTGTGGTTTATCCAAATGTTATTTCCCTTTGTGACTCTCACTGTGAAGTACACAAGGAAGGTGATTAATAATGTGTGTGTGTGTGTGTGTGTGTGTGTGTGTGTGTAGAAATATTTGCTGACTAGAGTTGCTATATTTACTTAGAGGTGGGACGGCTGAGCTATGTTCTTTAGAACAGTAAATGAAATTTGCTGCTTTTTGTGCTAAAGTTCAACCAGACCAGAATACTGTGTCCAATATTTGGGTATAGTTAGCTAATTCAATAAAGAACATCTAAAATTATTAAAACTGAATATTGGCTTAAAAAAGGATGGAGACTTTCATCAAAGAATGATGAAACTTTATTCTCAAACATAGATGGAAACTGAATTTGCCAAGCCCTATGAGATGCCCCCATCATATATCTCTTCCTCTACCCCTACCTTAACTCCTTACTCTTCCTTGGGTTGATGCAATGTATAGAAGGCTGGACCTGAAGTCAAGAAGGCCTAAGTTTTGGAACTTATAAAAAAATTGACCATGTACTAGGACATAAAAACCTAATGATCAACTGCAGAAAGGCAGACATAGTGAATACATCGTTCTCAGATCACAATGCAATAAAAGTCATATGCAATACTGGGACAAGGAGATACAGACCCAGAACAAACTGGAAACTGAATAGCCTCATTTTAAAAAATGAGTGGACCAAAAAAGCAAATTATAGAAAGAATTAACCATTTTATCCTAGATAATGATAATAATGAAACAACATACCAAAACCTATGGAATTCATTCAAAGTGACTCTCAGGGGATATGTTATAGCTCTAAATGCTTACATGAATAAATTGGAAAAAGAGGAAATCAATGAATTAAACATGCAACTAAAAAAAATTAGACAAGAAACAAATCAAAAATCCTCAATTAAATACCAAATTAGAAATTCTAAAAATTAAAGGAGAAATTAATAAAATCAAAAGCAAAAAAACTATTGAATTAATATATAAAACCAAAAGTTGGTATTATGAAAAAACAATAAAATTGATAAACCTCTGGTCAATTTGATTTAAAAAAAGAAAGAAGAAAACCAAATTGCTAGTATCATAAATGAAAAAGGTGAACTCACCACCAATGAGGAGGAAATTAAAGTAATAATTCGAAATTATTTTGCCCAACTCTATGCCAATAAATTTGATAATCTAAGTGAAATGGATGAATATTTACAAAAATATAAGTTGCCCAGGTTAAATGAAGAAGAGATTAAATACCTAAACAACCCTATCTCAGAAAAAGAAATTCAACAAGCCATCATTGAACTCCCTAAAAAAAAATCTCCAGGAGCCTGATGGATTCACAAGTGAATTCTACCAAACATTTAAGGAACAATTGGTTCCAATTCTATATAAACTCTTGAGAAAAATAGGGAAAGATGGAACTCTGCCTAACTCTTTCTATGAAACAAATATGGTGCTGTTACCTAAACCAGGAAGAGTTAAAACAGAGAAAGAAAATTATAGACCTATTTCCCTGATGAATATAGATGCAAAATCTTAAATAAAATCTTAGCAAAACAATTACAAGTTATCACTAGGATAATACATTATGATCAAGTAGGATTTATTCCAGGAATACAGGGTTGGTTCAATATTAGGAAAACTGTTAGTATACTCAATTATATCAACAACAACCTATCAGAAATCATATGATCATATCAATAGATGCTGAAAAATCTTTTGACAAAATACAGCATCCATTCCTATTAAAAACACTAGAGAGTGTAGGAATAAATGGATTGTTCCTTAAAATAACTAGCAGTATCTATCTGAAACCATAAACAAGGATTATATTCAATGGGGAGAGGCTAGAGGCATTCCCAATAAGATCAGGGGTCAAACAAGGGTGCCCATTAGCACTACTACTATTCAATATTGCATTAGAAATGTTAGCATCAGCAATTAGAGAAGAAAAAGAAATTGAAGGAATTGGAATTGGGAAGGAAGAGACAAAACTCTCACTCTTTGCAGATGACATGATGGTCTACCTAGAGAAGCCCAAGAAATCATCCAAAAAACTACTGGAAGCAATTAGCAATTTTAGCAAAGTTGCAGGTGATAAAATAAACCCTCATAAATCCTCTACTTTTCTATATATGTCTAGCAAGATACAGCAGGAAGAGCTAGAAAGAGAAATCCCATCCAAAGTAACCTCAGACAATATAAAATACTTGGGAGTCTATTTGCCAAGACAGACTCAGAATCTTTTTGAAAACAATTATAAAACACTTCTCACACAAATTAAATCAGATTTAAATAACTGGGCAAATATCAACGGCTCACAGATAGGTAGAGCTAATATGATAAAAATGACAACTCTACCAAAACTAAACTATCTGTTTAGTGCCCTACCAATGAAAATTCCAAAAAATTATTTTAATGAGTTAGAAAAAATTGTAAGTAAATTCATATGGAAAAATAAAAAGTCAAGAATTGCCAGGAGCTTAATGAAAAAAAGTGCAAAAGAAGGTGGCTTAGCCCTACCTGATCTAAAATTATATTATAAAGCATCAGTCATCAAAAGTGTTTGGTAGTGGCTAATAAACAGAGTGGTGGACCAGTGGAATAGACTAGGTGTAAAAGCAGGAGATGATTATAGTAATCTGCTGTTTGATAAACCCAAAGAGTCTGGCCATTGGGATAAAAACTCCCTCTTTGATAAAAACTTCTGGGATAATTGGAAGTTAGTATGGAAGAAACTTAGATTAGACCAACACCTAACACCCTTTATCAAGATAAGATCCAAATGGTTACAGGATTTAGACATAAAAAACAATACTATAAGCAAATTAGACAATCAAGGACTAGTTTACCTGTCAGATCTCTGGAAAGGGGAGCAGTTTATGACTAAGGAAGAGTTGGAGAACATCACCAAAAAACAATTAGAGGATTTCAATTACATTAAGTTAAAAAGCTTTTGCACAGATAAAACCAATGTAACCAAGATCAAAAGAAATGTAGTAAACTGGGAAACAATCTTTACAACTAATGATTCTGACAAAGGACTCATTTCTAAAATAAACAGAGAACTGAGTCATATTTTTAAAACAAAAAGTCAATCCCCAATTGACAAATGGTCAAAGGAAATGCAAAGGCAATTTACAGATGAGGAGATCAAAGCAATCCATAGCCATATGAAAAAATGCTCTAAATCATTAATTGTTAGAGAAATGCAAATTAAAGCTTCTCTGAGGTACCACCTCACACCTCTCAGATTGGCCAGTATGACCAGGAAGGATAATGATCATTGTTGGAAGGGTTGTGGGAAATCTGGGACACTATTACACTGTTGGTGGAGCTATGAACTCATCCAACCCTTCTGGAGAGCTATTTGGAACTATGCCCAAAGGGCAACAAAAATGTGCATACCCTTTGACCCAGCAATACCACTACTGGGTCTATACCCTGAAGAGATGATGAAGAAGGGTAAAAACATTACTTGTACAAAAATATTTATAGCAGCCCTGTTTGTGGTGGCAAAGAATTGGAAATCCAGTAAATGTCCTTCATTTGGGGAATGGCTTAGCAAACTGTGGTATATGTATGTCATGGAACACTATTGTTCTATTAGAAACCAGGAGGGATGGGAATTCAGGGAAGCATGGAGGGATTTGCATGAACTGATGCTGAGTGAGATGAGCAGAACCAGAAAAACACTGTATACCCTAACAGAAACATGGGAGTGATGTTCAACCTTGAAGGACTCGCTCATTCCATTAGTGCAACAATAGGGAACAATTTTGGGCTGTCTGCAAAGGAGAGTGCCATCTGTATCCAGTTAAGGAGCTGTGGAGTTTGAACAAAGTTCAAGGACTATTCCCTTTAATTTAGAAAAAAACAGATATCTTATTGTCTGATCTTGTTACCTCTTTTCCGTGAGGGGGTTGGGGAAGGGAAGTAAGATTGGGGGGAAAATTGTAAAACTCAAATAATATATTTAATAAAAATAAATTTGAAAAAAAAGAATAGTCTAAGAATCAAAAAAAGACCTAAGTTTAAATACACCCTTAGACATTTATTAGCTATGTCACCCTGAGTAAGTCACTTAATGTCTGCTTGCCTCAGTTTCCTTAACTATAGTATGGAGAAAATAATAATACTTAATTGGTTGGGTTGTTTGAGAATCAAATGAGATAATATTTGAAAAGACATGGATGGGGGCAGCTAGGTGATGCAGTGGATAAAGCACCAGCCCTGGAGTCAGGAGTACCTGGGTTTAAATCCCATCTCAGACACTTAATAATTACCTAGCTATGTGGCCTTGGGCAAGCCACTTAACTCCATTTTCCTTGCAAAAACCTTAAAAAAAAACCCAACAACAACAGCAAAAAAAGAACATACGTGGATGCAAAAATGGTGCCAAAGGCAAAGAAGGAAGTGGTTGTCCCCCGCAAGACAGAACTCAAGTCCAAGACCTTGAAGGCCAAGAAGGCAGTGTTGAAGGGTGTCCATAACCACAAAAAGAAGATCTGAACCTCCTCCACCTTCCAGAGATGCAAGACACTAAGACCTCAAAGGCAGCCCAAATACCCTCAGAAAAGTGCCCCTTGGAGAAACAAGCTTGATCACTGTTCCATCATTCTCCTTGGCCACTGAGTCTGCAATGAAAAAGATTGAGGATAATAATACCCTAGTCTTCATTGTGCACATCAAGGCCAACAAGCACCAAATCAAACAGTCAGTGAAGAACTTGTATGGCATCAATGTGGCGAAGGTCATCATACTGATCTGGTCTGATGGAGAGAAGGTCTAAATCTGACTTGCTCCAGACTATGATGCCAATAAGATTGGAATTATCTAAACTGTCCAGCTGCCCTTCTTCACCCACAATTAAAAAAAAAGTTTTCCAGGGGGAAAGAAAAGACATAGTGCAATACCTGATGTTATATAAATATTTATTAACTTCTTCCTTACCGTATCTCCTTGAATCTTAAAAGATTTAAATATAAAAGAAATCAAAAGGAGCACAGAGGTCAATCATCCCACCTGCAAGTAAATTCAGTAATTCTGTTCAGCACACACACACACACACACACACACACACACACAAACACACATTAAGCCCCTGCCCTGTTTGCTTTACCATGATAGTCACAAAGGGAAATATCAAGTTTGGATAAATCCATTTTGCAACCAGTGGGAAATTCCCAGAACAGACTTATTCAAGTGAGTCTCTTCCAAAGGGCTAGGAGTCGGGTTAATCTTCAATCTTTTGTTCAGTTCTGGGCACCACATTTAAGAAGGACACTTGCAAAAAAGAATAGATTTGAGAAAATGGTGCTTTAATGGAAAGGAAACTAGAGTCCTGATGTATGGTAGTTGAAATGGAAAATGGAAAGGAAAAAACTTAAGAGGGACTTTGTATTAAGAATTTGGACAAAGGCCTAGACAGTTTGTTTATCAGGGTTGGAATTGACACAAATCTGGGAGGGATTGATAACACTCTGGATGACAGAGCCCATAATCAACAGCCTAGAAAATTGGACCAAATCCAAGAAAAGGGAATTCAATTGGAATGGTGCAATATCTATCAAACTTCCAAAGAAGGTACTTTATATAACAAGATAAAATCATAGCAAAATTCATTTAGAGAAATAAAATATCTAGAATTTCAGGAAAAGCAAAGTTGGAGAAGGGAAGGAATAAAGGGGGATAACAATTCCAGACCTAAAATTATGTTATATGTTTTATATATATATATATATATACATATATATATATACATATATTATATAATTATATTATAAATATAACTATATAATCATCAAAAGTTATTTCATATTAGTTAAATAATAGAAAAATAGATCAAACTAGATAGAAAAAAATCAGAAATACTAAAGCAGTTTTTTTCCTTTTAATGCACCAATGAATACAGAAGACAACCACAGCCCCAGATAAATAATAAAAATAACAAACATTTATCTAGTGCTTTAGAATTTGCAAAGCACTTTAAATATGTTATCCCACTCATAACAATCCTAGGAAGGGAGTGCTATTATTACCCTCAATTTATGAATGAAAAACTCAGAGAGTCATTATACTTGCCCATAATCATACAGCTGATGCCTGAGGCAGAATTCAAATCTGGGTCTCCCTGACCTCAATTGCAGCATTTGAACCATTGTAATGTAGCTGCCTTTTCGGCAACTTTGAAAATTTCCTGAATTAATTATATATCTATTAATATTAATTTAATTTAATTAATACATTTAAAAGAAAAGCAAACTCTATATAATAAAGACCCACAATTGAATTCTCTAACTCAGTATTTAAAAAACACACGAACATTCACTACTTAAGAAAAGAATAACCTATTTGACAAAAACTTCTGGGAACTGAAAAACAGTTTGGCAGAAACTAGATTAAAATCAACATCTTACACCAAGTACCATAATAAGCTCAAAATGGATTTGAATATAAATGTTTTAAATATAAATATAAATGTATTATATCTTAATATAAATGTATTAAAACATAAAAATATAAAAATCTTGACATGTATTTTTCATAGATGTCTAGGGAGATAATTTTTAATCAACCAAAAGATAAAGGAGATTTAGAAACAGAAAAAGAGAAAAAAATTTTATTCCATGAAACTGGCAAACTTTTCAAAAAAAATCAGTGTAGACAGATAAGAAAGGGAAGTTACTGATTAATAAAACAATCTTTGCAATAAATATCTCTGATAAGAATCTGATGCCCATGTTATGAAGGGAATTATTAAATATACTACATAATTAATAAATGAATATACAACAGCCCTCCAATGGATAAGTGATCAAAGGATATGAACAAATAGTTCTCCAAAGAATAATCACATGAAATATTATTCTAAATAATAAGAGAAAGGAAAATAATAAGAAGTCTGATAAATTGGTCAAGATGGCAAATGATAAAAATGATCTGTATAGGCAGGGATAGGAAACAGGCATATGGCAAAGCTATTAATTGAGAAGACGATTCTGGAAAAGAATTTGGAATTATGTGAAGAAAGAGACTTAAATTTTTCTTATGATATGTAATTTCTCTTCAATGATATGAAGTAAATGTCTACTGCTAGGCATAAATCCCATGGAGTCAAGGACAGAAGGAAATATTTATAACAATACTTTAAATGATTACAAAAAACTAGAAACAATGATTAGGGAATGACTAAACAAATTGTGGCACATTGCACTGTAAGAAAAATTAATATGAAGAATTTAGGAAAGTACAGAGTTAAATAAAGAAAACCATGAAAACAAAACATATGATAATTACAATAATGTAAATGGAAAGAACTAAAAAAAATGATGCTGACACTGGTCACTGTGCCAAGAAATATGCTGGGAGATGTTTAACAATTCTCTAACTCTCTGAAAAAAATTGTAAACACAACAAATTTTATAGCGTAATCTGCATTATTACCATTTTATTCATCACTTTCTTATGCAAGGACATTAATCAGCAAAACAACATATCAAAGTTGCTGATTCACAAGGTAAATCCTTACACAGAAAATTTAACACTCACTAACCAGGACCATAGATTGTAGTATAGTAATGCAAAAATTAGCTCTCACTAGCCTGTTTTAAATGGCTCCAAAATATTCTTGATTGTAATTATAATAACAAGTTTAACTTTAGAGAAGAGTTGAGAAAATGCACCTCTTTCCCTACACTGCAGAAGTCTGTGTGTGTGTGTGTGTGTGTGTGTGTGTGTGTGTGTGTGTTTGTGTGTGTGTGTGTGTGTGTGCCTGTGGATGTGCTATATTACAGAAACTATTTAGCTTCCTATTGGACAATTTTGTTTACCTAGCTCCTCCCCTTTATTTTAAATTTTTGTTATGATGTGTAATTCCTCTTCAATGATATGAAGTAAATGTCTTCATGTACCTGCCAGCTGTTCCAGGCTCTGCCCTGCTTCAAGGAGGAAGGGGCATCTCATTAGCATTATTTCCCTTCATCCTAGATCTCAGATGTTGTTGAAACATGTGTCCTGTTATTCCACATGAGGTCTTATGGCCTTAGGCTTGGAAGCCCATATGAACTAAAGCAGCACTATTAAAATAAAATCCAATCATCTGTATAAAAAAAAAGAAGGAAGGGATATTTTTAGAAATGAATGTAATAGAAAAACAAAGGGCAATTTGCCAATAGATAAATGGCCAAATGATGTGAACAGGCAGTTTTTCAAAGGATGAAATCCAAGCTATCAATAGCCATATTAAAAAAGACTGCACATCACTAATAGTTAGAGAAGTACAAATTAAAGTAACTCTGAGACTCCATGTTGTACCATCAGATAGGCAAAGATGACCAGAAAAAGAAAATGACAATTGTTGGAGGAGATTATGGGAAATTAAGTACTCTTTGTATTTTTCCCGGAAAACAGTGTGGATACATACTCCCCAAAGTCACTAAACCGTGAAAGGGGGGAAAATCCATATGTACAAAATATTTATAGCAGTTCTTTAGTGATGGTAAAGAATTGAACACTAAGGGGCTGTTCATCAATTGGAGAAAAGCTATACAAATTGTGGTATATGAATGCATGAAGTATTATTGTTTCATAAGAAATGATGAACTGAAAGATTTCAGAAAAAAGTTGAATGACTTGTATAAAGTGTTGCAGAGTGAATAGAGTAGAACCAGTAGAATAATTTATATCTCATAATGTTATCAAGAAAAATAACTTTGAAACACTTAAAACTGATCAGTGCAATGACCAACCACAGTTCCAAAGTACTAATTCCAAAGTATTAATTATATAAAACATGTTACTCTCTAATGATAAGGAAGTGATATAACCAAGATGCATAATAAGACATGTTTTTAACACAACTAATATAGAGATTTGTTTTGTTTGACTGTACACATTTATTATAGGAACTTTCCCAAAAAAATTTGGAAGGAGAGAGAGGAAAATAGGAAAAAGGGTAGGATAGCAAAAAAGAAGAGTCATTGAAGTATTTTTTAATATAAAGAAGAGAACATGAGATAGGCATGAAAAAATTCTAGACAAGTAGAACAGTTTTCAAAATTTATTGAATTCATTATATATTTAAAATAATAGAAGTTTTTCATAAAACAAAGGTCCACAGTATCATGTTCTCTTCTCTCCTGTTAAACCATGTATGTGAAAATGCACATTTTGCTCATTGTCAAATTCAGAATTTTAAGTTTTTCAAGAAAGAAATCCCAAAGTATTAATAAAATAAGATAAAATAAAGTTTTATAGGAATAGATGTAAAGTCTTACAAGGGTTTGAAAACAAACTTTAGAAGCACAAAATAGGGAGGGAGACATGTCTATTCATGTGAAACGAGAGCTGAGGAATTTCTAAGTTTGACCAGGCTAATTGAAACTTCAATTAAGATCTCAGCTTTATTCAAAATGTTTCATCCTAACCCCAGGTCAAATCTTATTCCTAAATTTTACTTCCATTCTTAATACCAATAGGAGCTTTAACTCCAATCTCTATGATAACTAACATAGTAACAATGGTAATCCTTATTATAATAATACTGGGCAGCTACATAGTACAGTGGATGGAATCTAGAAGACCTGAATTTAAATCTAGCCTTAAACCCTGGACAAGTCATTTAACCCTGTTAACTCAGTTTTCTTATCTGTAAAATGAGCTGGAGAAGCAAATGGCCAACCATTCCAATAGTTTTGCCATGAAAACCCCAAAATGAGTCATAAAGAGTCAGATATAAGTGGAAAAAAACAAATTAATAATTTTTAAAAAATATGTAACACACTTACAAATGTTATTTCATTTGGTCTCCATAACAACCCTGAAAAATAAATTCTATTACCATACTGATTTTACAATTGAGGAAACAGAGGTAAAGTGCCCAATGTCACACAACTAATAAGTGTCTAAGAGTAGATTTGAACTCAGTTCTTGACTCCAGGTTTATTATTCCAACTATTTCCTAGATACACAAGGCAAAATGATTTTAGGATTAAAAGAATTATAGTTTTCTGAAGTAAAAAAGATAATAACCTTACCATACTCTACCCTTTGCACATCTGGATTATTGAGTTTAGTTCTTGGCAACATATTTTAGGAAGGACCTTGCTAACTTATAGAATGCCCAGAGGAAGGCAACTAAGAAGATTAAAAATTTTGAGTTCATGCCATTTAAAAATAACTGGCATTTATATAAAACTTTAAGACTTTCAAAATATTTCTGATTCTGAGTTTCTGTGGTTCTGTAATTAGAGTTATCCAAAAGTAGAATGAACTTCTTTGGGAAGTATTGGATTTCCTCTGCTTGGACCAGAAGTGCTACACATTCTTTGTGTCATTGACCCCTTTGAATTTGGTAAAGTCTAACTAGTCCTCTTCTCATAATAATATTTTCTTAAAATTCAAAATTATAGGAAATACTAAATTTCATTAAGACATTAGATAAATAGAAGTCAAATATTTTTTTCCTCATCCAAGTTCATAGACCTCCCAAAATCTATCCCTAGGGGCCTTCAAATCTATCCAAGGAAGGATGGCTGAACAATCCTTAGAGAGTCCTTGGTCAGGTATGAGGGCCTTTCCAAATCTGAAAGTCTATGATTCTTATCCCCCCCCAACTCTTTTTTTAGACTCTAAGCAATAATGCTCTTTCCTTCCTCATTGTGTTTTTCTTAATAACTGATATAGTTAGTATTTAACTAATATCTGTTGAAGGAAAGTATATGGACTACTTGGTATGGTACTATATGGCTCTCTTTTATCTACCAACACTTTACCCCCATGTATTATTTCTGTGATTTTTTTTAGGTTTTTGCAAGGCAAATGGGGGTTAAGTGGCTTGCCCAAGGCCACACAGCTAGGTAATTATTAAGTGTTTGAAGCCGGATTTGAGCTCAGGAACTCCTGACTCCAGGGCTGGTGCTCTATCCACGGTGCCACCTAGCTGCCCCTGTGTATTATTTCTGAATCCATGCATTTATTTTCTTTTACTTTGTGAAGAGACCCCCAAAAACACATTCTTGCAATACAGAGCTAAAGTGATGGTGTTAGAGATGGAATGGAGAGAAGGAAGGGAGGTTTAGGATTGGAATTTGGACAAGATGAAAAGTTAAAGAAGCAAGGCAATTAGGGGTCATTCAAAGCAGGTCTTTGAACTCAGTAGATAAACAGTCTCTGGGACCAAGGAAAGGTCAGAAGATTAAAAAGTGCTTAAAAGTCAATCCCTTGAGTGGAAGGCAAAAACTCTCCTAAGAAGTTTAGAAGCTCATTTATTAATTAACAAATATTTATTAAGTACTTACTATAGTTATTGTTTTCACATCACAGTGGGGTTAAGGGCATGATGTCTCCCATGATCTGGAAAATCCATATAAAATTTCTTGGCCCTTCCTTCAAATAAGAGAAGAAGTCTGAATTATACTATTCATTATTTGTACATTTCTAAGTTTCTAAACTTCTCCTATGTTACTTGCTGACCTTCATGTGACATTTGTGGTTTCTACAAAACTCCCCAAAAATTCCCATTAAATTTCTTATGCCAACACAGAAGATAACAAATCACAATGGGGAAAGTCGTGATGTGGAAAAGATAACTGTGTTTCCTAGGCACTTAGGATAAACTTGAAAAGAATTTACATAGGGGGGACAAGGGCATATAAAGTATAAACAATAAATACAAAGTGAATAAAGGCAAAGCTGGTAAATACAGAATAGTTGTAGAGGGAGGCCACTAGCCATTGGGAGGATCAGGAAATGCTTAATGCAGAAGGTAATGGTGAAGCAAAGAACTCTATGAAGCAAGAGTTAGGAGAGGGTACAATTCAGGAATGAGGAACATCCCCTGCGAAGGCATAGAGGTGAGAGATGGAGCTGGAAAGGATCTTAGAGATCACTTAGTCCAAACTTTCCATTTTCCATTTAACCTAGATACTAACACATAAGTAAAACGAGTAACCAAGGCTAAATTTGAACCCAGGACCTCTTACTCCAAAGCCTGTGTTCTTTTCCCCGTACCATGTTATCTTGAACCCTGGGCTAAATACTCTTCAACTTCTGAGTAATTCTTTGGGCATCAGTTTCCCATCTAGAACCCTTATTTGTTGTTCAGTTGTTTCAGTCATATCAGACTCTCTATGACTCTATTTGTTTTCTTGTCAAAGATACTAGAAGAGTTTACCATTTTATTTTCCAGTTCATTTTACAGATGAGAAAACTGAAGCAAACAGGGTTAAGTGACTTGATCAGGGTCACACAGGAACCGTCTGAGGCTAAATTTGAACTCAAGAAGCAGAGTCTTCCTGACTCCAAGCCAGATGCTCTATCTGCTGTACCACCTAGATCCAGGATTCTAATAGATGACAGATGTCTCAAGTTAACATTTATACTCTTCCTGGAGCAGTAAGTGGTGCAGTGAGTGGATAGGGCATTGGCCTTGGAGTCAGTACTCACTGTGTGACCTTGGTTGGGCACGTCACTTAACCCTGATTGCCTCACATCCAGGGCCACCTCCAATCATCCTGATTCTTATCTGGTCACTGGATCCAGATTGCTTGGGAGGAAAAAAGTCAGGCTAATAGCACAGCGCCCCTTCACTCAAAAATTTAATTCTTGTGCTTGTCATGGCAATACCTACCTGATCTCATAGTCCTCTTCAAGAATGAAGGACAAAAACATCAATCAATCAACCTTCCTAGCTTAGTGATCTTTAGGGTTCCCTGCAGTAATTATCCCTTGTAATCCTATGAGGAATAATTAGCCAAATCTTATTTTTTTACAATAGAACCTGCAATTTAACAACAGACAATTATTAATAACTGATTGACAATATTGATCTACAAATGATTCAAGGACATTTATTAATATATTGATGATGTTGTGGCACTGGTTAAATGCTATTGATGAGATTCCTGGCTACTGATATTGGTCAGAATACACTGGAATGGAGGCTTGAATCCATTTGGGGATCTGACCCATGAGTTAAGTAGAAGTTGGGATAAGAACTCACAGAATCAAATAAAGATTAAAAATGCATGAGGTTTACTTAAAGGTAAGCATGTTAAAAAACTAGCTTTTTCTACACTGACTATTGCAACAATAGAAATTCTAAATGACCCCCCTTATCCAGGAACATTCCAAATTCCATGAATTCAGTGACCAAATATGGGAATTTGACCCTTAGAGGTTGGGATACTTCTTAGAGCAGAGGAATCTGCTGTTTGCATGGTATGTTTTGGAGGTGTGTATAGATTATGGTAGCTTTCTTAGCTTGCATGTAGCAGCTGAGCCTGGAAACAATTCAGAGCAGAAAAACCAGAAAGAAATAGGTACCACATGGACTTCGTGAAGCTTGATCCAGGTGTCTTCAGATCTAATATGTGTCTGGTCCTTTGTGAAACAAATTTGTGGCATTGGCTATTGGGTTCCCAGGATTCAAGATACTCAGGGGCAACAAGGATCACGTGGAGCATGACTTCAATATAGGTTGTTATTCTCCTATCCTGATCCATTTCTGGTCACTGTACCCAGAAGACTCTGGAGGAGAAAGTGAGGCTGGTGTCTTTGCATCCCTCACTTAAATCCAATTCACTTGAATGAAATAGCATCATCTCTATATCATGGTCCTCTTCAAGAACAAAGGAGAAACAACAACAATTTCTATATACTATATTTCCCCCATGTATAAGATGTACCCCTTTTCAAAAAATTTGGGGTCTAAAAACTTGGAGCATCTTGTATAGTGGCTGTAGATTTTTTTACTTATGTTTCCTCACTTTTTGCTTCATTTTTCACATTTGTTACCAGTATATTAGGTTGTGTTTTGCCACCTTCTGCCCAGAAATGGCTCAGAAAAGATTTTCATACAGTGTTGATTTCAAGTTAAAAAGTGTTTCAGCTTGCAAAAGTGAATGGAAATCTACTGCTGAATGTCAGTATGGTCCTCCTCCAATTGAGAAAAGAATCTGAGACTGGCTACGGGAAGAAGAAACCTACTGAAAACACCATGGCAGAAGAAGATCATGAGAGGCAAGTCAGCAAAATGGCCTGATTTAGAAAGGGAATTGAAGATATGTGAGTGAAATATTCCCTCTTATGAGTTAATATTCCTAGTGAAGTTCACTCAGGGTTAAAAATAATTGAAACAAAGACAGACTATTACTCTTAGACTATTCTTAGAAGAAAGAGGGAAAGAGACCTTGCATTCCAAGCCAGGCACCCTCCCGATTCTGTTAGTGGGGAAACAGTGGATTATTTCCAGAGAGACTTTGCATTTTTAGTTAGTCACCTATTTGATGATCTATCTTAACTGGGAAAGCAGTAGACTGTTCCCATGAGAAAAACCTTGCATTCCAACGAAGCTTGTTTGATGATAAGTAGACTGTTCCTAAACCTTGTGTTCCAAGACAAGTTACATTATTTCAATAAGATAGTTATAATCCTGAAGGTTATTCTCACCATCTGGATGATGACATCATATTTTATGAAAACCTTTCATTCTTTTCTTTGTTGCTAGGTATTTTCACAAGTAGAATGTAACTCTGAAGACTAACCAATGAGTCGACAGAGAGGGATGATAGGAAGGAGGTTGGGATCACATTATAGGCCATATAATCTTGATTGACTGTCAGTTCAGTGCAGCTCCTTGATCTTGACCACCTTTGTGAGACTTGGAGTGTACCCTTTGCTCAGAGGAGTCTCTATTTTTTTAAAGTGGATTTTTATCCCACACATATGGATTGAAGAGCAAAGGCCATTGGAATTCCTGTGTCCACAAAGATGGTTCAGCAGGAGGCAAGAGGAATTGCTGATGAAAAAGAAGTGACTGATTTCAAAGGAGAACATAATTGATTTTTCAGGTTCACAAAATGGAATGGACTAAGCATGCATCCATGTACCAGACTTGCTCAAAAGAAGCCTGAAAACTATGAGCAGAAGGTCCTTGAATTTCATAATGAATAAAACTTGAGTTCAATAACTTTATGTAATACATTTTTTTTCAAATTTCAGGTCCCAGGGGCAGCTATGTGGCACAGGGGATAGAGTACTAACCCTGGAGTCAGGAGGACCTGAATTCAAATCTGACCTTAGACACTTAATAATTACCTAACTTTGTGACCTTGGGCAAGTCACTTAACCTGATTGCCTTGCAAAAACAAACAAAAAAAATTGGGGCCCCAAAATTAAGGTCATGGGGAAATACAGTATATTTCTTCATAAATAAAGCTATGCAAGAAAACCAACCACAAAGATATGACATAATCAGACCATGATAATTCGCTGGACCCAGTAGTAGTTCCTAGCAAACAAAGCACAAAGGAAGGCAAGGGCAGAGCTGGATAGGAATTGGGGAGGAGTAAACTAAGGGAGTTGGGAATGAGGGAGGAAATGATTAGTTAAGAAGAAATAATGGGAACCATGGCATAACATAACCTTGAAGTCTCAAAGTTCATAGAATGTGAAGATAAGAGCAAAGTTTGGTATAATATATATCCTAGGCTTCAAGAAAAATGAATTTCAAAGAGTTCATCCAAGGTAGATTAGAATATCCATCACCTTTTATTCTAAAGGGGAAGTTGGCTCAAAAGTGTTGAAGATCATAATTCTGAGAGTTAAAAGAAGTTCTCCATGTGACCCAATCTACCTTTCCAATTTCAACCTACCTTTCCAACCTTATTTCTCATTAATCCCCTTCATGAACTCCATAGCCCAACCAAACTGAATTGACAGTTGCTCATTCTATCTCCCACCTCTGTGCATTTGAAAAAGATATCACTCATAATTGGACTAAAGTACCTTAGTTCTCATCACTACTTCTCTAAATTTTTATATTCCCCCCAAGATTCACATTCAAATGCCACCTCCTCCATGAAGCTTTCCCAGTACCTTCCAGTTGCTATCACTCTCTCTCTTCTCAAAATACTCTGCATTTGTTGTAAATGATGAGAACTGACTAGCATCCTAGAATTTGTAATTTGGAGAGACAAGCATTTTTCTCTTGATCTAGAGCTTTTGAGCTATATGGGGAAACTGCATCATGCCCTAGAATTTTCCTTCTATTTTTTTAAAGGAATGCAATCTGGGTTTAGTGACTTGCCCAGGGCCATACAATGAGACCCAATTTGAATTCAGGTCCTCCTGACTCCAGAGTTAATGCTCTATCCATCACGTCACCTAGATGTGCCCCTGCCCTAGAATTCTTAAAGGAATAACTATAGTCTGAAAGAGATAGAGGAAGAAGTAAGTTTCTAAAGAACCCAGTAGCCAATATGACCAGAAAGGACAAATGATCAATGTTGAAAGGTATGTAAGAAATCTGGGACACGAGTGCATTGTTGGTGGAGCTGTGAATTCATCCAACCTTTTTGAGAGCAATTTGGAATTACACCCAAAGGGCAACAAAAATGTACATACCCTTTGATCCAGCAATACCATTACTGGATCTATACCATGAAGAGATTATGAAAAAGGGTAAAAACATCACTTGTACAAAAATATTCATAGCAGCCCTGTTTGTGGTGGTAAAGAATTGGAAATTAAGTGAATGTCCTTCAATTGGGGAATGACTTAACAAACTGTGGTATATGTATGTTATGGAACACTATTGTTCTATTAGAAACCAGGAGGGATGGGAATTCAGGGAAGCCTGGAAGGACTGGCATGAACTGATGCTGAGTGAGATGAGCAGAACCAGAAAAACACTGTACACCCTAACAGCAACATGGGGGTGATGATCAACCTTGATGGACTTGCTCATTCCATCAGTGCAACAATCAGGAACAATTTGGGGCTGTCTGCAATGGAGAATACCATCTGTATCCAGAGAAAGAACTGTGGGGTTTGAACAAAGACCAGACTATTACCTTCAATTTAGAAAAAAAAAACCATTATCTTATTATATAATTGTGCTATCTCTTATACTTTTCATCACATTCAACTGCGATCAATGTATACCATGGAAACAATGTAAAGACTAACTGAATGCCTTCTGTGGGGGGTGGGGGGAGGGAAGCAAGAATGGGGAAAAATTGTACAACTCAGAATAAATAAAGTCTTTCAAAAAAAAAAGAGCCCAGTAGTAGCAGTAGATGTGAGGAAGGGTATCCCCATTCCTGCTTAGTACTTAAGTCAGCAAGAATTAGCGGTACAGGGACAACAGTCAAAAGAAGAGAGTAAAGGAGTGGTCATTGGCTTTTTTCCTTCAGCCATGAAAGAGCAAAAGTCTTGGAAGGAAGTTTCATATTAGACCAACTTCTTCAAAGACTAAGTACAGTTTTTTTAAGGTTTGTCTTTTCTCTGACTTCCCCTCTCCCTGCCCATCTAGTAAAAGATCTCTAATATACTCTGTTTTCTTCCTCCACCTACACATTTCCTGTATCCTCATTTTGCCTCAAATATAAAGAGACCAGAGGTTATCTAGAAATAAACATAAAATTAAATCAAGAATACAAACCAAAACTCTGCCTAAATGTGGGGATTTTCTTCCAGGGGAAATACTGTAATTGTTTTACTAATTTTCCATCTGCTATAAATTCTAAATTGGCAGAGGTGGGGACCACATGGACCTGAAGGGCCATTATTATTGGACCTAGATTTTAAAATAGGAGCTTGATGTTGAAACTAGGTGTGACTAATTAACTCTCCAAAGGGAAAAGGCCGATGTTAAGTATCAGCTGGTCATTACTGGTATTGTAGCCCCTGATTTGTTTCTTGGGTTCAATTCTTCACTGCCAGGATTTGTAACTCAGACTCGGGAATGCAGGTTTTGGAAAGAAAATAGAGATTTATTATAGGAAGTTATAGCATATTAAGAAAGGAATAGAAAGAGTTTTAAGAGAAGGCCACGTGGATTGCTAGCTGACCAGCATTCTGCAGGAGACTGGAAGGTCAAAAAAAGAGAGCAAGCTCCTTTCCTCCTTCCCCTTAAATTCTCTCTTGTAGTCCATGGGAGGGGGTGGTGACCTAATTGGAGATTTTGCCTTTTGGGGAGGGATCCCTTTTTGGGTGGTCTTCCAGGACCTGGCTGCCCCAGAAAAGTAATGAAATTCAAGTTGAAGGTCAAGCCCTCAGGTGTGGCCTAAATTAGATGATGAAGGAAGATTCCTTTTTCGATGCAAACAAAAGCTTTACAAAGTTTGTCTCCAACTGATCTCATCACCCCCTATGCCCACGTTTCTCTGCATCAGTATTAGTTATGTAGAAGGAAGGAAGGAAGGAAGGAAGGAAGGAAGGAAGGAAGGAAGGAAGGAAGGAAGGAAGGAAGGAAGGAGAGAGGAAGAAAGAAAGAAAGAAAGAAAGAAAGAAAGAAAGAAAGAAAGAAAGAAAGAAAGAAAGAAAGAAAGAAAGAAAGAAAGAAAGAAAGAAAGAAAGAGGAGAGAGAAAGAAAGAAGAGAGAAAAGAAAGAGAGAAAGAAAGGGACAAAGAGAGAGAAAGAAAGAAAGAAAGAGGAAGGAGGAAGAAAGGAAAGAAGAGAGAAAAGAAAGAGAGAAAGAAAGGGAGGAGAAAAACAGAAAGAAGGGAGGGAGGGAGGAGGAAGAAAGGAAGGGGAGGGAGGAGGAAGGAAGGAAGAAAGTGTGGGAGGAAGAAAGAAAGGAAGAGAAAAATAGTATGCTTCAGTCAATTCAGGCAACATCAGTTCTTTTTCTAGAGGTGGATGTCATTTTTAACATGAGTCCTTTGGAGCATTGTATTGCTAAGAATAACTGTCACTCACAGGTATCCATGGTCCAATAATGCTATCATTGTGTACAATGTTCTCCTGGTTCTGCTCACTTTCACTTTGTATCAGTTCATGTATGTTTTCCCAGGTTTCTCCAAAATCATCCTACTTGTCATTTCTTATACCACAACATTATTCCATTATAGTCATAAACTAAATTTATTCAGCCATTCTCCAATCGATGGGTTTCTCCTTGATTTCCAATCCTTAGCCACCACAGAAAAGAACTGCTACAAATATTTTGTACAAGTAGGTCCTTTTCCCCTTTTTCATTCTTGACCTATTTTCAAGGTGATGTTAGGATAAGATTTTTGCTCAGGTTAGATGGAGCAAAGGTAATGAATGAGTGAAGGTGGAACTTACCTTTTTAACTTCTTTTTTCTCTGTCATGTAGGTTGATTTCTAGACTGGGAAATGTGATGCAAAACCCTATGATGAGGGGAAGATAAGAGCACATCTTGCTGTCTTTAGTGAGTTCAAGTTACTAGGATAGGATGAACCATATATTCATAAATCAAACTACCTTGTAGCTGCAACTGTTGAAACCTGTCTGTGATCTCTAAAGAATTATGAAGAAGTTGAAGCACTCCAGCAAATTTGAAGACTGGCAAATGGGCTTATTTTTAAAAAAAAAAAGAGTATATTTAGAAACTATAGGCTAGTGAGCTTGGTGTGGGTTCCTGGTAAAGTCATTAAATCCTTTGAATCTTTACAACACATATCTTTATGATGGCAGCTAGGTGTTACAGTGGCTAGAGTACTAGACTTGGAATCAGGAAGACCTAGGTTCAAATCCTTTAAATACACTAGCAATGTGATTGATACTTGATCAGCCTCAGTTCCTCTATCTGTAAAATGCAAATAAAAGTACCTACTTCACAAACTTGTTGTGAGAATCAAATGAGTTAACAGAATTAAGTGCTTTTCAAATCTTAAAACACAAAATAACTACTAGCCATTATTATTATTATTATTTTCATACTTTAGAAGAATGATTTGTGGGCACTTAACAAAAGAAGTAGTGATCACTAGGAGGAAGCGTGGGTTTATGAAGAATAGGTCTTGCCAGACTTGTTCCTGTTTCTGATAGGGTAAATAGGCTGGACATTTGATGAAGTCTCTCATGATAATCTTTACAAGAAATGTAGGCTGAATGATAACAATTAAATAGATACGTAGCTGACTGAACAAATTGAGCAGAGATTAATGGATTGATAACCATCTAGACAAAAGTCTCTAGGGGAAGTACCTGAGGCTCTGTCCTTGACCTTGTTTTGTCCAACATTTTTATAATGACTTGTATAAAAGCATTGGGTTAGTGCTCATCAAACTTGTTGTTGATACAAAACTGAAACAACTAACAATTGTAGGACAGAATCAAGATCCTGAAAAGTTTTATGAGACTAGAATCAATTGGCCAAGTCTAATGAGATGAAATTTAATAGAGATGAATGTAAAGTCTTATATCTGGGTTAAGAAAACAATTACTATAGGTTAGGGAATTGTGACCAGACAAATGTTTACACAGAAAAAACTGAGGTAAGGGGGGGTGACATGGTGACCTCAAAACCTTATGTGATTCTAGTTGGCACAAAGAAAATGACTCCAGAAAGGAGAGTGTGATGCTATTCCTGTCTTGTTTTCCAGACCCTATCTGAAGTATTGCATCAGGTTCCAGGGCCACAATGTGAGAGGGGAGCACTATTGGAGTGTGTCCAAAGGAATGTGACCGGAATGATGGCGGGACTGATATCCAAGCTACATGAGGTGATCTAAACTGAAGGAACTGAGGATGTTACCTTGAAAAAAAGATGATAGTTTTCCTAGCTGCTGAATGATCTTTAAATCCTCTTCTCACTTCCATGCTCCAAGGATCTGTCATTTGATACATATGTATAGTCCTTCCACAAATGCAGATTACAATCCCTGAATACCTTAATCTGTGGCCTCATAGAGGTGTTTAGCTAGTCAATTTAGGGCTGAGCAACTGGCTGAGCAGACACTCTCTCTTGGGCCCTTTCCCCTTGGGCAGGAGCCAGTTTATGATGCCTCATTCTTTCTTGTCCTGGAGGTGACCATGGACTCTCAAAGGCTATTTCACTGGAGCTCAAGCTTTCTCAAATTCTGTGTAAATGCAAATAAATTACAGTCTGCCCTGGGGAAACGATATAACTAATATTTATCTCTATTTTACATATGAGGAAACAGTTTGAGAGAGGTTAAAGGATTTCTGATGGTCAAACTATAAGAGATTGAGGCAGGATCCAAACTCTAGATTCCATAGACCTATGATACTAATATGATGATGACATCTTTTTTTTTTGTTATACTGGAAGACTAGACCTGGCACCATAGAAGATGCAAGGGAGTGAGATGGGTAAGTATTCAATCAATCAACAAGTATTTATTAAACATCTGCTGTGTGACAAGATACAAAGTAAAAAATGAAAGTCTTTAGTCTTGAGGAATTTCTATGGGGGAAAACAACACAACTATGGGTAAGTACATACAAAATAAATACAAGGTCACTGTGAGCAAAGGAAGGAAATAATAGCTGAGGGATCAGGAAAGGTCTCACATAAGAAATGACTTCTGAGCTAATCGTTAAAGGAAGTTAGGGACTCTAAAAGGCAGAGGTGAAGAGAGAGTGCATTCCAGGCAAGGGGACAGCTTGTGAAAAGACATAAACTAGATAACCTTTTGATGCAGTCACTTGGCCTCTAGATTCCATATCCCTAAAATATCCACCAAAAAGTTGATGAGTTCTCCCTGCACCCTACAGGAAAAGAGTCTGCCAAATTGGAAGGAGTATTGAGGCAGTGGCAAATGTTTGAGGTAGAAGGGAACTGAGATCATGAAATCAGAGCTGGGAGAAACTTGGAACAAAGAAATGTCAGAACTGTGAAAACCTTCAGAACAGGGAAAGTTAGATCTGGAAGGAATCTTAGAATAAGAATGTCAAAACTGGGAGGGACCTTAGAACACAGAATGTCAGAGCTGGGAGAGACCTTAGAACACAGAATGTCAAAGCTGAAAGGAAACTTAAAAGACAGAATTTTAGAGCTGGGAGGAATACAGAATGTCAGAAGTAGAAGAGATCTTAGAATATAGAATATCAGAACTAGGAAGCACAGGGGAATACAGAATATCTGGCCATAGAACAAAGACTAGAATTTCAAAGCTGGCAGGGACCTTAGAATCACCTATATTCAAATCCCTTTCATAGAGGAAGAAAATGAGGCCTAGAGAGGGAAGTGGTTTGGACACTGTAGGTGGTAAATAGCAGAAATGGAATTTGAATCCATGGCAGTTCACAGCTGTGAAGGATCATTTAGTCATTTCTTGCCCTTTTTCTTCTTTCAGAGAAATTTGACCAGTTTTCAGCTAATATGATAATAGCAACAGCTGTAACAATGACTGTAGCAATTTTGAAGAGTATTTGAAACATTTTTCAAATTCATTTTCACATTCAGTCCTACCAACAGCCCTGAGGGGGAGTCAGGGAAAGAAAGGGTCATTAACCCCATTTCACAGATGACAAGGCTGAAGTCCTAGAGGCTGAGTCTTGCCCAAGGTCACAGAGTGGTAGGATAAGGCTGGATGGATGGTCCTCTCTGGAGACATTCCCATGGATGGGCCTCTGTCTCGGTGGACCTTGAAAATTTCACTTTTGAGTTCCTTCAAAATTATCAAATTGACATCGGAGCAATTTATGACTCTTTACTGTTTCTAGAACAGCCTTGAATTTGGCCTGACTTCTTCTGAGCTCCCTATTTCAAAAGATAGTGGACAAGTAGATATTTGAGATGTCTTTTCTAAGAAAGACACTATTAGATCGGAAGTCAAGAAGATCTGGGTTTAAGCCTCTGGTGTGTGTGTGTGTGTGTGTGTGTGTGTGTGTGTGTGTGTGTGACCGTGGGCAAGCTACACTGTGTAGCTTTCTAAAGACATAGATTAGGATGAGTTGTCTATTTGCATCGATTGAACTGAAAGTTCCACACCATGAAGAAATAATAAGTTAGAACCCATACCATTCCTCTGCCAACCACCCAATCAAGTTAGGAAAAACCAAGGAATATTAGAAATTCAAGCAGAGAGTGTTAGAGCTAAAACTTAAAACATAGAAAAGAGAATGTCATGATTTCAAAGTATCTTAAAATAGAGAAAAGTGTCTCAGACCTAGAAGAGGCCCTTAGCCCAACTTTTTCCTTTTATGGAGGAAAAAACTGATACTCCAAAGGGGGAAAAATCAAGTTGTTCTTGGTTACAGTAGTATCCGTGGTTTCTGATTGCAAATCCTTTTTGTATCTACTTTCTGATTTTCACATATTTTTCCACTTAATTCAATAGATATTATTGATTATTTACCTTGAACAGCATCTGTGATTGGGAGCTATGGAAGAGACAGAGCCCTAGCCTTCAAGAATTCCTAGCTTGTTGGGAAGCAGAAAAGAAAGGTATCCTGATAAGACACATACACAGAGATAATTCTGACACAATTTTCAAGTGGGACAGAGGCCATAACAAAGAGTGTTAGACATAAGACTGTGGAATTTCAAAAAAGAGAGGTAGTATCTGATGGGTAGGAAATTAAGGAAGGGCACAGGAGGGTGAAGGTGATTGGGTTCCATCCTTTATCTTATGTTTTATATAAATAAAATCTATGTCCAGTGCTCTTTCTCTTCCAAATTATCATGATTATCATGCAGTACAGTATAAAAAAGAGTCCTTAGCTAAGAATCAGATCTATATTCTAGTTCTTTCCCTGCCCTTGACTCTATTAATCAACAAATTTTTGTTCCCTCTATGATCTTGAGTAAATCACACCACCTATTCTAAAATTAAAGAAGTTAAACTAATAACCTTTAAGAATTCTTAAAGATTCTTTACATATTCTAAATATTAAGGTCACTTTCACCTTTGGCATTCTATATTCTAAGTTCCCTCTCAGTCCTGTTGTTCCCAGACCTAGATTCCCTTGCAGCTCTATCATTCTCTGTTTTAAACTTTCTTCTAGTCCTAATGATCTATGTTCCAAGGTCTCTTCCATCTTAATATTTCCATAAATATATGCTGAGGAAAATACAAACAGAACAAGAAATTATCCTTGATAAATGATTCTCTTTTTCTATAGGTGGCAAAGAAAAATTTAAGTAAGGGAGGTCATGAAGAACTTTATAATTAGATGTGTTCTAAAGTGAAGTGGGTTGACTAAGAACTGGTGGTTTCCTCTTTTCCTTGGTAAGCTTCGAGGAGAGACTGGATGTCAGATATGTAGTGGAGATTCCTTCTTAGGTCTGAGTTGGCATGGGTAGACAGTGAGATACCTCTGTGATTCTATGGTCATTGAGTGAAATGGGAGTTGGGTGGTATTTTAGTTAAGGATGCTTGAGTTATTCTATTAAGGTTAAGACTGTTTGTCACTTGCTATAAAGTTATCACAAAAATGACCTGGCAATTTTCAGCAAATTTACTTGTTCAGTGAAACAATTATAGAAGTTTTATTTTCTTAGAGTGGAGTATGTATATCAACATGACAATGAGTAAGTAAAAATCTGAATTGTAATAGCTCTAGAATTTTATCATCTAATGATGAAAACATCAGTCTAAGTCTGATAAGATATTGTGTTAAGAAGTTCTTTTACCAGAAGAGAAGACCTCAATAAGTCTTCTGAACTGGAGAGAACTTTTGGAAATGGACTCTGAAGATACAGAAAAATATTGAATGTCTCCAGGGCAAAAGAGAGAGACTGAACCAGTTCATCTTCCTCCATCTTGATCTATGTGTGTATATGAGTTGTTTGATCAGGGCTCTTGTTTGGTCATATGCACACACACACACACACACACACACACACACACACACACACACACTCCTAAATGTTCTAATATTAAGAAATGTAGGTCATTAAGGATAAAAGTTCTTATACATTAGAGCATTGAGAAGTTTAGAATTGCATTGATAAAAAATGAGAATTTGAAAACTTTTAGGTTTTGAAAAGAAAATAATTTAAGGTTATTTTGGATATGATTTTTGAAATCTTTAAAATTGTTAAGAGAACTATAAAGAAAATCTTGTAACCATAAGAGGAGATTTTTAGAAACAACTGGTCTTAAGTATTTTTCTATGTTGTAAAGTTCTAGGGAATGAAGGGACTATGCATGAAATTGAAATGTGTTATGTATAATTAGTACACTTTGTATAAGAACAGATTCAAACTAAACTTTTTGAGAATTTAAATGGTATTGTATCAACAAACAATGAATGAATTGAAGTTTCATCTATCACATTTATAAAGATTTTTTATGAGGAAATTAAAGAATGCCTTGTCAACAGTCTATCTCTCTTTCAAGGTTTTGTTGACCCAAAGAGTTTGTGAAAAACTGATTTCCACCTTGTGTTTATGGAAGGGAATATTTATATGTAAGATTAAAGTAGCTTATTTAATATCTATCATTTAAGAAGAAAGTTTATCTTGTTCTATATAAATGTAAAAGTTTTCATTGGAGTTTTAAAAATATCATATGTATAAGATTAAAGTCATGAAAAATCTTATTTTCTTTTTGAAAATAGGAGTTTTTTGGAATAAGAGGTATATAAGTTTATAAAACAAAAATGTAAAAGATTTGTGTGTAAAAGATATTCAGTTATAAGATTAAATTTAAGAGAAACTGTTGTTTTGTTTTGCTTTAAGAGAATGAGATGTCAGCATGGAAACCTTATGTTTCACATAGGTTAAGAATTAAATGTTCAATTTTAAAGAAGCAAAATGGAAAACTCAGAAGAATGTTGTAAAAGAGATTGGGAAGTATATCTTATCTGCAGGATACCCTTCCAATAATATTGAATAAGTGTGAGGAGCTCTGAAAGATTATTGGGAAATTGAAAAGTATGCAACTCCTAGTTAAATAACTTAATGATGAGCAAGATGTTGAAAAGTTTTTATCAGTCATGTGATCTACTTTTGTGAATATAAGCTATTTTACTGACCCTACCTTCATTCTTGAAGGGAACCATGACATCAGGGAGGTGACACCATGATGTGCAATGAATTAGTTTCAAATGAGAGACCTTGGTCTTTTTTAAACTAAGGCAACATCAATTCAGTGATTAAAATAGGTTAAAAAATGAAGAAAAGAATGGTCTTTTTTACCTAGCCAAAAAATAAATAAATAAATCTGGAAGCCGAAGATCCTTAGGGTTTCTGACTGAAACAGAAACAATTGCTATTTACATTCATTCTGAACCAATCAGGGCCCAAACAATGAGGAAGATGGGCTTGACATGGAACCTATTATTGACCAATCAGTGAGAGCCTAAGGGATTTGGTACTTTAGCTGAGCCTTAAAGAAAAGATTATGAGAAATGGAGGTGAAGAGAAAGAGTGTTCTAAATCTGCGAGTCAGTAATACAAAGGACTGGTGATGAAAAGATCATGTGATTGGTCCCATGCTAAGGGAGTCATATATAAGAATTATGAAAAAGTAAGAAGTCAGTTTGTGAAGAGCTGCAAATGTCGAACATTGGCATTTATGCTTGAACTCCAAAGTAGTAGGGAATCATTTTGGCTCATTGAGTCATGGTGATATCAGAGATGTGACATAATCTAATCTGAACTTTAGGAAATTCACTTCGATGTCTGAATTTTGGTAACTGAAAGATTTGGTAATTGGATATGTAGAGTGAGTGAAAGAGAGTGAGTTGTGCAGGATAAAAATGAGATTGCGGAACTAAGAAACTAAAAGAATGATGGTACCTTTGAACATAATAGGGAAGTTCTGAAGAAGAATGGGTTTAAGATGCCTATGGAACATGTAGTATTAAATGCCAAATGAATAGAGAGTAATACTTCTGGGATTCATTTGCATGAAGATTTGCATAGAGATGACATTTAAACCCATGAGAGCTGATGAGGTCACAAAATGAGAATATCAAGAGAAAAGAGACTAGAAGTCTAGGGAGTGATCAGCTAGAGTAAGAGGAGAAGTAGGAGAGAGCAATGGCATGAATTCTCAGAGGAGTGAGTATCCAGGAGGAATAGGCAATCATCTATGTCAAATATTTCAGAGGTCAAGAAGAATGAAGTCTGAGAAGAGGCCATTAGATCTGACAACATAGATCATTATTAACTTTGGATAGAGCAGCTGAAACTGTATGATAAGGATGGAAACCAGATTGCAGAGTGTCAAGAAGTGAATGAGAAGAGGGGAAATGGAATTTTGAGTATAAGCAGAATTTTCAAGGAGCTTGACTGAGGAAAGGTTATATATAGAACTATATTTAGTAGGGATGGTTGTATATGGTGAAGACTTTTAAGGAAGGAGGAGACTTATATTCCCAATAAAATCCAGTAGCAAGAATAGAAAAATTCCATTTAAAGTAACTGTAGACATATAAAACACTTGGGAGTCTACTTGCAATGACAAAGCCAGAAACTAAATAAACAAAACTACAAAACACTTTTCACACAAATAAAATCAGATCTAAATAATTAAAAACTATTAACTGCTTATGGATAGACTAAGTTAATATAATAAAAATTATAATTCTGCCTAAATTAATCAATCTATTCAGTGTCACACCAAACTATCAAAAAATTATCTTTTAGGGTTAGAAAAAATAATAACAAAATTAATCTGGAAGAATAAAAGGCCAAATTTATCAAGGGAATCAATGGAAAAAAAATGTGAAGGAAGGTGGTCTGGTCATACCAGATCTCTAACTATATCGGATCAATCTGGTATTGGCTAAGAGACAGAGTCATGGCTCATTAGAATAGATTATGTACAAATTATATTATTATAATATATGGTCATAATAATCTAATATATGATAAGTCCAAAGAGCCAAGCTTTTGGAACAAAAAATGCAATGTTTCTTCTGGGAAGAACTTCTGGGAAAGCTAGAAAAAAGCATGGCAGAAACTAGATACAGATCGATATCTTACACAATGTACCAAGATAAAGTCAAAATATGTTTATGATTTAGACATAAAGGGTGGTTATAATAAGCAAGTTAGGAGAGCATGGAATAGTTTATGTCAGATTTTTGCATAAAGTAAGAATGTATGCTCAAACAAGAGATAGCATTAATGTAAAGTAGATAATTTTGATAATATAAAAGTTCAAAGTTTTTGTACAAACAAAACCAATGAAACCAAAATTAGAATAAAAGCAACAAACTGGGGAAAATTTTTCCATTAATCTCTCATAAAGGTCTCATTTCTCAAATGGAGAGATAATTGAGTCTGATTCATTTAAATATGTCATTCTCTAATTAATAAATGGTCAAAGGATATGAATGGCATTTTTTAGACAATCAAAGCAATCTATAATCATATGAAAAATTGCCCTGAATTACTATTGATTAGAGATAAAATAACTCTAAGAAACTACTTTATACCTATTAGATTGACTAATATGACAAAAAGAGAAAAATGATGAATTTTGGAGAAGATGGGGGAAAACTAGGACACTAATGCACTGTTGGTGGGGTTGTGAATTGATCCAACCATTCTGAAAAGCAACTTGTAGCTATGCCCAAAACACTATAAAACTGTGCATACCCTTTTATTCAACAATACTACTGTAAGGTCTATATGCCAAAGACATAAAAAAAGGTGATAGTGGGGGATGGAAAGGAAGAAGGACCTATTTGTATAAAAATATAATAGCTCTTTTAGTGGTGATTAAGAATTAGAAATCAAAGAAATGCTCATTTGTAGGGGAATGACTAAACATGTTATGGTATAGGATTGAAATGGAACATAATTGTGTCATAAGAAATGACAAATAGAATGATCAGAAAAATGTGGAAAGACATATGAATTGATGCAAAGTGAAGTGAACAGAACTAGGAGAACATTATAAAATAACAGTCATATTGTTCAAGAAAGAACTGTGAATACTTAGCTATTCACAGCAACACAATGATCCAAGACAATCCTAAAGGACAAATAATGAAGCATATTATTTGTCTCCAGAGAAAGAACTGATATTGGGTTTTTTGGTTTGTTTTTTAAGTTTTTGCAAGGCAATGGGGTTAAGTGGCTTGCCCAAGGCCACACAGCGAGGTAATTATTAAGTGTCTGAGACCAGATTTGAACTCAGGTACTCCTGACTCCAGGGCCAGTGCTCTATCCACTGCACCACCTAGCCGCCCCCCGATATTGTTTTAAAACCAACTGAAACATGCTATTTTTAAGCTTTTTTACTTTCTTTCATTCTAATATGACTAATATGGAAATATTTTACATGATTGTACATAACCTATATCTACATACCATCTCAGTGAGGGGAGAAGGGAAGAAGGGAAAAAGAGATAGAAATTTTTAAGAAAATGTTTTAAAAAAGTTTTTTAACATGTAATTGGGGGAGAATAAAATATATATATATATATATATGTGTGTGTGTATATATATATATATATATATATATATACATATATATTAGGTTTTTGCAAGGCAAATGGGGTTAAGTGGCTTGGCTAAGGCCACACAGCTAGGTAATTATTAAGTGTCTGAGACCAGATTTGAACCCAGGTACTCCTGACTCCAGGGCCGGTGCTTTATCCACTACACCACCTAGCTGCCCCCCAAAATATATTTTTTTAAAAAGAATGTGGGAGACTTGAACTTGCTCATAGCAGTAACAAGAGTGTTTAGGGTGTTCAGTGAGAACTAGCATCCCTGGTATGAGGGCTTGCTCAGTTCTTTTCAGAGTTGCTCATTCAAATCAAAAGATTTGTTCCAATGACCATGAAGGCAACCAAAGCAGGCATTTTGGAGTACTTAGAGCTTTGTCAATCATCAAGAATGCCAAGTTCAGTGACTGCATCTGGACTCTTCTAGATGACTCTGGAAGAAAGGGCAAGGCTGATGACTTTCTGTAACTCTGCCTCATTTAAATCCAATTCTTGAAAATCAAGACATCACCCTTTGATGTCATCAATCCTCTTTGAAATGAAGGACAAAAAAATGGCAGTAGAGAAGGAACCAACTTACAGGAAGAGGAGAGAGAGTCTAACAGACAGAGAAAAATAGAGTGAGAGAAAAAGACAGAGACAGAGAGAATGAAGACAATAAGCTGGAGACAATAGAAGTAGATAATGCAAGTGTAAAATATAGGAATTGTATTGGATGAGGGAGAGTACTACCTTTTCATCAGAGACTATAATGAAGGAGGAAATAGGGATTTTTATCAAGGAGTTATAGAATGAGGAGGTGAGGGAAAAAGGTAGCTTTCAGTGAATTACCTATGTTTTTTCCATAATATGAGAAATAAGAATTTTAGTTGAGAGGATGTAGGGCAGGTGATGCTATGGGAGACTTGAGAGATGATTTTGTAAAAAGTATTGGGAAATAGAAAATTAATTGTGGAGGAGCAACAAGATTGCTTTATCCACACATGGTGGTATATATCTATAGTCCCTGATGCTAGGGAGGCTGAGATGAATAGATCTTGAGCTTGATTGACTCTCAGAATATATGAAATAGAAGAGTATACCAAATGCTTGAGGCAGGGTAGGGTCGGGGTGAGGGGTGTTGGAAACTCAGTCTTTATTGTTATTAAAAAAAAAGTGCCCCTGAACTAAGCCATTTTTGACTGTCAACTCATTCATACCATGCATTTCATGCATTCCTTTTTTTGTTAAAGTTCTTCATTTGCAGAATTTATTTAGGAAAATGAATAAAAAATGATTTATACAACTGACAGAAAATTAAAGCTTTCTTTTTCTGATTTTTTTCTTGTTGACTTGAGTATTCATATTGGTGACTCTTATAAATTCCTGGCCCCTCAATTTCTTCACTATTGCTGTTACCATCTCCTTCCCCTTGCATCCAGTTTCCATAGGACTTATACCCTTTTCCTCAAACTACCTAGTTTTTAACCTTCAAGATTATGAATTTCCCCTTATTGGTCATAACCCTTTTTGTCTTCATTTGGCCCACTAATTTATTCCTCTGAATCTACCCTTTGATACAAATTAAGTTCTAAGTTTCCTTGATCCTTTTCTGTTTTTCCATTCATTACCTCTCTCCCTTGTTCAACTGTTCTCAATAACACTAGATAATCTTTACCATTCCTATGCTTACTCTCAAGGAATGATATAGAAGGGAAATTAACTGATTTATACTATCTGACCTCATCTGAACTTCAATTTGTCATGGCAATCCTTTGATTTCTGTTTTATTTACTCTTCTCATTGATAACACTTCATGCCTCGGGTTCTCCCCACCCTCAAATCCAAAAAGTACTTTGTTTTACTGAAAAAATTCTGACTAGCCTTTATGAACTCCCTTATCTTATTTTCAGGACACTTCAAAGTCTCTGTTTTTTCAAATATCTACTCTCCCTTCTGATCTCACCAGATGAAATACTCTCTCCTTGAAAAGACTAATCCTTGTACTTTCTCTCTCCTCCCATTTCTTCCTGAGATGTTGTTGTGTTTTTCCTTTCTTCTCAAAGACCATGATGTTAGGAAGGTGACATGCACATAAATTGGAGATGATCCAGGATGTAAGGGTTAAGTGGTTTGTCCAAAGTCACACAGCTAATAAGTGTCTGAGGCTGTATTTGAACGCAGTACTGTCTGACTACAGGGCTGGTGCTCTCTCCACTGTGCCACCTAGCAGGCCAGAATTATATTGAGCACATTCTTGAAGAGATGGTAGGTTTGTGCAAATGACATTTTTCATTTATAGGCAATATTCATCTTTATGGGTAATAAGCATTTATTAAGTATTTACTATTTGCTAAGCACTGAGAACACAAAGACCAAAGTCATATAGTGTCACCCCTTGAGGAACTTACATTCTAATTGGAAGTGAAAACATATATACATATATATATATATGTATATATGTTTTCACTTCCTATATATATATATATATATATATATATATATATAGAGAGAGAGAGAGAGAGAGAGAGAGAGAGAGAGAGAGAGAGAGAGAGATGGATAGATAGATAAGTATAACAATTAAAATACAAAGTAACCTTAGAAGAAAGACAGGTTATTATCTGAAAGGTAAAAGACACAGGACCCACTGATTGTTTCCATGGAGCAAATTGAAAACTCCGTAACTCTTCTGCAACAAATTGTCTCCCTTGCCAATGTCAAAACTATATGATTTTTCAAAAAACAACAGATACAACTTGATTAAGTGATGCTTTAATCATTAATATCAAGTGAGACATGGGTAAAAAAAGAATGAAAACTTTGATTAATAAGTTTGTAGTCAATATTTATGATGTGCCAAGCACTATAAATACTGAAACTATAGATACCAAAGCAATGACAGTCTTTGTCCTCAAGGAGCTCACATGCTAAAAATGGGAAATACTACATGGAGAGAAAGTGTGTTTTGGTTCAGAAAATGAAAGGGATTGCCAGAGGAGCTAAAATGGAAGCTGACTGACATCCCTTTCAGTAGCACTGGTTAATGTGGCTTTGATCATGGCTCCAGAACTACAAAAGGGATGAGTGAGGGGAGAAGGGCTGGTGAGAAAATGAGGAGAGGGGAGTAAAATGAAGTGTTTTTGGAGCACCTAGTCAAGTATAATATGCTTTACAGATCAGAGACTGGAGGTAGGAATGGCAAGGTGGGCAGAGCAAGAGTTTTGAAGTTCAAATTCCCAGTCATCCCCACACCAGCTGTCATCCCCTTTACTCTAGATCCTTGTACTCTCTGCTTTTGGTGCTAGAAGAGCTTTATCTTGCCTGGCATCAGCCTTCCCATAATTTTTGTTGTTGTCCCTTTTTTATTGTTGTCTTCCCTTGTTAGGATGTAAATTTTTGGAGAGTAAAAAGACTGTCTGACTTACTTGGCAAGCTCAGCATAGTGGCTGACACTTCTTAACCTTTAGAGCTGTCCTAAGAGGAATGAACAGCTTTAGGAAACAGTAGATTTCCCTGTCCCTAGAACAACTCTGAAGAACCACTTGCTGGGATATAATAGAGAAAATTTCAGGTAGGGATCAGATTAAAATAATCAATCACTAAGATCTCTTCCAATTCTATGAAACAATTATTTTTAAAAATCCATTAGTTCCATTTTATTCATTTCCATGTTTATTTTTCTTTTAGCAACTAAAAATATATGTTCATTTAAACTGAAGTACCCAAAGTTTATAATAATGATTACTGTTTTTCTGTAAGAGATGCAGTGTTAAAATTTCACAAGTATATGGAAATGATTGACACAAAATAAGTACTTAATAAGTTCTCAGTTTATCTGAAAAGTTTAAGACTTCCAGGGCATCGTCTCTGGTCAAGGTTGTCCAGTGCAGGTGAGAAGATAAACTGGAGAGTAATAGAAGGATTTGTAAGAAAGTTCAATGGAAGAAGGATTCCCTAGAAAAGTCTTTCAAATGCTACTGCTTGCAAGACAACATTGTTCTTATTTCATCTAGCCATGAGACACCAGATCATCTTGAATAAAATGCAATATTGCTCAAGAGTTCAGGAAAAACCAAGTGGATGAAAACAGTTATTATCCTAAGTATGATATAAAATTGGATGGATAATTTATACAGCTGATAGACACTATAGCTAGGTAGTGCAGTAAATAAAGCCCCAGCTATGGAGTCAGGAAGATTTGTTTTTCTGAGTTCAGATCTGTTGTCAGATACTTACTGGGTGACCCAAATAGTCACTTAGCCCTATTTGCTTCTTTTTTCCTCATTGGTAAAATGAACTGAAGAAGGAAATGGCAAAGTACCCTAATATCATTGCCTAGAAATCCCCAAATGGGGCCAAGAAGAGTTGAACATGACTGACAAATGATCGAACAACAAGGTAAATGAACTGACACCAGAATTGAAAAGGAAGAAAGCAGGTTGTATTGTCTTTAAAAAATTATGTAGTACTATTATGACCTCAAACTAATCCACTCTTTAGTATTCATCTGTCTGCCCTTATTTCTGTACTTTTCTTTAAGAAATCCAAATTAGTCAGTGAGTTCTTCCTGCATCCATATGGGTCTCTTTGGATATTATTCTGCCTTTTCTTTCTAGGAATCATATTTTGCTGGGGATTGGGATTTGGAGGGGATGTTGTTGTTCTTGTATATAATTTCTTTCTTGAGAACTTCACATCCCTCTTGAGACTGTTATTTTAAACCTTTCTCTGAATTTTTTGAAGACAGCTTTTCCTTAACCCAAGTAGCCTTTTAAATTATATTCTACTTCCCTTTGCTTTTCCATTATGAATTCCAAGGAAAATCTGTCACTTCCTCCCAAGGTCCCCACCACTTAAATTTTAACAACCAGTTTCCTCTCATTCATCAGAATCAGGTCCAGAATATTTATTTCCCTGTGCACTTACTCTACTTTTTGAAGAATGATATAAGTAAAATTAGTTAAAAAGATATATCAGTTACTCTGCTTTTGAAAAAAAGAGAGTTCTAGTATATGATTGACCAATATATCATGCATGATCTATTTCACAAACTCCTCATCTATTTAATTATTCCTCCCACATTATTGCTTCCGTTTCTCACTCCATTGACTTTTGACCATTAACATTCTTCACCAAGTCTCCACCATTTGATTTCTAAATTTCTTCACATGACCATATCTTCTTAATGTACAATGTTAACCTGCCCTACTTTTTATCTGTGTCTTCTCGATACAGAACCATAATCCAGTTATAGTCATGTTCCTTGGTGTTAAGACCTTTAGTTCATTGTAGAAGGTCAGCCCCTGGGAGTGAATTACACATATCTTTGGTGACTTTTTCCATCAAAGATACATATAGCTTATTGCTCATTGTATGGATCCGTTGGTTCACCAGTGAACCCTGACCTGGGATAATCTGTGTGGCTCCAGAGGTGGTTGTAAAAGGTTTTTCTGATAGAGAAGTATGCAGATTTCTAAGAACAAATATTGTAAATTTACCCAGGAAATTGCAAAACTGGGTCTCCTCTAACCAGTCATTCCTGAGATAAGATTTTTCTATAAAAAGTCTGAGTTTCCAAAAATAAAGTTGTTAGATTTTCACTTCCCACCCTTGCATGTTTCGGTATATTTTTCTACCCAACCTGATTCTTGGAAGTTCATGTCCAGACCCACACCAGAGCTTTTGCGGGAGATAGTTCATCAAATTTATTTCTTATATTGCATATATTTATGCATAAATATTGAAGATCATGGGTGTTGCTATTGGCTCTCTTTTCAATTATTTTCTTTTTAAAATTATCAGCCCTCACTACTATTACTCATCTTTATAAATGATATATGCTCACTATAGTAGATGGTTTGGCAAGTAAGGGGGCAGTTTTCTCCTCTACCCCACTATTCTTCTGTTAATTAAATGAATCTTGAAGTAATTCACAAAATTCCATGGAAATACATTTTTTTCTTTACTCTCAATAGTTGCATACCATTGCTGGTCAAAAATTCATCTTTTGTATACATTTAAGTCAAGATCCTAGAGTCCAAGTCCCATCCCCAGACACCATCTTTTTTTAACCAACTGTTCATTTATTTCCTAAAACTTCCTTTCTCTTCAGAAGTTAGTAGTGGAAATAAAAACATCATTGTCTCTCAGTTTTCAATTTCTTGTCCTGGGTTTTATCATCTCTAACAAGGCTTTCTGACAATAGTTTTTGTCCCCAGGTGAATCTCCAAGAGTAAGTCGTGATCATTAGTCTCTCACATCCTGGATCTTCACATCCTAGATCTGTAATCTGGAAGATAAGAACAATCTATTATTTATGTCACATTGACATGGCTATCCCAGGATCTCTTAGTAGAAAGTTCCTAACCATGAGTTCTCTCTTCTCCTTTTGACCATTAATGAATGATATCAACTACTGGTACCTCTAGATCTTCATCATTGTTCCTGGAAATATATCAACTTGCTTCATAAAAAACCAGAAGTACAAAAGTCAGAACATTAGGAAGAACTAGAACTAGGAAGACCTGAGTTCAGAAACTCTCTTAAATGTTTACTAACTTCATAATGCTTGAGAATCTCTGAACCTTTCTCTGCCTTAATTTTCTTATCTATAAAATGAAGATAATAGCACCCAACTCCCCAGATTGTTGTGAGGATCAAATGAAATAATATATGTAATGGGGGTTTTGAAGACCCTAAAGTATTCCAAAAATGCTAAACACTGTTGCTGCTGCTGCTATAACTATTTATTATTATTATTATTATTATTATTATTATTATTATTATTATTATTATTATTATTATTTCTTGAGAACATTCACCTCCTTTGTCTATGGTAAATGATTTCTTCTGCCATGGGATTGAGCTGTCTTGATTATGAGTAACTGAACAAAATAAAAGTCAATCACTATATATCTAGCTGCTCCAGATTAGCTCATGTTTCTTACTTGCCTTCAGCTCTGTCACCAAATGTTACCTTCCCTGGTCTTTCACTTCTTTCTTTTTTTTTAGTTTTTTTTTTTTTGCCAGGCAAATGGAGTTAAGTGGCTTGCCCAAGGCCACACAGCTAGGTAATTATTAAGTGTCTGAGACTGGATTTGAACCCAGGTACTCCTGAACTCCAGGGCCAGTGCTTTATCCACTGCACCACCTAGCCACCCCTGGTCTTTCACTTCTTAACCAAACTTAAGAATTTTGGTTAATCACTTGGTGTATTTTAGCCTTCAATAATATGCCTATATTTCTCTAAGAATTGTTAGTTTTAATCAACTTACAAGTCCCAATCATGAGAAATGATCCCATTAAAGAAATCCATTTTGATAATGAAGCATTAAGGCAGCTTACAATTAAAATAAAAAAGAATGCAAACCCCTTACAGGAGAGCAAGGCTCTCTTGGTTTTGTATTTGTCTCCTCTCTAACTGGCACTTAGTAAGTTCTAAATGCATACCTTTTCATCTATCCATCCATCCAATTATGCACTGATAACTTCAGAGGTACAAAATTCATTGTGTCATATTCTTCCTCTTTGCCTCTTCAAATTCTTTTTCTTCCTTGTTTCTTCCTGTGACACAGTTTCCATTCTATCTAGGAACATTCCAATCTCTACAATAACTTGGGAGAGTAAAGATTTATTCCTAAAGCACTTTCACTTCCTTTTACATGGTGACTGACTTCCACTGTGCTCATTTCCAGGAATGGCAAGAAATCTATTCTTCCTACTAACCAGCTGGCAGCAACATCCTGGAGGTGGGAGTGGGGGGAGCATCTTGGAGAGAAGTAAAAAGATGAAGGGCTAAGGATCATAGGGATGTCAGTGGTTGGAAGTTTATTGGCAGTCAAGCCCTTGCTCTTTGGGAATAACCATTCCCAAATATAATAGACAAAACAAAACAAAAAAGAAAGGAAGAGAGAGAGTAAGGCAGATGGTATTATTTCCATTTAGCAGATGAGGAAACTGAAAAGAAAGAAAGTCACTCTCTCAGGCTTTCACAGCAAGGAAATAAAGAAGTCCCTTTCCACCTGCCTTTTATTTAAAATGAGGGAGTAGAACTAAGATTGTCTGCAAAGTCACTTTGAGAATAATGTTTAATGGGGTAGAATACTACATCAGACAGAAATCTGGGTTGGGGTAGTCAGAAGACCAGAATTCTAGTTCCAATTCTGCCACTGACTTGTATGATCTTAAATAAGTCTCCTCTCCTCTCTGGGCCTCAGTTTCCTTCTCTGTAAAATGATCAGATGATTCCCCCAAAAGCATCCCCTCTCCTGCTCTTCTTTCCTTCTCCTTCCAGTAAGTACTGAGCTTTTAGGCATGAGAAAGGACTGGATTCTAATCACTGGCATCTAGTAATCATGTATCATGGGCAGTACTTTTGAGAAAGGGGATGTAACTTGATTCTTCATCTGTGGAAAGAAGGGGTCAGGCTCAATGTCATCTAAGGTTTCTTCTAACTCTAGGGTTCTAATTCTATGAACCTAGATTTGCAGCTGTAAAATGGGGATGATAATAATTACTTCAAAGGACTGTCAGGAGAAATGAGTGAGATAATAAATGTAAAAATGCTTTGTAGGACTTAAAAACTACTAAATTCAGATTGGTTATTTGTTATTTGGTGCATGGAATCAAGGAACTTCAGTCTCCCTCAATACTTTAAAGACTCAAACTCACATTTTTTTTTCCTTCTGACATAAGGCTGTAGCCAAAGGCCCTAAGACTCTGACCAACATCTAGTCCAATTCTGTTATTCATAGAGGAAGAAACTGAGGTATATGTAAACAGAGGTGCTTTGTCATCTCTCTGCCATAAACTTTCCCTGTGATCTTGGTTTCTAGGACTCAGTCTCTTCTTCAGTAAAATAGAAATCATTTTAGGAAATTAGAACTAAGACCCTTAAACCCCTAAGTCAAGGGCTATTTCCTGGAAACCATATTGTCAGTTTATCAATCAATGAACACTTATTAGCATTAATTGGCAGTGAGATGGTACAGAGAATCTGGAATCAAGAAAAACTGAGTTCAAATCAGGTCACAGATTTTTAGTATTTTTGTTACTCTTCACAAGACATCTTACCTCAGTTTGCCTCAATTTTCTCATCTCTAAAATGGGGTTAATAATAAAATCTACCTCACTATTGTGAGGATAAAATCAGATAATATTTTTAAAAATTCACTTATGGTTGTGCCTGTAACATAGTAGGTACTGTTTAAATGATTATTCTTTCCCTACTTAGAATAAGTGCTGGTCATACAAAAAAACAGTAAGAGATGTTCTCTACTCTCAAGAAGCTCACAATCTAATGAATGGGAAAAACAAGATGCAAAACAACTTTAATACATTCATATCTGGCCTGAGATACTTCCCAGCTGTGTGATCTTGGGCTAGTCATTTAATCCTGTATACCTCAGTTTCTTCTATAAAATGAGATTGAGAAGAAAATCACTCCAATGTCTTTGGCAAGAAAACCCCAGATGGGATCACAAAGAATCAGACGTGACTGCAATGACTGAACAACAATACAAGATGGGATAATAATACTTGCATCCCTTATTTTTTAGTTTTGCACCTTCACTCTTCTGCATATTTACCAGGTGATGATCTTATTCTTACAGAAGATGTCTGTAAAATAGGAAGATTGTAGTCAATCCAGTTCTAAGATTCACCTGAGATATCATTTGATTCAGTTATCTTGTTTTACAGGTGATGAGAGTAAGGTCAGAGAGGGAATTAATTTGCTCAAGGTCACACTTCTGAGATCCAGTCCAAGACCTTTGCCACTTCAGAATTGGTTTAGGCTCCTACCTAGGGATATAATCTTGAGACAATTATTTAATCAGTTTTTGAATGTCCACTATATTTCAGTTACCAAATCCTTCTTCTTCTATGGACTGGTTTATTGATACATCAAATGAATGTGGGTTTAGTAAAGAGTGTGGGGCCTCAGTAAAAGAAAATAGGTTTCAATAAAGAGAATGGGGACTCACTGATGGAATATGGAATGGAGCCTCAATGAAAGAACAGGGGCTTGATGTAGAGAATGGGTCCCCAAAAAGGGCTCACTTATGGGATGTGGTGTTGGAAAGGCTGATGAGGGTTCTGCAAGCAGGTAGGGGTTTGTGAGCAGACAGGGGCCCTCTGAAAAGGGAGAGTCTACATAAGGGGAACAAGGACTCATAGGGAGATAAGAACTCAGTGAAGAGGACTGGGATTCATCAAAGAGATGATAATGAGAGCTCTATGGGGATGGGATCTTAGTAAAGGACTGAGGTCTTAAAAAGAGGAAGAGAGGTTTAGTGAAGGAATAAATGCCCTTAGATCTGACTGTGGCTTAGGGATGTAATGTGTTTTAGACCCAGGGGGACACAGAAAGGGATGTGGGTGAAAAAGGGGGGCATAGGAACTCAGTGAAGGGAATAAGGGTTTCAATGAACAGGGTGAAGACTAAATGTGATGATAATCAGTGAGAAGGGTGATTCAGCGATACAACTGGAGCTCCTTCAGAAGGATTTGTGAGCATTTGGGAGTTCACGGTTGGGGGGGGGGGGGGGGGGGGGGGGGGGGGCTCAAAGAGGAAGAGGATGACTCAGTAGTATGATGGAAGATCAGTGAAAAGAATAGAAGCTCATTGACAAGATGGGACTTCAGTATGGGGACTTAGTGAAGTGATTGAAACTCACTGAGAGGAATGAGAGGAATGGGTTCCACCTTGAGTGGGCTAATAGGTTAATGGGTATTATGAGACCCCAGTGAGATTAGGGCTAGCAGGTTAGAAGGGGTCCTATTATGATAATGAACGATAAAGAAGGGAGATGAAGGATTGGAAGTTTGTGTAAAAAGGAGAGCTCAGAAAAGGGATGGAATCTCAGGAAAATGGGTAATAACTCAACAAGGAACAAAGAACTCTCAGAAGGGATTAAAGACTGATAAATCCCATGAGGTCTCAATAATGGGATGGGAGTTCAGTAGAAGCATTGAGCAAGGGGGGCTGAGGTTCAGTGATAAACATGAGGTCTCCATGAAGGGATAAAAAGCAAATAAGAGGCATGAGCATTCTCATAGAGAGTGGGGCTTAATAAAAGGAATGGGATTTCAGATTTATATTGGGGGGCTCAGTAGGGGGTTTGAGGATTCAATGTGGGAATGGTGGTGGGTCCTTAGGGATATCCATGAGGGCTCTATTTGGAGTTGAATTTTCAGGAAAGCATGGGGCTCACTGAAAGGAATGGGATGTCAGTGAGGGCACTGATGGGGGTCTCAGTAAGCAGGATGTTGACCAAGTCACACAATCGGAGGTCAATGAGAATAGTGTTTTAGTTATAGAAACAGAAATGGAGGGTGGGGTGGGACTCAGTGATTTAATGAGGGTTCCGTGTGGATATAGGAGGAACTTAGTGAGGAGCTCGATGAGTAGGACATCCTTCTTAGGGTTAAAAAGAACCTGATCCCCAGAGAAGAGACTTATAAACCCCCTAGTTTGGAAGAGAGAGCAGTATCTCTATCTGTTCACATCACCTGGCCTCACATTGATGGCCTATTGATTCCCCCAGATCTGATCAGACATCCCCAGGTCATTCTCTCCATTTTCTGCCTCAAAGGAGAAAGCACTGGCTCAAGAGAGCTGAAGAGGGAGCCTAAGGGCCAGCCCTAGGGGCGTGGCTGCTGCTCCCTGGGACCATCCCAACCACAAACCCGCCTTCTCCACTCTGCGGCTCAAAGTTTGAGCCAGGAAGAGACAGAGGAGGGGATGAGCGGAGAAGCCCAAACTTAGGGAGGCAGAAGGAGATTCAGAAACAGAGGAGGGGAGTGGGAGAGGACGAAGGAGAAGGACACAGAAAGATTCAGGGAATTACAGAGAAAGTAAGACAGAAACAGGAGAGACACAGTGTCAGACAAAAGTGTAGGCGAAAAAGGGGCAGAAACGGAGGCTAGTGAAAGAGTGAATGAACAAGTGAGTTTGAGCAAAGCTGTTCTTTCTAATGGGGAGGGAGCATCTTTGTAACATTTGACAGACACTTGTCAAACCTGAAATCCCACCGTTTCATTTTTTTCTCCCTCTTACACACACACACACACACACACACACACACACACACACACACACACACACACGGTTTGACTCTAAATGTGAAGCCCTTTCCCCTAGGAATAACCCCAGAACTGCCAAGCAGGTTCAGATCAGCGCCAGCAGCATAAGACGAAGCTCTGGTAAGTGTGAAAAGAGAGACTGCAGCCCCGGGGTGGCTGGAGGTGGGAACGGGGAGTCGGAGAGTGAGAGCACCCGGCTGCCAAGCCCTGGGGAGGGAGGTGGGGGTTGGTGTGAGAGGGAAGTGGGAAGGCTCAGGCTGTCAATCCCAGCTTCGCTGTTGAGGGGTCCTAGTGCAGAGACAGAGAGGCAGAGGAAAGACAGATGGACTCAAAACAGAGAGGTGACAGGCAGGAGGGACAGTTTGTAAAAGGGAGACAATTACTTTTGTAGTGCAGAGTGCTTTTGTCAAAATCTAGTGAAGTGAAGGTGGCTAGGTGGTGCAGTGGATAGAGCACCGGCCCTGGAGTCACGAGGACCTGAGTTCAAATTTGACCTCAGACACTTAATAATGACCTAGCTGTGTGGCCTTGAGCAAGCCGCTTAACCCCATCTGCCTTGCAAAAACCTAACAAAAGAAAAGAAAAAAATCTAGCATAATAGTTATGGCATTTTAACAGAAAAAGGAAACTGAGTCTGAGAAAGGAGAAATGATTTGCCACCTCATGATTGTTTAAATTCAGTGCTATTACCCCTATAGTGTGAGCTAGACTGGGAAAGAGAGACAGAGATAGAGACAGATAGAGACACAGAGAGAGACAGAGACAGAGCTAGAGGCAGACAGACAGGGACCCAGAGAGATAGAAACAGAGAGAGAGAGACTGGGTAGAAGAGAAGGGGGGAGGGGGGAGGGGGGATTAGAGAGAATCAAATGGTGTAAAGAAAAATTGATGTGATGTTGCAATTGAAATGAAGAAAAAGACAGTAAATTCAAAGAGAATGCCAGAGGGTCACTGGTGTTTAGGCTCATGGGAAAAGAGGAGGGGAAGGGAGAGCCCGGGTGGAGCCCAGGCCTGGGAAGGGCGGATGGCCAAGGAACAAAGGCCTCTCAGAAAGTGAAAAGGACTGGAGGCCAAGGTGGTTAAGCAGTCAACCTTGAGCTTGTATCCCTGAACTTACACCTTGGCTGGGAGCCATCCACTGACAGGAGAATGTAACCAATTTAGCAGGGGCAGGGCCTAACTTGCCTCCCAGAGTCAGAGGAGAGGGCTTTTTGCCCAGAATTTATAGAGCATTGCAGGGCCAGAAAAAAAAAACCGAAAACTGAAAATCCAGTTTTTAAACTGTAGCAAGAGAAACTTAAGGAAGACTCAAAGAATAATAGAGATGAACTCTGAATTTCTCACTTGATCCACTGACCAAAGGGCATAGGATTCAGAGCCAGAAGAAACCTTAGAAATCATTGACATTTTATAAATGAGGCCCAGATGGGGCAAGTGACTTGTTTAAGGTCATAAAGGGTAGAATCAGCATTATTCTCTAATGATAAGCAAAGGTATATTGTTCCTAGGTCAGTTGACAGAACTGGAACATTTGAACCCAGAGAATAAAAAGTACACAATGGACATGATGAATGTCTTCAGATGTGTTAAGACTGTGTCAGCTGGGCCAAGTCACTGATCCTCTCAGAGACCTGCCCTGTTTGTTAGCCTTGGATCTCATAGTACCTACCTCATAGGTGTGTTGTATCCATTGAGACAATGGATGGATCAGTCCTATCATTACTATTCTTTTTGAGGCAAATGGAACAGGTTTGTTTGGCCTGTCCATAGATGGCAAGATGGCATGACTAGGCATGATGGGAGAAAGTTTGCAGTTACAAATTCCACACTATGTAAAGAAACACTATCATAATTGTTACTGGTTGTTCAATTGTATATATTGCTTTAGGATCCCATTTGGGGTTTTCTTAGAAAACATATTGGAGTGGCTTGTCATTTCCTTCTCCAGTTCATTTTATAGATAAAAGGAAACTGAGGTAAACAAGGGTAAATGACTTATCCAGGATCACATAGCTATTATTAAGTGTCTGGGGCTGGATTTGAACTCAGTTCTTGCCCAGCATTCTGTCCACTTTACCAATAGAGTGGAGCCCTCTAAAACTGGAATTATTTGCCTTCTGGGGGTGGTGAGAGGTAGGTAGATAGTAGAAAAGGAAGATGATGATGAGTTCTGCAGATAAGGATAGATTATTATTTTGAGGGGACACTGTACAGAGGATCCATGTTCAAGTATCGGATGCTCTCTGAGATACAGTTAAGTGTCACAATAGCAAGAGTGCTGACCCTAGAACTAGGAAGACCTGAGTTCTTATCTTGCCTCCAATACTAACTGTGTGAACCTGGGCAAGTTACTTGACCTCTTGGTCTCAGTTTCCTCATCTGTAAAATGGGATTAATTAAAGCATCAGCTTCCCAGGGTTGTTGTGAAGTATAAATGAGATAATATTTTTTCAATGATCTGCAAATCATAAAGCCCTATGTAAATCCTAATATTAGTTATTGGGCTTTCTAGTTCTAAAATTTCATTCCCTGACTTTCCCCATCCTTGAGTCTATCCCTCTCTTAAGATGCACATTCTCTCTGGTAAAGTTTTGAGAGTTCTACATTTCTCGTCCCACCCCACCCCCAACCCCCCCCAACTCCAACCCTGGATGTGTTTGGGGCACAGGAAATGTTTGGCCAATGGGTTTTTTCCATTCTTCTCTTCCTGGCAACCTCCCCCTTTCTTCCAGTTCAGATACCTGGTGTTTCCCTCTTCCCCTGCCCAAGGCAGAGGTCATGCTCTCCTTTCTCAGACAATGAGACCCACTAGCCCAGCAGAAATGCCCTGCTTGGGAGAAGCACTTCCTCTCAGTCTTGGCCTTTTCCTATTCAGGCTCAGATGCTTCCCTGAAACCATTCCACAAGGGAACATATTACAAATCTCTCTCACTTACAGAAAATTTGCTATAAACTGGAAAAAGTCTTGGCTTGGAGTTAGGCAACCTAGGGTTGAAATTGCAATTCTGTTACTAACTAGTTGGGTACTCTTGGATAGGTTATTTCCTTCTGGGCCTTAGTTTTCCCTTCCATAAAATAGAAATGAAGATAATATTTGTTCTTAGTCTTAGTTTTTAGTCTGCTTCTCTTACAGGACTCTTCTCTTATGGAATGATAAAATGAAATGATTTGCATGAAAGTCCTTTATAAACTCCTAAAGCTCTTCCTTTAGCAGGATCTGTTCGGCCATGCATACTGAAGAATTCTATAGAGATGTGAAGGATTATTCTAGCTGTTGTTATTATGGTTTCTGATTCCAGCTCTCTGTCACTTACTTAGTATGTGACCTCTCTAGGCCTGAGTTTCCTTCCCTATACAATGAGTAGGATAACTCCTGCCCTGCCTCTTTCTCTGAGACATTATATAATTAATAATAATAGCTAGCCTTGTAAAGAATGTAAAGCTTTTTACCTATATTATTTCATTTGATTCAGTCCTCTGAGGTAAATGCAATTATTATCTTTATTTCAGAGAAGGAACCAAGACTTTGGCTAAGTGAGTTGCCCAGATTCACATAACCAATAAGAATCTAAGACAAGTAGGTGACACAGTAGTAGATACAGTGTCAGACCCGGAGGCAGGAAGACTCAACATCATGAGTTCAAATCTGGCCTCAGATTTGAGACTTATTAGCTGTATGACCCTGGAAAAATCAGGGTTTGCCCTGTTTGCCTTGGTTTCCTCATCACATAAAATGAACTGAACAAGGAAATAGAAAACCACTCTAGTATCTTGTCAAGAAAACCCCAAATGGGGTCACAAAGAGTTGGATACAACTGAACAACAACAACAAATATTGTATTATTTTTATTTCTTTTATTAACATTTCCCAATTATGTTTTAATATGGTTGGATGCACCAGGGATTGTTGGGGACCCCTGTGAGTTTGATGCCTCTGATCTTCCAGGTCTGATATTTCTGATTCAGTGGAAAGATTCAGATGACTTGGGCTCAAAACCTGACTGCTACTTACAACTTTGGATGAGTCAGTCAGTCAGTCAATAAATATTTGTTAAGTACCTACTATGAGCCAAACAAAATACTAGGGGGAAAAAAAAAGAAAGAACAATGGTCCTTACCCTCAGAGAGCTTAAAATTGAATAGGGGAAGACAATATACAAAAAGAAACTAAAACTGGTGGCAGAGGCAGAGAAAGCATTTTGTTAACAGAGAGTGATAGAGAAGCCAAAAATGTCTTCATCTCTCTTGGGTTTCAGTTTCCTCATCTGTAAAAGGATATAAGTTGGGCAAAATGAATCTTAAGACTCTTTCCCTCTGGACATCTGAGGGATCCTCTCATCCTTAAGTCCCTTCCAAATCTAATATTCTGAAATTCTACTAGAAAAGACATTGCAAGACTTTGAGCAAGGGTGAGATTGTGTAGGTTCAGGCTGTAGAGACAGCAATCGATTATGGGGAGGACCAGTGCAGGCTGGGGCAGTCAGGCAAGTTTGTACTGAGAAAGTGGAGGAGGAGCATTGGACCAGACATAGAGTCCTGCTTTTGTTGTTTGCTGTTCAAGTTAGAGCAAGTTTCTTCGTTCTGGCACATAAAATGTTTTCTAAATATTGATTGATTACATGATTAATATGGATCTGTGTTTAGCATGATTTCTTTGTGTTGGGAGGGGGAGGGAAGGGAAGGGAGGGAGGGAGAAAAATGTAAAACTCAAAACGTAGAAAAAATGATTGTTGAAAACTACTTTTGCATATAGTTGGAAAAATAAATAAATAAAATATTATTTCCTTCAAAAAATAAACTTCCATTCTAGTGATTGTCAAAAACAAATAAATAGGGGTGGCTAGATGGCACAGTGGATAGAGCACCGGCCCTGGAGTCAGGAGTACCTGAGTTCAAATCCAGCCTCAGACACTTATTAATTGCCTAGCTATGTGGCCTTGGGCCAGCTACTTAACCCCATTGCCTTGCAAAAAAAACCTCAAAAAAACCCAAAATAAAACAAAAACAAATAAATAATGATTGATTAATAGCCGGCTTGGTCTAGATGACTTCTAAGTTCTCTCCTAGCTCTATCTTTTCTTGACTCAGATGGGTGGTTTAGTAGGGTAGAGCTCTAGACTTGGAGTCCAGAAGACCTGAATTCAAATTTGACCTCAAATATTAGTAATGTGACCCTGAGTAAGACACTTACCTGCTGTCTGCCTCAGTTTCCTCATCTGTAAAATGGGAATAATAATAGTACTTCTGTTGTGGGGACCAACTGGATTAATATTTATAAAGTGCTTGTACAGTATGCAGTACTTAGTAGGTCCTTAATAAACATTTATTTCCTTCCTTCCTTCCTTCCTTCCTGACTTCCTTCTTTAAGGAAGAGAAGAATTCAGAGTTGAGGGAAGAAAGGGGAGGACTATGACCTTCTGTGGGAGTGCCTTAGCTTTGGGGCCAACCTGTACAGAGGCACTGATGTGGACAGTGGGTTATTGTGAGTGAGAAATAGCAAAGAGTGTAAAGTGAAAGAAGAGGAAAAATGTTTAACAACCCTAGGAAGGAAGATAAGATCCAGGAACCAGATAATGAAAGGCTTTCAATGCTAAACAAAAAATATTTGTAGAGGGAGAGGTGGAAGCCACTGCAGATTTTTGAAAGGGATAGTGGCATAGTCAGATTTGCATTTCAGGAATTTCACTTTGCCAGTTTGTCATAGGATGGATTGCAGAAGGAAAAGATTTAAGGCAGAGAAACCAATTATGTGGCCAAGATGGTAGTGGTGTGAGTGGAGAGTAGTCAATGGAAATCAAGAGATGTTGTGGAGTCACTCAACAAACTCTAGAAAGAATTTCTTGACCTATTAACAAAAATATCACAAACTCAACAAACACATAAGATCCCCCCAAAAGGGAAAAACGATCAGTCAATGCTTTTATTTATGGGGGCCTTCAGAAAATGAGTCTTTTGAATTTGGGAGAGTGTCTTGGAAGGCTTAAGGATGAATTGGGTGGAATGTGTGAAGTTATAGGCTATATAGACCAGTTCCCTAGGTAAGCTCCAAACAAATCCCTTAAAAAAAATTGATACACTAATGCACATGAGCAACTTTTACCAGACTGTTTGTTGTAAAAGGGAGAAGGGTGGGAAGGGAAGGTGCTAGAAAAATGTGTAAATTAGAAATATGCAAGTGGATGATTGTTGAAAAACTTCCATAACATGTAATTGGAAAAATAAAATATTAATTTTTTAAAAGCAGATAATCTAAAATTCCTCAAAGTTAGAAGTCAGAATATTTCTCTCTACCCTCTTCTCACCCTTCATATATGTTATGTTTTGTGGATAAAAAGTGTTAGCATGGGTCAGGGGGCTGAGTCTGGATTGGGGTTCCAAGGAATAAAAATCCCCTCCTGCCTGAGGAATCTCAGCTCCCTGACCTTCCCTGGAAACTACCACAAACTGCATGATTTCTCTGCAGACCCCACCCCCAATCTGCCAAGGCTACTCCAGGCCAGGCAGCAACAGCTGGAAACAGCATAACAGCAGGACTTCAATGAGGTCATTGCTCTTCCTGTGGGACCACCCAGTGGGTCTACTGAAAAGAAATTTCCCTGATGTCCCCAATCCCTCCCTCCTTTCCCTTAACAGCTGCTGCAGAATGGACCAAGTTTCTAGGCCTCTCGCTTATTCCTACTTCGACCCAGTAAGGGGGCCTTTTGTCTAACCTGGAAGTAGATGAGCTTTAGTCTTGCTCCAGACTTTGGTGTCCCTTATAGTGGAAAAGGTTGGGTTTGCATTCAGTAGAGTCCTAACTTTGTTACTGATGGGCTATGTGACTTCATGCAGATCACTTCCTCTCTCAGGGACAGCTTCCACTTTTGTAAATAATAATAAAGCTATTCTGAGGAAACAATAATAAATCTCTATATAAAAACAAAAGAGAAAAAACTTGCCCTACCTACCACACAAGGTTAATGTTCAGGAAATACTTTCTAAATTATAAACATTATGGAAATGTGAGATGTGAAGCAAGAAAACAATCCATAAGCATTTTTTAAGCACCTACTGTATGACACCCCAGGCCTGATGCACAATGACCCCAGCTGGCTACCCCAGAGGAGATGGGTGCATAGATATAAACAAAATTAGTAGTAAATGATGAGAAAGCTGGACATTAGCAAGTCAGGCGATCAGGAAAGGGTTCCTGTAGAAGTTGGGGTCTGGGAGGAAACTGAGACTTTCAAGAGGTAGAGGAGAGGAGGCCTTCCAGACCAGGGGAATAGCTGGTACACAGGCAAGGAGATGGAAGGACTGTGTATAATAAGCACAATTTGGCTCAATAGAAGACCCATGAATGAGGCGTGAAAGGTTGACTGGGGCCAAATGCTGAAGTGCTTTACAGGCACAACAGAGAAGTTCATCTTTGTAAGAGAACCACTGGAGTTTATGGAATTGGGTGGGTGACAAAGTCAGATGAATTAGAATGAGGAGCATCTTGATGCAAGGAAACCAACTTTTAGAATAGTCCAGAAGGTTTGAATTCCAGTACCTGTGAGTGGAGCAAAGGGACTGTTGAATAGAGATTCTGTGGAGTATAAATGGCAAGACCTGGCAAATGGTTGCATGTGTGGTCTGAGGGAGGCTAAACTATCCACTCACAACATATACCACAAGGAGGTTAAAGATAGATGGAAAAGACTCATATGCACAAAAATATTTTTGGCAGTGTTTTTGTGGTAGTTTTAAAACACACATACACAGCAACAACAACCTGGAAACAAAGTGAAACCCCATCAGTTGGGGAGCGGCTGAACAAATTGTGGCATTTGAATGTAATGGAATATTAATTCATGAACTAGGGCAGTGACTGTGTGAGTGGAGAGAAGAGACTGTATGAGAGAGATATTGTACAGATAGAAATGACTAGATCTAACTAACTCATTGGATACGCATGATAAAACCAGTTGACTAGGATTGATGGTGATGCCCTCGAGAGAAATAGGGAAGTTTGGAAGAAGGATAGGTTTAAAGGAAAGGTACTGGGTCCTGTTCTGAATAAATTCATTTTGATATATATTTTGGAGCTATCTTTTTATCTATTTATCTATCATATGTTTATCCATTATGCATTCATCTATCCAACTACCATTTATCATCAGTTCTTCTGTTTATCTTTCAGTCTATCTATCTAATTTTGAGACAAGTTCTCTTTAGAGGTATGGGTGGGATTGATCTTTTTAAAAAATAAGTAATGTCAGAACTAACTAAGATTTTAAAGACCATTTAATGCATAAGGTTCTTGGCCTAGGGTTGTGGTCAGGTATTGATAAACTTGAACTAGAAAAAAAATCACATCTTTATTTTCAATAACCTTTAGCAAAATTTTACATTTCCATCAATAATGAATTTTTAAGAGAACACAGACTGAGGTATTCATGGGCTTCTCTAGATTGCCAAAAGTCTCCATGACAGAAAAAAGACCTCTAGTCTAGATACAAGGGTGACTAGGTGGCACAGTGAATAGAGTGCCTGGCTGGAGTCAAGAATTCTTCTCTTTATGTATTCAAATTTGGCCCCAGACACTTCCTAGCTGTGTGACCCTGAGTAAGTCACTTAACCCTGTTATCTCAGTTTCCTCATCTATAAAACTGAACTGGAGAAGGAAATGCCAAATCACTTTAGCATCCTTGCCAGGAAATCCCCAAATAGGGTCAGGAAGAGCTGAACACAGTTGAACACAACTGACCAACTATAATAAAGGCTAGGTAGAAGAACCCGCCCAGCTCTAATACCCTATTTTCTAAGTTCCCTTTTAACTATGACATTCTCTGTTCTAAGTATTCTTTTAGTTCTAACCTGGGTATCTATAAAAGAGTAAGTAGGGGCAGAGCCTGACTTTTGAATATCTAGAGGAGAAATTTCATCTATCTATCCCAACCAGGCAGCCAATTTAGCATTTAAATTAACTTTCCCAAAGTATGAGTTATGAAAAGGGAAATTTCAGACTTGGGTCTTGCATAGGAACCTCAGTGATCAAATGCACAGGAAATCTAATAAAATGAAACACTGTGAAGTCAAACTTAGGTTCAAAAAATCATCTTCACAGTACAAGATAAGAGACATTTGACTAGACAGTCATTCCTCTTTTTAAAAATCTGGGAATTTTAATGAATTGAAAGTGCAGTAGACAACAGAAGTTTGATGTTACAGCCAAGAGCTCTCAAGCAATGTTAGGTTGCATTATGTCTGATAGTTTGTTTAGGACTAGGGGTTATAATGCTGTCCTCTGCCCTGGTCAGATCACTCATGGAATTCTATGTTCAGTTCTTAATGGCACAGTTTAGAACACTGGAGAGTGTCCACAGAAGGACAACCAGGATGGTGAAGGAACCAGAAACCACGCCATATGGTTATATCATTGGTGAAAGAAACTAAAAGTGAGTCCAGGGGGTGCAAAACATCAGTCATGTCAAAAATGACAAAATTATTTTCATGGAAGAACAGGTTTTGGTTAAGAAGTTTACTGGAAAAAGCAAAAAAAACAAGAAAAAGGACTTTTTCTGTCAATTCATTGGCCTATGGCTTACACATTTAAATGTTTGCCCTTCCTCAGTTCTGTAAAGTCCCTCCACCATCTGATGATGGAATCATTCTCAGTAGTTCATAAAGCAGATTCAAATTTTCCATACTCATTTGTCAGGTTTGAGTGACTTTAATTTATTATTAGCAATTTAGTTCTTCCTTATTACCTCCTTGAATTTTAACTTGATGGTAACTATATTTTGTCTTCTCCTCTCCATCCTAAGGAATATTTTTCTTAGATTGAAGTCATGGACCTGAGATCCTCTACCACTTACTCCCTGTGTGATTCTGTGACCTTCCAAAATGAGGAGACTGGATTGAAAATGATTTCTAGCTCTAAATCTATTATGCTGTGAACCATGAACAAGCTAGCCATCTTCATATATTTGAAGAGTTATCCCACAGAAAAGGAACTAGGCTTCTTCAGTTTAACCCCAGAGAGCAGAATAAGGCACAACTGGTAGAAGCTGCAAGTAGACCAATTTGAACTTGACATGAAAGGAAACTATCCAATGATTGGGACTGTACAAAAGTGGCAAGATCAGCCTCAGGAGGCAATGAGTTGTTTCTTACTTGAGGACTTCAAGTAGAGTCTAAATGACCACTTGTCAATTGTATTTTCATTGACTTCCTTTTCATGTTTATAAGGCCATTGAGGTCTCTTCAGCTCTGAGATTCTGTAATCCCAAGCAGTTACAGAGTGACCCAAGGCATTTGGGGGAGGGAAGCATTATTTCCAGCTGGAGAGATCAGAAATTCAAAGTATAGGGGGAACATAAACTGAGAATTAGAAAGAGAAATTTAAGGTAAGGAGAAATAATAAATTTAAGGATGAAATCAGAATAGATTCTAGGCTCCAAGGTGGAAAATATAAATATATGAAAATAGGAGAAGGCAGGAAAATGAATAGTTTGTTTCAGGGAGGAGTTTTCAGTAATTTAAGACATTGTGTAATTTCCCAAAGTCAGTCATAGAGTCATGGATTTTGATTTGGAAGGGATATCAAAAACCATTTGGTCTAACCCCTTCATTTTACAAATGAGGATCAGAAAAGTTAAGAGACTGGCATTTGTGGAAGATAGATTGAAGAAAGAGATTGGAGGCAAGGAAATGAGTTGAGGCTAGTAATCTGGGTAAGAGGTGATGAAATCCTACTTTAGGGTAATATTAATGGGAGTGGTGAAGGAGGAACTAGATATGTGAAAGTATTGTGGAGGTAGAATGGACAAGATTTTGCAACTGATTAGATGTTGGGGTTGAGGAAGAGTGAATAGTGAAAGAAGACTCTGAAATCTCAAAAATGAGAGGGTTGGATTGGATAATGAGTTTGGTTTTGAACATATGGAGTTAAGGGTGGTTTTGGGACATCCAGACATCTGGCAGGCAAACTGGAAATTGAAAGCTAGAACTCATAGAGGGAAAGGGACTTGAAAAGAATATTGGAGTCATTAATAGAAAAGAGATAATTAAACTATGGGAGTGAATGAAATCCTTCTGAAAGAATTCAAGCAGATGACTCTGAAAAAGGACTGGAGATTCTGGATACTGAGGAGAGATGAGATGTATAGTTGTCCACAAGATGTTAGGGATCTTCCTCTAGTTCTTTTCATATTGCACAGAAATGCAATATGGCACACATGGGCTCCCCTTTGCTCTTGTCACATTACCACAACTACCTCTTTCCTTTCTGGTCAACTGATATACTTTACATCCCTTCTCTTATGCAATTCTTAGCTATTAATGTCTTTAGTAATAGATGCTCACCATGTGCACACACACACACACACACACACACAACCATGCACACTGTCTTTTGATTGACTTCAATTCTTGGGAGACCAATCTCAGTATTCCATAAGCTGAAGTGCTATAATATCACCATAAGATTTTGTTGTTAAAGAGATAAGCTTTTGGTTCAAGAAGAAACTTGGAGTTATTAAAATTACTGTATAATTTCCTAAAGATAAACATAAAATTCATAGTTCTAGAACTAGAATGAGCCTCAGAGGTGAAGTAGTTCAATCTCTCCATTTAAGATACAAAGAAACCTTGAGGCCATGGAGATCCATTGACTTGTCCCAAGTTCATGAAGGCACTCAGAATCAAATAAAAGATTTGAACTCAAGTCCTTAGACTCCAGATTCGTTTTACTGTAATCCACGGCCTTTAAACTACCTTCTTTTCTCCTTCCTGTACAAATCTGGGCCCACTTTATTGCCCAAGTTCAGAGTCCAGAGTCCAGTTTGAATATATGTTTTGATTGACCTGTCTATGGATAACCTGCTCACCTACATATCATAATTTGATAATTTTATAGATAAAAAAGCTGAAGCTCTAGGAGACTAATTGAATTACACAAGGCCACACAGTTTCATAGGCAAAACTGATTCCAGATCTAAGCCTTCTTTGCACCACCCTATGCTGACTTTTGTGTGTGTGCATGGGTCATTTCCCTACTCAAATATAAGATACTTGAATGATAGAGATTGGCTTATTTTTCTCTGTCTCTTTATTAGCTTGTCACAAGACAAGACATTACACAGAGTAGGTACTCAATAAATATTTATAAGCTACAAATTAACACAAGCTGGGACATGTTGGTCAACCTGTGAGGAAGACTTGGAGAAAGTCAAAAGAAGAAACTCTGAAGAGGGTCCTCTGGATACAGAGGCCCTCAGACTCTTGAGGAAGCTGAATGGCATGTTTGGCATTAGTACAATTCTTAGAACATAGAATGGTAGAGATGAAAGGACATTTCAAATATAGAACACAGACCATTAAAGCTTGAAGGGACAAAGACCTTACAACATAAGATATACACTGGTGGAGATTAAAAGATCCTTAAAACAAAGAACACAAACTGTTAGAGTTGAAAGGGACAAGGAACCTTAGAATATAGGACAAGAACATTAGAGATTAAAGGACCCTTAGGAAATAGGATATAGAACATTAGAGATGAAAGAGTCCTTAGAACATAGATCATAACCTGAGCAATTGAAAGGATAAAAACCCTTAGAATATAGGAAAGAGAACATTAGAGATGAAAGGACCCTTAGAACATGGAACATAAATTATAAGAATTTGAAGAGACAAAGACTTTTAAAGCATAAAACATAGCTTGTCAGACCTGAAAATGACCTTAGAACATAGAACGTTTATTCAAAACCTTTAGCAAGCACCCACTGTTCAGAGCACTTATTCTTTTCAGTGGGAAAGATACAAAATTTAGATGATATTGTCCAGAGCCTCATGGAGCTTACAAATGAGCAAGTAGGAAGACATGAACACAGATGACTAATACCTATTATCAGGATAAGTACACTAAATAGGTGTGAATAAAGTGTTTCTGAGGGTCTAGGAGGAAAAGGTTGGTGCTGGTCAGGAAGATATAAGACTTCCTAAAGGTTTTTCAGTTAGGTCTTTAACAAAGAGGAATTCAACAGATGACAAGGAAGAGGAAGGATCTTCCAAAAGCACAAAAACTGCATAAGCAGTACCTTGCTGGGGTTGGAGCATTGTCCAGGTCATCCAATGGATAAAGTATGTGGAGGGGAGTCATATTAGAGAGGCTTGCAAAGCTAGGATAGTATCTATGATGGAGAGACTTGAATGCAGGCAAAGGAGTTTGAATTTTATTTAATAGGCAAAAGAAAGCCACTGAAGACTTTTGATTAGAAGTGTGATATGATGGAATCTCTATATCATTTTTCTGTCATAGGGCTCAAAGCTAAGATGGGGGGGATGCAGTGGAGGGGAAGATCTCTCCAGATGAAGGCTAGTTTAAGAGTCTGGGCAATAATTGATAATGAGAACTTGTATGATCAGGGGCAGAAGGGAGGCTGATAGAAGATTTGTTGGCCAAGTGGAATTGAGAGAAGGTACTAATGGGAAGAGAGCAATCTCTGGTTTTAGTGAGAAAGAAACTGGAGCTCATTAGAGAAGGGAAGGAAAATGACTCTTCCAAGATTCTCTCTCTCTCTCTCTCTCTCTCTCTCTCTCTCTCTCTCTCTCTCTCTCTCTCTCACACACACACACACACACACACACAGAGAGAGACACAAACCAGGAGCAACTAGGTCCTCTTTCCACCTCTTGTACCTGAAATTTAAGGAAAGTTCTAGGGTAGGGAGGCTAATGAAGTGAAAGAGAGAGATGGGAGCATGGCTTAAATGACATTGGCTCTTGGAGGGTGAGAAGAATCCAGAAAGTATAGGCATTTGAGGCCAAGGAGATGTCAGCTTCAAAAAAAAAGTTCCTTAATTCTCAATTCCTCAACACCATCTCCCTTATTCCCTTCCTCCCCCAGGACATTTGATCTTATTCTTGAGAAGTGATTGGCACAAAAAGGGAGGATGTATAGAAGAACACCGGTTGTTTTGTTGTGTTTAGTTATATAGCACTTACAAACCCTTATGATAATTTCAAGCCCTGGAGCTTGCAGTAGCAGCTCAGGGCTAGGAATAAAGAGATTTGGGCTAAAGTTTCAGCTTGCTGTGTGATGGTGGGCAAATAACTTCCCTCTCTGGGCCTCAGCTTTGGTTTCATAGAACATCAGAAGTTCAGCCTTTAAGTCAAGCCCTTTATTTTTAATGAATGAACAAATCCTCAGGATTACTTAGGCTGATAAGTAGCAATGACAGGATTCAAACTCAGGTCCTTAGTCTCCAATTTCAAAACTATGCCACACTATTACTCCTATCATATGAGTAATAATAAAAATAGTATAACATAATAACTAGTATTTACATAGAACTTTAGGGTTGGCCAAGGTTTTTATATGTAAACTCATTTGATTTTCGCAAGTCAGGTACTATTATTATCACTGCTTTCATCGATGAGGAAACCAAGTCACATAGAGGTTAAGCAAATTATTTAGGGTCGCATAGCTTTTAAGTGTCTGAGACAGAATTTGAATGCAGGTCTTCCTAACTCCAAGTCCCAAGCTCTGTCCACTATACCACCTAGTTAGGGAAGGAAGTATTTCTACTGAGTAGGGGGCAAAGCCCCAATCACAAGGTTTCAGATTTTCAGTCACCAAACTGCCCAACTGTTCTTGATCACTAGCACAAGGCAGACTGGACCCCTCTCTTAAAATCTGACACCTAGTGCCCACCCCACGAAGCCATCCCAGACCAGCCCCAAGATATTCCACCATTTACTTATTCCCAGTTTCAAGAATTTCCTCCTTCTTTTAATCACTCCTGTGGAGTGGAAAGAGACCTTAACATCTCTTCCTACTCTAGTCCATCCTCTACTCATCTATCAAATTCATCTTCCTAAATCTCAGATCTGACCATGACATATCCCTTATTCAATGAACTTCAGTGACTTCCTATTCCCTCCAGGACCAAGTATAAAATCCTCTGTTTAACTTTTAAAGCTCTTTGTAATCTTACCTCTTCCTACCTTTCCAGTCTTCTTGCATCTTAAACTCTCCCATGTATTATTTGATCCAGTGACATTGAATTCCTTGCTGGTCCTCAAACCAGATTCTTCCATCTCTATTCCTTTTCTCTGGTTGTCCCCATGTCTGAAATGCTCTCTCCCTTTTCATTTCTCCTCCTGGCTTCCATGCCTTTCCTTAAGTCATAAATCATTATTTTCTACAAGCCTTTAATATTTCTGTCTTTTCTCCACTGATTATCTCCAATTTGCTGGGTTGTAGCTTGATTATACATAATTATTTGTGCATTGTCTTCCTCATTAGACTGTGAGATCTTGGAAGGCAAGGATTGTTTTTGCCTCTTTTTGTATCTCCAGGGCTTGGCACTGTGCCCCTCAGCATATAAAAAGCCTTTAATAAAAGTTCCTTGAATTATGTTTTACTCTTAGTCTGAGAAGATGGCTACCTGGAAACTTTCTGGGAAGTATAGGGTGCCCTTTCTTTGGAAGAATCTTAGTGCATAAGGCCTCAGTTGTTGACCAAGTGGAATTGAGAGAAGGTCCTAATGGGAAGAGAGCAATCTCTAGCTTTAGAGAGAAGGAAACTGGGGCTCATTAGAAAAGAGAAGGGGAGTGACTCTTCTGAGATTTTCCAGATCAAATACACTTGGCAAAGAGTCGGGGGCTTTCCAGATGGAGAACAAAGGTAGGGAGCAGGGAAGTAATTCCTTGCCGGGAGTCGCTTCTTCTTAGGAACCCTGGCTCAGATTATCTGGTCCCAGGAAGCCAGACTTGGGAGGCTTTCAAGTGTTCTGACTTCCTTGGCAGTAGGCTCTTTTTTTTTTTAGTTTTTTTTTCTTTTGCAAGGCTTAAGGGTTAAGTGGCTTGCCCAAGGCCACACAGCTAGGTAATTATTAAGTGTCTGAGGTCAGATTTGAACTCAGGTACTCTTGACTCCAGGCCCAATGCTCTATTCACTGTGCCACCTAGACACCCCGGCAGTAGACTCTTACCCATTATTCCTCCTGCATTATAATAGAAATTTTGGTATACTAAAAGTACTAGAGACAACCTGCTAGTCAGGCCAGCTAACTGACAATTGATGACTAACTGATTGGAAGGACTGAATGATCAACTTTTTAACTAATCAAACTATGGACTGACTAATTGATGATTCTTATGGTCCAGAGGAAAATTCTATCTCTTCCCTTTCATTCTCCTGAACTTTTAGACCCTGGCATCTATCCCCAGGAAAAGATCATATAAGTTATCTATTAGATTAGTTCCAGGTCTCTGAAGATTCTTAATTAAGATAGGCAAAGGACAGAGAACAGGAATGAAAGATAATAGCAATCAGGACTGGGGTAGGCAGGATGTATAAGAGCTGGGGAAATGGGGAACTGCTGGGTCATCACTATGGGGAGGGGATCCTTCCCCTAGGTCCAGCCTTAGGAAGACTGGCGATGGATTTGGGGCTAAGTTGTCACCTTTGCTACTTTCAGACTTGAAGGCTCACTGGGATCCAGTTCTTGTTGACCCCACTCCCATCCTGGGGCATGGGTCTTTCTGAGCACTGGGAATTTCCTATTGGCTAAAATCTCCCCCTCCTAATTGCCCTTCCATTCCCATTATGGCTCACCTTTGCCATTATCCCCGATGATTGGCTTCTGCTCTAGCCCAGGAAGCCCAAGTTCAAAGTTCTGTGAGTTCCATGGATTTTACTCCTACTTCTGCCCTCATACACTGATTGACCCAAAGCAGGTTCAAAACCAGTTTGATTGTATTGTAATGATAATAATAATGAAAAATGCTATGGCATACTAGCTAGAGCATCAGCCTTGAAGTCACAAAGTCCTATGTCTCATTCATTGGTTGGGTGATCATGAGAAAGTCATTCTTTGAGGACTCAGTGTGGCAGATGAGTTAATCTGCCTTGGTGAAGCATTCTTTCACATTGGAAGTTTCCCACATGGATAAAATCATAAGTCCTGACAGCATTAATGATAATAGTTCATTTTGCAAGCATTTAAAGGTACACATAGCATTGTTCCTGCAACAGCCCCATGAGGTTGGTAGTTCAAAGATTATTATTCTTATTTTATGGAAGGAGGGAAGAAGGAAGGAAGGAAGGAAGGAAGGAAGGAAGGAAGGAAGGAGGGAAGGAAGGATGAAATCTGAAATAACTAAGGAATAAAGGGCTTAAAATTCTGAGCATATCAGTTTATAAAGTATTGCATGCCATTGCATGCCAGGGAACACAATGGAAACCTTACTTCCCTCCTCCTTTCCCAGTAAAATAAAAGGAAAATCTGGATTATTGTTAAAAAAAAAAAAAAGAAAAGAAAAACATGCATGTCGATTTCATAACAAATTGGGACCTGGTCTCCTCAACTTGGCATTAGGTCCTCAATACAGGGAGAGGCAGATTTTATGCATTAAAAGAAAAAAATTAATAGAATATAAACTAGGATACAGGTAATGCAGTATTTAGAGTTCTGGACTTGAAATCAGGAAGATCGGAATTCAAATCTAGTCACAGACATTTACTTAGCTGGGTACTATTCCAGTGTCTTTTGCCAAAAAAAAAACAAAAAAAAAAAAACGAACAACCAAGCGGTCACATAGTGTCAAGTGTAATCTAACAACAAAAAACAAGACACAAGATTAAATAGTCTGATTTCTAATTGGAGAAAAGATAGGGGAATTTCCAGGTTGGGAGGGGGAGAGCAAACAGGTGCAATTTCCTGAAATCAGAAAAAAAGGTTCCCCACACCCCCTAAATTTCTCTACTCTAACAAAGGAACATGGAAACAATAACTGATTGACCAGTATGGGGTCAATTTTCAGATGGACAATTAGATTGCTTGAGATGTATAATTATTTGAAAACTCCTTATGTCAGATCTGACCAGGTTTCTGGTCAACATAACCTAGGTCTAAGTGTCTCTACACAAGAGGTAGAGGTGATTCAGTTTTCCTATCATGCAGGGAGAGGTTCAAACAATACAATGAAACTTTCTCCCAATTTCCACACATGAATACATTTTTCTCACAAGACTTTTGAATAGTTAGACTTTTGATTAGGAAGAAAACTGAACTAGATCCAGAATTGAATCACAAGATGGAATCAATTTGGGTCACACAATTCCAAGGAAGGAGAAGAAAGAAGGAAGAAAGGGAGGGAGGAAAGGAAAAGAGAGAGGGAGAAAGGAAGAGAAGGAGAAAGGGAGGGAGGAATGGAAGAAATAAGTATTTATTAAGAACCTACTATATAAGTCACTGTTAAATACTTTACAAACATCTCTTTTGATCCTTACCACAACCCAGTGAAGTAGGTGCTGTTACTATAGTCCATTTATAATTGAGGAAATAGAGACAGAAATATTAAACAACTTTCCCAGGGTTACACATCTAGGAAGTGGCAGATCCAGGATTCAAACATAGTTCTTCAGGCCCCCTGCTTTAATATTCTTTCCACTACATCCTTATTAAAGCATCAGAACAAGTAAGCTGGTTCCTGGCTTCTTATTCACTCTCATCCCCAATTTCTCCAGGTCAGTTTATGATTCCATCTCCTTCCTAATATACAATCTAACATCACTACAAGTTTCAAAGTGCCTCCTTACCCCTATCCTAATAGCATGTTACTATATACCAGAATTATCTATGTTTGTATTGCATCCTCCCACACTCTTTGTGGACAAATTCCTTGTCTCATCTCTATAAACTTTTCCTCTCTCTCTTGGTTCTAGCATGATGCTCTGAATGTAGAAGGGGCAGAAGTTAAACTGAATAGATGGGTTTTTACAATAGTGAAAAACTGAGTCCCAGAAAAGGGAAGTGATTTACCTTAAAGTCATACAACTAGGAGAAGTCAGAGGTAGGCTTTGAACCCTGTGTCCTGACTCTGGGTCAAATGCTGCCTCTCTAGGAAATACTACTAGCTGTATAATCCTGGACAAGTGACTCAACTTCTCTCCCCTTTTCTGTAAAATGAGGATGATGCACTACCTACCTACCTACCTCACAAAAATATGAGGAAAGCACTGATAAAAAATAAGTGCTATATAAATGATAGTTATTAGGGAGGTCTTCTACTCTAACTCCTTCATTTTAAAGAGGCTACATTGGAACCCAGAAAGAGGAAAGAAGGTGTTGGCAAGCAGCATAACAACCTACTGGGAGACTCACAGACTCATAGACAAGGTTTCTTTATTACACTATGGGAGGGAACACAGTCCTGGAAGCTACTACAGTTTATGGAGGGAGGAAAATGGATGCTATAACTAGAGAAGGTGTTTCCTGACCCTTTGAATTTGTTGTGTGAGTTTGAGGGGAACTGAATAAGGGAGAAATTCTGGGAGGAGGCAAAGAGAGTCCAGGAATTGAGAGGAAGAGGGACAATGCAGGAGACTTCCTTAAAGGGATTTTTCCTCATATCTTTGTAAGATTGCTAGTACATTATCCCCATTTTACAAAAGAGGGTCAGATAAGTTGAGTTACTTGTCCAGGGTTACATGTCTCCTAGAGAGGCAGCATGGGGTAGGTGGCTTCCGGATAGAGCCTGGAGGAAGTCTTAGCTAGACTGTTCACTGGGCTTTCCAGGGAGACAAGCAAACTAGTATTCCCAGCAGATAACATCACTTTGACCTCATTGAACCTCCCCATCCAGCCCTGCGGTCCTGTGGTCATCTTATACAACCCCACCCCCCTCTATTCCAGATGGACTGCCCTTCGCCTGTCTCAGTACAGGCTGATTCTGGATTTAAGGGGTGGAATAAAGGAACTAAGGTTTGTTTCTTCAGTGACAGGAGTGCCTCAGTTTCCCCAAAACACTAGATTTGGATTCAGGACATTTACTACATCCTTCTGCTTATGTGACTTTAGAGTAGTCGTTTCTCCTACTTGAGCTAAGTCCAGTTTCCTTCCCTGAAAAGTTGGTGTTAAATTAAATAATCTTTTAAAGTTATTTCCAGTTTTAAAAATCTGAGTTCTTCCAGATATCTGCTCTGGGATTTTCCAATTCATTGCCTTTGCAAATTCTAGGCAGGCAGGAGGAAAGAAACCTCTAGTATGAGACAAGCAAAGTTCAAGTTTCAACAGATCCTCCCCAGCTAGCAAGGTTCTTGTAAAAGATAACAATTTAAGGAAGATGTTATTCATTCTTAGCATGAAGAGACTTGGGAAGAAATCTACAAGTTTAGAATCCAGAATTCTGGAGCTAGAAAAAAAAATTAGAGTTTGTGCAAAATACAAGCCAGCAAGTTTGGTGGAAGGAGAAAGCCCATAAAATTAGCTAGGAAAGCTCAGGAAAGACCTTGGGTGGAAGAAGTAGGCAGGGCATGCCAAGCATCCCACTGAGATGGGAGATGGGATTTCCAATATGGAGAAATAAAGGAAGGTTGACTTGGTTGAAATACAGCATGCAGTTGGGGTGGGAAATGATCTGAGGATGTGGGAGCTTCTGAGTTGATGTCTGGATGAGTTTCCAGAGATGCTGAAGTCTAAGAAAGTAACCAGATGCCATCATGAGAAGTGCCAGTCTTAAAAGAAGGAGATTCAGGGAGGGAAGAGTTCCCAGATGTTCACCCCCCCCCCAATTTTCTCCAACGTGAAGAAGGCAGAGGGGGATGCCCAGGGGCAAGGGGGTGCTGAGGAAGGTGAAAGTTTCCCAGTTGATTTCATCTTTCAGAAAGGTATGCTTTGAAGGAAAACTATAAAGTTTAAAATTCATAAATGCCAGAGCTGGAAAGAACTTTAAAATTTAACAAACCCAACCCCTTTAATTTACAAGGAAATATAAACTGAGACTCTTGGGACAGTTATGGGGATACAGTCAATAGAGTAACAGGCCCAGAGTGAGAAAGACTCATTTTACTGAATTCAAATCCAGCCTCAGACAGATTTTAGCTTGTGTGATCCTGGGCAAGTCACTTAGCCCTGTTCGCCTCATGTAAAATGAACTGGAGAAGGAAATGGCAAACCACTACAATATTTCTGCCAAGAAAACTCCAAACAGGGTTGTGAGGAATCAGACACAATAACAACAACAAAAAACTAAGACAAAGAGAAGTAAAACAGCTTTCCCAAAGTCACATGGTGAATTTTCCATAGAACAAAAAATCAAACCAAAGACTTCTGGCTTCAAGTTCTAGTACCTTCATTTTTGTACTCTTGGGAGTCAGATATTCAGTAAACAGTTTCTTGTTTTAGTCTTAAGAACTTAGAACTGACAAAGTATGAGACCAAAACAGATTTTTATTTTTTGGATCTAGTGAGAAGTTAGATGAGATGATTTGTGTGAAAGCAACTTGTAAACTCTCAACTCAGCCTTCTTCCTGCATATCGCATGCCTCTGTGTAAAATAAATTTTAAATATTTACTCTAATTGAGTAGTTGAAAGAGAAGAAAAAACAGAAAGTACTAAGAGTGTCTTTGTGGCCATCTGAGGATGGCCAGTTCTGAAGGAAGAGAGAAAGGATAAAACAGAGAAGATTGATCAGACCTTACCCATGTGCTAAATAACTGGGTAGGTTTCAGGAGCCTGACTTTCTGAAATCTCTATGACTTAATCTCTTTTTTAATATAAATATTTTTATTTGTTTTCCAATTATATATAATAGTAGTTTCTACCTGTCATTTTTGGTAAGGTTTTGAATTTTACAATTTTCCCCCATCCTCCCTTGCCTCCTCCCCTGCCCACCACAGAAGGCAATCTGATAATATTTACATTGTTTCCATGATATGCATTGATCAAAATTTAATGTATTGAGAGAAAAAAATGCATCCTTGAGGAAGAAATAAAATATTAGAGATAGAAAAATTATCTAGTACATAAGAAAATCTTTTTTAAAAATTGAAGGTAATTATCTTTGGTCTTTGTTTAAACTCCATAGTTTTCTTTTTTTCTTTTTTTTTTTGAATGATTTAATTTATTTTGAGTTTTAAAATTTTTCCCTAATCTTGCTTCCCTCCTCCCCCCCCACCCCCCCACAGAAGGCAGTCTGTTAGTCTTTACATTGTTTCCATGGTATACATTGATCTAAATTGAATGTGATGAGAGAGAAATCATATCCTTAAGGAAGAAAAAATAAAGTATAAGAGATAGGAAAATTAAAGAATAAGATAACTGGGTTTTTTTTTAAATTAAAGGTCTTTGGTCTTTGTTCAAACTCCACAGTTCTTTCTCTGGCTACAGATGGTATTCTCCATCGCAGATTGCCCAGAATTGTGCCTAATTGTTGCACTGATGGAATGAGCAAGTCCATTAAGGTTGATCATCACCCCAATGTTGCTGTTATGGTGTACAATGTTTTCCTGGTTCTGCTCATCTCGTTCAGCATCAGTTCATGCCAATCCTTCCAGGCTGCCCTGATTTCCCATCCTTCCTAGTTTCTAATAGGATAGTAGTGTTCCATGACAAACATATACCACAGTTTAAGCCATTCCCCAATTGAAGGACATTCACTTAATTTCCATTTCTTTGCCACTGCAAACAGAGCTGCTATAAATATTTTTGTACAAGTGACGTTTTTACCCTTTTTCATAATGTCTTCAGGGAACAGACCCAGTAGTGGTATGCTAGATCAAAGGGTAGGTAAAACTTTTTGTTGCCCTTTGGGCATAATTCCAAATTTCTCACCAGAAAGCTTGGATGAGTTCACAGCTCCACCAACAATGTATTAGTGTCCCAGATTTCCCACATTCCTTCCAATACTGATCATTGTCCTTTCTGAACATAATGGCCAGTCTGAGAAGTTCGAGGTGGTACCTCAGAGATGCTTTAATTTGAATTTCTCTAATAAGTAATGACTCAGAGCAATTTTTCATATGCCTATGTATCTCTTTGATTTCCTCATCTGTAAATTGCCACTGCATATCCTTGGACCATTTGCCAATTGGGGAATGGCTTGTTTTTTTGAAAATTTGACTCAGTTCTCTGTATATTTTAGAAATGAAGGGGTGGCTAGGTGGCGCAGTGGATGGAGTACTGGCCCTGGAGTCAGGAGTACCTGAATTCAAATCTGGCCTCAGAAACTTAATAATTACCTAGCTATGTGACCCTGGGCAAGCCACTTAACCCCATTTGCCTTGCAAAAAAACAAACTAAAAAAAAAAGAAATGAGTCCTTTGTCAGAAATAGTAGTTGTAAAAATTGTTTCCCAATTTACTACATTTCTTTTGATCTTGGTTACAGTGGTTTTGTCTGTGCAAAAGCTTTTTAATTAATGTAATCAAAATTATATATTTTGTTTTTAATCATGTTCTCCATTGCTTCCTTGGTCATAAACTGCTCTCCTTTCCATAGATCTGACAGGTAAACTACTCCTTGACCTTCTAGTTTGCTTATAATATTTTTTATGTCTAAATCCTGTATCCATTTTGATCTTATGTTGGTATAAGGTGTGAAGTGTTGGTCTAATCCAAGTTTCTTCCATACTAACTTCCAATTTTCCCAACAGTTTTTATCAAAGAGAGAGTTTTTATCCCAATAACTGGACTCTCTGGGTTTATCAAACAGCAGATTACTATATTTCCTGCTACTGCACCTAGTCTAGTCCACTGATCCACCACTCTATTTCTTAGCCAATACTAGACAGTTTTGATGACTGATGCTTTATAATATAATTTTAGATCTTGTAAAGCCAAGCCCCATTCTTTTGCACTTTTTTCATTGAATCCCTGGAAATTCTTGCTTTTTTATTTCTCCATATGAATTTACTTAAAATTTTTTCTAACTCATTAAAGTAATTTTTTGGAATTTTGATTGGTAGAATTGTCGTTTTTATTATGTTAAGCAGCTGGATGTTTGCCCAGTTATTTAAATCTGATTTTATTTGTGTGAGAAGTGTTTTGTAATTGTTTTCAAAAAGTTTCTGAGTCTGTCTTGACAGGTAGACTCCCAGGTATTTTATATTGTCTGAGGTTACTTTGGATGGGATTTCTCTTTCTAGTTCTTTCTGCTGCATCTTGCTAGTCATATATAGAAATGTTGAGCATTTATGAGTTTATTTTATATCCTGTGACTTTGCTAAAGTTGCTAATTTCTAGTAGTTTTTAGATGATTTTTTCAGATTCTCTAGCTATACCATCATGTCATCTGGAAAGAGTGAGAGTTTTGTCTCTTCCTTCCCAATTCTAATTCCTTTAATTTCTTTTTCTTCTCTTATTGCTGAAGCTAACATTTCTAATACAATATTGAATAGTAGTGATGATAATGGGCATCCTTGTTTCACCCCTGATTTTATTGGGAATGCCTTGAGCCAATCCCTGATGCATATAATGCTTGTTGATGGTTTCAGATAGTTACTGCTTATTATTCTAAGGAACAAACCATTTATTCCTACTCTCTAGTGTTTTTAGTAGGAATGGGTGCTGTATTTTGTCAAAAGCTTTTTCAGCATCTATTGATATAATAATATGATTTCTGATAGGTTTGTTATTGATAAAATTAATTATACTAGCAGTTTTCTTAATATTGAACCAACCCTGCATTCTTGGGATAAATCTTACTTGGTCATAATATATTATCCTACTGATAAATTGTTGAAATCATTTTGCTAAGATTTTTATTTAAGATTTTTGCATCCATATTCATCAGGGAAATAGGTCTATAATTTTCTTACTCTGTTTTAACTCTTTCTGGTTTAGGTATCAGCACCATATTGGTATCATAGAAAGAGTTAGGCAGAGTTCTGTCTTTACCTATTTTTCCAAAGAGTTTATATAGAATTGAAACCAATTGTTCCTTAAATGCTTGATGGAATTCACTTGTGAATCCATTTGGCCCTAGAGATTTTTTGCTTAGGGAGTTCAATAATGACTTGTTGAATTTCTTTTTCTGAGATAGGGTTTTTTAGGTATTTAATTTCCTCTTCATTTAACCTGGGCAACTTATATTTTTGTAAATACTCATTCATTTCACTTAGATTGCCAAATTTATTGACATAGAGTTGGGCAAAATAATTCTAAATTATTATTTCAATTTTTTCCTCATTGGTGGTGAGTTCACCTTTTTTCATTTATGATACTAGCAATTTGGCTTTCTTTTTTCCTTTTTTAATTAAATTGACCAGATGTTTATCAATTTTATTGGTTTTTTCATAAAACCAACTCTTGGTTTTATTTATTAGTTCAATAGTTTTCTTGCTTTTGATTCCATTAATTTCTCCTTTAATTTTTAGAATTTCTAATTTGGTATTTAATTGGGGGGTTTTAATTTGTTCTTTCTCTAATTTTTTTAGTTGCATATTTAGTTCATTAATTTCCTCTTTCTCTAATTTATTCTTGTAAGCATTTAAAGATGTAATATATCCCCTGACAACCTCCTTGAGTGAATCCCATAGGTTTTGGTATGTTGTTTCATTATTGTCATTATCTAGAATGAAATGATTCTTTCTATAATTTGTTGTTTGATCCACTCTTTCTTTAAAATGAGGTTATTTAGTTTCTAATTAGTTCTGGGTCTATATCTCCTTGTCCCAATATTGCATATGATTTTTATTGCATTATGATCTGAGAAAAATGTATTCACTATTTCTGCCTTTCTGCAATTGATTATTAGGTTTTTATGTCCTAGTACATGGTCAGTTTTGTGTAAGTGCTATGTACAGCAGGGAAAAAAAAGTATATTCCTTTCTATCCCCATTCAATTTCCTCCATAAGTCTATCATGTCTAGGTTTTCTAACAATCTATTTACCTCCTTAACTTCCTTCTTATTTATTTTATGATTCTATTTATCTAAATCTGAAAGCAGGAAGTTGAGGTCTCCCACCTGTAGAGTTTTACTGTCTATGTCTTCCTGTAGTTCTTTCAACTTCTCTAAGAATTTGGATGCTGTACCTTTGGGTGCATACATTTTTAGTATTTGAAATTACTTTATTGTCTATGGTACCTTTTAGGAGGATATAGTTTCCTTCCTTATCTCTTTTAACCCTATGCTTTGTCTGAGATAAGGATTGCTACCCCTGATTTTTTAACTTCAGCTGAAGCAAAATATATTTTGCTCCAAACCATATGTATCTCTCTGCTTTAAACTGTTTTCTTGTAAGCAGCATATTGTAGGATTCTGGTTTTTTAATCCACTCTTGCTATTTGCTTATGTTTTAAGGGAGAGTTCATTCCATTCACATTCAAAGTTATAACTACTGAATCTTTATTGCCTTCCATTCTATCTTCCCACTGTTTGTATTTTTCCCCTTTTTTCACTTTATTCATATTTCTGAATACTGCCAACATCAGTGTGTTTGCCCTCCTAAATCTACCCCCTTTCTTTCCCCCTTCCCTTTTCCCCTTCTTCCTTACCTTCCTTCTGTTTGTTCCCCTTATTCTCCCCCTCCTCGTCCCCCTTCCCCTTTTCCTCTTTTAATACTTGAAAGGTAAGATAAATTTCTTAGCTTAACTGAGTGTGTGTAAGTTGACTTTGAACCAAGTCTGATGAGAGGAAAATTCAGGTGGTTCTCACCTCCTCCCTTCTTCCCCTCTATTGCAATAGGTCTTTTGTGCCTCTTAATATAATGAGATTTACCCCATTCAATCTCCTCCATCCTCCCATCTCCTTACTTCCCCCCCCCCCTTTTTAAGGAGGTATTGTTTTTAAATTATTCTGAGTCACAGAAAAATCATGAGTGTCCATCACTTCTGGCTAAGTATATTCTCTCTAATAGAGTTACAATTCTCAAGAGTTATGAGAATCTTTCTCCCAGGTGGGGATATAACCACTTTTATCTTATTGGATAGCAATTTTTTTCTTTACCTTTTTTTTACCTTTTCATGTGTCTCTTGAGCCTCCTGTTTGGTATCCAAATTTTCTATTTAGCTCTGGTCTTTTCATCAGGAAATGTTGGAAAGTCTCCCTTTTCATTAAATGTCCATCTTTTCTCCTGGAAGAGAAAACTCAGCTTTACTGGATAGTGGATTCTTGGCTACATTCCAAGCTCCCTTGCTCTTTAGAATATCTCATTCCAGATCCTTCAATCCCTTAATGTTGAGGCAGCCAGGTCCTACGTAATCCTTACTGTGGCTCCTTGGTACTTAAATTGTTTCTTTCTGGCTGCTTGCAGGATTTTCTCTTTTATCTGATAGTTCTGGAATTTGGCCAGAACATTCCTTTGTGTTTTCATTTTAGGATCTCTTTCCAGAGTTGAGCAATGTATTCTTTCAATAACTACTTTGCCCTATGGGTTCCATGATATCATGACAGTTTTCCAGAACTAAATCCTGTAATATTAAGTCCAGGCTTTTTTTCTTCAGTGTTTTCAGGAAAACTTGTAATTCTCAGGTTGTCCTTTCTTGATCTATTCTCAAGGTCAGTGGTTTTGCTGATGAGGTACTTTACATTTTCTTCTGTTTTTTTTCAATCTTTTGGTTTTGTTTAAATGAATCTTGTTGTCTCATGAAGTCATTATTTTCCACAGATCCTATTCTTTTTTTAGAGAATTTTCTTCATTTATCTTTTGCAACTCCTTTTCCAATTGGTCAATTCTATTTTTGAAGGAGTTTTCCATTTGTCCAAGTGTAGTTTTGAGAGAATTATTTTCTTTTTGTATTTGTCCAATTGTATTTTCCAAGGATTTGGTTTTTTTGTTGCAAAATGTTAATTTTCTCTTGAGTTTCTTTTTCCAATTTTTCCAATTGATTTTTAAACTTCTTCCTGATTTCTTCCAGGGAGTCTTTCTGGGCTAGAGACCAAGTCATATTATCCTCAGAAGTACTAGATCTCTCTGGGTTAGAATCTGTTCCTTCTAAGAATTTCTCCATGAGTCCCCCTTTTTTGTTGGTCTTCCTTCATTTTCCTAGGATCTTGTGTTGGGGGAAGGGCTGGCTCTCGGGGGTTTGCTTTTGAAAACCCTAGAGGCTTTGTTCACTTGATTTAGTAATTCCAAGGGCCAGCCAGTAGTAGGTACTGGTTGCTTTCTCTGGAGTGTTTGAAGCCCTCTCCCTAATCCTGAAGAGAGTAAATTAGGGAGGGAGGAAAGGCAGCAGGGTCTGAATTATCCTTGAACAATGAGCTGGGTCCTGTGAGGAAGTTAATCTCCCTTTCAGCTGAGTGACCTCTGTTACCCACACCTGAGCCTGAAGGGGGTGGGGGGGGTGGGGCAGTTACCTTTAGTTTTGGGAAGAGAGCTCCACAAAAAGTATGGAGCTCAAGTCCTGCACCCAGCTGGTCATTTTCCAGGGATACTCAGCAACTCTCTGTACTGGAACTCACCCTCCTGGTGACTGGGGCTCACTAGAGTTCCTCTCCCTCCACCAAAGGTTCTGCAGCTAAAGTTGGCCCTTGGACCTGCCACTCACCAAAGTTTCTGCAGCTAAGGCGGGTCCTCTGGTTTCACCCTGCTACTATCCCTCTGCTTTCCATTCCTGGTCTAACCATGGTCCCCTGAGATAGACCTTGTTGGTCATCTCCTAGCTTCTTTTTCTGGGTTTTGTATATTGAATTTCTGTTAAGAGGTATCTTTCATGTTATTTTTGAGGGGAATTAGGAGCACTTAACACAGTGCCTATCTTCTCTCCACCATCTTGGCCAGAAGTCCCTCCAAAGTTCTTTCTCTGGATACAGATACCCTAAAATTGTCCCTGATTATTGCACTGATGGAGTGAGCATGTCCATCAAGGTTGATCACCCCCATATTGCTGTTAGGGTGTACAATGTTCTAGTTTTGCTCATCTCTCTCAGCCTCAGTTCATGCAAATCCTTCCAGGCTTCTCTGAATTCCCATCCCTCCTGGTTTCTAATAGAACAATAGTGTTCCATAATCTACAAACACCACAATTTGTTCAACCATTCCACAATTGATGGACATCCCCTCTATTTCCAAATCGTTGCCACCACAAAAAGAGCTGCTATGAATATTTTTGTGCAAGTGATGTTTTTACCCTTTTCCATGATCTCTTCATAGTATAGACTCTTTCTACCCTGTGGGGATACATCTCTTTACAGAACCAACTCAGCAGAGGATTGAAATGTCAGATTCGAGAACTGAAATCAAGATGAGCAGTAAACCTGCATCTAAAAATCAAACTGAGCCAATCCAGAAGAGACCCTGTTGTAATCTGTTTCTCAGCATTAAGGTACCAAATCTGCCACCATGGGACCTTGGGAGAAGAAGAGTTGATGGAGTGGGGCAGTGGCTGCTGCTGGAGAAGGAGGGTTCAGGAAAATCTTCATCCTCAAATTTGATTTAATTCAACAAATACTAACAAGGAGAAATGAGAACTAGGGGCATGGTCTTGGGGATAGGAAAAAGGAGCGTCTGACTTTAGTTACCAGGACCCTCAAAGATAGATGCCCTGAGGAGCCCCCAATCACAGAAGGGAAGACAGATCATATACAAATTGAAATTAATAAAAATCTTTAAATAAAAAAATTAACTGTTGATTACCCTTAAAGAAGAAGCTTGGGTCATATGACTGCTATCCCAAAAAATATTTTTATTTGACCATGAATCAAGTGACATCTAATTTTCTTCCTTAGTTCTCTATGTCTCTGTGTTACTGTCTGTCTCTGTCTCTGTCTCTGTCTAAGTCTGTATCTTTCTCTGTCTTTGTGTTTCTGATTCTATCTTTGTCTTTGTCTCTGACTTTCTGTCTCTGTCTCTGTCTCTCTCTGTCTCTCTGTGTGTATGTGTGTGTGTGTGTCTGTCTGTCTGTCTGTCTGTCTGTCTTCCCCATAATCCCAGAGCTCTGGTTGATAAAGGGCAGAGGAGGGAGAATGAGGAGGAAGTGAGGGATAGGGACAAGATGATGATAAAATCACCCAGGACTTTTCCTAAACTATGAATAAGTAAATTGGAATTGACCTCAACCCTAAAAGGCAATTGGAGGAGTCCTTGGTAATAGGAGGAGGGAGGAGAAGGTGGATAGTGAGACTGTTGAGTCAATCCTTGAAGATCCCCTAGTGGAAGGGTCCTATCACTGAGACATAAGGGAAAGAACTGGGAGAGTGTGATGAGGTGAGAGTTTCACAATCCAACTCCAGGGTAGAGATTTAAAGGCGAGAAAGGACTCCTACAGCCCCACCTACCCACCCCCACTCCCTGCTCTTCCAATCACAGCAATCCATTGATTTAGCTCATCTCTGACAGTAAGTTATCAGAGCCTGGCAAGGTGTGTGTGTGGAGTGGGGGGGGGGGGGTGAGAGTGTAGGTTGGGATCTAGGAAGGAGAGGAGAATTTACAGGTCACCTTGTACCTCTGGTTCCCTTGCTCCCCACCAGCTAACCAAGAGACTCCCCCGGTCCGTGTCTTTGTTTCTCTCCCTATCACTCTCCACCCCATGAGGATCCTGCTGGAGAAGCTTAAGAGGAATTCACAAGTATTTCCTCTCTTTCCTCACACCTTCTTTGACACATAAATTATGTCTCTCTCTCCTCCCTCTCTTTTGACTCTCTCTTCCTTTTTTTCTCTCCCCCTTCTCCCTCCCTTTACTCTTTCTCTCTCTCTCTCCTTTTCTTGTTTCCCTCCTTCTGTCTCTCCCTGTCTTTCTCCCTCTCCTCTGTCTCTCCCTCCCTCTCTTTTTGCCTCTCCCTTCCTCTGTCCCTCTCTTCTGTCTCTCCCACTCCCTGCTCTGTCTCTCTCCATTCCATCATCACTCTCCTCCCTTCCCCTCTGTGTCTCTGCAGTTCTTTGTACTCTGCCACAGCCTGCTGCAGCTGGCCCAACTCATGATCTCAGGTTACCTGAAGAGCTCCATCTCCACCATAGAGAAACGCTTTGGCCTCTCCAGTCAGACTTCAGGGCTCCTGGCTGCCTTTAATGAGGTAAGTCCACTCCCCCAAGCCCTGCTATGCTCCTGGATAGTCTGGCACCCTGATGAAATAATGTTCTTCCTCTCTCCCATTACCTGTCTTATCCCAGTTCTCTCCTGCTGATTGTGCCCAGGATCCCTCGTCTTTAGCTTTGCTTGGTAATACTCCACTCAGGGACTCATTCAATGTCTTCAAAAGTATCTGTTGACTTCTCCAAGAGGAAACCCCAGCTAGTGAGAAGACTGCTGAACTTTAACTTCCACTAATACGCTATGACTCTCAACAAGTCACATCCCTTCTCTGGGATTATATACCTCTATAGAAATAAAGGATTAGATTAAATGATCTCTCCAGTTCCTCCCAGTTCTAACACTCTATGTTCTTTTTTTTTAGGTTTTTTTCCAAGGCAAATGGAGTTAAGTGGCTTGCCAAGGCCACACAGCTAGGTAATTATTAAGTGTCTGAGGTCAGATTTGAACTCAGGTACTCCTTACTCCAGGGCCAGTGCTCTATCCATTGCTCCACCTAGCCACCCAACACTCTATGTTCTAAAAGTTCCTTTCAGTTCTAATTTCTACGTTCTAAGGTCTCTCCCAGTTCAAACATTCTCTGTTATAAGATCTATTCAGGTCTAATACCCTATGTTCTAAAAGCTTTTTTTTAGAGGTCCAGTTCTATGTAATAGGATACTCTTCCAATATTCTATGATCTAGCTATCCACATTCTATATTCTGTGTTCAGGTCCTTTCCAGCTCTGATATTCTGTTAATGTAGGAACAATTAATAAACTCCTACCCTGGATTTGTTTTGTGAAGGTTGGAACTGGCCAGACAGACTCCTTTTAGGAACTTTTCATCTCCACTATATAGTACAATGTGCTTACTACCACCATCCTTACTATGCTTATCACATCCCATCTTGGATCTGGAAATTGCTGAGCAACTTTAGGCAAATGACCCCCTTTCTGAGTCCTGTTTCCTTCTCTATAAAATGAGAGTACTAGAATAGAGTAGCTGAAAGGACTAATTGTGAAATCATTTCCCTGGGGAACACTTGGTCATCTCAACATAGGAGAAATTGAGGCTCAGAAAGGAAATGTCAATCACTCCAAGTCAGAGGGCAAGTCAAATAGCCCTTGACTCATGAACTCATAGATGTTAGGGTCAAAAAGGACTTCAAAGATCATATAGCTCAACTTTTTTATCCCACAGAAGAGGGAAATGAAGCCATAGAAGTTAAAAAAATTTGCTCAGGATCACATAGCAAGTAATCAAAATGAAGAAGTTATATCTAAGGTCTCATGACTCCTAGACCAGAGATCTTAGGTCCTTTCCAACTTTTGAATTCTGTGATTCTGCCCAGAATCCCCCATATCTATGACAGTGGGTAGCTACTCTTCTATTCCCTGGCTTATTGAGAGTCTAGAATTGAGAACCTCTCCTGTGTGCTTATCCTCTTTTTGAAGACTGCTAGATAGGTATGAGAACATCTATATAATCAGTGTATAGAGTTCTGAGCTTAGAATCAGGAAGATTCATCATCCTGAGTTCAAATCTTGCCTCAGACACTTACTGTGTGACCCTGGGAAAGTCAATAACTCTATTTGCCTCAGTTTCCTTATCTGCAAAAAATAAACTGGAAAAGGAAATGGTAAACCACTCCAGTAACTTTGCAAAAAATGAAACCAAAACCAAATGGAATCACAAAGAGTCAGACAAAACTGAATAACAAGAAGGTGATCATGATTATGAAAATATGAGTTTGGGATGGGACTAAAATATAGCAGAAGGCTCTTGGAACAGGTTACTTGGAGACAGGGGTTGAATGAGTTGACCCCAACCTGTAGGGATAATCTAATGGATGATATTTATTCTTGTTATTGTTAGCTTGGAGTCTAGAAGGAAAGGTATGCAGAGGCTTTGGGGCTAGAGTGGGAAAGAATTTTAGAGCTCATCAAGTCTAACCTCAATATTTTACAGGGAATCAAAAAACAGCCCAGAAAGCTTTGGTCACTTTCCTGAAGTCACACTTAGAGTAAGTGGCAGAGCCACGAATCAGAGCAAAGCCTTCTGACTCCATGTCCAATGCACTTTTCTTTACTCTTAGGTTCTTAGGAGATGGGTAATAAGCAAATGGTATCTTGTATTATTCTTAAGTATTATATATTTCTGCATTATCGGACCTTCACCCCATATTGTGAGGTAGGGAGCAAAGGTAAGAAAGATTTGGTTTTAAAACAACCTACAGGGATATTAGGGTTTCTCTCTTTGATAGTACAGAAGATAGTACATTCCTACATCAATTCCTGTTCTTTATCCAATATGTCAACTATTTCATGCCATTTCCTAAGTTAGATAGTACAAGGATTTTTATCCCCATTTTACAGAGGAGTAAACAGACTCAGGCATGGCCACACATGGTTGGTAGCAGTTGGGATTCAATCTTAGGTTTTCAGAAACATCTCCACATCTAGGGCTCTTCCCATTCCACCATGGAGAGGAAATCAGCTTGTCATCCTTCAGCTCCGTCCTGACTCTTTCCCTTGCAGGTGGGGAACACTGCCCTCATCGTCTTTGTGAGCTACTTTGGGAGCAGAGTCCACCGACCCCGTCTGATTGGCTTTGGAGCTGTTCTAGTTTCAGTGGCCGGGCTCCTCATGAGCCTTCCCCACTTCATCGCTGAGCCATATCGTTATGACCACATTGACTTTGGTGAGGGAGCCCAAACCAAACCATTGGGAGCCTGTGGGGAGATCTTATCAGCTGGTGGAACACAAAGTTCTTATGAAAAGTAATGAGAGAGAGAATCATGAGAAAATGGAGAAATATTAAATTCTTGTCAGACATAAATGCCAGGCTAATGAATTCTCCAGGCAATAGGTGGGAGGGGAGAAGGGCAGCACTAAATATTTCCTTAGCCTGCTAGTAGTAGGGGCAGATTTGTCCTTTTGGAAGATGATTTTGGCAAGTGTTTGAAGGATGAATTAGAGAAGGAAGAGATAAGTTAGAAGGCCAGGCAAGAGGTTATGATATCCTAAAGAAGGTTAAGTGGAGTGGAAGGGTCCAACATGAGAGATGTTTTGGAGGTAGAATCGGCAGGATTTGGGAAATAACTGGGTGAGGAAGAGGAGGGGAGGGAAATGAAAGAGTCAAAGAAATTCTAAGAGTTTGAGTCTGAAGGCTAGGAGGATGGTGGTGCCATTGACAAACATAAGGAAGTTTGAAGGAGAAAGTTTAGAAGGAAAGATGAGTAAATTCCAGGGATCTGTTAAGAGTGAAGAACCATCGGAGCACCTGAGTGAAAGGGAACAACAGGCAACTGGCATGTGGAACTGGAGCTATAAAATTAGTGATCATTGCCAAACTGAGGATGTACTATTTGATCCTAACAGTGACAAGATGCCACTGGAGTTTATAGAGGAGAAGATATGGTGTGGTCAGAGTTGGGCTTTAGGAGGATCAGTTTGATACCTGAGTGGTGGCTCAAGGCCCAGAGACAACTTGGAACAATATTAGTGACATAACTACCAATTTTATCCCTCCTTCTTCTTTAGGAAGAGGATAGATCTGAGTGAAAAGGAAAATGCTTCAGGGAATTCACATGAAGAGAACTGCCCCAAGGCTGCTGATAATTAGGAGCTCATTGATGACCTATGATCAGGTTTTTTTCTATAGAGTGGTACAATCCCACCCCAGAGTACAGAGGACTGAGGGGTGAGGAGGGCAGGAGTAAATGGAGTCAAGTATAGATAATTCTTTTTGTAACTTTGATGGGGAAAGGAAGGAGAAGGAGGTATTGGTAGCTTGGTGATAGTAGCATTAAGGGTATTTGAAATAAAATATTTTAATGCAGTGAAAAAAGGTGCTTGTAGACAAAGGAAAAGGAGCCAGTAAAAAAGAGAGGAATGATTTATGAGAAAGAGGGGGAATAATCCCTGAAACATGATCCAGAAGGAGATGAGATCAAAAATTTAAATAATTTTTAAAAATTTAAAACTTAGAAGGGACATCTAGTCCAATCTCTTCTGTTATTTTTTTTCACATGAAAAAACTGAGCTTCAAGGACAAATGCCTTATCCAAAGTCACACAAGTCTTCAGATCTAATGGAACCAGAGTGGAGGAATGACATTTCATCCTTTGGGACTGGAGCTCAGATAAAAGAATGAGTTTTGAGATTTAGGAAAGGAAAACTGAGAAAGTTTGGATGGTTTGGATATTCTCAATAAAAGGCCATTGTGCCAATTCTTAGACTTTAGCTCCAAATAAATTGTAAAGAAAGTCAAAGTCAACAAGTCAGATTTCGTGCTAAGTGCTGAGGATACAAAAAACATCAAAGATAGGCAGAAAGATAGATTGATAGATATAGATAGCTAGGTAGATAGATGAAGGATGGTAGATGGGTGGATACAGACAGAAAAATAATGATTAGATAGATGGATAGATAGAGGGATAGATGCAAGAATAAGTGGGTGAATAAGTAAATAAATAATTGGATAAATAAATAAATGATCATTCTTAAGGAGGGATCAGAAATGGCAGAAATAAAATGCAACAGTTATGTATATGCCAGATGTGTATAGGTAAAAATGGGAAGCAAAATCAGAGGGAAGGTGCTAATATTAAAAAAGACTAAGAAAAAATTTTTTGCAGAAGATGAGACTTTGGCTGAAACTTGAAGAAAGTTAGTGAAGCTGAGGAGGGAGAGTATTCTGGGAATGAAAAATAGTCAATGAAAATGCCCAGAGTTGGGAGGTATTGTTCAAGGAAAAACAAAGAGATTGTCACTGTACTAAAAATGTGGGAGAAAGGGGCCAGGTTATGAAGGGTCTGGAGATATTTTTATTTTAACCTGGAGGTAATAAAGAACCACTGGAGTCTATTGAATAGGGCATGTGATATGGTCAGCCTTGAGCTTAAGGAAGATCAATCTGAGAGCTGATTCTAGAGTTGATTCAGGAAGTCCAACTAGAAGGCTTACTGTAATAGTCCAGGTGTGAAGTGATGAGGACCTGCCTCAGATGACAGTGTCAGAGGAGAAAAGGAAGTGTTTACAAAAGATGTTTCCCAGGTAGAATGGATAGAGTTTTGACACCTGATTGGATATAGAGGGATGAGAGAGTGAAAAATTAAAAATGATGCTTAGGTTGTGAAGCTGCGTGTCTGTGAAAATGGTTGGACCCTCAAGGCTAATAATGAAGTTAGGAACAAGGGCAGTTTGGGGGGAAGAGATATTAAGTTCAGTTTTGTACATAGAGAGTATAAGAAGTTTGCCTGATAGCCATTTTGAGCTATCCAAATAGACCCTGGAGATGAAGCCTGGGAGTCAGGATAGAGGTTAGGGCTAGACATGTGGAACTGAGAATAATCTGCAGAGAGATATAATTGATTCCATGGGAACTGATAAGAGAATTAAATGAAACAATATAGAAAGAGATGAGAAGAGGGCAGAGTCTTGGAAAGGTGATGATTCTTCAAGGTGAAGAGAAATATAACTATGATTGTAGAACCAGAAAGACCCTAGAACATAGAAGGTCAGTGCTGGGAAGGACCAGAATTGTCTAATACTTTCCCAGCCCAAAGAAATTTGAACCCACATAAGGGATCATCTAAAGTCACAGGGAAGTGAGTAGCAAAGTCAGAATTGGGATAATAGTCCTTTTCACTATTCCACAGGCATCCTGGCAAGGGCATAGAACATAGAATATTATAGCTGGAATATCACATAGTATATCAGAACTGGGAGATATCTTAAAACAGAGGCTATAGAATTTCAGAGCTGGAAGCAGCCTTAGAGATCATTTAATCCAAATCCACAATTTTTAGAGGAGAAAACTAAATCCTCAGGAGATAAAGCAAGGTCATACACAAATAATAACAGGGCTAGGATTGGAATCCAAGTTCAATAATTGAAATTTAATACATATATTACAAACACAGTCTCCATGAAATGAAAGACCTAATTTTAGATAGAAAGATGGAGCATCCATATAAATATTCAAATATACACAATATGTGTGTTTGTGTGTGTGTTAACAAGAGTCTTACAAAATTAGTTTGCCAAATATTTGCAGCTTACATGAGGTGAACAAATATTATTGACTGTCTTCATTGAAGGTGTATTTTTATTACACAAAGAGGATGTGTCCTGAAATAAACTATAAATAAAGCCCAAAATGAAGGTAAAGGGTATAAATTTGAACTCAAGAAGGGAAAGGCAATTTCATTCAATAGTTTAGAAATTATTAAAGTCTAGAATGGACCTCAGACACTGTCTAGGGTCAAGTTCCATCTCTTGATAGAGGAAAAATTTGAAACACAGGGATATGTAGAAAGTTGGTGATTGACTTGATCAGATTTGGAGGGACCTTAGGGACCATCTAGTTTAGAAGTTCTTAACCTTTTTTTTTCCAATCTGGGGAAGCTTCAATTATTCTCCATAATGGAGAATGCTTTTAAATGTATAAAATAAAAATCATGGGATTTACAAAGATGATCAATTATATTAAGGTAGTTGTTAAAATATTTTTAAAAGCAAGTTCATGTCAAATCCGGTCTCAGACACTTAATAATTACCTAGCTGTGTGGCGCCTTGGGCAAGCCACTTAACCCCGTTGCCTTGCAAAAAGAAAAAAAAAAAAGCAAGTTCATGGCCCCTAGGTAAAGAAATCCTGATCTGATTCCAGTTCCCTCATTTTAAGACTCAGAGAGGGGAGCTAATTTGCCCAAGATCTCAAAAGCAGTAATAGTAAAAGTGAGATACGACCCCAGATTCAATGCTCCTTCCATTTAGGTCAGTTTTCTGTCCTCTCTGTATGAGAAAGGTGGGAATGAAGTGGGGCAGAGCCCAGAATACAGATAATCTTAAATAGAAAAGAGGGACTGACCTAGAGTAAGTGAAGAAGATGGGTATTGAATGAGTTGAATATGATTGATTCTGATGCTTATTTTCCCTACATGCCCATTTACCTGTTGCACCTGTTTCCACAGACCTACCTCAGGACTCTGCTTCTTCCTTATGCTTGCAGTCCTCACCCCCAACACTGGCCCTGACCTCTGCCTCGGGTGCAACAACTGGTAATAGTAGCTGTGCCCTTCACTCAGAGGCCCCGCAGATTGTGGTGGTAGGGCTCATGTTTCTGGCACAGACCCTGCTTGGTGTGGGTGCTGTGCCCATCCAACCCTTTGGTATCTCCTACATCGATGACTTTGCTCACCCTAGCAACTCTCCACTCTACTTAGGTAAGAGTCAAACATGGTACCCTTAATATGGACCCCAAGAAGCTGAGAGAAAAAATTAACTAATGAGAGCTAGTGGGAGATTTGCAAATAAGATTGTGTTTGAGATTTGTGTTAGAATAAGCATTGGAGGGGCAGCTAGGTGGCACAGTGGATAGAGGCTCTGGAGTCAGGAGGACCAGAGTTCAAATCCCGCCTCAGATAATAGTTACCTAGCTGTGTAACCTTGGCCAAGTCACTTAGCTCCATTACCTTGGAAAGAAAGAAAGAAAAAAAAAAACAGAATAAGCATTGGGATTAATGGTAAGGGTGAGGGTGAGTTTTAAATTATATTTGTTAGGGGCAGCTAAGTGGCATAGTGAAAAGAGCATTGGCCCTGGAGTCAGGAGTACTTGAGTTCAAATCCGACCTCAGACAATAATTACCTAGCTGTGTGGCCTTGGGCAAGTCACTTAACCCAATTGCCTTGCAAAAAAAACTTAAAAAATTATACTTGTTAAAACTGGATTATGATTATGATACAATATTCAGATAGGGTGTAGATTTGGAGGTAGAATCAGAGGTGCATTTAGGATTGTGGCTGGCTTAAGGGATTTAGACTGAAGCTAGGGTTTCAGTTCAATTTTCACTTGGTTGGTTTAGAGTGGAGATTAGGGTTAACAGAGACAATTGGAATTAAGGGTTAAATTTAGGGTTAAAGGGGGATATTAATGTTAGAATTGGGTTCATGGTGGTTCTTAGGAATGACTGAAGTGGTATTTGGATTAAAGTTAGGTGTTAAAATTGGGTTTTCATTTGGAGAGGCAGCTAGGTTGTACAGTGTGTAGGTGACTAGACATGGAGTAGCAAAGGAACTGAGTAAAAATTCTGAGACAAAAATTCTATGTGGCCCTGGGCAAGTCACTTAACTTCTGCCTGCCTCAATTTCATCCTAAAATTTAGATAATATTCCCAGAGTTGTTGAGGATGAAATAAATTAATAATTGCAAAGTGCATTGCAAACCTTAAAGTATAAGATAAATGCCAGTTTGTTGATATTTATATACAACATTGAGGTTGAGTAGGAATTGGGACTAAGGTTGGAGGTAAATTTTAGGATTTGGCTTTAGGTTGAGATTAGGGTTAGAGTGAAGATTGGAACAAGGATAGGGTTTGTGATTGTGTTTGGATTGAGATTAGGACTAGGTTCAAAATTAGGGTTTTAATTTGCTTTACCACTGGTTAAAGGATAATCTTTGATCATAGAGCAAAGAGAGCATTTAAGAGCTTTTTTTTCTTGTCTAGACAATGAATATGGAGGAAAGCCTTTTTGTAGGTGGTAGGAGCATGTTCTGATACTGAATCATTGGAAAGAAGTGACTTGATCCTACCTCCTGACATTAAGGTGATGGACTCAAGGTTCAGAGTAAGAAATTTGGCTAATGTAAGAATTTCTTTTGCCTAACTGAATATATTTGTTATAAGAATTTTATTTTTCCTGTTTTATTATTTTCCAGTGAGGAAAGTGGGAGGGGGGATTTCTTCATTGGAAATAATAAAAAAAAATTGTTACAAAAGAAAGGACTTAGTAGAAAATTTGGAAGAGTATTTGGGGCTGCTTGACTTGGATTTAAGAATTGGACTATCTTAAGATAGAATAGATTGTCTCAGGAAATTGTGAATTCCTCATTATTAGAAGTCTTCTAACAGAGAATGAATGGTTCCTCATTAAGGACATTTATAGAAGGAATTTCTGTTTGGGTACAAGCTAGAACAAGGATTAGCTGAGATTTCTTCCAATTCAGAGATTCCTTGAAGCTTTGGGAGAATGAGAAGTAGTGTGAGAGCTTTGTCCTGGGCTACACTCTGACCAAAGATTCTATATCATGAACAGGGATCCTGTTTGCTGCTACTCTTATTGGACCAGGGATGGCCTATGGGCTTGGAGGCCTCATGCTGAGGTTTTATGTGGATATTGATCGGATGCCTGAAGGTGAGTTCCCTTTCCCTAATTCTCCCCTTCCTCAACCTCCTTCTACCCACTAGAAATGAAGGACAGGGGAAAATAAAGGAGAAAGTGAGAATCCCAGAGATCCCGAGACAACGTGAAAGAAGATTGATGTGGTATTGTAGCTGACTTGATTGAAGCATCCAGTTGATTTTGTCTATTCTGAAGGAAGGCTCAGCCTTCTCCTAGGGTACCATGAGGGAAAACAAAAGGAAATATAATCCTTGTCACCCTTGTCCTGAAGTTTCATTTTTTGTACTTGTATCTCCAATACCTAGTTCTCTGCCTTACATATAGTAGGTGCATAATAAATGCTTGTTGATGGATTTAAGAAAATTTGAGGGACAGACTGCTTTCAGTTGGGGAAGGGGAAGGAAGGAAGGACTGACCCTCTGGCAATGGCAAGGCTTGCAGAAATAGTGGTTTGTACATCTTAAAACAATGCAGGAAAAAAAGGTCCTGCTGATATTATTCATTAAGTTCAAAGAAGGAGCTAAAGCCTCAGGAAGATGACTCTGGATCTTTCAAAAAGGGAAAGGGATGTCAAAAGGCATCAGGCCTGGTCTCCTGGAGTCAGGAAAGGGACTGGGGAGGAGCAGTGAGGAGAGAACAGAGCTGTAACAAGGAAGCCTCACTCAGTTTTTGAGCCACGCAGACCAGTCTCTGGCCTGTGGTGATAGCCTCCTAAAACCAGAAGTTTAGCACTTTAGGGAATCTTTGCTTCTGGGAAATCACCCTAGGACCCCACCTTCCCAAGGATTTATGAGGAATCTAAGAGAAAAGAAGGTGCAATGGAAGATGCAGCCTTCCCTTCTGGCTTAATTTTTTACAAAACTTTCTTTTTTCAATGACCAAGTATTTATTTTCTTTTTCTCCTACCTATCCCTTTCATTTTGAGAGGAAAAAAAGAAAAAGAAATCCTTATAACAAATATACATAATCAAGCCAAACAAATTCCCCCATTGTCTAGCTCTAAAAATGTATGTCCTATTCTGTGCCCTGAGACCATCCCCTATCTCTCTGTCCGGAGGTGGGAAACTTGCTTCATCATCAGTCCTCTCCGGCCTTGGACTGATTTCACATTATTCTCCTTCTTGTATTCTGTTTCTGGAAAATCACTCTACTCTACATTCCCTAATCAAGCCTTGCCCCTTCCTCACTCCCATTTATGCAAATGGTCCCCTAGGCTTGGAATGTAGCCTCTCCTCAATTCTTCCTGCCAGAAGTGCTGGCTCACATCAAGGCCCCACTCAGATGTCCTCATTTCTAAGAAGTCTTCCCTGAGTTTCCATCTTTCTCTTTCTTCACATTACCTTTGGGATCCCTTCCTGGATCTCTCCTTTTTTCCTTTTTCACATTGTACCTAGTTTCCTAGTTACTGGTGTAATTCTTTTATTGTTCTCAAAACCCTCACTTCCATCCGACCCCAATACAAGCCCCAGTACATGTCATCTTCACCTTGGTATTGTCCTTTCCTCAACACCTTTAAGGCCAAATCACTCAACCTTGCTTAATCTCTTTCTAAACTTTAATTTTAAATTTCTATGTATGACTATCCTAGCCCTATTAATTGCTATACTCTCTGGATTTAGACCTACTACCCCCATCCCTAATCACCTTCCTTCCTTCCTTCCTGCTTCTGCTGCAGCTGCCACAATAGGACCTGGATTGTATCTGCTCACTTCAGAAAATGCCCACTATGTCAAAGGCACAATGTTAGCTTCTGGCTGAAAATTGCAAAGGTATATTATTGAAGCAATGTCTTCCCTCAAGTACACTTTACTCTGACTCCACTATCCACCCCCACTCTGGACCACAACTCATATTTTCTTTTCTTTCTTTTAATTTTTATTAATTTTATTTATTTATTTTCATTCATATGCACATGCATATTTTTAAGTTGCAAAATTTCCTTCCACCCTCCCTTCCCACCCCCTTCCCGTCAGTGGTTAACAGTCAGGTTAGCATTGTACATACATATTTTGATAAATATTTTCAAGATTTATTTGTGTTTTCCCTTCAAGGGAAAAAATTTGTGATCAGAGACAATGACTCCTATTTCTCTATCACTTGAAATTTTCAAAGCACTTTCTACACAACAATCTTTTAAGGGAGCGAGTTGATATTATTGCCGTTTAACAGATGAGAAAACTGATAGGGTGGTTCCTAAGATTCATTGATTACATAGGACTTAGGTCTGGGAAAGGGCCATGTTTATGAATTTGTCTAGACCCTTTCTTTTACAGAAAACAAATGAGTCCTAGGAAGGAAAAGGTGGGAGGTGGGGAACTATTGAACTAAGTTCCCACAGTTGCACGTAGAAATCAGTTTATCAACAATTTATTTATTGATGCTTACTATGTATCACAGGAAGGTGGGCTGGGCAAAGAAGATACAAAGAAAACAATAAAAAAAAGTCCCTGCTCTTGAAGAGCTTCTGATCCAAGGAGCAGAGGTGGGACTTAAACTCAGGTCTACTGACTCTGAACCCAATGCCTTCTCTGTATATACATATGTGTGTGTATGTATATACATAAATTATATAAATTTCATAAATGTATGTCTATCTATTTACACATATTACATGTGTGTACATATGCATGCACTTATGGATTCCTCATCTCCTATGTATGATAGATTGAAGTATAGTAATTACATACATAAACCATATACACATGCATGTATGTATATAAATGTGTATTCATATGCAATATAGACATGCAATAAAACATGTACACATGTATGCTATGTTCATGTTGCATATGCATGCACATAACCACACAGCTCTTTAGTCTACTACTGCCATAAGTATCATTTAAACTCTTATGATTATCTCTTATGAAAAGATACCTCTTCTAACTCCTCTACAGATTTGAGGGGAAGGTCCATAGACTATAATGTCAGATTTTAGATATTTACATATAAATATATATGTGTGTATATATATTTGTATTCATACACACATTGATTGGTTTTGCTGATTCATGCAAATCAGATCCAGAGTCTTCTGATCATAAGATCATAGATTAGAGATGAAGGGAACCCCAGAAGCCCTCCAACATGACCCCCAATTTATATATGTAAAAAGAGGTTCAAAGGAAAGGATATGGTTGAAGGTCACATAGCTACTAAGTGACAGAGTAAGATGTGAAGGCCTTATTCTAAGTTGCCAACCCCTAGATGAGCTGACATATAATCTTTATAGTTTATTCTTTAACTAAGGTTTCTTATACTCATGACATTCTCTAGCCTGGAAGCCCCTCACCACAAAGATCTCCTGGCCCAGAAAAATGACTTGGCAAACTAGAACAATTACTTGTCATTTTGACCATTTTGCTTCTCTAGCTCAAATTTGTTGGGTCATTTTATAAAACCAGGCTCATTACCAATCAATAAGTGTCTTTGTCAATGTCATTCTTTTATTATCTGGTTCACCCTCATTCTTTTCTAATTCCTATCTAACTTTCTTTCCCTCTTTCCAAGGGAGACAATGTAGTATTGATTGAAAAAAAGACTGGATTTAGAGGTAGAGGAAGTGGTTTTGAATTTTGGCTCTTCTACTTACTACCTATATAAGCTAGGACTAATCATTTCCCTCCCTGGACCTGTTTTCCCATTTTTGACATGTTGGGATTACTGGTCTCTAAAACCTGTCCTGTTCTAAATCCTATGAAGCTTTCTACCTTGGGCTCTAAGTCACAGTAAGACAATAGAATAAAGCACTGGATTTTGTGGATTGAATCTGAAAGTCATAGACACTCATAGGAGGAAGAGATTTGCTAGTCTAGCTAGGATAAGCCATTACCTATAGAGGATGATTGCTTGAGGAGTGAGCCACCTTCCCCATGAAATACCTTCCCAACTTGTTGCCTTGTTTGAACTAATGTCTCTTATGAGAAGGCACATACTCCATCTCATCTTCAAGGAGGAAGGACTTTGGGTGTAGAAAGTTGACTATGTTATCATATTTTATTCTTTGATGCACTGACTGTTATTGTTGATTTCTTTCTCAATTCCTTTTTAAAAATTTTTTGTTTTAAGAGATTGCTCTCTGAGAGGGGAAAAGGAATAAATGAATGAATGAACAAATAAACAAACAAATTAATGAATGAATGAAATATTTATTAAGCATTTACTATGGCAAAGCACATATAGAAAATATGTAAGAAAAATGGGGTGATCTGTACTCTCAAGGAGCTGGTGCTCTAATTGGGGAGATAATATATATATGGATAGTTTCAGAGGCAAATGCGATGGAAAAGTCCTTAAGGTACAGAGGCAAAGCAGATGGTAATGCATCTTCTTTAATATCAATTCCACTGATAAAACACTTCATTTTCTGATGTGGAACCATCTGACAGCACCAAGGACTTTGGTGGCAAGAATTTTCCTTTCTAAGTCTTCAGAGACTACAGCTACCCTTGCAAGCATGGTTGCCAGGCTGCATCTCCATAGTTTTTGCTTCCCAGGATAATGGTTGAGGGTGCTGGACTGGAAAAAATTGCTATTCCCAAGGCTCTTGGAATGGATTGTAAGTGGAAGTTTAGGTGATTTAAAAAATAAAAGATATTGATAAAAAAAATATTAAGCCCTCTATCTCTCTGCATCATTTAGAACAGTGATAAAACTAGAAAGAGGATTCAAACTGAATCCCTGGACTGAAAGTTAGAGATCACCTAATCCAGTCCCTCCCTGAACACACCATGGAGGACTAACATTGATGAGGAAGCTTTTTTATTGGTTGACAGTGAGGTTGAGTTGGAACAGGAGTCAGCAACTGGCATTTCCCTCTGTTTATTTTTATCTGACATAAATTTTATCGGAATAAATTTGAAAACATTTAAAAAAACAATTCCCCTGAGAAGTGGTCATCTAGCCTTGCTGGGAGAATAGGGAATAGAGGGGAAGATCATATAACCTTCTGCCCATTCTGCTTTTGGAGACCTCCAATTACTAGGAAATTCTCAGAAGGGCTGAAAAGGCAAGACAGTATACACAGTTTCCAGCCCTGGGCTTCAAGCTTTGGTGAACTTTGTCAGCTTCCAGAGGATTCTAGTTTTCCCTATCCCCTGGTCCAACAGCCCTTTACAATTTGACCCATTGTTGATCTCTGAAGCCTTACTCCCTTCCCAGATCCCCTTGCTCCCTGAATTCATTTCCCCCTTCTGCTCCTTTTATCACTGCAATAGAATATCAATGCCTGGCACCAACCGCCCTTCCCTTACCACATCCTAGGGATCTTATTTACAAAGGAAAGGTGAATATATAAATTTAGAAATAATATACCAGGAGAAGGATATAAGACATCAATAAAGAATCATAGACAACTGGAACTGGAAGGAACTTCAGACAGCATCTCATTTTGCAGATAGGAAAATTGAGGCTCAGAGAGTTTAAGAGACCTGAAGCCTAATCAGCGGAATGGTGGATTCAGGACTTGAACCCAGGGCTTCTAACTCCAAATTCAGAGCTTTTTCTGCTGTACTATGTGAAAGGTTTCTGCTTAATACATCTATGTGTTAGTCAATATTGGTCTATCTTAACAAAATAGGTATTCAGCTTATAAGATTTGCTTTAAGAAGAGCTGAGCTGAATAGGTGACTCTGCCACTCTATGACCTTTATCATATCTCTAAACTTTTCTTTTTCCCTGATCTATAAAATAGTACTGTTATCTCTTTCTGTTATCATTGGAATACAGAGCTATTGCTGGGTCAAAGATGCAGTTTTTTCTTTTTCTTTTTTTTTTTTTTAAGATTTTTGCAAGGCAATGGAGTTAAGTGGCTTGCCCAGGACCACACAGCTAGGTAATTATTAAGTATCTGAGGCCGGATTTGAACTCCGGTACTCCTGACTCCAGGGCCAGTGCTCTATCCACTGCGCTGCCTAGCCGCCCCCTGTTATTTCTTTCTGAACTCCGTGTTTATGTTAATGGTACCTAAATTTACTCCTTTAAGATGGCTCAATGGTACAGTGGATAAAGTGCTGGACCTATGATCAGGGAGACCTAAATTCAAATCTGGCCTCATGCACTTTAGCTGTGTGACCCTGGGCAAGTACCTTAATCTTGTTTGCCTCAGTTTCCTCACCTGTAAAATAAGCTGGAGCAGGAAATGCAAACCACTCCAGTGTTTTTGCTAAGAAAACCCCCAACTGGGGTCACAAAGAGTTGGAAATGACTGAACAAAAAAGACAATTTGTACTTTTTATCATGTCCCAGGTTCTTCCCATGGATAGCAATGATTTTCCCTGCTGACTGTAAATCCTTCATGAGGTCATGAAGAGTCAAACATGACTGAACAGCAACAAATTCTTTATAAAGACATGAATTGTTACAAGCCAAGTTCTTCTGGATCCCATACTGAGAGATCCAGAATAATGATACCTATAAAAAAAAGAAATCAGGAGTAGAAAGAGCTCTGAATTTGGCATCTATCTCCTAGTTGTATGAGCTTGGACAGATAATTTACCTTCTATTTCTAGGCTTTAGTTTCCTCATCTCTGAAATCGTCTTGCCAAATTCATTCCAGATGCCTTGTATGTTATAGAAGATTCCTGAAGCCTCCATGTGGTATGGTAGGAAGGTTTCCACAAGATTATATCTTCTAAATTGAAATGGAGCTCCCTGTCCTCTGCCTGTGCCAGACACCCCCAGGGATACTGTGTTCAGTTCTGATACCACAAGAGAGGAAAGACAGAGACAAGTTGGCATGAGCTCAGAGAAGGGTGATCAGGCTAGAAAGGGGAGTGGAAACTTTGCCATATGAGCATCAGTTGAAGAAACTGGTGGTATTTTATTTAGACAAGAGAAGACTTAGGAGGAAAGTGATCACTATCTTCAAGTATTTGAAAGATTTCTTGGAGAGATTAGGATTGTTCTGCTTGGCCCCAAGGGCAAGTAATTTTATAGATGAGGAAACTGAGTCTCAGAAAGACTGATTTGTCCAAGATCTAAGAATAATAGGAAGAAAATTACAGAGAAACAGGTTTCAGTTCAGTAAAAGACTTTCAAAGACTTGCATTCTAGAGAAGGAAGGGACTTTAGGGGCCATCTTGTTAAACAGCTTCATTTTCCAGATGAGGAAATTCCCACAGGGGATAAACGAGGCAAAATTTGAACTCAGGATCTCCAACACTCTTCAAAAGCTATTCCATGATAGCTGAAAAGGTTTCTCCCAGAGAACAGTAGGTTCCTTCATACTGGAAGTCTTAAAGCTAAGACTGGATGATAATCACTTCTTAAGGAATCTGAACAGTGGGTGGAACTAGATGTCATCCGAGATCCCTTCCAATTCCAATTCTCTTTGATGCTATCAAAGAATGAACATCAGAGCTTGAAAGGATCTTTGAATCATAGAATTATGAGAACTTTCTTATATCGACTCCAAACTTTCCTCTTTGCAACTTTCACCCTTTGCTCTAAGAATGTAAACTCCTTAAAAGAAAAGAGTCTCACTTTCGTATCAACAGCACCTAACATAAGCCCTGGCATATAGTAGGCACTTAATTGATATGTCTTAATTGATTGATTTGGCTTTTAGGCTAATCCCTCTTCCATGTGATGACGCTTTTTGAACTGAATTGAATACCTCTTATTTTCCCCCAAAGTCTTGTGTACTATTCAGTTGTTTCAGTCATGATTCCAAAGTTCCTGTAGTGGTTTGCCTTTTCCTTCTCTAGCTCGTTTTACATATGAGGAAACTGAGACAGACAGGGTAAAGTGACTTGACCAGAATCACATAGCTATTAAGTGTCTGAGGTCGGATCTGAATTCAAGTCTTCCTGACTTCAAGTCCAACTCTATTTACTGTGCCACCTATATTCCTCATTCCTTTAATGGACTTCTGTAAGGCATGTACTCTTCTCATTATCCTGGGTACCATTCTTAAATTCACACAGGTGTCTCAATGCCCTTCCTAAAATAGGATACTCAGAACTGAATAAAATTCTCCAGGTGTGTTCTCACCAGGGAAGAGAACAGCAAGATTATCCTCTCTCTCTTTCCAATTCCCATGCTTGTGTTAATGTAACCTAAAATGGATTTACCTTCTTTGAATGCTTGTCTTTTATTACAATGAACTCATACTGAAATTGCAAAGCTTCCAAAAGCCCCAAATCCTTGATTGTAGGACCTGCTTTCTGTCTAGCCATTCCCTTCTCCACTTTGTAACCCAAACTTTGAATTTTACTTTTATCACTATTACATCATCATTGAATTCAGTACTAAAAAAACACAAAAATATATATTAAGTGTTTTAAAGTTTATAAAGCACTTGTTTCATAACAGTACAATTAGGTAGGTTACCTCCATTTTATAGATGAGGAAACTGAGTCTCAGAAAGACTGATTTGTCCAAGATCTAGAAGCTAAAAAGCAGCAGAACTGGACCTCAAAACTGAGTCTTCAGGGTCCAAATCCAATTCAAAAAATCTTTATTCCACATAAAAAGAATTTGATGAGCCCAACCACTGTTCCAAGCAGTTCAGGATGTCCAAGATACCGATTGTCATTTAATATATCATTTATCCTTCCCAGCTTTATCCCGGCTCCAATGCTATCTCTGCATTCATCCAAATCGTTGATAAAAATGCTGAACAGAACAGAGCCAAGGACAGTGTCTTGTGATGTTCCCCTAGAGGTTTATTGCCTCCAGAATAGTTTTAATAGTTCTTTTTGTGGTCGTTGGCCTTATCCCAAGCCCAGGATCCTTCTGGTTGCTTACATGCCTAGCCAGCTTCTTCTAGAACTATGCCCTTTTTCTATTCATCCTTGGGTTACTTATTTACTTACATCTTCTCCAAATGACTTTTAAAAACCTAAGTGGGTCATGGGTTTTGGAGCTTGGAGAAACTTTAGTGATTATCAATTCCAGCCCCTTCATCTTTTATAAATGAGCATTGGCTGCTCAGAGAGCTCAAATTACTTGCCCAAGGTCACACCACCAGTAAGAAGCAGAGCAGGGATTCCAACTCAAACCTTCTTGACTCCAAAGCCAAGGCCCTGTCCCGCTGCCTCTCCACCACTTTTCTATACATTCACATCTGCCTTTGTTTTGCATTAATATAATTTTTGCTTTAAATTTTACTTCTGAGACATTCCTTATCCTTCAGAAACCAACTTCCTCTATAAGCCATTAAACCATGGCTTCTGAGCCTACCTGTCTTCAATTAAATCTCCTCCCCAAAACTTTAGGCTGTGCTTTGGGATTTGCCACACTTCCCCCTCTTTATCTGTCTCCAGGATGGAGTGGTCACTGTCTCCCAGGGTTCCCTCTAATTTCTACCTCAGCAGCCACTTCCTCCTTGTTGGTCAGACTCAGGTTAAGAATAGCACTTCCCCTCACTGCTCCATTTGCCTTCTGCAGGAAAAAATTATAATTGAGGAGAATCAAAAATTTATCATTTGGTCTACTTTTATCACAGAGCTCTGAAGGATGGTGCCTGGACAACCATAGGCCTGTCTCACTACTATATATCTTCTCCAGGCCAGTTGTTATGTACCTCTGGAAATCATCAAACAGGCCTGCCCTGGTCATTTGTCATTCCTGTCTCTCCATTTCAAAATTTTCCCTTTCTATAATAGAATATAGATACTTCTTTCCACCAACCCCACTTAGTATTTTTTCCATTTACATGTAAAGATAGTTTTCAAGATTAGATTTTATGATATTTTAAGTTCCATATATTTCTCCCTCCTTCCCTGTTTCCTCTCCCACTCCCAAGACAGTGAAACAATCTAGATATAAATTACACATATGCAATCCCACTAATTATATTTCCACAAAACCTAGACTTTTCTAGGATACTTTTTGGGGCAGCTAAATGGAACAGTGGATGGAGCACAGGGCCCAGTGTCAGAAAGATCTGAGTTTAAATCTGGCCTCAGACAGCTACTAGCTGAATGAACCTGGACATGTCATTTAATCTTTTTTGCCTTGGTTTCCTCACCTGTAAAATGAACTAGAGAAGAAAATAGCAAAGCATTCCAATATCTGCTGAGAAAACCCCAAATGGAGTCACAAGGATCAAAGAAGACTAAATGACAACAACAGTAGAATTTAAAAGGTCCAAGTTGACAGGGACCATTAGAAATAATAAGAACAAGAAGAAAAATAAGAAGAAGCAGTTAATATTTATATAATGATTTATATAAAAATATGTAATGCTTTATATAATACTTTGGAGGGCATTGGGTGGCTCAATAGATAGAGCACTGACGGAGTCAGGAGGACTGGAGTTTGAATCCAGCCTCAGACACTTGTCACTTATTAGCTGTGTGATCCTAGGGAAGTCACTTAATCTGATTGCCTCGAATCCGGGGCCATCTCCAGTCATCCTGATTCATATCCGACCACTGGACCCAGATGGCTCTGGAGGAGGACGTGAGGCAGGTGACTTAGCACAGAATCCAATCCATGCGCTTGTCATGGTATCACCTTCCTGATGTCATGATCTTCTTCAAGAATGAAAGACAAAAGCATTATTATTATATTATATAATACTTTAAATTTTTCAAAGCTGAGAGGGACTTTGGAATAGAGAAAGTCAGAACTAGAAAGGAAGACTAGAACACAGAATGCAGGAGATGAGAGGAAGCATGGAACATAGAACATCAGCTAATCAAAGATTTAAAGCTAGACGGGAACATCAGTGGATATCTAGGCCAATTCCCTCAGTATACAGATGAAGAAAGTGAGGCATAGAGAGGTTAAGTGATTTGCCCAAGATCAGATAGCTAAGTTGGTGGCAGAGACAAGATGGTAGGCCCAAAGATCTCAGAGCACAGAAAGTTAAAGTGAAAATGATCTGAAAGCTCATAATCTAAGCCTGTCATATAAGATGAAGTCACACAGATCTGGGGGGGGGGGGGGTTGTCCAAGGATATAGAACTAGTCAGAGTGAAGTTGATCCTTTAATATATCTCCTGGCTGCTGGTCTAGGGCTCTTGCCACACAAATTTTCTCTCATTAACTATCCCACCCCCAACTCCCAGCCCTGCCACTCTGCAGCAGGGGAAGTACATTACTAAATTTAAAAAGAGGAAATCGAACCCTAATCTGAGAGTATTTGCCCAAGGTCGCACAGTCAGCTCAACATCAGATATGACCCAAGCAGGGAAGTATTCATAGGATTAGAGGATCAAGAATTGGAAAGGACTGGATTTGTTTAGTCCTACTTCATTATTTTCAGGGGAGAAAAATCAGGCCTGAGAAAAGGAATGACATGATTTATGTAAATGAGAATGAGGCTTCAAATCCAATTCCTCTGACTCTAGATAGATTCCCTCTGCCTTCAACACTGCATCCTCAAGGACTCAGGTGCTCTGGTTTCTTTTACAGGAGGCATCTCCCTAACTCCAAAGGACCCACGCTGGGTGGGTGCCTGGTGGCTGGGATTCTTGGTCTCTGCTGGGGCTGTGACCTTGACCGCTCTCCCTTATTTCTTCTTTCCCCGGGAGATGCCAAAGGAGGACCAGGAGCTTGGTTTGAAGAAACGGATCTTGCCTTCATTGGATAATAAAGTAAGGATACCTGGTGCTAAGGATACCATCCTTGTACATCTCTTCTGTTCTCACATGTAACATCTTTCAAGGTCAAGAGCAACATGAAAGACAGAGCTCTATGGCACTTCACTAGAAATATTTTGCCCCCAAACATATTTAACAAGGGGAAAAAGGGTCATTTTTGTTGTTCATGAAATTCTGGCTGTGAAGAGAGAGAGAGAGAGAGAGAGAGAGAGAGAGAGAGAGAGAGAGAGAGAGAGAGAGAGAGAAAGGAAAACAGAGGCTCCCACTTTCAATGAATTGGGGTTTTTCCCCCTCCTGGATCCTACCATGCTTGAGAACTTCCTTTGAACCTTTGGTATATGTGGCATAATGTTATTTGGAGATGGGGGTAGGACTATTTTTAATGAAGACTCAAAGCTCTGACATTCAGGACTCTTTCCTTTTAGGGCTGTATGAGATATCACAGGCACCTGACAAATTGCGGAGACATCATAGGGTCATAGGATTAGAATGTATGGCAATCTTTGAGATCTCTAGACCAAAGATATCCAGTCCTCGACCCATGCCTCAGAACTCTGGAGTGGGCCTGAACCAGATTAAAATGGAAATGAAAAAGTTAGCAAAATAAATATAAGTAAGGGGCCGCTAGATGGTGCAGTGGATAAAGCACCAGCCCTGGAGTCAGGAGTGCCTGGGTTCAAATCTGGTCTCAGACACTTAATAATTACTTAGCCATGTGGCCTTGGGCAAGCCACTTAACCCCATTTGCCTTGCAAAAAAATATATAAATACAATGCAAAATAGATGACATTAGTTTGTGGTTTTTCCAAATCAATATGTCGGATCCATTTCTACTTCAGTTTGATGCCACTGAAAACCCCTTGCCCTTATTTTATGTGGGTTTGGAGTAGAACTGAAGACCAGAGAGAATAAGTGTCCTCCATGGCCACATAAAGAAAAGACTGAATAAAGGGAGACCAGAAATTGCAGAAACCAGAGAATACAATTGTCTGAACAAGAGGGCTTAAACTAGGGTGAGCGCAGAGGAAGCAGACAGTTCCAAGACATCTTATAGAGAGAGAATCAATGGTTGTTGGCAAATGATTTAATGTGAGAAATGGGACAGAGCTGCAGAAATCTCAGTGATAAGGGGGGTTGGTGCTGAGATCAGGAATCAAAGTTTTTCAGAGTTGTAGCATCAGAATTGATTTTTGAAAAGCTAGAATTAATGAGAAATAGGAAATAAGGGAGAGGAGCTATGTTTGTGAGGGAAGAACTTGATTTGAGAGGTGGGATTCAAAATATTCTTCTTTTCTGGGTCTTTGTTCCAAGATAGTGGGGAGGGGGTGCCTGAGGGTGGGATGGGTTTGGGGGAAGATGTTGGTCTTGGGATAGTCCCTCAGACAAATCCTAATTTAGATTGCCTTTCTTCTAGTTTAACCCTCAAGAGGTTGGAGGAGAAAAAAATTTTTAAAAATAACATTAAATTGCCATTTTTCTAGTTCTTTGATGTGTTTGCACAACCCTGAACCCAATAAATGAATGGCTGAGATGTCCCTATGACCCAGCCTGGGATCCATTATACTCTGGTGGCAAAGTTGGCCCTCATAAAGCATGTCAAATTCCTGAGACTCCAACTCCTCCTTAGAATTGACCATGAGGTTCCTGCCCTTCTCTGGTTTATAATATAGTTGGATCTCCAAAATCCCCCTGGAGGGCCTTGAACCTGTTTTAATTCTTGGATTCAGGGATCTATCATATTCATTTGAACAATCCCGGGATCTCAGTAGATCACCTAAAAAGCCTCATGGATAATAGTTTAATAGCAGAGCTGACTGAGGGGGAGGGAAAGCATTCTTCCTACATTCTAATACTGGCCCCTTGTTCAGTACTTCAGTCTAAACCTAATCTTCACTGAGGTTTATATTTGGAAAGGATTGTAGAGGCCATTGAGTTCAACCACCCTCCATTTAATAGATGAGGAAACTGAAAGCAAAAAAAAAGTGGAATGACTTGCCCAGGGTCACAAACAGTTTAAGTGTCTGAGGCAGATACTGGACCAAAGACTCCACATCCAATACCCAAGCATATCTCATCCAAATACATCAAGTACATGATGCTTAGGAATGATAGAAAGAGCACTGGCCTGGAGATTCAGAGACGTGGGGTTAAGCCCTAGCTCTGCCACAAGTGACTTTGGGCAAGGCTTAGCCCACTTTGGGCTTCAGTTTTCCCATCTGTAAAATGAGAAAATGGGAGCAGGTGATCTCCAATGGCCTTATAACTTTGATCTTTTATAACTGGCTTATTGATGTTGTATTGTTGTTGTAGGTTGCTTCCTGGCTACTCTCATATTTGCCCTTGCATCCCCACTGCCCAACACAGCCTTTGGTATACTGTTGTGGTTGTTCAGTCATTTTCAGTTGTATCTGATTCTTTGTGATCCCATTTAGGGTTTTCTTGGCAAAGATACTAGAATGGTTTGCCATTTCCTTCTCCAACTCATTTTACAGATGAGGAAACTGAGGCAAGGTTAAGGGACTTACCCAGGGTCACACAGCTAGTAAGTGTCTGGGGTTGGATTTGAACTCAATTAAAATGCATCTTCCTGAGCTAGGAGCTCCCAAACCAGGTTCCAGTCCCTATGTCTAGCAACACTTGCTGACTGTGTGACTTCAGAAAAGTCACTTACCCTCTCTGAGCCTTGGAAAATAAGTATAGCAATAAGAGCACCCCCTATTACACTGGTTTGTTGCTTGAGCACACTCAGTAAGTCCACCTTCAGTTGGTGTGTTAAGCATTACATTGTTGTTTAGGTTGTTACTCTATTTGTTATGACTCCAAGCTTCTATGGCAATGTTTCTCAAATGCTGTGACTCAGCGAATCTAAAACTCTGAGTTAAAGATTCTTTGATGATATTATTTCTTTGCTGCCAACCGTTCCCAGATCCTGACTTCATCCCGTTAACAGTCTGAAAACCCCAGAATGGCCAAAAAGAACATGGAGCTCTGCTCCCATCTCTCTCTTGCTATAAATATTGCTGTGGGTGGAATTGTTCCTCAGCTTCGCCTTGGCTGTCTGTGTTTTCATTATCTCCTGCCTGCCCTGGCCTACCTCCTTCCCTCCCTTTTCCATTGCTGATCATGAATCAGATGGCTAGCCTTGGGCAAAGGAAGAGAGGGGACCTGATGGAATCAGTCAGCAGGAAGCAGAGAGATGCCTGGGAATGAAAGTTTCCCCTTGGGGGAACAGAGGGGAGCAGCCCAGTCCAGAAGAAAATTAGGTCTGAGGATGGGTTAATGTTTTTGGAGATTCATGGAATACACCACCAAATTTTCAAACCTTAGATTTATAAAAAATAGAACCTGTGAAAGGGATAGTTGGATGGTTTCAGTGGAGAGAGCACAGGTCCTGGAGTCATAAAGAATCATCTTCCTGAGCTCAAATCTGGCCTCAGACAGTTACTAGCTGTGTGTCCTTGGGCAAGTCACTTAACCCTGATTGCCTTGCATCTAGGACCATATCCAGTCATCCTGTTCCATATCTGGTCACTGGACCCAGATGGCTCCAGAGGAGAAAGTGAGGCTGGTGACTTAGAACAGCAGCCCCTTACTCAAATCCAATTCACTTGTTTGTCATGGCATCACCTCCCTAACGTCTTGGTCTTCTTTGAGAACAAAGGACAATTTTATCATCATCATCATCATCATCATCATCATCATCATGTACAAATGTACAAATAAGATATAGTCAGGATAAATTGAGGGTAGTGTCAAAGAGAAGGCATTCAGATTAAGCAGGACTGGTGGGGTTTTAGCTGTGTGACCCTGGGTGAGTCACTTAACCCAGTTTGCTTCAGTTTCCTCATCTGTAAAATGAGCATAATAAGGAAATGGCAAACCATTCCAGTGTCTTTGCCAAGAAAATCGCAAATGGGATCATGAAGAATCAGACATGACTGAAACAACTGAACAACATGTTGAGCAGTGGGGATACAAAGGCACATATGAAAGTAGCCCCTGCCCTCAAGGGGTGAATGCTCTACATGGAGGGAAAGCAACCTACACAATAAAAACAAAGATCTGCCTAGGAAGAATAGAATGGCAATGGGGTGGGTGAAGATGAGGGGTGAGAACCAAGGAAAGGCTCCTTGTAGGAAATGATGGAAGCTGAGACCAGGAGGGTGGCCAGCACAATCCTTCAGATATATGAAGACTGTGAACACCTATCCACTAATCAGAGAATCATGTGACCTCTGAGCTGAAAGGAAATGCAGAGACAACTTGTTCCTGAATAGGGATATTACAAATTTTTAACAAAATATAGGCAGACTATTGATATATTTTATTAGATACAAATCTCTCCCAATAACATCAGTTTCATCAATGGCTATTATTTGGGTATTGTCACTCAACTTATTCTGTGTCCCCTTTATTGTGTGGTTGATTAATAAACAAGGATATAGATAGATAAATAGGTAGATAGATAAATGGATGGATGATAAAGCATTCATTAATCTATCTAGCCCTATGATATATAATGCTTCTCACTAAAGATACAAAAACCATCAAGATAGGTCCAACCCCTCAAAGATCTTACACTCTATTGGGGGGAATACAACACATATAGGGAATCTGAAAATGGGAGGAAAATGAGAAAAGAAAAGGGGGAGAATACCTCCCTGGAGAGAGGATGAAGAAATGGGCCCAAAAGTGTTACAGAGAACTAGGCCCAAGTGAGATAGGGGAAAAACTCACCTATCTAAGTAAGAAAATGAGGGATAGAGTCCAAGTTTTAATGAGATTAAGATGATTAGAAAGTAAAGCCACAGTAAGGAAATGACCAGAAATCAAGTGGAGACCTGGACTTTAACAAATGTTGGGCTAGCATATGAAACTTGGCTGAAATACCCAGCCCTGCTCCTCTCAGTTGAACTTTCAGGTCTTTCAACTGAACTTCAAATGAATAAATGAATAAATAAAGCAATTATTAAATACTTACTATATCCAAAGCCCTGTGTTAAATGTTGAGGATGTAGATAAAAATGCTGTTCTTTGGAAGCTAATGCGGAAGATGATATATATGGAAGGTGTCTGCTGCAAGCCAGATAGAATGTTCCCACAGTCCTTAGTGTAAGGCAACGAAACAGATAGAAATGCCTTGTTTTTGATGGCATTTCTACAGATAAAATCCCATTTTCTGAAGTTGAACAATCTGACAGTGCTAAGGATGTTGGTGACAAGAACTTTCTTTTCTGGGTCTTCAATGTGACTGTAGCTCTCGCAGGAGCAGTTGCTGGGCTGCATCTCCATATGGCTTGTATCCCTGAATAATGGCTGTGAGAATTAGGCTAGAAGCTGGCCAGATGCTTAAGGAGCACAGCCCTCCCTGAGTTAGGATGTTTTTCTGCCTATTGGTGGCAGCTGATCAGCAATTATTCCTAGGAGTGAAAAGGAAGGAGAGTCCCTCCTCTACAATGGTTTCCCTCGAAGTGATGTCAGAGGAGGTTGAACTGGAAGCAGGTCCAGTGATCTGGGGGACACTACTATTCCCAAGACTCTTGGACTCAGTGTCCAGAAGCTCTCTCAGAGTCTGAGGGGAGATGGTGGCTAGGGTGATGATGGTTATTTGACCTGCTTGGTACATGCCACCTCCTACATCTCCTATAATATAGGATCTGAGTCTTAGAAGTGGGTGAGAACTTAAGAATCACAGAGTGAAGCAATCTTATTTTCCAGACTGAAGCCCAGAGAGACAAGGTGATGTGGCAGTGGTTACACAGGTGGTTACCCTCTCCTGGATAAACTCCAACTTTTCATCATTCTTCCTAAAATATGGTTCACAAGCTAACACAGCACTCCAGATTAATAATGTTTGTCCTTCATTTTTGAAGACCATGACATCAGGGAGGTGATGCCATGACAAGTACATGAATTAGATTTAAGTGATTTGCTCAGATTGGCTCACAGTGATTTCGCTGTGCTAAGTCACCAGCTTCACTTTCTCCCCCAGAACCATCTAGATCCAGTGGCCAGATATAACTCAGGATGACTGGAGATGGTCCTGGATGTGAGGTAAACAGGATTAAGTGATTTTCCCAAGATCACACAGTTAATAAGAGTGAAGTATCTGAGGCCAGATTCAAACTCATGTCCTCCTGACTCCAAGGCCAATGCTTTATTAATACATTGTGCCATCTCACTCCAGACTTAGTTGTATTAGAGCAGAGGACAGTGAAACTTCCTGTGGATTCTAGATTTATGAAATTTTCCCAGGATCCTAGAGGAGACAAAGCAGGAGTAGAAGCCTGGGAACCCCTGGGAAGGGATTTCTAGAGTATTAAAGATAGATCTACCACTAATTTATTCATCTTATAAGAGAAGATCTCTCCCAATTCTGATACTCTATGTTCATCCAGCTGTAGGATTTTTTCCTAACTCCTCCCTCCCAAATACTACATTCTATCCTCTGAAGTGTTCCTTAGATCTGATCTTTTGTGTTCTACATTCCATAGTCCTTTGGGGCCTTAATATTCAATGTTCCAATCACCTCAGATAATCTATATCCTAGGAGTTTTCACTTTACCTCTTTTTAAGTGTAGCCTTTGAAATGAGGAAGTATATAAGAAAACATGGCTTTACTCACCCCTGGCCCAATCATTCATCTGTCAGCATCGTGTCTCTGGAGAGGAAGTAGTCTTTAACTTCCCTGGTCCTGCTGACCTAAGCAAACTGGGTCCAGATGGGGATCCTGGAAACCTGGTAGAGTGATGGTGCAATATTTCCTGTTTTGAGTTCTGTTATCCAGAAGTCTCAGAAATAGAATGGAAGACAACTAAATTCATTGCAAATTAGAGAATCATGAAGTGGCAAGGGTAGAAGGGAACTCAAAGTTGAATCTAATCCAATTCACCAAGCATTTATTTCATGCTTTCTCAATATAAGGCACTGGAGATATAAAGGTTAAAAAAAATTGACATAGTCCTTAATCTCAAGGAGCTTTTAGTCTGCTGAGGGCAGGAGGTATAAGACATTTATAGAGATAAGTATGATACAAAGGAGACAGAGTAAAACAAAGGTGCAAAGGCACCTGCTGAGAAATGAGTGTGTGTGGCGGGGAGGTGAAGGTAGGAGCCTGAGGACAAGATTTGAAATAGAAACTGCAGGGAGGATGACATAGAGTCAGGCAGGGATAAATAAAAGGCCTGCTGAGGAATTCTGGGGATCCAATTGAAATGAGATGATTTGAATTTGTTGTGGTTATACCCTAAAACACTCTGACAGTGTTTGTGTCTAAAGGAATAGTAGCATAGAAAGCAAATGATGCCAGTGATCCAGAACTGAAGGCATGAGCATCAGAATAAGGAGAGGAGAGATGCCGAACAAGGACAAGAATATCAAAATTGGAATCACTGGATCTGAGTTGGGAGTGAACTCAGAGGCAGTCCATCCAGAACTGGACAAGAGTCTGTCCTGAGTCTGTGCTGCATTCATCCAGATGCTCTCTTCAAGATTTCCTCCCTCGCTCCCCCCAACTTTGATTCCTAGAATTCATCATCATTTTAATATAAGGTTGCTCTGCCATTTTTACTACTTATCCTATATCTTTTGAATGAGGTATATTCATCTAGTGCCATATTCCTGTCATAAGTCTCATCCCACAATGTGTTGGATAGTTAGATCTTTTGACCTCTGAGGCCATAGTTTCTGCTTGAAGTAAGACTTCTAGTTCAAGCACACTTTGTGCATGTTTGTATAGATGTCTAAGGCCACATATTTTTCTTAATGACTCTTTTCTTGAATTTTGTCTTTTTTGAATTTCTGGGTATCCCAACTGCTATTGTTTCTACATTACAGCTTCTTTGTAATGCTATCGAGCTTCCATAGATTGTCTTCTCCCTCTGCCCACCTGTTCTTTGTCCCCCCTAATCAATCACCCTAGAGAAACCTTTTAGAATGTATACTTGAAGGCAAAAATTTGCTTTCTTGTTACTAGCATTTGTAACTCATAGGAAAAGCTTATACATTCTCCTCCTCTCCTTCTTTCTTCCTCCCTCTTCCCCCTCTGCCTCTCCCTTTTCCCTCCCTTTCTCCCTCCATTTTCATTGTAATAGCCCATTTATTAGCAAATACATTTTTGCTAGCTCTTATTAGGTGCACTCAATTCTTGGCCAATAGCCTGCCATGTCTTTATTTTAGGCTATTGTCCAGAAATACAAATTTCAATCTCAGCTTCTGTATTCTTAACCAGTTGTTCTACTAAGTTTTTCTTCCTCTTCTGAAGCCCTTGCCTTTCACCCAGAGCAGGGGTGAAAATACTGCCTGTGTCCCAAGGTTTTGAGTTGCTTACCCAAGACCTCATAATCTTTAACAATATCTAATAGTTTCATAGCATCAGAGAAGTAGAGTTCCAAGAGATCTTAGAGATCATCTAATTCAACTCCTTCATTTTTTTTAGCTAGACAATGGGGCCCAAGGCCACACAGATAGGTAATTATTAAGTGTCTGAGGTCGGATTTGAACTCAGGTACCCCTGACTCCAGGGCCGGTGCTCTATCCACTGCGCCACCTAGCTGCCCCAACTCCTTTGTTTTTCAAATGAGGATGTGAGATCCAGTGAATTAGTTAGTGATTTTCCCAAGGGCACATATTATAAATAACAGAGCTAGGATTCAAATTTCTGTTTTCTCACTCCAAATTAAACCACCTTCCCACTGAATGATGCTGCCTCTCTATTAGCATTATCATTATTTGTACTTTCCTAGAAGTACACAGTAATCATCAGTAGGTCTAGTTTTTTGTGTTTCTGTCATACCCAGGATTCATGCTGTAGAAGCCAGTGTAATATGTTGAGGGGGCAATTAGTGGATAATAGAGGGGGCATAGTGAATAATAGAGAGCTGGACCTGAAGTTAGGAAGATTCATTTTTCTGAGTTCAAATCTGACCTCAGATATTTCCTAGCTCTGTGACCCTGGATAAATTATTTAACCCATTTGCCTCAGTTTCCTCATCTGTAAAATGAACTGGAGAAGAAAATGGCAAACCATTCCAGTATCTTTGACAAGAAAACTTCAAAAGAGGTTATAAAGAGCTACAATTGAAAAATGACTGACATTATGATATAACACTGACAAGATATAATGAAAAGAATACTTCAAGGAATCATTCTCCTTTTAACCTTAAACAACCCCTTGGCAGCTTCACCCATCCTCCTTTCTATTTTATTACCTACCACTTACTCTATTAACAATCCCTTCCTAAGAGGTGGCTAGGTAGCACATCGGATAGAGCACCAGCCTTGGAGTCAGGAGGACCTGAGTTCAAATTCGACCTCAGACACTTAATAATTACCTAGCTGTGTGGCCTTGTGCAAGCCACTTAACCCCACTGCCTTGCAAAAAAAACCCTAAAAACAAACAAAAAAAAAACCAATCCCTTCCTCTTGTTCTTCAGGTCAAAGCCTTCTCCTATTCCATCTTACATACAACTTTATCCTATAGAAGCCAGAAGTAGACTCAGACCAAAACCAGGTTAAAGTAATTTCACAGTTTGACCATCCATGATTTAACCTTTAGAAAATTCCTTCACTTTTCCAATATTTTGTAAAATTGAGGTATCAACCCCGATGCACTTGATATAAGGAAAAAAAGTCATCTTTTATAAATTTTCTGTCACTTATTTTTATTCAGTTGTTTCAGCCAAGTTCAATTTTTTATGACCTTATTAGGGGGTTTTCCCTGGCAAAGATACCATAGTGGTTTGACATTTCCTTATCTGGTTCTTTTTAGGCAAAGAGGTTTAAGTGATTTGCCTAGGATCACACAAATTGCAAGTGTCTGGTGCAGGATTTCAACTTCTAACTTCAGGTCCAGCACTCTATCTACTCTATCTACTGCACCACCTAGTTGCCCTAAGTAGCCCATTCCAGGTTGAATTATTTTGGTTTTTAAGGTGCTGGAAATCAATTTGAATTTCTTTATCTTTATCCTGGTTTGGATGAGAAAATAGTTGAACACCTTTCTGATTGGCTGAAAATGGATCTGAATTGTAGCCTGGGCAAATGAACCTTCTCCAACACACTCAGGTGATTGAAATCCAAATGAACAAGATAGTGTTCCAAGATGGAGCCAAGGATGTGTTGGAACCAAACTAGCTTGGGAAAGTTGGTTGTTAAATTTGGGGGCATGGCTTAATTTATTATTTTGTTAGTTCCCTAAACTTGAGGGAGTTTCAATAATGAAGATTAAACTTAAAAAATTGTGCTCATATTTCCCCATCCCCCCCAGTCCCAGTTATTAAACATTTGCCACCATGCCCCTATATTTTATTTAGCTTAGCAGAAGAAAGCCATCACCAGGCCAAAGGTCTTATAACTAGCAACAATAATAACAACAATAACTGATATTTATATAATACTTTATAGTTTCAAAGTTCTTTTATTCATTATCTCATTGGAATCTCACAACACCCCCAAAGAGGTGGGAGTCATATGGTACTGGCTTCCTGAGAATAGAGATGTAACAGTCAAGGTCTTAATGATGATGGTCATGGTGGCAGTGGTGATGATGAATGTGCCATGACCATCTTGGAGAGGATGGAAAGTCTGCCACCTGTCCTTGTAACCAACCCATTTGCACCACCCTCTTCATTCCCTCATGCTCCATCCCTGCCCCCCTTTTTAAAATTTAATTTATTTAAGGCAGTGAGATTAAGTGACTTGCCCAAGGTTACACAGCTAGGCAATTATTAAATGTCTGAGGTCGGATTTGAACTCAGGTCCTCCTGACTCCAGGGCTGGTGCTCTATCCACTGTGCCACTTAGCTGCCCCTCTATCCCTTTTTAACACATAGTCAGCCCCAGATGGAAAAGGCTAAAAGGAAAATTGTCATTGAAAATTCCTTTGTTACCTCTTTGTAGGGAGAAAACTCTCTCATCAAGGTGGAAACAGGTAACTCCCCAGACAAAGAGAAGGATGGAGAGATCCAGATTGCCCCAGACCTCACTGTGATACAGTTCATCAAAAGTAAGTGTCCCTTTTCCCAAGTAGGGATCAGTCAGATGTGGTGCCAGCTCTGGCAAAGGGAAAAGGGAAGATGACTAGGCAACATAGAATGGTGGGATGTGCAAGGGTGGGGAACACAAAAAACAGACGGATCATAACCAATCAAACCACTGATATTAAAATCTTTCTGGAATGGTGGCTCCCAACCTTTTCAAATATGAAACTTCATTCTGAAAATCAAAACATTTGGCAGAGCTCCACATGATAACAGTGGTACTATTGGTGCATTCACTAATCACAAAAATTCATGATGATATAAAGCCACACTTTGGAAAGAACTGACTTTTTAATCTTTTTCTTAGGAACATCTAGGTATCTTTTTAAAAGAGTAATACACAAAAGCAACATGTTGAATTTATTGCATACTTTTTTTGGTAAAACCACCATATATAAAAGAGATTCATGATTTCACAGATCACCCTTTTGTTCCATCCTTTGTAACTGAAAATGTTTCTTTCTGTTTTTTTTCCTGTGTCTGTCTCTTTCTCTCTGTCTCTGTCTCCCTCTTGAAATGCATCATTTTTGTCCACTGTACAATGCTGCCTCCATACTAGTAGAACCATTTGTCCCATGAATCACCAGAAATGAGAAGTAATAATTCAGTTAGACAAATCCTTTGTGGTATTAGTAATAATAACTAACATTTTTATAGTGTCTATCATGTGCTAAGGTATAAACACAGGCATTGTGCTAAGTTCATTTTACAATTATAATGAAAAAAAGATGAAAGATTGAGGTTCCAGCTCTTCTTAGCCAATAACTTGCCTTATGAACATGGACAAGTCATTTCCCCTTTTTGGTCATCCCTTTCCTCTCTTGTCAGTGAGAGAATTTGGATTAGATAGTTGGATACTATGAGGGCACTTCTAGCCCTGAAATTCTCTATTCTATAGTCTAACTTTCAAAATCCCAAGTAGATCCTTCTAATTTTTACATTCTGTTGTTTGTATTCATTATAAGACCCCCTTGAGTCCTAACAGGCTTTGTTCTAAGGCTCCATGTGTTATTTGTTCTATTTCCACCCAGCTCCTTTATCATAGGCTCATGTTCTGAGTTCTTGGTTCTGACATATAGACATAGAGATTCTAGAGTTCCTGATTTTAGGACTCTCAGAGAGCAGTCAAAACTTAGATATAAGAGGCTAATTGAAAACCAGTTGCTAAGCTGTGTGTATAATGTAATCTGAGGATGGTAGGATGGTATTATATAGATGATGTTTGTCCTTCATTCTCAAAGGAGACCTTAGCATCAGGGAGTTGATGCCAAGACAAGCACATGAATTGTATTTGAGTTCCACCTCTCCTCCAGAATCATCTGGATCCAGTGACCAAACATGGATCAGAACAACTGGAGATGGCCTGGATGTGAAACAAGTCAGGATTAAGTGACTTGGGGCATCTAAGAGGCACAATGAAGTCAGAAGGACAGGAGTTTGAATCCAGCCTCAGACACTGTAGATGGTACAGTAAAGTGTTGACTTTTGAACCAGGAAGATCTGAATTCAAATGTGACCTCAGATACTTCCTACCTGTGAGAACCTGGACAAGTCACTTAAGCTCTTTCAGTCTGAGTTTCCTCTTCCATAAAATAAGAATAAAAATATCACCAACCTTACAGGATTGTTGTGAGGGTCATATGAAATAACACTTGTAAAACACTCTTAAGAAACATAAAGTGTATGTAAATGCTATCCAATGGATGACTATGGGACTACATGTGGAATTGTGCTTGAAAATAAGAAAATGCACTTCTTGACCTTAGAAGCCTTTGGAATCTTGAAGACTAGAAGGAATGATTATTTTAACCAATAAAATGCTTATTAATCACAACAGGGACAAAAAGCCAGAGAGAAGCTAGGGTCAGCAGCTGAAATTGTCTCTTTCAGCCAACACTCTCAGCCAAATTGTGTTTGTGGTTTCTCTTTCCACATGCACATCATGAAGGCCAAAGTATCCTGACCATAAGGTCTTTTGACCAGTAGACCAGTCCTAGCCCTGATGCCAGACCTCAGCTGAGTCCCAAGAACCTGGAATATCCCATTGTATGGATAGGGAGATGGTAGAGGAGGATCTGAACCCTGCCCTCAGACAACCACTGGTCTGAAAAAGCATATGACTGCTACCATTCAAAACCCTTCATGTGAGGGTGAGGTCTAGCTTTTGACCTCAAGGATTCTCATCTAGAATGAGAGAACCTACAGTTCCTGACCTCAGATAGGCTCTGGTCTGAGGGGGAGATACAGCCCCTGAACCCATATAACATTTAGTCTAATTGGGATGTGCCACACTCATATATTTTGTAATATTGTTACAAAATTATTGTAATTAAGTTCAGATTAACATCTCATAAGGAAGACTGAGAGGATCTAAATAAGATTGGGTTAATCGAAGAAGACTTCTTGAGAAGATGGCTTTGTAAAAACTAAGCCAACTGCTTTACAGACTCCCACATCCATGGAATGAATTCAGTTCTAGGTATCGATGGACCTGGATTCAACTCTGGCATAAGTCTTTGTGTTCCCTGAAGCATTTCTAGGCAATTTGCCTGGTGAGTTAGGTTGGGTCATTTCCCTGCTCTGCTTTTAGTTTCTTTCCCTGAAAATGAGTGGATTAAATGATTGATACCATATAGCTTACATTCATGTGCTAAGGTTTCTTCTTGCTCTGACTTTTCTGCTACCACTGCCCCTCAGCCATAACAAGGATCCTATAACAACGATGTTACAGATGATCTCCAAGTTCCCTCCCAGTTCTAATTATTTATGACTGTTCTCTCTGCTTGTACAACTAAGGATGTAAGTCCAGGAAGGGTCACTGTCAGAGATGAATAATACTGAGAGGGGGAAATTTCATACTCATCCATCTACTCTCTAATAGCAGACTATTTGTCTTTGTTTTCTTATCTTGATGGGAGACCTGATTTCCTGGCTGGTTATCTGGGGTAGGCCATATGGTTCTTCCAGTTGGTGTGGTATTCTCTTCTGATGATGGTAATTCATGACGGAGGCAATAGGAGACTAGGTCAAATTCACTTAAAGGACATTACAAATCCTTGACTTTGGGAGGAAAGTTACCTTCCCTCATTCTACCAGGGTCCTGGCCTTATGGAGTCACCCTTATGGAGTTTCTCTAGAAAACACCATTTCCTGACATAACTAAGCCACTCCCCTCAGAGCAGAACAACCCAGGAATAGTCATACATAAATTAAATCTTGCTGCAGCTAGAGCCAAGTCCTTCATGTTCTGCTATCATGAAACCATGTAATGCCAAGACTGTAAGGGACCTCAGATCATAGAATAGGGAATGTCAGATCTAGGAGAAACCTTATAAGTGAATAAGAAATCAGTGACTCATAACAAATTTACCAAATATGGAAAATGTTTTGGAAATAGTATATCCCAAGTTCAGCAAAGCAGCTGACAAAGGTCATCTATCCTTCTGGACAAGGTGAGGTATGGGTTTGACAATAGTATAAGTTAGATGTATTCATAACTGTCTAAATAACTAGACCCTAGAAGTAGGTAAAGGACCATAGCTTTAGAGCCAGAAAGTACCTCCAAATTCCTCTCATCCATTCTCCCATTCCTTTTACAGATGAGATTCTTAAGGTCAGGAAAGGATTTACTAAGTCACAGGTAGGAAATACCTAGCTGCCCTGATGCTAAATACAGGGTTTTATCTAGTTTCTAATAAATTGGAATGGAGAGAGGAAGAGAGAGCAATAGAAATAGAGAATGAGAGAAAGAGAGAGAGTGAGAAAAATGGAAAGGAGAGGACAGAAGAAGAGGGAAAGGGAGGAGAGGAGGGGAAGGGAGGAGAGGGAAGGGGGAGAGGGGAGGGGGACAGGGGAGGGGGATGGAGGAGAGGAGAGTAGGGAAGAAGACAGGAGGAAAGGATGAGAGAAGAAGTGAGGAGAGGAGGAAAGAAAAATGAAGGAGGGGAAGGAAGGAAGGGAGGAGGGGAGAGAAGAAGAGAAGAGAGGAGGGGAGGGGAGGAGGGGAGAGGAGGACAGAGATATTCTCTGCTGTCTCAGATCTCTCAGCCCTGGATGTTCCACATTTTGATTAAGGACTTGGATTGTGCATAGTAATATGCTTATATGATTTGCAGATGGCACAAAGCTTTGAGGGATAGATTACACAAAGGATGAAAGAGTCAGTATCTGAAGACTTAGAGATAGGCTAGAATTGTGGTCTAATCTTAAAAAGATTAGGTTGCTCTGTTTGACCTAAGAGAGATTTTGCCTAAGGAAAAATTATACCAATTACAGCTAATAGTGAAATGAGCTGCCCTGAAAGGCAGGCATTCCTCTTTAGTCTAGGTTTTCAAGTTGGATGGCCACTCATTGGCAAGGGTATTGAGAGGATTTACGGGCTGGCACAGATTGGATTAAATGACCTCTGAGATCTCATGCAGCTCTAAGATTCTATTATTCTGAACCATGGAATATAAAATATCAAATCTTGAAGGCATGCTAAAACAAAGAATATCAGTATGTCCTTTCCCCCATTAGACTGTGAAGTTCTTGAGAGCAGGGATTTTCTTTATATCCTTAGCACAGTGATTGGTACACAGTTGGTGTTCAATAAATGCTTATTGCCTGACAGCATTGGAAGGGACCTTAGAATGCAGAATCCTATCTAAATTGTGTATCCTTAGTGTCTATTAAGATAGGTACTCAATACAAATTTGCTTAGTGAATGAATGTTCATTCTTCCTCCCCTTCCCTTTCAATGGCATTTTCCAAGATCCTTCTAGTTCTGACATCTATTTTTCTTCCTTTTCCTCTTATGAGGCTATAAGAATCATGTCCAATCTAAACTTTGTATTTCTTCAAGTATATGGTATGATTCTTTAGGTCTTAGTACCCAACAATATTTGTCAAAGGAATGAATTACTTCTAACATTCTTTTTTTTTCCTTATGTTCCATATTTGAAGGTTCCTTCTCTCTGTAAGATAACTTATTCTAACACTGCTAATCTATTTTCTAAAGTCCTTTCCAGCTCTTACAATTCATGTTCTATCTTCTAAATAACACTAGGGAATATTTGTCCTTCATACTTGAAAAGGACCAAAATGATATTACTAAGGATGGGTCAAGTTACTGTGTGTCTGACTGAATAGTCAGTGCAATACAAGCTCTGAAGGCTATACTTCCAGCATAAATAATCCACTTGAACATTTGGGGTGGAGATGTCTCTAAATATGTGCATCTCACATTTCTTTTGAGCTACTGCAATTCTGCTTTGCTCATAGAGCATAGTGTCTTCTTTGAAGTGGGCACTGCTGGGTGATCCCGTGCCAATGCCTCCCATGTCTCATGATTGATTCCAAGTTCTTTAAAGAGACCTTGAGAGTATCCTTGTAGGGACCAGAGAATAGTCCATGATAGATACCAAATGATGAGTCCAAGAGCTAGAAGAAGTAGGAATGGAGGTAGGCTGGTGAAGGCTTCAGAGTGGATAGGAGATTTGAGTTGGGCCTTGAAGAATGAACAGAATTAATGGAAGTAAATCAGAGGAAAGGGAGAAAGCATTTGACTCTGGTTGACCTTTCCAGACATTTCACATTATTTCCTTTCATGCTCTTGACTTTCCAGCACAATTTATAGATTTTCAGTTTTTTGACTTTTAATATTCAACTTCCTATCTTTGTATCCTGGAAGGTGCTCACTTCTTACTTCTTCCATTTAGATCTTGACTTCTTTTGAGGCTCCCCTCAGGTACCATCTCCCATAAAGAGACTTTCCTGTCTTTTCCTCAGTTTTGTTTTACAGCTGCCTCCCTTCTCAGTTTATCCTGTTTATATATGTTTTGTTTCTGCTAACTCCATCCCCCATAAAATGTAAGCTCCATGAGGGTAAGAATCATCTTTCATCTTGTCTTTGGGACTCCCATACCTAGCCCATTGCCTTACACTTAGAAGTTCTAAGTTCAATAAATATTGATGGAATTTAATTTAATGTAAAAACCAGAGGAAATAAACATTCTGGCATGTGGTGAGGGATAGGGGGAAGACAGGATGGGAGACAGTAATGGACCAGCCAGCCTGGAGCAGAGGCTGAACGTTGGGATAAAGGAATAGAACAGAATAGAGTGAAGTGAAATGGAACAATGCTGAAAAAGGATAGGACGAGACAGGATGGGATAACTGACTTTGACAGAAGAGGACTTGTATTCAAATTTCATCCCAAATGCTTGCTACCTATATACCTAAACAAGTCACTTTAGGACTCATTGAATTCTGATATCTTTTTCTAGCTCTATATCTATGACCCTATGTAAGGAAAAAGAAGAAAAAATCCTAAGGCTTGCTGCTATTGATGTTTATCATACTTACCTCAAAAAATAGATAGAGGGAATTTCTGAATGGGGAAAGAGGCAAAACTAGGTACCTTCTAAGATCTCTTCCAGCTCTTAGATTCTAGCATTCCGTGAAAGACTGGAATTATTATAAGAAAGAATTTGAAACTTGAGGTTCTTGAGAACTTTCTATAAAGGAAAAAATTCAGCTCTGTTTAAGAAAAAAACTATGATTTAGAATTGTCTAACAATAAAATGGGCTGCTTCAGGAATCAGGACATTCCTCTTTACTGTGGGTCAAATTAATCTAACTTGCTAAACTGTCCCACTAACCTACCTCAATAGTGAGATCCCCATCACCACTGGAGGCATTCAAATCTCCTTTTGGGGAGACCAGAGGAGAGTCTTGCAACAGGTAGAAGGAAGACATAGAAGTTTGCCAAGCTTCTTCTCAGTCCAGGGCTACTGGTCACATAGGAATGACTCTGATCTGATCTTCTCTTTATCTCCCTGACAGCCTTCCCCCAAGTGTTGCTTCGGAATCTGCGCCACCCCATCTTCCTCCTGGTGGTCCTGGCCCAAGTCAGCATGTCCTCCATGGTGGCTGGGATGGCCACTTTTCTGCCCAAATTCCTAGAGCGCCAGTTCTCTGTCACCGCTTCCTTTGCCAACCTGCTCATTGGCAGTGTCAGCATCCCTGCAGCCATAGTGGGCATCGTGACCGGGGGGGTCCTGGTGAAACGCTTCCACTTGGGCCCCACACGCTGTGCAGCTCTTGGTATACTAGGGGCCCTCACTTGCCTGCTGCTTGGCCTGCCACTCTTCTTCATGGGTTGCTCCACCCACCATATTGCCAATGTCTATGCCCCCAGGTAAGTAAAGGAAGAGACCTTTGGCATAAGCCAAGCTGATAGTTGTCCATGAAGTAGGAAGTAAGCAGCCCTAGAAGATACTACCTATCCTCAAGCTGTCTCTACTAGCCCTAGCCAACAACTCAATGCAAAATTTCTCCAATTAGAGAATTTTTTGTTTAGTCATTTCAATCATGTCCAACTCTTCATGATTCCATTTTAGGGTTTTCTTGATAAAGATACTGGAGTGGTTTGCCATTTCCTTCTCCAAGGGAATCCCTAGTTTTGACCACAAAAGAAGGGATATTGTCTCCAGAAGGCACTCATGAAAATGTATCCTAAAGGATGGTAATTGTTTGTCAATATCTCTATAGCATTAGGATAGAGATGAGTTAAAATTAGCTACAACCAGATAGACAAATACTATTCCCTTAATGTCAGACTCTGGCTTGATTGGAGCTTTGAGGGAGAGGGTGGAAGTTTACAAGGGTCTCTTAATTGAGAAAGGAAGGAGAGCCTTGGTGATGGTGGTGGCAGGATCTCCTCTAGCCCTCTCTTATTCAAACACTAGCAGGAATCACTGTCATTCATATCAATGAATGATCACTTTGTAAAACCCATAGAACCTGCCCTGAAAGTACAGGAAACAGTACTTAGAGAATATTAGGAGTAGAAATGGCAACTATTTATTGGTAGCTACTGTGTAGAAAGCCCTATGCTGGATATTCTAAAGATTAAAAAGTTTAGCTCATTACTGACCAAGTGATCAGGAAAGCCTAAAGGAGGAGGTTACATGTGAGTTATAGTTTTAAGAGATGGATGGTACATAGAGATAGAGTGCTCTAAACCATATGGGTGAAGGCAATGAGACTGGAATTGCCAGAAAATGATGGGAACTGGGAAGGGGGGTTAGATAGGAGCCAAAACAAAGATGGGACATCCATAAATGACAGTGCCACAGGCAGAAATGAGAGAAAGAAGACAGACAATTAGAATATACCATAGGTAGAAGGGGCATAAGATATTTCTTCCTCCTGACTTCCTTTAAACCCAAGCTAAAGTCCCACTTTCTACAAGAAGTCTTTACTGATCCCCTTCCCTCTGTGATTATTTCCAATTTGTCCTGAATCTATCTTATTTGAACATGACTATTTTCCTGTGGTTCCCTCTTATTCCTCCTTAAACTGAGTTGTCTTGAGAGCAGGAACTATTTGGGACATTGTTCACTTAACATATAGTAAGTTCTCACAAGCTTGTTGACTATTAGTGAGGAAGCCCTGAGTAGATGGAAGTTTGGAGACTTCCCTAGCTTCACTTCCACTTGGGGCTATGAGATCTCCTCTGAAATTCAGGTGTAGGGCCTAACATTCTAGAATTGGGGGTTGTGTCAGGGCACTGGTCTCAACCCTCCCCCTGATCATATCAGAGTGAAAACTAGTTTAAAGGTCTCAGGCCTGATGATGCTGAGGGGCTCTTGTTCCTAGGGGAGCATCAGAGATCAGCCCTCTCCCTGTCTTCCACTTTACCAGAGAGGACCAAGTGTCCTTTCTCTCTCACCATTTCCAGTCAACTTGGTCCTCAGCAACCTCCTCTCTACCCACCCCTCCCCTCCCTTTCCATTAATCTGTCTTCAGTCTGTCTTCTTGGGCACTTGAAAATTGTTGAGACAGCTGTTGATATAACTGTTCGGACAACTTTTCTGTCTTCTCTAGAAATTCCAAATCCCTTGGGGGCCCTCTTATTTGGCTCTGAAAACAGAATAGAATTTCCCAAACATCCCTGACCCTGATCCAAGAATCAAGGAATGCCAAAATTTCAAAAATCCTTGGAACAAAGAACATAGGAGCAGTAAAGAGGCATTAGACTGTAGAATATAGAATTTCAGCACAAAGAAAGACCTTGGAATATAGAATATAAAATGTCAGAATTGAAAGAACTCCTAGAACATAGAATATCAGTGCTAAGTTGTAGTAGAGCATGGAATTAGAACATATAAAGTACTAATATTAGAACATATAAAGTACTAATGATAACCTCAGGTATTATCTCATCTAATTACCTCATTTTACAGAAAGAAGGAAAAGTGACTGACCCAAGGTCATACTTATGGTCTCCATTTCACCTTTAAAATTCTCTAGCTGTTTTTCATGTTCTGTCCCCAACCATCCCCATCTTTCCCCCCTTCTAATATGCCCCTAAGAGTTTGGGATCCTGATAAAAATAAAACTAATATTGTTTAGTTTTGTCATGCCCAATTCACTGTGACCCCATTTGAGATTTTCTTGGCAAAGATTCTGAAATTGTTTGCTATTTCCTTCTCCAGGTTCTTTTACGTATGAGGACACTGAGGCAAACAGGGTTAAATGACTTGCAAAGAATTTGAATTCAGATCTTCCTGACTCCAAGCCCAACATTCTATCTAATGTACCTAATTGACACAGTATTTTACATAGAAATATATGCCCCATCCTTAAGATGTTCCTGCCCTGGCTCCTTCCCTTTAGAATCTTCATTCTCCTGCTTTCTCCTTCTACCTTGACCAGTCAACTTTTTGAGCCAATTGTGGATCCACTGTGTTGTAAACCCAATTCTCTAATATTGTACATTGAGTACATTGGAAAGTGCCCATGTCTAAGGGGAGAGAGGTAGATATAGCCCTTACCCTTCTAGCAGTCTCTAATCTTAAATGAGAAACAAAGTCCCTGAATTCAAGGACCACCTCTTTCCTCAGTCTCAGGGAGAACATGAGACATCAAATGACTTTAAGTGTTAAGTATTTTATCTTCCCTTATTTTGTATGTTTTAACCTTGATATTTGTTTAACTTGTCTCCTAGATTCCTCCAAAAAGCTCTTCTCTCTCTATTGGCCACTCCTGGGGTTCTATCTTCTCTATCACAGAAAATGTCCCTCCTATATAAAGATATAATTCACTAGGCTTACTCCTTGCAACCACTGATTGAAAACATCAATTCATCCATGTGTGTTGACTGACTGACTGTGACACATATCCACAAACTCCTCCAAAAATCTGTCCAATTCCTCCCATGTCTTAGGGATGCCCTGGACTTTATACATTGCTAGGAACCACCACAAGGTTGATATTTATGATCATGGGTCAGAGAATTTAGAATTTAAAAATCATTTTATCTAAGCTCCTCAGTTTTCACAGGAGGAAACTGAGACCTGGGTAAGAGATGGGATTTGCTTGCATAGTTTCACAGGGAACACTGCCAAGATAAAACCCTCCTTCCTTCAGTTTTTCTCCAATTTTATTGCCCTGCCTCTCTCATTGAAAGCCCTGGAAAAGATTGCTCTGGAAAACTCCCCTTCCCTGGGCAGCATCCATATCCTTGTCCAGAGTCACCTGGCTCTGGTCCCACCACACAGAAAGTGGCAGCCAAGTTTTTCCAGCCTCTGCCCCCAACCCCTTGTGTCAGACATGCCAAGACATTTTTAGTCACATCAACAGTTTTTTAAGTTTTTTGTTTTGTTTTTTCTCAAGAGAAAGAAGGCTCTGTGCTAGTATTTTGGGTCTCTACCTTTTCTACTACAGCCCCTAGATGAGTGTCATAGCAACAGGATGGTAGCAGTTCACCTTCCCTTTGACCCCAACACCAAGTTTGTCTCCCAAGAGACTTGTTATTTGGGAAGGACAAAAGACAGTGAATTTGGACTCCAGGACCAGGGGGTTAATCCTTGAATTTCCTGCTTCTTATCTGTGTGACTTTGGACAAACCTTTCTAAACTTCCATTTTCTTGTCTAGAAAATGGGGCATATTAAATCTTGCACGACATTCTTCAAGGAATTATTATATTTTGCAAACTTTGAGGTTCTAAAAGAATCAAAGGTATGATCAGAACTAGGACTAACTAAGGATATTCAGGGCTTGTTGTGTTAGACATTTGGCAGGAATCATTGCCCACTCAACTGACCTGCTCCTTTACCCACCCTTTGGCTACCCCCATCCAAGGTCCAATGTCCACTGTGTTACTCCCCTTCTCTACCTGACCTAGGTACCAATAACATCCATCAACATGTTATTGGAGCAGAAGCAGAAGAGGCCAGTATAGAATGCAACCCTCAACAGTTGCAAATTCCTCATTCTCTCTCTTTTCCTCTTCTCTCCCTTTCCACTGTGTCTTCTGGAACTTTCATCTGTTAACAATTCCCCTTCATCCATCATTCCTTCATCTCATATGCTGTCTATTTTCTTGTGCTCACTGAAGCTTTCTTATGAAACCCCCACACTCTTGCTCTCTCCAAAGCTAGCTGCTCTTTTATTTTCAAACCCCTGACATCAGACCAGGAAGAAGAGTTGTCATAATCTTCCAGAGTCTCGCACTGCCATTAATAGTCAATAATCCCTCTAAATCTTTTCTCCTTCAAAACTCTCTCTGACATATCTGGGACTTTGTGGCCATCATCACCTATCACCTTGAAATCACCCAATGTCCTCCCTAACAGGTTCAGCATTTGGCTCATGGGTTTTTACACTTCAGCTTCTACCTTCTTCAGATGCCCTGGCCTCCCAGTTCCTCCACTTTTTTAAATCCCATGCCCTCTGTCTCTATCCTACCTCAACCTAGGAATGGCATCTGTAAGCCCAACCTCCCAATTTGACTCAACTGAATTTGTCCCAGGGTGCCAAAATTTCTAGTTAATACTAATATTATCACCAGTCATTGCCCATCATCTTCATCTCAGCTTCCTGACTGAATCCCTGGTCCTCTCCCTCTATTATCTCATGGACTTGGAGAATCTGGATTTCCTAATCTGATCTCCCCTTAATCTTCATCCCAAACTCTTTGAGTTCATCAGAATTTCTGGGTATCTCAGAGTCAGAAGGCATCTTAACAAACCATCTAACTCCTATAACATCCCCAACAATAGCTAGTCACCTTGCCAGTGCTTGAACACCTCCAGTGATAGGGAGTTTACTACCTCATGAGGTAATCCATTACAGTTTTGGATTTCTTTGATTGCTAGGAAGTTTTTCCTTGTTTTGAACGAGAATTTTCTTCCCTATGACTTCTATTCACTATTCCAAGATCTGTTCTATGGGACCAAGAAGAAAAAGAATCATAACTCTTCAAATCATGATTCCTCTTAGAGAACTTGAATACCAAACCTTGAACCCCTTAGAGACAGAGATTATCTCCTCTTCCACCTAATCCTCTCCCTCCTCTTTTTTCTTATCTTACTTCATCTTCTCCTCTCCTTCTTCTTCCACCCCCTTCCTTCCTTACAATCCTGAGCATAAGTCCAGCCTATAACAAGGATATCATAAAGTAGTTCAATAACTCCCATGACAGAAAGCTCAAAATCTTATGAGGGAGATTGTCCCACTGTGAGACAACTCCAAATGTTAGGAAGTTCTTTCTTCTATGAAGTAGAAATCTGCTGCCTTATTCTTGTGTCCCTATGATAGATGGATTGCTTATCTGTCTTCCCTCCATCTCCAGGGCTCCCTCCCATCCTCCCATCTTCATTACTATTCAGACATACATACACCACCTTTCTCTTTTACCCATTGATATATTTGCCTTCTAAATCACTTCCTCCAGGAAGCCTTCCCTGATTAACCTCACTAGCCTTATTTATTCCTTCACTAGGCATTACTTCAGAATTTACAGATTATTTATGTTCTATTCTTTCCTTAATTTTTTCTATTTTATGTCCATGTCCAGGGTGCAGTTTCCATCTCTCCTTCAGTCTCTGGACTCAGACTAGGAATTCCTTGAGGAACTTCCATTTCTCACCAATTCTCAGACTCAGAACTTTTGTGGGGCAGGATCTTGTCATCTCTGATAAAGACCCTCTGAAAACAGAGATCACATCTGTCTTTCAAACCATAGGTTCCTTGAGGGGAGGGGCTATGCCTCCTACCTCCACCTAGAGATTGTCTGAAAGCAAAGGCTTGGCTTCTTCCTCCATTGTTCCTTCACAGTGCCTACCCTAAACCTTTGCCAACAAAAGGTTCACCAGGCTCTCTTGTATACAAACTCTAATCATACCTCATGAAAGATCCCCTAATGAGCTACAGAGATTCAGAAGACCTGAAATACTAGCCAAACCTCAATTCAGTTCAAGAAGTATCAAGTGGGGGCGGCTGAGTGGCGCAATGGATAGAGCACCAACCCTGGAGTCAGGAGTCCCTGAGTTCAAATCTGAACTCAGATACTTAATAATTACCTAGCTGTGTGGCCTTGAGCAAGTCACTTAACCCCACTACCTTGTTAAAAAAAAAAAGAAGTATCAAGCGTCTTTTATGTGTTCAGATATTTTGCTAGCTCCACACGAAGACCCAACCCCAAGATCCCTTAAATCAGTCATTTATTTCAAAAGACTTTGGGAAATACCATGACTAGTGTTGGAAAGATAGAAATTGGTGGGGAAGGGAGGGAGTAGTCAGTTCTCCCAATGGGAGAAGAGCTGATTGTGTGACCTTGCTTTCTTCCTAGCACTCTTCCTGAAAATGGTGACTTCCTAAACTGTACCCAGCTGTGTTCGTGCTCCAAAAGTGACTTCAACCCTGTATGTGACACCAGTACTGACACTGAATATGTCAGTCCCTGTCAGGCTGGCTGCACAGGCCTGCAGGGTGATCCTGGTCCTAATCAAGGCTCAGTGAGTCCCCTTTCATGATCTCTCCTTCTTCCTCTCTCTCCTTCAATGGTAATAGCTAACGGGAAGTGGGAACCCTTACAATAAATGCTGGCACAGAAGTTATTGCAAATATTTGACAAGGCTACTATAATACAAGATGACCAAGTTTTCTTGGAAACATTTTTTCTTGACTTTAGATGAACATTAAAAATAGTTTCACTAGTTCCTTTATTTGCTTCTCTAAGAAGAAATTGTGAGCCTGCCTTCCTTATAGCTGTGACTTCCTGTGGTCTTCTGTCTTAATTATAGTATTGAAGATGTCAAATTGATAGGCTTCAATTTCTCTAATGGTACATTTGTTCATTATTCAATAGACAAGAATATCACTTGTAGAACATTAATAGATAAACTAATGTTAAGAAGTGGTCTAAAAATGGTGTGATTCTTAGCACCCTATGCCACCCTTTGATGATAGTGATAATGATGATGATGATGATGATGATGATGATGATAGCTAGCATATATGTACATATATAGTACTTTAAGGTTTATAGAGTCTATATATATGTGTATGTGTGTATGCTTTAACATTTATAAATATAATATACATAATACATAATTATAATTATATAATACTGTAATATATAATATACTTATATTAACAAAGACTGTGCCATTGGATAATAAGCTCAGGCAAGTTCTACCATGTTAAAATGGTTTCAAGAAGTATGGTTCTGAGTTCCTCACAACTTTGGAAAGTAGGTGCTATTATCCCTATTTCACAAATGTGGAAACTGAGATTGAAAGAGGTTGAATGATTTGATGAGGGTCACAGGCATCTCTTCAATTTCAATCCAAGCCCTCTCTCTATTTTCTGTATCATCTAGTAATCCTTTTACTGATCAGTCACTGCCACTACAGAAAGAAGGCAACTCCAATAATCTGTGAACAATTTTATATTTTTCTTTGTTTCATGAATTTCCATGAATATAGAATTCACTGTGAGGTTTCTGGTGATGAGTTTCTCTGTATATGCAAAGATCTAACTTTAGAGTCAGGAATCCTTGGGTTCAAATCCCATGTCAGTCATTAGTTATATGAATTTGGAAATCACTTAACCTCTGTACCACAGTTTCCTCATCTGTAAAATAAGGTGATTGGAGATGAGGGCTTCTAAGATTCCTTCCAACTCTAAATTTATGTTCTGATGACACTAAGATAAACTGACCACCAGAAAGTAGATAATTTATCTACAGGATTATATTCTTTTTTATTTTCAATTGATATTTTATTTTTCCAATTACATGTTATAAAAGTTTTCAACATTCATCCACATGCATATGAATATTTTTAAGTTATGTAATTTCCTTCCACCTTCCCTTCCTACCCTCCCTCCCCTCAGGGGTGAACAGTTAGGTGAATATTATACATACACATTTGTATTTAACATGTTTACAGATTAGTCATTTCTGTTATGAGGAATTAGGATTAAGGGAAAAGAAAGAAAATCATGAGATAGGAAAGAAATACATAAGAAAAAAATTTTTTTAAGTGAATGTAGTGTTCATTCAGATTCTGTTGGGCTTGTTATAAATTTGGTTTTGTTTTTCCTTCCCCTAGATGGGGATAACATTGTCCACAGCCAATCTAATAGGATTGTCCTAACTCTTTGAACTTTTGGAAGGAACTATATCCACCATGGCTGATCAACTCACGTTATTGTTAATGTGTACCATGTCATCAGTTCCTGTAATTCATTCCATGCTCTTTAAAGTCTGATCATTCATGGTTTCTGATAGAAAAATAGTATTCCATAACATTCATAACATTCCATAACTTGTTCTGTCATTTCCCAATTGATCAATTTCCAATTCTTTGCCACTACAAAAAAGAGGTGCCATGAATATGTGAGACTTTTCCCATTTTTTATGCTTTCTTCTGAATATAGGCCTAGTGTTGTAATTGCTGGGTCAAAGGGTATGATTAATTTTATTGCTCCTAGGCATTGTTGGGATTATATTTCTTAAAAATCTTTCTAGCACAGTGGAACATGTCTGGGCTCCTACCTCTTTGTTAACCCAGGGACATGTGAAGTCCTAGCATCTGATTCTCAAAATAGGAATATGGACTGGTAGAAGTTTGGAGGAAAAAGAAACCAATATGAGTAAGGGTGTCCAAGAAAAACTTCCAGGAGAAGCTGGAACTTAAACTAGGCCTTGAAGAATGTAGAAAATTTTGAAAAAGGAGAGAATATGGGAAGGAAGGAAACTGGTCTAGTTGGTGCAAAAGATGCATACTGAGTAGCTCAAAGGGATCATGGCAGGTTGAGTCTCTCCAAGTACTTTAATTTGAGAACAAAATGCTTACTTCAGGTATTTGAAGGACTATCATATAGAAAAATGATTAGCTTTGCTGTGTCCACATCAGAGGGATTGAAAATATTAGGGAGGCAGATTTGGGCTCAATGAAAGGAAATTCTTGCTCTATCAATCAGAACTATTCAAAAGAATAAGTTGCCTTGAAAGATAATGAGCTCTTCCTCCTCCTCAGAAGCATTCAAGAAGAAGCTTGATGATCACTTGACATAGATTTTTTAGTAAGATGCTCAGATACAGCTTTGACAAGGTATGGGGAGAGGACATGGAAGAAGGTGGGAAGAGGGAGAGGGAGAGAGAGAGAGAGAGAGAGAGAGAGAGAGCAATGAAGTGTTTGTCTTGAGCCTTTTTGAGGGGAATCAAATTAGTTTGAATTTTGGGAGACAGGAAAATATGAAATGGTTCTTATTTAATTTTTCCCTCACTTTGGGTGGAAGATGAGATAGCTCATAAGTTAAATGCTTATGTAACATTATGAGTAGGGTGCCACAAACCTGCTTTGCCATCAGATGGACTTTCAACTGTCTTAATGTAGAGAAAATGTAGCCTGGGATGGAGAACAGACCACCGGGTTCATTGTTGAACTAGGACTTTAGATTAGACCAATGAGTTAAGTCTAAAGAATCCAAGCAGGTGAATGAAACTCGCATTTGGGCATGTCTCAGAGCATGGCATGTTCCATTGACAGGGAGGTGAATATGGACCTTCAAGCATCCAAAGGGCTTGAACATGAAAAAGGAATTTGGGTATGATGTATGGAGAAACTTTGTAACAATTAGACAATGCAAAAATACAATAAGTTTTCACAGAAGTGGACATCCCATCATTGGAGGTCTCTGAGTAGAGAATAGATGACTATTTGTCAAGAATATTACAAAGGATTCTGTTCGGGTTGCTATATATGCCCTTTAAGGTCCCCTGAATAGTCTGTGACTCTGACCTATTTTGAAAAGGATCTAACCTAATTAGAAAATATAAGAATCATTTGGTCAGAAAGTAGATAGTTTCCTTTTATTCACATCTATTTTCTACTCTCTCTTTGGTGTGTTATATTTCTGAATTGAATATTCCTTGTCCCTTGTGAATGAACCCTTAAAAATCTACTCTCAAGACTTAGCACATCTGTAGACAGTGAGGAGAAGGTAGAGAAAGAAATGGGACCTGGAACTAGACATGTGATTATGGTAGTAGTATCAAAGGAAGGAAAAAAATAATGGGAGTAGTTGGTGGTGGAAAGACGCATATCTTTAAATCCAGCAGGATCAGGGACAAAAAAAATAGTGACCAGGGGTGTCTGGGAGTCAGGGCTGGAGATTGGATTCATAGATTGGAGGCATTTAGTAAGGAGTACAAGGAACCAAGAAAAAGATCAAATGAATCACCTCTAAAGAATACCTGGTACTCTATGAGGCTGATATAAGTACAGGAGAGTATAAAGACAATGCAGAATTTATCATCCAGGTGTACTAAGTTTCCCCAATCCCTTTCTTTTTCTCACCTCCAGGACTCTCCTTTTCTTTTCTAGGTTATCTATACCAACTGCAGCTGCCTCATATCAGGAATTAGGAATAGTTCAGTCACCTCTGGCTCCTGTGAATCATCCTGTGGTCACCTTGTGCTTCCCTTCATCCTCCTCATCAGTCTTGGAGGGGCTGTGGCCAGTCTCACTCACACACCTTCTTTCATGCTCATCCTGAGGTAATGGCACAACTTGGGGGATGTGACATTGGGTGATGGGACAGTTAAACATATTACGACAAAGGCATCATAAAATGTAAGAGATGAGACATAGCTTATTGAATGGAATCAATAACACATTTTGTAATCATAAGCTAAGGTAGCAGAAATATCTATAAGAAGAGACCATAATGGACCATATAGCTTAGTGGGAAAAGGTCTAAATCTTTGACATTTCCTAGCCCTTTGAACTTTGATAAGTCACTTAACTTTTCAAAGTGTTTCCTTATCTGACAAGTGAAGATAATAATCCTTGCATTTACTACCTCCCTGTTGCTTCATAAATCCTGAAGCTTTATAGAAATGGAAATTATTGTTTTATATTAGATAAGGAAATGGGCTATTAGCTACTAAGCTTATGATTTTTTTTCCTGATTACACTGGGAGGCCCACAATAAATACTCAGTTAACAAAACATGAATAAATCTATGGAGTCACTGAAGAATGAATGATTTAATCAGATAAATGAACTGAAGAATTCATGAATGAATCTCCAAATGAGCAAACTGATAAATGAATTATTGAATGAATTGATAAACAAATTAAATTCCTGCATAACATTGTCCAAGTCATTTGATCTCCATGGATGATCATTTTCCTCATTTATAAAATGAGAGTATTGGCTAAATGTTCTCTGAAGTTCCTTCTAGCTCCAAATCTATGGTCTTATAACTACAGATTACTTATCTCCAAAGTTTTTCCCAGCTGTGGATAGAGAGAGGGCAATACAGTTAACAGGACTGAGTAGGAGGGTCAGACCCTTATACCGAATCTCAGAATTAAAGGCATCTAATCCAAGCCCATCCAATCTCATGCTAGCAATAATCCAACTTTTGCACATGAAGTGCTCTGGAGAGCATAACTCCACTACCTTTCACTTGTGGGTGGCTCAATTTGTAATTTTTGTAATTTGTAAGTTTTTTCCATAAATAAAGTTAAAAACTTCCCCTTTACAACTTCTATTACTCTCACTATTTCCCCTCTGAGACTAAGCAGAATAAGTTTCATTTCTTTGTGACAGCCCTTCAAAACCTAAAGGTAGTTTTCATGCCCCCCCTAAGTTTTCTCTTGTGCAAAATAAACCTTTCCAGTCCCTTTGACTCCTCTGATGCTTTTGGTTTGCAGGGGGGTGAAGAATGAAGATAAGTCTTTGGCTATTGGAATCCAGTTCATGTTGCTGAGAATTTTAGGTAAGATTAAAAAGGAGGGTGGATTGGGATGGGTTATGGAGTGTTTGGGGGATCAGGAAGTCTGATCTCATGGAAGAAGCCTGAATTTGGAATCAGACTGCCTAAATTCAAATGTCTATGTGCTTTCTGTGGGACTCTAGACAAATGGCAAGCAGTATGGGTCAATGGAAAGAAAACTGAATCTGAAGTCAAGGGATCTGGGCTCAAATCCTAGCTCTGCCATTGAGCATCTGGATGACCATGAACAAAACACTTCACTTCTCAGGGGTTCAGACTTCTCATCTGTAAAATGAGGAGATGACCTCAGGGATTCCAATACTGGATCAACCCATGATGTTTCTCTACTGCTTTCATCATCTATAGATGAGGGGGTTAGACAGGGTGGTCTCTAAGATCCCTTCCAGCCTTGGGTTTCCATAAATATGGAGGGAAAAGGGTATCAAGTGCTTACAAGCTCTATGCTGAATGCTGGGGAATCAAAAATGTAAAAGGGGGCAGTCCTTGGTGCCAATGAGTTCTAAGTGGAGAAAGCATCAAATATAGAAGAGTACAGCTGCAAAGCAGATGGTAGTGTTGTTGGAGGATTGGCTGGTCTCCCATGAAGAACTCACGACTCTGACCCTGGGAGTGCAAGTGGGGAAAGAAAACACAGATTAATTAAAAGTCATTACAACAGAAAAGAAAGAAAGTGAGAGATACTTAAGAGTTCTTTAAAGGTCATGTGATTTTGGGTACAGCAGTTTAACTAGTCAAGCCAGCGGTTGTTAGAGAGGTAAAGGGAGCAGGAAAGGGCAAGAATCTCCAGTTTCTCCTTAAATACCCCCTCAGGATCCATGAGGGGTGTGGCATTTTGGGAATAGTCTGGGATCTTGTATTGGAGAGATTGCTGTAGGAGGTATGGCTATACAATGAACCCCTTCTTACTTTGATGTGACATACTCTCAGACCTACGTAATCTAGCATCTAACTTGACCTACTGGTGAAGCACATGACCAGGGTCAAATTAAAGGTGAAGTGCCCAAAAAGATTACAAAAATTGATTCCAATTATAATATTTCTCTATGCCCATAATTCCCACCATCACATGCACCCCAGAATCCTTAGAGTTTATTGGTAGATCATGTGGAAATGGCAGGTGGTTTGGAGGACACAGTAGGCAGATGGTAAGAACTTCTTGCCCTCTTGGCTGAACGCTGATGTGTCCCTCACCCTCTACCATCCTCTTTACCATGAAAAGTAATCCAAAGTTCCTGAACTGGTAACAAGTCTGAATGGGGGGCTAGTCCCCAGTCCCTGTTTCACTTTGAGCTCACCTAATGGTGATCAACTGCTAGGGCTAATGCAAAGAGAACTGGGTAAGATAAGCCCTCTATATATTCCAGATATTTTGGATATTTATGATCATAGGTAGAAGCTATGATTATGAAATGTCCATTCCCTTAGGATGGCATCTATTCCACAAAGGTGATTTTCTTAATAGATCTCAGAGAAGGCATCTTTACTGTCTCTTGGTAAAAACATCCAGTGTCAGCCAACATTTACTGGAATAATATTTAATCCAAATTCTTCCCACTGTCTTCCCTTTCCCAAAGAATCAGAGAATGGTTGTCCATTATCATTTGTAGGACTAGAGTGATGCCCAAGCCTCAGAGAGCCTCCTGAATTGGACAGTTCCCTTATATGACCCACATTTTCTCCAACAGCCTGGATGCCCAGCCCTGTGCTCCATGGTAGTGCCATTGACACTGCCTGTGTCTTCTGGGCTGATACCTGTGGGATGCGGTCCCTTTGTAGATACTATGACCATGATCTCCTCAGGCATCGGTGAGTTCCCCAGGCTGTGTGTGGTCAGGGAGGGCGGGGTGGAGGGTGGGAGAATGAAAGATTTGAAAGATTCCATAGAATAAACTATTCAGGCTGTCCAGAAAAAGGAATTTTAATCCCAAATTCTGACTTAGGGTAGATTTTATAGGTGTTGGGTTTCAAGAAGATGGGGAACAAGGGACTTAAGCTATTAAAAAAGATAACTCTTCTTACTATGTGCAGGATGGTTTGGAGAGAAACCATTAAAGCACATAGCAAGAGAAGTCCAGAAGTTCTCTAAAATGGTCAATGACTTAGGAGAGAATAATTATTTGAGAGTTGTACAAGGCAGGGAGTCCAATTGGAGAAGCTGAGAGATATCTAGGAGTCAGGCACCCATAACATGGCTTCAGTGTTCTATATTGCAAGGTTCCCTGTCCTATTCTTTGTGTTTCAAGACCCTTTAACTTTCATGCTCTATGTTCTAAGGCCTCTTCCTGATCTAACATCATGGTGCTGGACTGACTCTGAATCCAAAGAGAGACTCAAATAAATCTTAATCCTACCAAGTTCAAACTGATTGATTTCAGGCTACTTAATCCAGAGTCTTGCCTTGGAATTTGGGGTTATTTTTTAGTATTTTATTGATATTTTACAGGAATCCAAAATCAGTATGATCTAAAAAGGATAGTCTTCTGAATTTAGGAATAACACAGAATATTTGAAGGCTAAAGATGAAGAAGACCTGAATTTCATTCTCATATCTGTCCCTTAATAACTGCATCCTTAGACAAGTAACTCCTCCTTTCTAGGTCCCAGTTTCCTCCTCTATAAAGTGATTGGTATGAAACTGTCTAACATCCATCCAACTTCAAGTTCAATAGCTTCAGAGAAGGAAAAGATTAATGTGAACTGCAGTGGCTAAAGCAAACTTCCTTGAATAAGTGGGGCTGGAACTAATCTTGAAGTGTGGCTAAGATTTGGAGAGATGAAGATGAGGGTGACAGAAGACTCAGGAGAATTTGGGCATATGGGTGTAGGCTATGGACAACATAATCCTTTCTTCCAGAAATAGATCCACTGGATTTGATTAATAGTGCCTTTCTCAGACTCTTCCCTCATTAGGGTGCACTTCTCCCCTCAAATGGGATCATATTCAGGAAGATGCATTGAGGGAGACCTCAGTGGAGTTCAAGACCACAGTCCATTGACCTTTCCCATTCCTTTTTCCTCCAGATTCATTGGACTTCAGTTCTTCTTCAAACTGGGCACATTGGTCTGCTTCATCCTGGTGTACACCATTCTATATCAGCAAGAGAAGGACGCTGCTCACTCTAGGTCCCATCATAGTTCTATTCCCCAGGAGGAAAAGTTGGTCCTGAGCTCAGAGAAGAGATCAGGGGATTCCAGAGTTTGATGCAGCTGCCCAGATGGCCACCCTCCTCCATTTGAAGTGGTGAAAATATACCCCACAAATGATGAGGAGAAGAAGTATCATCTAGCCTTTGCTAGAGTCCTCTGCCAAGGGATGGTGATGGAGGCTATGTTTTAGTGAAAGGGACCAGCAGAGATTGGTCACCAAAGGCCCATTTAGGGTCTGGAAGACACTGAGAGATGCTCTTTCAGTATTCTGATTTTCTTGTAGAGAGAAAGCCTCAGCTAGATGGTCTTACTCAGTTCAGGGTCAGAGATCATCAAAGGTCAATCCCCATTCTTATCTGACCATCCTACTCTCAATGTTGACTCATCTCTACAATCCAGAGACAGAGATTAATGGACTTTTATCTCCAGTGATCTCAGTTCTCTAGAAATAGAGATAAGACTAATCCCCAGGGTAGCCTCACAAATTCACACAAATTGAAATGTAGGGAGAGAATTCCAAACTCATCCCATGAATATAGGAACTTCTCTGTTCCTGGATCTTATTCCAGTCTGTCACTAGAAAATACATGTCAAGGATGCTCTGCAATCATCTCCAGGAATGAATTGACTAGTCTGACAATCACTAACTTCAGGGATTGACTGTCTCGTGTATACTGTGACTCCATTTTTTTATACCCTTCCTTTGATTATTCTTAGAGCAAAAACGGAGAACAACTAGTGCCAGATCCCTTTGCCTAAGCTCCTAGCTGGTTTGTATATTTGCCTGGGGGCAGTGATATTTCATTATACTCTTGCATTTATCCAGAGGTAGGGTTCTCACTGCTTTCACGTGCTGTTGCTTACCTGAACTATATATAGTCACCTCCTTATCCGTGACCAGGCATTCATTCAGGGGAATCCTCCTTTTCCTTAACAAATTTGCTGTCCAGGAAGCAGCTAGGTGGCACAGTGGATAGAGCACTGGCCTTGGACTCAGGAATACCTGGGTTCAAATCCGACCTCAGACACTTAATAATTACCTAGCCCTGTGGCCTTGGGCAAGTCACTTAATCCCATTGCCCTGAAAAACCCAAAAATAAATAAATAAACAAACAAACAAATAAATGTAAACAAATTTGCTGTCCAAGCCCACGTCCCCTCATCCAGAACTGACATAAAGCAGAGATTCCCTCCTACCTTTGACTGAGGAAAAAGTTATCTTGAGTCACAACAAAATCATTAGGGTCTCCTTGGGTAAGTCATTTTCTTATCCTGAGCCCCAGTTTGCTTTGTGAAAAATAATGGAAGGTAATAGTACAATGGATGAATGTTGGATGTGTTATGTTATAGAGGAAAGAACACTGACTTTGACAATTGAATTTATGATGGTGGGCAAATTACTTAATCTCCCTTGGGTCTCAATTTCTTCATCTGTAAAAGGAATAAGTTGTACTTAGTTGCTTCCAGGGTCCCTTCTACCTCTGGATCTATGGATCTGTGATGGTCTCTCAGGTACCCTTTAGCAGTGATTTTCTACATCTTTCAAATACTTCAAAAATTACCATGGGCTAAATGATGTCAAGGACCCCTTCCAGCTCTAAATCTGTGATCCCTATGACCCTGAATCCAGTAGATCTTCCTAACCATGAGAGCTTGGTTTGATTTCCTGGCCTCAGATATCTGTCACCTCTCCAAATTCCTGATCACCTTCTACCATTGTTGTCTCATTTTCTGGTCCTTGTATCCGGAGCCATTACTAAGTCAGGGAATTTGTATTCAGGCTGCTGGCATCCAAGAATTATGCCTTCTCTCTCAGGGCTGAGTTTTCCACCTATAGCAAGCTTTAACTCTATGCCTTATTTTTCATTAACTATCCCCTGGCCTGCCTTGCCAAAAGCTCATTGCTATGTGTCTCCCTTCCCAAAGTCCTGTCTCTCTCCTAACTCCCACAGGAGCCAAGGCCATACTCTCTGGGAGATTGGCTATTCCCTATTCTTTTGCAGTTGTACACATGCTCAAACTGCCTCTTGGACTGTTGCACCCTCCCCATTCAGGTGAATTTCACTTAAGCATAAGAATTGCTAATTATTGCCCTATATGCACAATTCTCTCTCTTCCCTTCTATCCTGTCTTCTTATACTTTAGATTCCATGAGTACATTTCATAGAGTTTGTTCACAAGGGAAAAGAGAATGCATAAATCCAGAAATAATAATAATTCATAGAAATAATGTTAAATATGTACATGTCTAAAGATACAGATCTAGTCCCAAGCTAAATGGTAGCTTAACTGTGTAATCTAGTCCTTAACTAAACTATCCCAGGCTGAATTTAGTTTATAATTCTCTCTGGGTTGGGTCCCACAAGCCCAACTCATCAGTGGTCCTGGAGAATGATACTATCTTCTTTAGAATACTCACCAATTTTGTGATTTGTCCACCTGGCTCATTGAATTTGAGCTCATTGGCTCATCCTACCACTCTCTAGCTCACTCTTGGTCAATCAAGAAGCCTCCTGTTTTCCCAGAGAAAATTATCTAATGAATGTCCCCTTCCAAAACATACACTATTTCCCTCCTAAATTCCCAAGAGACATTCTTTGCTTATTTTTTGTTCATCAGAGACATTCTTTGGACCACATTCAATTTGATTTAATTCAGAAAATGTGTTAAGCACCTGAATTCTAAGTATTAGGATAATGGGTTTAAAATTCCATTCCTGATACTTACCAAGCTGTGCAAATCCCAGTACCTTACTGAGCCTTAATTATCTCATTGGTAAAATGGGGTAATTGTCCTTGACCTACCTACCTGTTAGTACTATGGGGGTGGAGGAAAGTCTTTTAAGAGCCCTAACTTGCTACAGAAAAGGCAGATATGATTATCATAGTCAGGACACCATGCTCAGTGTTATGAGGTTGAGCTGTCACAGGGAGACACAAAGATATATCAGACATGGTTCTCTTGGAGATTACAATCTAATAGGGGAAATTAAACAAATACACAAATAACCATGATGCAGACAGGATGTAATAATAGCAAAAGAGAAAATCAAACAAAAAACATTATGGGGAAATATAAGGGAGGATGGGAAGATAGGTCTGACTACTTTTCTGTGGCCAAGGTTTCCCTATCTGGACACTTACAGTCAGTGAAAAACGGGAGGGTCAGTTGGTTAGAATTGGGCAAGCACAACCAGGGAACAGAGCATTGTACTAAAATTTGAGAAGCAAGAAGAGGAGGAGGAGAAGGACTATCCTCTTCTCTTAGGGCCCCCTCATTCTGAAAGTCCAGATATAACATTTGACCTGAGAAGATTTGACGATGTCTTCAACTTTTCCTCAGGAAGCCCCCAATTTGAAGGATAAGACACCAACCCTGCCCACAATGAGTCCTCATTCTTAGAAAAACATGGCCTTTGCCTTCAGGAAGACCCCTATCTGTAGGGACAAGACATGGCCTCTGCCCTTCTCAATGGAGAGGAGGGGAAAGATCTTACTGAAAACCTTTGAAAATACTTACTTAACCAAGCAACATTTAAAAATGTGTGGAGCAGGAGTCAGAGTGGGTGGTTATTTGTGTTCTGTGTACAAAATGGATGATTATCTTAAAAAAACAATAACTCACTAATTTCTACCCACTGTCTCATTTCACTACCTATTGCCTCATTTTCTCATTAAGTCTCTCTCTGAGCTCCCAAGAAATCTGGGAAATGGATATCACAGATTACTTATACTGAAGAAATCCTTTCTTTAATTACTCATCTATTTCAGCCTAAGCTGAGAAAAATCTCCATTCCCTTTTGTATTACTTTACTCCCCCGTTCTAAACTGTGTAGTTATTTGTTTGAACCGAAATAATTTTAAATAGCTGTATTGTTTTAATAGCAATGGTTGATAGACCTTGTTTTTAAGGGCCAAAAATGACACATTAGCAGGGAGGTCCCAGGTTTGGCAAAAGATGAAGTATCTCCATTGTCTAGGTGCTCATAAGACGGTATGTTGGACATGAGAAAATATGGTAGAGAAGTACAAAAATAAATTGGAAAATTGTCCTAAGAACTAAGTCATCCTACAGATGCTGGGTTTAGACACAGAATTTGAGTAAAACAGATTGGAGATATCTTTATTGCTATTTTTGTTGTGCACAATGGGCCTCAAAACTTGATAAGCAAGTAGTGAACATTACATTAAAGTGTGAGGTCTATTATAAAGACCTATTATAAAAACCTCTCTCACCTAATTATCCCTATATGATTTATGTAAAACATCAAACTGATTAATATTGTTTGGAATAGAGTAGGGTGCAAATGAATTATTTTGCATATATTGAGCATATATTAAGCAATTGAGCTTTGATTATATTGTAGACTGCTTTCATATCAAAAATGGTGAGGGGTTGGAGAACCCAAAAACACCAAGTATAACAAATTTGCAAGATTACCTCAAGGGTACCTTCATCCACAGAAAGCTTTCAAGTGTGTTTTCTTTTAGCAACTATCTAGAGAGCAAAACAATGAAATCATATAATTAAAGAAAAGAAATAAGATAATTGAAAAGTACCAAAAAACATTTCCCTTATAACCTGAATCACATTGCTCCACAAATACACACCACCAGTAGGAAGAATAGGTACACTAATTAAGGTGTATTCATATTAAGGAACATGTATGGCCAGAGGGACACAGGAAGAATCATGGCTACAAGGAACAAGGAACATGTAATCTGAAGGTTTATGTGGAAGACACCTTCTACCTCTGATGCCAAAGAGTTAGTCTACTGATAATGTCATCTCATTTCTTGACCTGCTCCTCATGATGAAGCATGTCATATCGTCTTTGAGGATCATTGCTTCTTTCTGACCTTTCAGAGATAATGATAGAGGACAATGTGCTGTAGGTATCATTTCTGGTCCTTACCAGGCATACCTCCACTAGACTTGGGCTGGTGGGGTTTTTTTTGTCTGCTTCCAACTTTTGGTTTCAGCTAGAATCATGAACTGAAGTGATACATCTTCTGCAATCGTGGCACATTGGACTCCATCATCTCTCTTTTAGCTTAAGTTCAAAGACTTAGACCCCTCATACAATCAGCCGTAAGGCTAGAGGAACAAACCCCAAGTTATTTTTCTTCCCTAAAAAGGGAGGATATCAGACTACAGGAGAAGCTGTGATAGGCTTTTTCTCTACTATCAAGAAATACAAATTGAATTAGTGCCAAGAATCATGTGAGATACAAAAAGAAAACAATAATTGAACTCAAGAAGTCTACAGTCTATTCAGGGAAAACAGCATGTACATGTGGAAGCATTTGAGATACAGAAGTAAGAGACCACTTTCCATAAGCCAAGTTCTTGGGAGCATAGAACTATCACAAAGATAAGTAATGCTCACTAATATTAAGTCAACCTTTTTGAACTTCAACTTCTTAATGACTAAGGACAATGTCTCTATTTGAAAGTCCTGTCTGACATAGGACTAGAAAGTCCTTTTTACTCTCCAGGTAGGTGGCACAGTTTCCAGGAGTCAGAAAGACTTGAGCTCAAATTTAAGCTCTAGACACTTATTATATGACCCTGGGAAAGTCCCTTAATTTCTGTTTGCTTCCCTTTCCTCAGTTGTAACATGAGGATGATAGCAGTACTTACCTAACAGGCTTATTGTGAAGATTAAATGAGATACTTGTAAAGTGCTTAGCATGGTATCTAACAAGTAGTAGGCATTTAATAAATGATAGTTTCCTTCCTTCTTACTTAATAGCTAGTTGTCAAACTATTTACTCAGTAGAATTTTAGAGACTGCCTTTTCCAACAAATTGTTGGGAGTCTCCTAAGTATTTCTAACCTCTTGATCTTTTTTAATGTTGTTTTCAAATTAATGGAGAATGAAAAGCAGAGTCACTTGCAAATATTTCTCTTTTTTTAATTTCCTGGTTTTCCAAATTCTTGATTTTATGTTGTGTATGCTGACTATCCAAACAACAGCTTTTAGCCAGATCCACAAACAATTCCATGAATCTGTGATCTCTTCTAAATGGATAGATCTCCACTTTCCATCTCTTCTTCCTCTGTATTCTTCCATAGGTCTATATGTGCTAGAGGTCTTCCTCTTGTCTTTTTTTAAATAATATTTCAAGAGTATCAAGGAAGCTCTCAAGTTGTCCATCTCATTTCTCACTCAGTCATATTATCTGCCCACTTCAATTTCTAATCATATATTTCCTCAGTGATTATAGGTCATCCCTGAAGATATGCTACAGCTTATTTGTATATCATTATGGGTCTCTATTGACCTTTGGATCACCTGCAGCTTTAATTAGTTAGAGATTATGATGTACCAAGGTGTGCAAACATAGAGTTTTCCTGGGAAAATAAGTGTTAAAATTTTTTTAAATGATGAACCCTTGCACAAGGTAGAAATGTTAGGGAAACGAAAAATACCATACAATTCTATTGTGATTCAACCTATTCCCTCCTTCTTGATTTGGGATCAACTTCCTATCTATCAGAAGTTTTATCCCAAATATATATATACACTAATAACTAAGTCAATGGTCTGGCCATCCTGTTTCATGTCATAGTCTGAACAATAGGCATTATTATATCCATGGAGATTTTTTGCTTTTTATTAATTCTTGGACTTATCTTTTCTCATTCATTTATCTCATTAAAGAACTCCTATAATATTTGGGTGCTTTATTGAATCAACAGAATATCATTCAGAAACTGAAGCACCTTGGGGACGTCAGCAATGACAGGAATTATCTTTTTTAGACCTTTTCTGAATTTGCACAAAATATCCTCTGTTATGTTATTGTTAGACCAGCTGCTCAGGAAGTGTTAGGTTCCTGCCAGCTAGCTTATCCTTACACAGGCAAATATTGAAGGGATGGGAGACAAGGATAAAAAGTTCTCCAAGTTCTCTAATATCTCCAAGATCTCCATTTATTAAACTAAATACAAGTGCTTAAATATCCTCACCAGTCCCTGGTCCACTCCCACTCCCATGGCATTTTACAATCAACCAGTAAATAATGCTCTGGTGCTCGAGAACACCATACACAACAGTCCCTTACAATCCTCCATGGTATTAGAAATGCCTTCAATAGAGATGATGAAAAAGGGTTAAAACATCACTTGTACAAAAATATTCATAGCAGCTCTGTGTGTGGTGGCAAAGAATTGGAGATCACGAGATGTCCATCAATTGGGGAATGGCTAAATAAATTGTGGTAAATATATGTTATGGAAATTATTGTTCTATTAGAAATCAGGAGGGAGAGGATTTCAGAGAAGCCTAGAAAGACTTGCATGAGCAGAACCAGAACAACATTGTATACCCTAACATGGGGGTGATGATCAACCTTAATGATCTTTCTCATTCCATCAGTGCAATGATCAGGGATATCTGTGATGGAGAATGCCATCTGTATCCAGAAAAAGAACTGTGGAGGGGTGGCTAGGTGGTTGGGTGACACAGTGGATAGAGTACTAGCCCTGGAGTCAGGAGTACCTGAGTTCAAATCTGGCCTCAGACACTTAATAATTACCTAGCTGTGTGACTTTGGACAAGTCACTTAACTTCATTGCCTTGAAAAAAAAAAGAAAGAACTGTGGAGTTTAAATAAAAACCAAAGATTATTACCTTCAATTTTTAAAAAGTTGTCTTATGCACTACATAATTTTTCTATTTCTAATATTTTATTTCTTCCTCAAGGACATGTTTTTTTTCTCTCAACACATTCAATTTTAATTAATTCATAGCATGAAAACAATGTAAAGATCATCAGATTGCCTTGGGGGGGGAGGGAATGGAGGTTGGGGGAAAATGTAAAGTTCAAAACCTTACAAAAAAATGATAGGTAGAAACTACTATTGTATATAATTGGGAAACAAATAAAATATGCATAAAAAAAGAAATGCCTTCAATGCATAAATGCCATTTCTCTATTTTATGTCTTTTTTTTTTTTTGGTGTGCATAGTCATCACAAAATTGTTTTTGTCAAGAAAGCTTGTATTGTTTTTAAACTATGTGTGAGGGGCGGCTAGGTGGTGCAGTGGATAGAGTACCGGCCTTGGAGTCAGGAGTACCTGGGTTCAGATCTGACCAACCCCATTGCCTTGAAAACTCTACAAAATAAAAAAAAAACTATGTGTGAGAGAATCCTCAATGGAGAACAACTTTGTGACCATGTGTGGCTCTGCTGCATCAAATGCTTTTTTGTAATCAACAAACAATAAATATCAATAAGAGGAATTTCTGTACCATTTTGTTAATTCTGTAATTGAAAAGATGTGACCATGCTGTAGTGAGTCATTTGTCAAAAAAACATTTTTCCTTTTCATAGATTATAACCTCTTTCTATATTTTCATAAAGATTTAGAGATGAATAAGCATATGAGAGCATGTGATTGGAATACAGAAGCAAAAATGAATGACTCCACTCAAAAAGCTTGCATCCTACTTGGAAAGGAGGAGGAGATACAAGATATTCACAGATAAGTAAATCAAGGAGAAGGCACTAACAATAATGCCTGAGCTGAATTTTGAAGGAAGATGAGAATTCTAAGACATTGAGGTGGGGGAGGAGGACATTTCTTGCATAGAAGATAGTCTGTGAGTACAAGAAAAAATGAGAGAAAATATCAAAGTCCAAGGAATACTGAGAGCAGTCCAATTTGACTAGACTATAGATTGGGTGAAGAGAATAACATTTAACAAAGCTGGAAAGCTTGTATGAAGCCAGGTTGTGGTGAACTTATATTTTAATCATCCAGGCAATGAGGAGTCACTGAAGGTTCCGTAGTAGAGGAGGCCATGATTATATCATAATATGCTTTAGAAAGATGATTTTAAAAGCTGTATTGAAGATGGTTCAGAGAAGGAGGTCAGGAAATTAACTAGAAAATCATTGCCATAGCCCAGGCAAAATGACACAAGAAACTCAATTTAGGGTGGAGGCAATGGGGATAGAAAGCAGAGGCAGGTGTGACAAATATGTCAGAGTTGACAAACTTGGGGAAATGATTTATTAGAAGGGATGGGGAGAAGAGAGGAACAAGCAGTAGAGGAGAGAGAGAAGTCCAAAATTCCAAATTTACCAACCTGGATGACTAGAAGAATAGTACTGCCCTTGAGAGAAAGAGTGAAGTTGGAAGAGGATCTAGTTTTCTTGGAAATAATCAGTGATTTTTTTAGACATGATAATTTTGATATATTGATGAGGCAGTGAAGATATCGGCAATGAGGGACTGGGAATCAGAAATGTGATTAGGACTAAGCATATAGATTGAAAAGACTAAAAGAGATGGAGATAGTGAAAGAGAAAGCTATAGAATAAGAAGAGGGAGAGATTTTCTTTACTTTCTTTATGTGAGTCCCAACTTTCCAGTAAAATGAAGAGCTTGACAAAGGCAATGCCCAAATGTTCTTTTCTTGAACACTAATGTAGCTGGGCACACAGAGAGGACCCAGATAAGATTAGCTAATGGAGTGATTGCCCTCAGCTTTTCAGGACCCCTGATCATCCCCCAAAGCTCATTCTTGGCTTCCAGGGCCAAGCTCCCTTTTAGCCAATCGGGACCTTTTCTGATTACTTACCAGCTTCTGGTGCTCCATTTGCATTACAGTTTCAAACATTTAATGAAGAGAGGAATTGGTTGATGAACTCAACTGAATCATTCTACACCCACTTAAAGTAAGGGACAAGATGTCCTGCTTTTTAAGCAGGTGAGAATAAATTTCAATCAATAGGGTTTGGCTGAGAGTAAAAAGTACTTGCAACTGGAGTAAATTTACTCAGGAAGGATATTCCCATAATTCAAAGAGGTTATCTCTTAATATTAAGAAGCCTCTTCATTTCCCTATCCCCCAATCAAGCATAAGACTACAGTTTTCAAATGACTTGATATTTACCCTTAGGATCAACTAAGTTTCCTTAGCTTTTAAGACTATTCCTTCTGTGCAAGAGTTCTTGACAAAGATAAATAAACACATAAACTCTATCCTTTCACTGAGCTAACTAGTTGTATCTCTCTCACTATCTAAAGGGAAGAAAGAGACCTACCACATACTTCTGAGGTAACTATCTGACTAAATGGATAGAGCACTAGGCTGACCTGAGTTCAAACACAGCCTCAGAGACTCACTAGATGTGTGGTGTTGAATAACTCACTTAGCTTTTATTGAATAAGGAAATGGCAAACCACTTCAGTAGCCCTGCAAAGAAAACTCCATATGAGATCACATAGTGTTGTGACACTATCATATCACTGAAGCATTTTCCATCACCCAGAAAAAAAAGATAATTCAAAAGAACAAGAACAAAAACAAAAAGTTTCTTTCATCTCACCTTGTTAAATGAAATATCAGAATCTCATGATTATAAGGGACTTCAGAAATTACTTGGTCCAGGTCTTACTTGAAAAATGAATTATTTCCAAATATTCTTCATTTAATACCTTTTTTCAGCAAAGAATTAGGGGAAAAACTTTTACTTTTTTGCAGTTATGCAGAAAAAAGATAACTTTTGTCCCTTGGGCTTAGTTCATAGTACCTTTCCCCCTTCCCCTCATTTTCATTGCAAAGAAAAAGAATTTGGAGGTTGAGAAATTGGAGATCCCAAGTCTTGAGAATCCCTGACAATTATGGAAGAAAGAACAGTATCTGGTATGGATGTCAAATATATTTAAGCCATCAAAAATTAACAGGAAATTACACGAACTTTTGGACTCTGAGTCAGAAAGAAATACTTCCATGCCCCTTTCAACCCCTTTTTGCGTTGGTAAAGCTTTTTGACAAAATACAGCACCTATTCCTATTAAAAAGTACTTGAAAACAGAGGAACAAAGGAGTCTATCCTTAAAATGATAAGCAGTATCTATCAGAAATCATTAACAAGAATCTAAAAGTCTTCCCATAAGATCAAGAATGAAGCAAGGATACCCATTATCATGATCATTATTCAATAGAGCCCAGAAATGTTGGCTGTAGCAATGAGAAGAAAAAGAAATCTAAGGAATAAGAAGGCAATGAGGAAGCAAAGCTATCACTTTTTGCAGATAATATAAAGGTATTCTTAGAAAACCCTAGAGAATCAACTAAAAAATTATTTGAATTAGCAGCTTTAGCAAAATTGCAGGATATAAGATAAACCCACACAAATCCTCAACATTTCTTTATATGATCAACTTAAGCCAACAGCAAGAACTAGAAAGAGAAATTTCATGTAGACAATATAAAATACTTGGGAGTCCAACTGCCAAGACAAACCAAGGGCTATGTGAATGCAATTACGGAATGCTTTTCAGATTTAAACAAATGGAAAAATATCAATTGCTCCTGGGAAGGCTAAGCCAATATAATAAAAATAACAATTCTACCTAAGTTGATTTATTTATTCAATTTATTTATTAATTTAAACTACCAAAACATTATTTGATATAACTAGAAAAACAATAACAAAATTCATATAGAAGAACAAATGTTCAAAAATATCAAGGGGTGGAAAATGGAAAAAAAGAAATGAAAGGCATACAGGAAAATTATGAAAAATTGACCAAAGAAATCAACTCTGTTAAATGTAAAAATAACCAATTGGAAAAGGAAACACAGAAACTAATTGAAGAAAATAAAACTCTAAAAATTAGAATTGAACAAATAGAAACCAATGAATCTACAAGACTACAAGATTCCATCCATCAAAATAAAAAGGCTAAAAAAAATTGAAAATGTAAAGTACCTGTTAGGGAAAACAAGTGACCTGGAAAATAGATCCAGAAGAGACAATCTGTGAATCATCAGACTACCAGAAAGCCCAGATCAAGAAAAGAACCTGGAAAATATCATGCAGGAAAACTGTCCAAATCCACTAGAACAAGATAATAATATAACCATTTAAAGAATACACAGAACCCCTCCAGAAAGAGACCCCAGGATAAAAACTCCAAGGGCTGTAATAGTCAAATTCCAGAATTCTCAAATAAAGGAGAGAATATTGCTAGCAGCAAAAATAAAACAATTCAAATATAATGGAAACACAATCAGATTCACATTAGGACCTATCAGTTTCAACACTAAAGGATCAACAGGAACACCTGGAATAGCATATTTTGTAAAGCAATGGACCTGGGATTACAACACAGAATGTACTACCCTGCAAAATTCAGCATATACTGTCAGGGGAAAATATGGATGTTCAGTGAAACAGAGGACTTCCAGAATTTCTTGACACAAAAACTGGAACTGAACAGAGAATTCAATCACCAAATACACAACTCAAGAGTTGCATTTTAAAAAAGTAAAGGAAGAGGGAAAGGAAAAAACAACAACAAAAAAGCTTGGTCAAGACCATCAAATTGCATACAACACAAAAAGGGAAGATAAAACACTTCTAATTCTTTAGGAATTTGCTTCTCTTAGGATAATTAAAGGGTAGAATATAATTGAAGAGAATGAAATAAAGTTAAAGGATATGGGTATAATTGGGTCTTATCTCTCAATTGAAGAGGTCCAAGGTGAAATCATTATGTTTGAGACAAAAAGCCCTGAAGAAAAGCAAGGGTGTTAACTTTAAACTTAATGTCTCATTATCCTTTGATCCACTTTAATCACAAGGTGCTTATCACCTTTAATGAGGGCATTATAAACTGCAAGAACCTAAAGTCAGTGTCTCTGTAACTTACAATCATTCGTAAAGTTCTCAGGTGAGACCTCCAGAGCCTTCCAGATCTTTAAGATTCTTTTTTTTTTAGTTTTTACAAGGCAATGGGGTTAAGTGGCTTGCCCAAGGCCACACAGCTAGGCAATTATTAAGTGTCTGAGGTCGGATTTGAACTCAGGTACTTCTGACTCCAAGGCCAGTGCTCAATCCACTGCCCACCTAGCAGCCCCCAGATCTTTAAGATTCTTGCAGTTAATTAGATCAGGGTTTGACTTAGTCCATGTTTCACTTAACAAGGGGCTAGGTGGGAAGGGGGAAGTAAAGTAGGAGAGAATAGGTCTTGTTTCACTTAACAAGGTATTAAATACCCTTGGTGGGGGAGGTAAAGTGTGAAAGAAAATAGGCCTAGGGGAGGGGCACAGATAGTTCAAGAAATGATATAGCTTTGAATGATATTTTGGCTCCTTAGGAGGACTGTATATACTTGAAAGGTACTTGAAAAGGAGTAAGGTAAAAAAATGATTATAATTATAATTTGATGCAATTTGAGTCAATCCTGCTTATCAAACAATCAAGTAAACAATCTGTGATGATATCTTGATAACAATGTGAGCTTATCAAGCAATAAAATAATCAAACTATGATTGATGATACCTGATTAATAATATTAGAGCAATAACTAGCACAAAGGGAAGAGGAACAGAGATTTATAATTTTAGAGGGAAATAAGGGAGAATGTGAATGCTGAGTAAATTCTATTCAACAGATTTAGCCCTGAAGGAATAAGATGCATTCTCACTTGGGTTTAAAAATCTAACTTAATCTACAGGGAAGGGGAGGACTGGGAAAGGGAATGATAAGGGAAGAAGGGACTGATAAAAAGGGAAGGGAAGGAAAGGTATTAGTGAAAATAAACTGAAAGTTAAATTTTTAAAAGAAAAGTCAAAGGGGAAAGGTAGTAAAATTTTGGTGAGGAGGAATAAGAGAAAAGGAAAAAATAAATACAAATGGAGAAAGATAGCTTTGAGGGAAATACAGAATTAGTAATCTTAGCTATAAATGTTAATGGGATAAACTGTCCCAAAAAATGGAAGCAGATAGCAGAATATATTAAAAACCAGAATGCTATAATACGTTTTTACAAGAAACACATTGGAAGCAGAGAGATACACACAGGGTAAAAGTAAAAGATTGGAACAAAATATACTATGCCTCAGCTAAAGTAAAAAAATCTAGGGTAGCAATGCTGATCTCAGTTGAAGAAAAAGCAAAAATCAATCTCATTAAAAGGGATAAGGAAGGAAACTACATCTTCTTAAAAGGCACCATTGATAATAAACTATATCATTACTAAACCTGTATGTACCTACTGGTATAGCATCCAAATTCCTAGAGGAAAAGTTGAGTGAATTACAAGGAGATATAGACAGAAAAACTTTAATAAGGGGAGACCTGAATCTCTCTTTCTCTCTCAGAACTAGATAAATATAACAAAATTAAGAAGGAAGTTAAGAAGGTGAATGAAATCTTAGAAAACTTAGACATGATAGACCTCTGGAGAAAACTTAAAAGGGATAGAAAAGAATGTACCTTTTTCTCAGCAGTACATGGCACCTTCACCAAAACTGACCATGTTCTAGGGCACAAAACCCTTAAAATCAAATGCAGAGAGGTAGAAATAATAAATATACACTTCTCAGATCATTATGTACTAAAAATTATATGTAATAAAGGGTCAGGGAAAGAACTAATTGGAAACTAAATAACTTAATCTTAAATAATGGGTGGATCAAACAGCAAATAATAGAAACAGTCAATAATTATATCCAAGAAAATGATACTAATGAGACATCATACCAAAATCTATGGGATGCAGCCAAAGCAGTTTTGAAGGGAAACTTTATATCTCTACATGCCTATATGAATAAAATAGAGAAAGAGAAGTTCAATTAATTGTATATGCAACTTAAAAACCTAAAAAAGAACAAATGAAACATCCCCAATTAAATACCAAATTAGAAATTCTGAAAATCAAGGGATGGATTAATAAACCTGAAAGCAAGAAAACCACTGATCTCAAATAAAATTAAGAGTTTTTTTATGAACAAAAAGCCAATAAAATAGACAAACATTTGGTTAATCTGATTTTAAAAAAAGAAAGAAGATAACCAAATTACCAGTATCAAAAATGAAAAGGATGAACTAACCATCAATGAGGAGGAAATTAAAGAGATAATTCAGAGATACTTTGCCAAACTGCATGCCAATAAATTGGATAACTTAAGTGAAGTGGATGAATACTTACAAGAATACAAAATAGGGGCAGCTAGGTGGCATAGTGGATAAAGCACCGGCCTTGGAGTCAGGAGTACCTGGGTTCAAATCCGGTCTCAGACACCTAATAATTACCTAGCTGTGTGGCCTTGGGCAAGCCACTTAACCCCATTTGCCTTGCAAAAAAAACCTAAAAAAAAGAATACACAATACCCAGATTAACAGAAGAGAAAATAAATTACTTAAATAACCCCATTTCAGAAAAAGAAATTGAAGAAACCTTCAATAAACTCCCTAAGAAAAAGTCTCCAGGTCCAGATGAATTTACAAGTGAATTCTACAAAACATTTAAGGAACAAATAATTCCTATTCCATATAAACTATTTTTAAAAAATAGGAGAGGAAGGCATTCTGCCAAACTGCTGTTACGACACCAACAAGGTGCTGATACAGGAAGAGCCAAAACAGACAAAGAAAATTGATGCAAAAATCTTAAATAAAATTTTAGCAATGAACTACAGCAAGTTATTACCAGGATAATGCACCATGATCAGGTTGGATTTATACCAGGCAGGCAGGGTTAGGAAAACACTCAACATAATAAAACATATCAATAGCAAAACCAACAGAAATCATACTATTGTCTCAATAGATGCTGAAAAAAGCCTATTAAAAACACTAGAAAATTTAGGAAAAAATGGAGTTTTTCCTTAAAATAACAAATAGTATCTATCTAAAACACATCAACAAATATTGTATGTAATGGGAATAAACCTGGAGCATTACAATAAAATCAAGGGTAAAACAAAGATGCCCATTAACACCATTACTATTCAATATAGTATTAGAAATGCTAGAGTAGCAGTAAAAGAAGAAAAAGAAACTGAGGGAATCAGAATTGGCAATAAGGAAGCAAAACTTTCACTCTTTGCAGATGATATAATGGTAAACCTAGAGAACCCAAGAAAATCATCCAAAAAACTTGAAACAATTAACAGATTCAGCAAAATATCAGGGTACAAAATAAACCCACATAAATCATCAATTTTTCTATATATGAACAACAAAGCCCAAGAGCAAGAGATAGAAAAAGAAATTCCATTTAAAATGACTATAGACAGTATTAAATACTTGAGAGTCTACCTCCCAAGACAAACCCAGAAACAGTATGAGCATAATTATAAAGCACTTCTCACCCAAATAAAGTCAGATCTAAATAATAGGGAAAATGTCAATTGCTCATGGTTAGGTCAAGCTAATATAATAAAAATGACAATTCTACCCACATTAAATGACTTATACAGTGCCATACCAATCAAATTACCAAATAACTGCTTTACCGAGCTAGAAAAAATAATAACAAAATTCATCTGGAGCAACAAAAGGGCAAGAATAGCAAGGGAACTTATTTTAAAAAATGTAAAGGAAGGTAGCCTAGCTCACTAGATCTAAAACTATACTATTAAGCAGCAGTCATCAAAACTGCCAGGTACTGTTTAAGAAATAGAGTAATGGATCAGTGGATTAGGATAGGTTGAAAGGAAACTGCAGTAAATGACTACAGCAATCTACTATTTGACAAACCCAAAGACATCAGCCTCTGGGATAAGAATTCACTATTTGACGAAAATTATTTGGAAAATTGGAAAATAGTATAGCAAAAACTAGGCATAGATCCATATCTCACAGCCTATACCAAAATAAGGTCAAAATGGGTACAGAATTTGGACTTAAAGAGCGATACCATAGATAAATTAATAGACCAAGAAATACTCTATCTATCAGGTCTATAGAAAGGGGATAAATTATGACAAAAAAAGAATTAGAGCACATTATGAACTGCAAAATGAATTATTTTGACTATATTAAATGAAAAAGGTTTTTCACTAATAAAATCAAAGCAGAAAATTGGGAAACAATCTTCACAGCTAGGAGTTCTGATAAAGGTCACATTTCTAAAATATATAGAGAATTGCATCAAATTTATACGATCACAAGTCATTCCCCAACTGATAAATGGTCAAAGGATATGAACAGACAGTTTTCAAATGAAATTAAAGCTATACATAATCATATGAAAAAATATTCCAGATCACTATTGAGTAGAGAAATACAAATTAAAACAACAAGGAGATATCATCACACACCTATTTGATTAGCCAAGATGAAGAAAAGGGAAGATATTCAATGTTTGAGAGATTGTGGGAGGATTGGGACATTGATGCATTGCTGGTAGAGTTGTGAATGGATCCAACCATCTTGGGTGAGCAATATGAAACTATGCCCAAAAAGCAATAAAACTGTTCATACCCTTTGACCCAGAATTTCCAATTCTAGGTCTACATCCAGAAAAAATTATAAAAATGGGAAAAGTCCTACATGTCTCAAAATATTCATAGCAGCTCTTTTTGTAGTGGCAAGGAATTGGAAATTGAGGGGATGCCCATCATTTGAGGAATGGCTAAACAAGTTATGGTAAGGGGCAGAGCCAAGACGGCAGCAAAGAAGGCAGGAATTCCCAGAAACTTGTTTCCTCCAAAACTCCAAAAGCTGTCAAATTATGACCCTAGCCAAAATTAAGGGGGGGGGCAGAACCCACAGAAAGACTGAGTCCCAGTCCAAGACAATTTAGAAGTCCCACAGGAAAGGTCTGTTCCACCATGACCAGGGGTTGGAAAAATCCATAGTGCAGCCACAACCGCAGCACAATACAGCTGGGCTGGGCACCTGTGTCAGTGGCAGAGAGGGCAGTTTCCAGACCTCTTGGCCTAGGGATCATCAGGGACAGTGGGAAGGGGTGGTGAGACAACTTTGCTGCAACAGAGCGGAGCTCCAGCCTCAGAGAAGCCCTGTGGTGAGAACCTGCAGCAGGAGCCACCCAGCACATCCAGAGCTCTCAGCCCATAGATAGTAAGGGAGTCAGGGGATTCTGCAGAGGAATATCTGCTCTCCCTGGGGCAAGACTCTGCTGTTTGCCTACACTCAGATCCAGGTTGCAGTCTGGGCCCCTACAACACCATAGTGGAGCAGGGACCCTCCTCACAGCTCCCGGGCAGAGGGAAGGACCTGAACACAGGCAAGAGAGCAATCAGAGCCTCTCATAAGACCTTAGAGGTATTAAGATCCCTATGGGGTGTCCCAAAAACCCCCAAAGCCTTGGAAGTGTGATAAATCAGTCATAGGCTGAGGAAATGAACAAACAACAGAAAATGAAGAATCTGACCATAGAAAATTACTTTGGTCCCAATGGAGGATCAAATACATACTCAGATAATGACAAAATTAATGCTTCTGTATAAAAAACCTCCAAGAGAAATAGAAAATGGGCTCAGGCTATGGATGAGCTCAAAAAAGACTTTGAAAAGAAATTAAGGGAGGCAGAGTAAAAATTGGGAGGAGAAATGAGAACGATACAGATAAATCATGAAAACCAAGTCAGCAACTTGGTGAAAAAAATACAAAAAATACTGAAGAAAATAATAAATTAAAAACCAGTTTTGGCCAAATGGAAAAAGCCATACAAAAGGCAAATGGGGAGTACAATGCCTTAAAAAGCAGAACTGGCCAGCCAAAAAAAGAGATAAAAAAATTCTCTGGAGAAAATAACTCCTTCAAATGCAAAATGGAACTAAAGGAAACAGATGTCTTTGAGAGAACTCAGGAAGAAATAAAACTACACAAAAAAAACACAAAAATTAGAAGAAAATGTGAACTATCTCATCAGAAAAACAATTGAACTTGAAAACAGATACAGGAGAGATAATGTTAAAATTGTTGTGCTACCTGAAAGTCATGACTAGGAAAAGAGCCTAGATTTCATTTTTTCAAGAAATAATACAGCAAAATTGCCCTGAGATCCTAGAAGCAGAGGGTAAAATAGAAATTGAGGGAATTCACTGATCACCTCCTGAAAGAAATCCCAAAAGATAAAATTCCAGTAATATTATAGCCCAACTCCAAATGTCTCAAGTCAAAGAGAAAATACTAAAAGCGGCTAGAAACAAACAATTCAACTACCATGACTCAGAATTACATAGGATCTAGCAGCATCTACATTAAAGTCTTGTAGGGATTGGAATGTGATATTCTGGAAGGCAAAGATCTTAATTTACAATCAAGAATCAACTACCCAGCAAACTGAACATCCTCTTTCAGGGGAAAAGATGGACTTTCAATGAAACAGGAAACTTTCCTATTGAAAGAACCAGAGCTGAACAGAAAGTTTGATCTCCAAGTACAGGACTCAGGGGAACCATAGAGGGGGTGGACAAGAAGGAGTAATTGTGAGTAACTTAATGATATTGAACTGTTTGTAATCCTGTATGGGAATAAGATGCTGATAACTCATATGAACTTTCTCATTTATAAGAGCAGTTAAAAGGAGCATATATAAACAAGGCATAGGAAGGAGCTGAATATAGTATAATATAGTAAAAAGATGGAGTCAGTGGCTGATAAAGGAAATTACTGGGAGGTAGAGAAAGGAGAGGAAGAAGGGGCTTTCACAGAAGAGTCAAGAAAAAACTTCTACAATGGAGTGGAATGGGGGGAGGCAAGGGGGAATGAGTGAACTTTCATCCTCATCAGAAATGACTCAGAGAGGAAATAACATACACACTTAACATGGTATAGAAATTTATCTTACCCTATAGAAAATGAGTGGAAAGATATGGGATAAGAAGGGATGGGGAGGGGGAGGGGAGTAGGTGATAGAAGAGAGGGAAGATCATGGGAGAGGGTAATCAGATACAACACACTTTTGAACAGGGATAGGATGAAAGGAGAAAAGGAATGGAATAAATGAGAGTGGGGAGTAATAGAATGGAGTGAAATAGAGCTAGTGATAGCAACTGTGGGAAAAATATTGAAGCAACTTCTCTGATAGCTATGATGTCTCATCCCAGAGACAGAGCCATTGGAATCTGAACACAGACTGAAGTATACTTTTTTTCCTCACTATTCTTAAGGTTTCTCATCTTTTTGGGGCGATTATGATTACTCTTACAAGAAAGGATTATTGTAATAATATAAAATAAACAAAAAATAAGTTGTGGTACATGAATCCCATGGAATACTATTGTTCTATAAGAAACCATAAATAGTCAGACTCTAGAGAAGCACAGAATGACTTATGGAATCTGATGCTGAGCAAAGGGAGTAAAACCAAGAGAACAAGGTACACATCAACAACAACATTATGAGATGAACAACTTTGATGGAAACATCTCCTTTTGGCAATCCAGAGAGCAAGGACAACCATATTGAACTGGCTATGGACTATGTTATCCCTATCCAGAGAAAGAAAAACTAAACAAAGCAAAACACACACACAAAATATAACCCTTCCAAATCTGATGAACACTTTATAAAAATTATCTCTTATGTATCTCTTCCTCTTAATCCTAATTCCTCATGCCAAAAATTACTAATTTGTAAGCATGTTTATCAAAATATGTATGTAAAATGCTAACTTAACTGTTCCCCTCTGAGGGGAGGGAGGTTTGAAGGGAGGGTGGAAGGAAATTTTGTAACTTGGAAATATACATATACAAATGGATGAAAATAAATAATTTTTTTTAAAAAAAGCTATCAAAGCATGGGGATAGGAAGGGAAGTTCTACTCCTGCTTGTCCACATGATCAGACCTGCCTTCATCTCTGCATCCCTTCCAGACCTGCCTGCCCCTAGAGGACAGCACATCCACCTGTCTGCCAGCTGCTGCTCTAACTCTTAAGTGCTGCATCTCTGCATTGGACTAGTGAGAGACTTGTCAGTGTCAAGCTGCTGGACCTGAACCCAGCCACCTATCTGTACTAGAGTTTTGTGATAGACTACTTACTGTCTGTAGTCCTCACCCTCCATAGTCACTGAGGTTTGGACAGGTTATTACTATATTAATGAGACAATTTGGTGAAAGGGGCCAGTGCAAGTCTCTTGATACTATCAGCCATGACCTTTGCAGCACTCTGCTATTTTCAACTATCATGATGTGGGTGTCTCCAAAACTGTTGCTATGCTGTTGAGCCACTAACATCCCTGGTAAAAGAAAGGATTGTATACCCATTGCCTCTGCTCTATCACATTATTAATCAGTGAAAATGAGAGGAAAGTAGCAATTAATTTGACTGATGTGACCTCCCCTGTTCTGCAGTCAAGCACAGTTGCTTCAACAATTGGTCTCTATGAGGAATATAATCCAAGAAGGATTATATAAAGGAACTTGTTAGATAAAATTATGTTCCATGTTCTGCTGAGTCACTAAGTTGTCTCAGGATCCTATTAGGTTAAAGCTTACTTAACCCTTGTAAGCTGACACATTTTAATTTACTGCTTTCTTAAGAACTTACTCATTCATCATCCTGCTGCGATTGGATTTGCTCAGCAGCCTTGCCCCTCTTATAATAATACTTCTTGTTCTTGGGAATACTGGGCAAAAGAAGACATTTTGTTAATCCATTTAATAGAAAATTTGCAAGAAAGGAAAAAATAAATAGAGGAGTGGATCAGAGAAATATATTAGGTAAACAAATCACAGGACAGAAAGTTAGTATTGTATAAAACCGAAAGACCCTAGTTTGGGGGACAAGAACTCAATATTTATCAAAAAACTTTTGGGAAAATTGGAAAACAAAGGGACACAAACTAGATATAGACCAGCATCTCAAACTGTATATCAAGATAAAGTCAAAATGGGGGAGTGGGGGCATAGCCAAGATGGCTGCATGAAGGCAGCATTTCCTGGGAACTCCTCCCCAAAACTCCAAAAGCCAGCAAATTATGACTCTAGCCAAAATTTAGAGGAGCAGAACCCACAGAAAGATAGATACATTTCCCCAGTCCAAGATAACTTAGAAGTTCCATGGAAAGGGTATGTTTCACCAGGACCAGGAGTTGGAAAAAGCCCTGGTCACAGTACAGCCCCAGAACAGCTTGAAGGGACATGGAGAGAATTCTGCTACACCAGAAAGAGTGTGGTGTGAGGGAGTACAGGCCGCAGAACCTGCAGCAAGAATCTGGAGAAAGCAGCCTGCACCACCAGAGCACAGCCCACAGATGGTAATGGGGTCAAGGAAGACTGCAGAAATTTCTCTGCTCTCCCTCATGGCAGGACTCTGCTGTTTGTCCACACTCAGATCCAGATTGCAGTTTGGGCTTCCATACTAAGATAGCCAAGCAGGACTCCTCCTTACAACTCCCAGGCAGAGGGAAGTACAGTGGTCATCTACATATCAAAGCACAGGCAAGAGAGCATAAGACCTTGGAGGGATAAAGGATCCAGTGGGGAGTCCCCCCCCCCAAAAAAAAACCCAAAGCCTTGGAAGTGCTGTAAATTAGTCTTGGGATGAGGAAATGAATAAACCACAGAAAAAGAAGAATCTGACCATAGAGAATTACTTTGATGACAAAATAGAAACTTCCATATCCAAAACCTCCAAGAGAAATATAAAATAGGCTCAGACTATGGATGAGCTCAAAAAAGACTTTGAAAAGCAATTAAGGGAGGTGGAGGAAAAACTGGGAGGAGAAATGAGAGTGATGCAGAAAAATCATGAAAACCAAATCAACAGCTTGGTGAAAGAAATACAAAAAAATACTGAAGAAAATAATATGTTAAAAACCATTTTAGGGCTAATGGAAAAAGCAAAACAAAAAGCAAATGAGAAGAATGCCTTAAAGAGCAGAACTGGCCAGCTGGAAATGAGATAAAAAAGCTCTCTGAAGAAAATAACTCCTGGGGCGGCTAGGTGGCATAGTGGATAAAGCACCGGCCCTGGAATCAGGAGTACCTGGGTTCAAATCCGGTCTCAGACACTTAATAATTACCTAGCTGTGTGGCCTTGGGCAAGCCACTTAACCCCGTTTGCCTTACAAAAAACCTAAAAAAACAAACAAAAAAAATAACTCTTTCAAATTCAGAATGGAATTAAAGGAAGCTGATGACTTTGCAAGAAATTAGGAAGAAATAAAACTCTTCCCAAAAAGCCAAAAATTAGAAGAAAATGTGAAATATCTCAATGGAAAAACAACCAACCTCAAAAACAGATCCAAAAAAAAATTTTTAAATTATTGGACTATCTGAAAGCCACAATCAGAAAAAGAGCCTAGACTTCTTTTTTCAAGAAACAATACAGCAAAATTGCCCTGAGATCCTAGAAGCATAGAGTAAAATAGAAACTGAGGGAATTCATTGGTCACCTCCTGAAAAAGACCCCAAAAGAAAAATTTCCAGGAATATTATAGCCAAAATTCCAAAACTTCCAAATCAGCATTAGTTATGGGACAGTGACTCAATGCTGAATAGTAGTCAGTGAAAAGATTGGTGAGGAATACCTGACAGAGATCACTAGCAGAAATGCCATTCCATAGAAGATCAGCTTGGAGCTGGGTTGATGGGAGTTCTAGAATGGCCTCATCAGAAGACATCTTCAGTCCTCTAGAGACTTCCCCTCCAAACATATTGGTCAACCATATATTGACTACATATGTGAGCTCCTATTAAAAATTCCTAAAGTCTGTTCATTCTTCCCACTGATATGAGTATTTGTGAGCATGTGAATCAGATTAATAGGGAACCATTGCTGGTTTTGTTCCTTTTATTTATTTTTCATTAAACATCTTTCATTTGAATTCATTGTGTAAAAATAAATATACTGATGGGGGTTAAAATATATGGGTCTTGAATAGATATAGACTCACAATGTGTGAAGCTTTGGTTTGTATTTTAAAAGATCTGTCAGATCTTAGTGGATTATGAGCTCAAAATGATTGAACAGTTGAAATGGCAGAAAGAATAGCTAATTCGGGGCAGCTAGGTAGTACAGTGGATAAAGCACTGTCCTGGAGTCAAGTGTCTGGCCTCAGACACTTAATGACTACCTAGCTGTGTGACCTTGGGCAAGTCGGTTAACCCCATTGCCTTCCTTGCAAAAGAAAAAAAAAGATAGGAAGAATAGCTAATTCAATCTGAGGTTTTGTTATTAGAAGTCTAGCATCCAGAGAAAGAGAAATGATAATTCTTTGTCCTGATCCAAAATGACCTAAAGCAGATGTTCTTAACCTTTTTAAGTCATAGAGATACAGCTGGATGGTGCAACAAATAAGAATGCTAAACATGGAGTCAGGAAGATCTGAGTTCGCATATGACTTCAGAATTTACTAGCTGTGTGACCTGGGACAAGTCACCTAACCTCTGTCTGCCTCAGTTTCCTCAACTAAAAAAATAAGGATAATAGTCTCTAACCTTGTGAAGATCAAAGGAATTAGTATTTATAAAGCACTTAGAGTATCTGCAAAAATAATTGGTGCTGTTTCCTTCTTTCATAGATTCCTTTGATAGTTGGGTAAAATCTCTCAGAAAAAAATTTTAATGGATAAAAATACATTCAATTATAAAGAAAACTAATTATATTAAAAAAATTCATTTTCATATTATATTCAAAATATTTTAAAACAAATTCATAAAGCCCAAGAATCCATGAATAGTTGGGTTTTCATTTCTGATCATATTTTAGAAGGATGTTGAGAGTCATAATAGCTTCCTTCAAATACCTGAAAGACTATCATTGAGCAGAGAGAGCAAATTTCTATGTGATTTCCAAAATCAGAACTAGTAGCAACAAGAGCAAAGGGAAGGCGATTTCAATTCAATGGAAATATGAGCTGCTAAAGAACAAAAAGGACTGCCTTCTAAGGTAATCACCATTACTGTTGTTACTCAAGCAGAAGGATATTGCATGTTGGAAATGCTGCAGAAAAAAGATTATATAAAATGCCTTGTGAAATTCTGTTCTCAGGGAATAATACACATGCATACACACACAAAGATACACATACACACAGACATGCACACAAATGCATGCATGATTGAGGAGATATGGTTTCTGACCCTTGAGAATTCCCATTCTGGGTGGGAGAACATGGCCTTCCCTTTAAGGAGTTTGTAATATGAGATGAGAAAGACCCTGATCTTAAGGAACTTTCAGAGAATTCAGATCTCCTAATCATTTCTCCCCTCTGATCCTTTTCTCCATTGTTTCACATTCCCTGCATATTTTTTTTTAGTTTTTGCAAGGCAATGGGGTTAAGTGGCTTGCCCAAAGCCACACAGCTAGGTAATTATTAAGTGTCTGAGGCTGGATTTGAACTCAAGTACTCCTGACTCCAGGGCCAGTACTCTATCCACTGCACCACCTAGCCACCCTCTGTATATCTTCTTAATTTAAAGAATGTTTTTTCTTCCTTTTCCCTCCTCTTTTACCAGTTCCATCTCCATCCCTTATTCTGTCTCAACCCAGGCTAATCTGAGCCTCTCCTGTCCAGTACAGTCTTAGGTTTGCCCACTGTCAGAGCTAAGGCTGGGGCAAGCTTTAACTGATAAGATTTACATTTTTATTGATTTTTCCTCATTTCCCTAGCCCCTCTGTCTGTCAGAAAGTGGACTCTGATACTCTGAGACAGGTTCTGTCTGTGAAGTTACATCAGGACATGCTATATTTCCTTCACCAGGGTTCAAAGTCAAGTGACAGCTCAAGAACAATCCTCTAGTTCAAAAGGAAAAATAAATTGAATTCAACTTTCTGGTCCACTGTGGCTGAATCTGCAAAATGGGGACAATAATTCCTGCCCTGTCAATCTCACTAGGATATTGTTGAGAATAAAGCAGAAAACATTTTCAAACCTTAAAGCACATTGAACTCTGGAAAGATTTTTGTAAACTACTTGTAAACCCTTTTGTAGATTATAAAACCCACTTAGTTAAATCACAAAATGTTAAATTAGGAAACTATCCTAGAGATCATTTAGAAAAACGACTTCATTTTTTCAGAAAGAAAAAACTTAAAAGATTAGAGAGAGAAAGTAACCCCCTTGCTCAAGGATACACAGCTGGTAAATGGCAGACATGAGACTTGTAAATTTACTTTGTAAATAACAAAGACTTCTGTCTTGCTACTGGACTTTAAAGAGTTTGGAAGAGATTAAGGTTGACAATCTTGTGCAACTCTGTCGCACTTAAATCTAATTCATGACAAAGTCAAGACATCAACCCAAGATATCTTTGGCCCTCTTCAAAAATGAAGGACAAAACCCAACAAAAAGAAGGCAATACACACAAAAAAACTGAAGGATAAGATGTGTGAGTTCAGGGAGTCACAAAAATCAAGGAATGGAATTTAAGTCTAGAAAGTTAGAAATACAGATAAGAGGAAAATATAAGCTGACTAACCTGGGTCTCTCCCCAAAATGAAGGTCCCTTAAAGTACTCAACAAAGGGAAAAGAGGCTTAACATGACAGAAAGATAGTCTACAATGAGAAGGCCCAGGGAAATACAAATGTTCCAGAGGGAGCTGGCCCCAAGTTCTGAAGAAAGTTCCAGGGTGAGACTACAGGTGAAGTATGGTGTTAAAGTCCAGGAAGTCAGAAGCACAGTTTGAAGTGGAGTGAAAATTGACCATCCAGGCTTCTCCCCAACACTACAATTCTCTTTGTAAATTATAAAGTCCTTTAAAAACAATAACTGTTTGCAAATAGCAGAATTTTATAGACTTAAATAAAATGGTTCCTTATACTGTGTGTCATAGTTCTGAGGTGGGCTGAAGGTTCTCTACCTCTACCTCTACCATGAGGTAGATATGAGGAATTCCTCATTAGTACAAGAAGATATGTTGACAGCCAGAAAACAGAAAGATGCGGTGGAGAGGACTTTGCTCAAGGAGGGTCCAGAAATATCAGTCCAGTTGTACAGAATCACAGTTTAATTACTAGAACTGGAGTATAAGACAGAAGACAGGGTTCAAGGCAGGAGAATGAGTGAGCAGCAAGATCACCAGTGTTCAAAGGGCAGAACAGATCTCCCCAGCATTGGTCAGTTAAGCAAATAACAGGTTCATACCTGTTATTATAAATACAAAATTGAAAATAAATATAAAGAAAGATGCTATCTGCCTCCAAAGAAGGAACTTATAAATAGAAGTATGTGTAGAGTAATTTTACATATATGTATGGATAGATGTATATATTATATAAATCATATATATATATATATATATATATATATATATATATATATATATATTGTCTAATGATAGGCACCTCTAGGGAAGGATTAGGAGAAAAGGGGGAAAGAAGAAATTTACATGAAAACTTTAACTTTATTATATATTAAAAAGAAATAGCAAGTTTTAAATAATAAATTTGTAGATTAATGTGCAATCATTATGGAAATACTTGTTTTATTCCATATATTAAAAATAAAATAAAATTTTAAAAACCTGTCAAGTCAATTACACAACTCTTTTCAACTTGTGTGACTGAAATGTATTCATTGGATCACATTTTAAATGACAAGTAATGTACTAATTAGTATTATTGGGAAAAGATATAAACTGGAAGATAGAAGATCTGGGATCTGTTTTTGACTACCACTAGCTCACTAAGTGAACCTAAGAAATTCCCCTTTCTCCTCTTTGTACCTCCAGTTCTTTCCCTGAAACAGATGAAATTGGATTAATTCAAGTATCACCTAGTTTTCATATTCTGGGTCCCAATTTTTCAAATTTTTTTCAGCTTTGGCTGAGCTATTGCTAGCTCCAAAGTGGTCACACCTACTTGCCTAATATAACTATGATTATTGTGATTACTATTTTAGCATTTGTATTGTGCTTTCAGGAATTTCAAAGCATTTTACAAATATTTATGCAATATTATACAAGTCTTATAAATATTATACAAATATTACACAAATATTCAAATTATATTATAAATATTATATCCTCCAACCTATCCTTGGAGGGAAGTGTTGTTATTTTTCCAATTTTATAGTTAAGGAAACTGAGTCAGGGAGAGACTATGTGACTTGCCCATGGTCACATAGCTAGTCAGTGTCTAAAGGTACATTTTAACTCAGGGCCTCCTGACTCCACATCCAGCATTCAATCCTCATCTTGCTACTTGCCCCCAAATGCCAAAAGGAATGTTATGGCATAGGTCATACTAGTTTATTATCCTTGTTCATGAAACATAGAATTATAACATAAGGGAAAGTCAAATTGAGGTCACTCTAAATCATCAAAAGAAAAAAAATTAACGATTGACGTGAATCATACAACTAGATGCCCCTCTGAGACCTCTTCTAGCTCAGATCCCAGCTGTGAGTCTCTAGTTCAAATGAAATCATTCTGTGCAACTTCTCTCAAAATCTCTAGCAGGGGGGAAAGGGAATTGCCTCCAAACCATGATGTTCAATAGCTTGTGGACACATTCCCATTTTTTTCTCCATCTCTTCACTTCACAGTGTCTTTGTTCATCATTACAGTTCCTGGTTCTCATCATCCTCCAATTTCTTCCAGCTCCTTTTTCCTACCCACATCTCACTAAGTCTCATAGTCCTTTCTAAGGAACTCTTTCTAACAACTTATTTGTCTAATCAATCATGCAAAACAAAATTCCTGAGCACCTACTGTGTATTCAATGACAGAAGTAGGGGAAGGGGAGGACAGAGAGATCACAGAGCCAATTAGTGATAGACCTGGGACTCAGGTAGTCAAAAATGCCATGCATAGGATAGAAATAAATAAGAAATGAATTCTGCTCTTAAGTTTTGCAAACTTGTCCTCCATTTTATTCACTGTACTGAACAAAATCTCATTCTCTCTGGGAAGCCTTCCTTAACTGGACTGAATGGAAAGAGGGTAAGTAATATAGAATTTGAAATCAGAACACCTAGACTTAAATTCCAACACATGACTCTGGAAAAGTTATTCAACTTTTTTAGACCTCATTTTCCTCACCTATAAAATTAGGAGCTGAGACAGAAGATGACTATTCTACTATATGTCAAACACTGTCCTAAGTGTTGGAGGTCCAAATAAAAAAGCAAGAAAGCCTTAGCTCTCAAGAATCTTACATTATAATAGGGAAACCTAGCACATAAGATAAAGTGATTATCAAAGAGGGCTTTTTTGATCTGGAAAGTCACAGGGATTTGAGAATGTAGTCAAATGGCAATTAACCAACACATCCTTTCCAGGAATGGTATTGTTGATTTGATTATCATTCCCAGAACAAAAGGCAGAGGAGAGGAATGAGGGCATATATCAAAACAGGGCAAGAAGATAGCAAAACTTCAGTGTGATGGATTTGGGTGCCACTAGATATAGTGACCTCTCACTCAGAAGCAGTAAAAGTCCCCAGAATGGAAGCTGGAGTGCCAGATCTGAAGTCAAGGAGGGAGCACAAGCAGGAAGATGACCAGAGCTTGATTTGCTTTCATTACTTAGCTCTATCACAAATCAGCTCTGTGACCCTAGTCAAGTCACCTCTCTTCTCCAGGGCTTCAGTTACCTCATTTATAGAATAAAGGGTCAAGGAGTAGGGGTTGAATTAGATAAGAACTACTAAGGTCCTTCCAGTTCTAAAAGTCCATGACTATGAACAGTCTGTCAAGATGTCAGGACCTTGGACAGATACCACCTTACTACTCTCATTACAGCCTGTGGAGAGGATGAGAGTTTGCTATTTTTTAAACTCCTCTGACCTATGGAAGAATCTCCCCTTGTTTCCCTCTGGTTAAAGCCCTGAACGTGGGTCTTATCTTTTACTCTTTTCTCCCCTCTCTATTGATGAACTTAATTTATACAGCTTGATCTGGAAATGTGTTTCAAAATCTCTCATCTCCAAAAATCTCAGGGAAATAATAAGGAAGGATAGGAGACTTAAATGTCCTGTTAGCTGGAGAGGAAAGGAAAAGTGATATCCCTGGGATGAATCGAGGAATCAAAAGGTCAAGGAGTTGTGAGACATACCAAGACAAGGGGAGATTCATAGCATTATAGAGATAATAGCATTAGTTCATGTATATTCATAAGACACTTGAAGTGTTGTAAGATCTTGTCTTACAGAGTAAACTGTTCATGCATTATTATCCTTATTTCCCAGATGAAGATAAGATTGAAAAAGTTTAAGTGATGCAACCTCAGTCACCAGAAATTTTAATAGAATGGAATGCACCTGGGTTTTTGGATTATATACAATAGGATCAAAGATTTAGAGCTAGAAGGGGTTTTAGTGGTCATTAAATCTAACCCTCTCATTTTGCAGATGAAGAAACTGAGGCATAGAGAGGTTAAATGATTTGGTCAGAGTCACGTATTTGGTGAGTTCCAGGGAAAGGATTTGTAATCTCCTGATTCCAAGTCTAGAACTCTTTCAACTGCACTACAAGTGGAAATAGATGTCCCTGAAACAAGAATCCCAGGTGATACTCCAGATTCTACTTAAACACTTCCAGTGACTAGGAACTCATTACTCCAATTGCATAATGGTAGTGTTGAGAGCTAATATTGGAACACTTAGCAGTTCATTTTTGTGATAAGAGAAACCATAAATGACCCTCAGAAGGTTAAGATTTAAGTCTTGCTTCTGCCACTAACTCACTATATGAACTTGGGCAAATGACTTTCCCCTCTGAACTTAATGTAGAAATTGAAGGATTTGTTATTGACCTTTAAGGTCCTGTCCAGTTGCCACATCATATGAACAAAGGTAAGTATAGAATTGAGAGGTTTGAGTCCACTGTGCAGGTAGATTAAAGGCTTGGGGATGCCCCTGGGAGTCCTGAACTGAATAGAACTTCCAACTGCATTTTAACAGAAACCTTAAGCCCCAGAGGCCATTAAGGAACTGACTCAGCATCCTACAGGTAGAAAAAACAAAGTCATCACCAGACCATCAATGGCTTAATTTCAAACATCCTTAGTTTCAAAGATCCCTTTTTATAGTGCTAGGTGCTCCCTCCAACTACAGAGAACTTAACCTCTCTATTCCTTAACAGAGAGACTTTCTGGTTTTCACTGACCAAACTGTATTTCCTGTTGGCCAATCTTCTGTGCTAGGTCTCTAATATTTGAAAAACAAAGACATAGCCCATTGTGGATTCTGAAGGCAAAGATATTATAGCTTAGTTAGACCTGTCAGAGTTTATGCCCCCCTAGCATAGCCTCTGAGAAGTCAAGGTCCTTTCCAACCATGAGTCATTAGAGGAGGGTTTGGGAAAAGGCAAGATGACCTAAACATGGTATAGTTGTAAATAGGTTGGGAAAAGGAAGAAGTCATGGAAACATGAGAAAGAAAAAATGTTAACATATGTGGGACCTTAGAGATGATCCAATGCAAACTATTGGTTTTGCAAATAAAATGAAAACTCAGAAACAGAAAGAGACTTACTCAAGGTTACACAGATTAGAACTCATGTTCCTAACTCCCAATTCACTTGTCTTTACTCCTTACCACCTACCTCTGTAACTGCAAAAAACAAGCAGATGTTGTTATAACAATTATCTTAGCATTATCTTTTCAGAAAGTTGTTCCCTTGGGCTGTAGTCATAAAAATGGGTTTCTGATTTCCCTCCCTCTTTTGTTGAGAAGATTTTTATTATTGAATTGGCTTAGTGTTTGACCTTGGGTGAGTTCTTTCTCTTCTATGGGTCTTGGTTTCCTCCTCTATAAAAGTAAAGGAATTGGACCAGTTAGTGTTTTGGGTCTCTTCCAGCTCTAAATGCTAATGTTTAATGTTCTAAAGCTTCTTCCAGCTCTGAAAAACTCCCTAGCTCTAATATTCTATGTACTAAGGTCTGATATTCTAGATCCAGCAATTCTATTTTATTTGACCAGTCAGGACAGGGAGGATTAAGTCATAACATAGACTACTCCATGGTCGCACCTTAAAGACCAAATATGATTAAGGCAGTATTGGGATTCCTATAGATCTCAGACTTGATCTGGAATGTAGAAGACCTATTGGAGAAAGAGGAAAATTTTAGGAAGGGGGAATTTGTATGAAAATAGAACACCAAACAGAAAGTAGATTTAGCTATTGCAGTAATAATGATAACTTTATCTCATATTTCTATGAAAATCATAAGGTTTGAAAAGCACTTTCTTTGAACCAACCCTGTGAGAAAAGAGGATAAGAATTTTACTTATTTTATAGAGGAGAAGATTAAAGCTCTGAGAAGGGGGAGGGGAACTTGTCTAGGGTCCCATACAGCTAAGAAATGCCAAAATTAGGACCTAAACACAGGTTGTCTGAATCCAAAAGCCAAGCTCTTTCCAATATACTACTTGTACCTCTCTTCAGACATCACCAGTTTGTCTGTCCTCTAAGATTCTCCAGTTTCTCCAGGTCTTCTGAATTAAATGCAATGGACTTTTCTCAATTTTCACTTTCCTTTTTATCTTTTGTCACTTATCAGCCAACCCATCCTCCTGTATGCTTTTTTCACCATTGATATTTTTCTACCTTGCTACTCTTCCATCTTATATAACTGAATCTTTCCTTTGCCAGATTATTCTCTCTCTTCTGCCCCCCCTTAAAAATGAACATCTCCCAAAGCCTGTCCTGGGTTTCTTTTGTTCCTCCATTCTCTCCCTTGATCTCAGCATCTTTGTGTAAATGACTTCTGTATATCTATATACATATCTATATAGATATCTATATCTATATATCTAGTCATACTCTCTCTTGAACTCTACCCTTCTATCAACAATTGCTTATCAGGAATAAGGTTTTTAAAATACATAAAATAAAACACATAGAATTACAAAGAAAATCAACCACATTGACAAATAATTATCAAAATATATTTTAAAAAAACAAGAGGCAGCTAGGTGGTGCAGTGGATAGAGCACTGGCCCTGGAATCAGGAGGACCTGAGTTCAAATTTGACCTCAGACACTTAATAATTGCCTGACTATGTGACCTTGAGCACATCACTTAACCCCATTGCCTTGAAAAACAAACCAAAAAAAAGTTCGTGAATTCCAGTTTAAGAGCCCATTCCCCAACCCACCCCCTCCTCCAACCCCAACCTCTGTCATTTATGTTGAGGGCAAAATTATCCTCCTAGTTCATCAGTGTCATAGTATAGGAATTACTTTTGACTCTTTCCTCTCACACTAACCCTATATAGTATCATTTGTCATATCTTATTGATTCTACCTACATAATTTCTCTCTAAGTCATACCTTTCTCTCACATGGCCATCACCTTAGGTCAGGTTTTCTTCACTTCTCATTGATACTACTGAAATCAACTAATAATTAGTCTCCCTACATCTGGTCTCTCCCCTCTCTAATACACACAGTTGTCATAGTTTCCCATGTCTACATACCTTCTATGTATTTTCTCGGCTCTAAAACCATCTACTACTGATGGCTTCCTATTGTCCATAGAACAAAATAAAAATTCCTCCATCTGATATTTTAGAAACTTGTGTCTGTCTTCATACATTTTTATAGGTTTATTTCATATTAATCCACTCTACATATTCTATATCCCAGCCAACTCAGACTACTCACTGTTCCCCAGAGTCAATATTCTCTCTCTCATCTCTTTGCATTATTACAAGCTGCCCTCTTTGCCCCAACCTGACTGAAATTCACTTCTGTATCATTTTGACCTCTCAAAATCTTTCTCTTCCTTTAAAACCCAATTCATTTTTCATCTCCTCCATGAACTTCCTGAACTCAAAATTGGAAAGCATTTGCTTATATGTGAATGTGTTAAAATCCCACCTGTACAGCTAGAATAATAGTTCCCTAGTGGCAGTGATGATTTCATTTTTGTCCTTGTATCTTCAGCATCTGGAACTGCTTTGCATATAACTAGAGTTTATTAAAATGTTGAGTGAACCTGAGTTCATATTGCTGAGGACCCCCTTTTTCTAAGGGTAAGACAAGTACTCATACAGCATAATTTTAAAGTATTCACAATTATTTGTGAAGTAGTTCAATATAAAGTAGTGTGGAGGAAGGGTAGCAGCACTGAGAAAGGGGAGGAAGTGTTAGTTAGGAATGACTTCATGCCATGATACCTGAGCTTCATTGATCCACAAGTCTCATCACTATGGGCTCTCACTCCATCAGTGCAGGTCAAACAGCACTCTCCCAGGGGTACTTAACTGATTCAGTGGATGGAGCACCCACTCTGGAGTCAGGAGAGTTCAAATCTGACCTCAAACACTTGATACTTACTAGCTGTGTGACTTAATCCTATTGCCTTGCAAAAAAAATACAAAAAATAAAAAATAACCCAAAGACTACTACAATGACTACTTGAAAAACTACTCCAAAGACTACTATAATGACTACTGAAATAACAACTACAAATATTACTACAAAAACTGCTACTACAAAGACCACTACTCCAAACCTAGATGCAGTGGATAGAGTGCTGAACTGACCTCAGACACCTCCTAGCTGGGTGAACCTAGGCAAATCAAATCGCTGTTTCACTCAGTTTTTATTTGTAAAATAATGTTAATAATAGTACCAAACTCTTAGGGGTTATTGTGAGGATCAAATGAGATAATAACTATAAAGTGCTTAACTTATAAAGTGTCTGGTACCAGTAAGTATATATAAAATTACTATCAAAATGAAAACTGACAGCACAATTACAAATGATCTGGATGATTCCAAGGATTCCTTCAAGTCCTGCTAAAACTCCACATTCTATAAGAAATCTTTTACAATAGATCCTTCTAAATTACTGTTTTTCCTCTGTTGAATATTTTGAATTTATTCTGTATATAACATATTTGTACAGAGTTGTTTCAATGTCTCCCCATTAAACTGAGATCTTCTAGAGAGTTAAAAAAAAAAAACTGCACTCTTCCATAGCTTACCTTGGGCAATTCTTTTCCATGTCTTTCCACAGCTACCCCAGAGGAGATAGACATAATGAACTAGTGGCCTTCTCTGACCTCATTTTAACACTTCAGGAGTAAAATGAAGCAGTCCAATTGTCTAGCGGTCTCTCTCCCACTTTCTCTTCTGCTCATAGAGGCTTTACAATACTCCAGAGATTGATGGTTTCATCAGTGAAAGTCATAGACTCCAGGCTTTATCTTTCTGAGCTGTTGTGGTTGAATGGATTCTACATCAGACTGGGTAGCCTTCTAGTGATGAACCTTTCCACACTTAACCAAGTTAGAATCAGAAAAAAAAATCAGAAATCAGAAAAATCAGAAAATCAGGGGATAAAAAAAGATATAACCCATTACCAGAAGAGACTCGTTGTCAGCCACCTCTTAGAACTTATTGTGTGGTATATGCCTTTAAAGGCAGTTAAAACTCAGACTGAGAGAAGAGCCAAGATGGCAGAGTAATGGCAGGGAATCACTTGAGCTTTCCCCCTTTAAATGATGACTCTAACCAAATTCTAGAATGGCAGAACCCACAAATATACTGAGTGAAACAATTTTCCAACTAAAACAATTTGAAAGATCCATGGGAAGGATCTGTTACACCAGGATCAGAAAGGACTCACAGTATAGCCTGGTTTACACTAGAGCAAACCAGATCCAACTATCCAAGAACAGATTGCAGGGTGCCTGGGTCTGTGGCAGCAGTAGCAGTTTCCAGTGTAGCACGGGCCTCAGTGTAAACTGGCCCCACAGGACTAAGAGCAGGCCTCAGGAGCCACCCAACAGCTGCTTTAGGAGAGCTCAGTCCACAGATGGTTAGGGGTTCAGAAGGAGGTTGCAAGGGTCTTTTTGCTATTCCTGAGGCAGGACTCTCGCTTTTCCCATACTCAGATCCAGGTTGCACTCTGGGGCCCCAAACTCAGGAAAGGGAGTAGAAGGACAGCAGAGCTTAGTGCCTTAGCAAAAGTAGGAACCCTCCTCACAGTTCTAGGGCAGAAAGGAGTGTGTGGTTGTCCACAGATCAGAGCACAGGCCAAGAGAGTAATCGTGTTTCTTATAAGACCTTAGAGGAAATGAAAACTTGAAGTCCCTGAAGGCATCTCTGAAAATAGCTGCAAAAACTCTCAAAAGCTTGGACAGTGCGTTCTCCATCCTGGAAGCAGAGCCCCACCTTAACATAAGCTGGGGCAATGAGCAAACAATAAAAGAAAAAAATCCAACTATAGACAATTACTTTGATCATATAGAGGATCAAAATACACATTCAGAAGAAGATAACAAAGTCAAAACTTCTGCATCCAAAGCCACCAAGAAAAATATGAATTGGACTCAGACCATGGAAGAGCTCATAAAATATTTTGAAAATCAAGTAAGGGAATAGAGGAAAAATTGGGAAGCTATATATATGAGAGCTATGCAGGAAAATCATGAAAACTGAGTCAGTAGCTTGGTGAAAGAGAAACAAAAAATGCTAAAAGAAAATAACATCTTCAAAATCACTTTGGGCCAAGGAGACATAGTGGTTCAAAAAAGTCAATGAGAAGAATGCCTTAAAAAGCAGAAATGACCAAATGGAAAGGGAGATACAAAAGTTCTCTGAAGGAAATAATGCCTTAAAATATAGAATGGAGCTAAGGGACATTGATGACTTTGTGAGTAATCAAGAAACAATAAAACAAAAACAAACAAATGAAAAATCAGAAGAAAATGTGAAATATCTCATTGGAAAAACAAATGACCTGGAAGAAAATAGACTCAGGAGAGGTAATTTAAAAATTATTGGACTGCCTAAAAGTCATGAACAAAAAAGAGCCTCGACATCATTTTCCAAGAAACCATCCAGGAAAATATCCTAGAAGCAGAGAATAAAATAGAAACTGAAAGAATCCACCCATAACCTCTTGAAAGAGATCCCAAAATGAGAACAGCCAGAAATACTATAGCCAAATTTCAGAACTCTCAGGTCAAGGAGAAATCATGGCAAGTAGCCAGAAAGAAACAATTCAAGTATCGTGGAACCACAGTCAGGATAACACAAGATTCAACAACTTCTACATTAAGGGATCATAGAGCTTGGAATATGATATTCTAGAAGGCAAAAGAGCTTGAATTACAACCAAGAATAAACTTCCCAGAAAATTGAACATATTCTTTCAGGGGGAAAGATGTACATTAAATAAGATAGAAGACTTTCAAATTTTGCTGATGAAATGATCAGAGCTGAACAGAAAATTTGATCTTCAAATACAAGAGTCAAGTGAAGCATAAAAAAGTAAACATGGAAAGCAAATCATCAGGGACTTATTGATTTTAAATTGCTTGTATTCCTGCATGGGAAGATGATATATTGATAACTCATATGAGCTTTCTCGAAGCACAGGTGGGAGGTGAATTTGAAGGTATAATATATTAAAAACAGAGAGTTGATGGATGAGAAAGAAATATACTGGGAGAAAGGGAAAGGAAAGGTAGAATGGGGCAAGTTATTTTTACATAAAAGAGGCAAGAAAAAATTTTTTCAATGGAGTGGAAGAGGGGGGAAGGTGAGGGGGAGTGAGTGAGCCTTACTCTCATCAAAATTGAATCAGAGAGGTAATACCATACATACTCAATTGGATATAGAAATCTATTTTACCCTAGAGGAAAGTAGGAGAGGAATGGGATGGAAGAAAGGGGACTGGGGCTGGGTGGAGGATGTAGAAGATAGAAGGGAGAGAAGATTGTGGGAGGGGGTAGTCAAATGCAAAGCACTTTTGAGGAGGGACAGGGTGAAAAGAGAGAGAGAATAGAATAAAAGGGGGTGGGGGAATAGAATGGAGGGAAATACAGTTAGCAATAGCAACTGTGGGGAAAAAATATTGAAGCAAGTTTCTCTGATAAAGCCTCATTTCTCAAACAGAGAACTAAGTCAAAATTTTAAAAATAAGTTATTTCCCAATTTATAAATGATCAAGAGATATGAACAGTTTTCAGATGAAGTTATTTTTTTAGTTTTTTTTCCAAGGCAGTGGGGTTAAGCAACTTGCCCAAGGTCACACAGTTAGGTAATTATTATGTGTCTAAGACAGCATTTGAACTCAGGTCCTCCTGACTACAGGGCTGGTACTCTATCCTCTGTGCAACCTAGCTGCCCCCCAGATGAAGTTATTAATACAATCTATTTAATTTTTTTATTGTCCTAACAGGAGAAATGCAAATTGGAACAATTCTGAAATACTCCCTTATGGCTAATAGGTATAGACTAATAAGACAGATGGAGAAAATGGCAAAAAGTTGGAAAGGATGTAAGGAAATTGAGACATTGATGCACTGTTGGAGGAGCTGTGAAATTATTCAACAATTAGGTAGAGCAATTTGGAACTATGCCCAAAGGGCTATAAAACCATGCCTACCCTTTGACTTAGCAATGCCACTACTAGATCTATATTCCAGAAGAGATAAAATATGGGAAGAAAAAAAAATATATATATATATATTTACGGATATTTATAGCAGCTCTTTTCTGGTGGAGGGGAGCTGAAGATTGAAGAAATGCCCAGTAATTGGAGAAATGACTGAACAAATTGTAGTATGTGATTGAGATGAGATACTGTTCTGTTATGGGAAATGATGAACAAAATGCTCTCATTAAAAAACCTACATGAACAGATGCAATGGGAAATGTACTTTATACAAAATAGCAGCAATATTGCAGGATGATCAGCTGTGAATGACCTACCTTTTTCTCAGCAATGTTATGACTCAAGAGAACTTTGAAGGACTTATGGTGAAGAATATTATCCATTCTAAAGACAGAGCTTGGTGGTATCTGAATTCAGACTGGAGCATATTTTTTTAACTTTATTTTTCTTGAAGTTTCTGTGTGTGTGTGTTTGTGTGTATGTCTCTGTGTGTGTGTGTGTGTTGGGAGTTGTGTTTGCTTTTACAACATGACTATGGTAGTAATTTTTTTCATGACTATACTTTTTTTTAATTTTTAATTTTAAGGTAATGGGGTTAAATAACTTGCCCAAGGTCACACAGCTAGGCAATTATTAAGTGAGGCTGGATTTGAACTGAGGTCCTCTTGACTCCAGGGCCGGTGCTCTATCCATTGCACCACCTAGCTTCCTCAAGACTACCCATTTTTAACCTATTCCAAGTAACTTGCTTTCTCAAGAAAGGGGAGTGGAGTGGAAGGAAGGGAGAGAATTTGGAACTCAAGCTTTAGAAGTGAATGTTGAAACTTCTTTTTGCATGTAACTGGGTGAAAATTAAATTAAATTTAAAAAAAACAACTCATGCTGAACCAAGTGGACTAGAGTTAGACACTGGAGTAAGCTCTTAGAGAAATTGATAGTATAAGCACCTAATTAGCACTCATTTTGTTAGTGGTGTGCAGGGACAAATGTGAATCAGGTAACAATATTATGTCTAAACCTCTTTATGATTTGCAAAGTAAACTTTTCCTCACAACAACCCTATGAGATGGGTAATACAAGAATTATTGACCCTCATTTTGCAAGTGTGGCATCAGAATGTAGGAAGAAAAGTGACTTGGCTAAGTTCAGACAGCTGATAAATGTTGGAATTAAGAACTCAGCTCTTCTAATTCCAAGGTCAGTGCCCTTGCCAATGCTGATCTTCCATATTCTTAAGAAAGTATGGGGCAAGGAGTAGCTAGGTAGCACAGTGGACAGAGCACCGGCCCTGGAGTCAAGAGGACCTGAGTTCAAATTTGATCTCAGACACATAATAATTGCCTAGTTGTGTGACCTTGGGCAAGTCATTTAACCCCATTGCCTTAAATAAAAAAGAATTATAAAAAATATAAAATAAGAGTATAAAAATCTATTTTAAAAAAAAGAAAGTATGGGAGAGAAGAGGTGTTAGAATGACTATGAAACTGAAGATCTACAGTCGTTGTACTGACCTCATTACTGTATGCCTGTGAATCCTGGACAGTCTACCAGTGCCATGTCAGGAAACTGAATCACTTCCATTTAAGTTGTCTTAGGAAGATTCTGAAGATCACCTGGCAGGAGAAGATACCAGACACTGAGGTCCTTTCTTAAACTAAACTGCATAGCATTCCAACATTACTATAGAAAGTGCAACTACAATAGCCTCATCATGTTGTGAGAATGCCAAATGTATGCTTGCCAAAAAAGATTATTTTATGGAGAACTCACACAGGTCAAGTGCTCACAAGGTGGGGGGGGGGTTCAAAAGAAGCAATATAGGAACATCCTGAAGGTCTCTATTAAGAACTTTAGAATTAGGGGCGGCTAGGTGGCACAGTGGATAAATCACCGGCCCTGGAGTCAGGAGTACCTGGGTTCAAATCCGGTCTCAGACACTTAATCTTTACCTAGCTGTGTGGCCTTGGGAAAGCCACTTAACCCCATTTGCCTTGCAAAAACCTAAAAAAAAAAAAGAATGTGGGAGGCATTGGCACAGGACCACCCAGCAGGGTGTGCTCTCTTCAGCAAGGGTGCTGCACTCTATAAGGAAGGCAGAATTGAAGCAGCTCAAAGGAAACATGACATACATAAGTTTAAAATAAGTACTCCAAGTGTTCACATAGATTACTTGTGCCCAACCTGTGGTGGAGCATCCCGAGCTCATATTGATCTGATCAGCCATAGATGGACACACTATGATTTGTCTCAAGCATAGTGTTGTCATTTTGGTCTTCTTCAATAACAAAGGACAAGAACAAGAACCAATCTACTCCAGCACCAGTCCAAATTTCAATCCAGGGTTTTATAGTGCAACTCATAAATCTCTTGTATCGGGACAGCTAGGTGGCACCAGTAGATAGAGCTCTGTGCCTGGAGTCAGGAACACCTGTATTCAAATTTAGCTTAAGAGACTAGTTATGTGACTCTGGGCAAGTCACTTAGTCTCTGCCTCAGATTCATCATCTATAAAATGGGCAGAATAATAGCACCTACTTGTAAAGCACTTGGTTCATAATAATTATGCCTTAATAAATGCTTGTTCTTTCTCTTCCCCAATCAAGGAGAAAGTGGCTAATCAGTCCTAAGTTCAAATATGATATTATTAGCTATTTGATACACTATTTGATATTAGCTATTTGATATATATTATTATCTATTTGACCTTGGGTAAGTCACTTTACTTCTATTTACTCACTTTACTTATCTGTCAAGTGGAATTAATAATAGTATCATTAATAATGGAATAATAATAATATGGAAATAATAATTAACAACAATAGGGTTGTTGTATCAGATGAGATGATATTTGTCAAAGTCCTTAGCACAGTTCTTTGCACATAATAAATGATACAAAAATGCTTATTCCTTCCCTATTCATTTCCCCTTCCAGTAGTCAGGAAAATCTGTATTCACTAGGGTGATCTAGAGTTCATTTGCTAATGTGGAGGAGGGCAGCAGGGGAAAAGATTTGGATCAGGGAAGCCTCCCATCAGTCCAAGAATGTAAGTCTGCCTATCATAATGTTAGTGTTCACAAAATTAAAAAGAGAGCCCCCCTCAAAGCCCCCTTGTCTTCAAGAGCTACAGGGAGGCATTGAGAAAGAGTGGTGAGGAGAGGGTGGCCCCAGGGACTCAGAGGCACAAACAAGATTCCTTGTGATGAATGAGGAGCTCAAGTCACCAATGAGCTGAAGCCTGCTCAATCCTGTCTCTCCAGCTTGCACTTGAATCAGGAAGAGAAGATTAAATTAATTAAGCAGAGGAAGAGGAGGGGGTCTGTCTGACCAGACCAAGGAGTCAGGAAATAATTCACTTATGTAACCAAGCATTGGGGGTTGTGCTTGGCAAGCAAGGCTCTCTCAGACAACAAGTTTTCTAGGGAGAAGAAGGGGGAAGATGAGTTTGGCCTTCGTTGTTGATTCCCCCATGTAGGAGAGAAAGACTGGAGAAAGGGGAGGAGGGAAATCAGATGGTCAATCTAAAACAATCCTAACAAATCTATTGTGTCACAGAATTCAATCACATATTTATTAAGCCCCTGCTGAGTCCAAGAAATTGTGTTTGTGACTTGGGATACAATGACCACAAAAGAAAACAACCTCTACCTCCAGTGCCACAATATAGTGGATGGAGTACTAAACAATGCCTCCAGCACTTAGCATAGTGCCTGTCTTATAGTTGGTGCTTAATAAATGTTGCTTGATTGATCAGACTTTGAGTTAGGGTGACTTGGATTCACATACTGCCCTGGATCCTTCAACTGATTCTCTAATCATGTCATCTCTAGCCTTCTCATCAGAATCCTGCTTGAAATTGCTTGGATGTCCAATCTCTATATCTTTGAAGTTCCCAGTGCCTCCATATTATTCCCAGACTGAGCCCTAACCCTCATCCCAGTTGGAGCGATTTCTTTTGTCCCAGATTGAGCCCTAATTTTACCAACACACTGAGAATTTTAGCCCTAAACGGAGCCTTGATAATGGTTTCAGATGGAGCCACCTATTTCCTGACAACTCTAATCTTGCCTGCAGAATGAACCTTGATACTAGTCCCAGGTTGAGCTGATTACAAATCATATCTGGTTACAAAACTGCAGCACAGAGCATCTGTCTAATAGTAAGAAGAGGACCGGAGTGAGAGAGGAGAGGAAGAGGAAGCAAGTAGGTCAGATTTGTCTCCTTGTTCTCAGGAAATACCATTCTATATGTCCTTTTACCCAAATCAGAAACCTAGAAACAGAGGGCAAGAGACAAGCATGGAGTCATGTGCTCCCTGCCATGCCAAGAGACAGCAGAAATCCTGAAGCTACTCCTACCCTAAGTCAGGAGTGTCATCGATCTTCCTGGGAACCTTGGTACAGTATTCTTTGCTGCAAGCAATCAGTAGGCTGGAAAATAGGCAAGGGGAGATCACAAACAGGACATGAGACTGTCCTCTGGGGAAACCATCTTCTGAGCTGGCTAAATTGACCCTCAGAAAGGTACACTAAGTGGATCCTCCACCCTGACCCCATAAAAAGGCAAATGATCCAAATACCACTTATGGGTATCCCCAAGAAGTATCCATATCCAAGGTTAGGATTTTGGTTACATCTGTATATATCAGCACAGATAACAAAGGTGAAAAAAGACCTGAGGGTCTTAGTAAACCATAAGCTCAATAGCAATCAACAGTGGGACATGGCAGGCAAAGAAGTTCCTACTATCCTAGGTTACATTAAAGAAGTAATAATGTCTAGAATATGGGAACTGGCAGTCTCACTTTCCTCTGTCTGAGTCAAACCACTTCTGGACTATGGGATTCTGTTCTGGGACTGTATTTTAGAAGTACTTGGGCAAACTATAGCACATCCAGAGGAGGTAAACTTTGATGATCATGTCATTTGAGGATTGGGTAAAGGGATTAGAAATGTAAGCCTGAAGAAGAAAAACTTCAGAAAACTCTTGGAAGGAATAAAATAGTTACCTAAAAGTATTTTATTGATTGGAATAGAGAATAATAATAAATAATGTTTATTTGGTTATTTAAGGTTAACAAGATGCTTTCCTCACAATAGTTCCATGAGGCAGATTATACCCATTTTGCAGATATAGAAATTAAAGCTCAGAGATATCTATGCAGGTATAAGCAGTGACAACACTGAGGAAGCCCAAAATTATACTATGCATGCCACTAGTAAGTATAAGCATCTTGTGACTTCAATACAATATTTTTTCCACTACTTCTGAAGGGAAAAGGAATGAATTTGTCCTGCTTGGTCCAAAGGGAGGAACCAAGAACCAATTAATGGATGGATGTGACAAAGAGACAAATGACAGTTCCATTAAAAAAAACATTTTTCACCAACTAGAATTGTCTGAAGAGGGAGTTGTGGGTGAGTTCCATATTATTGTAAATATCCTGGTGGAGACTGGATGACCCTTTGTTAGGGTGAGAGAGGGAATTTCTGCTTAAATATGGGTTAGGCTAGATGCCTCCAATGGTCTTTCCAGCTTTTCAATTCTTATATCCTGATTTATTGTAGCAGAGGATGTAAATATGCCCTCCAACATCAATCATTCCCACTTCTATAATCTCCTATCTAACCAACATTCCATTCCTGACCTTGTTGCCTCTTGCCTTGAATAATTCCACATCCTTCTCCCAATCTCTTCCCATACCATTCATCATAAGTACATTGCCAGAGTAACATTTTTGTTTTAGTTTTTTCTTTTGAACTTAGCTATCATCAACAAACACAATAATTTACAAATGCAAAGAACAGGAAAGAACTGTGAACTTGTGAACTTCAGTTATGTAGTTTGATTTTTTTAGACACAGAGAGACAGACAGACAATTAAATGAGATGGTAACAAAATTTCTGTTTCCTCCTTTTTGACTTATTTCTGTCATTTTAAAATGTCTTATTGATGTTCTTTTTTCATATCTAACACTATCCATCAAGCCACCTTCCCCTCTATCCTTCACCCCATCTACAGGAGAAAACCCTCCCTTGCAATAAATATGTATAGTCAAGTGAAACAAATCAACACATTGGGCATGCCTGTGAAGGCACATTTCATTCTGTTCCTCCAGTCTATCACCCCCGTGCCAGGAGGTAGAAGGTGTGTTTTGTTGTCATTCTTCTGAAGTCTTGATCAGTTGCTATTTTAATAATAGTTCTGAGGTTTTTCAAAGTCATTTTCCCTCCTGTAATTATTGTGGTCTTTACACAAAGTGTTCTCTTGGTTCTGCCTTTTTTTACTCCACATCAGTTTCTATAAGTCTTTCCATAATTCTCTGACTCCACATTTATCACTTCTTAGGGTGCCATAAAATTCCATTACATGCATATACTGTCATTTGCTTCAGACCCTCCCTAGCTGATGTTCAGTATAACCAAAAGTTCTGCTTATTAATACAGATCCTTTTCCTCTGTCCTTGAGTTCTATGGGGCATGACTAATAGTAATATTGTTGGCTCAAAGGGTATATTCACATTAGTAACTTTTGGAAGAGAGTTCCAAATTTTTCTCTAGAATGATTGAACTAATTTACAGCTCTACCAATAGTGTAGCCCATCTTTCTACAACCTCCTATATCATTGCTATTTTTTTCTTTTTCTAATCTTTGCCAGACTGATGGGTGTGAAGTAGAACATCATAGCTGTTTTGGTCATTTCTTATTATTAGAGATCTGGAGCATTTCCCCAAATGATTGTTAATAGCTAGCATTTCTTTATCTGAGAACTGTTGCCACCATCCCTCAGCCATTAATATATTGGGGAATCAGACACATATTAATCATATATATATATAGATATATATATAATCAATTCATTTATATCTTTAGTAACATACATTTTTAGAGAAATTTATGATTCCCTTCCCATTAATTGTTATTCTTCTGATTATAATAGAATTTTTTTAGGTGTCCTCTTTTCAATTAGATGAGAATTCTTCTCCAGTCATAGCTGTGAAACTTCATTTTTTCTCTAATTTTTTAATTACATGATGCTTTATTTTTAACAGATCTGTTTATTTGAAGTTGATTGTAATACAAGGCATAAGATGTTGGCACAAACTTAGTTTTTGCCAGACTCAGTTTTCCAAGCTAAATAATGTTCCTTTTCTTATCCAGGGTGTCCCAAAAGTCTTAGTGAAGTAGAACAGTATATTGAACAGAACAATGGATTGGATTCAAATATCATCTCTCTACCTCCTATATTTGCTAATTGTAGGGTCATAGAAAAGTCACTTAACCTCTAAAAGTCAATTTTCTTTTTCTGTAAAATAGAAGTGATGATAATAGAATTCACTTTACTAGGGTGTAATAATGATCAAACATGATAATATACACAAAGTGCTACATAAATATCTACCATATTTCCCCATGTATAAGACCTACCCTTTTTTGAAAAATTTGGAGTCTAAAAACTGGGAGAGTCTTATACAGTGGTTAAAGATGTTTTTACTTGCATTTCCCACTTTTTCATTCTTGTTGTCTTTGCACTCATTGTTTCAAATTTGTTACCAGTATATTAGGTTACATTTTGTCACATTCTGCTCAGAAATGACTCAGAAAAGATTTTTGTACAATTCTGAATTTTAGTTAAAAGTGATCCCATTTGAATAGAAATTGTGTTGGTCCTCCTCCAACTGAGAAAACAATCTGAGATTGGATACAGGAAGAAGAACCCCTACTGAAAATGCCATGGCAGAAGAAGGCCATGAAAGGCAAGTCAGCAAAATGACCTGATCTAGAGAGGGAATTGAAGAGATGGATTGAAGATCAAAGGGCAATTGGAATTTCTGTGTCCACAAATATGGTTCAGCATGAGGAAAGAGGAATTGCTGGTGAAAAAGAAGTTACTGATTTCAAAGGAGAACAGAATTGGTGCTTCAGGCTCATGAAACCAAATGGACTAAACATGCATCTATGCACCAGACTTTCCCAGGGAGTACTTGTGATCAACCACAGACCAGAGCATAGGCAGGAGAGTAGTCAGAGCCTCTCCTATAAGACATAATTTGTCATCAAATACAGAAGAGGAAAATCTAATGGATAGGAGTTTTGACAGTGATGAGGAGTTGTATGAATTTTATGATGAATAAAACTTGAGTTCAATAACTTTATGTAACACATTTTTTGCAAATTTCAGGTCACAACATTAAGGTGTGTGTTATACATGGGGAAATACAGTATATTTGTAGTTATTCATAAAGTCCAAACATGACCACATTTCTTCTTTCCCATGGCTTCAATTGCCCCACAAAACAAAATATAAACCTTTCAACTTAGTATTCAAGTCCTTCCTGCAGTCTGTTTTCTGTCAATATCTCCATCACAATACAATCCAGATTGATTTCAGACTTTTGAATAGGTCTGAAAAATTTCCACTTGAATTCCTTTGCAAATATTGTAATAAAAATACTACTACTAATAATAATAATATCTGAGATTATATTAATAGGAATTTAGTGTCCAGATGAGGGTAATGAAGGAATTCCCTGAAGGAATAATATCTGGAGTATTATGTGCAGTTTTCAGACCACAATTTGAAGAAACAAGTTAAAAGCAGCCACATCATTGAGGAAGTGCAAAATTATGTTATCAGAGGAGTGGACTGACAGAATTAGTGATATTAGTGATATTAAACCCCTAAAAGAGGAGGCTTGGTGAAGAGGAGTAGGAAGAGAAAATAACAATTCTTTTATAATCTCTGAAGGGTATGGTGTTATTCTGTTCAGTTCCAGAGGGCAGAATCAGAACCAATAGGGAAAAGTTACATGGGAAAAAGATTTTATAATAAATGGAAAAACCTTCATTGTTCAAGTATATCTAGCTATGGATAGGGCTGCTTCAGAATGGAGTGAATTCCCACTCAGTGAAACTCTCCAAGCAGAAAATGAATGACTATTTGCTATGAATACTAAAAATCAAATTCATAAGGTGCATGGTGGTTGCAGGTGATATTTCTAAGATTTCTTCCAATTTGGGGATTCTATGATTCTGTAATTCCCCCTGACTAGAATATTTGCCTTCACACTTTATTACCTTAAAGGTCACCTATTCAGGACAGAACCAGAACTAATAGGGGAAATATACAGAGATGCAGATTTCAATTTAATATAAGAAAACTGCTTTCTAATAATCAGATATTATTGGCAATGAAAGTAAGTTACTTGAGAGGCAGTGAGAACTTTGTCACCAGAAAGATTCTGCTTATTTTTTAAGGCTCAATCTAACTGAATAATTAGGAGGAGGGTATCTATCCTAAAACAATAGATATTTATCGATAGATCTTGGGAATATTTTCATTTTTATTGATAACTTTTATCTTTAAGTCATTCACAGTTCTAAATATATCAATATATACCTGCCTCTCATGTGCCCAGACAACCACCTCTTATAAACAATTTTAAACAATTTTTAAAGAAATTAGAAAAAGTAGTTTAGCAAAACTGACCAGCACACCAATAAATTATGACATTTATGCAATATTCCATATCTTTAGCCCCTCTCCCACTTCTACAAAGTAGGGGAAAGACTACATATTCACATCTATTTTTTGATGTCAAGTTTGGTAATTCTCTTTGTACAGTTTTGATTTTGAATTTGTTGTCGCTGTCCTTTCTATTACCATTTTGGTAGTCATTTTATATTTTGTTTCCCTTCTTCTGCTCGTTTCACTCTGCATCAGTTCATTTAAGATTTCTCATGGTTTCTTCTATTCTTCCTATTCGTTATTTCTAATGGAGCAGCAATGTTTCATTGTATTCAGGTACTTCAATTTGTTTAGTTGAGTACCCAATCAATGACTCTCCTCCTCTTCCCCCTTCTCTCTCTCTCTGTCTCTCTCTGTCTGTCTGTCTCTCTCTCTGTCTCTCTGTCTCTCTCTGTCTGTCTCTCTGTCTCTCCATCTCTCTGTCACACACACACACACACACACACACACTCATTCTTAGTTCTTTGCTATTACAAAAAGTGTTGCTATACATATTTTGATATATATTGGATCTTTCTTTCTATCCTCACCTACCTTGGAATATTAGGAAGCGGTGAGATATCTGGGTCAAATAGTCATCTTTTTAGCAAAATTATTTCTGATTTTCAGAACTGATAAAATAATTCATAATCAAAAATGTTTTAATATACCTTTCTTTTTATAATCCCTCCCACATTGACTATTCTCATCTTTTGTCATTTTTGCCAATTTACTGGTTATGATCCCCAAGTTATTGCATTTTATTAGTGAGTTGGAGCAATCCAAGAGTGTACTGATAAATATTTAACAACTAAATTTCAAAACACTATTTTAAAAGGTACATATAATATACTTTTAAATCTAATCTGCATTATTAGCACTTGGTTCATCTCTTTTTTTAATCTAGTCAACCAATACAACAAATAATCAAGCCCTGATTCAGAGTATTTGCCAATTTTCTGAAGTAAAAATATTTGTGCTGAAAATTTGACAAGCTCTTGGCTGCAGCATACCTCTGGAGCAATTTTTCATTTTATGAACAGTATGATGTTCTTCTGCTGAGATCCATTGGGTTATACCTCTTGAGCCTTAGATATTTCAGAAATACTCAGTGTAAAGATGTTTTCCTAATTCATAATACTATCTATAGCTCTTGAAGTCTTGCTTAGTACATCTGAAAATTTCTTGCCACCAAATATATTACCATCTCTTCCCCAGTTTCATCTCATAATTTTCCAGTATCTTCAGTGGGGTGGAAATCTCAGCTGGCATGTTTCCTATCTTGTGGCAAAGATAGCAAATACCCAAGATTTCAGAGAAAGTTAAGTTATGCCTTCACACAGAAAAACTGGAGATACCCAGCTCAGAGGCAATAGAAAATCTGCCTCAAAATGGCATATCTAGGTAGAAAGAGATGGCCTGAAAACTAGATAGGGTCCTGACTATGATAGGTAAAAATGTAAGTAGATGGGACAAAAGTCAGAAATAGGCAGTGATCCTTAAAAGATAAAAAACTCTTATGTGGACAGAACAAGTCTAATAGCTCTTTCACATTACAGCCTTCCAAATACTTGAATAGAACTTTCATTTCCCATCTTCATCATCTCTTTACCAGGCTAAATATCCTAAGTTATTTCAACTTGTCCTCATAAGGCAAGACACTTTCCTATCCCAGGTACCCTTCTCTGGAGGCTCTTCAGCTGATCAGTTTTCTTCATCAACCATCCAGAACTAAGATTACATCAGATTAGGTCTAGAGAAGACAAAGTACAAAGGGAATACCTCTTCTTAACTTCTAGAATGCACCTCAAGATTACATTAGCATTTTTGGCTACCATATCACACTTCTGACTCATGTTGATCTCACATTCCACTAAAAACCCTAAATCTTTTTCAAACAAATCTTTTTTTAAAAAAAGACATAAAGATATTTCTAACTATGGGGAGCCATCTGTATTTGCAAAACTGATAGTTTGTACTTTATATTTTTTCCTGTTGAATTTCATCTTATTAGATTCAATCCAATTTCTACACTGTTAAGATCTTTTTTGGACCTTGTCTCTCACCCATTGGCAACAAAATGTCACTTACAAATCTTATGAACATACTATCCATGTCTTCATCTAAGTCGCTGACAAAAATGCTTAATATCACATCTCAAGCACAGATCCCAGAGACACCTCACTAGAGACCTCATCATTTTGACATTAAATCATAATAACACTTCTTTGAGTCTAGCCATCCATTCTGAAGCAACTTAGTTGCATTATTATCAAGTGCACATCTCTCCATCTTCTCCACAAGAATAGCATAAAGATATCTTATCAAAAGATTTCTTGAATTCAAGGTAAACTATATCTAAACTATACCCTTGTCTGCCAAAGTCGCAAAATTTGAGAGTTGGAAGGGACCTTGATAGACATTTAATCCAACCCACATATGAAAAGAATACCCACTATAGCTAACAAACAAGTGGTTTTCAAGCCTCTTCATAAAACCTCAGGGAGAAGCCATAACCTATTTTTTGACAAGTTCCTGTCTATTCTATCTAAACATTTTAGTAATCTTATCAGAATAGAAAATAAGATTAGTGTGGCATGATTTGTTCTTAATAAAGCTATGTTTATTCTTTATAATCTCCATTTCCCTTTCTAGAGATTTACCAATCATTTCTTTTTTTAGGGTTTTTTTAACAAGGCAATGGGACTAGGTGACTTACTCAGGGTCACACAGCTAGAGAATTATTAAGTGTCTGAGCCTTGATTTGAACTCAGATCAATCCAGCATCAGTACTCTATCCACTGCCCCACCTAGCTGCCCTCACCAATCATTTATTTAAAGCAACATTCTAGAATTTTCTTAGGAATTGATCACACCCATTGACCTATGGTTTACATATTCTGTTATTTTCTCCCTTTTGTTAAAAATTGGCACATTTGTCCTCCAATTTTGGAGTACCTCTCCATTCTCCAAAGTCTTTGCATTATTTTTGATAATGACTCAACAATAACATTTGCCCATCTTTCTATTCCCAAAGATTTAGTGCTGAGGGGGAGGCAGTGTGTGTGATTTGATTTTAACAAGGATAAGGAAGTGTTGTTTTTCAAGTTCTGAGGGCAGCAGCCCCAAAGTTCTGGGTCAAGCCAGTGTCTGAGATAATCACCCTGAAGAGTTCCAGAGAGGCAGGTTTGTGATCAGCGCCATGGATGAGACTGAGCAGAGCTATAAAGAACTCCAAAGGAAGACATGAATTGGGACAGCATGATGGAGAGCTCCCAATGAAAGATAGGGCCTAAGGCCAGCACCATGGAAAGTTCCTACAGAAGCCAAGAGCTGAGGTGAGAACTATAGTGAGTACTTAAGGAAGAAAGGGTCTATTTAAGAAACAAGTGGTTTCCAAAGAAGACTGGAATGGGAAAAAAAGAAATACTATAGACTTAGGGACAGATTTCTGAAACAAATGAAAAAAGTGTTGGTATACAGGCCAACTCTGTCTCCATGCACTGTCCAGTATTAAAAAAAACCATGATCAAAAATAAACAAAAAAAAATGATCAATTATGGTAGACCTGGCTCTGTAATGTCTTTATGCATAGATTCATAAATTTTTAGAATTGAAATTTAGAAAACATCTAAAGCACGTCCCTCTCACCCATTTCATTATTAGTGATGACAATATCTGAGAAAAACAGATTGGTGTAGTGGCTTGAAAATCAGTCTCAAAACTTGAAAGATCTAGATTCAAATCCTACCTCCAACACATACTGGCTAAGTAAATTATTTGACCTCTCAGTGCTCCAAGGCAACTCTCTAAGACTATAATTTTCAAAAATAATTGCCAATCTGTATTCAGTAGGAAAGATATCTCCTTATTAACCCTAGGTATTATTATCCATATTATACTAATGATGAAACTGAACTCAGAGAAACTTAGACTTGTCCATGGTCACACAACTAATAAATATCAGAGGTGGGATTTATAGTTATAGCATTTGGAGCTAGAGTTATATTATTAATGGCAACAATACTTCTTCAATAATTTTGGCATCTAAGATTTCATCAAGGAATGTACTGACTACACTTTAGTAAATGGCTTCAATCTATTAGGTTTGTAGGATTGTGGTAGATGAGAAAAGTCATCCCCTAGTGGCTATGCCTCTTTGAGCTTAGTTATACTGGTTTTTGAAGTATAGACACATAGTCACTTACTAGGCCCATCCTAAAAGTCTTAAGGTTTGGAAGACCTGTCAGCTTGCATTTCACTGGGACTGCCTTTGAAAAAACAGGATCACCTCCACACATTTGAGGAGATTTTAGGAAATAAATGAGGAAAAGAATGGTGGCAGTGGTGACGGTGATGATGATGATGATGATGATGATGATGATGATGATGATGATGATGATGATGTTATCAGGTCTAACCTTATAATCTTTGAGTCTAAGACTTCACTCTAGAAGATTCTTCTACCTCTGAAGCTCCATAACACCATGTGTACGGTGCACCGACTACTTGAGTTCTCTGGCCAGCAGAGAACTGTTCTCAGCTTGCAGTGAATGAGATGGGAGGCAGAGATGGTAAATTTTATTTTATTACCCAAAGGTCACACAGCTAGGGAATTAGCCAAATTTTATTAGGGTCACACAGAAGCTTATATCCTAGTCTACTTCCATACTCATGGACAGCTCATGCTACCAGCTTAAACACCAAAAAAAGATTACATATTGGTTAGATCATTACATATTGGTTTAACAGTTACACATTCTTATGCATACTTCATTGCTCTTGCTAGAATGCAATTCTTGATCAATGTCAGGAGATACAAAGGAGCTGGGTCATGCTGATCTTATGGAAAAGCAAAGGGATTTGGGTCATGCTGGTCTCCTGAGAAACCAAACCAGTATGTTTGAAATACAACAAGAGGTCAAAAAGGATCTTTAAACCATTGCCTTTGTCATTTCACAACTGTGGTCCTCAAGGATCCCTAACAATTCCCCCCTTTTTATTTTTCCATAATTGGGCCGTCATTTGATCAAGATTGTTCTACAAAGCAGACCACACAAATTGAGCAAGAAGTGATAGTTCAATTAAAACCAGAAAGCTTGTTCCTATAGTGGTAGCAATGGTGTATAAGGTGTGCTGTCCCCAAGAAGGAAAAGATAGATAAATAAAATTATCAATGATCTTTGAGCTGTCTTATCTGGTAAAAGATCTTGTTTAGAAGCATCACAAATTTGTTGTGCTAAATCATATAAATCTTCAATTTGAATAGAAATATTACCATTATCTATAATTTCATTAAGATTGAGTCTTAATTCTTTCCCATGAGTGATGAGACTCATTATAATATAATTTTGTCAAGCAAAAAGATGAATATCAATAATCACATGCCAAACTAGCCTTATATTCTCCTATCATATCTACTTTATCCCCAACATTCTCAATAGTATCCCTTAATGCTTTGATGGCTTTACAAAATTCCTCATCTATAATTCACTGTTCCTTAAATCCCAAAGAGATGTTCTTAGCTAACTCTTCTAGAAATTGAGCCTGTATTATTTAATTCTTTATGGTGCTTACATTGATAAAGTAATAATAGATACTAAAAAATATATTTCTAGAATAATAGCATCTTTTTTTATCTTATTACTATAGGATATTGAGAAATCCTTTTTTCTATTTCAGAAAACAATTGATCAGCCCTACTTTGATAACAACCCTGGGCTTTTACAGATATCATCACATACCTTGACCTAGTAATGATAAATATTGTTCCTAGGGTTTTACTACTAATACATTGTACAATTTAAGCAGGATACATTGTAATAAACATCCATTGCTGATATATTTACAATAGATCCATACATAAAGGTATAATTGTTCTCCAGACAAGCCCTCCCCATCAATGTCTCATGTGAAGTGATTCTGTTGGAAGTATCTCTTTGTGTGATGTTGCTTAGTACCATAATCATAGCTATTTTCCAGCCTTCTCCTAAAATTTTTCCCCACCTATCCATATATAATGGAGAAGGAAATCCATGATAAATATCTATTATAGCAGGTGGCTTGTCTGTGGGAAAGGAATAATGTCATTGGGTATCTCTGTTAGATAAGTTACTGGAACTATTGGAATACACATGCAGTTATTTTGGAGAAACAAAGAGGTGGTTTTTGCTGATAATCTGGTAAAATTAATTCAAACAGGAAGATTAGTGTGATTGTAAAATGGATCGTGTTCAAATTGTAGTTGAACTATTTGTGAAAGATTTAGGGGTCTTGGAGCCGCTAGGTGGCGTAGTCGATAAAGCACCAGCCTTGGAGTCAAGAGTACCTGGGTTCAAATCCGGTCTCAGACACTTAATAATTACCTAGCTGTGTGGCCTTAGGCAAGCCACTTAACCCCATTTGCCTTGTAAAAACCTAAAAAAAATTAGGGGTCTTTTCTCCTTCTTCCACAACTCAGACCCACGGTAGTTGAGGATTAAAAAAAAACAAACATCTCTTTTCTTCCTCTGGGCATTCTGCCACTCTAGTCTACATTTGAGATAACAGCATCACAACAGTCCATAGATTTTGTAAATTCTGCTTATTTTTTCTTTTACCCCTTTTATGTGATCTTTTTCAGTGATAGACCTCACATTTCTTTGAGTAATCCAGCAGTCACCTCCATCTGTAGAGATACAAAAGAAAACCTGTCCCTTTTGTTAATATCTTGTTAGGTCTTTTCCATATTCCATCCTGATCTTTCCACATAACTTGTTCATTATGTACCTTTTGTAGAAGTTGTTTGTTTAGTTTAGAATTGCTATTGCCATTTACTGAAGGATGGCAGTAGTATTTCATGGCCAGAATTACATGTTGTTCATTAAATGTTAAATGATTGCATGTATTACATACCATGTCTATCCTAACTTTAGGTTTATTCCCAAAATCCCCCTTCTTTTGTTTTTAGAGAAAGGTTTTTAATGTCCTGTTTGCATGTTCCACAATAGCCTGACCACAAGAGTTATATGGTATTCCTGTTATATGTATAATGTTAAATTCCTTACAAAAGGTTCCAAAAGAACTAGAAACATATGTAGGACCATTATCTGTTTTCTTTTTAGGTTTTTTTGTAAGGCAACTGGGGTTAAGTGGCTTGCCCAAGGCCACACAGCTAGGTAATTATTAAGTGTCTGAGACCAGATTTGAACCCAGGTACTCCTGACTCCAGGGCTGGTGCTTTATCCACTACACCACCTAGCTGCCCCCCATTATCTGTTTTAATGGAATCTGGTAGAAACAGGAGATCAAATGAAAGTAATTTCCACTTTATTCTAGGAGGCATTAATTTTTCTTTTCTTTCAGTGGCCCCTATGAAAAATCCATAGAAATAGCGAGTATCACATACGGTCTAATTTTCCCCTGTTTATTTTCAAATTCCCAATCTCTTATATAATCTTCTAAATTTACCATTTTTGCTTCTTTAAAATTAAACATTAAATTCTTAACCTAAATGAAATGTAATGTTTCCATGCTGACATCTCATTCTCTTAAAGTTAACCTTATAACTAAATGAGACAGGAGGCAGAGATGGTAAAGCACTCCAAATTTTATTAGGGTCACATAGCAGCTTATATCCTAGTCTACTTCCATACTCATGGACAGCTCATGCTACCAGCTTAAGCACCAATCATATTAAAGATTACACATTGGTTAGATCATTACACATTGGTTACAGTTACACATTCTTATGCATACTTCATTGCTCTTGCTATAATGCGATTCTTGATCAATGTCAGGAGATACAAAGGAGCTGGATCATGCTGATCGTATGGAAAAGTAAAGGGATTTGGGTCATGCTAGTCTCCTGAGGAAACCAAACCAGTATGTTTGAAAAACAAGAGACCAAGAGGGTCTTTAAACCATTGCCTTTGTCATTTCACAACTGTGGTCCTCAAGGATCCCTAACATGCATCCTTCTTTTATGATTTTTCCCCCATTCTCTCCTTTCTCTCCCATCAAAACCACTGTTAACTAGCATACAGAGATAGCATAAGACATCCTAACTTGAGTCTAGATTTCGAAAGGACCCTGAAACTGGGCAGGAAAAATTAAGTGTTTATGTTCACAAACCACTAATTGAAATTTGGCATTTCATTTAATAAAGATTTTTAAAGTCATCAACCTGAGAAATGATTCATAGGTTTCATCAAACTGCCAGAAAGATTTGTGTCACACAAAAAGTTAAGAACCCCTGGTTTAGAGACAGAACTCAACTCTATTCCAGTGTGAGAAAATCTAGTGACCAAGCTATTTATAGCTAAAGTAACTCATGTGCAAAGTCTCATATTCTTATGTTGGTAAAACTTTTAAATATTAAATTAACTGTATCTTAACAAACATTATCATTTTTAGAATTCTTGACAAATCAATGACCCCACAACAGCTTATGAAGTAGGAAATGCAAGGACAATATTCCCATTTTATAGATTAAACAAATGAAGTGCAGAGAGGTAAATCAGAAAACAAATATGTCCGACAGCTGGAAATGTCAAATTTTCTATTTACAAATCCATTGGTGTTTCAATTACATTAGAAGCAGGTTAAGAGGGGCAGCTACATGGTGCAGTGGATAGAGCACTAGTCCTGGAATCAGGAGGACCAGAGTTCAAATCTGGCCTCAGACGCTTGATAATTACCTAGCTGTGTGACCTTGAGCAAGTCACTTAACCCCATTGCCTTAGGAAAAAAAAAACAAGTTAAGAAATAAAACCTGTCTAGAAGTCCTCAGAGCCTGAATCTGTGGGAAACACCAAATCTTCTGGGTAGATTTGGGCTCCCCCTGAGGTGTCAGGTTCTCCCAGGTCTTTGAAGGATGGTCATCATTATCATTGAATTATTTCATTTAGTCTTCACTTCTGAGGTCCTGCCCCACCACATTCCAACAGATGAAGTCTTTAAGGGTTTGATGGGAGAGTCTCTGGCAATAACTGGAGATGCATAAAGTTGGGGCATACAGTGGTAATGGTGGTGGTGGGATGATCCAGATTAATTCAGGAACTTGACAATGGAAAGTATAATAAATGTGTGTTAAAATAAGAACATTGTATCATTCACAGAAACTAGTTTTTCCATGGCTGTTCTAGAAATTATGGAGCATTTGGTGCCATTGCCTGTTGATATATAGCTTTCATTTCTATAGCATCTAAAAACTTACAAAGAGACTGCCTCACAATAACCCTATGAAAGAAAGTGGCAAAATTATTGTTATAATACTATGATCCTAGGATCACATTTTATGATCAATTTTCTTATTATTGTTGTTCAGTTGTTTCAGTCATATCCAACTCTTCATGACCCCATTTGGGATCTTCTTGGCAAAGATGCTGGGGTGGTTCACCAACTAATTTTACAGATGAGAAAAACTGAAGCAAGCAGAGTTAAGTCACAAGCCCAGGGTCATACAGCTACTAAGTGCCAGATTCTTAATTAATTAATTAATTTCGAATTTTACAATTTTTCCCCTAATCTTGCTTCCCTCCCCCTACCCTCCACAGAAGGCAGTTTGTTAGTCTTTACATTGTTTCCATGCTATACATTGATCTAAGTTGAATGTGATGAGAGAGAAAAAATATCCTTAAGGTAGAAAAATAAAGTATAGGAGATAGCAAAATTACATAAGATAACTTTTTTTAAATTAAAGGTCTTTGGTCTTTGTTCAACTTCACAATTCTTTCTCTGGATACAGATAGTATTCTCCATCACAGATATTCCAAAATTGTTCCTTATTGTTACACTGATGTAACAAGCAAGTCCATTAAGGTTGATCATCACCTCCATGTTGCTGTTAGGAGTTCTGCTCATCTCGCTCAGCATCAATTCATGCAAATCTTCCAGGTTTCCCTGAATTACCATCCCTCCTGTTTCTTTTTTTTTAAATAACAAACTTTATTTATTTTTGACATTGTAGGCAATGTGGTTAAGTGACTTGCCCAAGGTCACACAGCTAGGGGATTATGAAGTACCTTAGCTGGGATTTAAACTGAGGTCCGAAATGATGGCCTGACTTCAGAGGTTGGTGCTGTATCCACTGCACCACCTAGCTGCCCCAACCCCTCCTGTTTCTAATAGAACAATAGTGTTCCATGACATATATATATATATATATATATATATATATATATATATATATACCATAGTTTATTAAGCCATTCCCCAATTGATGGACATTCACTTGATTTCCAATTCCTTACCACCACAAACAGGGCTGCTATGAATATTTTTGTACACGTGATGTTTTTACCCTTTTTCATAATTTCTTCAGGGTAAGTGCCAAATTTGAACTCATGAATATGAGTCATCCTGACTCCAGGTCCAGCACTATCCACTGCACCACTTTACTGATCAAACTGATGTCCAAACTGAGAAAAAGATTTGTCCAAGCTCACACAATGAAGCAATTTTTAATTAAGACTCAAATTTATTAATTCTTACTCCAAAATCAGCACTTCCCTCCATATCACAGTGTCTGTTTTCTGCCAAAGAAAGCATTCAGGGTCCCAGATGCTTGAGAGAATCATGGACCTGAGTCTGGAAGGGATATCAGAAGCCAGCTAGGTCAATTCTTTCATTGTATACAGGAAAAAACTGAGATCCGGGTAGATTCAATGATTTTTCAGAGGACCCAAGGGTAATAGATAGCAGAAGTAGGATTTGAACCTATATACTGTATACTAGGAACTCTCTTTTTTTAAGGGAGTTATAATTTCATAATTTCTACCTCCTCTATTAGGTCAGGAATTTCTTAAGGCCAGAGGCCATGCCTCTCTTCTCGTAACAGGCACTCTCTGAAGGTAGGGGCTATGCCATCTACCCCATCCCATTGAAGACCCTTTTCCTTAAAGCAAGAGTTATTTCTTCTCTTCAGTCAGGAGAGGTAGGGATCTAACAGGGAAGAACCAAAACCATCCATTACAGAACTTGCAAAAGTTTATTTGATTTGATGTTTGTCATTTATTCTCAAAAAAAGACCATGACATTGGGGAAGCACATGAATTGGATTTGAGCGAGGGGGCACTGGGCTTGGTTACTAGCCTCACCTTCTCCCCCAGAGTCATCTGCATCTAGTGGCCAGATATAAATCAGGATGACTGGAGATGGTCCAGTATGCAAGGCAATTAGGGTTAAGTGACTTGTCCAGGGTCACACAGCTAGTAAGTGGCAAGTATCAAACTCCCATCCTGCTGACTCTAAGGTCAATTCTCTATTCACTGTGCCACCTAGCTGCCCAGTGTTTACATTTCCAGACAATGAAAAGGATCATACCTAGGACTCTCTCCTGAAAGGCTTAGACATTTGTCTGATATTATCATCATTCTATTCAGAGCTAGAAGGGAGCTTCTGTGAAACTAAGGACACAAGACAGCAAGTGACTTGTCTAAGAATACAAAGGTTGCAAGTAACAATGTCACAGAAATAGAGTGTTTGATAGTATGATTAAATTCATTCTGTGGCATAGTTTCCAATCCTGGGAAACAGTGCAAAATTGTTTTTTTCTTCCATTATAGAGGAGGAATTTTTTTCTAACAATACTCACACCTACTTAAACCTTATAGGCTATAGTCCCAAGGAATAAGTTGGGATTCCAGGATTCTCATCACCACATTAGTCAAGGAGTGATTTTTTTTTTAGCCAGTCATGCTCAGGAACCTAGAAGATTGGGACCTTCATCAACAAAAAGGGTAACCCATAGAAACATAATCACAGGTCCTTGTGTTATTAAAGCAAGTATGTAAATAAAATAAGGACCCTAAAAGAAAAGTAGGCCATCCAATGTCTCAAGGGTCTTGGCCCTGGTGAAGCTAGGTCTAGAACTTGAGTTTCTTCATTCCCAGTCCCTGGTTCATTTTACCTTCATCTCAATGATTCCTTAGCAAAGTATCTTGCCTAAGAAGCCTCCATGGTGTGCTTTGGCCCTTTAACTATGACCGAGGAGAATTTTCTCCTAATTAAAGATCACTGTAGTTACATTAAACTCTAACCAATCATTCCGAATCCTTGACTGGGAACAAAGCCCAACATTCCATCCCTTGTAACACTCTACCTTTTGTCAGTTTATCTGAACATTGTGACCTCTATCCTCCCTGCTCATCTTCCTACATTCCTGAGCATGTTGGGGCAAGTATTTCTAGACCTTTATGCACTCCTGATATTAGCTCCAGTTTCCCAGGTCAAAAGTGATCCCAAGGCAGTTTTCCTAGTCTCACTGGGAATAGATATAGCTTACATGCCTTTGCCAGACCAAACAACATCTTTGGTTTAAGAGTCCTAATAGGAAAAGGGATCTCAGAAACCATCTAGGTCAGGGCTGTCCAATTTTACTATTTACAGTTTTTATTGAAACAATAGATAATATATTTTGATTTGCCATTTTAGAGAGAGCTCTGTAGTAACAACTTCATTTACTAAAGCATTTAGTAAACCCACAGGTGGGTCACATTTTGGATAACTCTGATGTAGGTCAAATCCTGCATCTACAAATATAGAATCTGAGGTGTAGGGACTTTATGTGACTTGATCAGAGTCATATGTCAATATTAGAAATAAGAGAAGATGTGGGTCCTATAGCTTCAAAGCTAGTACTCGTTACATTGACTGACTATTGGTAGAAGCTCCCCACATTCAAACTCTGGTCTCATTTCATTGATCACAATATATTTCCAGACTGGGGTTGAGGAGGGAAATTAAGGACAGTCAAGAATCCTGCTCTCAGGGAGCCAAGTCTAACCCTTACATTCCTAGTATGCCAAGGAGAAAGCCCCTATACTCAATCAGAAGCAGCAAAAACAGGAAAGAGGGAGGGGGGGTGTCACAGCCCTCTTTTCACTAGAGCTGAGTCTCCATCCTGCTGGGGATGGGCACACAGTATATTTGAGCTCTGGTGAAGTGATCAGGGCTGTGGGTGGAAGCAGTGCTGATTCATCAGAAAGATCTCCTTCAACCTTCCTCTATCCATTCCCTGGGCAGATGCTGACAGGGTTCCTCCTAAGCCAGGGTCTGAAGTCCAGCCAAGTTAAGCCCTGCCTCTGTTTGGCTAGAACTTAGTGCTCCATTGGTCTGGTTAGAAGAATCTTCCTGCTTTGGTCTGGTTACCTCCCTCCCCCTGCCCCTCTTTGGCCTATATCATATCTTCAGATGCCTTAAGGAGTCTAGGTCAGAGATCTACTTGGATTGGGAAGGTGGAGATCAGGGGTAAGGAGAGAAGAAATAGGAGAAAGAGAATTCAGACAAAAGGATAAAGGGTATAAGGAAGAGAAGAGAGATCTATAAGGTTGTGGATGAAGGAGGGGAGGGAGAAGAAAGGCATTAAGAAAGGAGAAGGGAGGAGGGAACAATGGGGAGATGCCAGAGTCAGGGTCAGGAATGAGGCAAGGTGAGAAGAGGAGGGAGAAAGGAAAGTTGAAGGTGATATCTACACTAGGAAGGGTGGCAAGCTTAAAGTTGAGAAACCTGAAGTTTCATGTAAAATTCATCCTTTCTGTTCTATGTATATGTAAATGCCTATTCTATTTGGTGTTTGTTAAGTTCAGAATAAAAATTAAAATTAATTAAAAAAAAGAAAAATGTCTGACTTTCTCAAAGTCATTCTCAGAACTAAAAGGAACATCAGAGACCTAATGCAATTTCCCTCTCAATGTAATATTCCCTGATAATTCATCCTTCATTTTCTGCTTGGACACCCAAGGTCACATAGCTGTAATGATGATGTTTGTCTTCATTCTTGAAGAAGATTATGACAACAAGGAAGTGATGTAAGTGAATTGTAAGTGTGTGAAGCAAGTGCCTGAGGTTGGAAGTGAACCCAGGAAGATCTTTCTGATTTGAGGACATGCAATCTATCCACTCTGTGACCAAGCTGCCTCACATAGAATTTTCAGTTCTCTAAACCCTATACTCTTAGCCATATGAATTGCTATTAAGAACTTTACCCCTACCCTGTAATTATACAAATAGATTTTTTTAACACAAAATTTTTTTAACTTTAATCCCTGTTCAATTAGATTTTATTAGATGTGGCCCACTGTATAAACCCATTGAAGCTTTTAAGATCTAAACTCTTTCATCATGAAAAATTTCACTCTCTCTCAACTCTGTATCATTATCTATAAATTTGATAATCCTTCATGGAAACCATTGATTTCCTTCCCCCCAATAGCCAATAAGATCCTTGAGAAGAGGGAATGATTTTTGTCTTTCTTTATATCTCCTGTGCTTAGCACAATTCCTAGCATGTGGTAGATATTTAATAAATCCTAGTTTCCTGACTGAGTTGCTGTTCATCGTGTCTATTCTTTCAGCAAATTCAAATCCAACTAATTATAATACCATCTAGTGCTTCTCTCTTCATCTTATTCACAACTTTATCTTGAAAATCTTTGTCAAATGACTTCCAGAAAGCCACATATATTGTCTGTGTCATTTCTATAGCATTCTAGTAATACAGTCAAACAAAGAAAATTAGGTTAGTTTGGAATGACCTGATTTTCAATGAACTCATTCTAGTTACCAGTGATTACAAGGACTGATTTCCAAAAGCTAACAAAACCATGCCTTTAAAATTCATCCTAAAATTCTGCTTGGGATGGATACCCAAACTTCTGGGGAAGATGGTCAATTATAAAGAGTTAATGTGAAAGGTGAGATTTTTGGAGATAAGTGGAGAGAAAAATAGGATTTCGATTGTTAAAGTGAGGGAAGATAAAAAATGAAAATCTGAGGGGATAGTAGTTTTAATGGATTTTTTCAAAGGTTGAAGAAAATTTGGAAAGGCATTAAGGAAGGAGGTGATTATTAGGGATGGGAAGTCAAACTGCTTGAGGGAATAGAAGGGGCTGGATCAAGGGTACAAGGACAAAGTCCTCAAGCAGAAGAGTCACTTAATTCTTCAAGACTGGATCAATGGAAGAAAGAATGAGGCATTATGCTAAGGTGGTTTGAAGTATGCAATTGAGAAGAGTGAATCCCCAATAGAAGGTCTCCAGTTGTGTCTTTTTTTCCAATAAGACATGAGTGGGAGGGGGGAAGAGGAGATGAAGGTAGCTCAAAAAGAGGGGGGGGGGAATAAGAATAATTCCTGTGTGAAATATAATAGTCCTTTTGTGTACAGCTAATGAGAAAATTTGTTTTCCTTGACTATGCATATAATCGAGGAATTTATTTTTTTTTTCAAGATGAGGGAATGAGAGGAAAAGAAAATAGATTTTAAGACACTAAAAAGGAAGAATGGGAAATATTACAGGTTTGGACTTTCAGATGAGGCACTGTAATGTTAGTTTTGCTTAATTGTCCTTGTTACAAAATAACTCTCCTGGGTGGAGATAATCAAGAAATATTTGTTATGTAAAAACAAAATATATATAGGAGAGCGAGAGCGAGAGCGAGAGCGAGAGCGAGAGAGAGAGAGAGAGAGAGAGAGAGAGAGAGAGAGAGAGAGAGAGAAAGGGAGGGAGGGAGGGAGGGAGGGAGGGAAGAAGAAGGAGAGGGAGAGGGACGGGGAGAGAGAGAGAAAATGAATCAGGAAAGAATTAGAATTAGTGTGGAGCAGTGAGAATACTGATAAGATTAGATGATATAAATGTGTACTGTCAACATGGTGGCATGATTTTCTGCAGGAGTATTCAGCCTCACACAGGCTGAAACAGAGAAGACACAATCAAGGTTTGAAAGGGATAAACAGTAGGACAATGAGAAAAGGAAGATGAGGATACAGGGCAGTATGAGGTTGAACTGAGTAATCAATAGGTTGAAATTTTGAAGGGAGGAAAATGAAGTCAGAAAATTATTGTTAACCTGGGAAAGGGGTGAAATGTGAAGATGTAGCAGTGAGGTAAAAGATTAGACTTAGGATGAGGGAGAAATGGGAGTACAGGGATCTACAGAGAGAGGAATTTCCAAGATATGGATTGCAGAGGTAGAACACTTGTGAATAATAATGCATTAAGAAGTATAATCATCCTTGTGTGAGGCTGAGGTAATGCAGATCACAGAAGCTGAAGAGAAAAATGATCTGGAAAGCATGATATTTGAGGAAAGAAACATCAATATGTAAAAGGAAACCCCTAAATATTTTGATAGAACAGTGAATCGAGTACCAGACCTTTTTTCCTGAGTTCAAATCTGGCCTCAGATACTTATCAGTTTTGGAACCCTGGACAAGTCACACAATCCTGTTTATCTGAATTTCTTCATCTGGAAAGTGAACTGGTTTAAGGAAATGTCAAACCACTCCAGAATCTTTGACAAAACCCCAAATGGGGTAATGAAAATTCAGACATGACTGAAAATGATTGAACCAAAAAAAAGTGGAAGAAATGCAGATGGAGAAGGTAATTATGAGCCAGGTAGTGAACCCCTTGAGAAAAAACAACTTTCTGAGATAATTATGGATTAATGTTGCAGAATAAGACCCATGTTTTTAGACCAAAACAAGATGGAAATTTGTTTTGCTTGACTACAGATTTCTTATATAAACTTACTTCTCTTTTTTCCCCAATGGGAAAGAGGTCAGAAGGGAAAATAATGTTTATTAATTGAAGGATTCACTCATCCATGTCCACTAACATCCTAAAAGTGTCCAGGAAACAAGATGTCACCTGCCCCATTATATGACCCTTGCTTTGGAAAATCCACGAGAAGACATGATAGAAGGTATTTGTGAATTGAGATCTGCATTCCTAAAGAGAATACTCATGTTGATGAGTATAATAGAGTAAAAACATAGGTGTATATTCAAAGGCATGAAGTCTGTACATTTATGGGTTTATTTATTATAAATAAATAAAGTAATCCACCCCCCAAACTATTTTCATCAATAACTTATTTATGTGTGTGCATCGGTGGAAGCAGTTAGGAGGAGCAATGGATACAGTACTGTAGTCAGGAGAACTTGGGCAGTGTTGTGATTCTGAGTAAGAGCCTGAGTAATCATTGAATTTCTTTGGGTATCGGTTTTCCCTTCTGTAAGAGAAGGTAAATCATAGATCCTTCATCCCAGGATTATTGTGAGGATCAAGAAAGATAACCTAGATAATACCTTAAGTTTTATAAAAATGTTCATTATTATTATTATTACTGCATAATATTGCTACTTTTTAAGTTGCCAATAGCTTCTTTTGCTCCTCACAAATTACTGCTCACAACACCCTATGGGAGCATTTTTTTAATACAGATAAAATTGAAACTTAAAGAAACTGAATGACCTGGTCCGGACCCAAGAAAGGACAAAACTAAGACATGAACCCAAGACAGGTACAATGGTGGAGTGAAAAAAATACTCACTCTTCAATCACATGAGCTGGGTTTAAATTTCATTTCTAATGCTTATTTAGCTATGTGACCTTAAACAAGTCACTTAACCTAGCTGGACCTCAGTTTCCTCTTCCACAAAATGAAAGCGCCAGGCTAGTTGGTCTCTTAAGTTCCTAATAGCTCTAAATCTATGATATCACCTCTATTTCATGAAAAATAATAACAACCACTTGATTTCAGATAGCACTTAAAAGTTTGCTAAGTAGTTTCTAAATAATACCCATTTGATTTCAATTTCTTTCTAAAGTCCCACCTCTGGAGGTAACTACTGAAGTAACTGAGCAAATCCCTTGACTTGTCTGGGTCACAGATTCCTCATCTATAAGCAAGGGGGGGGGGAGTATATGGATTTTGACATCTCTTCAAAGTCTAGTACTCTGATGCAATGACTGGCGTTCAGTAATCTTTCCTTTGTAGTGAGTCTTTCCTGACCATAACTTTAGAGAGTCAGGCAAATTGGAGGAGGGCATGATCACATCTGACTGTGAGGATGAGGAAAGCACCTCCTCAAAGGGTCAGTTTGATCGAGGTATTTTCAAGACACAGATATTCGTGTGAATAATACTCTTCCTACCTCCTGACATCCCATCATCTTCATCTCCATTCCTCTCCCAATTATTCTCATCAATAATGATTCTTCCCCAACTGGGACTCAGATGGGTGTGGGCTCCCCCCTGCCTGACAGATGGGCTGATGGACAAGAAGGCAGCTGGGTCTGCCCTTGATCTGTCCCTGGCTGGAGCAGCTTCATGGCATGATTCCAGAGAAGGCTAAAGACCTTTGCATGTAATTTATAGCTTAACCATCTGGGGGCTGGAGAAAGAAGTCCTATGAAAGAGAGGGGAGAAGAGCAGGATTGGGTAACTGGAGCTGAAGCTGGGATTTGGGGAAGGAACAGAAGGAAAATGTGCATCCTGTAGTCTCTGCCATCACTTCCCCCCACCAACCCCACCCCACCAAAGATGACCATGAAGACCCTAGATTTGGAATCTAGATCTAAGATGATCTCACAGCTCTAACATTTTCTAGTCGTGTGACAAATGACTCCCCCTCCTCTGAGACACAGTTTCCTCCTCCTTATAAAGGGAATAATAATCCTCACTCTGTCTCCCTTACAGAATTGTAAGAAAAATACTTGGTAGATGTTCAAAGGGTTATGAAAATGTGAATTGTTATAAATATTATTGATAACTTAACAGCCATTTATTAAGCATTTATTTAAAGTTACCTACCACAATGTTCAATGCTGAGGAACAGTCAAAGACTAAATAATACAATCTGTTTTCATATAGTTCAAAGACTAGTAAATATTAATATACTTGATAAACTCATATTAGACCATATTTACTATCTGTTATATGAAAAGACTACTCTTGGGCAGTTGTTGAGAAGGAACTGGTGGATAGAAAAAAATGATAATTAAAAAAAGAAAGAAGTATTAAAGTATTAAAAACCATACAGATGAGAACTTAAGGAAGTTCTGAAATGGATGCCAATAAGTAGGGTGATTTTGTCATTATGTTAAATTTAATATATATACTTTAAGAAAACAACATAGAAGATCAAAATTTCATATCTCGTCCTCTTTTCTGCTCTTCTTTGTAAATTGAAATGCTCATGTTTGCCAATGTTTGTAAAGTTTATAATATAAAAAGGAACTTAAATTTAAATTTTTAATAGAGAATTTAAATTTTTTGAAATTATTCCCAAAATCTTAATGAGATTTTAAGCTATTGAGGCTTACAACTGCATGAGGACTTTTGGGATGCCTTGTATATACATATGTAACTTTATTGTTTTTCTAGAGAAGCTGCTGGCCATGGAGAAAAGACTACTAAACTGAAATCAGAGACACCAGAATTCAAATATGGCCTTTGTCACCTGAGACATACCACTCTTCCATTCTTAGCCTCAGTTTCCTCATTTGTTAAATAGGGACATAGAACTTGTACTCTTTATCTCACAAGTTTGTTGTCAGGTTGTAAGTTATATGGAACTACAGAAATGGAGGTTATAGCTATAGCTATATAAACTCATAAGCCTAGATACATTTATATAATCAATCTGGAGTTAAGGATTTAGACCCCATTGGACCATTTCTTAGCTAGCATTTATATCGCACTTTAAGGTTTGCAAAGTAATTCACATAGCTTACAATAACCTTGTAGGGAAGGTGTTTTTATTATTCCTATTTTATAGATAAGGAAAAGTAAGGCCAAAAGAGGTTAAATAAGTTGCCCAGGGTCACACTAGTAAATATCTGAGGAAGGATTTGAACTTGGGTTTTCCTACTCTAGGTCTGAAGCTCTATCCAGGAGTCACTTAGCCAGTTCCATTTCCACTTCTATTCTATGAGAAGATTAGATTGAATTCTTATTAATATCTCTTCAGGCTCTAAGAGTCCCATAAATATATATATATATATATATATATATATATATATATATATATATATATAATATCCATGTGTGTGCATATATACATACAGACATATATATGTATATGCATACATGCATGCATGCATAAATATGGGCATTCACACCCACATGTCACTCATGCATTTACTCAGTTTTCTAATCTATAAAATGGGCACAATGTTGTCCCCTCCCAGGGCCTCACTGCAAAGCATTTCACCAGTACAAAGCCCTGAAGGAATGTGAACTGTTAGTGCCATCCTACTCCAAGAATCTGCTGAGCTCAAGAAGGGCGACCCAAGCTAGAGAGACCAAAGAACACCGTCTGGAGACTGGAAATGGGCGTCAAGGCAGACTCAGAAATGAAAGATGCCTTAGGACAGGCAGAGAAGGGGAAGGGAGGGGAGGGAGGGGAAGGGGGAAGGAGGGAGGGGAAGAAACAAAATTGACAGCTTTTATTAAGCACTTACAAAGTTCCCAACACAGAGCTAAAGGTTGGGGATTAGAAATGCAAAGGAGGCAGGCAGCCCCTGCCCTCAGGGAACTTAACTTTCCAACTGTCAAAAATGTATTTTAAAGGGATGCTGAAAAGGGAGCAGGATTCATCTTCAGCATCCTGGAGATGATGTAGAGATGGCCAGGAAATGAGGTGTAGGCCTGAGTCCTGGTAAGAGAAAACTAAGGTCACCTACCAGAGTCAGGGAACTTTTGTTATTGTTCAGTAATTTTTTTGTCATGTCTGATTCTTCATTGTCCCATTTGTAGTTTCCTTGGCAAAAATAGTGGTGTGGTTTCCCACTTCTCCAGCTCATTTTACAGATAAGGAAACTGAGGCAAACAGGGTTAAATGACTTGCTGAGGGTCACATAGCTAATGTTAAGATATCTAATTAACTTATAAGATCCCATTGTGAGCATTTTTATTTGGAAATTGTAATCACAACCAATCTGAGTCTGTTCCATTGTTTTGTTAATTGTCTACACTTAGATTAGACACAAAAGTTTGACCATAAATCCCCTCCCCACTTCAGTCCTGTTATTAAACATTTACCTGCACATCTCTTCAGGAAACCCAGGAGTGGAGTCCAAATTTCTGGTGGAATGGATTAGATGGCCCTACTGAGTCTTTCTAACTCTGATATTCTGAGGTTTTGTGACATTTAATCTATGCCAAGTCACTGAAATGACACTAGACTTTAAATAGGAGTTTCCTCAGTTGCAAAGTTTGTATTTTCTCTGAATGAGATAGTTTAGTTTTGCCCTTGAATGACAGTGGGTAATGAGGAGAGACAGGACTTCCACCAAAATAGGAGAATGGGGCAAAAGGCCTGATTCATCATGGGGAAATTCCTTCCTTGTCCCTTGGTAGTAATCACAGAGAACCTGGAGGTTAGTAGGGAACTTATTCAGGGAGCCTCCCTTCACTCTTTACCTGCCCTTGAGGCATCTAGGAAGGCAGGGAATAGAGAGTTGGACCTGGAGTCAGGAAGACTTGATTTCAAAATCTGGCCTCAGATGCTTATTAACTGTGTGACCCTGGTCAAAACACTTACCCTTTGTTTGCCTCAGCTTCCTCAACTGTAAAATGGGGATAATAATAATAATAGCAACAAACTCCCCCAGGTTGTTATAAGGATCAAATATGTAAGTGCCTCCATCATCACCACCACCATCACCACCACCATCACCACCACCATCATCACCATTACCATCACCACCATCACCACCACCACCACCAGCAGCAGCAGCAGCAGCATCTCCTCACCAAAGATTGTTCTTCTTGCTCCAAAACTGAAGTGGAGTGTGTCCAGTTTCTTCGTACGCTTCTGCTCAGAATAATCATCAGCATTCATGAAAGACCTTCTCTCCCTAGAAGCTTTCTTGGCTATGAGATATGACAGGCTCCCCACTCTGTTGATCTCATAAATTGGGCTTTCCCTTGTCATATGGATAAAATAAACGACAGCAGCCACATGAATATTTATTTGGTCAGTGCCTATATTCTACTTCTTATAGTGCTCTAAGTGTCCAAGTTGGTAGATCTATCAGTCTGAAAGGGGAAGTCAGACTAGGGACCCCTTAAAGTCAGGACCATATCTTCTGCATATATAATTTTGCTCATAGGACAGAATGGGGTGGGGGGAGCAGGGGCTGAAGAATTTGTTTTCCCAAAGGAATACTGGTTTCCTTGAGGTCAGTATTGGAGAAATTCCAAGTCATTGATTCATCTGATGTCCTTCCAGTAAAAGACTATTGCTGAGCTGGTGAGCTCAGTCATTAGAGTGCATTCCTAATGAGGATAAGTTTCCATTTCAGACAAGGTCAAGTAGCCTTAACTCCTGGACTCAGGCTGAGCCCTGACCTGCCTCAGATGGAAACCTGATACTAGCCCCAGATGGAGCCTTGACATTGACCCTCGTTCTTGACCATAGACTGAGTGCCTGATCCTACGCTGATGCCAGCCTCACTTCAGTCAGTCAACAAACATTTGTTGGTGTGCAGTGGCTAGAGCACCAACCCTGGAGTCAGGAGGATTTGAGTTCAAATCTGATCTCAGATATTTACTAGTCGTGTAACCCTGGGCAAGTCACTTAACCCTGATTGCCTCACATCCAGAGCCATCGCCAGTAGTCCTGATTCATATCTGGCCACTGGCCACTGGCCCCAGATGACTCTGGAGGAGAAAGTGAGCTGACTAAGCACAGCACCCCTTCACTCAAATCCAATTCATGTGAGTGTCATGGCATCACCTCCCTGATATCATGATCTCCTTCAAGAAGGAGGGACAAATAACAGTATCAAGAACATTAGTAAGACTTAATCATCTCTCATCATCCTATCCCAAACTCTAATTCCAGTCAACTAAGGAGAACTGGTGACCCCTAAGGTTTTTTCCTGCTTTCAGGTTCCATGATTCTTCAAAGATAATAATACCTAGAGGGCTCAATGGGATAGAGCACAGGGTCTGAAGTCAGTAAAGCCTTAGTTTAAATCCAGCCTCAGACACTCATTTACTATGTGACTGTGGGTGAGTCACTTTACCCAACTATTTGCCTCAGATCCTCATCTGTAAAATGAACTAGAGAAGGAAATAGCAAGCCACTCCAGTATATTTGCCGAGATCCCCAAAGAGATCACAAAGAGTTGGAGATGACTTAAAAATGACTAAACAACAACCACTTTATGAAGGTTACAAAGAATGCATTTTACCATTTTAAAAGTTCTTTATTACAATCATCTCCCTTCACCCAAAAATCAAGAAAGCAATTGGACAAGAGAGAGTTAGGCTGAGTTTCAAAGAGTCATGAAACAGAAAATATCTGGGTTTGGAGCATAGGACAGAAGAAACTTAAAAACATGAAACATCAGAATAACAAATATTGAAATGTAAGAGATGAAAGGGATCCTAAGCTATGGAATTTTAGGGAATTTAGGAACCTTAAAGACCACCTAATTCATGCCCCATATTTTCCAAAGAAGGAAACCAAAACCCAGATAAGGTAAGCAATTTGCCCAAGGTCACACCAAAAGTTAAATCTGTGAGGGCTGGTTCCTTTGTTGCAGAATAATAAATAATAATGTAGCCGTGGCCCTGATTGTTCCCTGGACTAAAGCCCAGGCTCCCGGCTCCCGCCCATCTCAGAGGCTATATCAGTTTTACTTCTCCATTGCATGAAAAGCAGGCATTTTTAATCCAACACTCCTAGAACTTCAGGGTTGAAACAGACTTCAGACGGGTCATCCAGGCTTCTCTTGAAAACCTCCAGGGATGAGAAACTCACCATCTCCTGAGACATCCCATTCCACTTGGCAAATAAATTAGGAAGCTTTACCTTGTATCAAGTAGAAAGTTGTACTTCAGTAATTTCTCCCTCTGGTTTTTTATTCTGGTGGAATATATCAAAGCCACACTAAAATCAAGGATCCTGAGATTTACCATGACCTGAATCTCAGTCTCTTTTCCTTAATCAGGAAGGGAGAAAACTAACAATATAATAATTGAAGAGGTCTGTCTCCCTTTCCTCAGAGATGGAATATCTAAGTCTTGGAAAGAGACAGAAGACTATGGAGAGGGAAGACTCCAGAGTAGTGATGAAGCTGAAACTTGACACTAATTTCTTGTCTCCCTTTACAGTCTTCCCTTGTCTTACCAATGAACCCCTAATTTTTTCTCTCTACCTAAAGTATCTCCCCTTCAAATTCCTGCTTGCTCATCAGTCCTCTGTTCAAATATCTTCAATGTTTCCTCATAATCTAGAAGAGAAGGTTCAAAGTCCTTAATCTGACATTCAAATCTATTCAGAATCTACCTTTTAAGGCTTCACAGAAGTGGCTGTAATGAAAAAAGACTATATTTTGAGTCTAGAGCATGACCTCTTAGAATATGGGATAGCTGGAGATGGCAAGATAAGAGAAACAGGTGGTGACCCAGTATGGCTACAACATAACACATACAGAAAGCAATGTGGAAAAAGGCTAGAAAGGTAGTTTGGCCGAAGTCCACAGAGGGTCTTCAGTGCTGTGCTAAAAAGTTTGTGGCTTATCTTAAAGACAATAGGGAGTTCCTAAAAGTTCTTGAGCAGAAGAATGGCATGATCAGATATTAAGAAGATTGTTTTAATAGCAGTTGAAGAAAGGTTTGGAGGAAAGGGACTAGAAGCAGAGAGGAGGGGAAGGGAGGGAAGGAAGAGGAGGAGAGGGAAGAAGAGGGGAAGAAAGGAGAGATTCAAACATAGCAAGATCAAATGTATATGATTTAGCAATCACTTGGATGTGGAATGTGAAAGGGAAGAAGCAAAGACACCAAGGGTTTTCAGACCTTGATGTTAGTGAAAGGGACCATGTGTAATAGAAAAGTTGGAAGAAGGGTTTATGGAGGGAGTGGACACCCTGTTCTAAGATCCCTTCCAGCTGTGACATGATATGATCTAAGGCTCTTCCTAGCTCTGACATTCTCTGTTCTAAGACCTCTTCTAGTTCTGACATCTGTTCTAAGGCCCCTTCCACTCTGACATTCTCTATGCTAAGGTCCTTTCCTTTTCTAGCATTCTGTTTTCTATTTATCAAATTGTTGTGAAAAGAGAACCAATTAACAGACAGTGAGGAGAGGTCACCTCAATTGGAAGCATAATTATTTCCCAGGAACTATAAAACAAATTCATTCTCTGTCTCCTTCCCCCTGCCCCTCCTCCCCCCAGTTATCTTCTGTCTCCCTCTTCATCTTCTAAGGCTAAAGTTGGCCAACTCTAGGAGCCAATGTCATTTGACATAAAGCCAGAGAACCCATTTAAAGCCCCAATAATTCTGAGATGTATTTGTCATGTTCCATTTCTGATGGGTCATAAGAGACCCCTACCCCAGAGGATTCTTTTATGGAAATGCCAGCCATCAATCTGTCCATCAGCCTCTCTATGCTGAGTGACAAGCTTGTACCTAGTCTCTGGGCTTGACCACTTTGTGCCTACACTGGCCCTTCCTTAGGGAATTCTGGTTAAAGAGACAAGAATCATGCAATTAAAGCAATTATAGAGCATTGGAAGGTATGCTTAAAGTGTAAACCATGTTTTGCATTCCAACAGCTGCCAGAATTTGAGAAGGGAAAAACAAGTCATCTCTGAGGGGCATGAAGTCCAGAAGGAGGGAGCCAATTATCACAGTTACAGAATTTCAGAGTTGGAAGGAAACCCGGAGTCAATTACTCTACTGCCGGGTTTTTATTTACAACGCCGGCTTCTTAATGCTAGTCCGTCCTCTTACTCACCAGTCCAACGCGTGGTGAGTCTTCGGGGTACCTCCGGCCCCCACTCTTTGATGGGGGAAGAACCAGACAGAGCGCCTGAGGTGGGTCATGAGTCTTTATTCTTCTGTGATCACATTCCCGCTTCCTCCCCACCTCTCAGCAGACACTTTTATCCCCCCTGTCCTCCCTCCCATGAACTCTTAAACAATGAGGGGCCGAGTTCTGTAACATTCCTTTATAATGGGATTATTTTATCCCTTCTGAGTGACCACCAAGCCTCTTCCCCCCGCCCCCAACATCTCCCCCTTTCTGTTTTACAAGGTTATCACTTGGTGTGACCTTAAGCGGTGCTGAGGTTAGCCTTAAGCGGTGTCATTTCTACTGGCCTCTGATAGCCGGGGGCGAGGAACCCTGTCTTAGGTCATCTCCTTCAACCCAGGACCTTGCCCGTCCTAGGCGCCCGACACCCTCAGGGCCTGTCTTAGGTGGCTGGGTGAGGAGAAGTTGCCCGTCTTGGGGTTTACCTCGTCTTACCCCTAGGTGTCACATGTCATGCATGGCGGCTAGCCAGACTTGGGGATCCTCCCCCGTCTCCATGGCCATGAAGGCTTTCTGAGTAAGAAGCATATAGCCCCTCTGTTAGCTAGGCGGCAGAAACAGACAACAAGTAGGGTGATTCCCAGAATCAGCGTCCTTGTTCACCCTCAAGGGGGTATCCTCCCGCCATCTGGCAATCCCTCCATGGTATGGGATCCTCGGTGTCTTCCCCTGTGGCCACACATGAGGGGCCCCACCGAGGCAGAAGGGAGCCCCATCGATGTATTGGTCACTAGCAGGCGAGGGTAGATCGGGGAGTTCTGTGCTACCGGAAGGGGAGAGGGAATAACTCGGAGTATTCCCCATGTCGGATTTCCTTCAGATGGAGCACCTCCAAGGATCCCTACGATGATCAGAAGGCCTGAAAAAGGAAGAAATTCCTCTCACCCCGTAGGGTTGGGCATTAATCAAGGTCTCTTTAACCTCGTTCACAAATGAGAGGGGTGTCTGATCTGCTCTCTGCTTCAGCCCAACCAACTTCTGTGTGGCTCTCCCCCCTTTCATGGCTCCAATCTTATCCCAAGCTGCAACATGTGTTTCTTTAACAGTCTCTAGCTCAAACTGGCCATACTGGGCCTGAACAGCAGGGTCAGTATAGGCTCCAGTTCCACACAGGAGGTCAATGGCTAAATCCAGGGGAGTATAACCCCGGGATTTTGCCAGCTTAGAGGCCTCTCTGCGGGCCTGAGCCTTAAAAGCTAAATATAAGGAGGCATCTAGGCACGCGGCTGCAATTTCGTCAAAGTCAGCAGGGGTCCAAGGGTGCGTAGCAAAGAGGTTTTGCATCAGTCTTTTTACATAAGGGGAGTTTGGGCCGTATTTAGTCACGGCCTCCTTAAGTTCCTTAAGCATCTTAAAAGGGACAGGGTGGTAGTCTCGGGCTCCGGTAAGGGGGTCCGTAAATACCGGGTAGAGGCCCCAGTCATCCCAGTCCACCTCCTCCCCTTTCTCTATTGCTATGGAGGCACTGGTGGCAAGTAGGCCGGATGGGCGGAGCCCTTGAGGGGATCTCTGAAGGGCGGACAAGGAACACGGGGGATTTTTTGCCTCTGTTTCCTGGCTGGGCCGCCAAGCCTGGGGCGCGGCAGCTGTCCAATCAGCGCGGACTTCTCCCTCCTCGTCAGCAGCCTCCCGGTCCCACCTACTCACGCTCCTCTTCCTGCCACCCCTGAGGGCTGTTTGCACCCCTCCCTTCCCGCGCTCGGAAACTTCCGGCCCTGAATCTTCTCCCTGGGGGCCCCTTGTTCCCCCATTGTTTCTTCTAAGTTCCTCCCACGGATACAGGGGAGGGAGTGGCCTTCCCTCTTCCTCTGAGCTCTCTGAATCCGATCCCGCCAACGAGCTACCCACCTGAGTGCTGATTGTTCGTGCTAAAGTCACCTTCTGGGGATGCAGGGCTGCATCCACTATCTTATACACTGTAAAATCCTTGGGGGTTAGTTTTCCCGGGCAGGTGTCATTATAGGAGGCCATCTGCTGCCCTACCACCTTCCATTTATCTGGTTGGATCCCACTATGTTGCACCCAAGGGCAGATGTTCCAGATATTCTCAACAAAAGCACGGCACGTCTTGATAGGTAATTTACAGCCATGCTTAGCGCAGAGTTTATAAAGCTGCCCTGCAACGGCCTCTTTTTCCTCCGGCTCAAAGGCGGGAATACTATTCCGGCCCCCCATGCTGTCTACTAGCCGAGGCTGCAATCCTAACAGGTGGCAGAACTGGAAAGTTCCCGTTCGGCAAAAGAGAAGGAGGAAGCAGGGCACAATCAGACAGGCCAGCACGGCAAGGAGCGTGATTAGAGCAGAAGGAGAAAGGGGAGAGAAAGAAAGCATAGTCAACACAATAGGGATATGTCCCTCAGGCAATATCTGAGAGTAAACGCCCTCTCCTTCCTCCCGGTCAGAAACGACCGAGGCTGTCTGGAGAATCCGACCAGCGGATTCAGACGTTCCCTAGCAAAATCAGGTCCCGGGTTTCGGCACCACTTGCCGGGGTTTTTATTTACAACGCCGGCTTCTTAATGCTAGTCCGTCCTCTTACTCACCAGTCCAACGCGTGGTGAGTCTTCGGGGTACCTCCGGCCCCCACTCTTTGATGGGGGAAGAACCAGACAGAGCGCCTGAGGTGGGTCATGAGTCTTTATTCTTCTGTGATCACATTCCCGCTTCCTCCCCACCTCTCAGCAGACACTTTTATCCCCCCTGTCCTCCCTCCCATGAACTCTTAAACAATGAGGGGCCGAGTTCTGTAACATTCCTTTATAATGGGATTATTTTATCCCTTCTGAGTGACCACCAAGCCTCTTCCCCCCGCCCCCAACACTCTACCACCTACCTGAATAAGAATCCAATCTAACAACCCACTGTCCTATTTCTCCTCTACCCTAGTCAGATCACAGCTGTAGAACTGAATGTTGCATGTTAGGAAAGGCAAGAACTAGAGGGATATTCAAGGTACATTCAGGATGGGAGAAGACTAGAGAATATTCCATTTGAAGATTTATTACTGGGACTGTTGCGTATCAAGAAGACTCAAGGTAAAATTATGACTGTCTTCTTGTATTTGAAAGCCTGTCAAGTGAAAGAAGAGTCCAAATTATTCCTCCTGACTGGAGATGATAGTATTTGGAGAAATGGGCAGAAGTTCTAAATGTTTCCTAACAACTAAATGTGTCCCAGAGTGGATGGACAACAATAACAAATATTCTCACCCTCATCTTCACCTAAGAGTCTTCAAACAGAATCTGGATGATCATTTGTCAGGGATATTCCTTGTGAGTTACAGGTTTGACTAATGCAGGGTTTTTAGTTTTGGTTTGGGGTTTTTTTTGAGGCAATTGGGGTTAAGCAAGTTCTTTAAAAATTTGATAATTATGTTGCAATACTCTTGGTTTCCTTTGTAATCCTGTGAATTTTATTTTAATACACTCAAAAATATGATTCTGAGACAGATACTTAGGTTTCACCTGAATCCTGAAGGTATCCATGACATACATAAAAAAGGTTAAAAATCAACATTTGAATCATCTACAATCTCTTTCCCCAACTTCCTCTGATCGATACATACACATTTATGAGGAAGCTGATAAGATTACATTTCAACTTCAGGCCAGAGTTCAATATGGGAATGGTTTCAAGGTTCAACCCTATGCTAGATTGGGAAATAAGACTGGGTCCAAGATCAAGGTCAGTGTTGGTCCCTATCTGGAGGTGTATTTTTGGATCAAACAGAGGGCAAGATCAGGGCTCTGTCTAGGACTAGAATCAAGGATCTGTGGCCAAGATCAGAGAGCTCAGACCTAGATTAAGGAATAAGCATAAAGCTGAGGTCAGAGCTCAGGTTGAAATAGAATAGGAATTCCTAGTATGTGATGGATGATGATTTTGACTGGAATGGAGATTCAATTCAATTGAAAAAATATTTTTATTTTATTTTTTTTTAGATTTTTCAAGGCAATGGGGTTAAGTGGCTTGCCCAAGGCCACATGGCTAGGATTATTAAAGTGTCTGAGGTTGAATTTGAACTCAGGTACTTCTGACTCCAAGGCCAGTGCTCTATCCACCGCGCCATCTAGCTGCCCCCCAAAAATATTTTTAAACTATTTACAAGACCCTCTGTTGGGACTGGTCAATGGTACACAGGCTTATTCTCAAAGAATAATCAAATGAGATGGGATGGGGAGGAAAACAATAAAAATAATTATAATACAAGAGAAAGATATATAAATGATGGAGAAATCTATCAAAAGTACCAAAAGAAATCTGGGAATGGAGGGATACTTTTCACCTGGACCAGATAGGAAGAGTCAGTGGCACCTGAACTGGCATCTTAAAGGAAGGGAGGAATTCCAACTGATGGGGTAGAAAGGAAAGAATTGTGCATTCAAAGCACAGGAGATAACATAGAATTTAAAGTTAAGAAAGGACATCAGATACCCTCTGGTCCAACCCTCTCATTTTATAAATAAAAAACTGAGGTTGGGAGAGGTTAATTGACTTACCTAAGGACTCGAAAATAGTGAGAGACAAAGCAATCCTTATATTCAAACTTTATTGATCCTGTCATGCTTCACACAGTTGCTATTCCAAACTTTCTATTGTCTCATTAAGCCCTCCAACTTCAGCCCCAACCCTCTTTCAATGGCAATGACCTTAACAGTGTATTACTTCTATTACTTCGTCTCCCCTCCTCAATTCCTCTCTCTCTCTCTCTCTCTCTCTCTCTCTCTCTCTCTCTCTCTCTCTCTCTCTCTCTCTCTCTCTCTCTCTCTCTCCTTTGCCCCCCTCTCCCCTTCTATATTGGGTTCTCAAATCTAAAAAACAAAAAAAAATCTTCCCTTGACTGCCATTCCTCTTTCCACCTGCTTTTGCTCTCCCCTTCACAATCAAATTCACTTCTTTTAAACTTACCTTTTCTCTTCACTTCTCCCTCCAATGTCTGTTCTTCCTGTTCTTCCATTCTATTACCCCTGCACTGGTCTCAGTTTCCTTCCATCAGAGTCTTGACCAGAATCAACCAGTGAATAAGATAATGTCTTTTACTCTTTAATGCCTTGCTTCTTTGTTCTTCCATTGTTCCTAATTTACTTATCCTCCACTCAGGATAACTCCCACCATCCTCTTCTCTCATTCCTTCTCTGGAACTATTGAATGTTACCAAAGGGAATCACAAAATTGTTTTGGATGAATCCACTACAAATTCATGGCATGCAATCTGGACTTTCACAACTACAGACAATTTTCTGATTCATCTCTTCCTCTCATCCTCCCCACAGCAGCTATCTCAAATCTTGTCCTTTTTCTTCAAACTTGCAATTCCACTTTTTATCTGACCATCCCAACAGATGACTTTGATTCCATCTTTACTGAGAAAACCAGTGCATCCATCCAGAGGTCCCTCATTTTCCCCCTCCATACCTTAAAATCTCTCAACTTCAACACTTTTTTTCTTCTTTATTACAGACTCAGAGATAGGACTCTCCTAATCAAAACTAACACCTGTCCAACTTATGTTCTGGAAAACTTCTCATTTCTCTTGTAAATATATTTCATAAATCATTTTATCATGTCTTTTTCCAGTCTACCAATTTGTAACAAATATTCTTAGTTCTCCCCATCCTATAAAAAGAAGCCTACCTTTGATGCTTCCACCTCTCCTCAGGCTATCTTTTTCTCCTCATTCCTGAAAGAGTTTGATATCTTACCATGAGTTGCAGTCTGGCTTTTTATCCCACCACTCTACTGAAATTACTATCTCAAAGGTCACCAGTGACCTCTTACTTTAAAAATTCAATGACTATTCACTTTTTCTCAGCCTTCATACTCCTTGATCCTTCTGCTGAATTTGACACTATGCCAAGCAGGTAGCAGGTACTTCATCAATGCTTTTTGATTAGCCTCATACCCTCCTCCCAGAGAATCTCTTCTCTTGGTTTTCCTGATACTGCTCTCTCTGTTCTCCTCCTGCTAGATGGACTATTCTTTACATCGGTCCATTATATTTGACCCAATCTTTAGGCATGATGCCCTCATGTAAGGAGTCATTTCTCTTTTTTTCTCCTTACATAGGTGATTTAAAAGTGTTTGTAGAAAGAACTGGAAATTGAGTGAATGTCCATCAACTGGGGAATGACTGAACAAACGGTGGTATATATATACATACATATATATATATGTGTATGTATATACATATATATATATGTATATACATATATATATATATATATATATATATGTTATGGAACACTATTGTTCTATTAGAAACTGGGAGGGATGGGAATTCAGGGAAGCTTGCAGGGATTTGCATGAACTGATGCCGAGATGAGCAGAACCAGAAAAACACTGTACACCCTAACAGCAACATGGGGGTGATGATCAATCTTAATGGACTTGCTCATTCCATTAGTATAACAATCAGGCACAATTTGGGGATATCTGAAATGGAGAATTGTGGAGTTTGAAAAAAGACCAAAGACTATTACCTTTATTTAAAAAAAAAAAACAACATTATCTTATGTAATTTTGCTATCTCTTATACTTTAATTTTTTCCTTAAGGATATGATTTCTTTCATCACATTCAACTTAGATCAATGTATGCCATGGAAACGATGTAAAGACTAACAGATTGCCTTCGGGAAGGGGGGGGAAGTGAGACTAGGGGAAAAATTGTAAAATTCAAAATAAATAAATTTTTTTTAAAAAAAGTGTTTGCTGGGGGTGGCTGGGTGGCATAGTGGATAAAGCACCAGCCTTGGAGTCAGGAATACCTGGGTTCAAATCCGGTCTCAGACACTTAATAATTACCTAGCTGTGTGGCCTTGGGCAAGTCACTTAACCCCACTTGCCTCACAAAAACCTAAAAACAAAAAGTGTTTGCTGAATTTGTTGAATGGAAGACTAGTCTATACAATTTCCTCATTGCCTATTTCTCTCTCTTCAACTAAAAAGTTACCTGAAGATAATGAATCATAGCTCTATCTATACCCTTTCATTCAAGATCATAGTGTCATAGAGTCATAGATCTAGAGCTGGAAGGAACATCAAAGGCCATTTGTTCTAACATTCTCATTTTACAAATAAAGAAATTGAGGCCCAATAAAATAGAGTGATTTGCCAAAAGTCTTTGAATTGCTAAAGAGCATTTGTTCTAGAAGCCATGGATAAGATATATGTTTTAAGCATAGTTGAATTCAATATCCTCTAAAATCTATTACATCTCAGAGAGTCTTTAAGTTAAAAATCTGCAGAGTTCTAAATACCCAGGGTCCAGCTGTTGGGGCAATGGGGCATAGCCACAGGAGTTGCCAAATGTTCCTATCACGGCTCTCACCTGGAGATTCAATGGAGTCTTTAGGTTAATGAGTTTTCCCAGGTGTGTCCTCCAAGATTTCTCTAAAGTTAGGTGTCCTCAAGGACACTTCTCTAGTTTCCAACAACCCAACCCAATCCAGCCCAAACACAATATCCTTTTCCTCCTTTAAATGTCAATCACCCAGGCAAAATCTGCCTGGGTCAGATTGAAAAAAAACTGAATCTAATTATAATTACTGGTGGTTTGGCGGGGGGGGGGGGGGGGGGGGGGGGGGGGGGGGGGGGGGTGTTGGGGGGGTGAGTTGTTGGCTTCTGAGATTTATCTTGATTTCTTGGTGTGAGACAAAGATATCCCCAGTATAATCCTAGGGTGAAAAAAAGAGATATTCCAACATAAACTGATGTAAGAGGACAAGGTAACTCCACCAAAACCCCAGCAGCAGTAGAAATAACCCTATTTTTACACTAGTGTCAAAGGAAAGAGATCCCCTGAGTTTAATTTTCATGAGAGAAATAAAGTTTGCCCCCATATAATAATAAGTGTGATGGAGATAACTCCATTATAACATTGATACCAGCAGTTATCAGTGTTGCACACACACACTACAACTCTGGTGGCAAGGACAGAACCATTCCTTGTATTATGCTAGAGGGACAAAGATAACTTCATTATGTGCATGCAATATTATTGTTGAGGGGGATAGATAGATAACCCAATTATATGGATATTTTCCAAGGTCAGACAATTCCAAGCACTGAAATTGGAATCAAGGCTTGATTCTAACCAGGTCTTGCTATTTATCACTTGTGTGACCTCAGTTTCCCTATCTGTAAAATGAGAGTATTGGAATAACCCTCTAAGCCTCCTTCCTGTGATACTCTGATCTATCATAACTCTGGGGTCAGGGCAGAGATAACCCCATTTTGGTGTATATGTAATTTTTCAGTTACATACTAAGGGAAACCTAGCATAAGGCTGGATTAAAGCTTCTGGCAACTGATGGGGATAATCTGATCTAGGGAGGATGAGACTTACACTCACAATACAGACTCTCCTAATGATCTGATCCACAATTAAGCCCAATCTGTTGGATACAGTTGTGCCGTATGGTAAAAATCCCTCTGTATTCCCCTTGATAACTATAGCAAACCTCCATTTTATTTTTGAAATGTAGGACCCCATGCAATGATCCACAAAACAAAAGGATTTTTGTCCCCTTTTTGCAAAGCAATTTCTGTGTATTCACATCTGTGTTGATTTGTTTGTGTGTCTTTGTGTCTTTGGGTGTTTTTCTCAAACACAGTAAGTTCCCACTCAGCTGCTGCAAAATTGACATCAGTATTTATTGACCAATAAGTACAAGCCAAATATACAGTTTCCTTTCCTCCCATTTCAATTTGACAGTCATTTCCATGTCCTGGGAACCCAAACACATTAAAGGATAGGGAGTCTAGCATTGAGAAGATGGGAGGAAGGAGGAGATGGTCCCTGGACTGAAAAGAAAGTACCATTTTTCTCTGATCTGAGGAGGTTTCTGGGAGGCTTCCTCCATCACTGAATGATGTGAAAGTCATTTGGTAGAAGGGAGGAAGCTTAGACTTTTATTTCTTTGGAACAGCAGACCTGGAAAAAAAGGAATTAAAGAATATCAGAGCTAGAAATGACCTTAGAACACAGTCTGTTTGAACATAGATAAAGGGAAACATCTGGATGTCAGAGCTTGCAAAAATGAGACCCAGGGAAAGAAAATGAAGTGATCTGCCCAAGGTTGAGCAGGAAACAAAGTGACAAAATATAATGGAACCCTAGTCTAATAATACTCTATCCTCAATTCTATGCAACTGTTCTATGGCTGAATCTTTAGGGGGAAAACTATCCCTGTGGAAAGCCTCAATATATAGCATTCTAGGGACAAACCCAAGTCATCTCAGAGGCAGAGTTGTGGGGAACTAAGCCAAAGGAGAAAATTAGTCTCTTGCTGTTGATGTGAGTTATAAAGCTGGAGAGGGATATGAGGGAGAAAGATTGGGGGGGCAGGGAAGGGGGAAGAGGAAAGGGTGAGTGATGACTCCAGGAAGAGAGGCTCTGATGGTGGCCCAGGAATTAGTCTGTGCAGCTGATTTACAGCAGGAGTCTAATGCCAGGGAAGGGGAAGGAGGAAAGAAATATTTAATGACCCAAATGCTTGCCTTGCTATCTTGCCTGCTTTTGGGGGACAGAAGGGAGAGTCAGCACCAGCTCACTAAGGGGAAATGGAGCTCTCAATGAAATAGAAATAGAGGTATAGTGACTCCTTTAACTCAGCTGTGCCCACAGGGTTCCTTTTTGGGTCTTGGGCAGATCTGACTTCTCACTCTACTCCCAATCAAAACAAGACTGAGAACACACACTAGGAACTGAATCCTGCCGAAATGCCCTTGGGCATTCAGGTCCCAAAGCCACAGAGATTTCCCTAAGGCAACTACAGCCTCTGTCCAGTGCTGATCCTGTTAAAACCCATCAGGCAGAGTACAGTGTGTCGAGAAGGGAAGCAAGGCAAGAGAGAAGAGAAGAATGTGAGGAGAGGGAGAGAGGGAAGAAGAGAGAAAGGGAGAGGGAGGGGAGGGAAGGGGGGGAGAGAGAGAGAGAGAATATATAAGAAAAGGGGGGAAAGAATTTGAAGGAGAGAGTAAGATGCATACAAAGGAGAAAAAAGAGGATTGCCCTCCCCCTACCTTTTCATTCCATCAAGATAGCTATTTTCAATATTTTGAAGGGTTTCAAGAATATCTGTTCTACTTGGGTCCAGAGGGTAGAATTAGGAAAATGCAGAGACACAGATTTAGGCTCAAGTTAAGGAAAACCTTAAGATCAGAATTGTCCAGAATCAAAATGAACTTGCTGAGGGAAGTAATGCCTTCCCCATCACCAGAGTTCTCTGAGTAGAAGCTAAGTGACCACTGATTACAGATAGAGATTGAAACTGATGCCCTATCCACTTCTCAATCTGATTCTGTGATTAAAAAAAAAGAATACATAAAAGACCCTTTGCAGACACAGTTCCCTCTCCCTCCCTCCCTCCTCCTCTGTCTCTGCCTCTGTATGTCTGTGTGTCTCTGTCTCTCTCTCTCCCAAATCTAATCATTTGCTCAATTCCACCTCTCCACCATTTTTTCCCTCCACACTTCCCTTTATTGCTGGTGCCGCCACCCTAATAAAAGTTCTAATTAGCACTCTCCTAGACTACTGTAAGAGGCTCTTGACAAGACTTTCCACTGCCACCCTCTCTCTACTTCAATCAAGCTTTATAGCACTACCAAAATTATTCTTAAACTCTAAAATCTAATCTCTCAAAAAATATTTTTAGCAGTTACTTATTGTTCAGACTTCTAAATCTGCAATTCAAGTCCCTCCACTATTAAGTGTCATCCTATCTTGCCAGTCTTATCTCATGGTTCCCACTCCATACACTATAGTGCAAACCAGATGATGCTCTAGTTCCCTGAATATTTGATGCACTTTCCTGTCTACCTGCCTTTAATCATGCAGCTACTTAAGCCTGAAATGTCCCATCCATGTCTTCTACATGCTAAATTACTATTCATTAAAATCCTGATCCAATATTGCCTCCTTCATGAGTTCTTCCTCAAGACTACCCTACATACCCCATAAGAGCCTTATCCTTAGAACCTTTTTGTGTCCTTTGCTTCCTCCTGCAGATTAATTTTTCACATATATATGTGTGTGTGTGTGTGTGTGTGTGTGTGTGTGTATAATTTAGTTATACATGTCTGTGTCTCATTTCCCATTAGACTGTGAGATGTAAGAATGGTGCTTCATATAAATATTGTCTCTCAAATGCAAATTAAAGCAGTTCTGTAGTTCTACCTTACATTCATCAAGATGGCAAAGTTGATCTTCTTCCTGACCCCCCACAAAAAAAAATGAGAACTGGTAGAGTAGCTAGAAGCAAACAGGCATGTTAGTGTACTGTTGGGGGAATTTTGAACTGATTTAGTCATTCAGGAAAGCAATGTGGAACTATGATCAAAAAATCATTAAACTAGTTACAGCTTTTGGGGTCCATGTGAGCTATGCCCCCAAAGAGGTTGAATAAAGAGAAGGACTCATATGTAACAAGATATTCACATCAGTTTTTTATGGTATCAAAGAACTGGAAACTGATGAGATGCCCAAGTCGTGAATGACTAAACAAGTTATGGCTTAGAAATGTAATGGAATACTAATGTGTTATAAAAAAAAATCAAAAAGGGTGCTTTCAGAAATCTGGGAAGTCTTAGACTTCTCTTCTCTTCTTTAAGGATATGATTTCTGTCTCATCACACCCAATCTGGATCAAGGTACAACATGGAAACAAAGTAAAGACTGACTGTGCTTTCAGTGGGGGGGTGGGGGGAGGGAAGCAAGATTGGGGGAAAATTGTAAAACTCAAATAATATATTTAATAAAAATAAATTAAAAAAAGAAATATGGAAAGACTTGTATGAATTGATTCTGAGTAATGTGAACAGAACCAGAAGAATAATTTATGTGATAACACTGAAAAGACAAACAGCTTGGAAAAACTCATGGACATGATCAATCAAATGACCAACTATGATTCCAGAGAACCAATAATAAAATAAGTTGTCCACATACTAACAGAGAGGAAATGGACTCAAGACACACAATGAGACATATATTTTTGGACATGGTCAGTATAGAAGATTTGTTTTTTCTTGTCTATGTATATTTGCTATAAGGGGAGGCAGAAAGAGAAAAAATAATTAATTTAATTTTTATATTAAAAATAAACAATTTTTGTTTCTCCAGTAACAGTTAAAGCACCAGGTGCTACAAACTGTTATATCTTGATATTTGTTCTGGTTATCAAAGTTCTTTCTGAATATCAACCACTCACAAGACCCTGCCTCCTGGTGACTACAACTCTGATTCTTCACTATTTGCCTGGATTATTGATTAGAACTGCTGTTGTCAATAATTTTCTGCTCAGATAATAATTAGACTAGATGGTCTTCTTAAAGTTACTTTCTCCTGTCTCTAAAATTTCATGATTCTATGTCTTTACTAGAGCTGTCATGATTGCAGTGGTGGATAAAGGGGCAGGGTCATCTTTAATACTGGTTTGAAGATGTGTTTGTGGTCTTAAGGATAAGGGGTAACTTGGTATGCCCAGCTGCACCCTTTATGACCAAATATAATTTTCCTTCCTCTTCCACATAACATGATTTCAAATTCTTAGGCAAAGTTATTAGATATCTACCTCACACTTCTCTCACCCACCTTTTCAGAGTAAACATCCCCAATTTCTTCTACTGATCTCCACATAATATGGTCCTCCATCTCTTTACTACCCCAATCTTCATGACCCTCCTGATCACTCCTGTCTTTGCTCTTGCTTATCAGTGTGGCTGTAGAAATAGATGTGAAACATCAACCATGGTCTGGCCAGGGTACTGCTTTTGCAATTTAGGAACATATAACCCTAGAATTCCAGAGTTAAAAAAGTTAGTTCAACTTGTATTTGATCAGGAATTCCTCCACAATATCATATAGGATCATAAACTGGAAGCAGGAAAGAGCAGTTCATTCAACTTCATTTCCAAGGAAACTGAGGCCCAAAGAAATGAAATGACTTGCCTGAAGTCACACAGCAGCATATAGTCAGAATTTGAATCCAGATTCTCTGACTTTTAATTCATTCTTCTTTCTACTATATCCCTGCCTCCACCTCCCTGATAAGTGGTCATCCAACTTCTGCTTTAAGACTCTATTTATATCTCTAGTCTGATTCCATTACACAAATGATAAAGTCCCCAAAGGGACATTCTACCCACAGAGGCAATGGCTCCATCCTCCCCATTTCCCTTGAGGCAGCTGCAGACAAAAAAAAATCAATTCAACCAAATTTGTATTGAGCACTTATTGGGTCAAAGGATCCAGAGCTTAAAGGTTTCCTTGACTTCATCTAGAACACAACTTCCCCTGTCTCTTTTTACAGATCAGAAAGCAGAGGCCCAAAGAAGTCAGTCAACAAACATCTATTAAATCCTTAGCATGTATCATCCATTAGTCTAAACCTTGGGGGATACAGAGAAAGACAAAAATCTGGCCCCTATTCTCAAGTGGTCAATATTTTAATGATGGAGACAATGTGGAAGTAACTAGGAACATACAAGAGATAGAGTAGTTAAGAGTGATCTGGGTTAGTGAGGTAGCCAAGTGGATAGAGCACTGGGCTCACAATCAGAGAGATTCATCTTCTGTGCTCAAATCTAGTCTCGGATATTCACCAGATGGGTGACTCTGAGCAAATCACTTCACCCTGTTTGTCTCAGTTTCCTCATCAGCAGGAGAAAAAATGGCAAACCACTCCAGTATTCTGCCAATAAAACCTTAAATGGGATCTAAAGAGGCAAACACAACTGAAATGAATGATCAACAGTGACTAAGAGTGGTCACACAGGAAGAAAGTATAGAAAAATGGGATTCTCCAGAAACTCTGGTTCAGAATCCATGGCACCTGGCATTATGCTAATATCATGTGTCCAAGGTGACCTAGCCAAGTTATATTTGTGGTAATTTAAACCCAGCTGTTTTTCATGATCTGCTGGAATTCCAACTCTGACTCTAAATCTGGGACTCTTTTATAGAGCACCATCAGTGGTGGGCATAGCCCTCTCAAAAATTTACTTATTCATCCCATAAACACTGACTGAACTTTCAATAATAAGTTTTCATTTCCACAGGGTTTAATGTTTATAAAGCATGTCCCTTGCTAAAACAGCCCTGGGAGGCAAATAGCACAGGATTATTACCTGCATTTTATGGAGCACTCTAGAATTAGGGAGCTGGGAAGGAGAAGAGGAGTGAATGTATTGGGACCAAAGATCAGAAAAAAAGTTGTGAAGCAGAGCTGGGTGGGAAAGCCAGAATTGGGGCATCCAAAAAGAGAGAAGGTCAGGGAAAGGAATGAGTTATGTTGTTTAGTGATATCAGACTCTTTGTGACCCCATTTGGAGGTTTCTTGGCAAAGATATTGCATTGGTTTGCCATTTCCTTCTCCAGCTCATTTTACAGATTAGGAAACTGAGACAATGAAGTGACTTGCTCAGGGTCACACAACTAGTAAAACTCAGATTTTCCTGGCTCTAGACCCAGCACTCTAATCTACTACACTACCTAGCTGCACAAAGGAATGAATTATGTTAACAGAAACCCATGGCTTCAGAGGATGAAGCAAGCCTAGGGGGAATAAAATGCATACACAGATAATTCTCCCATTATTATAGTCTTCAGATCTTCAAGGTTGGCATAAAAATGGTCTCTAAAAGAGAAATCAATAGGGTGGGTCTGGCATGGTCTGCTCTGGTAAAATAAAGAGATGAAACAGGGTATTAGTGGCAGCTCCAGAAGACATAACTCTATTGGTGTAACCATGTTTATTGGGCAGTATATTAAGAAATGTTGTTTTAGTTGAAGTATAAGAAGAAAGGACAACAAATGACACAGTAGCTAGAGTACTAGGCCTGGAAAGCTGAATTCAAATCCAGCCTCAAACATTTACTAGTGACCCTGAGGAAATCACTTAACCTTGTTTGCTCAGTTTCCTCATCTGTAAAATTAGCTGAAGAAGCAAATGGCAAACTACTTTAGTATCTTTATCAAAAAAAAAACAAAAGAAATCACAGAGAGTTGGACACATTTGAATCAACTCAACAACAAAAAGGCCTCCCAAAGATATATAGTTGGAAAAGAGAAAAGTGCTTTAATAAACAAGTAATATCTTAATGTGATGAAAATAGTCTAGGATCCCCGAGACCAGGGGTGCCCAATCTTTTAGCTCTTCCAGGCTCCCTTGCCAAAACAAAAACCATCAAGGGCCATATATGGAATTCAATACACATAATGCAACCCACACTACCAAAGAGCACAACAGATCTGGAGGGGGCCTCAGGTTAGACATACCTGGCCTAAATGATGAGAACCATGAGGTAAGGGAGTAAAGGGGTCCTAAATACATAAAGATTGGGAATTGCTGCTCTATCGTATCAATGGTCAGTGGGCATGAAGACCCAGTAATATCAACTGTGGAAACTCTTCTTCATCCTTTAACCCTCAGTTAGAAGTCAAACAGTTTATATAACAGTAAATTATTGACTAGTCCCAATCCTATTCTGCTCTGTGTTCATTCATTCAATAGTCTCATTGAGGAAAAGCATGGACCTTATCCTTTAGAACACTTATCCTTTTCCTTCTCTAAGGAATCAGGAATCATAATAATTCATATCACTATAGATCACTGAGGTTCACATAGACTTTTATGTGTATGTGTCTCCCTGGATAGAATGTAAGCTCCTTGAAGACAGAGGGTATCTTTTTCATCTGTATCCTCATTACCCAGCTCAGTGTTTGGTGCTCAATAAAGGCTTGTTGATTCACTGAAAAGCATTTTCTTCATACCTGTGCCAGGTAGGTCATTTACTTATAGATGGGGAAACTGAGAATGAGAGAGGTGAAGGGACAAGTGTCAAAGCTGTAGAGTTCATTTATAAGACATCACTAGAAGAAGGCAATTGGTTGATTCACTCATTTAGCAGTCATGGATTGAGTCCTTAAAAACATTTTCCTTTTTGCTTTAAGTTCTATCTAGCAATTTCTTCACATTAAGTCCATGGCATAGGTCATCCAAGTAATATTATTCCAGTTTTTTTAGATGAAGAAAGACCCGTGGTCTTGCAGCTAGACAATAGCAGAGCTCAACCTTGAAATGAAGATGTTTTAGTTCACAAGAGTAGTCTAATATCCACTACTCAGAGAATAATGCACATGGACATTTCCCTCCTTTCCCCCCCTTGCAATTCACACTATAAAGTAAGTTCCCATAGGAACAATATTATATACAAAGGGTTCGTTCCTGATCCAGGACTTGACCTCAAAGCAAATGATCTGACAGCATGTTATGAGGACAAAGCTCCATCATCTATAAATCAACATGCCATGAAAATAATTCCTCATAGGAAATCGAGAGACCTGGGTTCTAATTCTGACTCTAACAGCTAATAGTTGTGTGATTTTAGGAAAAAAATCATATCCCCTCTGTAGGCCTCTCTGAAATAAAGAAGCTATATAATATGACCCTTTAGGTGTCTCCTAGTTCTAAATCTATGATCCTACAAACTCCTGTGATCCCCTTAGAAAGAACCATACTTTTGAGTGTCATAAATATATTGTAACATCTTTACTTTTAAAAAAAAGCATCATAGTATGATGAAAATAGTGACTCTTAGGTGAGAGGACCTGAATTCAAATCCTATCTGTGCTACTTAACTACTTAAATAAACTTAGACAAATCATTTCTTTGGGACTCAGTTTTCTTCATCTATGAAATTTGGGGGGGGGGGGGGAACAGGATTCAATGACCTCTAAAGTCTCTTCCAGATCTTAGATCTAGGATCCCAAAACTATTCAGTGGGTCTAAATTCCCTACTAAGTCAAACTTGTCTGCATGGAATTCGAGTTCCTCTACAATCTGGCACCACTCTAATCTCATCTTGCATTACAGTCAAGTCATACACCTCTATTCTCCCAAGTTACACTCTCTCACCTTTATGATTTTGCCTGGAACACTCTCCTTGTTATTTCCTTTTAAATTCATACTCACCCCTAAAAGCCTACTTCAAGTCCACATGATCCACCCAGTCAATAAAGACCTTCATTCTCCTTCCCCCTCCCCAAAAACCCCACTTCACTGTACCACTAATATGGACCTTTGTTTGATAAGGTATACTAAAGAGATCTAGAAGCATTAGAGAAATAGGCCCTATGATGGCAGTCTGTACATGTATTTTATCCCCCTTAGTCTATGAGAACTATGAGGGCAGGGATCATGTCTTTTCTAAACTTCTAGCCAGTACTAGGCACACAGTCATTCAACAAGCCTATGGGCCAGGCACTACAAAGAAAGGAAAAAAGGCAATTCTGTGTCCATCAATTGGGAAACAGCTTAATAAACTGTGGTATATGTATGTGATGGAACACTATTGTTCTATTAGAGACCAGGAGGGATGGGAATTCAGGGAAGCCAGAAGGATTTGCATGAATTGATGCCGAGTGAGATGGGCAGAACCAGAAGAACACTGTACACCCTAACAGCAACATGGGGGTAATGATCAACCTCAGTGGACTTACTCATTCCATCAGTGCAACAGTCAGGCACAATTTTGGGGTATCTGTGATGGAGAATACCATCTGTATCCAGAGAAAGAAGAGTGGAGTTTGAACAAAGACTAAAGACTATTATCTTTAATTTAAAAAAAAAACCATCTTATGTAATTTTGCTATCACTTATACTTTATTTTTCTTCCTTAAGGATATGATTTCTCTCTCCTCACATTCAACTTAGATCAATGTATACCATGGAAACAATGTAAAGACTAACAGACTGCCTTCTTGGGGGGGGGGGGGGGGGGAATCAAGATTAGGGGAAAAACTAAAATTCAAAATAATGTTTTTTAAAGGCAATTCTGACTCTCCAAGAGCTCATAGTCCAACAAGGCAGACAACTCAGAAATGACAGCAGAGTAGCCAGCCACTCAAATGTTTATAGAATTAAATAAGTCCCTTGCAAGTATAAAATGCTCTGAAAACTTAGAGTGCTATAAGTTGTTGTTTTTGGCAGATATACTGGAATGCTTTGTGATTTCTTTTGCCAGTTTATTTTACAGATGAGGAAATTGAAACAGGATAAAGTGACTTACTCAAGGTCACCCAGCTAATAAATGTCTGAAGCTGAAGTTGAACTCAGGAAAATGAATGCTTTTTTATGTGATAGGAATCATATGGTATAGACAACACATTAATTATATATGTCAAGTATGATGTAGAGTTCTTATCTCATTTGATCCTCATGGTTACCTGAATACGGGGCAAGCATATAGTAAACATTTCACTTCTCATTTTAATTCCCTCTTTAGAATTTGTAAATACTTTTATTTTATTTATTTATTTTTATTTTATTTTTAGGTTTTTGTAAGGTAAATGGGGTTAAGTGGCTTGCCCAAGTCCACACAGCTAGGTAATTAAGTGTCTGAGACCGGATTTGAACCTAGGTACTCCTGACTCCAGGGCCGGTGCTTTATCCACTGTACCACCTAGCCGCCCCATGTAAATACTTTCAGAAAGATAATCTGATTAGCCCATCTCTTTAAAAAGCTGCCCCTGAAGTCTGAACTGATATTTTTCCCCTCTAGATAAATTTCCCTGTAGCAAGATGAGGTATTCAAAATGACAACCAATCACTCTTTTCAAAAATAGCCATTAGAGCATATGAATATTTGAAGGCTGCTAGCTAGGGTTCAGAGAGCAGAAATCTCTTGAATCTGGTGCTCATTCAATTATTTCAATCTCACCACCTCTTTTGTAGCCCCTTTCCTCACCCACCCAAAGGTCACCCTCCCCCACCCCACTAAGTCTGGTATAATGACAGGAAATTGAATGTGGGTAACCAAAGACTCAGAATCAAATCACAGCTCTGCTATCTACACAGATTGGACATTTTCTGAATCTTTTCACTTAAAAAATAGCAATAGCAATGGGACAAATTTGATTTCCTAGATAAGATTATCTACAGGAAAGTAAGCTCAAAAAGGTGACATATCCAAAGTCATTGAGAAAAAAAAGATGTGCCCAAAACTTTAGTTTTTAAAGTCAGGTTGGATTAGGTTGTTTTGTTTTCCTGGTACACTTGTGTTTCTATCCCAAAGGCAAGTTCCCAAATGTTACTGAGCATAGACGAACCTTCTTAAATCAATCTCAGAACTGTCTTGGGCTATGCCAAGGATGGTTGGCATCCCAATGGCCAGTGAGTTGAGAGGGGAAAGAGGAGATAATTGGAAAGGGAAGAAGGGGGATAGGAGCACTGCCCCTGTGGAATTAGTTGACATAAAAGGAGCAGACCTAAGAGAATAGTTGCCCAGGAGAAATTAAGAGCTAGCCCATAAGTAGCTGACCCTGTGGGTCATTTCACTATTGGGGGCTTGGAAAGAAATGGAGGAATAACTGTCCCTAGAATCAGAAGAAGGAGTTCTAATTCAGCAACTTCCACTAGATTCCCACTCCTGAAGTGGGTGATACGCTCCCCTCTGCTTGAATTCCTAAGGATAAGTGACCAATCCCCCAGTAACTTGAGGAGCTGGACTAGAAGAGTACTTTCTCCTGCAGAGCAGAACAAAGCCCATGCATCATGGTTCTAAGGCAGCAGCGTCAGGGCTTAATACAGGCCATTTGGGGATGGGGGTGGGGGACCCTGGGCAACCACAGGGTCAGCCTCTCCTTCTTAAGTGTTATTGATCCATTAAACATAACCACAAGCAAAGAATCAAGGCCACTAAGCACCTCTATCCCTTGGAGGGCCGGAATTGAGTGTCCAAGCGATGTATGCTCTACTCCTGAGCTGCTTGGGGTGGGGGAAAGTGGAGGGGACAGAAGAAAGAGAAGCGGTGGGAGCTTCTGCCATCCCCAGTCCCAGTTTCCAGTGCTGGATCAGGATCAGATGTCTGCTGGGGCCTGAATAATTCATAGCTGAGCTAGGGAGAGACTGAAGTTCCTTGGGGCCTGTTTTCTGTCTCCTTAAATCAATTGTTGGGGAGGATAAGGTTGTGGGGTGTCCTCTGAGCTCTGCAAAAGCAAGCAGCTTTCTCCCCCACACCTTCGACTGCTGCTCTGGTCTGCTCCTCCTCGGTCCATGACTCCGACCCACTACAGAATCCTTTGAAAAACATTCTTGTTGTCTTCTTGCTCCCCACCTCTTCTTCCCACCCCCAACTTCCAGATATCAGAAGGCTAGGATGCCCCAGGTTGGCTTCCGGAGGAATGTGACCCCTAGCCTCCCACGATTCAGGACTTCTTCCCTATGATCCTCTCCTCTCTGTACTCACATAGACCCTCTACAATGTGTAGGTGGTTTCTTGAGTTGCTATGATTGGAAAAAAAAATTAAATCCACCAGGAGAGCAGTCCTTTCTATGATACTCAACGATTTATATACAACCTGCAGGTAAATGACTCATTGTGATAGAGTGAATACAGAGAGTGCTCCTGGCCTGGGAGTCAGGACTCAAACTTGCTGGATCATTTGGAACAAACCATTTCACTTCTCTGGGCAGCAGCCTTGGCGATTTCTTCTCATCCTAGCACTCTAGGATTCAAGCTCTACAACCTCTCCTTGGCAAGCTTCTTGACCAGACTTTTGCTGATCTCTCCAACACTGATATGCTCAGCTATCTGGCTTTCTCTAGCCTAGATGAAGAAGAGTTCCTCAAAATTCATTTTCTAACTTTCCAAATCTATAAAAAATAAAAGGGCTGAACTTGTTGGTCCCTTCCCGTGTATATGGAATAAAGACCTTCCAGATATAAGATTCTACCAGCTCATTTATTTGATAGGACCCTCAACAAGGGAGACAGGGAAAGCATTATGCCACCTATTTTATAGATTAAAAAGAAAAAGCTGAAGACCAGAGATAGGAAGTGATTTGCCCAAGCAAGTTGGTACCGTGGTTGAGACCAGCATCATCTCCCACCTTCCCCTTTTTTTCCCTCTATGAAATAGATTATTTACTAGTATTAAGCTGTATGAGAATAAAGGCAACTTTGGAGCATGGTAGGAAAACTCCCGGGATCATTTGGGGTTACCGATATCCAATGAAGTCAATTAAGGAAGTTTAAAATACAGATGAGTGAAAGCTGAGTCACTGACTGCCCACCCATCCTTCTTCGAGCTCCTCTTGTATGCCAAGGCCCGTGCCAATGAGAGGACAAGAGGAAGGCAAAGCAGAGGAGGAACTAACTGGAGAATATAGCTTCTATGTGCCCTCACGGAGCCGACTCTAGCTCAGGAAGGGAAAAAAAGGCGCTGCCCATTACAAAAGGTAGGTAGATACAGCGAGTGCAGGGAGAGAGATCAGTGTGAGCTGGTGAGCCGGTGGAGCGATGCTTCCCAGAGGTGGGCTCTGAGCTGGGAGCCGGGCTCGGCTGATCCCAGCTAGAAGGGCTGCAAAGTCCAGGCGTTTCCTCTTTTGGATGGACTAGCTAGTCCGCGGTCACACAGAAGTGAGGGGGCAGGGCCGGGCCAGCACAGAGGAGTGGGCTGAAAGGATGTCAGAACCCTGACTTAACCTGCCTCCATTAGAGCCTCAAGAAAGGAAGAAAACTTCCACATCTCCCCTACCGGTCCCTCGCTGGGAGCGCCCCAGGACGGGGAGGTGAGAGCATCCCGAACTCCGGGCTCACCCGGCAGCACCCGGGGGCTCCCGGGCGGACTCCTGCGAGGTTTAAAGGGACAGAAGGAGATGGGGGAAGTGGGGAGAAGCCCGAGTCCCGTGGCGTGACGGCGCCGCGGGAGTGGGGACAGAAGGGAGGCGATGGGGGGAGGCGGGCGGACTGGAGTCCGGTCTGGGCTGCCGCCTCGCCGCCCCGCCCGCCCGGGGCCTCGGGGAGGAGAAGGCGTGTCCTGATGCCCGGGAGGAGGCGGGGAGCCAGGGCAGAGTGGTCCAGGAGTAAGTTCCTCCTCATCCTGGGGCCGGGGCTCTCCGGGAGCTCCTCTCCTCTCCGGCCGCGGCGCCGCCAGCCCCCGGGGCCGGGCTCCTCCCTTCCCGACCCAGCTCGCCGGGGCCCGTTGTCCCCCCCCCCCACCCCGGCCCCGGCCGTCCAAGCTCCCCTCCCGGGGGAGGGGGGCCCCGATGCGGGGGCGCAAGCGATGGCCCCCCGCGCTGCGCCGCCCGGGGCTGGGGCCGCCGGCGGCCGGGGCTCGGGGGGGACGGCCGGCCTCCCGCCGCCGCCGCTGCCGCTGCTGCTGCTGCTGCTGCTGCTGAGCGCGCCCGCCGCCCCGTGCCCCGTCCAGTGCTACTGCTTCGGGAGCCGCGAGACCGTGCAGTGCAGCCACGTCGTCCTGCAGGCGCTGCCCCGCGACCTGCCCGCCGACGCGCACAACCTCAGCATCGTGGGCTCCAACCTGACCGGGCTGCGCGCCGCCGCCTTCGCCGGGGACGGCCCGCCCGGGGCCCGGGGCAACGGCAGCGAGGGCGCCGGCTGGGCCGTGCGCCTGGCCAACCTCACCTCGCTGCGGCTCAACCAGGACAACATCCAGGTGGTGGAGGACGGCGCCTTCTGGGGCCTGCCCCGCCTGGCCTGGCTGGACCTCAGCCACAACCCGCTGGGCAGCCTGGGCGCCGCCGCCTTCCGGGCGCTGCCCGCGCTGCGCGTGCTGAGGCTCAACGCCGCGGCGCGCGGGCTGGGCGCGCAGCTGGACGCCGCCCTCCGCGGCCTGGCCGCGCTGCGCCGCCTCGAGCTGCGGGCCAACGAGCTGGGCCGCCTGCCGCCCGCCGCCCTGGAGCTGGCGCGGCTGGAGCTGCTGGACGCGCAGGGCAACGCGCTGACCGGGCTGGCGCCGGCCGAGGTGCGCGCGCTGCGCGGCGAGGCGCGGGGGGCCGCCCCGACGGCCGCGGGCCCCGGCGGCCTGCGCCTGCGGCTGGCGCAGAACCCGCTGCTCTGCGACTGCGGCGCGCGGCCGCTGCTGGCCCTGCTCCTGCGCAGCCCCTGGCAGGTGCCCGACGCCAGCGGCCTGCTCTGCGCCGCGCCCCCCGCGCTCCGGGGCGCCCCGCTGCTGGCGCTCAACCTGTCCGGCCTGAGCTGCGGCCCGGGCCGGCGCGGGGACGAGCGCGCGGCCGAGGCTGGGGAGGGGCGCGAGGGCGGCGGCGACGGCCAGGGCCCGGCGGCCGAGGAGCTGGAGGCCTCCTACGTCTTCTTCGGCATCGTGCTGGCGCTCATCGGGGTGGTCTTCCTCATGGTCCTCTACCTGAACAGGCGCGGCATCAAGCGCTGGACGCGCAACCTGCGCGAGGCCTGCAGGGACCAGATGGAGGGCTACCACTACCGCTACGAGCAGGACGCCGACCCGCGGAGGGCCGGCGCGGCCGGCGCCCTCTGAGCCCCGGCCCCCCGGCCAGACCCCGCCGCCCAACACGCAGCCCCCCGACTTCTCGCTTTGGGCGCCTAATACCCCCCGCAGGAGCCACCCCCTCGCGCTGTTCCCCAGGCCCGGGGAAACTAGGGTGCAGCCTCGAGTAGAGCAAGCCCTCCTCCTCTTCCCCCCGCTTCCTCCTCTTCCCCACCCCGCTTCCTCCTCTTCCCCCCCCCGCTTCCTCCTCTTCCCCCCCGCTTCCTCCTCTTCCCCTTTTCCTGTCTTCCCTTTTCCTTTTTTCACTCCTGACCCTCTTTATTCCCCCATCTTCCATTCCCCACACACACACACACACACACACCCCCCACACACACACACACACTCACTCACTCTCATCCTTTGGTTTGGGACCAGGGAGAAGTCACTGGGATACTGACTGCCTGAGAGGGAGGAAAGGTGGGGGGGGGGGGGATCTCATCTTAAGGTTTTGCAGAAACAGAGGAGGCTGAAGGCACTCCCTGCTCCCAGGGCCCATTGCTGCTAAAAACCGGTGCCTCCATCCCATCTGCCTATTCCCTTCTTTACCCACCCAGTCCCCTTCCCTTCTCTTTCTCAACAAAGGAGATATTTGTAAAGCCCTTAGCACAGAGTTGGCATAGACAAATGCTTATTCCCACCCTCCCTCACTGATTCCACTTCTTTCTTTATTTTCAATAGACTTCTATTCAGCTTTTCTCCCTCTCCTCCCTTCCTTCCCCCCCCCCCCCCCCCTCCATTTCCTCCCTTCCATGGAAAATAAAATGTTAGAGCTAGAAAGGACATTAGAGATGATCTAAGTCAAACCTTTCTTGACCCTCCTTTCTCTTTCTCTCTGCCTCTCTCTTTTTTCTACCTCTTCCCTTTTCATTTCAACTCCTTGACCCCCTTCCCCATTCCCACCTACTAAGCAAACCTGGATCAGTCCCCTCTTCTTTCTTATCTCCAAGGATTCTCACCTCCTCTACGGGACCTTGGTCAACATGACAAGTTTCCCCTCTTTTCTCAGGCACAAACTCCCCCCGGCTCCCTCCTCACTCGCCTCAATGAACCTGTTTAAAAATCTGGGGTCTGACTGTCAGCCACTTGCATGATCTCAAAGCACACCCATTGTGGGGAGGGGTACTGCCTAATCCTGGAATCCCCTCTCCCTGGGATTTCCCCCTTCCATAGGTCAGGCTGTGACAGCAGACTATGTTCACTCTGTGGAACAGGGAGCTGCCCCATCCCCAGCCCTTGAGACCCAATTCCCTCTTTACCTGTTTGGTCTCTTGAGTGGTCAGTTTTCTATAAAGCTTGCAATAATTTCTGAACCCTCCAGTTCCCCCTGGAAGTGCCTGTGTCATTCTTCACCTGATCTTGGAGGGATCTCAGGGTGGAAAGCTCACAGACAAGGAGTGGTTGGTTGTCTGTCTATCTGTCTGTCTCTCACACACACACACAAACACTGGGAAAGAGAATTAAAAATCTGATATAAAGAGGGGGAAAGAGTCTTGGGAAATAATTGAATCTCTTCACTTTACAAATAAAAAAACTGAAACCCTGAGAAGGGAAAATACTTGCCCAAAGTCATGCAGTCATTCGGTGGGCTAAGGTTTGAATCATCAGAACTAGAAGGTATCTTAGAGATCATTGAATCCACACTCTATTTTAGAAGAAATTGAGATTCAAAGAGGTGTCAGAAAGAACAGCAATCGGACAATGACTCTATATATATACCTTTTCCCTTCATTCCCTTAAACCCAAAGACTTGGAGCAATAAGTGCTCAGTGTAAAGGATGAAGTAAGGTTGGATACAAGGGCAGACTTTATGAGAAGCAGGAGGTGTGGTGTGTCAGAATAAGTGAGGCATAATTATAGGATTCCCTTAAGCATCTAGGTGGTGAAGTAGATAAGAGCACTAGACCTGAAGGCAGGAAGATTTCCAGTGTCTGGACTCAGACACTAACTGTGTGATCCCAAGCAAGGCACTTAACCCCCCTTTACCTCAGTTTCCTCAGCTATAAAATGAATTGGAAAAGGAAAGGGCAAACCAAGCCAGTATCTTTGCCAAGAAAGCCCCAAATAGGGGCAGCTAGGTGGCGTAGTGGATAAAGCACCAGCCCTGGAGTCAGGAGTACCTGGGTTCAAATTCGGTCTCAGATCTCAGACACTTAGTAATTACCTAGCTGTGTGGCCTTGGGCAAGCCACTTAACCTCGTTTGCCTTGCAAAAAAAAAAAAAACCCTAAAAAAAAAAAGCCCCAAATGGACTCAAAGAATCAGATATAATTGAACAACAAAACAGCCTGGGATCCATTAGCTACTGGTGCAGTGGAGCATTGACTTGGAAATCAGAGACCCCAGGTTTCCAGTCCCGTTCCACTGTTCTTTAGCTATGGACTTCCCCCTCATTGAACCTCATTTTTCTCATCTGTAACAATGTTCACACTTATCACATTAGTATTTTTGAAGTTATAAATTGTCAGGCTCTCTAAAGTGAAAAGATCTCATGGGTCCTTTCTAGTTTTAACACTGTATTTTATAGGAAAGAGAGGGAGATTTCAAGCAAGGGAACCGTCATATTAAAACCTAGGCTGGTTGCCTCCCATCCTTCCCAGCCTCTTCACTCTCCATTAATGTATTAGCCAAGAGGAAAGACAAAGAGAATTCTTGAAAAATCACCCTAGGGCAGCTAGATAGAACATTGACCCTGGAGTCAGGAGGATCTGAGTTCAAATTTGTCCTCAGACACAATGATTACCCAGATATATGACCTTTGGAAAGTCACTTAACCCCATTGCCTTAAACAAGTAAAAAAAAAGAAAAATCACCCTAACTCTGATAGAATCTATGATCCTTGATTTCAGAATTATAGGATTTGATAATTCTAGGATATAGAATTAAGTTGATCAGGAGAACGTTACAGATATAAATTAAAGGTAGTGTGGTGATAATGATGGACCAATATTCTGCTTTTAAAAAAAGGAAAAATGTGGGTTTTTCAAACTATAAGCCTGGAAGCTTGATTTTGACTCCTGTGGAAAATCTGGAATGAATATTTTATGAGCATTCTGAAAGGGGAGCAGTGATCACTAGGACTCCAGGTAAATTCAATAAGACCAGGTCTTCCCAAACTAACTTCACTTAAAAGCCTTAATGGTATTGTTTAACTACACTTCAGCAAAGCATTTAACTAAGCCTCATATAGATAAAATGGAAACATCAAATGGATGGACAGGTGTGGAACCATTTGACTGAGTAGAGTGAAAATATAAAGGTACGTACCTCATGAAAAATGTTGAGTTGTCTTCAATATTGCAACGACTGGTTTCTTTTGATTAAAAGCACTACTCTCTTTAACTAATGCAGATAATGAAAAGTTAATTTACAGCTATCCCCAAATGGTATGGGCTCCCTTGAGAGATACGGAGTTCTTTAATACTAGGGATCTTGACAGGAAGTTGTATGACATCCTATCAGGGATGTTATGGAAAGGGTTGCTGCTCAAAGTATCTAGGTCTTCTGAAATTTTTCCTAGGTCTGAGATGGTATGAGTCTGTGATTCATTTCTACTTGTTGTCTCAAAGTGGAATAAGCTTAAGAAAAAAGAAGAAAAAGATAAAGGGTTAGAGGAGGCCATCTGGCTTCCAGTTATAAGACTATGATTGAAGGTGAAAACCACACAGGTTCGAGGTATCTTAAGTCAAAGGCTCTAGGGATGCAGGAGGATAAAAGCTACAATTCCCACTGAGCAAGGTCAATACTATATATCTAAGTCTGGAATTATGCATTCTCCAACCTTGGTCACTCCCACTGATAGGAAGCCAGTTTCATTGAGGGAGAATCTTAATATAATTTTCTTTCTTAAACTGAGTTGAAGTCTGCTCCCTTGTTCTTTTTCCCCAAACCAAAAAGAACTCTTTTCTTTTCTAGAATCAAAACACCTAGTTTCACAATCAGCTTCCTATGCTATGGTTTTCAGTCCTTTCTCAAAACTGTCCCCACTTCTCTGAATTCTCTTTGAATGTCAGTGTATTTCTGAAAACAATGTACTAAAATGGACACAATACTCTAGATAGCTAAGATGAAGTTAGTTTTGGGGGCCATCATTTCATATTTCATATTACTGATTTATATTGAGCATGAAATCCAATAAAAACTCCACATCACTTTCACATCTCCCATTCCATATATATCCTATTTATTTTTTCGAACCCTAGCACAGGATTTTATACCTAACCCCATTGAATTTCATCTAGTTAGACTAAACTCAGTATTCGGGTTGTCCAAATCTTTTTGGATTCAAATTTCATCTTCTAACATATTTATTACTCATCTTAGTATCACTGGAAATTTGTTAAACCTACCATTTATGCTTTTATCCAACCCTTTTTATAAATTTAAAGTGCTGAAGGAACATTTCACTAAAATTTTTCCTCTAAGTTGACACCAACCCATTAATGGTTACTTTTTGGGTTCAGTCACTGACTATACTATCATTCAACCCCATCTCTATCTTATGAAATCCAATTAATTTCTTTGTGACTATGGCAGTCTCTAAATGTATCAAATTTATTATTTTTTGTTCTATAATCACATTCCCCTGTTGTTCATTCAGGTCAATGACATGTTAAGGCATTCTGCTAGACCCTAGAAATACAAAAACAAAACAGCCCCTACACTGAAGGAATGTATATTCTCCCAGGGGGATAAAACATATTCACAAATAATTATAGAATGGAAAAGAATTAAGAATGGGGAGAGTACTGATAGCTGGAGGAATCAGAGAAGGCTTAGCAACAGAAACTGTACCTTCACCTCAAATATGAAAATTAAGAGGAAGTATATTGCAGTTATGGGCATGATCTTATAAATTCATAGGGGCAAAAGACAAAGTAACATGCTTAGGGAATAACTGATATTCAATTTCACCGGAATATAGGATTTGTTAAGGATAATTGCCATAGGAAGTAAGGTTGAAAGGTGGGACTGAGGAATAGGTGTAGCCAGATTGAGGAGAGTTTTCAACGCCAAGCTGAGTTTATATTTTATCCTAAAGGCCATAGGAAGCCATTGAAAGAAATGAATGGGACCACATTTAGAGTCAAAGACCCCCTCTTTCAGATTAATGAAGGCCTAGCTAACATGGAAATCACAGAATCATACACTATCAGGGCTAAAAGACTCTTAGAAGTCACCAAGTTAAATTCCCTCATTTTAGAGATAGAGAAACTGAGGACATAAAGTGATATCATTTGAATCAAAGGTTATACTCGATTATCTTCCTCCATTAGATTGTAAGCATCTTGAGAGCAAGAATTGTCTTGTTTGTTTTGGATTTATATCCCCAATGCCTAACCTGATGACTGGCTGAAGTAGGTACTTAATAAATGTTTATTGACTATTATTGGCTATCAACACATACATCAGTGAAAAGAGACTGAAAACCAAGTCTTCTTTCTCTCAATCTAGTTCTCACCTTCACAGCAGCTAGAGAAATAGCAACCAAGCCAAATCTGGCTCAGCCCATAGTATTGATTACTATTAATATTAATGATACAAATTACCCCAAATAGTGCAGTATTTTCTTGTTAACATTGTTAACAACATTTTTATGTTAACATTTCCTGTGAGGTAGGTGATTGTATGAATCTTGTGTCCATTTTAAAGATAAGGAAACTGAGACATAAAGCACTGAATAAACACCAGTGAGGCAGTCTTGGGACACTAGCAATCTGGATTGCTGTGCTTGTTTGTGTGTGTGTGTGTGTGTGTGTGTGTGTGTGTGTGTGTGTCTGTGTGTCTGTGTGTCTGTGTGTCTGTGTGTATGTGTGTGAAACCTGGGGAAATCATTGAATCTCCCAGTTTCCAGGTTCTCTTCTAAGGCTATAGATGGGGATCAGATGTTGTTCTACATTGGCAGAGGAACTTCCTCATTGGAAGTGTCCTAGACCAATGAAATAAGTCTGGTCCAAAAATAAAAAAGTTATCATTCACCCAAATGATGTCCCAAAGAGTCTTGACTCTTCCCTTTCTATGTCTACTATTTTGGGCCACATTCAGTATGGTTCTGGGGTTAAGGTTGCTATTTCCATTCACAAAGACTCCTCAGAAAGCAAAGCAGCCTCTACATACATGCACAGACCATGCACACTCATTTATTCATATACACATATACTCACACACACACATACACACCAAACACATCATACATATATCCACATATACACACCCATCCATACCCATATGCCTTCGCATACCGTTATACATACACATCCATGCGCGTGTGCACACACACACACACACACACACAAACACTCACACACACTGATGTCCACCCATACACAAGCACATATCCATACTCACACATACACAACCACACCCACAGATACACAAACCCATTCCAGCTGCTGAAAATTGACTAGTAAGAGTTAAAGTCATATATAGACCTTAGCTCTGGTACTTTTTCTCCCTTGCCTGGCAGCCCTAAGACTCATTAATACTCTTTCCTTCTCTGCTGAGGTCAGTGTGCAGCATCTGTTACCATGGGAACACTCTCTCCTCCCTATCCTTCCCGTCTCTCTAGTCTTTACCCCCCTTAAAATGAGATTTCTCTGAGGTCTGGACTTGCTCATTCTGACCAGGGGCTTTTGGAGAGCAGTACCTTGTCTCCTGAAGTCATGGGCTTGCTAAGAGCAAGAACTCCTTCTCTCAAATATGGGACTCCCTGAAATCAATATTTTATCTCTCCCTCAGATGAGGGACTTTAGAGAGACAGTAAGAGGAAGAGTCCAGACACAGCCACAGTGACATAAATATGGGAGTGGTGTTGTGTGTGCATGTGTGTGTGTGTGTGTGTGTGTGTGTGTGTGTGTGTTTTGTTTTTGTTGTTTGGAAGCCCCTTCCTTTTCTCTTTGCCTCATCAATTTCTCTTTTATATTGATCTATGAGGCATCACACCGAGCAGCCTAGACTTCATCTTTCCTGAGCCCTGAAATCTCAACCCACTGCTGCTCCATGATTCAGTCTTGGCAAGCTTGTAATAAGAAGTAATCTCTTAATTATGCTCATCTCTGCTCAGGGAGCCAGAATTCACTGTGGGTGCCATGGCCAAATAGATGCTAACTGGTTGAGGTCAAGTAGGGAAGGATCCTTGGAGGACCCAAGTTTTGTTGTGTTTTGTTTGTAAATTAGAAGATAGAAGGAATGGAGTGGTTGGTGCTTGTGGCATCTTGGAGCCAGGAAACAGAATTCTCCTTCACTAATCAATCAAATATTTATTAAACACTTACTATGTTCTAGGTTGTATTCTATGTGGTACATCTACATGTACAAAAAAATAATAAAACAAGCTGACTTACAAGGAACTTGCATTCTTTTGGGAGATGAAAGGATTTATATAATTGTATAAATTATACCTATAAAATGAATAAATACAAGAATATACGAAGAGGTTAAATACAAGGTAGTTCAGGAGAGATTGCATTAGCAGTTGTTATTGTTCAGTTGATTTTCAGTCGTCTTTCTTTTATAGGTTTTTGCAAGGCAAATGGGGTTAAATGGCTTGCCCAAGGTCACACAGCTAGGTAATTATTAAGTGTCTGAGACCAAATTTGAACTCAGGTACTCTTGGCTCCAGGACCAGTGCTCTATCCACTGTGCCACCTAGCTGCCCCAGTCATTTTATTGACAAATATACTGGAGTGGTTTGAAATTTTCTTCTCAAGTTTACAGATAAGGTGCTAGGGCTAACAGGATTAAGTGACTTGTCCAGGGTAAAAAAAGCTAGTAAGTGTCTGCCACTGGATTTGAACTCATGAAAATGAGTCTTCCTGATTCCAAAGCTAGTTTTATCCACTGTATCAACCTAGCAGTTGGAAGTATTCATAAAAAGCTTCATGCAGAAAATGAGCTGTATCTTAAAGGAATGGAAGGACTCTACAAAGTAGAGAAAGAGAGGGAATGCATGCTAAACATATAGGAAAGCTAGTGCAAATACATAGAAAGGGAGGAATGGTGTGTTGTATATAAGGAACAGCTAGATTCCAAAGTGGAGAAGTAATGCCCAGTGAAGCTTGGAAAGGTAGGTTGGAGTCAGGTTTTATAAGACTTTAAAAAGCAAACAGAGGAGTTCATATTTTATCCTCTAAGAAAATAATGGAGTTTATCAAGTGTAGGAGTAACATGGTCACATCTACCATTAAGAAAAATTACTTAAGCCCCTGTATGTAGGAAAGACTGGTACAGGTTATTGTTCAGTTGATTTTCAGTCGTTTTCTTTTTCTTTTTTTTAGGTTAGGAGGTCAGTTAAGAGGTCATTGCAATTTTTGAGGTACCACCTCACACCTCTCAGACTGGCCAAAATGACCAGAAAGGACAATAATCAATGTTGAAAGGGATATGGGAAATTTGGGACACTAATACATTGTTGGTGGAGCTGTGAACTCATCCAACCTTTCTGGAGAACAGTTTGAAATTACACCCAAAGGGCAACAAAAATGTGCATACCCTTTGATTCAATATACCACTACTGGGTCTATACCCTGAAGAGATGATGAAAAAGGATAAAAACATCACTTGTACAAAAATATTCATAGCAGCCCTGTTTGTGGTAGCAAAGAATTGGAAATTGAGTGAATGTTCATTAATTGGTGAATGGCTTAACAAACTGTGGTATATGTATGTTATGGAACTCTATTGTTCTATTAGAAACCAGGAGGGGTGGGAATTCAGGGAAGCCTGGAGGGATTTGAATGAACTGATGCTGAGCAATATGAGCAGAACCAGAAGAATATTGTACACCCCAACAGCAACATGGGGGCGATGATCAACCTTAATGGACTTGCTCATTCCATCAGTGCAACAATCAGGCACAATTTTGAGATATCTGTGATGGAGAATACCATCTGTAACCAGGGAAAGAATTATGGAGTTTGAAGAGAGACCAAACACTATTACCTTTAATTTAAAAAAAAAATGTTATCTTATTATGTAATTTTGCTATCTCCTATACTTTATTTTTTTCCTTAAGGATATCATTTCTCTCTCATCACATTCAACTTAGATCAATGTATACTATGGAAACAATATAAAGACTAACAGACTGTCTTCTGTAGAGTGAGGGAAGAGAGATTAGGGGAAAAATTATAAAATTCAAATTAAATAAATAAATATTTTTAAAAAGAGGTCATTGCAGTAATGTAGTTGAAAGGGGCAGCTAGGTGGTGCAGTAGATAGAGCACCAGCCCTGGTAGCAGTAGGACTTGAGTTCAAATATGACTTCAGTCAATAATTACCTAGGTGTGTGACCTTGGACAAGTCACTTCACAGCACTGTCTTGCAAAAACCAAATAATAATAATAATCTAGTTGAGAAGTGATGAGGACCCAACAAAGGTGGGAGCCATGGGAATCAAGTCTGAGAAATGATGTGAAGGTAGGAATGGCAAGATCTGGCAATTAATTGTATATGTGAGGGGAGAGAAAATGAGGGACTGTAATAATGCTGTTATGACAAACATGTGACTTCCAAAGTAATAAGACATTTTAGAATAGGGAAAGATTGCATGAAGTACAATAACGATTTCAATTTTGGACATGCTGAGTTTATAATATCTCCAAGACTTACATTTTCAATGTCCAAAAGACAATGGGTGATGTAAGACTGATGGAGAGAGACTAGGGCTGAATAGCTGGAGACATACACACATACACATACACACACACACACACACACACACACACACACACACATATCCCTCCTGGATCACTACCTTGTTGTGATAGAGGGATTTGTATATCTCAATTAAATTCCTGGCTATGCCGTGCAGAGTTACCTAAGACAGACAGGTTATAGAGGAGAGTTCTCACAAAAGTTGGTCTATTGAAGAAAGAAATGGCAAGCCATTCTGGTGTTTTGCCAAGAAAACTCTATAGATGCTATTTAAATGATAAAAAATATGACACCCAAAGATGAGCCCCTCAGGTCAGAAAATCTGGTTTGCTATGGCATTGAATAATGCCTCATTTATAATATAATCAGGGAAGATCAATTAACTTCCACAAAAGAACATTTGCTGTGAAGATAGAGTAAGTCAAAAATGCAAACATTTTCTCCCACCATTTTGTGGATACACTCTCCCTTATTTCATCTTGATCTCTAGGGATAGTGGGTGCAAACTTAATTCAGTTGCTACATAAAATTGGTCCCACCAAATTCATATCTAAATGAAGCATTGCTACCAGTTAAGTCCTTGTCTCAACTACCCATGGACTTAGTCCCAAATGTCACTACTTGTTTTTTTTAAATATTTATGTGGAGCTATGCAAAACTTAGATTCTCTCTTGACCTTTCTCACCTCATAAGGTTGGAATCTCCAACCCCTTCACTTAATATAAACTAACACCACACAAAGGCAAAATACTAGGCTTTGACAGTTCATCAGACTCAAAAAGGAGACTATCCAAGCTTCAACCCATGCCATAAGGAAAGAAATCAAACTAATAGTGAACAGAAAATGGCTGAATCTCAGGTTGCCAAGTCTTTTTGAATGTATCTATATTCAATCAAAGAGTATCCAATTTAATGTGTCAACATATGATCATATTTCTTTCCAAGATACTTCTCTTACATGTTATGATTCTACCAGCAGCATCCCCATTTTCTTTAATATTAAAAGTGCTCTATGCATGTCAGACTCAAACACACATCATCATCATCATCTATGTAGAAATAAGAGTTAAGCCCATGGGACCTGATAAGATTATCAAGAAAGGATAAAGAGCAAGAATATAAAAGGACTTAAGAAATAATTTGGGGGTACATCCCCCAAATTAGGGGGGCTGCTACAGGTAATTGAACAAGAAACAAGACTGATAAGAAGTGGTCAGACATGAAAGAAAAGAACCAGTAGAGAATAGGGTCATAAAAATCCAGAGAATATTCAAGAAGAAAGGGTAATCAGTGTCAAATGAGGCAGATAAGATTATTGGCAATTTTGGAGAGCTATTTAAGTTAGGTGATGAAATTGAAGCTAAATTGCAAAGTTAAAGATCAAGGGAGGGAGAGGAAGTGGAACTTTTTTTCAGTTTTCCTGAGAAAGAAAAATTATATATAATAGCATGGAGGGATGATAGGATCTAGTGAAAGTTTTTATTTTAAGGAAGCAGAAGGAAACAGTGGGTAGGGAGACATTGAAGATATTGGAGGGATTATTGAAGATTCACTTCTCTGGAGAAGACAGGAGAGGATGGAATCAAGAGTAGATATAAAGGGACAGCTAGGTGGTGCAGTGGATGGAGCACCAGCCCTGGAGTCAGGAGGATCTGAGTTCAAATGAAGCCTCAGACACTTAATAATTGCCTAGATATGTGACTCTGGGCAAGTCACTTGACCCCATTGCCTTAAAATGAATTTAAAAAATTAAAAGAAGAGAATATGTAGAGTGGTTGACTTTGATAAGGAAAAGGACCAACTCTTGGTCAAAGATTGGAAGGAGAAGAGAGTGGAACATCAAGAAATTTTTATATGAAGAGAATGAGAAAAAACAAGGGCTTTTATCAACTGACTCAATTTTCTCAGTAAAATAACAGGGAAGGGTGCCAGTTTAGTTGACAATTGTGATATGGAAGAATTCACAGGAAAGAAAAGATTTGTCATAGTTTCCCTGTAGAGTCAGATAAGGAATCATTTAGGGAGGAATAAAAAAAGCCATCTTGCTGCACTGAAGGCCCAATTAAAGGTGAAAAACATGAATTTCTAACTTAGCCAATCAGCATAGTTGCAAGATTCCTCTAGATGGATTCATTAGCTCGTGAGTAGGAGCAGAAGAGATAGATGATGAAAGTATTTGAAGGTTTAGGTTTGGCAAGAGATGTGGTTCAGTAGAACTAGGGGACAAGGGACAGACTAGAGCTGAAACATCTTTCTATCAGGTTGATACTGGAGATGGAGAAAAGTGAAATTAGAACTAAGATAATGACCTGAAAAGTGGGATGGAGGAAATGAAGGATTTGGGAAATCAAGAACAGCATGGTCTAGAATGGCTGAGGCATAAGAAGAAGTAGATGATAAGATGTTATGATAAGGTAGGAAAATGTCAGAACATTCAATTAAGAAAATGCAACAGTTAAGGCTGATAGTTAAATCTATAATGTGAGCATAGTGCATGGTGTTGAGGTGAAGGACAGGAATAGGTCATTAGACTTAAGGAACCTGAGGAATTGGGAGGTTAAACAGTTTGAAGTAGCATTCATGTGAGTGTTTGAGGACTAAGGACAGGACTTTTGGTGGAAAAAAAAGATGGTGTGCCAGGGATTAAACTCCTTGGAGAGAGAGAGAGAGAGAGAGAGAGAGAGAGAGAGAGAGAGAGAGAGAGAGAGAGAAGATCTGGGGTCAGTATATTGTAGTCATCATAATTTGTATTGGGTGGAAATTTTCTTTTAAGTGAACTTCAGAATAGAAGGAAAAGGAAAGGTTGTTGAGTGAAAGGGGTAGAATATGGAAGGGCCAACTTCTTAATCCAACTTCTCCAGAAGTTTGAAGAGTTTGAGGAGATGGAGTAGGGAGGCAGAAAAGGAGGTACAGAGCTAGATGGGATAGCCCTGATTACAGTGTCAACCCGGAGAAGAAAAGTTTGAGTGAGGATGGAAGAGAATGAGATAAAAAGGTCCAAGATAAAAGAAATTTCTTTACTAGGGAATAGGAGCTCCAGAGGGTAAGTAGAATGGGTATACAGAGTGAAAAAAAGGACAGGGGTGTGATTAGATTAGGAAGGATGACAGTGGAATCATGGAAAGATAAACCAAAAACTAATTGGAAACTAAATAACTTAAATTTAAATAATGGGGTAGATCAGACAGCAAATAATAGAAATAATCAGTAATTATATCCAAGGAAATGATGCTAATGAGACATCATACCAAAATTTATGGGATGCAGCCAAGGCAATTTTAAGGGAGAATTTTATATCTCTAAATGCATATATGAATGAAATAAAGAAAGAAGAGATCAATGAATTGGGTATGCAACTAAAAAGCTAGGGAAAAAGAACAAAGTAAAGATTCCCAATTAAATACCAAATTAGAAATTCTGAAAATCAAGGGAGAGATTAATAAAAATGAAAGCAAGAAAACCATTGATCTTATGAATAAAATTAAGAGCTGGTTTTATGAAAAAGTCAATAAAATAGACAAATCTTTGGTTACTCTGATTTTAAAAAAAAGAAAGAAGATAACGTAATTACCAGTATCAAAAATGAAAAGGATAAATTAACTACCAATGAGGAGGAAATTAAAGAGATAATTTGGAGTTACTTTGCTGAGCTGTATGCCAATAAATTGGATAATCTGAGTGAAATGGAAGAATACAAAAACACAAACTACCAGGATTAAGAGAAGAGGAAATAAATTATTTAAATAACCCCATTTCAGAAAAAGAAATTGAAGAAACCTTCAATAAACTCCCTAAGAAAAAGTCTCCAGGTCCAGATGGATTTACAATTGAATTCTATCAAACATTTAAGGAACAATTAATTCCTATTCAATACAACTATTTTAAAAAAGAAAGAAAAGAAGGTCTGTCAAATTGCTTTTATGACGCCAACATAGTGATTCAAAACAAAGAAAATTACAGTCCAATATCCCTAATGAATATTAATGCAAAAATCTTAAATAAAATTTTAGGAAGAAGACAACAAAAGTTATTACTAGGATAATACACCATGATCAGGTAGGATTTATACCAGGTAGGCAGGGATGATTCAATATTAGGAAAACACTTGACATAATTGTACATATCAATAGTAAAACCAACAGAAAGCATATGATTATCTCAACTGAATGCTGAAAAGGCCTTTGATATAATACAACATCCATTCCTATTAAAAACTCTAGAAAGTTTAGGAATCAATTCCTTAAACTAATAAATAGTACCTACCTAAAACACTCCAGTGAATATTATATGTAATGGGAATAAACTCAGAACATTTCCAATAAAATCAAGGGTGAAGCAAGGATGCCCATTATCACCATTACTATTCAATATAGTATTAGAAATGCTAGCAATAGCAATAAAAGAAGAAAAAGAAATTGAAGGAATCTTAATTGGCAATGAGAAAGCAAAACTTTCACTCTTTGCAGATGATGATGATATATACTTAGAGAACTCAAGAAAATCATCTAAAAACTCCTTGAAACAATTAACAAATTCAGAAAAGTAGCAGGATATAAAATAAACCCACATAAATCATCAACATTCCAATATATGAACAACAAAGCCAACAAGAGATAGAAAGTAACTATAGACAATATTAAATACTTGGGAATCTACTACCCAAGACAAACTCAGAAATTGGATGAACACAATTATAAAGCACTTCTCACCCAAATAAAGTCAGATCTAAATAATAGGAAAAATGTCAATTTCCCAAGGTTAGGTTGAGTAATATAAAAATGACAATTCTACCCAAATTAAATTACTTATTTAGTACCACACCAATCAAACTACCAAATAACTATTTTACTGAACTAGAAAAAATAATAACAAAATTCATCTGGAGCAACAAAAGGTCAAAAATAACAAGGAAAATGATAGTAACTAATATATATGTATATATATATATATATATATTATATATATATATGAAGGTGGCCTAGCTCTACCAGATCTAAAACTGTATTATTAAAAAGCAGTCATCAAAATTGCCTGCTACTGGTTAAGAAATAGAGTAATGGATCAATGGATTAGAATAGGTTCAAAAGAAACTGCAGTAAATGACTACAGCATTCAACTGTTTGACAAACCCAAAGACAACAGCTTCTGGGATAAGAACTCACTATTTGACAAAAATTACTGAGAAAACTAGAAAACAGTGTAGTAAAAACTAACCATAGATCCATATCTCACACCCTATACCAAAATAAGGTCAAAATGGGTACAGGATTTAGACATAAAGGGCAACACCATAGATAAATCAATAGACCAAGAAATAATTTATCTATTAGATGTATGGAAAGTGGTTATATTTATGACAAACAAGAATTAAAGTATATTATAAACTGAAAAATGAATGATTTTGACTATATTAAATTAAAAAGTTTCCACACTAATAAAATCAATGTTGCCAAAATCTGAAGGAAAACAGAAAGTTGGGAAACAATCTTCACAACTAGGAGTTCTAATAAAGATCTCATTTCTAAAATATATAGAGAATTACATCAAATTTATAAGGTTACGAGTCATTCCCCAATTGATAAGTGGTCAAAGGATATGAATAGACAGTTTTCAAATGAAGAAATTTAAGTTATACATAATCGTATGAAAAATATGCTCCAAATCATTATTAATTAGAGAAATGTAAAAATCTCACACCTATCAGATTGGTCAAAATGAGAAAAAGGGAAAATGATCAATGTTGGAGAGGCTGTGGGAGAATTGGGACATTAATGCATTGCTGGTGGAATTGTGAACTGATTCAACCTTTCTGGTGAGCAATATGGAACTATGACCAAGGAACAATAAAAATGGTAATTCTCTTTGACCTAGCAATTCCAATTCTAGGCCTATTTCTAGAAGAAATCATTAAAAATGGGAAAAGTACCACATATTCCAAAATATTCATAGCAGCTCTTTTTATGTAGTGGCAAAGAAATGGAAATTGAGGGGATGCCCATCAATTAGGGAATGGCTAAAAAAGTTATGGTACATGAATACTATGGAATATTATTGTTCTATAAGAAACCATAAATAGTCAAACTCTAGAGAAGCATGGAATGGGTTATAGGATCTGATGCTGATTGAAGGGAGCAGAACCAAGAGAACAATGTACATATTAACAACAATATTTTGAGATGATCAACCTTGATGGAAGCAGCTCCTCTCAGCAGTTCAGAGAGCTAGGACAACCATATTAGTCTGACTATGGACAATGTTATCCCCATCCAGAGGAAGAAAAATAAAACAAAACAAAAACCCTTCAAAATTTGATGAACATGTTATAAAAATTATCTTTTATGTATTTTTTCCTTTAATCCTTATTCCTTATACCAAAAATGACTAATCTGTAAACATGGTTATCAAAAATATGCATGTACAGTGCTAACCCAACTGTTCACTGATGCGGGGAGCAGGGTGGGAAAGGAGAGAGGAAGGAAATTTTGTAACTTAAAAATATACATACGCACATGGTTAAAAAAATAAAGATGTGGGGGCGACTAGGTGGTGTAGTGGATAAAGCACCAGCCTTGGAGTCAGGAGGACCTGGGTTCAAATCTGGTCTCAGACACTTAATAATTACCTAGCTGTGTGGCCTTGGGCAAGCCACTTAACCCCATTTGCCTTGCAAAAACCTAAAAAAAATAAAAATAAAGGTGCTACTCAAAAAAAAGTAGGATGACAATGGGAACACAGGAGGAGGGGTTGGGGATAGTTTTCTAAAACTGATTAGTAGAGCAACATGAAGAGATACAGGAGAAATCATAGGGATAATGTTGGAGACATATGAATAGTGAAAGTCTCTAAAGGAAACTGGGCAAGAATTGGAACTTCTCATCTTGGGGTGACTGATATAGGGAAATGAGACAATATTAGGGGTGTAGTAGGGTACCATGTTCCTTCCCCACCCCTGATCCAGAGCTGGGTCTAGTTTTAGCTTGAGATCTTCAAGTCTGCTCTTCTCTGGGATGTCTATTGGAGGACACAGAGAGCTGATCCACTGGCCCTGAATCTGGCTGTGATTCAATGCTCCTCTTCTTATTTAACCAACCTATCAGCCTAACTATAAAGATCCAGTTCAAAACTTCTTTCCTCTAGGAACTTCTCTGTGATTTAGATCTCAATTTCCTCATCTCTAAAAGGAAAGAACTCCTTTAAATAAAGTCTCTATGTTTTCTTCCAACTTTATCCTTCTATATTCTAGTGCTAACACTCTTTGTTCTAGTTCTAGGGACCCTCTCAGCTCTGACATTTGAGGATCCTAGTTCAATGTTTGACAAACCCAAAGACAACAGCTTCTGGGATAAGAACTCACTATTTGACAAAAATTGTTGAGAAAACTGGAAAACAGTGTAGTAAAAACTAAGCATAGATCCATATCTCACACCCTATACCAAAATAAGGTCAACATGGGTACAGGATTTAGATATAAAGGGCAACACCATAGATAAATCAATAGACCAAGAAATAATTTATCTATCAGATCTATGGAAAGGGGTTACATTTATGACAAACAAGAATTAAAGGAATCCTTCCAGGAACTAACTTGGCCAGGAAAGACAAGTTTGGTTCAATAGCCAAGTGGTCTTCTTCCCATCCTCTGCTAGTGTTAATAATGCCTGTTGGCATGTTGTCCTAATTATGATCTGTATGTGCATGTTTCCTATCTCTTACCTTCACACTAGAGACTCTCAGAGAGTCACAACAAAGAAGTCTGACTCCTAGTAGACTATCAACCAGGACCCCTCTTGGAGTTAGAAAGACTGTCACCTTTTTGATCTGCCTACCATGTGCCAACGTTTCTCTATTGTGAGCTTCCTCACCCTAGCCCCTTGCTCTTTCATTACTGTTCTGATTTTTTTTAAACCTGTTTTTCTCCTGGGGAAAAAATCTATAAAGTCAAAAAATCATAAATTTTAGAAACTTCAGAGGTCACTCAGTCTGACCTCCTCAGAGCTAGAAGAAATGACTCACAGAAAGTTTAATTAAGGAAGAGGTGAGTCTTGAACTTGCATAGAAAGGGGGGAATAAGCCATTCTGTGATATATGTCCTGTACCCATCAGCTTGTGAATGCTTTGTCTATTTGTTTGAATTGTCCATTGTCAGTCAACAAGCAATGACTAAGTGCTTCTTACTGATCAGATACTGTGTTAAGTACTGAGAAATACACATATAAGCAAGAAGAATGATAATACCTGTCTTCAGGAAGTTTATATTCTTTGTATTTGGTAAATTTTTTATTCATTTTAAACTTAAATACAAAATGAAAAAGAAAAACTTACATTGTCATGTGTACAGTAGAAAATTAGAGATGATTAAATATAAAACAATAAATATCCATTTCAAGAAAATATATAATAAATACTACATATCATTTTCAAAGTTACTCAGCTTTGCTTTCTTGTAGGTTTTCTTTTGCTCTGCTGTGCATTTTTCCCTCCTCCCCCCACCCTAAAGAAGGCTACAATTAAGTATGGATCTATATACATGTATACAGATATTTATAAAATAGACATATACGCATTAATATATCTTTATGTAAGACCATATTATGCTTATTGCCTCCTATCATCTGTTTTTTTGGAGATGGATAGCATCTTCCTTCGTGGATCCAAATCTTTCCATGTTTTTCTAAATCAACCATTTCATCACTTTCTATACAGCAATATTTCAACATAATCTTATCCTATATGAAAGATTATATATGAAAGTTTTCCCCAGTTCTCTTCATTTTCTCTATTCCTAGCTACATTAGTTTTATTTATACAATACAATTTTAATTTAAAATAATCAAAATTATTCATTTTATACTTCAACAATGCTCTCATATTATAGTTTAAGATCTGAAACTACTTAATCTCTTTCCTTTACATCTTTTCCCCTGGTTTCTTTGAAATTCCTGGCCTTTTAATCTTCCAAATGAACTTCATTACTATTTATCCTACCTCAGTAAGATAATTTTTTAGTAATTTAATTAAGATGGCATTATTGTGTTGGTTTACCTACCCATGAATAATAAATATTACTACAATTATCTAGATATGATTTTATTCATATAAAAAGTATATTGTGTTGATGTTCATATAGTTCCTATGTCTGTTTTGAGGAAGTTTATTTTCTAATGGGAAAAGATATCATTATAAAGGGTTGTATTGAACCCAGAAGAAAAACAAAAGAAGAAACCAAGAAGCAATTATATTTAATACCTTAGAGGGTAAGTCATTTCCACTCTCTAAATCTCTTATACCAAAATGAGGGGATTGGACTAAATGATCTCTAAAATCCCTCTTATCTCAAACATTGTATGTTCTAGTTCTTTCTGCAGCATGGTGCAGTGGAAAGAGCTCAATACTTTGAACCTGGAGAACTGGGTTCAGATCTTGTTTCTAACATTAACTATGTGGACTTAGACAAGTCTCTTCACCTTTCTGAAATTTAGTCTCCTTACTTCATGGGCTGAGATAAGGACAATGATTTCTAAAACTTAAAATTGTAGCAATAGGAGTTACAGTCGCCTCCACTCTATAAGGTCCCTTCCAGCCCTATCATTCTATAAGCTTAAATCCTATTTTACTAACCTGTAGGGTGGCTGATGCTCTTGGAGTTATAATTTATATGCATGACCTTTCCCATCCCCTGGAAAGAGTGACTGGCACCATTAATTTTCCTATATAAGTAGTGCTGGGGCCTTCACATCCCAGCATCTGGATCAACAAATCACTGGCTTGATTTTGACTCCTCCAAATGGAAAGTGAGGGGCCTTGACCCAAGAGTGGGACCTACAGTGACTTCCTCTCAGCAAAGGGAAAATTTCCTGGGAGGCATGCAAGGAATAGAAAGGGATCTTGGGCTTAGAAAACAGAATGTGAGGATCAGAAGGTCTCTTGGACAAATAGAATGTCAGTGCTGGAAGAAATCTCAGAACAAAATGTCAGAGCTGGCAGAGATTTGGGAACATGGAGTATCAGAACTAGAAGGGATATCTAAGGTAAAGACTTGACCAGGGATTTCATTGGCATAAGAAACTCCATCTGCTGAAACAACTCAGAAAAAGTGAACTTCTCTGCAACTTAAATGACTTGCTCAAAGTTACAAAATCAATGTGAATCAGAAACGAGACTAGAACGCAGGTCTTTCTATCTCCAAAACTAACACTCCATTTACTATGCCTATAGTACACCTATAGTGTCTAAGAAAGATACTCTGAAACATAGAATGTCAGATCTGGGAGGGGGCCTTGGAACATGGAAGGTCAGAACTGAAAAAAGTTGGGGATGTAGAATGTTAAAGCTGGAGGGAACCCTGGAAATTAGGATATCAGAACTTTGTAGGGACCTCATCTAGTCCAAATGCTTCATTTCACAGAGGGGAGCCTGGACCCAGAGAGATATTTCTGTCACAGGCAACTGATTTCCCCCAATTTTATTCCTACCAATTCCCAAATAAAGATATGGGAAATCACAGAAACATAGAGCTGTAAGATATTTCAGAAGTAATCTAGTCCAATCTCATATGTTTGAAGATATCAGACAAATGTGTCTACTCACTGCAGTCACTGCATCCTGAGACAGGGAGCACATGGCTGAATATTCGGTAAATACTAATTGAATTTTCCAATACTGAGAATGGATTTGCACCAAGTTATCCATTTATTCTGACCTGATTCCCTTGGGAAGCAAAACAAACATTTGAAATTGGGGTTGAGGTCAGAGTTCAGTCCATGACCAGGATAAAATCTGAGACTATGATTCCAATCACCTTACTTCAACCCTCACTCAGATCTCAAGTATGTCCTCAATACAAAGTTCTAAGAACCTTGTCTCCCAAAGCTGCCTTATATAAAAACTGGGGGGAGGGACGGGGGAAGAAGGAATGTGTTTCAACTGCCTCCTCCTGCACAGAAATAATTTTCTGCAGAAAGGTGAATAAGGGAAATAGGAGGGTTTTGAGAACTTTATCTAGAATCTTCAGAGAAAGATGCAGATTCAGAGTGGCATTAGAGTGAGCAGAAGATGGGGAGTCACTGTATAAGGAGTCCCATTATTAGTAAACTTCTCTTTTGGAGCTTTTCCAGAAAGCCTAGCAATGAAAAGGCTTTGTTTTTGATTCCTTAAAGTGGCCTTGTTGAAGAAAGATGAGGGCCCACGAGAGGCCAGAAAACAGGTCCACAGGATGTAAATCCTAACCCCAGACCCAGAATAAATTCTAAACCCTTCTAAACAGACTGAGGCTTGACCTTAGCTCCAGACAGATCTCCTGACCCATCAGACTCAAACATCACGCTAAATACAGAATGAGCCTTGACCTGGCTGTTATATTGAGGTATCAAATTTCCTTATTCTGTGCTTTAACCACTAAACTAAGATCCACTCAGTCCTGTCAACAAAGGAAACTGCAAATTGGCATAGATCAAACTGTGTAGGTATCTCTGGCATTGAACATCTTGCCACAGAAATGCAGACCTCAAATTGGACCTAGATTGAGAAGCTTTCTTATTATACAGGGACTCAACCAGTCCCCGCCATCACTCTCTCATCTCCTGAAATTATTAGCCCCAGGAACACAACTCCACTATTTTGATGGAACCCTTCTTAATCTGGTTTATTAGTGAGGAGTGTTTGTTAAACATCACAGAGTTGAAAAGGACTCCTAGAAGCATCCTGTTCCAGACAAAATGATGATGGGTATCTAGCCTCTGCCTGGAGACCCCCAGTGAAGAGGAAACCACTATCTCCTGAGTCAGCCCATTTCTTCCTGGTTCTTTCTTCTGGAAGAATAACAGGAAAAGTCAAATAAGATTATCTATGTACTATGATTGGCAATGCTTAAATTGCCATACAGATCTTAATAGTTATTTTTGTTATTAGCTTCTTTTCTTTTTCTTTTTGATATAGTATAGTATAGTATACGATGATTAAAAATATAAATGCTATTCCCTTTAAATTCTGCACATTTTTACCTCTTTTATACATGATACACCTTGTTTACTATGTCTCTCTCAAATGGAGAATCTTCAGGTCTCCTAGCCTATCTTCTTAAGGTATTGTCTCCAGTCCTTTCATCATACTAATCACTTATTAAAATTTAGAGGCGTTCTTAACTTATTCTGTGTCATGTGACACTTGGCAGTCTGGAGAAGCCTAGGGAAACCCTCTCACAATCGTGTTTATTGCCTATATTCACAATTGAAAAGGAACACACAATTTCACTGTGGGGTTAGTATATATGATCTTTTTTTTCCATCCAAGTTCATGGATTCTCCACAAATCTCTCCAAGGATTCCTTGAGGGGTTAGTTGCTTGACCTTTTCTAGTCTCCCACAGAGTTAACACCTGAAATAAGTCTCTATCCTCTTTCATTCTCAACAACAGAAGTCAGCAGAATAGATATTGTCTATATGATAGTACTGGCTTTAGGTTAGAATTACTTTCAATTTTTTTAAGTGCCTTATGTACAACATAAATTTACTATCTCTAATATTTTATTTTCTCCTCAAGGACATTATTTCTCTCTCAACACATTCAATTTCGATCAATGTATAGCATGGAAACAATGTAAAGATTATCAGACTGTCTTCTGTGGGGGAAGGGGAGAGGGAAGGGGGGAAATTACAAAATTCAAAACCTTACAATAATGATAGGTAGAAACTACAATTGTATATAATTAGAAAACTAATAAAAATATTTTTTTTAAAAAGGAATAGGACCTTTACCCAGGTCTTCCTGACTCTAAAGTTAGCTCTCCATCCATTTTGTCTCACTGCCTCTCCATGCTTCCAGTAAGCAAAAAGAAATAGTTGTTAAATGAACTTTAATAGATATGACACCATATGCAAAGCTTTGTACTCAGGGACTTGCTTATAGTAAGAAGGAAGGAAACAAATATTAATTAAGAACCTAGTATGTGTCAAACACTGTATAAAACATTTTTATAAACATCTCATTTGATTCTCACAATAATCTGTTGAAGTAGGTGCTATTATTATCACTGTTTACAGTTGAGTAATTTAAGGCAGACAAATGTTAAGTGACTTGCCCAGGTTCATGCAGTTAGTAAATGTCTAAGGCCAGTTTGAAACTCGGGTCTTCCCAGCTCCAGACCCAGTGCCATCTAAGTGGACAAAGAATTGAGACAGAAACAAATTTAAAATAAGATACAAGCCCAGCCCTCAAGGAGCTTATTGTTCAATGAATTAATTATCAAGTCAATAAGTCAACAAGACAATCAAACAGATAGATTATCAAACAATATTTATTCAGTGACTACTCAAGAAACAAAACTATGAAAAAAATTTACTTAAAAGTTGTCTTAGATAGACAACAGGGACCATAGGTCTCTCCTGCAGTAGGAAAAAGCAGAAGACTTTCTTTTGAGTTTCATAATCCTCCACTCAGGGTTCCCATTCAGTCATGCTCATCTCATTACCTTTTGCCTCTTCCTGACCATATTTCCCAGCCTGTTAACTCTCCAACACAACATTTCTCCTTCTCCTTTCATACTGCAAATGATGACACTACTGTAGTGTCTCCTGAGAGCTTCCTGATGCAAGATACCTGGACTGATGAGAGACTTTATTAGAAGGTATCTTAACCAAGTCTGCTTAACTGATAGAGTCACATCGGGAATAGACCTTAAAAACCATCCATTCCAAGGGTTCATGAATGAATCATGAGTATCTTTGGCAGGCTGAAACACCCCCTAGGTGTCTATTGAGTATAATGTTTTTTAGATACATATTATAAAATACAATGCAAAAAGTTACAAAAGAAACCAATTCTATATCATCAAATTTAAAAAATACAAATTAATGGATCTCAGGTTAAAAATTCCCAACCTAATCTGTTTCATTAACAATACACTTTTATATAATGCTTTCCGGTTTATGAAGCACTTTCTGCCCAACCATTTTACAACTGAGAAAACTGAGGTCCACAGAGAATAAATCAAGGGATTATGTCTGTGCCACAGTTTGGTGAGTTTGCTGACAAACTAAAGTATCATCAAGGAAGAGAAACCAGATTGAGGAAAGGATTGTGAATTCTGTGATATAAGGATTGTCTGAAAGAACAGGAAATGTTTAGCCTGGAGAAGCAAAGTTAGCCTAGTGGGAGGCAGGATAGCTTTCTTTAAGTATATAAGTTTATGGTTTTTATGTAGATAATGGTCTAGACTTACACTTCCTGGCCCCAGAGGACAGAACTATGAGTAATGGGTTGAAATTACACAATTCTGTTTGAAGCAACAAAAACAATTAGAGCTAGTCAAAGAATTGTCTTGGGAAGCAATGAGCTGCCATATTGTGTGTGTGGTAGAGGACAGGAGAAATAATGACTTTAAATGAAGATTGGATGACTTCTTGTTAAGGATGTTACAAAGGAGAATACTAATCAGTCTGGGGTAGAACTAGAAGACTTTTGGATCCCTTTCCATTCCTAGATTCTCTGGAAAATTACTTGTCCCAAGTCTTTGTGAGAATCAAGTCCTGAGCCAGGACTAGACCTCCATCTCCTGATTCTCACTCCATTTGACTCACCACCATTCCCCATTCCTATGGGTTTACCAGAGCTGATGGAAACTAACTGATGAAAGTCATTTGTTATATTTTTGGTGTCAATATTTACCCTTGGAAATCTGTACAACTACTAAATTAGAGCTGGATTTATTGTGTTGGTGATCATCTAGTTTTAATAACATGGTGGATAAAAATGTTAATAATGAAGCTTAAGCTTAAGAGTGTGTGCTGAATATTTTTTTCTCCAGAGTTGGTCATGAAAGAGGAAATGTTTAGCCTAGAGAAGCCACCACTACTAGCGCAATATTTTTTACTCTCTCCTCCTTTGACCTATTTTTTGAGGTAGGCTGATCAGAGAGGCCTGGTCTGAAAGTGTGAAGACCATCTTTCTTGTTCTAGTTCTACTTTCATTTTCTGCTATGACTCTGAGCAAATCACTTAATCTTTGTAAAATGGGCAGAATTATTTCTCTCCTTCCCTTCCTCTTACCAAGGACTATTATGATGATACAATAGCATAATGGAAATTAAAGACCTTGTCATCTGCAGAACACTATACAAATAGAGGGGTTCATCACCAGCAACATGGTAGATGGAACCCATCCCAGTGCTGAGAATGGCTGAGGTAAGGGCATGAAAAACCTGGAAGTGAATTCTAAAAGAACTTTACTGATTTAAGAATCAATTAAGTTAATTTTTGTAAAAATAGGCATTGAATCAACAGTGAATCACAAACAATGAAATTAATTAAAAATTTTCCATGAATGAAAATACAGTGAAAATGGTATATTAATCTAAATGGTTTGGAACTCAAAAACTTGGCATATAACCCAAAGAAATTAAGAACAGAAAAAGTACTCATAAGCACAAAATTATATATATTTATTTTACTAAAGAACTGGAAAGAAAGGGGATGCATATATTATGAAATATGATGAAATATTATTATGACCTGATACAGTGAAGTAAGTAGAACCAGGAAAACAATTTTTACAATAATCATAGCATTGTAAAAATGAACAACTTTGAAAGACCTACCACAATTCCAGGAAATGAATGATAAAGCACATAGAAGAGATGAACCTAGCTCATAATACCTCATGTCTTCTTTCTCAAATCCAGAAGCCAGGAACCCTCTCTCAAGCTTTCACCAACTCTGCCCCTCAAATGGCATGTATTTGGAAAAAAATAAAATACTTTTCAGAAATGAATAAGGATCAAAAACTCTATCGTATTCTTCTCTCACAACATATTCAATATCGATCTATGTTTAGCATGGTTATAAATATAGAGTTTATATCAGATTGATTTGTCAGGGGGAGGAGGGAGGGAGTAGGGAAGGGAGGGAGAAAAATTGTAAAACTCAAAACCCTGCAAAAAAAGATTGTTAAAAACTTACATTTGGACTTATGATAAAAAAAAAAAAAGCAACACCCCAGAGACAGAGTCATTGTACTGAAGTCATTTTTTCTCTCTCAGTATTCTTGGAGTTTCTCATCTTCTTTGGGGGAGGGGGGTTTATGTTTATTCTTATAACAAGATTATTGTAATACTATAAAATAAATAAATCTAGATCCTTAAAAAAACAAAAAAAAATAAAACTACCATTGCATACAGTTGGAAAAACAAATAAATAAAATATTTAAATTAAAAACAAAAATTCTATCATAGGAAGTATTCACCTCTCTATGAGACAGGCTGTGATGATTGAGGTCCCTTCTAGCTCTGAGACTGTCATTCTGTTCATGAGAGATTCATAAGATTGTGTGGGCATGTGTATATAAGTTTATATATATATATATTTTTTTAAATCTATGATGTATATGTATGGTATATAAGCACACATATAAATATATGACATGTATCTAAGCACATATATGTGGCTATATAAGTCTATGTGTTTCTGTGTGTTTATATGTATGTGTGTATGTATATCATAAGTGATTTAACCTTATTTACCTTAGTTTCCTCAACTATAAAATGAGCTGGAGAAGGAATTAGCAAACCCCAAATAGTGTCACAAAGAGTCAGACATGGTAGAAAAAAACAACCAAACAACAACATATTGCATACATACATATCTATAGTATAATTTATAGAGGGTTTTTTCCCTGTCCTCTACTTGTATTCTCCTTATTATAGGGAACCCCAAATGAGGGAATTCCCTTCAATAGCACCTATTCAACAATTTATAATCTTAGAAAGTTCCCTGGGAACACTGAGGGGTAAAGAGATTTGCCCAAGGGTCAAATTTCCTCAGGAAAGAGTTCCTAGCACCAAGGCCAGCTCTCTCTGTTGTCAATACACTATTCCACTGATTTTTATGTATATAGATATAGATATACATAACTTATACATATATGGACATATATATGTACATAAAATATGATAGTGATATCTTTATGATATATAAGCACATATAGTAATGAAGACAATAGTAGTGATTTTGATTATGGCAATGAGAATCTCTATGCAACCTCTCTGACAGGGAGGGGATCCACTTCCTACTAAACACCTCTTATGATAGAATGCTTGATCCCTATTTAAAAAGTCCATTTTATGATTGGATTGATCTGGTTCTTGAGAAGTATTTCCTAATAGTATTAGAATGGTGAACATGTGACAATATCCTCTGAGTAAGATAGTTGATGAGGATTTTGATGATAGTAGTGATAATGGCTCTTTGGATTATAGAGAGCTGCAAGAGAAGGTATAAGTCATCTGATCCAGTGCTATCTAACTCAAATAAAAATTGAGCCCTGCAGGCTGTGTATTGACTTAGAAAAATCACAAATTAGTATTATCTATGTTGTATTGTGTTTTCATTTATTTTGTTCAGCATCTCCTAATTACATTTTAATCTTATTCCCAATGCCTTCAAGAGGTTCTTTTTTGGTCAATTGCTTTATATGAGCCACAAATTTAACACCTCTGACAATTCAACCCCCTGATTTGAAAAATTAGAAAACTAGGGCACAGGAAAGTGAAGTTACTTCTCTAAGGTATAAAACTAATAAGTGGTAGAACCAGAATTTGAACTTAGGTTCTCTGATTTCAAAACCAGCATTCTTTCCATTTTACCATGCTGCTCTCTTATTAGCAATGATGGTGATAGTGCTTATGGCAGTGTGGTGCAGTGGAAAGATAGCTATCTTTGAGACCAAAAGACCCATGTTTAAAGGATAACCTGGAAGTAAATCAACTTCTCTGGGTTTTGATTCTTCTTTCAGTCAAATGAGAATATTAAATTTGATGATCTCTAAGGTTCCTTCAAAATCTAAATCTATAATTCCATAATTATGTTGATGGCTATAAGCTCCAAACAGGCCTTTGGGGTTGTACATTCCCATTCACTGGAGATCTTTCAGCAAAGGCTGAATGGTCAATCATCAGGCATATTATAAAGATCTTTGTTTAGGTGCAGATTGAATGAGGTAACATCCAAGGTAGCTTCTAGTTGTGAAAATCCACATATCTATAGTTCTGAGGTTGATGAAAATGATAATAGGAATAGGATTTTACTCTCCCTCATCAAATTTATTCTAAAGCCCTCTATCTGACTTTTTCTTTGCCCCTTTTCCTCTCTACCTAATACTATATTTCTCTCTATATATCATACACCACCCAGATAATAAACTATAGTTGTCTTCAGTAGAAATTATGTCATATTTTATCTTTGTATAAATCAATCAACCAACAAGAATTTATTAAGTGCCATGGACTATCCTAGGCATTTAGAATGATGATATTTGTCCTTCATTATTGAAGAAGACCATGACATCAGGGAGGTGACATAGACAAAAGAGACCATGACAAAGACATGAATTGGATTTGAGTGAGGGGATGCTGTGCTAAATCACCAGTCTCACTTTCTCCTCCAGAGCCATCTGGAACCAGTGGCCAGATATGAATCAGGATGACTGGAAATGACCCTAGATGTAAGGCAATCAGGGTTAAGTGACTTGCCCAGGATCACAAGGCTAGTAAATGTCAATTGAATGAGGCTGGATTTAAACTCCTGTTCTCCCAACTCCAAGGCTAGTTCTCTATCCATTGTGCCACCTAGCTGCTCCAGGCCCTGGGAATACAAAGACAAAAATGAAATAGTCCCTGTCATCAAGAAACTTGACATATATATGACAGACACTTAGTAAATATTTATTGAATAGATGGATGAATGAATGAATGGAAAGAGAAGTAAGTCTTATACTGATAGTGGTTCCTATAAACAAATTGATACAATTTATAACACATTGACATAATATAGGGGCTTAGGCTATGCTACATATAGGTACATAAACCACAACTACTATTCACACAACACAGATAATCAGAGATATAAAATTTATAACATGCCTGAACTCATTCCTCAATGATTAAAATATTCACACCCTGTCATATTCTCCCTATCCAGGGATTCTGAGTCTCTAGCTTCCATTATTTTAATTTCATTTTTTATTCCTTTTTGACCACTCCTTATTCCTATCCTCCTGAAATCACACACACACCAAATCCCATTCTAAAGCCATACACCCCTCCCACTTTTCCTTTTTCAATGCCTGCCCCAAAGATAGCTAACATGCTTTCACTTAAATCTTTTCTTCCTCATTCCATCTTTTTGGACTCAGTGAGGCTTAGCTCCCTCCTAATGACTCAGCCTCCCTGGCCACCCTTTCCAATACTGACTGCTCTTAAACTGCCTCCCCCCATAAGTCACTGGTTGTTTGTCTTCTATTCTTGAAGAGGACTAATGACATCATGAGTGTGATGACTAGATTTGTGCCTGAATTGGATTTAAGTGAGGCATAGCAATGCACAGTCGTCAGCCTCTTTCTCTCCTCAACATAAAGTGCAGTAGATGACCTTGGCCTTTCTAAATTAAGGTCTTTCCCAGGTCTCATTTTGTCTGAGGCAATGCCCATTCAAAGACTAAGAGATGAGAAAGAACTGAAACAAATGTTGGTCCAATTTACCATCACAAAGGAATCAATCTGGGGAAAGACCCTTACAGTTTCTGACCAGAACAGAAAACAATTAACATTATACTCATTCTAAGCAATCAAAAACTAACCAATGGACCACATAGGCTGTCATTGGCTACTCAGAATGATTTGGGTTTTGTTTGAAATAGAACAGGCTTATTTAAAGTCTATTTCTCAGAGCTATATTTTAAGAAATCATAAATGAAAATTGCAAGGACAAAAAAATAAATTGTTCCAGGTTTTTAAAACAACAACAATAATAATAAATAGAAATTTTAAAAATTACTTCCAGGTTCAAAATCTAAAATGACTTACAAAAGTCAAAGAAGAAGAAGAAGAAGAGGAGGAGGAGGAAGAGGAGGAGAAGGAGGAGAAAGAAGGAGAACAAGAACAAGAAAAAGAACAAGGATAAGAATAATAGAAGTTGGAGGAGCAGGAGGAGAAGCAGGAGGAGGAGGAGCAGAAGGAAAAAAAAGGAAGAGAAAAAGCCACACACAACTTCATCCACATGCAAAGATAGTGAGAAAAATGCTGAAGGAGAAATATTTGTGTAGTCTTTCCTATAATTTTAAGGAACATACATACATATTTGTACTTCTCTAATATTTCTATAGGCCTCTGACTCCCTCTCCATTTTTCAATTTAACCCTCTTCTCAATATAAATTCACCAAGATAATAAGAAGCAGCCAACCGAAGCCCAATCCCCCTACCCCTCCTATATCTTCCTGGCTTTTACCCTTCCAAGTTGGATGCCTGACTTTAATTACATTCAGGTGGGTCATTCCTTGACTCCCTCCCACTGACTCCTCCCTGCACAGGAGGTGGAATAGACTTCCCATAAAAGTTTGGTCAACCCCCTCTTCTGGTCTGGATTCACATGGATCTAAGCCTAGTCACATCTTGTGACTTTTTCCTTTCCTTTCCTCTTTTCTCTTTCTTAAATGTCTTTGCTGTTATCTTTTGTGAACTTGTAGTAACTTTTGTAGTAACTGTGAACTTTTGTGCAACCTGTGAATTATAATCTAAGCCTTGCTCACCTTCCTGAGTCAGAATGGTGAGTTTTTCACCCAAACAAACCCCATTTCAGTCTCCCCTTTCCCAGGGTGGGGGGTCATTTTCCCATCATCAATGTCATCCGCATTGTTCTTTTTCCATGTTCGTGAACTCAGAAATTCCTTCATCTGACCACAACTGTCATACCATCTCTCCCTCTTCCTTGAAAAGCTCAATCCTATTCCTCCTCACTGACACTTCCAATTCCTCTACCACTTAGTTCTTTTCCAGATCATTATCCTTAGACTAGCTGTACTTCCCTCCTTTTCCTATACTATCTTCTTGGGGAACCAATCTAACTTCACACTATGCTACTCCACACTAACTCTACTCATCTTCTTTAGAATTCATTATACCATGGGTAATTTTGCCCTGCCAATCCTAAACCTTATTTTACTCTCATCATTTACTTATTTCACTCCTATTCATGTGTTGCTGAATTAAACCAGAGAAAATCATGAAACCATACTGACTGAAAAAAATCTCAACTGGGCCCTCATTTTTTCAAGGTAATCTGGTCTAGAATCAAAAAGACCTGAGGTCAAATCTAGCCTCAGAAATATACAAGTTAGGGCAGCAGGTGGCATAGTGGATAAAGCACCAGCCTTGGAGTCAGGAGTACCTGGGTTCAAATCTGGTCTCAGACACTTAATTACCTAGCTGTGTGGCCTTGGGCAAGCCACTTAACCCCATTTGCCTTGCAAAAATCTAAAAAAAATGTATACTAGTTGTGTGACCCTACACAAGTCATTTAACCCTGTTTACCTCAGTTTTCTCATCTATGGAATGAATGAGTGGGAGAAGAAAATGGCAAACCATTCCATCATCTTTGCAAAGAAAACCCAAAATAGGATCACAAAAAAAACTGGACATTGAAACAACTGGACAAACAATAACAAAATCCTCATAGGGTCAGTGTGGGAATCAAATAAAATATTATTTGTAAAGTCCTTTGCAACCTTGAAATACTTTATGTTACTATTATTATTTTTTCTAAGGCAGCTAGGTGACCCAGTGGATAGAGTGCTAGCCCTGAAATAAAGAGGTAATCCTGAGTTCAAATCCAGCTTCAGACACTTACTAGACCCTGAGCAAGTCACTTAACCCTGTCTGTCTTAGTTTCCTGAGTTGGAGGAGGAAATGGCAAATCATTCCAGTATCTTTGCCAAAAAAACCTCAAATGGGGTAACAATAACTCCTTTTACACTTCTCAAATTGCAATCTGACTCACCAAAGTGCCTTTTCCAAACCTTTTCATCTCTCCTTACATCTCCACAGCTCTTTATCACCACAACCTCTCAGCTGAGAATCTTGCTTCATATTTCACTAGAAAAGGTGGAGCCATTGGCTGAGAACTCTTTCTTCCTCCCCTTCTCTTCATCTTATATTGCTCAGATGCTTTTTGCAACTATATTTTCTTTCATTCCTGAGAGGTGGCCCTTCACCTTACTAAGGTAAACTTCTCTATATATAAATGATTCCATTCCATCAGGCCTTCTCCTGCAGATTGCCCCTTCATTAATCCCCATTCTCTCACTAGTCTTCAATCTCTTATTCATTGACTTCTTACCTACTGTCTGCAAACATATGTCCCCCATTCTAAAAAATCCCTCACTTGATCCATTCATCTTAGTTAAGTCTTTCCCCATGACTAAACTCCGCATGAAAGCCAAACACAATAGGTGCCTCTACTTCCTTTTGTCTCCCTTCTTTAATGCTCTGAAATCTGGCTTCAGACTTCATCATTCAACTAAAGCTGTTTTTTCTAAGATTACCTATAATCTCTCAATTGCCAAATCCAATTTCCATTTTTTCAATCTTTATACTTCTTGATTCTCTGAAGACTTTGACAGTCTCTATTCTCCTTGATATTCTCTTTATACTAAGCTTTCATGATACTTCTCTCTCCTGGTTCTCCTTTATCTGAATTATCTATTCTTCTCAGTCTTCTTTGCTTGCTCTTCATCCAGATTGACTAACTATAAATGTCCCCCAAAGCCCTTTTCTGGACCTTTTCCCCTTCTGTATTCTATTTCACTTAATATCATCAGTGCTTATGGATTTAATTATCATCCCTATGCAAATGATTCTTAGAACTAATCATCCTGTCCCAACCTCTCTGCTGACTTCTAGTGAGTGGCTCCCTATTAATTTCAGGATCAAATAAAGAATGTTCTAGTTGGTTTTTAAATCTCTTCATAACTTGCCTTCCCCACCTCACCAGTTCCTCCACACACATACATATCCCTTTTTAGTCTCCTTACTCCCTTCCATATATTTTAAGATCCAGTGACACTGGTCTTCTTTCTGTTTTTCATACATACAACAACTGCTTCCAGACATTTTCCCAGGCTGGCCCCCATACCTAAAATGTTCTTTTACCTCATCTCTACCTTCAAACTTCCCTAGCTTCCTTCAATTTCAACCTCCTTACAAGGTATCTTTTTTATCCACATTAAAGCTAGTACTGTCTCTCTGTTGATTTATCTCCAATTTATTTTGTTTTTATCTTGTTTCTATATGGCTGTTTGCATGTCTTCCCCTTTCTTATTGGAATTTCGGCTCCTTGAAAGTCTTTCTTGTGTTCTCAGTGCTTAGGACAGTATCTAGTATATAGTAGATGCTTAATAAATTTTGACTTGAATTGTCTTGATAATCACCCATACCAAAAGCAAGGCTCACATACATAAAGAAGCACACCCACATTTTTATTTATACATTTGTTTATTCATTTATTTATTGGCTCTGAACATCTTGTCTCATTAAGGCTGGAAATGCAATAACCACTCATGGGCAGATTCTTTCATTAATTGACTCAGGAGTCTTACCTGCTGGGTTTTTCTGATCAAAGCAATTTTCTCCCTTCTTAGGTAACTTGATCCCCCTCCTTAAGCCCAGACCCAGGGGCTCATATTTCTGTGCCAAACACTGTCAATACCCCATTCATGTTAGCCCACTGCTGCTCAGAACTCTCAAGCTTAATAGATCCACTAGACTCAGCCATCCCCATAGTGGAATCACAGGTGTAAGCCACTACTCCAGTAATTATATTACATACACTCTGACCTACAGTAATAAATGTCCACAGCAGATACATTCCATAGCACAGGCACATACACATGGACATCACAGTACATACAGATTTTTATTGGGACCCTATCTCTTTCTAGTCCAAGAGGTATGAAATCCCTGCCCCAAGATTCCCAGGCTCAAAAAAGTGTTCCCATTTCCAGTCCCATAAAAGCTAAAGGTGGCAGGAGGGACACCTAGTGGCCACTCTGGGTGATGAAGGAGGCTGTTTCTCCTACCTTGGACCCCACATAGCTTCAGCTGCAGCGTATAAAACACTGAAAACACTCCCAAAACCATCAAAGGGCCAACTTTCCCAGGCCAATGAGTGGCAAGGTCTGGGAAGGATAAAAATAACAAAAACCTGTAAAGAGAGTGGAAGGAAAGAGGCTAGAGCATCCAAAAGTGGAATTGATTGATTGAATGAAAAAGTGGTGAATTTTTCCATAGTGGTACCACTTTTCAGTAATATTTTGGAGGTGATTTTGTTTAGGTAAGGGTGAAGATCTCTGAGGTCCCTTCTAGATCTGATATTCAGAATCTGTGGCTCACATGTTAGTAAAGGAGTTTTGGATCCTTTCCTGAGAGCAAGTTTCTTAGAAAAACACAAGATGTGATAAAGAAAAGAATGACCAACATTGATGGAGGGGGGCAGAAGATGTGTGATTGAATGAATGAAATTTATTATATGCCAAGTGATAATGATGTTTATCCTTTGCTCTCAGAGACCATGAAAGTGCTATGCTAAGTCACCAGGAACCATCTGGGTCCAGATATGAATCAGGACCACTAGAGATAGTCCTGAATGAGAGACGATTAGGATTAAGTGATTTGCCCAAGGTCACACACATGGCTAGTATATATCAAGTGTCTCAGGCAGGATTTGAATTCAGGTCCTCCTGACTCCATGGGTAGTATGCTAAACTGCCTACTACTCTAATCACTAGGGAGGGAAATAATAAGCATGTTTATTGTCTAAGGCATTGTGCTTTGCATTTAATACTGAGATTGATTATTTCAATTGATCTTAGGGGGTTCAAATACAAAAATAAAGCAGTCTCTCCTCTCAAGAAGTTTACGCTCTAATGGGGGAATAGATACAAATGGAATAAGACAATTGACAAGGCAATCTTTCCTATCTTTATATCTTGTCAAAGGTAGAGGTAGTGGGTTTTTGATGAAACAGATGTCTTTAATTATAGCATTTGGAAAACAAGCTTTGGATTGTTATAAAAAGAAGGAAGGGGGAACAGCATGTGCCTGCTACCAGAGTTGAGAATCAGAAGGGTGAAGGAAAGAGCTCTCCTTTTTAGAACTATGGTATTTTGAATTGTCTTGGACCTTGGAGGACAACTTGTCCAACTCTTATTGCACTAACTCCTGAGACAATCTATTTCATACTTTTAATGAGGAAGTTTTTCTTTAGATTGAACTCTCTACCTCTCTTTTCTCACTTTGCTCCTGAATCTGCCCTTTGAGTTCAAGAAGTATAATCCTGTTTTCCAACTGGCCATACTCCAAATAGTGGAAGAAAGCTATAGATATTTTTATCTTCCATTGTCTTTTTCCCCGTTTAATATTACTTTTTTGTAACAGATAATAATTAATGAAAGTATAATTTGTCTAAATAAATTCCCTCATTGTCCATGTTGAAAAACAAACCATTACCCTTCTCTCAGGGGCAGGCAATTTGTCTCATCGTTAATCATCTGGAATTATGTGTGACAGTTCATTGTACTGATCCAAGGTCTCCAATCTTTCAAAGTCAGTTTTCTTTACAATGCTGTTGTTGTTGCTGTATAAATTTTTCTCCTGCTTACTTCACATTATATTATTTCATTCAGTTGTTGGAGTTGGAATTAGCAAGACCTAGTTCAAATCTTGCCTCAGAGAACTTGTTAGTTCTGTAACCTTGAGCAAGTCATTTAACCTCTCTCAATTTCTTTGTCTGTAAAATGGGAATAATAACTTCATAAGATTACAATGAGGATCAAATGAGAGATAACCACTTTGCATACTTCAAAGTGCTGTGCAAATGCTAGCTATTACAAATACCCCTTTCATAATTTCTTACAACTCAAAAACATTTCATTATTTTCATGTACCATATTATGTCTAGCCATTGTCCAAATGATTAGTAATCCTAGCATTTAACAAGGTTCCTCATTGTAAGAGTTAATAAATGCTTGTTAATTTGACTTGACTTCTTCAATAACTACAACAATAATAACAACAAGCTGCTGTAGATATATTAGTATGGGATTTTTCCTTTTTATGTGATCTCTAATAGTGATATAGCTGGATCAGAGAATATAAAGTTTATTTATTTTAGTGGCATGATTTGGGGGTACTTGCCAGCCCTCTTTCTATAGTTTCTATACTTTATCTCTACTTTCTCCCCACCCTCTGAATCTTTCATCTTTGTTAAGTCAGTTTTTGCCTCATTTTTTTTTGAGTACCAGATCTCACATCATTTCTTGGGTGCATATTCTACTTTTCATGCTTCCTTTTGTGTATTACCTTCCTTCATTACAACATAAGCTCCTGGAGGACAGGGACAGGCTTGCTTGCTTTCATTTGCATTCTCAGTATTTAGCATTGTGCCTTAATAAATATTTTGTCTAACTAAACTGATTCACAGCTCTATCATTTGTGTACCAGGGTGTTTGTCTTTCTATAGCTCCTCCAGTCATTGTCACTGTCATTTTCCTTTTTTAAAAAACATATTTGTTAATCTTATGAGTAGGAAGTTGAACAGTTTTTTGTTTTGCATTTCTCTAATTGTTAATATTTTGAAACATTTTTCATATAACTGATGTTAACTTGGATTTAACCCTGTGAAAACTGTCTATATTCTTTGACCATTTGTCCATTGGAGAATGCCTACAATTCTGACACATTTGAATCAATTTTATATATATCTTGGATGTCAGATCTTTAACAGAGAAACTTGCCACACAGATTTTTTTCCCAGATAACTATTTCCCTTTTGATTTTAGCTGCACTGATTTTAAACTGTGCAAAAATAATTCTATTTTATATAATCAAAATTGTACATTTCATCTTCTATGATCCTTTATGTCCCTTATCTAGTTATGAATTCTTTCCCTGTCCAAAGCTCCAAGAGTTATTTTCTTCCTTGGTCCTTTAAATTTTTCATGATTGTAAGCCTTTATAGTTAAGTCATGTATTCATTTGGTATATAGTCAAAAGCTGTCCTAAAGTTAATTTCTGCTAATGATTTTTAGCTTTCCCAGAAGATACTAACATTCTTATCAGCTAGGTGCTAGGCTAGGGTATTTTATGCTACTGAAGGGCTACAAGTGTCAACCACAACCTCTGAATTTTGGTGCCTTGGGGAATTTCTCCTGCCCCACACATTACTTAGTTACACAATTAAGCGATCCCTTTTTTTTTGCAAGGCAATGGGGGAGGGGGGTGTTAGGTGACTTGCCCAAGGTCACACAGCTAGGTAATTACTGAGCGTCTGAGGTCATATTTGAACTCAGGCCCTCCTGACTTCAGGGTTAGTATTCTATTCACTGTGCCACCTAGCTGCCTCTAGTGATATGGTTATGACCAAAACCTTTCAGACTAGCAGGGATCTTAGAGATTACCTGATCTAACTCACTTATTTTGCAATTAGGGGAACTTGCATTAAAGAATTCTAGGTTACTGACTCCCAATTCTTTGATCTTTTCACAACAACTCTTTGTTGTGGCAGGAACCTGGGTGATTTTTTAGGTTTTGGTTTTCCCATATGCAAAATGGGGGAGGGGGAATTGGAATAGATCAATTTTTAGGTCTTTTCCATTGTTGTTATAGTTGGTCCTCCTTTCACCTCAAGGAGGTGATTCCATGACATTCAAGTAAGTTGGATTTGAGTGAAGAAGGACTGTATAAAGTCACTAGCTACACTTTATCCTCTGGAGTCATCTGGAACTAATGGCTACAAATGGATCAGGATTACTGGAGATGGCCAACAGGTCTTTTCCATTGTAGAGAGTCTGTAATTAGGGTCCTTATGTTCCATAACCACAGACTCTAGAAGAAGGGTCTGGACAGTATGGTAGTTTATGCAATGTTATCACCTTTTCTAGCTTATAATGTATCTTAAATGTTTTACTCTTCAGTACCTAGGAGAGCTCCTTGCGGTAGGCACTTAATATATGTTTTTTATTAAGGATTTAGAAAATGTTATTCTTCAAATGTTTTGGATGGAATTAAAGGTGATATGTCTGAGGTTGAATGAACTTAAAATGAAGACAACAAAAGGAAGAGGTAGAATATGGTCATGGGAGTCAGTGATAGAATATTAGAGTTGAAAGGGTCTATAGAACATAATGTCAGAGCATAGAAAGTAATTGGAACTGGAAGTAATTGGAACTGGAAGTAATTGAAACTTTAAAGCACACAATGTCAGAGCTAGAAAAAGCCTTAGAGCATGGAACATTAGAGCTGGAAGAGGTTTTAGAACACAGAAATCTGAACTGGGAGAAGCCTTAGAGCACAGAATGTCAGAGCTAGAGGGGACCTAGAACACAGAACATCATAAGTGGGAAGAACCTTAGAGATAATTTAATCCAATCCTCTCATTTTAAAAATGAGTAAACTAAAAATCTACTCTAGAGACATAAGAATTAAGCCCTAAAAGGCCAACATGGGGGGGGGGGGGGAGAGAAGAATGCCTTCAAAGAATAACTTACCTCACTGCCTAGTACACAATAGGAATATTTTTAGTGGAGGGGGAGGTGTCACCTTCATTTTGCTTCTAATTCAATGAAGCCTTTCTGGTGTGCAGAGTCCTTTGCCAAAGCAGAGATATAGAAGAGAGTATTTGTTCTTCAGGAACTCACAATAAAAGGCAATTTGGGAAAAGGGATGTGGCACAGGGAATGGCATGGATCCCTTGTGGCTAGAAAACTTCCTTTGGGAGTTGGTCATCGCCCCAGAGTGGGGGGAGGTATTGAAAAAAATAGGAGTCAGAGAAAAATATGGAATCAGGAAAAGTTCGATGTCCCTTAAATTCATGTAGTTTCACTGAAATTTAAGATATATGAGGGGTAGCAGTGGGAATCAAACAGAATGCCATATAGGAATTTGGTCTTTCTTTTTATAAGGGATGAGTCATGGACAGTGTTTAAGTGGAAGTTGAGAACTGGTGGAAGGAAGGTAGTTATATTTTATTTGCTGGAATTTTAGAACTTTGCCCTATTACCCCCCCACTTCAATGATTTTATCCCATGTGTCCCTTTTTTGATTGGTTAGAAACTGAAGCTATTTGGAGTGATCAGATATTGAAGGAAAATGGAATTAGGAGCTCAGACCTCTCTGCTTCTGCAGCAGGAGTAAGATACTAAATGGTAGGCAGATCAGGAGAAACACCTAAAGGGGCTAAAGAACTAGATAGGAAGCCAAGCTGAAAGAATGGGGAATTTCACCCATATCAGACTCCAGAAGGCAAAAAAGACAAAAGACAAAAAAACCCTTGAGTATTACATGTGAGAGAAATTATTTCTCTTATATTAATAATAACTTATAGGACTAGAACCAAGATGTTTCCCCTTTTCTATTTCCTCATTCAGAAATCAGCTCCTGTAGGTTGCTTAAAGTTTTTGAACACAGGGTTGATGATGAGAGGGAAAACTCATCTACAAATGTTAAAGAAATTTTAGCTTAAGAGAACTGATAGATTCCAGTCCCATGTGTTTTACTCATACAGGTCTGGGTAAAAAGTGGATTCCCCCTTTTGACTAGGTTACCCCAGATGGGGTGATATGAGTATAGATAAGTCTCTTTGACCAAGACTGGGTGATCAGTTACATAGTCCAAATCTTCATTAGAATAAGCTCATCTCACATTAATTTCTATTCTTTCATTACTTGTTAACTAATTAGAGTAGATTTCCACTTTCAGATGTGCCCCCTTTTCCAAAGGCTTTTAAGTTTTGAAGGGTGACAAATTAGGTCTCTGATCATAAAATGGACAAATAAGTCCTTTTTTGTTGATTGCTTGCTAGTTGTAGTTGATAAAATTGATTATAATTTACCCAGAAATTGTCCCACAAAAATTTTTAATCATATATATCTTTCTAAATGACTTAGAAGTATGGAACACTGGGGCTTGTCCAGTTATGCCACACAGGAGGGTCCCAGAATTAACAGCATTTTTTTGCCTGGGTCTACTCATACTCTGATAGGAGAAAGTGGAATCAGCCCCTGCATCCCCCAAAAGCAAAAATGTAATAGCCCCCATTTGTGCTGATTGCTTTTGTTGTTTAATAAATTATAATAATTTATGTGACAGACAAAGCAACAGTACAACAAAGAAACTGAGCAGGCAGGACCCACAGTGGGTACAAAGAGATCCTTTTTTAAAATCCTGAAGATTACCATGGTCCTCAGAGGGTTAACCATCTCTATTCCCTCCTGCTCCCTTCCTCCATCTCTGTATCTCTTTACATGTATATACAATCTCTGGAACACTAATCTCCAAATACTAATCTCAAAAGTAGAAGCAAAGATTGGAGGCAGTCTGAGGTAAGCAAATCCCATTGTGGAAGAAGGGGGGGGGGGTGGCCAGCCAGAGCCCTGCACCTAATGTGGCTTCCCAACTTAATTTTACTCCTGACATGGTTCAATTAAAAGAACACACTTCCAGACACTGTTTCCCATTCCTAAAGTTCTTATTCATGCTTGTTTTTCTGATCTTTACAATGGTCTTTTGAAGGAGACTGGATGGGAAGAAGTCATTGCCTTATCATTGTCAGCATGGCCCAGAAAGGGTAAGGGTCACACAGTGGACCAATGATAGGGATCTAACTTGGAGCCAGGTCTTCTGATTTCCCCATGTGGGGCTTTTTCCAGTATCACAGTCCCTTCCATCTAGGCCCAGGAAATTGGGTAGCAGTGCCATAATATTACTAACAATATAATACCAACTGGATAGATTTTCCCCTTGGGTGCTGGGATCAGGACCTTCAACCAGTGTAGAAGAAAGGTTCCAGTGCCCCTTGGGGAGGAAACCTCAGTCAGACAGATTCCAGGCCTCCCCAATTAGCAGGAACTTGGGGTGGCTCTCGGGTCAGTGATCTCCAAACAAGCCACACATCTCCTTAAGAAGGATGAGGTCATTGGATTTCAGAACTGGAGAGACCTCAGAGTCTAATCCCTTCCTTTGAAAGAGGGGAAGAAAACTATGATCCAGAGAAGAAAAGGGTTTTGCTCAAAAGACCTGCATATACTTAAATATCAGTCAGGATTTAAACCCAGACTGACTCCAAATCCAAAGATCCTTCAGCTACACCATAATTCATGTACAGAAATGGACACTGTATATACCCATAGCTTATTTAAACTGCCCTAGAAGATTGCTATTGAAGGGATGAGGATGGGAGGAAATGAGAAAACCTTCTTTGAGAGTTATTGTGCTGAAGATTCAATTTCTTTTGTGTAAATCTGCATTTTATATTCAGGTTTGTTTACATTACTATCTGTTTTTCCTACCCCCTCAGACCATTAGTTTTTTAAAGGGGAGGTATGGGGGATCACATAGCTCTCATCAGGCCAAGAAACCTGAGGGTCAGGGTCCTGCACCCCCATCAGACTAGAAGCTCCCTAAGGGTAGGGACATTGTGTCCCCTGTAGCCTACTTTAGGTCAGACATTACTGTAGATGGCAGTAAACCCTCCTCAAGCAAGTGATTCCATAAGGACAAAGACCAATTACCTCCTTGGGTAACAATTAAAAATTTGTTTTTGTCTTGAGAGATCTCCTGGATTCCATTGTTCTGTGTCCCTAGGACCCAGCAGAGTGGACTTTGTAGTCTGCTTAATAAATGTGATTCTTTCTTGACTGTTAAATCGAATTTTGTGTTCCTCTAGAGTTCTCTTTATGTCTAAGAGTGACTGAAGTAGATGAGCTTTGTCTCTGGGCCCTAAATCAGTCAGTAAGACTTGGCAGAGACAGTCAAATTGAGCTTCCTCTTCCCCACCACTTTGCTCCACACATTCCAAGACTTGAATGGAGTTTCAGAGACCCAAGAAGAGCTTTGCCCTATGACAAATTCCAAGCAAAACTTCTGGGCAGGCTGGTCAGAATTACTGACATGCAGATTTGTACCTGGTTTTATATATCTGTACATGCTGCTTAGTCTGGTTTCCTAGGTATGTTACATAAAAACACATTATAATTATACTTCAATCCATGTTCCAAGATTATGTGAACTGTTCTCCTTGTATATGACTGATATGTGATTGTGACCAGCTGTGACTGCTGTGGGGTGTACATCCTTGTTTGAGTTTAGGCTCATGCCTGTTCATGATCCAAGTCTTTCTGAAGCTCCTAGCCTGAAAGGTGTAAGTGAGGTCTTCTTTTAGAGATGAGGAAACAGATTCAGAGGTGGTCCCTTGCCAAGGTCACACAGGCATTGTGACTATGTGTGCTGAGCAGCATGAGCCTGCCCATACTTGAGTATGAAGCACAGGTGCAAAGACCTAGAAAACAATTGTCCCTAAGGCTCTTCCAACAACCAAATCAAGAAATTTTAAGATCCCTTGGTTGGTCCCCACCTGCAAGGTCCAAATCTAGAGAAGCCTTTCGGATTTAGATTTCAGAGACAGAGTAAGCTGAATTATATTAATTTATCTTTGAAGTGGAACATGAAAAATACCCCTCCAGAAGGGCCTTCTTTTCATGTCTATGACTCCTTCTGTTACATGGGGAAAAGTCTTGCCTACTAAATCATACTATGAACTAACTGAAATTTTGAGTACAGAGAATGCCAGAGAGCCAAGAAATCCTAAATCCATCAAACCATGGGTGTTCATGATCTTGAAAGGAATTAGATCAGATGGCCCTTCAGATCTTTCCAATTTTAAGTCAGTGACAGCTGCATCCTTTGAACCTCTACTAGTCTCTCAAGTGCGGATGTCAGATGTCATGAGATCTGTCAATGGAAGCACCAGACATCCTTGAGAAGGAAATTAACTATCAATAGGTGGATATATGGAAATCAATGGGCAGTTATCGAAGCAAATTTTTTAAAAAAGCACTAAATATCAAAGCAGAATTATTGGGGACATTCAGAATGAAAATGTCTTCCTTTTAAATGTATTGGGAATTTTCAGAGCTCAGATCTCTAGTGGCATCGAGGAAGACTAGGAACACTGGCGCAGCTTCTCTCTAGGGAAATGGGCAGACTTTGGAACATGACTTCAGTCTTCTTGAGCATCAGCCTCTTTTAACCTGCCACCTAATAGTATCTCTCCTTGAAGTCCCAATTCTACTCTAGGGTATGGGTCAAAGTGAGAATGTAGAAAATAAAACATGTCAAGATACATCTCCAATCCTATCCTCTGTAGATCTTCTCTTGTTCCCCTTACCTCCAGAACCTTTCCTGAGAAGACATTTTCATTCATTCACTCTGTGTATGTGTATATTTTATATAAAATCTTGTATGTGCATGGCTATCTCTCTTGTATTCTCATCACAGTACAGTGTCTGGCACATAGAAAGCACATGATGATTTTCCTGGTTGAATGACTGAAAGACTTGTTGGACTGAAGAAAGAGGCTCATACTCAAAGTAGATTGGAAATCAGTGGGGGGGAAAATGGAACTTTTGGTGAAATACTCCTTTCTCAGCTGCTTCCAACAATGGCAAGAACTGAAATATCAAAAAGCTATAGTCTCATGAATTTGCAGCATAGTGTGCACAGTGAGGAAGGGTCTGCAGGATATCAGAAGTAATGTAAATTCAGCAGGATCAAGTGATAGATACCCCAAAAAGAAAACTGCAGCCATAGTATTCCATCCTATCATTCCTTCTGCTGTTTTCAAGTCCAGTTCACAGATGATGGATGAGAAGGGCCTCTCACTAGCAGCAACTGATTACTGCCAAGACCAACCTCCTCTAGAGCTACATTTTAGCAGACAATAACATAGAATCTTGTCCAGAACAGAGTGAATAGTATCATGAAGGGACAAAAAAAAATTTCATAAAAAGATTAGTAGAAAAAAATGGAGATGCTTAGTCAGAAGACTGAAAGAACATATGGTGGTCATCTTCAAATATTTGAAGAGCTGTCATCGAGAAAAGGGATTTATTTGTCCTACCACCACCCCACCACCCCCGCCCCGAAGCTAAAACTAGGGGCAATGGGAGCAATTACAGAGAGGCAAAACTTTTTCCCACATAAAAGCACCTATCAATTAGAATTGCCCAAATATGGAACAGGCTGCTTTAGAAGATAATGGTGGTCCAGTGGATAGAAACTAGTCATGGAATCAGGAAGAGCTTAGTTTACATCTTCCCTTAGATACTTACTAGCTGCGATACTGGGCAAGTCAGTCTCTCAGCATCAGTTATCTCAACTATAAAATGGGGAGAATAGCACCTACCTCATAGTGTTATTGTGAGGATCAAATAACATACTATATAGGTAAAACTCTTTGCAAACATTTAAGAATGTGAATACTGTTATTTTTAGTAAGTTCCTATCACATGAAGTCTTTAAAATGAAGAACATCATCAAGTATGTTGTTGATGGTGGTTCATGATCTTGGTAGGAATTGGATCAGATGACTCTTCAGATCCTTTCCAATTCTAAGTCAGTAAATACATATTTAGAAGCACCAGAATGACTCTTTTGTGACTTATTTTTTTTCTGCAGAGAAATCAAGTTGTACTGATTTTGTATGATCTCTTGATGAGTCTGACTCAGAGGAGATGGGTGGTATGCTCCAGGTGCTAGACCAGTATAGGTTCTGGTTTCACTTCTTGGACTTACTCTGTGACTTAGATCCAAAGTTTCTCTCCTAAAACACGGATTGACAAAACCCTGCCTCCCTCCTTTCCATGGTATGAAAATAAAACAAAACTGGCCATAGAGAAGCATGTGCCCAATAGAACCAAAGATGGTAATCATATTGAGATCATAATCTCGTATGAGCAGTGACCTGAAGTCAGAGAGGATTTTAAGAGATTACCATTGTCATCCTCCTCATTTCAGAGTTCTCTGTCTTCCAGTTGCATTTCTCTTGATTTAAACTACTATAATAATCTCCTAATTGATCTCCTTGCTTTCAGTCTCTCCTTTCCAATCCATGCTCCAAAGCTGCCAAAAAATCAAGCTATCACAAAATCTTCAGTGGCCCGTTATCATTTCTGATAAAAATGCACACATCGCTTCCTGGCATTTAAATTCTTCAGTCTTGTTCCAAGCTACCTTTCCAGATTGATTTCATGTGACCTTTCTTCACAGTTTATACTCCAACCAAACTAAAGTAGCAGTTGTTTCTAATATGTGGCCTATCTCTCATTATCATTCCTTTGTCCTAGTTGTATCCCACATGCCTAGAATGCACTCTGCTTCTGGTAGATTTTGTAGTTTCCTTCAAAGTACCTGAAATGGCCTTTTATTTACTTGTCCCTGTGCACCCTGCAGTTTCCCAGTAAAATCTAAGCTCCTTGAGGATAGGGGCTGTTTCAGCTTTTTTTGTTTATACATTCTGGCAAGCTGGTGTGGGTTCTTGTAATAGATCAGGAACTCAAGAAGTTTGTGATATGATTCAGTTCCCCTACTTTCCTTTGCATATAGTTAAAGTGGTACCAACTTATCTATGAGCTACAGGGATCCTGGCACAGGTCTCATGATGGAGACTGGAAAAAGTAAAGAAATGGACCAAATTTCTATAGGATTAGGACATTTTCATAGAAAAAAGTAGTTTTTGGAACACTTCAAGTTTTAGTATGAACCAAAAGAAAAATAACCTTAAACTTCTGCAAAGGGGGATTAAACAATTAATGATCGTTTGGTTGAATGACTGGGAGACTTGATGGTGCTGGAATTGATGAAAGACTGGAGGAGGTCCCTACTAAAAATACACTGGAAATTAATAGGAGAAAAAGGAGTTTTTGATGAAACACACCTTTCTCAGCCTCCAACATGACAAGAAAGCTGTCCTCTCTTCAGCTATCTATACCAAAAGATCCCTGCTCTGGTATGCCTACTCCACCTTCTCTGGTCCTAGATGTTCAAGATACACAGAAGAATACCCAGACACATTGAAGGAGATCTTGGGTCCATACTCTCCTCTTCAACAGTTAAAACATCTGTTGATTAAGACCTGATTAGGACTAAAGAACAGGAAAAGGAATGAAAACCACATCACACAAATACTAGGTAAGGACTCTGTGGATTGTTTAACCTGGAGGAAAATATTTAAGAAGAGGCAGGCCAGTTTTCTCCACTTATTTGAAGGTCTATTGTATAAAAGACATTGTTTTTCTAGAGCCCAGAGAGTAAACCAATGCTGTGGGTAAAAGTCGGTCAAATTTTAGTTTTATAGAAGGATTACTTCCAAACATTGAGAGTTATTCAAAAGTTAAATGTACTTTTGGTGGGTAGTGATAGATTCCCATTTACTAGACATCTTCAAGTAGAGCTTAGATTATATTTTATCTTCTGCTAAATAGATGAGAGGGTAAAAGATTCTTGTTGGGGTACAGCCTGGACTAGTTTTAAGGTACTTTCCAAATCTGACAAAATATTAAACTCCTTGAGGGCAGAATGTGTTTGTAGAAACTAGAATAGTGCTTAGGTGTTTAATTAAATGTTGAAAGTTTGACTCAACTTCCCAGAAGAGATTTGGAAGGGTTGCAACAGAAATTCAGTTTGCCATTTTTCTCCTATTGCTTCCTATGCTCAATTCTTGGGTCTTCTTGAAGAAGTCTTGAGTGGCCTACCAAATATTTTCCTAGAAAGGTTATGTTGGCACATGCAAATGTTGGTACTAGAAGAAATAAAGTGAGACCTCTAGGTTCTTTGTCATTTTTGGCTGGGGAATCTGCCTTGGTGGCTAGGTTGCTCCTTACTCTCTATCAAGATACTACAAATGAGAGAGCAAAAGGGAACCAGATTCGGGGGTGGGTGCTCTGGAAATCCTTTGCCCCTTAACCTTGCTAATAAGATGAAAAGATGGTGTGGCTCCTAGGCTACAATATACACTGATCCAGGGGCCCAAAATAATGCTTGGGGGAAAAAACTACAGAATTCTCTGTGGCATTCAATTCTGACTAGGGGTTTTATATTCCAAAGTACCCCTTATACCAATCAACATAGTAAGAGATATAACTGGGGGATAAAGGGAGATCTTACAGTACCAAAATGTTGGATGCTGACAGGACCATTCAAAGTTTTAATCACTAACCCATCCCTACCCCCACCTCCCTAGCAATTATATCACTAGTGAACTCTTACCCTTACTTTTCCCCTATCCCTTTGATCCAGGTGTAAAAAGTCCTAATTATTACTCCAAATATGATACCCATTCCTTAGTCTGCACATTCAAATTCATGTGGATTCAAATCTGAGCTCCTTTACTCCAGGTTCAGGATCAGTTCCACCACACTGTAACATTCAATCCATATCAGATGACCTCAATAGGAAAGTTGTGGATGAAGAGATTCAAACTGGGTGAGAGTTTAACCAGAACACTCATAGGGTCCTTCCATGTATTAGAGTCAAAGTTTTTTCTCTAAAATCTCTAGATCAACTGAGAGAGACCCCATCCTCTGCTTAAATTCTCCTTCTGTGACTCTGGAGACTTTTCAGAATCCAAGAGAAAAAAAGATAAAGAATCTGTTGAACTTAAATCTATGCATGTAGTTGAAGTCACTCTGCAGGAATTCATTTGCTTCCTCCCTAATAAGTTTCCTTTTGGAGAGAAGAAACCCAGAAGAACACAATAAATTGATAGATGTGTTGGTCTAGAAATCCAAATTGGACCCAAGGGAGTCAGTTTGTGAATGTAGCTCCCTATCAGGATAAAGTCAATTGGGAATCAGAAGCTCTGAGTTTGAATCATGATGCTATTATTTATTACTTAGTGTGACTTTGGACAAATCACTTAACCTTCTTGGCCCTCATTGTCCTAATCTGTAAAATGGAGAGAAGGGGCTGGTTTAGACTACATGATCTCTGAGGTTTTTTTACTCCCCAAGTCCCAGGCAATAAACCTACTTTTCCACATCACTTCCTTCTGGTTCTGAAGAGGAGAACGAAACCAACATTTGGGGCCCTGGTACTAGCTCTTCTTCTGAGGACCAGCTATGTCCTCTTCATTTGTGTATCCCCAACCTAGTCACAGTAGGGAATTGGACTTCCCAGGGAATTGGACAAAATCTGAACCTATCAGATAACTCAACTATCCTTTGGTCGCCAAGTATGAGCTGAAGGCAATTCAGTAAATAATAAACAAAATGGAAGAATGTAAATTCCAAACCCTTTCCACAATTAGAATGTTTTTTGAGGACAGAGAATGTTTCCCTTTATCTTTATATCCCTTGCACATAGTAAACATTTAATAATGCTTGTTGAATTCAATTGCATTGCATTGCATTGCTTTGTTGAATGGAAGATTAAAACTCTGCCAGACTTAGGGTAAATGAACATTTCATTCAGGAGAGAATTATCTTTGGGAAGTCTTTCCCAGATCCATTTGATATGAGGGACTCTGAAACAAGACATGCCTCCTCTCCTCATCCCAAATACAGGGTCTTCCCCCCCCGCCCTGAACCATGGATAATGCCCATCCTAATATAAAAACAATACATCCAGCTTTCTCTCTTCCTCTGTCTCTAATACATCTAAGATACATATCAATTAAGAGACTAAGTTCTGACAATATTAAAATGTTTGTGCTAATTCTTGTGACCTGCATTCAACTTGATAACTGCTGGTAAGAACATCAATTTGACTGTTTCTGTTTTGTTGAACCATTATAACACTATCACTGTCCAAAATACCAAAATACTGGGAAAAAGAGTTGCAAGGAGAGGGGAATATTGGGAGGGAAGTGGAAGGACAGAGATTCCAGCTGCTGGTTCTTCCCCAGTGCATGGCTCCCCATTTGTTACCTCCATCTTTCTGTCCCAAGGTAGTTCAGCAAGGTTATCTCACTGGATGTTCTGAGCATGCCAATGACTAGAACTATGGATAGCCCTCTCATCTTCATCTTGACACCTCCCACACCATCAATAGCTATAATTGGAACCATTCCCCTGTTCCAACCCCAAACATACATAGACTGGAAATCCTTTCCATTCTCCCTAACCAGACTTCACAATCCATCATAAGGATTCCATCCAATGTGTGCAGAAGAGACACATTCCAAAGACTGTGGATTGAGAAGTTCCTAGAGATTGGCCATATGGAGAAGACTGAAGGCTGGCTGGTTGGAGGGGATCATAGGTGAGGCAGAAACAGAGAGGGCTTGGGATGGATTAAGGTAGGAAGAAGAGTAGTAAGTCATTCATTCATTCTCCAGGGAGGAAACTTGGTGTCCATAGAGGAGGCTCAGGGATATGGTGACGAGTGAGTCAATGCCAGTTGGTGAGGATCCCTGATGATACCTACATAAGTCCTCTGGAGTTCCCTGGTAGAAGTAGAAATCAGAAGGGGAAAGAAAACCAGAAAAAGAAGAGAGAGAGGAAAAAGAAGAAAAGATAACAAGCAGCCTAATTCACAAGAGTTAACCAGGAACCACCCAAGAAGAGGCAAGAGGAATCCAGTCTTATGTGTTGTTTAAGTGTGGCGAGTTTGGGACTTCCTCTTCTTCTTGGTCATCCTTCATACCTTTCAGTCTCTGTCGAGCAAAGTCCTCAAACACAATGTCGTCATCACTGACAGGAGAGAGAAGAAAAAAAAGAACTGTCAGTAGGGGAAAGGACATCCTTACAGAGGGGTAAAAGGCAAAACAACTAAGGGGCAAGGTAACAGACAGGCTACCCAGCTGCCCCTGGTGTGTCGGAAATAGACACTGCTAGGGGAGACTAGGTGGTGTAGTGGATAAAGCACCGGCCCTGGAGTCAGGAGTACCTGGGTTCAAATCTGGTCTCAGACACTTAATAATTACCTATCTGTGTGGCCTTGGGCAAGCCACTTAACCCCGTTTGCCTTGCAAAAACCTAAAAAGAAATAGACACTGCTTTCTACATGAAAGCTAGGAAGGAATTGATGTCAAGAAGAGAAGGCTCTGGGGTCAACTGAATTCTTGTGGAAACAAGAGAGGAAAAAAGAACTGTAAAATCTTTGAGGTAGAAGGAACCTCAGAGGGCAAATAGTTAAACCTCTCCTGAAAAGGAATCTTCTCTCCAACAATGCTGACAATGTGTGTCCCATAGACTATAGCATACATCCATGTTCTGGAGTAACTAGTTAAGCATTTTGTGTGAAAAAGATCTAGGGCTCTTAGTAGACCACAAACTCAACAATTCAGCCTGCCAGCCAAAAAGTCTAATATGTGAGTTTAGGTTTCATTAAGAAAGTCCAGAAACAATAATTCTACTCCCTTCTGCTCTGGACAGATGCTTTTGAGAGTATTGTGTTTGATGTAGGGCATAATGTTTTAAGGATGACAGATCAACTGGAACACATCCAGAGGAGGGTGACCATCCAAAGGATGGATAGGGGAATGGAAACCTTGCCACATTAAGAATGAATTGAAGGAACTAGGCATATTGTATGAAGAAGGTTCTATGTTATAGCTATCTTTGGTTCAGGTGTAGAAAAGGGATTAGATTTATTTCCAGTGGAAAGAACATGTGCAATGGGTAGGAGTTAAAGAAAGGAAGGTTCTGTTTCAACATAAAAGGGAAACCTCCTAACAAAAAAAAAGTCAGGAGATAGCTCCAAATATCTTTCATAAGTATGATTGTTCTTCCACTCACCATGAGCTGTTCATCCACCTTAAATGTTCAACCACTGACCCAGTGAATACTCCATCACTGAAGGTCTTCAAGTGGAGAGTGGACAACCATTTGTCAGGGATGATAGCAGAGAGATTTCTCTTTGAATTTGTTTGAATAAATGCACTCTGAGGTACCTTATAATCCTTGAGATTATGTGACTCCTGAGAAACCAAGACTGATTTCAGGAAAAACCAAAAGCCCCAAACCACCCCAAAGCATGGCTTAAAAGAAACTGGTGCCAGCAAGAATCAAGCAGGGCAGAGTGGGCAAGGCAAAGGGCTAGAGGAGTGGGAGCAGATGTCTCCCTGCAGCTTTCCTAGCCCAGAGATACCCCTTGGGGTGAAGGGCAGAGAAGCAGTGACAGGATGACACAAGAACAAAGAGAGGGTTCAGCATGCATGCTAAATAGTTTCAGGCAGCCAAGCTCGTTGATGGACATGCCAGGCCAGCTAGGATTCTTTTGCAGGTACATTAGGCCAAGCGTTTCCCAAACCACATCCACTGGAACCTTGGGGATTTGGAATAAGAAAATTTCAATACTGAGCCAAATTGTCACTTGCCTTAAAATATGAAGTTTGAAATTATGAACTAAAAACACTTAAAATGGCAATGTGAAAATGTTCCAAAATTTCCCCTGCTCCATCTTTTGGGGGAGGGAGTACCCCTAGATTCTTCTGCTGAGTACTTATAGGTGCATTTAATATATACTGTATTGGTCTAAAGTAGGTCACTTTTCCCCCTAGAGCTGACTTGTACAAAACTTGAATATAACTCATAATAGATCTTATTCTTCAGTGTTCACCTAGATTTTCATTTGTTCATTTTCGCCACCAGAACTTCCTGTAAGAGGCACTGTGGCATGAAGGCTGGGGACCAGGCCTCAGAGGAAGGGAATAAGTGCTTAAGCCTGCCAAGTCACTTAGCATTCCAGTGTCCTAAAAGACAACTCTTTAAGAACATACTAGGGGTTGCCTTACCCTCTTAGAACAGGAGCCCCTCATGGGTAATGATATGGCTCCTTTTTGGCATATATTTGCATCCCCAGACTACTTCATAGTGCCTAACACAGAAAGTGTTTAATAAAAGTTTTATCTAACATTGATGAAAAGAGCTTCAATACTAGACATTCACCTCAGCATGAAATCATTGACCTAAACCTCCTCTACCCTCACTACTCCCACATTAAAATACCATTCAGTTTAATTTGAATTTATTCAAATTATATAATATTTATACAAATTATTTGTTCAACCAAATTTAATTTATCAAACACCTACTATGTATCAAGTGTCTACCTCAGAGGCTTACATAATGTGAGAAAGTGCCTTGTAAATGAGAATCATTATCTTAGGGGAGCAGCCTGTATTTAGACCAATATGGTATCTCAGCCCCAAAGTTTCCTATGTCCAAGTGGTTTGAGAAACACTGGCTTAGTGGTGGATGGTCCTGACTCATTAGAGGATAATAAGCCAATGAGCCAGGTCATTCCAACACACACACACACAGACACACACACAAACACATACACCATCCCCACCCAGACATCCAAAGTCCAGGTTCAGCTTACTTTGTATCAAGTTCTATGAGATTGGTATCTATAGGTGCTTCATTCTCTGGAACTAAACACAGGGAGTTAGGACATGGGGTTAGTGAGTTTACACATGAATGGTTAGCTGCCCAAGTCACAGCTACAATCCACATACACAGAGAAGAAAAAAGGAAGGGAGGGTAGTGGAACTAAGTAAGCATGGTCTAATCTACAGCTTATCTACAGATAGCACAATTTAGTGAAACGAATATTGGACTTGAAGTGACAAGTCTTGGGTTCTAGTTCTATAGCTTATTAGCTATAAGACCTTGAGTTAAGTCCTTTTCCCCTCTATGAGCCTCAGTTCCTCCTATAAAATAAAGGCATTGGTTTAGCTTAGATGCTCTTACTCTGGATTCCCGGAACCCAAGAAGTCTATAAATAGATTTTAGTAAATCTATAAACCTGGATGGGAAAAAATTGCATCTCTATCTGAAAGTTAGTATTTCCTTCAATTATTATAAAAAAAAAACCACAACATTCACTGGGTCAGCTAGGTGGTGCAATGGATAGAGTACTCTCAAGTCAACAGGAACTGAGTTCAAATTGAACCTCAGACCCCTAAGAGCTGTGTGACCCTGGGTAAGTCACTTAACTTCAACTGCCTCTGGAAAAAAAAATGCAGTTCCTAGATTCCCAAGAGGTCCATGATATAAAAAAGGTAAAGAACTCTGAGTCTAATTGGTCTTTAAAGTCCTTTCCTGCTCTAAAAATCTAGAAATGGAGTTTTTTTTCTTGAGGGTGTGGGATGCTGCATTGTCATGGAGATTGGGGCAGTACATCCTCCCAAAGAACCTCTTTTTGGGGTCCCTCTCTGAATGGTACCAGCATGAGACTGGAGAATTTGCAAGAGTTGGGCTATGCAGAGAGCTGTCCTCAATATAGTCCCTGAAAATATAGGCATCCCAAGGGTGAGATGTCCAAAAGTTGTTGTACCCAACCCCTTACCCCAAACTGACCTTTGTTAAAACTTAGTTCAAGGATGGAAAAAAGAAAAGTTGTCTGGATTTGGAGATCAGAGTACCTGGATCTTACCCCTGTTTTTCCCTTCAGCAAGTCACTTCAATAGGACTCTGCTTCCTCATCTTTAGGAGTTATTGAACTAGGGATAGCAGGAGACTATACTGAGAAATGCATCTAGTCAGGAGCTCAGACTCCTAGTGAGATACTTGCCATTTCTGGACCTCAGTTTATCCTTCTGGTCTCTGAGCTCCACTCCCACATTAACATTCTGTTTTCTCCATTCTGAAGTCCCTAGTGAAATCCCTTCTGTTTCTTAAACTCTGGTTCTAACTGTGGTTCTTATGTGGGGGTTCCAGCATTCTGTGCTGTAGGGCATCTTCCCGTTACAATAATTTGTCCATTTTTTATAATCTTCACCTACCAGCCCTAATCTTATCACCAGTCGGAAATAGACATGAAAGATGGAGCCAGTTTATTCCTAGGCTGACCCCCAAGGAGGAAGTAGGAGAAATCCCCATCTTGGTGACCCTTCCCATTAATAAGTCAGAAGTGCTGGAGCTGGAGAGAGAATATTGGTTCTATTAGTTCTTAGCTGTGTGTCTACAGGAAAATCACTTAAGCCCCCTGAACCTCACGTTTCCTAATCTGTAAAATGGAAGAATTTGCTCCCTCCCTCATAGGGTGACTGAGGAAAGAATCTTGGAAACTTTAAGCACTATATATATATACATATATATATGTATATGTATATATAAATCTTGGAAACCTAAAGCATGATATATAGAAAGGAAATTATTTTTCTAATAATTCTGCTTAGTACTTAAGGCCCCAACCCAGGCTCCCACAAACACACTCACCTTCTCGACGCACAGGTTCCTCCCTGGGCTTTGGATGCATCAGGGTGAAGGGCAGCTCTACAGCCACATCACTGAAACAGATGTAGAAATGAGCTGAGCTCAGATCCCACAGACTCTCCTAGCCTAGCCCTACTTCAGGCCTCCCAAAGAGAAAGGCTTCCCACTGAGATTGAGGGCATGGGGGTGGGAGGGAGCATTTCTGTAGTCAATATTAATAAATCAGCTAGGAGTCAGACTCTGCCCCTCTGCCTTGCTGTATAACCTTGGAGAAAGTAATTTCCTCCCCTCTTCCCCAGGTCTGGCCCTCAGCCTCTTCCTCTGTAAAATGGAGAAAATAACCCCTTCCTTGACTCTTTCCAGGGCTGCTGTGAAAAATAAATGAGATCATGAATGAGGAAAAACCTCTTAAATGTGTAAAGGAATGTACACATGTGAACAATGGTTAGTACAAAATCATTAAATAATTATTCAACCATCATTTATGAAGCCTCTACTTTATATAAGCTCTTATAATTAGGGCTGGGCCTGCAAAGACAGATATATTATGGATTTGCTCTCAAGGGGTTTATAATTCAGTGAGGGCAGGGTGGTTAGATGGCACAGTAGACAGTGTTCGGTCCTGGAGTCAGGAAGATTTAGCTTCCTGAACTCAAATCTGACCTCAGACATTTATTGCTGTGGGACCTTGGGTAAGTCATTTCACCCTGTTTGCCTTAGTTTCCTCATCTGTAAAATGAACTGGAGAAGGAAATGACAAACCACTCCAATATCTTTGCCAAGGAAATCCTAAAAGGGGTCACAATGATTGAATAATTAGAGAAAAACAACAATGGTGGCAGGGCAAGGGTGAGGGAACTGGGAGACCAATACATAAATAACAATATAGAAGAGAGGAAAAAAATGTAAAGGAGAGAGATCCTGGCAAAATGTTATGAAAAATGTTGATAAAGAGGATAAAGGAAGACTTCAACAATTGGAGAGATATTCATTGTTTGTGGCTATGCCATGCCAACATGATAAAAATAAGCTTGCTACCTAAATTAATCTACAGATTTAATACCATGATAATCCAACTGTCAAAGGGTTACTTTAGATAGTTAGATAAAATTATGATGAAATTCATTTGAAGGAAAAAATGCCTAGACCTATATAGAAGTAATGAAAAAACTAAAATTGAAAGGAGGTTAGTATTACCAGATTTAGAACTATATTTAAAAGTAGTAATAATCTAAAATATTTGGTACTGATTTAAAAGTTGTTTTTTTTTTTTAAGTAAGAACAGTGTTTGGAAAAACTAAGTAATTCATACTTAGAAGTAATTAAACACTGTATCCCAATGTTTGCAATTATAATCCAAGTTTGCAATAAATGCAAGACTATTCTTTACTGGGTAAAGGATTCACTGTTTAATAGGGATGCTGGGAAAAGTAGAAATCATTTTGATAGAAAACAGTCATCTTACACCACATAACAGAAATTAAGTTTCCAATGTTCTTAATGATCCCAATGATCTTAATATATAAAATTACATCACTTAAAAAATAGAAAAGAAGAAGGCATCTTTCAAGTCTAGCATGGGGAGGTATTGAAAAATCAAACAAGAAACAGAGTAGATCACAAAAGCCAACATTAAACAGTTTTGATTACATAAACTTAAAATGCTCTTGGAAAACAAAATCAATGCAGTGTCAATAACTGAATTTATTATATTTATTGTTATGTATTATAACATATTCCTCATATTATAAATAATTATATTACCTGACTGCATAATTTTTATTATTATAATATATAAATGAGAAAAATATTTGCATAAAATTTCTCAGATAAGTCTAATATCCAAAGCATATGTTAACTGAAACAAATATAAGTCTAAGATCAAACTCTCACTAGATCTTACCTTCTCCTCACCAGCTGTCTTCCTACATATTTCCTCATCAGTTAAATTTCTTGAAAAAGTCATCTTCACTAGGTATTTCCACTGCTTCTCCTTATTTTCCTCTAAACCCTCTACAGTATGGTTTTAAAATTCATTATTCAGGTGAAACCACCTTCTCTGAAGTTACCTATGATTATTCCATTACCATATCTGATGGCCTTTACTCAATCCTCATTCTTCTTCATCCTAGTACCTGACTCTCCTGGTTCCCCTACTCACCAGACCCATTCTCAGTTTTCTTCACAAGATCTTCATCTATAGCATCCCCACTAACTGTAGATAGACCCCCACCACCACCACCAAGGCTCCATCCATAGGCCCACACTTGATCATCTCCATCAGTTTTCATGATTTCAAGCACTGAAATTATAATATTATTTATGTATTTATAACTATATTATTCCCAACCCCTAGACTATTTCCTGAGACTAATCCCACATCAACAACTGCCCACTGGATGCATCAAAATGGAGGTGTCATAAATTCCTCAAACCTGGTATTTCAAAAAGAGAAATCATTGGGGTGCCTCCCCTACCCCCAAGGAAAAAAAAAACACTTCTCTTCTTCCAAACTTCTCTATTATTGTCAAGGGTACTGTCATCCTCTTGGTCTCCCAGTTCTGCAATATTGGTGCCATCTCAAACTCCCCCTTCATTCACTCCAAATAACCAATCAGATGACAAATCTTGTCATTTTCTTCTCAACAACCTGCTCCTACAATCAACACTCTAATTCAGGTCCTCACCTATCACCTGGACAACTGCCTCCTATAATTTATCTCCCAGACTCAAGTCTATCCAGTTGCCAAGCGACATTTTTATAGGACAGTTCCGATCACATCATCCTTCTATTCAGTCAATCCAATAGCTCCCTGTGGCCCTCATACCTGGAATGCTCTCCCTCCTCCCCTCTGACTCTTTAGGCTCCTTGGTTTCCTTCAAACTAAATTCAAATATCACCTTCACCATGTAGTCTCCCAGCTGCTATACTAGTAGCAATACTCTAATCTGTAAGTATCTTGTAAATACCTATTTATTAAGCTAGCATCTCCTCATCAGAGTATAAGCTTCTTGAGGATGAAGGTTACTTTTACTTTTTATATAATGAGATAATATTTGTAGAATTCTATATAAATGCTAGTCATTATTCATGTCCAATGCTTAGCATATAGTAAACACTTAAATGTTTGCTAGCTGATTAATGTAATAGTAGCAATGAAATGAAAATAGAACAGATGCCTTTAATTAAAAAAGAGTCAAACTGTGGTTCTGAATGTGATGGGATATTTTTACCCCATAAAGAACAATAATATGAAGAATTCAGAAAAGCATGGGAAGACTTGCATGAACTGATACAGAATGAGGAAAAACAGACCCTAGGAAAACAATGTACACAAGGTCTACAGTAATGTAAATGAAAACAACACAAATATCAGTACTAGAAAAATAATAAGAACCTCAAAAGAAAAAACCTCAAAGATAGGGAGACATAGGTGTGTTAAATGATATATGGTGGTCAGGTAATTTTTTAAAACTTTTTTTGTTTTAAGGACCAGTTAGGGAGTGGGAGGGGAATGTATTAGGATGACTGATCTAAAAATGAATTAGATCACTTTCAGCTGGAAACAAACAGGATTAGCATTTGAGCTAAATATCAGTGGATAAAGCATAATCAAATTGAAGTCACTAACAGTCACAGGGTAGTGAAACACAGGCTAAGGAGTCATGAACTCCAACTCTGTCCTGACTCCTATCTTGATCAACAGGTCTACATATCCCTGAGAAATGTAAAACATCCAAGCCCCAATAATGGACCATGGGTATCCTGTCACTAAAGGAGAATGGGCCTGGCCCAGCTTAGGAGCAAATTGTCATAAGGAGTTGAGTTACCTGGATGCGAGATCTCCCAACAGGCTGGCGCAGATCAGAGGAGGCAAAGAAGAAGGCAGAGTTCAGAGTGGGAGAGACCAACAAAGTCATCCATGCAATATCTGTAGCCCCCAGTGGGCATAAATGAGGGGTTGAGACCATTCTGGACTCCTGGCTCTCTATGTTAGGTATGGAATCATGATATGGATAATAAAATTGGAGTGCAGATTCCTAAACTCTTTGGATTTCTGACGCTAACAATGACTCCCAATAGGTCCCTGGAAAATTCAATTTACCTCTAAAGCTATAAAATCAGGTAGTTAAACCAGATGATATCCAAGGTGCCTCCCAGCTCTGACATTCTATGGTCTGAGGTCTCTTCCAGCTCTGACATTCTGTCTTCTAAGACCCCACCCAGCTCTGACATTCTGTCTTCTGAGATCCCTCCCAGCTCTGACATTTTCTATTCTAAAGTCCTTTAAGAATTTTGTATCCTAAATCTCTCCCACCTTTGACACTGATGTTCCAAAGTCCCTCCAAGCTCTAATATCTAAGGAAGGAAAGAACCCCAACAGAACAGAGTGAGCCTGGCTCACACCTGGATGGAAGAGTGTCCCTTGAGGCACCTCTGGATTCCCCCACCTTGCACTGTCCTAGCCTCTGAGGGCAGAACCTGAGGTCACATCACTCACTTGGTAAACTTCATGCCCTGAACAGAGAAAAGCTCCTTGAGGTCTGAGATGAAGGAAGAGGAACATGAAGAAGAAAGGAGGAAGAAGAGGAATAAGATAAGAAGTCAGGGCAAACAAGGAAGAAAACAGTAACAAAGGAGTGAGGGAAGAGGAAGGAGACAAGAATAAAACAGAAGTATAAAGGAAGGAAAAGGAGAAAGAAAAGATGGAGAAGAAACAAAGAGAAAGCAGCAGCAGAGATGAAAAGGGAGTAAAGGAGCAGGCAGAAGAAAAGTAGGAAGATAAAAAAAAAGAAAAGAGAAAAGGACCAAAGGGAGGTGAGGAAATGAAGGAGGAGAAAGTGGAGAAATGGGATTGAGGCAGTGATATAGGGAAGGAAGAAGAGTTGGAAGAATAGAAGAGGAAAAGGAAAATGCAGGAAGGAGACAGAAGTGGAGGAAGGAGGAGAAGGGACCAAGGCTGAGGGAGGAAATAGAAGATGGAGGAAGACTGCACATCCCTTTCATTTTCCCCAAGGCCTTGGGTCAAAGCTGTTAAAGTTATCCCAGATAATGTCCCAACCAAGGAGGGGTGGTAGGATGGACCATAGCTGAGGCTTACTCCTTCCTCCCTCAGGAAGATCCCTGCTTGAGGATAATGTCCCAAAGGGAACTGGGAAAACTTGGTTCTGAAATGGGAAATGGAAAGTAAAGAAAGAGGGGAATGGGGGAGAAGTAAGGGTGGAGCTCACTTACCCTCCTCGGGAAACGACCAACTTGACTTTAACTTTGTAGGACACGATGATTCCCAAGATCTCTTTATTTGTGCCATCCCTCAACCTGCAGTGTTTGGGGAAAAAACAAGTCATAAAGACAAGAGGTAGGGGAAAGAAGACTATGGAGTAGGAAGCATAATGGATATATGTGAAAATAGAGCAGAGGAAATGCAAGGATACTAAGGAATGAGTCCTACACCTGGGGGCAAGGGCCTGCTCTGCCACTGTGCAGAACATTGTGCAACCTTGGATAAGAATGTTGTATTTCAGAATCCAAATGGACCAGAGAATCCATCTAGTCTAACCTACACCAAATAGGAATGCCTTCTACAACATCCATCCTCAGCAGTAGCATCTATATTTTGCTTTAAGGTTTCAAAGCACTTTACATGTAAAGAATAGATACTATTATTATCCTCATTTTACAGGTAAGGGAATTGAGGCAGAGAGTGGTTCAGTGAAACATGATCACATAAGTTGTAAGTATCAGAGGCAGGATTTGAATTCAGTCTTCCTAACTTCAAGTCCTGCACTCTCTATCTGCTGCGCCACCCAGATGTCTAAAGTGGTCCCAAGAAGAGACCTTTGCCTGAAGATCCCCATGTAGAAAAGAAACCTTCCATTAAATGGAATAATCCATTCCCCTTTTGAATAGTTCTAAATATGAAGAAGTTTCTATTAGAGACATAGTGATGCCATCAATAGACTTGAAAGTCTTGAAATCTAGCCTCAGATTCTTACTAATTGTGTGATCTCACCTCTGTCTACATCAGTTTTCTCATCTATAAAATGAGGAGCTTTTGAACCCAATGCCCTCTGAGGTCCTTTCCAGTTCTAAATCTATGCTCCTTAGATGGACCCTCCATCATCCTCCTGCTTCTTGCTCCTGGTTATGTCCCCTGGGGCCACACATGGAAAAAACCTAGTCGTTCTTCCATGTGACAGGTTTTCCAATCCCTGAAGACAGTACCAAGTTTTCCAATGAGGCTTCCATTCTTTGAGCTAAGCCTTCCCAGTTCTTTCAATTCATACTGAAATGACTCAAACTCAAGGCCTCTGGTGATAAAAATAACTAACACTTACAAACTTATCTATACATGCCTGTATGTATATGTGTATGTTACATATATATATATATAATATACAAATGCATGTGTGAATATATATGTATAAACACAGATTTGTGTGTGTGTGTGTGTGTGTGTGTGTGTGTGTGTGTGTGTGTGTGTGTTGTATGTATGGGGGCAGCTAAGTGGCACAGTGGATAGAGCACCTGGAGTCAGGATGACCTGAATTCAAATATGGCCTCAGATACCTACTAGTTATGAGATCCTGGGCAAGTCACTTAACCATGATTGCCCCACCCCACCCCAAGTGTGTGTGTGTGTGTGTGTGTGTGTGTGTGTGTGTGTGTGTGTATAGAGATACAGAGAAATACAGAGAGAGAATCAATGGTCTCTAATTCTTCCTGAAAAAGAATGGCCAGAAATACACCCAATACTCTAGATGGCCCCTAGCCAGAGCAGAGTGCAATGGAACTGGCTGCCACCTCCGGACTCACACAGTCTGACTCGGGAGGCCCTGAACTGATGTCTAATGTTCTAGAAAGTGCTAGGTATCTGGATTCAAGGACCTTGGTTTGGCTCCATTTTTGCTGTTTATTACCTGTGTGATCTGGGGCAGCTCCAAGTTCAAATCTCGGCTTTACCCCTTAAAAACTGTGTGACCTTGGGCAAGTTAACACATGCCCTCTATGAGTCTGCGTTTTATTATCTGTAAAATGGCAGGCTAGACTCTAACATTCTAGACTTCTCTCTCCATTCCCTTTTCTCCTTCCCATTCTTTTTAATGACTGGAGTTCCTTAGAAAGGGGTTCCAGAGAAATGGGGAGCTGTGGTGGAGATGGGGAGGAATCAGGGGTATCCTCACAGGGTACTAGAAGCCAAGTTGGTGTCTTCATGCTTCAGCTTGCCATCCAAAGCCAGGCCTCGCTTCTCACGGTTGTTGGCCAGGAATGGGGTAAGGGTGTAGACTTTGCAGAATGTTGAACTTGGAGCCACCATGTCACTGGAGGAAAAAGGACAATAATGGAAGATTCCCTCCCTCCCATGCTCTCCCCCCCCCAATTGGGGAGGGTGAGAGAGATTTTGAAAGAAAGACCAGGTAGAACAGTGAAAAGGATGATGAGTTCAAAGTTTGCTACCTATTAATTGTGTAATAGCTAAAACAGGGTTAAGTAACTTGCCCAGGGTCATCCAGCTAATAAGTATTTGAGGCTAAGGAAGACTGGAATTCAAAGTCCTGATTCTAGGTCCAGCACTTTATCCTAGTTGCTAATTGAGTAAATCCCTTCACTTCTCTGTGTCTCAGGGTCATTTGTAAATAAGGTGAGAAGGATGCACTACACTGCTTCTAAATTCTAAGACGACCATTCTAACTATTAAATCATTCTCTCTGACTCCTGCCTTGGGGGAATGGATGCTGTTTACTATCTACAGACAGTAGGTATTTAATAAATATTTTTAATTGAATTGACTGAGTCATAACTAGAAGAGAGCTCAGAGGCCATCTAATCCAACTACCTTATTTTACAGATAAAGAAACTGAGACCCAGAGAGATTAAGTGATTTGCTTAAAAGTCTTAATTGAAATGGTATCAAAAAGCAGAGTTGGAACTTTGAGCCCAGGCCTCATGAATCAGCCCATGAATCCTTTTTTCTTCCTTGAGTCCTTTTCACAGTACTAAGCTGGCCTCTCCCTGCCTTCCCTTCCCATGATCACTTCAGTGATATCCAAGGAATCAAGATGTAGCATATGACCTACGTGGGTCTGGGTAGGGAAGGGAAGGTGAACAAAATGAGGAGACTACAGTCTGGAAGACAGGGTTTTAAGCTCTCTCAAATTATATCCTGTTTTATATTATCTGCTTTTCAAATAAGTCATCTTCTGCTTCTTGGGTTTGGTTTTTTTTCCCACTGTTTGGGTAATGCTGATCCAACACGAGCTGCCCTTCTATCATTTACTTTCCAGTATTATTGGCTTAGGGTTTTAAAAAATGATCCACACTCTTTTCCATTAATCATTTGCTTTAAAAAAAATCATCTAGCTATTTTCACTCCAAGAAGCAGCATGGGGACAGCTAGGTGGAGCAGAAGATAGAGCACCGGCCCTGGAGTCAGGAGTACCTGGGTTCAAATCTGGCCTCAGACACTTAATAATTACCTAGCTGTGTGGCCTTGGGCAAGCCACTTAACCCCATTGCCTTGCAAAAACCTTAAAAAAATCAAGAAGCAGCATGGCAGACCTGGGGAAATCAAAGCATCCAGCAGACCCATATACACTTCACAGTGCCCTTTTGTTATTGTTCAATCGGTACCCCTGATGGGTTTTCTTGGCAGAGATACTGAATTGATGTGTCATCTCCTTTTCCAGCTAATTTTGCAGATGAGGAAACAGAGGCAAACATGGTTAAGTAACTAACTTGCCGAGGGTCACTCAGCCAATAAGTATTTGGGGCTAAAGAAGACTTGAATTCAAGTTCCTGACTCTAGGCCCAACACTTTATCCTAGTTCCTTTCACAGTGCCCAAAGCACCTCTTTAAGACTATAAATAACAAGTGAGTCAGCAGTTTGCACTAGAGGAGAGAATTTTCACACCAGGTAACACCCTATGCTAATTAACTTAGAGGGTTATACCAAAGGAAAAAAAATTTTTTGCAACATTTATTTTTACTTATATGAAATTTTTCTTATTACTAGGAAGTTACCTGCTCTTTAATTATCCACTTTCGGATCATCTACTTTTCAAATTTTTTTCCAAAAATTATATCATATTATCTCTTATTATCCACTGGTTATTTAAGGGATTATCCAGTTTGCTTTTTTAAATTATCTGTGTTGTATGGATCATCTACTGTTTTTCTTATCTGATTTGTATGGGGAGGACAGGGAACTAGGGGAAGTTGTGCTGATCCCTGGTGTTTTTTTTGGACTCCTGATACCTGCCCACCTCACCCCCCCAACTGGCACAGAGGGTCAAGGTTGGACATCAGAATCAAAATGCTTCTACCCATCCCAGGTCCCATAGGGCTAACTTACTCAGCCTCCTCCACAGCCACGGGACATTTGTACTGGGCTGTATTGAACAGGCAGATGTCAGCATATTGGCGTACTATAGGCAGAAAGAGAACATACTTTACAAGGAGGAAATCCCAGGGTCCTGGAGGGGGAAGGCCTGGGACAGCAGGCAGGGCTTCAGCTGACATGAGGACCTATGACCCTACTGGGTCTTCCAGGGCAGCTGGGATAAAGCAATCACCAGAAGTATCCCACAACCCATTCTAGCTTCACTGGTCCTTTATAAGCCAAACTCCACCCAGAACATGAGCTGCAGTCATTTCACTCTGCTAAACCTGTATGGTTCATACACCCTTGAAGAGAAACAGTCTTGTGTTATCAGCCCCTGAACCACTGTACAAGGAGCCATCTGAAAGTCAGAAATGAAAACCCTTTAACCAGGACCAACTTCAGGAAGAAGGCGAAGAAGGCAGAGCTCTCCTCCAAAGTCTCATTCGATCCCCCGGTACCTGAAATTTTTATCTTCTTCACTGTCTTGTTGGTGTTGTTGGTGACATGGACATTAACACTGATGGGTTCCCCATGGTAGTAGATCTATGAGAAGGAGAATCATCAATAATAACAATACTAACAAAACATTTGTATGATACTTTAAGATTTGCAAAGAACTTTACAAATGGTATCTCAAAATAACCCAGAGATAAAGGAGGCTTTATTTTACCCGTTTTACAGATGAGCAAAGTGAGGCAGACAGCAGATAAGGGAATTGCCCAGGGTTGCACAGCTAATAAGTGTCTGAGACTGGATTTGAAATCAGACCTTCCTGATTCTCTTCTACCAGAGGACATGTATCTTTACCTTTAAATAATAAACAGAAATTCCCTCTCTGATTCACCTCCTCTGATAAAATGTAAGCTTCTTGAGGGCAGGGACTATTTCAAAATGCCTGATATATAGTTGGTACTCAACAAATTCACACTGTTTGATTCTCCAAACTAAGTAACTCCCAATACCTTCATGTGACCCTAGTATGGGCTGGAGTCCTGTCTCCTCCCCTTCACATACCCTCCTCTAAACTTGTAACCCATGAACTGAACATTATTCTCTAAATGGGATCTGACCAGGGCTGAAGCCAGGGAGAGTATCACCTCCCTCTAGCCCATAATGGTAGGAAGCAGCCCCCCATAAAATCAGCCAGAAGCAGGAAGCATCTGCTTGTGGCAGGTGAAGGTGTGGATGGAAGACCAATGTCTGCTAAAGCTGAACCGCCCACAAATTGAAGTCCTCAAAGCTAGACTCAAATACTATCTCCTGCAGGATACATTCCCTTTTTCCAGCCAGAAATGAACTTCCCTAAACCTCAGCTAGGACTTGAATTCTTCTCCCTTATATGTTCATCTTGTTCTATATCATATTGTTATTACATACACACACACACACACACACACAACACACACACACATATACATGTGTGTTTTATGTCACTGACTGGCAGAGATTGTGGCCTAGAGCCTATCATCTTCTCTCTCTCTGACTCCAGTGCAGGACTTTACACACAATGGATTCCTTCGTTGAATGAATGAATGAACAGTAGGCATATAATAGACATATGCTGATTTGTCTTAAATGAATTCAGTTTCCTGACTCAAGGGATAACCTGGACATCTATCTGCCTCTATTAGCCTCAAAGTTAAAGGGAAGTTAAAACCAAAATTGACAAGTTGCAGGGGGGGGGGGGGTGTGCTACTAATGACTCCCAGAAATCCTCAAACAACTATTTTCAATGAAATGTACTGCCCTTATTTGTTCATAGAACTTTTGGAAAAAAGGAGAAAAATCACAATCCTTCAGTAGAGCTCTGGTTGCCTTCCCAGCACATGGCTATGAGAGGAAAGGATTATCCTGAGCTATCTAATTTAAGGAAGAAATTTTCAATACACTTTTGGAGAGTTTGTGATCCTTATTCACTCATAACATGCAAGGAAATGAAGGGGGAGGAGGAAGGAACAAGAGAATATATCCATACAAAGCAAAGAATCTAAGATTTGGAAGAGAGTTCAGAGGTCATTTATTCTATCTCCAGACTGAATATAAGACCCCCCCCTTCAACATCTTTAACAAATGGTTATCCATCCTCTTTTTAAAGACTTCCAGTGAGGGAGAGCTTGCAACCCCAAGACAACCCATTCTACTCTGGATAACTCTCACTGTTACGAGGTTAGTTCCTTTTATATTGAACTGAATCAATCAATCAGAAAGCTTTTATTAAGCATGTGTTAGGCCCTAGAGAAACACATAATAAAATAATCCAAATCTTATTATCTCCCTATTCCCCTCTTACCCCTAATCTGTCCTAGTTTGGCTTTCTGAAATCAAAAAACAAAACTAGTCTTCCTTCATTGCAACAAAGCTTCAGATATTTGAAAGCAGATATCCTACCCCTACAAAAATAATTTTTCATTCTTGAATTTAAAACCCTGGAGAACCAAGGGCCCTCCCTACCCTAGTTCTTCAACCCTCTCACCTCCAGGGTCTGGAGCTCTTACCTCCTTATCCAGGGAGGCCTCCAAGTGCAAGGGTTTGTCAGACATCAAAAACTGACGAGTAGTCTCAGCAGTAGGCTGGGGTCCAGGCCTTTCCGGGGCATACTGGACCTTCCGAATAACCAGGCGCACAGAATTCCTGGACAAGTCAAGGAGAAGAAGAGGCAATGCCAATGAGGACAGACAGCTCAGTCTTCTTCCAAGACTCCCCAAGCTTCCTTTGACTCTAGAACATTCTCTAGCTCCCCCATCCTCACAGGATCAAGACTGAGCTGCTCAGTCTAGCAATAAAGAACTTGAAGGATCTGAACCTACACTAACTTTCTAGTTTTATCTCCCTTTCAGATACCCCAGACCACATTCCTTCCTCCTCTGTCCTTTTGTTCATACCAATATCGTTGAGCAGAACACTTCTAATTTCTAATTCTCCAAATTCTAGTAACCTTTCCAGGTCTAATTCAAGGACAGCCATGAAGCTCTCTCTCCCAGACCAACAATTCCCTATTCTGAAGTCGACTTCAGAAAATAGGACTTCACAAAGAATAGGACTTGTATCCCACATTTATTCCAGTGAGTCTTAGTTGGATATCTGGGGTCTTCAAGATGCTGTCTTGTTTTTCTCCTGCTGGAATTCCCTCTAGCATAAAGCTAAGAACAGTGCTGATGATGATGGTGATGATGATGATGGCTCACTTGGAGGTAGTAAAGGTTCTCTGTGGGGGATGGGGCATGAGATGGAATCTCAGGGATGAAAGGGGTTTCAATGCTGGAGACAAATTCAGAAGGGGATGGAAGTCTCAATGAGAGGGGTGAGGACTCAGTGAAGAAAATGGAGACTCAGAGAGGATAAGGGGATTCAGTGCTAGAGGCTCAGAGGGCAATGGGCATCACAGTGAAGGGCTAGAGGGAGGACTCAGTGAAGGAAATGGGGGCTCAGAAAGGATATGGGGGAGAGTAGGGATGGGAGAATAACTGAAGAAGAATGGAATTCAATAAAGGGAATGAGGTTGCTCAAAAGAGAAGAATAAAGATGGTGTGTGGTTCAATGGAAAGAATTCTGATGACCTAGGACCTGCCACTCCCTTCCTGTATGACCACAGTTTAATTACTCTTCTCTTCTCTTCTCTTCTCTTCTCTTCTCCCTCTCTCTCTCGACTGTTTCCTCATCCAAAAAATTAGGAAGGTTGGGCTAAATAACTCCCTAAGACCCCCTTCAACTCTAAATCTATACTTCCATGATCCTAAGGGGATAGAAAGGTCAGTCAGGGGAGATGGGCTAATTAAGAAAGGAAGGGAGGATTTAGGGGACTTAGTAAGGGTGTGAAAACCTCTTGATAAGTAAGTCGGGGTGAAGAATCACTCAGTCAGAGGGATAAATACTCAGAGCAGGGGCCGTGGCTGAGGGAAGGGGACAGCTGACTGAGGGTCAATGGTCAGTCCTTTCCAGTTATAACTGTCAACAAAATGATCTGCAATAAGAGAAGTGTCCACCAGATGGAGCAGCTGGCCCATACCACCAGATTCCCTCATATTCCACCCTCATTCATCCACCTGGGCTGCCCAGGAGTATTACTGGCTGCTCCTATTTGGAGTTCATAACCTTAGAATAACAAGTCCCCATCACCACCCAAAGCCTTCTTTCACCTTCTGGGTCCCATTACTTAACCCTTTCAATGATACTGCCATTTTCAGCATGGAGTTCATGTCTATCCTACTTCCACTTCTAGGTCCATATTGTGCCCTTGTGACAAATAGTGCTTGATACCAGTTCCTGCTAGAAGACTCTTCCCAGATGAGTTCCCACTTTTCCTCAATATTGGCTTTGTCATTCCCTGAGCTATGTAGTCCATCCTGAGATGAGGGCTCCCTTAGGTCAGAGGCCATGGATTTCCCCTCAAGTAAGGGGCTTCCAGAATGCAGAGTAGGTGTCTACTACCTCCCTAGATTCAGGTAATGTTTGGAAAATAAACAGAATGTCAAATCCGCTCTAGAATCCACTACAGAGTTACTGAAAATTGACAGAGAACCTATTGTTCTCATCTCCTGCCCAGGATCCCCACCACTACCCCCCACCATATTCACAAGTCCTGTCAAAGAGAATTCTGGTCCTGGTTACCGTTTGTGAGTCTTCTCTTCCAAATTTTCTGCACAAAAGGCCTTGACTTCATAATCCACACCACAGGCCTGAAAGAAGAAGGGATTCAATGGGGAATGAGGTATGCCCCATGTAACAGGTACAAAGGTCCCTCCTACATGTGAAAAAGTGGGAACTGGGGCAGAACTGGGAAAGCACAAAGGTGGAAAAGTCAAGAGGCCTGGGTTCTAGTCCAATGTGGGTCACCTGGGCAAATCACTCTTTGAGACTCAATGTCCTCTTTTGTGAAGAATAGATCACCTCTGAGATTCCTCTGTGTTTAAGGTTCCTTAAGGTTCTGACATTCTATGTTCCATAAAAAGAATTCTTGTTCTTTTAAGCTAGTCCCTCACAGGGTTAACTCTGAGCAGGCCATTTCCATATGGACAGTTTCCATGCCAATTCTACCCCTTAGAGAACCCAAGGCTCACCCAGGGTGAGAGCATGCTTACTAACTTCATTCTGTAGTATTAGACACAAAAATTTCCTGAAACAAATTTCAGGCTACAAAAATCAGCTCTAATGTGCTGGAAAATACAGAAGCAGTCTCATTAGCCTAGAAGATAAGAGCACTGGCAGGTTTTTGACAGATGAAGAAAGTGACCAGAAAATCCCTTATTTTCAGGAGTCTCGGAAGCCAATCACTTAAGGTAAAGCTACAAAAATCAAAGAATGTCAGAGCCAAGAAGGAACTCTAGAACACAAAATATCTGAGTTGAGAGAAGCAACAGGGCAATGAATGATGGAACAACAAGCATAGAATGTTATAGCTAGAAGGGACCTTAGGCCATAGAATGTCCAATACAAGGGACTTTAAGCCTCCAAATGCTACACCTGGAAGAGACTTGAAAATATGGAAGGTCAGAACTTATGGGAAATTTAGAGGTCATCTTGTACAACATCTTCATTTCACAGGTGAAGAAACTAAGGCCTGGGAGAAGGGAGGTGACTTGTCCAAGGTCACTCAACTACAAGCAGGTTCCTTTTCATCCATGAATGCAGGCTACTCTTGGTTTTTCAAAGGCAGGGAGACAGTGGTCCAGATAATCCAAACCACTTGATAAGTCAAAATAAAACCAGGTCTATTTAACTTTGGAATAGATTATAATAATTTTTGGTTATAGAACAGGCTGACTTTGCCAGACTTGGGTACATATCAGAATGAATCCATCTCCTCCAACTAGTCCTTGGCAGATACAAATGGTGAAGATTTCCTCTCTTCCTTTCCTCTAAATCCCTGTAAATCTCTAGCCTGGTTCAAAAAGTCTTCTTTGACTGCCTCAATCTATAAGTTTCCCCCCGTCCTGCACCACAACTTTTCCAAAACCCAAGTCACAGGCCCTCAAAGTCAAAAGGGAAGGGAACACCTAGTCAAAATGAATAGAAATTCCTTCTATAATATCCCCAACAAAGAATCACCCATCCAGTCACTGCTCAAGAACCTCTTCCTTCCCTGATTTCTGTGATGAGAAATTCACTTTCTTTTCAAACAACCCAGTTCCTTTTGTGGGGAGTTCGTTTTTCCTCATATGGAGCCAATATCTACCCCACATGTATCCACCCTATCTCCCTCCTTCTCCCACTGTTCCTGGTTATTCTCCCCCCCCACCCCCACCCCGGCAGTTCTTCTTGCCTGGGCCAGTCCTTCCAAATCTCTCTACCCACCCCCATCCCCCTGAGCTAAAAATCCCCAGCTCCTTGAATCCTCATTCCTGTGAAATAGCATCCAGACTCCTCACTGACCTGACTGGCCCAGCCTAGACCGCAATTTATCAGTAGCACTCCCCACCCAGGTCTGAACACAATCCTCCTAGGGTGGTCAGGCCAGCATAGAAGACAGTGGGGCTGTTACTCCCTCCCTCTAGACACTAGAGTCTTACTCTCTTAGCCCAACTAACTATTCTCTGGTTTTTCTGTTTGGTTTGTTTTGGGGGACAGGGTGGAGAGGATATTTATTTTGTTTTTGGTTTTCCTTTGCTGACTCACATAAGTATGGAAATCCATGAAAAACACCAGGTCTTTTTCACATGAATTGCTGTCTACTCATGCCTCACTGATCTTTTCCTTGGGCAATTGATTTTAAGATAATAAATGTAATCAAGAGAGCATTTTGCAAATGTTTCACAGAATCATGGAATGGTGGAGGCAGAAAATGCTTTAGACATCATCTGCTTCCTAGAATCCTAGTATCAGTGCTTGAAAGGTTCAGAAAGAAAAGTGTTTAATCTATATCTAAATAGAAAATCTTCTCTCACCCTTCCCCAATAAATGCTCATTACAGCCCTCAAGTGATGGGGAGTTCATTAGCTGAGTTAGTTCTATTGCAACTTTGAATTTCACTTCACTAAGCCCTGGTACTTCATATTTCACCCTCATGAAGGTCCCGGGGGCTGCCTAAATTACTCCCATCCTTTTCAGCCTAGATGTGGTCATCCTACTTCCCAGATCTTTGAGGAGATGGTCAAGTACTCCAATTCCAGAAGCAATGAGCAAAACTAGACTTACCTTCCCTGTGTCCTCAGGCCCTGGCTGCAGTGTCACTGAGCACGGCAAGTTTGGAGGGATCTGCAGAGCAAATAGCTCAGGGTTAGCAAAGGCTTAAAATAACAAGCTTCCCTCACTCAGACCTAGTTTTGACCAGCTTCTCTCTGAGGATGAGGGTCTTGTCTCTCCCTCCATCCAGATACTGTCTCAGATATCTTATAGATATCTGTTCTCCATCAGACCAGAACACCATGGTTCACTCTACATTCAAACCAGGACCAGACAGCATTAGAGAAACAAGACTTGGTGCTCTACAGTGGGGATGATGGTGATGGTGATGAGGATGGTGACAGTGATGAGGATGGTGACACTGGTGCTCCTGCCCAGTCTCTCATCTCCACAGCCCTATTGAGCTGAGTAGGGTAAATTCTCACAATTGGGAGAGGTGGTCCTTTCAATGTCTGTACAGATGGATCCCAGGAGGGGGTGCCAGCTTCCATCCAAGGCAGCAGGAGGAAAGGTGTTGATGGCTCTCGAGCTAATTTTAGGCAGTAATTACTGAAATCTCACAAAGCTGAACTCCTTTCTCCCTGCTCCCCATCCCCCACAGGACCCTGAAATCAAGCTATGAATCGGGAAGATGTCAGTTCTGGGCTGGTCTGAACTTGGACAGAATTTTACCCATATAATCTTTCTGGTTCCACCCCAGGATTCCATGTGTGACCTTGGACCTGCCTTTTCTCACTCTCAAGCCTCAGCTTCCCCATCTATAAAATGTCTCTAAGATCCCTCCTAATACTCATAGTACATGCTCTTAAGAGCCCTTGTAGCTGGGAGACTATAGGGCATCATCCAATCTAAGACATCCTCTGTCCTTTCCAACCCTGAGCATCAGTGAAATGAGGGCATGGCTTAACCTCTGATTCCCTCTCTAGCTCTAAATCGATGGCCCTAGGATTATAGGTTAGTTACCTCACCTGGGGACTCATCCATAGAATGAGACGAGTTGAACTGGATCACTTCAAAGGTCCCTTCTGTAAATCTATGACCTAAATCTGTTTCTGGGCATGTTTTTAGGACTGTCACACCAACCAACATTGTTGACTCAATTGAGTCTGTGGCCAAAGAAAATCCCCAGGGTTTTCTTACATGAACTGTCAGTCCAGACATGCCTCCATCATACAGTTGACTCTCTTTATGTCTATTTTATCTAGACTGGGTCCACTCTTCCAGCCGATCAAGTTCTTAGATCAATTCAACAATCCAAATCGTTAGCTGCTGCTTCCCCAAGCTACATAACCCATAAATCTGCTCCAGGTACCATCTCTGGCTTCATACAAAACGGTGACCAAAAATGGTGACCACATTGAGCTGAGTTGAGGGAGGATTTCTAGAACAGACTATCCTCTTTAGTTAGGATGATAGGATTTAGAGTTAGAAGAGCCCTCAGAGACCAGTTCAACATTTTAGGTCTTTATTTTTTAGATGAGATAAATGAAGTCCAGAGGAAGAATCTGTCCAGTCACACAGAGATGGGATTTGAACTTGGGTCATCTGAATTAAAATTCAGGGCTTCTTCAATGTGGTCCTTTCCAATATTCCTTGCTAACTGAATCATTCAGCTTGCCAGCTCTATTCCTAGCTTTCTTTAGACTTTAAAATTATGTCCTCTCTACTGCTGGCTCATCCTTCCTCACCTTGGAAAAATCTATCATTCCTATGTCTAGTTCACCCTAGTATAGCCTCCCATAATGTCCACCTTCCCTTCCACCACTAGTGAGATCCACCTGAACCCTCCATTTTGTAGATGGAGAGGCCCAAGCTAACAGAGGAGCAGTTAGATAATGCAGTGGATTAGATATCAGGCCTGCAGTAAGACTATTTCCTGAGTTTGAATCTAGCCTCAGACACTTTACTAGCTGTGTGGCCTTAAACAAGTCAATTAACCCTGTTAGCCTCAATTTCCTCAGTTGTAAAATTAGCTGGAGAAGGAAATGGCAAAACACTCCAGTATCTTTGCCAAGAAAAATAGGGTCACAAAGAGTCAGACACAACTAAAATGACTGAACCACAACCACCACTAGATCAGCCTGTCTTCCTTTCTCTCCTAGCCCTGTCCTGATTTTCTCTCGGCTTTCTCTGTACAAGGTACCTTCATTTCCTCCCTTCCCCCTTTATAACCCCCTTTTGTGTTCTTGTCTTCTTTGTTGGAATATAAACTACTTAAATGTGTATGAACTTATAGTTAATACATAAATCAAGTGAGCAGAACCAGAAGAACAATATATATATATAGTAACAGCAATACTATAAGGACAACAGCTTCAAAAGACTTACAAACTCTGATCGATACAATGACCAAGTACTACTGACTCAAGATGAAATGTGATCTATCACCTGATAGAAAGATGAGGAACTCAGAATATAGATTAAGACATGCTTTTTGGACATGGCCAGTGTAAGAATTTGTTTTACATGACTATACATGTTTGTAACAGGGGTTTTGTTTTTCTTGCTTTCTCAACTAGAGATGTAGGAGGGGAAGAATGTTAATCTGAAAATAAAATTTAATTTAATTTGCTTCCTTCCTCTATTTTCATCCCCAACTCCATCCCAACTACCACATCTCTTACCCATAGCCCACCATCCCTTTCCCAAAGAGGATATATATATATATATATATAAAAACATCCAGTCCATGTCTCTCTGTCTTATGTAAGCAAGTAATAAACAATCATATATTAAGTACTTAAGTACTTAATTGCCATATTAGCCAAGTAACTGGGATAAAATAGTCCTTACCCTCAGATACCTCACATTCTAACCAGGAAGACACATTGTGATACGATAGCTAAGATATTTCCCTAATCTCCCAGTCTAGTAATCCTGAGTCACAACAGAAAATATGGTTAGTTTGGCATAATCTTTTCTTGAGGAAACCATGTTGTCTCTTGGTAATCACTGCTTTCCTTTTCAAATGCTTAAATGAAAGAGGCAATTTTCCAACTATTAGGTAATGATCAAAAAAAACCAGGTAACTCTCTGCTGGGATCACCCTGTAAATTGCTTCATTTGAAGGAGACAGTGTCTAGATCTGAAAACCAGATTTAATGGGCTCTGCCTTTAAGGAGTTTACATTTTGTTTTTGTTTTTGTAAGGCAGTGGGGTTAAGTGACTTGCCCAAGGTCAACTCCTAAGTAATTATTAAGTGTCTGAGGCTTCATTTGAACTCAGGTCCTCCTAACTCCAAGGCTGGTGCTCTATCCACTGCACTACCTAGATTGCCCAGGAGTTTACATTTTTTTAAATTAAATTTTATTTTATTTTCAGATTCACATTCTTCCCCTCCCACATCTCCAGTTGAAAAAAGCAAGAAAAACAAAACCCTTGTTACAGATATATAAAGTCACCAAAGAACAATTACCAACAATGGATAACTTCCTGTGGATAATAAAATTAGAAAGGAATCTTTGGGGCTAGGAGAGATCCCAGGGATCCCTCACCTCAAAGGTGAAGGGGTAGGCATGCTCTCCCAGTTTCCTGATGAGCCGTTCTTGGAGCCGAGTGAGAGGCCTGTCTTCGGGGGCAGGTGGAAAGGATTGAATGTTGGCCACGAATAGGTCCTTGCGAAAGGTCAGGCCCAGCACATCCAGGTCCTCCCGGCCATAGCGGAAAGCACAGGTCAGAGTCACGTACACTGTGGGGGAAAAGGAAAAGAGATGAATCAGAGAGTGAGTGGGTTCCTTCACACCACCATGAATGCACTCAGACCATCCCTGGGAAGCCAAATCATAGCAAGAAACCCAGCAAAGGGTGTCCAAGTTCTGCAATATCCTAAGAGTGACTTCCTTCTCTATAAGGAGATTAGGAGTGAAGAAGGGGACCACAGACTATTATTTCTTTCCCAAAAGGAAGCAACTAAAGCCTGAGCTCCTATGGATGATCTCACAGAAAAGAGGGTCCCCATAATATTTCCCCACACTGGAAAACTAGTCTGAGATGACAGGGACAGAGGAATTCAAGAAGACTTAGGGGTGATAAGTACCCAAATTCAAGGAGCTTGGGAGAGAATGGAGGAGACTGGAGATACTGGGAGACTCAAGAAGGGAAAGAAGTGAGAAGGGTTAGGGGAACTTAAAGGGAATTATAGAAGATGAAGAAAGCTAATGGGACTTTTTTGAGACCAGACAAGTGAAAAAGGGTCATGTAAACAGGAGTGATATTGATTCCAGGAAGGAAGGATTAGTGAGACTGGAATTCAAAGGAGCCTTCTTTAGTCTCTTCTTGCCATCATAATCCAGTCCCATTTTACATCTGGGTTTGGGTAGACCTGGGTAATAAATAAGGAAACTGAAAGAGACTAAAGAAAATTCAGAAAGTATGATGGTGCTATGGAGCCCAAAAAGAACACTGATAGAGCTGAGGATATAATGGGAGAATTGTCTAAGTTAAGGAGTATTGATCTGAGATTAATCATTTGGTAGAGCTGGATGAAGCTAGAGAAGGTGAGGGGTGGCCAAGGAAACCTGGAGGAAACCAGAGGAAGCCAGAGGAAGTTGGATAAGGTTGGAGGTCACTGCTGGTACTATGGAACCCAATGAGAAAGGCTATTGAAGAGGTCTGGGAGGGTTTAGAAAAGTCAATAGTAATACCACCTCAATAACTAATAACAAGAATAAAAATATTTTGGAATTATGTAGTGCTTTAAGGTTTTCACAGTGCTTTACATAGGTTATCTAATCTGATTTCCCACAACAACTGTGTGAGATAGTAGCTATTATTATCCTCATTTGAAAGATGAGGAAACGGAGGCCTATCTATACAGGGTAACAATGGGGAGAGTCTGAATTGCAGGAACTTAGTGAGGGGTTATAAGCTTTAAAAAAAAAAAAAAGCCCTTAAAGGTTTAGTGAGAATGAGGAGGAAAAGGTTTAGAGAGCCCTTATGAGAATGAACATGAGTTTGGGAGGCTTGAAGTTAGAAGCTGGAAAATTCAGGGGAAGTCCATACGCAATTAGGAAGTAAGAAGATCTATTAGAATCATGTAGGAGAGGACTAGTTAATATGAAGAATAGGAAGGGGGTTCTGAGTTCAGGGGATCTGGTAGGGTTTAAAGGAAGCTAGGAGAGTCTGGGAGTCTTCTGAGAGGAATGGGATTGAAAGGATTAAGGGAAGGGAGAAGAGGCTAGTCTGGTCTGAAGAACAGGTCTTGGTTAAATTTGAATGAAGAAGCTAAAAAAAGGCTAGAATGAAAAAAAGATGGGGGAAGATAGGGTGGTCTAAGGGAGGTATGGCTAAAATAAACAAGGATGAGGATTATTTTCTTCCTCATTTGTGGGCTGGATAGGAGGAAGGGAAGTCAAAGATTAGGGGAGAAAAAAAGGGGGGGGGATGGAACAGATAATGGATACTGAGGTCCCTTGAATCAGAGAAAGAAAGTGTGAGGTCAGGAGCTGGGCTGAACCAAAGAATGAATAGAGAAAGAGACAAGAATCTATACAGAAGAGGTCTGGGAGGAAGGGCAGAGCAGGAGACTTACCTCTCCTCTCCTTGAGGTACTCAGGATCCACCAGAACCACGCCATCTGAGAGGAAAAACACAATGAGGAGGGAAAGAGGGAAGACTAGTCCCAAGAGCTCCTTAACTATTTACTCTGGAACCCAAACCTACTAACTAGACTACAGGCACCCAAACCTGAATTCACCATCCAATCTCACCACCCCAATCCCAAACTCCCAGCCAATCACATCATCCTCTCCTTGAATTCAACAATCCAGGCTACATCTAACAACCAGACTTTAGATCTCAATTCCATTAACCCAACCCCAAATTCATACGATGAAAGCTCCTTAATTTTTGTTTCTATATCTAGCAGCTAGCCTGATATATGATTACTAATTAATTCATACATGTTCAATTGGATTGAACTGAATTGAATATACCATCTATCCTATACCAACCCTATATTTGCCATTACCGCTCTGAATTTAGCAATCCAACTCTGGGTCCCAAACCATTAACCAATAATGAACTCTCACCAATACTATTATAACCCCATCTTCACCTGTCCACCAATCCTGCCTTAAACTCCAATCCCACCAACCCTGCTTTCAAACCCAACTCCTCAACCCCATCTGAAACCTACCGTCCCTGCTACAAACTCCAATCACTCCAGTACCACCAATGTCACCAAAACCTCATCAATCCCAACTCAAATGGCAATCCCACAAACTTACCCCAACCCCAAATACATCATCATCTTCACAATGAACCCAACCTATACAAACCCACCATCCTTACTCAGAAGTTCAACCCCTTCATCTACCAATCCTTCTCCCACCTCAAATCTCCTAACCTCTGACCTTGCTATCCTGACTCTAGAGCTATCAGAATCCCAGATTGCTAGAGATGGGAGGATCTGAAGAAATTATCTAGTGAAGCCCTACCTTATGTTATATATATGAAGAAATTAAGCTTCAGGACTTGAAGTTATATTTTATACTTCTTTCTTATATACTTGTTTTATACTTTCTTATACTACCCTGAAAACTGTACTCTCTCCAAACATGCCAACTCTTATCTTGACCTTGCTGACATCCCTCAAGACCCATCTTGGAAGAAACCTCCCCAGAAAGTCTCCCAAGGTCCCTCTTCTCCAATATCTGTGAGTGATCTCTTCCTTCAGTTTTCATAAGACTTCACAAGTCCTCTTTATGTGTCTGTCCTTTTCTAATTCACATTCTATTTTTCTGTGTATTATCTCCCCCTACCAGATGGTTTCTCATTTATCTCAGTATGTGGCCCAGCAGTGAGCACAAGACCATACATAGAGCAGATGTTTAGTGAATGTGTGTTGGATGAATGAATGAGTAAGCAAATGGACCGTGAACCTACCAGCCTGCCTTCCATATTCTCAGCCCATTCTAAGCCCCGCCTTGAAATTTGGCAGCCTGTCTGTCCTTCATGGGTCACCCTGCCTCCTGTTCTATTACCTCTGAATGGAGAGGACCCTTTCTCCTAACTGGATGAGTTCCCTTCCTCATGATCCTTTCATGTCCTTCCCAGATACCACAACACCAGAGAACCCATGAGAGAAAGGAGACTCTGGGGGGAAGGTTGCTGTTCTCCACAGTCTGATTTCTCTGGTCCCCCAACCAGTGCATCCCAGAGAGGTTCCAGCTCTAGAGCCTCTGAAAGGGGAAAAAGATCATGAAACAATAGAGAGACATTAGAATAAATATAGGATATAGAAGCATCAGAACTAGGAGAGACTACAATAATGAGAGCTGCCAGTCTGAGAGGGCTTGGAAGCTTGCAAAGGTTGTAACACTCTCATGTGAGTCTCACAAGTGACCCCTGTGAAATAATACTACAGAGATCAACACCCTCATTTTACAGTAAAGGGACCTGAGCTCAGAGGAATCAAATGACCAGCCCCCATGTCACACAATTAGAAAGTGAGATCTGAACCCACATCTTCCTGACTACAAGTTCTGCTATACCACAATCTATAGCAGCAAATCTTTTAGGGCTAGAAGTGACATCAGAAAGTCAGGGATGAGAGGGAAGGGGCCTTAGAACAAAAGACAAAGTCTCAGGGTTGGAAGGAACCTTAGAGATCATCTAGTTCAATCACTTTACAGAAAAGGGAAGAGATTTATGCAAGGTCACATAACTAATAAAGGACTTGGGACCATGATTCAGGTCTCAAGATCCCCAGGTCAAAGTTCTTTCTATGCTACCAGCTGCCTCTCTTTCTCTTACTAGAGAGAAAAATTAGAGAATGAAAAGCTTTTGCAAATGTATAATCAGCAGAAATTATAATTAAATGTTTTCAAAATATCCCGAGGGATAGAGGATGACACAGCAGCAATGTCTCTCCCCTCCTCTTTGTCTCTTTCTATGTGTTGCCTGAATTTATCTCCCTTTTCTCTGTATGTCACTCTATCTTTTTTTCCCTTCTCTCTCTCTGATAGATGTATGTGTGTATGTGGAGAGAAGGAAAGAAAGGGAAAGAAAGAGAGGGAGGGAAGGGAGGAGAGAAACAGAAGAAGCAAAAGATGAGAGAGAGAAAACTATCTTCCCCTTGTTTCTGTCTTCCTTTCCCTCTGTCCTCTCCCTGTCTGCATCTTTTTGTAACATGTTTTCTCTTTCTCTTTCCATCTACATCTCCCTCTGTTTTTGTGTTTAAATTTGTAGTGAAATATGTTACTTTACATAAATATTAATAAATATTAACTACAAATCTTATCCTGTCTAAAGTGCTGTGTCTCTCTGCATGTGTGTGCGCACAATCATATATCCCATCTTTTTCTCCCTCACTGTCTCTGTCACAGACACAGACCCTCAGAGAAGAGAGGAATCTTAGAGATGAAAGAATCCTAGCTAGAGCTAGAAGCAAAGCCATGCCATCTGGTCTCCTGATTCTACAGATGAGGAAACCAAGTCCCAGGGAGGTGAAGTGATTTGCTCCAAGTTTCACAAAAAATAAGCAACAGAGGTAAGATTTTTGGTTTGTCAATGACAAAATAATTTCTGCATCTCTCCTTTAACCTTGCTCACATCCTTCTCCATGCGCTCTCCAATCTGGTTCCCAAACTTCATTATATGAGTATGCTTCCTTTTTTCATGAACTAATTTAGTTTTATTTATGGAATAAACAAGCATTTCCATAACACAGTATAATAAAAAAGATGATTGTACTTGAGTATACCTTCTAATACACTACTGTATACTTTTCTCTCCGCCCCTTCCCATTTTTATCTGCCCTATTTCTTTTCAATAAGATAGGCTTATCTACAGTCATGGTCTAGTCATGTGGCTTGGTCTACCAATTCATAATGACATCTGTGAAGTCAAATTTGAGCCCTTGCATTGAAACCCCTAGCTCCTCTTTGCTTGGTGCCTAAGCTTTTACCATTATTTTTGAAATAGGGAAGTATAACAAGATGGTGATTATGAGAATGCAGAAGGAAATGAATGCAAGAGATGGTGCAGAGCTGCAGATATTGTAGTTGAAGAGATCTGGGAAAGGGGAGTGTCAGAGATCACTCCAAGATTAGGAACTTGGGAGATAAGTATGATACACTGACAAGAAAGAACATTGGCTCTGCAAAGGACCTGAGCTCAACTACCACCAATAAGGATTACTACCAAGGCAGAACAGATCTTCCAGGACTCAGTTTCCTCACTGGTAAAATGGGTCTCTGAGGTCCTTTTCCCATAATCCTATGACTTTAAGTCATAGAAACAATTTCAAAGGAGTGTTTTGTCAGAGGATATATAAGTCAGAGACAAAAGCCAAGGTCTCCTGACTTGCAGAATGGGGGCTCTTTCCCCCATTACAACCCTTAGGACTAGTCTGCAGTCAAATCTCATAGCACAAGCTTCCAGGGTATCTTTTCTGTTGTCAGATCTCAATCCTTCCTACTGCTACACAAGCCTCTTCCTCTCCTCCTAAGTTGGTGGCCAACAGAGACCCTAACCTGCACAGGGAGGCCCAACAGAGCTCTAAGAAGGAATACAACCTGCCCTTAACCCTCATCTTTCTGGGAGCAGATCCTTCCTCCCAAGTTTCTCAGCTTCAAGTTTCCAGCCCTCAAACACCCCAGTCAATGGGAATTTACCGACGGGATCGACGATGTCAATGTGGTCCACAAAATCTCTCTTTCCCAGGTAGACTGTGAGCTAGGGGAGAGAGACCATGAGACAGTTAGAGGATGGTCAGCTTACAGGGTCCTCAACAAAATCCTAAACCAGCTCTAGACTCAGGATTAAAAACTGAAAGGAACTTTAGATTTACAGTCACTTGCTTTACATTTGAGAACAGTGAGGCTGGATGGGGAGAAGACCCTCCCAAAGTCACAAGTTGTTAAGAAACCCAGATCCTCAGAATGCAAATTCATGACTTTCTGAATCTTCTACCCCACTCTGCTCCCTTGCCTCTCCCCAGCCCTATAACCAACTTCTACCCTTACTAAATCTCTCCTAAGGCTATGGGTGGGACAACTGTAGACTAGCAGGCAGGGCAAATCCCCAGGAAATAGAGAAAGCAATGGATGGAGATTCTGAAGGGAAGAACTTCTGGGGCTGGAGCTTCCAAAAAGGGAATGTATCCATTCCAAAGGTCCTGGGGACAAGCTTTTGAATCTCCTTCTGACCAGAGCTCCCTAAAGATACCTCCCTCTCAGACTGAGATAATCATGAGGCTAGAGCCAGGGAGGGGGGAAAATGCTACAAATCTGGTCTAGATTTATTCTTTTGTTGATTATCTCCACTTAAGGAAGTGATGAAGGAGATGTTAATAAAGCAGGTTACACTTAAAAATGTGTAGTGATTACATTTGCTTTCCCTGAGTGCTATTAAACAATTACCAGCACACCCCTAGACTGAAAACTCCCTGAGGACAGAGGATTTAACTCCCTCTTCCATCTTAGTTCCTCCTTTTTCTTTAGATGGGTCACTAACTATATAGATGTGTATCTGGGTCAGAGGGATCAGGTAGAAGCTAAGGGCCATGGGGGTTGGGGGTTAGGGGTTGGGAGATAGGGAAAGAAAGGGAAAAAGAATAAGAATAATTGCTATTGTTAGTATTCAGTGAAGGGGAGAGCAAGGGATGACTTTGATATACTGTACTCACCTTTCCATTTGGACTTGCCTTCTTGAACACTCTGTAAGAAGAGAAAAAAAGAGAAGAATACTATGTTAGCAAACCTGACATGAAATAAGTAAAGGGCAGTCCTACCCATCTGCAGGAACAAGGAAATGGGGCTCAGGGCTAGAAGAGAAGTCATTTAAATACTAGGTGACCAGGGAATAAAGCACTGGTCCTGAAGACAGAAGAATGTAAGATCAAATATTGCCTCAGACACTTGCCAGCTGTGTAATCCTGGGCAGATACTTAATCACTCTGAAACTCAGTACCTCATATTAAAAATGGGGATAATAATATAAAAATGGGATAACAAGTAAAATAAGAAAATATCTGTAAAGTGTTCTGAAATTAAATTGAGTTCCTTAAATTGCTTATAAATTTTGTTACATAAATGCTAATTATGATTTGTTTTTCTTTTGTTTTATTTCATTTTATTTTTTCAATTAAAAAAATCTATTTTCTCTCTTTTCAAATTTCTCCACTACAGAAAAACAAAAAAACTCTTGTAACAAAAATGCATAGTCAAGCAAAACAGACTATCCAGGAGTCATCTACAATCATTCCCCTTGTTAGACAATTGCCTCCTCATTTGACAAGAGAAGTCAGAAGAGATGGAAGTCTTCAAGCAGTAGGTCAGTGACTGAGGCTGAGTAGGTCAGTCCTTAATTTCCTGTCTCCTGGGTCAAGACTCTTTATACTGAACAGCACTAAAGGCTCCCCCCCCCTTCCCTCCCCACTAAGGTCCTTTTTGCTTCCTGCTTCAGGCAGGACCCAGATCATATCATGAACTAAAGAGATGTTTGGTGCACTGAATTGAATGGAATGATGAAATGCAGTTAAAACAACTGAGGTTTCACCTCACACCCAGCAAACTGGCAAAGAAGATGAAAGACAGAAGAAGAATCAACAGAAGTTGATGCTGGAGGGGACTGTGAGAAGATGGGAACACTAATGTGTTTGTGGGCGGATAGTGAACTGATCAGACGATTCTGGAAAACAACTTGAAATTTTTTGAGAATTCTCTCCAAGGTTTCATACCTCTGGGCCTGACCATCCCACCACTGGGCAAGAACCCAAGGCATTAAAAGACAGAAAGAAAATTTCTAAATCTACCTGGATACACTTAGAGACACTTTTTGTAGTAGTAGCAAAATGAAAATACACTTGAATGCCCATCAACTATAAGAAACAGCCAAATTATGGTATGTGAGTATAATGGAATAATACTGAATGATAAGAAGTTACAAAGGACTAACACAGGAAAAAAAAGAGGAAAGATTTGTATGAACTGACCTAAAGAGAAGAAAGTAGAACCTGCAGAATAATGTATATGCTATTTCATAATAGTAATAGTAACTAGCAATTACGGAATGTTTTGAGGTTTACATCTAATTTGATCTTCAATAACAACTTTGTTAGGCAGGAGCTATTACTGTCATCCTCATTTTACAGATAAGAACACCAAGATTGAGAGGGTCAGAGTTAAGAAATAATCACAGGCAAGATTTGAATTCATCTAGCTCCAAGTTCAGCACTTGATGATCCACTGCACTCAGTGGTTGCTTCCATATACAAAAATAGACATGAAAACACTAGAGACAATCAGAGAGGACTCACTTTAAATACAATGACCAATTTTGGTCTTAAGAGAACAGATTTCTTGAAACCTGTTTCAACCCTCTCAGCAGAAGTGATGGACTACAGATGAAGAAATTACTTATACTATCAGATAAGGGTGTGGCCCAAGACCATGAAATGACTTAGTAAAATAACAACAGCAACAACAATAATAGTGGCCAGTATTTCTTTATATACCACTTCAAGGGTTGCAAAGCACTTTTCAAATATTATCTCATTTGATCCCCAAAACAACTTTAAGAGGTAAGTATTATTTTTCCTTATTTTTCAAATGAGAAAAGTGGGGCTAGGAGGGGCTAAGGAATATACCCAGAGTCACACAGCTAGTAAATAAGATGAGAGATGAGAGAGGATTTGAATTCAGAATACCCAGTCTAGGGTTCTATGTACTTATAATCAACCAAACTTTAAAAAGCTTAATTAAATGATCCATGGCATGAAATAAACAGGAAGGGAGGAATAAACAGAGTGAAGAACAAAAGACAAATATAGAGAAAGAAGAGGAGAAAAGCAGGAGGGAGATGAGAGAGAGGTAAAGAGAGAGAGAAGAGAGAACAAGAGAAGAGAAGGGAAGAGAAGGGAAGAGAAAAAGAGGAGGAAAGGGGATAAGGGAAGAGAGAGAAAGACAGCAATAGGAGAGATAGAGGGACAGAGAGGAGACAGGGAGAGAGAGAGAGAAAAGAAGAAAAAAGAGAGGGGGGAAGGGGTAGGGGAAGAGAGAAGAAAAAAGAGAAAATGTGAAAAGAGGAGAGATAGCGAGAAAGAGGGGACAGAGAAAGAGAGAGAGAGAAGAGGGAAGAGAGAGGTAAAGAAAGAGGAGGGACATCTAGGTGGCACAGTAGCTAGAGCACCAGCCCTGAAGTCAGGAGTACCTGAGTTCAAATCCGACCTCAGACATTTACCTAGCTGTGTGGCCTTGGGCAAGCCACTTAACCCCATTGCCTTGCAAAAATCTTTTAAAAAGAGAGAGAGAGAGAGGAGAGGAGGAAATGGGGGGTGGGAGAAGAGGGAGAGAGAGGGAGAGGGAGAGGGAGAGGGGGGGAGAGAGAGAGAGAGAGAGAGAGAGAGAGAGATACCTGAAGACACACTAGTTGTTTCTTTTTTCCTCCATATAATTCCAGAAAAGCCCTGATGTCACCAGAGAAACAATTCGAGTGACATTCAACAGCTGAAGCCCACACCATGGCCAAGTCTCCCTTCAGTCCCCCTCCCCATAGTCCCACCCTCTCCACCCCTCCACCCCCCCCACCCCCAGCCAAGGACAGAGAGGAAGCTCAGGGCACTTCGATGGTCGCCTCCCCCTGGGTCAGGAATCCTCCGGCATCCTTCTCAGGCTGCTCCCACTGGGGGAGTTCCTCCTGCCTCCAGACTGCTTGCCAGAATTCCCTTTCCATCTTCTCAGCAGAAAGCATGCCTCCTCCACCTGCCCTCTCCCTCCCATTCATTCCCTGGGACCTAGCAGCAACGGGCCAGCCCTCCTCTGACGGCCCCACCCCACCCCACCCGCCCCACTCCAGCTACTCCCCGAAGTGCTCCATTCATTTCCTCTGCTTTATCCTGCCTCTGTTGCTTTTTTCCACAGATGTGTTTTTGTCCCTCGTGAGATTCTGAGCTCCTTTAAAGTGGGTCCATCTTTGGCCTCTTTGTAACCAGCAGTTAGCATAGCGCCTGATACATAGTAGCAGTTAGCACAGCGCCTGATACATAGTAGCAGTTAGCACAGTTAGCACAGCGCCTGATCCATAATACTAGCTAATAAAAGGGACAGAGAGAAAACAGCTCTCCAGAGTGAGTCCAGTTCCAGAGTCTTTCGACCTTCCCGGCCCTCCCTGCCCCAGCCCTTATTTCTATTGTCCTGCCGGGCAGATCTCCAGTCCCACACCACCACCACCACCAACCCACCCCATCTCTTTTCCACTAGACTTCCGGTTGGTCACTGTCCTTCCTAAAGGGTGGTCTTAGGTCTGACCTTCCAGCTGGGCCCCAAGGAGCCCCAACAGATCCATGACAGCCCTGATGGGTTTTATCCATCAGCTGAGGTCTAGAGGAGCTTTTGTCAATGCCCCACTTTTCCTCCTGCCATGTGCCAGGGCAATCCACTAACCCCTCTCCCAGGTTTCGCACCCCTGCTGTGGGGCCGGCTCTCTCCTACCGAGCTCCCAGGACTCCCTTTTTGAATTAGCCCAGGTCGTCAGTCTGGCCTGCCCTGGGCACCTACTGGGTGCTGGGCCTTGTGCTTAGCATGGGGGCCTACAAAAAAAGGCATCAGTCAGGCTCCATCCTCTGGGAGTTCTCAATACAAAGAGGGACAGAGCAGGCAAACCTGGATGGGAAGATCTATCCAGACTGACTGGAGCTGGGCTTAGCTGGGACTTGTAGCAGAGGCCAGGAAACTGAGGGGGGGGGGGGGGAAGGAAAGCAGTAGGGGAAGGGGATTCTCTTCCATTGAGAAAAGGAGTTTGTCCACCCAGCAGGGCTGTGAGATCTCGATCTCTTCAAACAGAGGGTGAAGGGAGGGAAGGAAACAAGATTTATGACATGCCTACTATGATAACTACAGTATTTACAACAACCCTTTATCATCCTCATTTCAGAGCTAAAGAAACTGAAGCAGACAAAAGTTAAGGGGCGTGCCCAGCTAGCTAGGAAGCATCTGAGGCAGAATTTGCACTCAGTTCTTCCAGACTCATTGGCTATACTATCCACTGTACCAATCACCCAGGGGCCTGAAGGACCCCTGAAGGACCCCTCCAGTCATATTCCCTGGATCCTGTCTCTAGGCAGCATCACTGCAGCCTCAGGGACTCACCTAGGCTTAATGGCACCTTTGGGCAAATATTGAAGATAGGATTCCTGGTCTCTAATGGGTCTGACCAGATTACCCCCAAGGCCTCACCTAGTTCTGAGATCCCATGATCTCCCCCCCCGCCATTAGCAAGTATATCTACTCTGAGTCAGCCTAGAAACCCTACCTTAATGCATTAAGCTCCAGTTCGAACTGGTGAAGGCTTCTAGCTGCCAACAAATGGTCTGGCCATGATTCAAACTCTAGTCTTCCTCTCTTGCCAATAACATAATACTCATTTCCCCAAAGCTGAAGAGGCCCTCAGGTGGGGCCCTCAGGCAGGGCCCTGACATGTCCCATCCCCACCTGGACCCCATAAGAACATCCTCTACAATGTCCAGAAGGAACAGTCATCCAGCCTCCAAGGATTTCTAAGGACCATGAAGGAAGGCCAAGTTTGGAGTCCATTCCACTAACTAATCCATCACTTCTGGACATGAACATGTTTTTGTTTTTCCTTATGTTGGACCTAAATGTGAACTGGCCAATGAGCTGCCTCGATGAATAGAGTTCCCTAGACCAGTGAGAGCATAAACCTGTTCTTATATGGATAAGCAGTATGTATGTTTGCATCTATGTATGTGTATTGTGTGTCTATGTATACACCTCCATGTATGCATGTGTTGTATGTATTATGTATATACTACAAAATTTGATATATGTATAGACCTTGGTGCATGCGTTACTAATATGTGCATTGTGTGTATATACACAAAGAGAAAAAGAATATCTGTCTAGGGCATCCTGAAAGGTTTAGTGCAGTCTGAGCTTTAATAAGCTTAAAGTTGCACTAAGATTTTTGGGACTGTGTGTGTGTGTTATTGTTTAGTTGTTCAGTTGTGACTTCCTGACTCCATTTGGTTAGGTAGCTATATGCCTCCCCAATACATACATATACATACACACACACACACACACACACACACACACACACACAGTCCCAAAAATCTTAGTGCAACTTTAAGCTTATTAAAGCTCAGACTGCACTAAACCTTTAGGATGCCCTAGACAAGATACTCTTTAGCTGTTTAAAAGGAAGGGATTTTTTCATTGCGTTTTTATACTCAGCCACCAACACAGCTCTTTATACATGTGTGTATCTGTAATTTTGCGCGCACACACCCCCCACACACACACGTGCCAACAATACCTTTAAACGGAGCACTAGAATGGGCCCCTCAAAACTCCTGACTATATGGAGATTTCAGGTGAACACTTTATCGATTCTGAAGCTCTCCTGCCTCCCCTGCCTCCCCAACCTCTTCCTTCTCTATCCTTCCCTTCCCTCCCCTCATGATGCTTACCATATGGGGGCAGGGTTGAACTCAAACTGGTAAATAGATCATCAGACAAGATTGGGAGCTGGACTAACCAGGAGGGGCATGAGGAAAGGCTTTCTGTTGCAGGCCTTCCATGAGCTGGGCTCAGAGGAAACCAGAAATTCCCCGAGGCAGAAGCAGGAAGTGTGGCCCAGTCTGTGAGGGACAACTGGGCAAAGGGCTGAAGTAGCTGACAAACTCAAAACATGCCAGGAAGAGAATTCTGACTCAACATAAACATAAAGGGTCTAAGGGGAAGAAAGCAAGCATAGGGTACTGAGGACTGGAGAATCAGGAAGCTATGGATTCAAATCCCACCTTAGACAGGAGCTAGCTAGCCTAGGCAAGTCACTTAACCTAAACCTCGGTTTCCTCATCTATAAATAAAGGATTGGATTTGATGTCTTTAATGACCCTTCCAATATGATCCTATAAATAATGTAAAATAAGCTTAGTAAGGTCAACTGGAGTCAGATATAATAAGGAATTGAGAAGCTCATATTTTATCCTAGAGGTAAGAGGGAGCTATTACAGATTCCTGAGCTGGAGTGACATGCTAATTAATAACAACAAGGAGTAACATAGATATTGATATAGCACTCTAGATTTGCAAAGTACTTGATAAATATTTTATATCATAAATACATAAAAATGTATAACTTTATATTATAAAACATTATTTTCTCCTAACAATAACCCTAGTAGGAGGATATCAGCATCATCATTCCCATTTTACAGATGAGGAGACTGAGGTACTAAGAGGAAAAGTTATTTGCCTAAGGTCACACAGTTAATCAATGCCTGAGGCCAAATTTAAACTCATAGCTTCCTGACACTAAGATCCAGCACTCTATCTCACTGTACTACTTAACTGGTTAGGTATGGCCAGACAGATAATTTTGGCAGCTGAGTGAAAGGTGAAATGGAGAAAGGAAAGACAAGAATTTAAATTTAAAATTTAAAAACTTGAAAAAATGCAAGCAAGAGAGAGCAGATAGGTGACACAATGGCATCGGCTCTCGTCTGCCTCATACACTAACCCACCAGTGGTGTGACCCTAGGTCAATCACTTAACCCCTACTGCCTCCAAAAAATAAAAATAAAAAAAATAATCAACAGAAGGGGCAATGAAGGCTGGAAGGAGAATAGTGGATGTGTGAGGGAAAAGAGAGAAACAGATTCAGGAGATCTTGGGGAGGTAAGATAAACCCTCTCAGATTCAGACACACTTGGACCAAGCCAAGCAAATGCCCCATCACATGCATGCTGGCATATGCATGCTTACATGCATCCACCCACACAACACTTTTCCTCACAGACACCCATTGCCCACCCCCAAACACATGCATGTACCACATACCCATATGGAGGCGGCATACTGCAAAGGACATTGGATCTGGAGTCAGAAGGCGTGGGTTCAAATCCCAGCTCTTCCAGTTACAAGCTGTGTGAAGCTGGGCAAGTCACTTTCCCTCTCAGGGCCTCAGTTTCCTCTTCTGAAAAATGACAGGGTTGCACTAGATGCTATAAGGCCTTGCACAAACAAGGCAACCGCAAAACCACTTGTTAAATTGACCCAAATCGCTAGGGACTCATCCAGCTATAAAGCAAAGAAGTCTCAGAACTCACAAGAGAAGAACACCAGGGACACTAGAGCTTGCATTAGATGCTTGGTTCTCAGGATGGTACAACATACAAAACACTGAGCTTAGATCCAGGAAACCTGGGTTCAAAGTTCTGGGTTCAAGTCCTGGTCCTGCCACTAGGCTAGCTTTTGTGAAATTGAGCAAATCCCCTTTCCCCTCCCTGGGCTGCAGATGCCCCGTTTATAAATTGAGGGGCTGGAAGAGATGATCTCCAAGGTTCATTTTCGGTTCTAAATCCTGGGTATGATTCCTATGCATAGGCATATATTGCCTGGAGAGGGGGCAGGTTTCCAAGTACAAAATGGCTGCATGATCCTGGACAAGTCTTTTACAGTCTCTTGGTCCTAGTTTTTTCATTTGTTGAGTGAGGGAACTGGACTACATAATCCAAGTCCTTCCCATTCTGACATTCTTGGAATGTAAGGAACAACAGAGAATGGATAGATTATCATCTATTACCATAAAAATGAGATTTGCTCTCCATCAACCATAATGATGAATTTATATAACACTATATAATGCAGAGCCAATACCTATCAGCCTTGTTAGTAGGGGTTTCCTCACCAACATATACTTACACCAGTGAAATTTGAAGGCCCAATACACACCAAAAAGCGCACATATATACACAGATACATACAATGTCCACTCATAATACATATATGTGTCACACAAAGGAACCTGAGACATGCAGAAGCACAGGCATATCATATATAACACATGAGAATAAAGAATGGGTCATCAGGATTTTTCTATGTAAGAGACCAAATATCACCTCTCCCCCCCCAAATAATCTAAATATTTCCATCTCTACATAAATACTTATTAATATCTTGTTGGGGGTGTGAAGATGCCTCTGTGGAGTAGACTGATAAGGTTGTTGGTTTAAAAGTGAGAAACAAATCGAGGACATGAGATTCCCTTGGGAGAGAAAACACCAGGATTGGCCCTGAGCCTGATGAGGGGCTTCAGGCATCTGCCAAAGGCTAGATACATTCCACACTAATGCTGAGAAATGGGGCTTAGGGACTCCTTACTATCTTACCCAGAGACAAATGGGGCACAGGAAGTGAAGAGAACCCTAGCCTTGAAGACAGGATGATTCAGGGTAAAATCCAACCTCTCATATTAAATAGCTATGTGACTTTGAACATATCACTTAACAGCAACCGAACAGAGCCTGGATGAGTTCTCCATCAAGGAAGCTGTAGAGATTCTGACACCAGAGGGTCAGGAGAACTTCAAATGCTCTAGGATTCTATTATTCTAGTTCTTAGATCCAATTTTCTAAGGTTCTTTGGATCTGTTTTTCAGCCATAACCTCATTTGGGATTTTCATGGCAAAGATGTTGATAGTTTACCATTGAGGCAAACCTGGTGAAGTGATTTTTCCAGAGTCACACAGCTACTAAGGTCACATTTGAATTCAGGAAGTTGGGTCTTCTTGATTCTAGGCTCAGCATTCTACTGTTCTGTAACTCTAGAGTTTTCTATAGTTTATTTTCTACAATTCTAAGATTGACAGATTTCAAGCTAGAAGGGACCTTAGAGGGGGCAGCTAGGTGGCATAGTGGATAAAGCACTGGCCCTGGAGTCAGGAGTACCTGGGTTCAAATCTGGTCTCAGACACTTGATAATTACCTAGCTATGTGGCCTTGGGCAAGCCACTTAACCCCGTTTGCCTTGCAAAAACCTTAAAAAACAAAAAAAGGGACCTTAGAGATAAATAGTCTGGTGTTATACATCCCTCCCTCCGTTAGTGTAGAGGGATCACCCAGGGAAATCGGTGATAGAACCAGGCCTAGAAACTTCAAACTTGTATATATAAGAGCAGGACTCTTTCTATGAAAGCCCACCATTTTGGAACTTAACCCACTAAGAAGCAGGGCAGACAGTTGGCCCCCTAGGGAAGAAGGGTGCTATCCTATTGCTACACATGATCCCTTGGCAACTTAGACCTCAGTTGTGGGTTCTGCCACCCCTGGGTTTCCAGCCTCTTTCTCTATAGGGACTTGTTGCCCTAGATTCTGACCTAGTTCTCCAGTAGGGAGAGAATAGTAAAGGCGTCCAAAGGAGGCGGTAGCTTTGGAAACACTGCCTGGAACAAACAGGGATTGGTGTAAATCCCCTAGGGTGCCCCACTTTGGGAGAGGGGTGAGACTTGACCTGCTTTCTCTTCATCAGAGAGAGGAAGGGGAGGAGGGGGAGAGAGGATGAAGGAGGAAGGAAGTGACAATGGATCAAGCCTTAGCTTCCAAGCCTTCGACCCCCTGCTCAGGTGTGATAGTGACTTTGACAAGTCACAACTCCCTCTGAGCCTCAGAGCCTCCTTTAGTAAAATGAGTGTTTTGTTCTATATTCATTCATTCTGACAGCTATGTAAATGGTGCTGGGGATAGGCCACTTTATATTTATATTACAATATGGAAGAAATGGTATAATTATGAACTCAGAAGGCTGGAAGGGACTTCAAAGTTAATCTAGTCTAACCCCTTCATTTTACCAGATAAGAAAACTGAGGCATCCAGCAGCACAGTGAATTGTCCAGGGTGACAGAGGTATGTGCCCTGACTTCAGAGGGCACTTTCCATTGCAATATTAGCATCTGAGGAGAATAAAATAGAGCTCCAGGGAAATTTGAGTAGGAAGAGAATCCTTTCACTCAGGAGATCAATAAAGGAAGGATTCAGCAATAACAACAATAACTCCAACAACAATATTGAACATTTATATAGAGCTTTATAATTTACAATATATTTCAAATGTATTTTCTCATTTGATCCTCACACCAACCCTGGGAGGCAGGTACTATTAATATGTCCATTTTATAGATGCTGAATTTAAGAAGATTAATTTGCATGGCTTGCCCAGGATGACACAGATAGTCAGTTTCTGAGACCACATTAGAACTCAAGACTCATCTGATACTCTTATGTTCCCGGCTAACAAGCTTCCCATCCCCAACCAACAAGGAAAGGGGGTGGCATCTGAATTAAGACTTGAACAAAGAAAGTAAATTATAGCAGACAAAGAGAAATCCATTTCAGGCAGGGTGAACAGAGACCCCTGAGGACTAGGGATAGTATAATGGGGCTGAAAGTAACCAATTTGGAGAAGAATGTTAAGTACCAGAGGAAGAATGTTCTAAAATAAGCTTGAGGAGGTAGGTTGGACCCAGATTGCAGCTTAGAGTCAGGAATTAAAACTTCACTAAATTGCCAACAGGGATTGGTAATTTCTGAGCTGGGGAATAGCCTAATAAGGTAAGGGATTGCCCAGGACTTGAGGCCTTCAAGCCCAGACTGGAAAGAGCTCTAACTAGGGAGATTCCAGAAGGAAAGTCCAGGAGATTCCTGCACTGACTGATCCCTTCCAGTTTTGAAATTCTCTGATTCTCTGAACTCCTGTCCTATATCCTTTGCTGGACCAGCATGATAATCACTGGACCCAAAGGAGGAAAAGTTTTTAAGCCAGTATAAAACTCTATGGGAATGTGAGCTAGTTAGACTGAAGCAACTATCACTACAAGTGTTCAAGCAGAGACTGTAGGTAGTAAGATGGCACAATGGATCTGGAGTCAGGAAGACCTAGATTCAAATCCAGACTCAGACCCTTGCTAGCTAGTATGACCCTGGACAAGTAACTTCACCTCTGTCTGTCTCAGTTTCCTCAATTGTAAAATGAAGATAGTAATAGCATCTATCACCTCACAGGGTTATTGTGAAGATCAACTAGGATAATATTTAAAAAGCATTTTATAAAACTTAAAATGGTCTGCAAATATTAGCATATCCCTGCTTCCTCTACCTGATCTAGGAAGTTATAAGGGCGGGGGTATCTGACAGCTTAGGTCCCTTCCAGTTCTGAGCTGCCAGATTCTGTGTCCTACCCTGAGTGGGACTTCTAAATCTACCTTCTGTTTTTGTTCCAAAATCCAAAATACTCTGGTAGTAAGGGATCTCAAGAAGCCAACTCCCCAGCATGACTCTCAAAGGGCCTTCAAAATATGGTTCCACCACCATTCCAACTCTATCACTGACTTCTTTGGAGTCTCAGTTTCCCTGTCCTTGTAAATAAAGACAATAATCCTTGTGATAACCTACTTCATAAGGCTGTGATAAGAAAAGCACTTTTTTCTCCTTTTTTAGGTGGAGCGGAGGCAAAGGACTTAAGTGACTTAAGGTCACTAGGCTGACTAGTATCAAGAGAGTGAGGCCAGATATGAACTCAGATTCTTCTGACTTCAGGGCCAGTGCTCTATTCACTACACCACCTAACTGCCCCAAGAAAGGTATATAGTAAATCATCACAAAGGGATGATATCATTATCACTTTCCACTAACCCTTCCCTGGTCTCTAGTCCTTGACTCTCCATTGAACATCTGGCCTGTTCTACTTTCTAGAATCAGGGTGGGCATTTTCCATACCTGCAATGCATAACCATGCCACCACCATTGCCCAATCTCTGACTAATCACAGGGTCTAGAACTAGAAGAGACCCCAGGGATCCCCAAGTATAAGTGCCTTATTTTACAGAGGAGAAAGTTGAGACCCAGAAAGAAGAGGTGACTTGCCCAAGGTCACAAAGCTAAGATTTGCATCTAGACCTCTAATTCCAATATTGCCAGCTCCCTACCTAGCTATCAAGGCCTCAGTAAGGGACTACCTCTCTTTCATGAAGCCTCCAGCCAGTCTCCACCTCTTCCTATCCTTGATAGTGTGTGTGTGTGTGTGTGTGTATATCTCACACTGAAATTTCCCTATGAACATGTCACCTCTCTCCCTTAATAACTCAGTCAGTTCATAAATATTTATTATGTGTGTTCTATATGCCAATCACTGAGAATACAAAGAAAGTTAAGACAGTCCCTTGCTCTGAAGAAGCACATGCCAACTACTATGTACAAAAAAAAAAAACAGACAACTGGAGAGAAGTAGCAGAGAGAGACAAGCAGGAGAGACAATTGCACTGGGTTTCTTGCAGAAGGTGAGATTTTTAGTCAAGATTTGAAGGAAACCATATTTCTAAAGCATTTTAAAGTTTTCAAGTGTTTTCTTCACGACAGCTCTAGAAGGTAGGCAGTATGCATATAATTTTCTCTATTTTATAACAATCTTACAAAGCTGTAATTTCTATATAGTTTTAAAGTTTTTTACATATATTATCATATTTGATTCTCACAACAACTCTGGAAGGTGGGTGCTATTATTTATCCCCACTTTAGAGATGTGGAAACTGAGAGATAAAGTGACTTGCTGAAGGTCACATAACCAGTAAATGTCTGAGACTGGATTTCAACAAAGGTCTTCCTGACTCCAAAGTCCAGGACTCTGGAGACCATGCAGTTAGGGAGCCTTAGCATTTTCTATTGCCCAGCCTGCCTGTGGCTGATGTCCACTATTGGAATGTAACTTTCTCAAAGGCAAAGGCCATGATTTTGGGGGTACTTGTCTATCTTCCAGAATATAGGGTCTGTCACAAAGCAGAAATTTAAATAACATTTGTTTTTCTCATATCTATCCTTCTCACATTATATGAAAATTTCAAATTAAAAAGGGACTTCCATTTGACCAACCATTGTCTGAGCACGAACATTTACCATGATATCAAGTGGCCGCCCTGCCTCCAATTTGAGAGAAGAATAATCCATAACCTCCTAAGACCAGTCATTCACTCCACATCTAGACAGCTCTGATCGGCTGAAAACTTTCCTTAAATCAAGACTAAATCGACTCTCTGTGACTTAGCCCAGCTGGTCTTGGCATGGCCCTCTGGGGCCAGGCTGGGCATCTGTGTCTTCTCTGTTACAATCTTCAAGACTGGAACACAACACTCATGCTCCACTCCCATCCAAGATTTTTCCTCTGACCATCCTCTGGGTCTTTATCCTGTGCTTCTGAACAAGACTATATGGCATATATCTAGATGTAAGTAACTACATGGGTTTGGGTGGCTTTTGGGGAAGAAGGAAGAAGTTAGGGGCACAGTGCATAAAGCACAAAGTCTGGAGTTAGAAATACTCATCTTTCTAAGTTCAAATCTTAGATGCTTACAAGCTGTGTGACTTTGGGCAAATCACTTAACTGTTTGTCTCAGTTTCCTCATCCGTAAAATGAGCAGGGAATGGAAGTGGCAAATCACTCCAGCATGTCTGCCAAGAAAATCCAAATGGGTCACAAAGAATTAGACCTGATTGAACAACTGTATATTTTTGCAAACTAAAAAAGCCTTACAGAAATATAAGCAATATTATTGCTTCATACCAGAGGGAAAGATATCTTTCTCTTTAAAGAAAAAAAGTCCCTACCAAAGCCCTCATCAAAGCATCTAACTTTATGCTTAGGCAAGAAGTTCTTTTAAATCTAATCTCTTTTCTTCATGTTGAATAATTGCTCAGTTCTGGATGTTCAGAGGTTGTAGATGTAGCCAAAGGCCAGAATCAAAAAAAAAAAAAAAATTAGCTTTGAGCAAATCTCTGAAGATCATATAGCCAGAGGAAATCCCCAAATAAATGCAATGGAGAAAGTACTGATCCTTGTGCATGCAGGCCCAGCCTGAATGAAATGGAGGGAGCATTCAGAGAAATAATCAGGGTTAGGTCACAGTGGAAAGGGTCTTGAACATCAGATGCTAGATTGGTGGCAAGAAGGTTTTTGAGCAGGGTAAAGATCACTGTCTTCATCATAACAATCTTCAACATAATTATTCCCATTGTCAGGACAGTCATAATCATTCACTTTTAGACAGGGCTTTAGGGTTTACAGTAAGGTACTTTCCTTACAACACTAGTCAGATGAAGCTAGAACTGAGGGAATTTGAAGCAAAGCTGGGAGGAGCCTTAGAATTCAGAATATCAGGGGAACAGAGTTTTCGAACAGAGATATCAGAGTAAGAAGAGACATTAGAACATAGACTGAAAGAATTGGGAGGAACCTTAGAACATATGTCAGAGCTTGCAGGGGCCTTGGAACAGAGAACATCAAAGCTAGGAAAATCTTTGAAGCACAGAATGTCAGAGATGGAAAAGATTGTAGAACCTGGAAAATCAATCAATAAGTATTAATTAAGGACTTACTAAATGTGAAATACCAGAGATAAATACAAAGAATGAAAAAATAGAATGCCAGATCTGTGAGGGTATCTGATCTAAAGGGGGTCTTTGTGACAGGACTAAACAAGGGAAGATGTCAATGGTTACCTGTCTGGTTACAGGCAAATTGGTGTGGGTGATATTTTAGAGAGAGAGTGCCAAGCAGATTCAGCAGAGATCTGGGTTTGAACAGAATTGTGTAGTAATGGGTAAATAAATCACTAAAAACTCCCTGGTGTGGTCTCAGTTTCCTCATCTATAAAATAAATTAGTTATAGCTCTAAATCTATGAACCTATTATCAATGGCTAGATAGATACCTTGTCTCCTAATTCCCAGTCTCCTAATCATCCTCCAAGTAAAAGGTTCCTGAATGACAATGAGGGATGGGAAGTGAGAAAGAAATTTGATTGCTTCTTGAATAATCATGAAACTATATTGAAAAGTTCATGTTTGCTAATGTTTACATTTGTAATAAAAAATTAAATTAAAATATTATAATATTGAAGCCTACCCAATAATCTCAGTCCCTATGAATGATTAAAATAATTCCAATGGACAACCCAATTTTTAAAGGATCAAAGCTTCTATTGGATCTTGCAAACTGTGGGACAGGGGCTCCACTTCAAGGCCAGATTCTTCAATTTAGATAGTCCCTGAGGCATCGAAGGCTAAGAACAATTATCAATCCCTTCTTCTCACACTCTCCCATTCATTCATTCAATTACTTCTTTGGCCAAACTTACCACAAGCCACAATCCATATTTCTGAAGATTTTCTGAAGATTTCTGGGGGCTAATGAAGAAAGAGAAAGCCTAGGGGGAGTAGAAGAAGTAAGCAGAAAGGGAAGAGTTGGATTTCTTAAAGAAACCTTTTCTTTCTTCTGGCAACATATAAACCCTCGAGGTTCCTAGAGTCAAAAGGCCTTATAAAATTTTTACTTTGTGGGTTGGCGGCTGAGTCATGACTACCAATTCATCTCACAGACCTGAATGATCCCCATCCCACAAAAGGAAACAAGGAGAATGACTTCTTCCCACCCCAGAATTCTTCATTTCCCTCCTAAAGCCATGATCTTGGGAGGTCAGTGTGGCTAGTCTTCTACCACTAGGAAGAATTCCATGCTCTCAGAGACAGAAGAGACCTCAAGGTCATCTAGTTCAACCTCCACCCCAGTTTTTGGACTTTTTAGACATTCCACTTTTCTTCACATTCTGTAAGCCAGCTATACTGACCTCCTAGTTGTTCTGACCACCTGTCTCCCATGCCAAGAATTCAATCTTTCCTTACCTCCTTCTCTGGGAATCCTTTTCCTTCAAGACACAACTGAACCTTCCATATGAAACTGTAAGAACCTTCTCTCCACTAACATTTGCATTTATATGTATATATTCTACGTAAATATACTTATAACAGCTACATATGTATATACTTATAAATATATCTTTACCCAGGAACAGCTTGCCACTCCTATAGCCTATTCAGCCTGAAATATCATTCTGCTAGCTCCCACTTTTCTCACAGCTAACTTCCTCTAGAACCTCCATTTTGTAAAAGAGTCCAAGTCAACTTGACTTTATTCTTGTCTTGACACGATGTTCTGTCTTTCTGATCTTCAAACCATGACCCCTATACCCAAACACCTTTGCCCCCAACCCTTTCAGCCCCCTTTTGTGTGTTGTCTTTCCCCACTAGAATGTAAACTCCTAGAGGACCAGGGCTTTCTTTCTTTTTGACTTGTATCTGTATCTAAAACATTTAGTATAATATAATAATTGTTTAATAATTGCTTGTTTTCTCCATTCCATCTACGCTCATGATTTACTGTGTGTACTTTTTGTCTTTTTATTCCCAGTGCTTAGAGTACAATGCCCAGCCTTTAACAAATGCTTGTCAAATGATTAATTGATTGAGGCCTTATCTGATCCCCTTAGATGTTAGTCTTTCCCATAAAATTACCTTTGAACATATCCACATATACATGGGTATCTCCACCTATAGAATGGAAGCTTCTTGAGGGACATGATTGTTTCACTGTGTTTTTTTTAAAGTAGCATCAAGCACAAGACCTAGACATATAATAGGGGTTTAATAAAAGGCCCCCTGACTGATTGACTTATTCTGTGATTGATCATAGCCCTTTCTGATGCAACACATTGCTGTGCATATCCCCCACCATCACCCCTTGCCCAAGGGGTCTCTGACTGGGCTGTGTTCATTTGGGGAAAGTCCCAGGGACTCAAAGTCTCAGGATAGTAGAACTTCCTACTTTCTAAAAAACTAAGGTCTCTCATCAATTCCTTAACCTGAGTCAGATATTGTATTAAGCTCTTGTGAGTTGTTGTGAGTTATTGTAAATTGACCCTCACAACAAACCTGTGAGATAGATGCTGTTATTATTCCCATTTTTACAATTCAAGCTGTACCAGCTACCTCTGAAGAGATTTAAGAATTGGGGATAATTAGCCTGAAGGGAGGGTTCCAAAGAGGACAAGCTAGATAGCTGGCTTCAAAACTTAAGGAATGTCATGGAAAGGAGGGATTATTTTTATTATATTTATTCCATTTGGCCTGAGTGGGCAGACTCAGGAGCAATGGATAGAAGAAATCAGTTTGAGCTTGACATCAGAAAAAAATAGCCTAACAATTAGAGTGGCCCCAAAGTGGAAAGGACTGGTGGGCTGCCCTTCCTCCAAGGTCTCTAAGCAGAGACTGGATGAATAATCATTTGTAAGCATTGATCATGTAATGATGGGGATTCCCTTCAGGCACCTGTCCAACTGGATGGTCACTGAGGTACCTTGCAATTCTTAGTTTCAGAGTGATTTGGTGGCTTCTCTACTTTGCCATCCACATCTTTCCTTGAGTTTTCTATACCTGGAAACTTCTACACCCCAAACTATGTCCTGAATAGTCAAGGAGCATTGGCTCCTTGTTGCAATGGACAGGAGAGGTAGGAACCAATCACATGAGTGACAGTCCACCTCCCTCCCTGAAGGACACAGGTCCTCCTCAGCATCCCAGAGCTGCCCAGGTGCTTGGAGCCTCACTAAATGAGAGAAAAGAGAGGTCAATGAATCAATAAGCTGCATTAAGGGGCAATTTCTTGAAGGACCATAACAGAATCCTTCCTCTCAACAGTATTTGAAGATAGCCTTCCCAAACATACATACATATATACAATGTTATGTATCCTGTCCTCTCCATATTTCAGTTATATCTTTGTCTTAAATGATCCAAACACATTCTGTCTCTTCTACCTTGTGGAGTATGCCAAGCTTGGAGTCAGGAAGACGTGAGTTCAAATCTGCCTTCAGACAGGTACTAGCTGGGTGACCCTGAACAAGTCACTTTATCCCTGTTTGCCTCATTTTCCTCATCTGGAGAAGGAAATGGCCAACCACTCCAGGATCTTTGACAAGAAAATCCCAAGAGGGGTCAGAAAGAGTTGGACATGAGTGAAAAATGACTGAACTGAACCCTTCCTTGTGCCTCTGCATGTCTCCAGTTTAAGTCACACAATGTTCTCTTCAACAAGCTAACCATCAATAGTCTACACTTCGCAGTTGGGCTATCTGATTCTTCTCTGAGATCCTCTTTAAATCCAGGAAGGTCCTAAACATACTATTACCTCTCCAATGAGGTGCTGCCCATTCTAGGGGCTGGGTCTCCCCCACCTTTCTCAGTCTGCCTCCAACCACCATTGGTTCAGTTCAAACACAGCATGGGGTGAAAGGAGTAGGGAGACAAATACAGCATGACAACATCAACATCAGCCTTGGGTATAGGAAGCCATGAGGGAGACAGTCACAGCGTTCCTGCTTCACACCCTCTCAAAGGACAGAGAGTCAGCCTCCCTCATTTGGTTGGGATCCCTCTCCTATGGCTTATAAGAGGCTAATTTCTAGATTACATAGCTGATGCAGTTCTTGGGAGGAACAGGAGGTGAGGCCCTGCCTGAAGGCAAGGCAGATTCCATCATATCCAGACATCTGTGGGGGGAAAGGAGAAGAGGCAAAGGATGAAGAGAGAGAGGAGAAGTGTCCGAGGGGACATGTCAGCTGTCTTCAATTACTGGTAAAGCTGTCATGTGGAAGACAGGTCACAAAGAGTCAGACATGACTGAACATCACGTGGAAGAGAGCTCAGACTTGTTCAGTTTGACTCCAGAGACAGAGCCAGGAGTGGTAGGAGGAAGCTGTCAGGTGGCTTAATAAAAGGAAAAATATCCTTGCTGTCCAAAAGCAGATTGGAATGCCTTAAGTGCAGTAGGATCTCCTTCTTCCTCAGTCTTCAAGGAAAGACCAAATAACCACTTCCCAGAAATGTTATAGAAGGGAGTTTTTTAGGACATAGCCAATATGGGAATTTGTTTTGCTCAATTAGATGTATATGTATTCCAAGAGTTTTGTTTTTCTTTTTTGTCACCTCACCCCCAATTTGAGGAAGAGGTAGATTAGACATCCTGACCCTCCTTCTGCAGGCCCTTGAAGGTCTTTAGTGAAGTCATATAACCTTCCAAGTAAATACTCTACCCTCCATCATTTCAGAACTGAAAAGGCAAAGGGTTACAAAGCCCAAAGTCTCATCCAGCTCTGCCCAGGGATCCTCTGAACAGCTGTTCTCTCAAGGCCCTGCCAGATCTGAGGCTGTAAGAGGATGTCAGAGTCTCCAAGAAGATGATGCTCAGATGCCATGGTTCAGACTTGATGATTCAGATTCTTCTGAGAAGCTTAGGCTCAATCCCTAAGATACTGGTAAGGGAAATTTGTGAACAGGAGATCAAGGCCCACATCCTGGACCAGACTCATCTCCATGGCTTTCTGCCCAGTCCCCATTCCAGGCAGCTCCTGTTAAATGCATCCTCTCCTAAAGCTGTCCCTTGCTGAGCTGCTATGATTTAGCATTGATCCACAAAGTGCTTTGCCATCTTTTTTATGAGTTCTGCCTCACCCTGATTAGAGGTGGGGTGAGGTGTAAGATTCAAAGGATCATAGATTTAGAACCATAAAGAGCCTTAGAAGTCATCTCATCTAAACCAAACCTGTCATTTTATAGATGAAGATACTTGAGGCTAAGACATATATTCAGTGGCTTATAGCTAGTAAGGGTCTGAGGCAAGATTTGAACTCATATTTAGGATTCAACACTCTAATCACCTAGCTGCCATGGTAGAGACCTGGATCCTATTATATTCTTAGGCTTGGAGGGAGCCAAAGACCCTATGACATACAGCAATATAACCTCTAGAAAGGAGTTCTTAACTGTCTTTATATACAGGCCCTTTTGGAAGTTTGATGAAATCTTTGTAGCCTTTCTCAGAACTAAATATTTAAATACTTAAAATAACATAAATAGGATTATTTGTTGTTGACCTTATTTGGGGTTTTCTTGGCAAAGACACTGAAGTAGTTTGCCATTTCCTTCTACATCTCATTACAGTTGAAGAAACTGAGGGCAACAGGGTTAAGTGATTTACCCAAGGTCACACTGCTAGCCAGTGTCTGAGGCTAAATTTGAACTCGGGTCCTCCTGACTCCAGGCCAGGTGTTCTAGCCACTGCACCACTTTAGTTAACCATGGAATTATATTACATAGAATTATAATGGAAGATTTTTTTTTTAAGTTCATGGGCCCCAGAATGAGAAGCCTTCTTCGAAGTTTGAAATTTCCATTTGAGGATAGTATCCAAGCAGACCCTATGGCAAAGGAAAGTACAGGACTTCCTCAAAGCCCTGGGCCATGTTTGCTTACACCAGCATGAAGAAGTTTTGAGTTTATTTTTCTGTCTATCTAAGCCCAACTCAAAGCCACCTCCTCCAGGAAGCTTCAACAGATCCTCCAACTTGGTAATAACCTTCCTCTTCTCCAACTTCTCATAGCACTTAGTTTGCTTGTCTCCATTATTCTATGTTACATATTTTATATGTTCTGTATCTCATCCCTCAAATAATAATAATAAAATATTCACAGCTTTTTAAAGCACTTTAAACCTATAAACATCATTTGACCTTCACAATAACCTTATGAGGTAGATGCTATTATTAGTTCCATTTTACAAATGAGCAAACAGAGGCAGATAAGAGTTTAAGTGACTTGTCCAGAGGCCCAAAGATTCTGAAGGTCTAGGTAGAGATTTAAACTCATATTTCCCTGATTCCAGAATCAGCACTCTTGATTATCCCATAATATGGCCCTAGACAATGAATTCCTTAGTTTCCTCTCAGTTTCTCCCTAAATGTTTGCTGAGATGAACTGATATTCAACTAACTTAAGAGAGTCTTAGATCTACATCTCCATTGATGAACTATCCTTACCCCAGGTCAAGTTCTGCTCTGGCAGTGATCAGACACATTCCCCTACATGTGCTACCCAAACCTCAAACTCACAAGTCCGAAACTGAAATCTTCTCCTCCAAACCAGCCCCTCCCCAACTTCCATTTCTGATGATGGTCTAAGCATCCTTTTAGTCACTCTGAGCCCGAACCTGAGTCAACTTGGGTTATTCCCTCAACCTCATCTCTCATACTGGCCAAGATCTATTCATTCTTTTTCTTTAAGGACACTCCCAGGGGCGGCTAGGTGGGGTGGCTAAGTGGCATAGTAGATAAAGCACCGGCCCTGGAGTCTGGAGTACCTGGGTTCAAATCCGATCTCAGACACTTAATAATTACCTAGCTGTGTAGCCTTGGGCAAGCCACTTAACCTTAACCCCATTTGCCTTGCAAAAACCTTAAAAAAAAAAAGACACTCCCATCCAGACTCCACTCACAATGTCCATACTAGCTCAGAAACTTATTTCCTCTCACCAGGACTCTCCTAATTTGACAGTCTACTCATTCCCCAATCTAATTGCTATGAATCAAGCTTGGTCAAATTCTGAACTGGACTGACTCAGAAGCAAAATCCCTGAGTGAGCAAGCAGAAAACTCAAACTCCAGGCTCCATTCTGTCATGACCTAGGTACATTCTTTTCTATCTAGAGTCTTCAATTTTCTGTAAAATGGAAGGGTCAGATTAGGTCATAAATTCTTAACTATAAGAGTCTATAAACTTGTTTTTGTTTATGTTTTTAATATAGTCTGATAAAAAGCATTTCAACATAATTATTTTCCTTTGCATTTGGTACATTTAGAAGGATCCGCAGGCTTCCCTAGAAAGAAGTCTATGACTCAGGAAAGGTTAAGAATCCCTAATCTTGGGGCAGCTAGGTGGCATAGTGGACAAAGCACAGGCCTTGGAGTCAGGAGTACTGAGGGTTCAAATCCAGTCTCAGACACTTAATAATTACCTAGCTGTGTGGCTTTGGGCAAGCCACTTAACCCCATTTGCCTTGCAAAAAACCTAAAAATATATATAAAAAAAAGAATCCCTAACCTGGATAATCTCTAAGATCCCTTTTAAATCAAAGGAGCTATTAAACCTGTGAGTTCTTTCTGCATGGGAGAATAACAAAAATAAATGACATTTATAAAGTGCTTCTACAGTTTACAAAGGACCTCATATTTCTTGGGCCTAGAAGCAACAATAAGGGTGATAGTTGCCTCTGAAGTAAAGAGGCTAGATCAGACAACAATAACATCCTACATCTCTACAGCCCCTTCAGGTTTTACAAAGTGCTTTTGCCATAATAAACCCGTGAAGAAGGCAGTATCAGGAGGATTATTATCCTCATTTCAAAGAGGAGGAAAATGAAACCCAGAAAGTTCGGCTAGCTCAGTTAATGGAGTGAAGATTCATGCTCTGGCCTCTGACCTCTAAGCTCAGGGACTATACAGAACACATTGAGCAGGTGATCTCTGGAGATGCTTTTCAGACAAAGCAATAAAATGGAGAGAGAATTTGACTGGGGTCCAACAGTATGGGTTTAAATCCTGTCTCTTAACACCTATGTGATCTGGGCCCAGTGAAGTGAGCCTACTTCTCTGGGTGTCCCCACTTCTAGCACCTTGCAGATGAGGGAGCTGGACTGAGTCCCCTCTAAAAAGAGGATCCAATGATTTCCAGAGAAAACAGGAATGAAGAGAAGTTTTGCATGCAACTCTGGAGCCAGAAGGAAAATAAGCAGCACATCTCCTTCAAGTGATGAGATTCCCCAAGGGAGGTGCAGGATAGAGTTTAAGGGAGGATTCCTAGGAGGTCCTTTACCTAGCCAGGAAAAGAAGCAGCCAGAGGCTGAACACCAAAGCTACTCGGCCTAATAGCCTGGACTGCTGGAGATGGCCTCAGGCAGCCTAGGAGATGGTGACCCAGGCTTAGCAGAGGTATAAACAAATAACCAAGATTAAGACTCAAGGGCCACTTAATTGAAAAGATTCAAATTTTTTTTAAAAGAACAGTTCCTCTTGCTCTCAACGGCAAAGAAGTCAAGTCCCAGCAGGTCTTCCTCCTCATCCTCTTCTGGGCAAAGGGGCTGAGCCAAAGACTAATCCCTCCAGGTAAGAATCAGGACTCCTACCTTAGGACTGGAAATCATGTTCAGTGAGGATAACTTGTGGAACAGAGTGGAAAGAGTACAATGAATTGAGAACCAGAGGAACTGAGTTCTTCTTACTGTGTGACACTGTGTCATCACTCTATTATTTTCCACACTAAAAAGACACCTCCAAGGGCCCTTCAAGGGTCCTAAAGACTTAATGAACATGATGGCTTCCTTCAAATATCTGAAGGGATACAGGGAGACCCAGGAAGTAAATTTGTTCCAGGTGGATTTGGAAAACTGGATTCAGAATATAGCTAGTAAGGGTCTGAGTTCAAATCCCTCTTCTGACTTTTAATATCTACGTATGATCTTGGGACAAATCATTTAACCTTCTTGATCTTCAACAATCTTATCTGCAAAAGGATGAAATTGGGACTAAATAACCACTAAATAGCTCTAGATCTGTGATTTCTAAAACCTTAGTTTCCTCACCTGTAAAAAAAAAAATAGAAAGGAATCCTCTGACATAACACAATGATATATCATCACTGGAGAGAGAAGAAGGAATTACTTTTTAGAAAAACTTTCTATCATTTGAAGTAATTGCAAGGAAATGAGCAGTCAGGTAGGCATCACCTCATTAAGACAAGAACTGCCCAAAAATGATCCTAGATTCACAATAGCAAGAAAAATCATACCCCTCCCCCTCCTTTTTACAACTAAGAAAATGAAGGACCAGAAAATGAAGTCAATTGCTCAAAATTACATGAACAGTAGTAAATGACAGAAATTGAATTTGAACCCTGGTCCCCTGACTCCAAAAAGAAGGACCTTTTTCTCTATTTTGCACAATTTCTCAGACAGTGAGGTAGATGGAGGTGGATAGCCAGAGCAAGGGATAACTGATGGGCAAGCCCTGGTTCCCACTAATATCCATGGAAATCCATGCAATGGTAGAGTTACACTAACCTTTAGAATACTTTTGGGATCTATTTATGGGAGGATTAGGACAGAGTTACCTGGATAAGGACTTGGGGGGGGGGAATCTATACATAAATAGGATCACAGACCCTTTAAAATGTAAAATCTGCCCCCCCCCAAGCACAGCAGTACCCACCACAATGCACTCAATGCAAGACAGCAGAATTGAACTGAACTGAATTTTTCCCTAAGGAAAGAATGAGATAATGGATGGGAAGGAGTTGGTAGAGAGGTAAAAGGGGTGGTTCTCAGAAAGAAAAGCATTTCCATTACTTCCAAGAACACACACAGGCACTCAGCCTTAGCTAACAAGAGGCTGGCAAGTGGCCTTCCTGCCTTATCAGCTTTATGGAACAGAGAAGGATTGTTGGCAATTAGCACATCCTTCTTACCCAAACTGCACTCCTCAAGGGCTTGAAAACAATTGTCTGTCTTGGACATTCTGGCATCCCCTCTGCTCCTTTCTGGACCTCTGTTTCCTGAAGAGGAACTGAATAAGAAAGAGCCTCAAGATCATACCCAGGATAGGCTGTGGAACCACGATTTCTTTGGTTTAGGGAAATTTCCAGTGAGGAATTTTCTTCTACTAATGCATGGAGGCATTTTCTCTTCAACTCAAAGTCTTAAGAGAATTGAACTGGTATGTGTTAGATCAGGGGCAAGGAACCTCCAGTCTGGCAGCCTGAATTGGTCTGGCGTTGCTAAGGCAACCTCAGGCCAGACTTGAAATTCAATAAATCTAGGCACTTTTTAGGGGTGAATTAAATGTTTGACCAAATATAACCCAAGAATGATGTTCTAAACATCCACATGGTCCTTGCAGAAAAAAAGGTTCCCCACCCCTGTATTTAGATCTATATTAGATTCAAAACTTGACTGGGTGTAAGGTCAGCTCTTTATCTACTATGCCAGTCTTCTTCCACTTCTTCTAGTTATGCCATAGAAGGATCAGTTGAAAGAGTTAGGGATGGATTAGCCTGAAAAAAAGAAAACTTGACCAGGGTGGTTGGGGGTGAGGAAAGAATATAATACATGTGAAGTGAAAGAAACCTTAGATCATATTTATCCTGCTTGGTAACAGAGGGAAGTTGATGAACCAGAAAACAAAATGGTAATTTGGACTCAATGCATGGAAAATCTTATTAGCAATCCAACTTGTCTCAAGATGGAATGGGTGGGGGTGGCTAGGTGGCATAGTGGATAAAGCACTGGCCTTGGAGTCAGGAGTACCTGGGTTCAAATCTGGTCTCAGACACTTAATAATTACCTAGCTATGTGGCCTTGGGCAAGCCACTTAACCCCATCTGCCTTACAAAAAAAAAAGAAAAAAGATGGAATGGGCTGCCCTTGGAGCAGAAAAGTCACAGAATTACAGAATCTCAGAATCAGAAGGAATCCTCACAGACCATCTTGCCCAACTGAGTGAAAGTGATGGACTTCCCATCCTTGAAGTCTTGCCCTGTATGTTCTAGTAGGAACTCCTGACAGTAACTTACAATTATATAAATACTATTAGTTTTACAAATCACTTTCATTATGACCACCTGTAAGTTAGGTAGGAAACATTTTGAGTTTCATTTTACAGATGAGAATATTAAGGTTTTGAGAGTGTGTGTCTCTAAAGCAACATTTCAATACAAGTCATCTTGGAATCAAGAAACCCGTGTTCAAATTTCATCTCTCAGAATCACTTCATCTGTCCCAGGTTCAACTTCCTACCTTGTCAAATGATATTAACCCTCTCACGTCTTACCTCTCCAGGACACAGTAAAAAGTGCTTGGTAGAAACCTCTAAGTACCATAAATGTGAAAAATATTGTTATTTATTATTATTCTTGCACATATTCACAGACATACCCAGGTACAGGCCCAGACATTCCTACAGTAACACACACACACACACACACACACACACTCTCATTCTCTCTCTCTCTCTCTCTCTCTCTCTCTCCCCCATTATGCAATGCTGACAAATGCACTTCCCCAGACAAACACAGTCTCACATGACTATAAACATACACATATAAATACCCACACTATCACAACACAGCTATGGTCACTCTCAGCAGTCCCATGGTGCTCATGTTCCACACACTCCTACAAATCTCAACACCAAAACACTGATCAAATAAAGATCATTTGGCAGACAAAGATCAGCATTCTCTCAAAAATGCTGCCCTCTTCATCTCTTTCTTGGCCTCAAACATCTTCCCCAATTCATTCCCTCCAATCCTATCAACATACACAATAATGTATCCTCAAATACTCTAATCTTGCTCCTCAATCAGTTCAATTCCCATGACCTTCTCTAAGTTTATACAACTATTTATACACAAAAATTATCAGTCATACCCTCCATCTTGTTATCATCCACAAGGATTCCACTTCCCATGATCAAGAACTCTAAAGTTTCTTTTTCTGAATGTAATCTCCTGTTATTCCATCTCTTACTATGGAGATGAACTCTCTATGGTATCTTCTAAACTTAATCTTAGTCTTCCACCCTCTTTACCAGGCATCACTTTCAGAGTGGCTACAGTCTCACACCTTCCCAATTATCACCTATTATCAATTCAACTCTACATTATCTTCTACCCTTAAATCCCTTATACCTTTGATTTACTGCAACTTGCACCATGTCAAATTCTCAATCCTAGATTATTCCCTTCTGTCTCCTCCACCCCTACTCTCATGCTAACTGAAATAGGAGAAAGTCACACAACTAATATGACTAAGGTCTTATAAATCTGTGGTATTTCAACTGGACTTGTCCCGCAGCAAGGCAATTCTTCCATGACTCTCTAATCCAATTTACCATTCTCACCACACAGCTGTTGTTCCAAACCTTTCTTTACAAAGAAAATCAGGGCCTCTTCTCCTTTTCCCCTTATTTCAAAGTCTTGACATTATTCCCTTCTCCACACAATATTCTCCAATCACTGATGAAGAGACAATTCCTCTTCTATCCAAGGTTAAATCCTTCATGTGACTCTTCCTCCTATCCCACTCTGCCATCTTTTCTGAAAGACTTTTCCTCCTTGTCTTTAACTTTTGAATTCTCCCTATCTACTGATTCCTTTTCTTCTGCCTACATCAAGTCTTCCCCTTCCTTAAATCTTACTATCCCTGCTAACTAATGTACTATATACATCTCCTTCCCTTTTCTGTCAAATTCCTTTAAAAAAGCTATCTACAGGGGCAGCTAGGTGGCACAGTGGATAAAGCACTGGCCCTGGAGACAGGAGTACCTGGGTTCAAATCCAGTCTCAGACACTTAATAATTACCTAGCTGTGTGGCCTTGGGCAAGCCACTTAACCCCATTTGCCTTGCAAAAAAAAACCTTAAAAAAAAAAGCTATCTACACACATTGACTCTGCTTCCTCTTCTCTCACTCTTTTAAACACTCTGCAATCTAGATTCCAACCTCATCACTCATCTGAAACTGCCCTTTTCATAGTTCCTAAAAATCTTTTCATTGTCAAATCTCACTTCTTAAACCTCATCCTTTTGATTTTTCTCTGACATTAATGACCCCGCCCCAAACCCACCCTTTCTGAATTCTCTTTTCTCTTAGTTTTCATGACACTGTTCTCTTCAGGCTGTCCTACCTGCATAATAAAGGCTGGTTCTCCAAGTCCTTTGCTGGATCATTGGCCATTTGATGCTTTCTAATTGTGAATGCAGCTTAAGGATCTGTCCTAGACCCTCTTCTCTTTTCTCTCTACACTTTCTTACTTAGTGACCTCAGAAGTTCCCATGGGTTCAATTATCATCTCTAAGCATATTGGTTCAAGATCTATGGATGTTTCTAGCCTGAGTCTAAACCTTAAGCTCCTGTCCTACATCACAGGCTGTGTATTAGATATTTTAAATGGGATAGTCAGGAAGCATGTCAAATTCAAATTCCAAAACAGAGCTCATTATCTTTTCCCAAAAGTCACCCCTCTCTCAAACTTCTAGAGCACAACCAGTCACCTGACTTCCTAATCACAATGTCATCCTCCTCAAATCATTGCTCTCAAGATCCTCTCCCCCAATTAATCATGTCATTTCCAAATATCCCTGGTACTTATTTTTTATACATTTTGTATATATTCTTGTATATATAATGTTTCATGTTTCCCATTCACTTTTGTCTTCATACTTCCTGCACTAAACATGGTGCCTGATACATAGTTAGGCTTAATAATTGTTTATTGATTGACTAGTTGGTTCAGAAACCTTCAATACTTTTAATCAAACACCATTATAAATGAGATTTTTCTCCCCACATTGTGAGTTCATGTATATTACTGTCTCACTTACCCTCACAAAATCTTAAACTTAAATGTACCACAGACCATCTTATCAAACTCCCTTACTTTATGAAGGAGGAAAATAAGACCCACAAAGAACAGGTGACTCATCCGAGGTCATACAGCCAGTTGGTAGCAAAGCAGATCTTGAAACTAGGCTTCCTGAATCCTAGTTCATCTATCCATTTCACTGAGATGTCACCAGCCTATCTAGGCATGCTAACTCCATGAATCAGAACACTAGTGAAAGAGGTCTCCTTCATCCAAAAGAGAAACTGCAAATTCTATACTCCTAAACTCATGCAAGTTACTCATTCACAAGCCAACACAGAGAAACAATTCATTCACATTAACTACAAATCTTAAAAACTATGTTACATAGGGGTGGCTAGGTGGCTCAGTGAATAGAGTATCCACCCTGGAGTCAGGAGTACCTGAGTTCAAATCCGATCTCAGACACTTAATAATTACCTAGCTATGTGGCCTTGGGAAAGCCACTTAACCCTATTTGCCTTGCAAAAACCTAAAAAACAAAAACAAAAAACTATGTTACATGACTCCCCAAATCACAAATGCTTAAAAGAAAGGTGAGGAGCACCTAGATGCTTGAACACTAAAAGCAGGGAGAAGATAGAAGTGGAGTAGCAGATAGAATATTAGATTTGATGCCAGGAAGATTCAAGTTTCAATCCTGCCTCCAGCACTCATAAGCTATTGGATCCTGGGCAAGACACTAACCCTCCACCTACCTCAACTAGGAGAGTAAGAACACCTACCTCCCAGGGTTGTTTTTAACCAAATGAGATAATATAACCTTAAAGTGATATATGAATGAATACTAGTTATTGTTGTTTGTTAGCAAAAGGGAAAACTTAGAGGGAAAATGCCTCTGAATTGTCACAAAAAATATATACAAATATATATGTATTATATTTGATACATAAGAAGAGAGAGATGTCTATAATTCACCTTAGCAAATTGTAAGATGATCCATTATGATAGACTTAGCTTGTCTCAGCAATAAGTGATCCAAGACAATTCCAAAGGACTTGCTATGGAAAATGCCATTCATATCTAGAGAAAGAACTATGGAATCTGAATGCAGACCAAAGCATACTATTTTTACTTTTTAAAATTTATTTTTGTTTTTTCTTTCTTTTCCTTTTTGTCTGGATTCTTCTTTTACAACATGACTAATATGGAAATGTGTTAAACATGATTAAACATGTATAATCTATAATCAAATTGCTTGCTGTCTTGGGGAGAGGGGAGGAAAGAGAGGGAAAGAGAAAATTTTGGATCTAAAAATCTTACAAAAGTGAATGTTGAAAAATTTACATGTAATTGGAAAAAAATACAATACTATTAAGTACAAAAAAGGAGGGATGTAAAGGGGGAACTTCAGAGGTTAATCTGCTCCATAACTGAAATCCCCTTGGCTTAAATATATTCACTGAGGGAGCGGCTAGGTGGCTCAGTGGATAGAGCACTGGCCCTGGCATCAGGAGTACCTGGATTCAAATACGACCTCAAACACTTAATAATTACCTAGCCATGTGGCCTTGGGCAAGCCACTGAACCCCATTGCCTTGAAAAATCTAAAAAAATAAAAATAAAAAATATATATATATTCACTGAGAGCAAACCCACTCTCCTCCCGTGATACCTTGTTTTACTTTTGATGACTCTCCTAGTAAAGCAAATCAGTCTTAAATTTGGTTCTCAAAGACGGTTACGTTTTTTAAAATGTTTAAATTACAAAGTTATTCTTTTACATATTTCCTTACTTTCTCATGGTTTTTTCTTTCCCCTTAGTTCAAATTCCTCTTTCATAACATGACTAATAAGGAAATGTGTTAAACAGGATTGTACATAAACAGATTTTTACCAGACTGTTCAATGCCATGGGAAGAGTGATAAAAAAAGTGGAACCCATAAATTTGCAAATAGATGAATAGTGAAAAACTATCATTCCATGTAATTGGAGAAATAAAATAAAAGTTCAGGTAAAAATAAATTATAAATATTTTCTGAGCCTTCAATCTAAAGGAATCCCCTATATAGTCCCTTTCTCAGGGGAATAGCAGTCACAGACAGTGATAAGACATATATCAGGCTAGAAAAGACAGGAGGCATCAAATTATGGGGGGACTTGAATGTCAGGCTACCAAATCAGAACTTGATAGCTTACAGAAGGTGTCAGATTGGGGATCCAGGGGAAGTGGTAGGACACTAGAAAGTCTCTTGAAGGAACCCCTTCACAATCATGACATCATTCAATTGCATCAAAAGGAACCATGTAAACAGTCTAGGTCAACTCCCTCACTTTATAGATGAGAAAATTATATATAGGTGAGAAAATTGTATACTCATCAGAACCTTTTTCCCTTTGACATTTACTAGAATTTACTAAATAACTAATGCTTGTTGACATAACCCTAGTCCAGAGGAAGAATGGTTTCACAAAATAAAGTCACAGAGACAGAAAATATGGTCACAAAGCTCAAAAGTTATAGAGTTGGATTCAAATTCAGTCCTGAAGTTTGATTCCAGATGTCCTACTATACCAGTTACAGAGAAGGGAAACTCAAAGGCAGTTCCAGTGAAACTTTCCAACTTATCACAATATCTTCCCTTCTCTCTATTCCAAGTTGTCCTGGACTCAGGGTTGTTGGAGATGATTGTGCTTTAATCTAGATCCATTATATTTGCTATTTCCTTTTCTCTCTCTCCATCTGCCTCCAGGGAGTATTCTTCCCATTAGAGAAAAGCCCAGGATGAGTGGTGGGAAGTACATCAGAGTTCATCAGTGCCACAGCAGGGCATATGGGAAGAGAGACCAGTGAGTTCAAGAATCTCCAACACCAAAATCACAGAACCTCACATTTGGAAACAGCTTCTGAAGGCATCTAGCATCTAGTGTAGAGAACACAGGAATCTCCTCCACAACATTTCTGGCAAGTGGTCATCAAGCTTCTCTTGAACTGTTCCAGGGATGCAAAATGCACTACCTTTCAAGATAACCCTTTCATGGGGCAGCTAGATGGCACAGCAGATAGAGCACTGGCCCTGGAGTCAGGAGTACCTGAGTTCAAATCTGACCTCAGACACTTAATAATTACCTAGCTGTGTGGCCTTGGGCAAGCCACTTAACCCCACTGCCTTGCAAAAAAAAAAAACAACCTAAAAATTAACACTTAATAATTACCTAGCTGTGTGGCCTTGGGCAAGCCACTTAACCCTATTTGCCTCACAAAAACCTAACAAAAAAAAAAAAAAAGAACATTGAATACACTAACAGCAACACTGAGTGATGATCAACTATGATAGACTTGTTCATTTCAGCAGTACAATAATCAAAGGCATATCTAAAAGACTTGTGATGGAAATATCATCCATATCTAAAAGGAACTACAGAGTTTAAATGCAGATCAAAGCTTTACTATCTTCAATTTTTAGAAGTTGTCTTATGTTTTATTTTTTTCTCTCTAATGTTTTTTCTGTTTTGATTTGATTTTTCTTTCACAATATGATTAATGTGGATTTACGTTTAATATCATTATACATGTGTAGTCTACATTAGGTTGCTTTCTGTCAGGGGGAAGGGGGCAAGAAAGGAGGGAGGGGGAGAAAAAAATAAAATATATAGAAATTTAATCTGAACTATTAACATTTTTTTAACTCTTGACAATCTGTCAAAGTCAATCAAGTCCTGATTTGTATCTTTTGCCAATTTCTCAGATAGAAAAGTTCACCCTAAAAATTTAATAATGGGCTTGGAGCCAGGATGAGCTAGTTCCAACACACCCTTAATTTGACTCCATTTCAATTAGTGGCATTATCCCAATATTTCAGATGGAGAACTGAAGTCAAGTGATGCATCAGTCAGAAAATCAGTTTCTGAAGCATGACTGAAATCCAAATTTACTTTCAAACAGCACTCTATCCACTACCCCACAACTGCCTCTTAATGACTGCTGACACAGAGAGAACATTTTAAAGTTTCCAAAGCTCTTTGTGTCCATTATTGCATTTGATCTTCTCATATCAAGGCTATGAGGGAAATGATACAGACATTGTTCTCCCCATTTTACAGATAAAAAAAAATCTAGAAGGATAAAAGCAAAGGGAGAAGGCAGAGAGTGAATGAAAGAAAAAGGAATATGAGAGGGAGAAGGACAAAAGAAAGGATATTCCTTTTCCCTCCTTGCCATCCATGGAGGTTCTGACCCAACCCATTCTTCTCTCTCAGTCTTACCCTTCCCCACTATTATGAACCCTGTCAAAAAAAAAAACATATCAACAAGCAGGAAATTAGACTCCTGTGATCTTCCACCCCCATTAAGTCTGCCCTTCCCACATGGGGATTAGCTTTGTGGTCTGGGCCTAAACTCCCATTACTGTTTATCTTATTTATTATTTAAATAGTTTCTGCACCTTCCTTTCAGAGAACTCAAAGCACAGTCAGCCAAAGAAATTCTCAGCAATCAACAGGCAGCAAGAAAGATGGGGAAGGGTAGGAGAGGAGATGCCACTCACATGCTTGATACTTAATAAATGTGGAATAGGAATTAATGGGAATGGAAGCAGGAGAAGGAAAAAGGAGGGTCATAGGGATGAGGGATCAATAAATATTTGCTGACTGATTGAGGAAGAGGGATCAAAGGATTTAATGATGGAAGGGAGCTTAGACATCACTAAGCCCAACTCCACTTTCATAAATGAGTAAACTGAGACCCAGAGATTTGAAAAAGAACCCATCCTAGGTACTAAAGCAAGAGAGCCAGGACTGGAAGCCAAGTTCTCTACCTACAAGAATCAATCACTGCAAAGGGAATAGGACTGGAAATGAAGAAGAAAGATAAGAGGATGAAGCAGCTGAGTGTGAAGGACTAAATCAATCCCAGTTCAGACACTTAATAACCGGGTTATCCTGAGTAGATCACAATTCTTTCAAATTCAGTTTTCTCATCTGTAAAATGGGGAAAAGTAGCTGCTACCTTGTGAGGATCAAGAGATACAATGGGTTACAAATCTATGAGAACTTTAAGACCTGTGTCAGTTATTATTAAGTATCAAAATGAGAAGGATAAAGACAAAGTAGACAGAACTGATCTCAAAATTAAGAAGACTTGAGTTCAAGCATTCTTCTTACAGTTTATACTGGCTGTGGGACCCTGAGAAAGTGACTTCACCTCTCAGTTCTCTAGGCAACCAAGTAAGGTTAAATTAAGGAAAGTGCCAACCCACATTAATAAGGCAGTTTTCCTTATTTAGACAGCCCTCAATCAGTGGTACAACAAGGTCAGTCGCTATACCTAGCCTAGCATTCAAACCTCAGTCTTCTGTCTCCAATTATGGGTCCCTTTTCACTATCTCACCCTTTCTAGGGTCCCAAACATCCAAATCTCACAGGGAGAAGTGATGTTAAGTCCAAATACAGTAAGACAAGGGCCCAAAGAAGAATCTCCTTCTACAGATTAAAAAAAAAAAGATTCACTTGCTTCAAATGAATTCTTGAAATCAAGGGGCAGTCTATTAAAAAACCCCAAATGGTTAAACACAGACACAGACACAGACACAGACACACACACACACACACACACACACACACACACAGAGCCTCTGTGAGGAATTCTGTGTGGAAAAAAGCCCTGATCTGGGAGTCAGAACACTTGCATCATAGACTCTCTGTGTGACCTAGGTAAGTCTGTTATTCAGGAATGTAAGCTAAGATCCTAGTTCTAAACGAATAGATGGACATCTTGTCCAGCATGGCCCACAAGCACATGCTGTGGGGAGCACAGCTGTTCCTTTGTGTGTGTGTGTATTTTGGAAGAGAGGAACAACAGGTAGAAGGCTCAAGAACCCAAACCTATTTCCACAAAGGTGGAAAGGTGTACTGTTGGAAAGAAGGGTAAAGGTAGGCTCCAGAGTGTGGGCAGTAAAATACTTCTGGCAAGCAGGAAGCCTAGAATCTTAGAATTACAAACTCAAAGAAACTTAGAATATTCTAGAAGCTCAGAACATCAAAATAAAGGGCTCATGATCACAGATTTTGATCTAAAGGTCATCTAGTACAGTCCCTACATATTACAGAAGAGGAAACTGAAGCCAACAGAAGTTAAGTCACAGGATCACAAAGGTAGTAAATACCAGTACAACCAGATCATTCAGTTCTAACTTCAGCACTCTTCCCACAGAATCACAATAAAATTTAATCTGAATTTTAGAGCCTCAGGACTGTGAAATGTTAGAATCTTAGATCTCAAAACCATAGAATCCTAGGAAGGATATTAAAGATTGGTTCTAGTAGAATTCCTTTCTATTATATATGTTAAAAATAAGGCAGAGTTAGAAAGAGATTTGGCCAAAGTTCAAACTTAGACAAGTTCATGGCAGAGTACAGACTAGAAAACAAGTCTCCCTACCTCCCCCCTTTCAGTTTTTCTCAAGAACGAGTTTAATAGCCAAGTCAATTCAATTCAACTCAAACCAATTTAGACTGTACCAAGCTCTATGCCCAGCCCCAATGTGTTCTGTTATACTATGAAGTAAGAGGGGAGAAGACCCAGATCATACCCCCAAAGTTTTCTGGGTTTGCTACTTTTAGCCACATGGGCACTTCCCAGGCTGTCTTCCCTGCTTCCCTTCAATCACAGCCAACCTTAGGATCTAATGACACCATCTGCAGAGTCAGCCCAGGGAAGTGTTAACACAGCTAGAAAGGAAGACTTGGTCTCAATCCAGGCTACCACCTGCCTCCTCAGCCCCCAGCCCCAAGAACCAGCACCTGGAGCCTCTAATCACCAAGAAATCCAATTCAGTTAATAATCAGAGAACAAAACATTAAAAGTCAGATAAAGGGAACCTTAGAACATGAAACATTGAATATCAGAGTAGAGAGGAACTTCAAGAGACCATTCAACTCCTTAGTTTTACATTGGGAAAAGAAAGGTTTCAGAAAGGTCATTCCCAGGGGCGGCTAGGTGGTGCAGTGGATAGAGTAGCAGCCCTGGAGTCAGGAGGACCTGAGTTCAAATCTGACCTCAGACACTTAATAATTACCTAGCCGTGTGGCCTTGGGCAAGCTACTTAACCCCACTGCCTTGCCAAAAAAAAAGAAAGGTCACTCCCAATGTCTATGGCAAAGTTGATGGCCCACTGACTTTTGTAATCCAGAATCTGGGAGAGGCCTGAAGGAGGAGAGATGAAAGTCCCTAGAGTGGAACAAGGCTGGCAAACAGTAAGGGTTCTGCAAACCCACATCCCACAGGTGTCCTGTGAAGCTGGCTGAGCAGATTGGACTGGATGGGAGCCAGAATGGCAAGAGGAAGCATCTTAAGAGGGAAGGAGCGGGGGAGGAGGGCTAACAGTAGAGCCAGACACAGAAACACCTCAGCCTCCTCCTTTCAACCAAAACAAAGTCCCCCTAGGGAATGGCAGCAAAGAACGAAAGGAAGGAGGAAGGCAGTGGGGAGGAGAGACTGGGGCCAGTAAGGCTGGGTTGGCAACTGTATGGAGCACTGTCTGCCAGTATGGGTTCAGTCATGGTCAATAATACAGTCTCAGCATCACTGATTCTATGGTAGAAAAAAAATTAGTGCTATAAACATGGGAGAAGAGATAGCTCTATTTTCCTGAAGCCTCAAATCTGAAGAGCAGATAGTCCTAATCCCAGGTATAGGTAGTGGCCCTCTCAAGTCTGAGAGACATGGCTTTGTCCTTAGGGAGCCTCCAGTCTGAAGGCTTTCAGGGAACCCCAAGTCTGAAATAACTATATGACCCTGTCCTCAAGGACCCTCACAGTCTGAAGGGGGTTCCTAGTCCAAGGGGATAAATGGCCCCTCTTCAGAGAGTGAGAGTGGAGACACATCTCAGCCCTCAGGAAGCCTCCCCAATATGATGAGACAGACCTGTTCTCAGGGAGCTTCCAATTCAAGGAGACAAAGTCCTTCCCCAGAAATAGCCCTAATCTGAGGCAGAAGACAAAACTCTTGCCTTCAAAACACAGGTCTAAAGACTTAGGTCCTGGCTGAGGGGGAGAAATCACTCCCAGATAAAAGGGAACCCTAGCTATGAAGGGAGACTATTAAAATCCATAACTATAGGACAGTCTCTCAAAAACTTCACGCACTCATTAATTCATCTATACATTCAACAAACATTAAGAACATCCTAAGTACAGAGCAGACTGGAGATAGATATAAAACAACAGCAAGGAACTGGGAATTGGAGACAGGAGGGCTGTCTTCAATCACCAAGGTGAACTCTGGGCATTTCCCTCAGACCTCAGGAGCCAGTCTGGTCCAACGGAAAGGAGATTGGTCTTGGAACCAGGAAGACCAGGCCTGGTCTTCCAGCCATACCAGTCAGTTGGCTTTGGGCCCCTCACTCCAACTCTCAATAACAGCTAACTCTAAGACTGTAAGTTATTAACCAGTTTGGGTAAGGGATACTGTCCACACACAGAATTTTCCCCTATCAGATTTGCTCCCCCCTTTTAAAAAAATTGGAATAATAACAAACATAATACCTACCTCTCGTGATTTTAGTGAGGAATGAATGTACTTTTATAGAAATATAATTATGTTTTAATGTAGAAAATTTAGAATAGAAATATAAAATACTACTGTTCTTATTAGATAAGCAAATCATGCCTTGCATTCAGCTTACAGTGAAGATGTAACATAACAGAACATAGAAACTGAGGTGACCCAAAAAGACTTATGGAGGAGGTGGTCTCAAAGGATGAGTAGAATGTCAATGGGCAAAAAAGAAAGACATTGCAGACAGAGAGAAAATCGTGATCAAAGGCAAAGAGATGGACAAAAAAAGACTTGGACGAGGAAGATCTAGTTTATGGTAGGGACTGGTATGAATGAGGCCAGGGGTGGAGAGGATCTGAAATCTAAGTTGAGAAATCTGCACTTAAACTGTCAGCAGTGGTGAACTCCTAAAGGTCACTGAGAGTAGAGGGAAGTGGCCAGGGTTAGGGAAAAAGATAAAATTATTTCTCTACTTTTTTTCGTTAAAATAATCACTGGGTAAACAGAGTGCAGGGGACTCTCTATCCTCCCACTGTGTTTGACTTCATCTTCTGAGTCTGGTGAAGGAGTGCTTCCTCCAGTCTCACTCCAGTCCCTGCTACTGTAATTGAAAATCATTTCCACCAGGTCTCTCTTCCCTTGACATGGAGGACTGAGCAAAGATTACTAGCCAGTATCCAGGAAACAGATAAGCAGACAGACATTTCATAGACCTGGCCTGAGAGATATAAGACTAACTTGCTACATGACCTTATCACTTCCCCATTCCAAATCACAAATTAGGAGCACTTCAAAATATCCAGTCCAACCCTAAATGATTAGGATTCCCCTCAATAATATCCTTGAGAAGTGGGCACCTCTATATTTGTTGCAAAAGTTTGAATTGTGTTTTTTCTTTAATTGAGAGAGAGTAAAGAGGAGAGGGAGGTTGATGGTAGGGTTGCCCCACCTCAGAAAGGGGGTGATTGAAGCATTCTGAAGGCCCAGAAAAAGAACAAAAAAGTAAGACCAGAAGTATTCAGACAAATAGAACATCTCTGAAAGTTATAGGCTGAATTAAATACTTAAAAAAGAAAAGTTCTCTATATGTAATAAATTCACAGCTTCATGTATAATCTTCTCTCTTCTACTTTGGATCTGATGCCAAATCCTATCATTTCTACCTGTGTAATCTCTCTCAAATGCACCCCCTTCTCTTCTCTGATGTTGTCACCACCCTCCTTCGAGCCCTTATCACCATATGCCTGGACTACTGAATAAATAGCCTACCGGCTGTTCTCTTCCCACTGCAGGTCATCCTGCACTCAACTGTCAAAAGTGTTCTGAAATCCAGGTCTAACTATGTCACTTCCTTCCCTACCCCACCATATACAATAAATTCCAGGCGTTCCCTATTACCTCCATGATTAAATATAAAATCTTCTATTTGTATTTTTGAAAGTCCTTCATAAACTGACCCCTTTCCTACCCTTTCAGGCTTCTCAGACTTTATTCCTCACTGCCTCACCCCTTACTCTATATAATCCAATGACACAGGCCTTCTTATTGTTTCTCCCACACTTAACACTCCATCTCCTGACTATTTTCCACCGCTTCCCCCCAAGCCTGGAACATTCTTTATCCTCATCTCCATCTCCCAGATTCCTTGGCTTCTTTTTGGAAGAAAAAAATTTTTTATCTCTGCTTCAATACCTCTGATGATAGGGAGCTCATTACTTATTAGACTTTGTTTTCTTACCTCCTAAAGAGTGGTGTGAGGACACAGTTGAAATATGGAGACCAAGCATCAAATAACTTTGCACAGCTATAAAAGCCAACATCAGCATCAGCATCCCACACTTTAGAGCTTATGAAGCATTTTCATTTCTACTGCCTCCAGGAATAAGAATAATAGCAAACATTTATATTGTGTTTCCTGGCTTCCAAAGTGCTTCACATAAATTATCTCATTTGAAGCCTTCTCTAAGCCCTCTATGGAGTCAGTCCCACTCACTCTATCCCCCCCCACCCCACCCCCACATACATACACTCCTAGCCTCATGTCAGTTCCTCTTCTATATGTCATCTTCAGAATTATGGGAGTAGAATAGTGACCTACAGAATAGAGGGTCATTCTCAAACTCAGAAGGACCTGTCTTAGAAGTCCTGCCTCTGACACATACTGGCTGGACAACAGTGGATAAGTAACTTTCATTTCTCAATGCTTTAAGCAGTCTCTAAGTGGCAGAAAAGATACCAATCTGAATTGGCAGAAAGAGTTGCCTATAGCAATAAATCACAAGTCCAGTACCTATCCCAAGTATATTTGTTCTGTCTTATCCCCTGGGGACAGGGAATAGATTATGAATCTGTCATCAGAATGGACCTCTGCTCCTTGTTGTCTTTTTTTTATTTTACAAAGGAGGAAACTTGAGTTTCAGAGATTAAGAGAGTAATTCAAGGTCACCCAGGTGGTAAATTGCAGAAGCAAGATTCAAATTTAGATCATCTGACTCCAAATGCAGGGTTCTTTCCACTACACCAATGATTCTCAGAATATGACTCTGAGGATACTAGAGACCAAAACTATTTTCATAATAATCCTCAGACACCTATTATCTATACAACCTTTGGCAAGTTGCTTAATCTCTGTCTACCTCAGTTTCCTCATCTATAAAATGGGTAAATAATAGCTCCTAAGGTCATTGTGAAAATAAAATGAGTTGACATGAGTAAAGCTTTGAAATCCTTGAAGCTCTCTATAAATGCTAGCTATTGCTATTAGCATTCAGTCATTTTCAGTTGGGTCCATCACTTTTTGACCCCATTTGGGGTTTTCATGGCAAAGACCCTAGAGTGATTTGCCATTTCCTTCTCCAAGTCATTTTACACATGAGGAAATTGAGGTAAACTGGTTAAGAGACTTGCCCAGAGTCACACAGCTAGGAAATGTTTGAGGCTAGATTTGAATTAGGAAGATGAATCTTGGGGTGGCTAGGTGGCACAGTGGATAGAGCACTGGCCCTGGAGTCAGGAGTACCTAAGTTCAAATCCAGCCTTAGACACTTAATAATTACCTAGCTGTGTGGCCTTGGGCAAGCCACTTAACCCCATTGCCTTGCAAAAAAAAAAAAAACTAAAAGAACCGCTAATATATAATGAATCCATTTTTGTTTTCATAAATGAATTGATAAATACAAGTTTAAATTTTTATCACATTTAATTTCTAATGTGATATCAATATATATCCTAAATCATTTTTAAGAGTGTAAAGGAGACCTGAAACCACAGTTTGTGAATTGATGCCCTACATCAATTAGCATCCTTCTGTCCTCTCCAACACAACCCAGTAGAGCAAACACCCTATCCTGAGCAAGTAACCAGGAGAGAAACATGGTGGGATTGAATCAACTGGAACTGAAGTATCCCAGCAGGGATTAAAACTGAAGTGTCCTGTCCATCCTGACTCCTAGGTCCAAGGTTCCTTCCAAATAAAATTAGTTGGAGAAGAAAATGACCAACACTCCAGTATCTTTGACAAGAAAATACCAAATGGCGTCACATATAGATGAAAATGACTGAATAGCAACAACCAAAATTTGAATTGAACTGAATCCCCAGCTCCTAGCCCCATTCTCTACCTGCTGACATACTTCCCTTTGTTCAAATCCTAGTTTTTATAAGTCACCTTTTTCAATAATCTTCCCTGAAACATTTTCCTCATCTTCCCAGTTAACAATAGATGATCCTTCCCTCCTGAAATGTCCTTTCCCAGCCATACTGGGTCTTCAGTCAAAAACAATTCATCAAGGATTTTTCAAACACCTACCATATGTAAGATATTTAACATGCTCAGATATACCAGAGTTATCTGCCCACAATCTTACTCTCCAATTAGAGTGTAAGCTCCTTGAAGGTAGGAACTTAATTGTTTACAACTTTGTATCTGCCAACACAAAACCTTGCACTCAGAGTTTAATCATGTCCCCTTGATCTCCAAAACAATGAAGAAATCATCTGAACAACCCATTACTTCTCCTCTCCCAATCTTTTGTTCCCAACAAACCAGTCCTCCAGATATGGAAAGTCAGACCCTGCCCAACCCCATTATTATTTTTGAGATGTCTAATCAATTTTACTGATGATGGTACAGTTTCCACATTTCTCTTTCCTCCCCTCAGATCCAGGGTCCAATCAGTCAAGGATCCAGAGAGATCTAGTCTAAACAACACCACCTAGAATCAGAGACTTCAGAATTACAACCCCAGGGAATCTCTTAACCCTCAATTTTAGAATCACTGCAATTCTAGATCCAAAGCATCTTATTATCATAGATCTTAGGTTCTGTGGAAGAAGAATGAATATTGCAATTATGAAGCCACAACTTTCTCCATCTTCTTTTTTTTTTTTTAGGTTTTTTTTTGGTAAGTCAATGGGGTTAAGTGGCTTGCCCAAGACCACACAGCTAGGTCATTATTAAGTGTCTGAGACTGGATTTGAACCCAGGTACTCCTGACTCCAGGGCCGGTGCTTTATACACTGCGCCACCTAGCCGCCCCAGATCTTAGGTTCTTAGAGCTATGGAATTTCAGAATTTCAAAGTGGGAAAAAAAATCCGATTTAGAACACAGTACCAGAGAATCCTAGAATCAAATAGTTACTTAATTTAGATTCTTATAACCAGAGAATCACAGTATAGGAAATCATAGAATCAGAATCCCTGAATCAAGAGTTTAAAAAGACAGAACCATAGTCTTAGACACAGTTTGGACACAGAAGCACAGGACCTTTGGCTGTTGACTACTCTTTTCCTCAGACTGTATGTCTTTTGCTCATGCACATACTGACTTTCATTCAAGGAGAAGGTTGGCTTTCCTGAAGTCCCTAGGTACCTGAGGGTGATACAACCCAGTGGACCTGGAGATCTCTATATTTGAACACCCACACCCACCACCATCCTCCCTATTCACAGGACCCTTAGTCATGGAAAATCCTGTTGGCAGAGAGCTTAGGGAAAATGGCATAGCCAGAAAGGATGACAAAGCCAGATTCTAGCCTTGCTGCTCCTCCCATCCCCAAATTCAAGACTCCTATCCCCCCAGGTCCCTCATCTCCCAACCTCTCCCCACCCTTTCATCCCCCAAAACTCTCACCCTCCCCAGGCTCCCATCCTCCACCTTCCTGCTTCTTCTCTCTGAATCTTTATCAAAGCATCTGCTAATTGAAGGGGGAGGGAGGGAGGAGAAGATCAGGAAATCAGAGCAGGAAGGAACTTGTTCTTTCTTCTCCTTTTTGAAAAATTTAAAAATTCAACATACACAAAAAAATAGTCCAAGGAACAAGGCAGCCTAGAGCTGCCTGGAACAGCTTTACCCCCTTCGCCTGCCTTGCTCCAAACCCCTGGACCCCCCCCCCCCACTTTGCTTCCCTTGTTTAAACAGAGAAACAAGGAAATGCTCCCAACTCAAGGGGTTGACATGGTCCATGTCCTTGGGGAATTCCTTGTCTGATGAGGGAGACATATTCCCCTAAACCAAGGGAAGCTGTGTTCTGAGAGGAAACACAGACCTGCCTCCACTTCCATATGGTGCTCAGGAAACCTTCTGAGGAGGCTTGCTTTCAGGACCCTACTCTGGGTCTCAGGTCTTGCTTAGGCATTTAAAAAGAAGCCCCATATATCAAGGGGACTGGAGATCAGAAGAGGAAACCAAGGAAGGCCCAATCTCATATCAGGAAAGCAGCTGGGGCAGAGCTCCAGCCAAGTCCCAGCTTCCTCCTAGGAAGTCAGTTTATCTGTTCAGGGCAAATAGGAAGTGATGAATGATTTTCATTAGTAGCCAGAGCTGCAGGGGTACTGAAGAAGCTGAGGGGCTGGAATGGTTGCTCTGAAGTCATCAATGAGGTCTGAATTTTTGCCCCAGTCCTTCAAGGCCCACCTTCTGAGGGAAGCTAGCAACCCCAGCCCACAGGCATCTCACCCTCCTCCCAGAGCTCCAGCTGTCTTTATTATCTGCATCTCTCATTTAATCATCTACGAGGTTTCTTCCACTCTAGAGAATTCTAAGGTCCCATTAGTCTAACATGCACCTCTAGCATTCTAGGTTCTAAGACTCCCTATCACCTCCAGTATCTAATATAAAATCTTCTAGTAGGGGCAGCTAGGTGGCACAGTGGATACAGCACCGGCCCTGGAGTCAGGAGTACCTGAGTTCAAATTTAACCTCAGACACTTAATAATTACCGAGTTGTGTGGCCTTGAGCAAGTCACTTAACCCCATTGCCTTGCAAAAAAAACCTAAAAAAAGAAAAATAAAAAAAATCACATAAAATCCTCTAGTGTTCAAAGTCCATCTGCTCCCACAGCCCTAAATACATATTATTTGAAACACTTACATTGGCCTCCTTGCTGTCCCCACAAACAAGACATTGCATTTTCCCTGGCTGCCTCCCCACCCTCCCCAGGCCTAGAATGCTCTCCCTCTTCATCTCTGCCTCCCTGTTTCCTTGGCTTCCTTTAAGACCCACCTAAAATCTCACATTCTATAGAAATCTTTCCTGATCTTGCATAATTCTGGACCTTTGCTGATTATTTCCAATAAAGCCTGGAATATAGCTTCTTTGTACATAATTGATGGCATATTGTCTGTCACATTTGAGTGTGAGTTCCTCCAGTTCTGTGACAGTCTTTTGACTTTTTTTGTACCTCCAGCACATAGCACAATGTTGGTATATAATAGGCACTTAATAAATGACTACTGATTGACTTAATGTCCATTCAACCTCTGACAGTCTACATTCTATGTTCTCAGATTCACTATAACTCTGATTCTATGATCTAAGGCAGTGGCATCAAATTCACACAGACTGACTCAGAAAACCATAAATTAACTTTCTCTATGTTGTGTTTTATTTTTATTTTGTTATACATTTTCAAATTTTACCATAATCTAGTTTGCGCTACACTGAGGAGTTTTGCAGGCAGTGAGCTGGACACCTCTGCTTAAAGGTAATCTCTAGCACTAACATTCTGTTTTAAGGTCCCTTCTGGCTCTAACAGTCTATATTTTTGGTTTCAGTTACAATTTTCTACAAGTCTATGAGGGAACTGAATATAAAGTACTGTTAGCAGAATTCATGAAGCTACTGCATGGGATCTTCAGATAAGTTTACCATGGACCCAGACCCAACTCAAATCAATTCAATTCAACAAATATTTATTATTAAGCCTACTGAGTACACTCTGCTACCATACTAGACTCTGGAACATAAAAGTTTATATAACAACATTCATTCCCTTGTGGGGGTTTTGGTCTAATAAGACACGTTGTTGTCCAGTCATCCTTCATTTGTATTCAAAACTTCATGACCCTTTTGGGGTTTTCTTGGTGGAGGCTGGACTTGAATTCACTCCAGGGTCAGTGCTCTAGCCATTGCATCATCTATCTTCCCAATAAGACATATATAAGTTTGAATATATAGTAACAGAAGATAATCTATTTATTAAGCCTAGGAATGGACTGTCCCTAAAAAGGGTAGAATGAGGGAGCTAAGGGTTTCCTCTTTGGCAATGAATCCAACTGGAAGAAGTCCAAGTACCAATTACTTTACAAAGGTCTGTCTAATCCAGTCCTAGGGTGGAGGACAGGGAAAGATGAAATTCCAGACTTTCTGCCAAAGGCTAACCTCCAATAACACCACATCCCTCCCTACAAGGAGGGAGGACCATTAGCTTATAGGCATGGGAAGAAAGAAGATAACTTGGGGCTTAGGATCTCGCTGAATCATGTCTTTGAAGGGTTACTTGTGATGAATCTCCACCTGGCTTCTGACTTTTGAAATCATCAAAAAACAGTTCTGTCTTCAAAGACACCTAGAACTACTACTGTCTCAAAGGCATTACCATCAACTACAAGGGGGGGAAAAAAAGACCCCACTTTCTATCTTGGAAAATTATTTCCCATATCCCCAACTGTAAAATGAGAAAAAGAAGGTGGATCAAGATAGTTTCTTAAGTTTTTCCCAATTCTAACACTGTGTTCTATATTCTAAATAGGGTCACTTCCGGCTTTGATATATTATGTTCTATGTTCTACATTCTATGTTTCCTTTGTACTCTAAAACCTATGATCATCTCTTGACCTCAAGAAGAGGCCCTCAGGAAGAGACAGTTGCTATGTAAAATGGAAGTTTTAGTCACAGGCTAGACCAAGGTCAAAGATAGAGCTATGCTGATCACCATCATGGTCCTTTTCTCAACTGTCAAATGAATAAAATTTCCACTAAATTTGGATGCAGTGGCTGCTAGGGTGTTATATGCACTGGATTACCCAAAACCTAGCCACACCACAGGTCTCTTTTGGCTTAAAGTCTGTTTTTCTGTTTTGTTATTGTTGCTGTGTGTTTGTTCAGGCAATCAGGGTTAAATGACTTGCTCAGGGTCACACAGGTAATGTCTGAAGCTGGATTTGAACTCAGGTCCTCCTGACTCCAGGGCTGGTCTCTATCCACTATGCTACCTAGTTGCCCTAGGTAGCTACTAGGAGTACACATAAACTGAATGCTCTGGAAAACAGAGGATCCCATTGATCTTTTAAGATGTTACTTACCAGGCATCTCCACCTAGCTTTTGAAATAATCAAGGCACTTCATGTCCCATGAGGGAGTAGTGAGTCCCAGAAGACTGGAATGATCTCCTCCATCACTGTCTGTCCCTTTCTAGAGCCCTCTATTTACTAAACAGAAAAGTAAGTACAAGATCTTCTGAGAGGGAAGAGCACTAATCAGGGGGAGGCTTCCTAGAGGAGGTGAACTTTTGAAGGAAGCTAGGGAATCTGTAACAAGGGAGGGCGATCTAGTCATTTCCTCTCTCTGGGACTTACTTGTAATATGAAAATGATCAAATTTGTATTTAGTTGCCTCTCAGGGTGTTCTGGGTAATGAGATAACATGTGTAATTCCCTCTGCAAGCCTAAAATGTCATGGAAATAGGAATTACCCTAATCTTCTTTGCCCCTCACCCTGCCCCTCCATGAGCTCACTACCACCTTCTCCAGTCTTATACAGCAGGCTGCTCCCTACACCCAAGTGATCTTCCTCTCCTTCCAAAAGCCTGTTCTGCCCACCCTAGCCCACAACAGATGGAGCTCTCCTCCTCAGAGCTCCTGAAGCCGCACAGTTTAGCCAATAATTGGTCTATAATTATTTCCTGTGGGTGAGTCTGGTCTCCTGGACCACACGGTGAGTTCCCCTGGGGGTGGAGGCAGGGCTGTTCCTGCTGCTTCCTTCACAGCCTGGCAAAAGACTGTCAGACTCAGGGCAATAAATCAAAGATTCTCATCTAGTCACCTTATCCATCGCTGAGCCAGGATTCAACTCACAACAAACAGCTCCAACAAGTGGTCCTTCAACCCTCCTTTTGAAGGCCTTCAGGGATGAAAGGCACTAGTCCCCAGAGGCAGCCTGTCTCACAGCAGATCAGTCAGTGTTTGGAGACTGGATGCTTAGGGATGATCAGGGACAATTTAATTCTGAGGGCAGGAATCACCCATGGGAAATGTGGGAGCCCTGGAAGGAAGCCAGTGTAGATAAGAGAGGTGGCTGGAGGAGAGGGAGCAGTGGTGTCCCAGATGCGAAAGTCAGTCCACAAAATTCTGCCTCCCCTCCTTCCTCCCCCACTTCCCCCCTCCCTCCTCAAAATGTCCCTATAGTCAACAAACCCGGGATTCATGGCAAGAGCCAACTCCCCTTCCAAGAAGAGGAAGGAGGGATGATGGAAATAATCCTAGCTCATCTTTATACAGTCCTTTAAGCTCAGCAAAAGTGTTGGATATACATTAGCTCACTAGATCTTCTCAATGACTAGGAATGATGAGTACTATTATTAATCCTATCATTTTTCAGAAAGCAAATGGAAACTCAATGCTTTGCTTAGTGTATTTACTAGTGCATTTACTAAGTATATGAGGGGGTATTCAAACCCAAGTCTTCTTGACAAGATAAAGTGTATTATTTTATCCAAATACAGTCCTAGGAGTACCCCACCTCCTCTTATTCTCATTAGGGGATGCTCTAATTCCCTCCGCACCATACAACCTGCATCCTTCCTACTCCCTAGTATAATCCTGGTCCTTTCACACCCTCTGAAGATGTCCAAGAGGCCCTAGTGGAATCCCACTTTCCTCCCTTTTTACCCCTGGAGATAGTCTTGGCCCTATCTCCTTCCAAAAGAGACTGCCAGCACTAAGGGGGTTAATCCCTCATTCCCAAGGTCCCCAGTTTCAAGGAAGACATCTTCTGCCCCTCCCCCAACCCCCTTGGAGATAAATGTTTATAGGGAGTTGAGCCTCCTGGGGAGAAGTTATTTGCTTTGGTTGTAATTAATTGCAGAAGCAGCAGGCAAGCCATAAACTGAGTGCTATGGAAAGAATAAACAGTACATGGGCCTCCAAATGGGCAGGCGTCCCATGGGGGAGTAGCAGGGGTCCCTGAAAAATGGAATGTCCTCTCCTCCCCTTCCTAGAGCTCTGCTTCCATATGGCCTGGCGAACTTAGAGATGGGATATTAAAGCAGGAAAGACAACCCAGGTTCAAATGTGGGCTTGGACGTCTATTAGCTCCATGACCTTCCCCTCCCTGGGCCCCAAGTTCCTCCTTTGTAAAATAGAATGATGAGCCTAGATGATCTCTAAGCACTGACCTTCTATGTGGGTAATTCAGGAAGGCCTAGAGGGAGTCACCCACAAAAGAGGAAGCAGGATCTGTTCTGAGCACAAACCTCCTCCCATTCCAGAAACTCTAAACTGGAAGGCATCTTAGAGAATACAATCACTAATCTCTTACCTAAGACAAGAAATCTCAAAAAAACAGCTCTTAGTAGCCACCAAGAAAAACTCATAGCATTGTAGCATAGCTCTGAGTGTTACTGATGTTTCCATTGCTGCACACTTTACAATTTATCTTTTTTAATAACACTCCAATGGAGGTAGAAAGTACAAGGATTATACCCATTTTACAAAGAAGGAAACTGAAGTTCAGAGAGGTTAAGGACATAATAGAAAAACTTCAAACTGGCACTAAAAGTTCTCTTTATTCTGTCTCCCTTTGCTCCCTTTTATACACTCTCTGTTCCAGACACACTGGTTTGCTTCTAATCATCTTTCCTCATTCCCAAAGACACCTTGGTGTCTGCATTCCCTCATTCCCAGAATGTACTCTCCTAGAATTCTCCTAGCTTTCTTCAAAGCCCAGTCCCAGCCACCCTTTATCAATTCCTTTTCCAAACAACTTTTCCCCACTCTTTCTTAGGAAATTACTTTGTATCAAGACTTTGTATTTCTAATACATTTATGCCCCTTCCCTCTTGCCTTGCACCTTCCCCTTGCCAGAAGAAGTTGAATTCCTTAAAGACCTGTCTCAAGTCCTTTTCTCTTTTGTTTCTATAATCTCTTATTTGGTGAATTCAATTATCAGTTGTACCTCTAGATCCAGTCTCTCTCCTGAGCTCCAAAAGGCAGATCACCAACCTGCAATTGGACATTTCAAAATGGATGTCCATTGGCATCTTAAACTGAACAAGTCCAAAAATAGACTTTTTTTTATCTATCCCTCTCCTCTTACCCCCCAAAAGCACCCTTCACCTGACCTTCTCTATCAGTATTTAGTGCACCACAATCCTTCCAATCACCAGACTTGTGCAAACTCTGTGGCATCCTCAACTCCTCTCCATTGCTCTCCCCACATATGCAATCCATTGCCATATCTTGTCTTTTTTAAATTCCTATTGTATGTTCCCTTTTCTGACTACACACAAATCCTGGCTCAGGCCCTGTATAATCTCCTAACTGGTCTCCCCTGTTCAAATCTCTCTTCTCTCTAATTTGTCCCCAGGAGCTGTCAAACTTTCTTCAATCCTATGAAAGGTTTCCTCCAAAAATAAAGGACCTTTCCATTATTAAAGATGCTCAGCAGAAGTTGGGTGACTGGGATAGCTAGGTGGCACAGCCAATCAAATGCTGGCCTTGGAATCAGGAGGATTTGAATTCAAATCTTGCCTCAGATACTTGGGAATTGTGTGACCCTCTGGTAAATCACTTCCCCTCTCTCAGATTTGGTTTCCCTATGCCAAAATGGGGAATAAGAACACAGGTAAAGTGCTAAATAAATATTGGCTAGCAGAAAGATTCCTGCCCTGGGAACCTGATATCTGCAGGCAATTTTCACTCTAAGATCCCATAAACTGGTGCCTTTAAAAGTAGGCTCCCACCTTTAAGAGAAGGGAGGGGAAGACATCTAGCTACCGACTAATGAGTGACTAAAATGAAAATAAGTGATGGCCTGCTTTCCCAGATCACTGCAGGAAAAGAAGAAGAGGAGGGGCCTTTGAAGCCTGAAACCCAAGCTCAAAGCTGTGGCCTCATTATTATAGACTCCCTGGGGTGACCCAACTGGCATCCCAAAGAACAGCTCTAAGATCCTCAGAGCCCTTTCAGTCGGACTCCCTCAGCCCCAAGCTGAGTCTCAGAGGCTTACCTGGGGAAATCTAGAGGGAGCTAGGACTGGCATCTCTAATAATTATTATTAATAATCATAATAATGATAGGGAGGCAGGATGAAATCTAGGCACTATAAAAAACCAGTCAATAAGTCAATAAGCTTTGATTATCATATACCATCACTACAATGAGTACAAGGGTGACAAAGAAAGATAAAAGACAGTCCTTGTCCTCAAGGAAGTCACAGTCTAATAAGGAAAAAACTATGAAAAAACAAGACTTAAATAAGATAAATTAGAGATAATTAGAGAGAAAACACATGAGCATTAAGAGGGATCAGAAAAGGGTTGGGTTTTTTGAAAGAAGGATTTTAGCTGAGAATTGAAGGAGGCCAGGAAGCAAAGATGAAGAGGCATGGGAGATAGTCAATGAAAATGCTCAGAGTCAGATGTGTCCTTTTCAAGGAACAGCGAGGTAACTACTTTCACAGGATCTAGTTAATTATGGGTTATATGTGTAAGGAGACTAGGAAGGGAGGAAAGGTCAGACAAAATAATTATAATAATCACAACTCACATTGTTTCAGGGCTTAATTCAAGGCTTGCAAGGAGAACCTCTTTGCTGGACCTCAGGCTTTGTTACACAAGTTAATGAGAATAATAAATATTATTCCCAATTTACTGGAAGAAAACTGAGCTTAAAACAATGACATATACAACTCACTCAAGGTCACACAGCTGGTAAGTAGCTAGGCCTTCTCCTCAAACCTGGATTCTTTGCTTCCTAGGGAAAAATTTGGGCTAAACCCCTAGGACCCTCAGAGATCCAAGGGTGGAAGTATCATCAATCCCTTTCAGAGTCTTTTTCTTTCTCTAGCCTAGTTTATGGTACTAGATAACTAAGGAAGAGAATGTATCCACATTTATTCTCAAACTTTTTTTTCCAGGTCCTAGGATCCCTCCTCCCCAAGGACTAAGAGACCCCTCTCCTTCATTTTTCCAGGTCTCATTTCTTTCTTTCTTTTTTTTTTTTGCCTCACTTTGACTCAAATTCTTCCCCTGGTGGTCCACAGTGACCTCACTGCATTTGTTTCTCTTCCTTCTCCCATCTGTGCCCTCTACCTCTAAAAAAGTTTATATGGTATTTCAGAGACGTATTCACAACTACAGTCTGGAAAGGTCAAAGCTGTAGACTACTTGGTAGAGAGAAAATCAGAGTCCAAAGGAACCTTAGTATACAGAATGGTAAAACTTGAAAGGACCTTGGAGATTAACTAGGCAAACATTTTCATCTTATATTGTTTATAATGTTTATTAATAATAATCTTATCTTCTTTCATAATATGACTAATGTTAAAATATGTTTAACATAATTGTACATGTATAATCTATATCAGATTACTTGCTGTAAAGGGGAGGGGGGAGAACAGAAGAGAGGGAGGAAAAAGTGGAACTCAAAATCTTACCAAAAATTAATGTTAAAAACTATCTTTACATGTAACTGGAAAACAATAAAAAAGACTATAAGAATAATAATAATAATGATCATACTTCATCACAATTCATGGTGCTTAATTTGAAGCTCACATAGTAGTCTCAGTAAAGTTTATTGATTTAATATATTGATTTCCTACAGGAAAAAACCTCTGCCCCAATTCCTTCCAAGTCATATTTGGAATCTCCTGTTTTCCCTTCCTATGGAGCCCTATAATCCTCTTCTAACCCCCACTGCGAAGGAGAAGACAAGTCCAGAAGATTCTAATCTCCACAATATCCACTCAGTCCTTCCCTACTTCAACTTTGTACCACTTCTCAACAGGATCACTGTAATGGGCTTCTAACAGGTCTTTCTGCATTCTAGGCTTTCCCCTCTGTCCAATCTGTCTAACAACAAGCTACAGTCATGAATCAATCAACAAGTCTTTATTGAAGACCTAGCGTGCTAGACACAGTGCTAGGCAGCAGGTTGCCAAGACAAAAAATGAAAGAGGATCTGTCCTTGGGGGGGGGGGGGGGTACAATTAAAGTATAGAAAATAAATTCAGGATCATGGGTGGGAGGATGAGTAAGCTGAGTTTTTAAGGAAATAAGGAATTAAAGAAATCATAATAAGTGAAAAAAGACTTACTATGCAAAAATATTTATAGCAGCTTTTTTGTAGTGGCAAAGAACTGGAAATTGAGATGATGCCCAACAAATGGGGAATGGCTGAACAAATTATGGTATATAAGTGTGACAGATTACTATTGTTCTATAAGAAATAATGAGTGGGCAACTTTAGAAAACTCTGAAAAGATTTGCAAGAACTGATGCTGAGTGAAGTAAGCAGAACCAGGAGAACATTGTGCATAAACAGCAACATTGTGTAATGATCAACTATGACGGATTCGGCTCTTCTCAGCAATTCAGTGATCAAGGACAATTCTAAAAGTCTTGTGATAGAAAATGCAATCTATCTCCAGAGGAAAAAACAACAAAATCTGAATGCAAACCAAAGCATACTAGAATTTTCACTTTTTAAAATTGGTTTTATGTTTTTTTTCTTTTCTTTAGTTCTGATTCTTCTTTCACAATGTGACTAATAAAGAAATATGTTTAATAAGATAGTGCATGTATAATGTATATCAGATTACTTACTGTCATGAGATGGGAAGAAGGGAAAGACTGAAAACTATCCTAGCATGTAATAAGAAAAAAATAAAATAACATTAAAAAAAAACAAGGTATTCCAGGGAAGGAGAGCATGAGGGACAGCTGGTGCAAAAGTGCTCAGTCTGTCAGTCAATCAATAAACATCAGTTTAAAGTGCCTACTATGTGCTACGTACTGGGGGAGACAGAGGTAAAAGTCAATACCTGCCCTCAATGCAGGTGACAATCTGCAAACAATGTCAAAACAAGAAATAGACTAAAAATGTAGATCTGGTGCTATAAAGTGAGGTCAAGTTTGGTCTGCTTAGGTCATCATGGTCATGAACATAAACCTTAATAAGGTTTGCAAAAGCTTTATGTTTGTGATCTCATTCGAGCCTTGCTATTGAGTCAGTGAAGTGGGTGTTCTGTATATCCCCATTTTACAAATGGGTCTATAATGGAAGCTATATGTCTGAGACAGGATTTGATTTCAGGTCTTCCTGACTCTAAATTGACCATGATGTCATCTACCTAGCTGCCATCTTCCTCATTGGCCATTAGGATATCACTCCCCTATTTCATTCTCTTCAAGAATAAAGGATAAACAATGATTTCCCCCCACTCAAAAACCTTTATTAGTTCTGCACTGTCCAGAGGAATGTCTAATTCCTTACCCTGGTCTTCAAGATCCTCTACAATCTGAACTCAGTCTATCTTTCCAGTCTTATTTCTCACTACTCAATGTTCTAGATAAACAAATCATTCTCAGAATGCATTATGTTTCTACATTTCTTAAGATCCTTATCAAATCCAGTGTTCATAGAATGTTCAAGATGGAAGGAACCTTAATGATTCCTCTAGGATCATTTTTTTTCTTTTTAATAAATATGAAAAATGCTATTCAGAGACGTTAAGTGACTTTGCTGAAGGACACACAGCTAACAGCAGTACCCTAGCTAGCTAAATACTTCTTCCTAGGTAATGTTCTCTTCTCCTGTCCCCTGAAGGCCCATCCCTGAACACAAGGTTCTCTGTTCACATTGCAGAACAATGGTATGCTGAATTAGAGGGTCCTCAGGTCCCTCTTACTGCCTCTGGACAGGACTCTCACAATGCCCAATTTGGGGTCTATCATACCAGGAGGGCCTGCCAACCAAGCCAAAGTTAAACTACTAATAACTTTTCTTTACAAAGACTATTTCAACAGCTTCCTGTCATCCTCAGGGCCAGGAAGGAAATCAAACTGTGTATGTGCGTGTGACTCCAGCATTGCTCTTTGGGGTCTGCTGCTCAAGACTCACTTCCTCCGGGAAGCCTTCCCGGTCTGACCACACCCAGGGCTTATCATGTTATTTACTCTGGGACTCACTCCCAGCCAACAGAGATCCCAGTAAAGCTGGATGTGTTTATATGAAAAACTTTGTTTCCCATGTCTCTATTTCTGTCTATTATGTCTCTTGATGCTGACCAAAGATCTCAGGCTTTCCAGGGGCAAAGGCTGGGTCTGCTCAGATCACGGTGGCAGGGTGTGGTAGGTATGCTGCACTAGACTCAGATTCAGCTAGACCTGGATTCAAATCCTTCCTGAGAGGTATCAAGTAGACTCAATCAAGGGTTCCCAAGTCCTTTTTAACTCTTAAATTTATGATTCTGAGGATTTTCCTAAAGCCAGGGCTGTGTAACCCAACCCAAACTGGAGCAAGTCCCTGACCCCATTCCCCCCACCCCTCTAAGGGCCACCCCAGTTCAATTTGGAGTATGCCTGCTTCTCCCCTACACTGAGTGAGCCAGGATTAGCTGAGGTGGGTGGATTAACTGGGGCAGGATCCCCAAGGGAAAGCTCTAAGCTAAAACCAGCAAATCCACTTTAGAACAGGGTGGCTACAGAGACAAATTGTCATTGTTTGGCCCTAGAGACGGGGCTTCTCCCCCCTCCCTCCCCACTTGGCCAAGTGGAATCAAATCAGAGAAACGCCCTGGACTCTGGGAGACAGGGAAGCTGAATCACACCCAGGGAGCCCAAAGCCACTGACCCTGGTGCCAGGTAACCTGATAATGTGTCCTGTTAGCACACACACCAAAACTCAAACCCGGAGAAAGACAGAGGTGGGAGGGTCTTAAAACATTGAATGTTCTCAGAACACAGTGTTGAAACCCACAAGGAAAGACTTGGAGGAAATCTTAGAATGCTAGAATGGAAAGCCACTCTCAGAATATAAATTATTGGAACATGAAGACTATAATATTCAAACTAGAACTGACCTGAAAAGAAGAAAAAGGATAACGAATAATTATATAGTACTTTAAGTTTGCAATAAACTTTACATGTATCCTTTGATAACAAAACCCTGTGTGAGGCAGACACTGCCATTATTCCCTTTTTTTAACAATAGAGCTAGCAAATTAAGTGATTCATAAAGGATCACAAAACTACTAAATTTCTGGGGTAAAATGTGAACTTTTGGGGCACTTTGGTGATGCAGTGGATAGAATGCCCAAAAGGGATTCAGAAAGGCTCATTTTTTTCTGAGATCAAATCTGGCCTCCGACACTATTAGCTGTATGATCCTGGACAAGTCACTTAACCTTGCTTGCTTCAGCTTTCTCATCTGTCAAATGAACTGAAAAAGGAAATAACAAACCATCTCCCCAAATTTCTGAATTTCAAGTCCAATATACTATCCACTATACCACCCAGCTACTTATAAAATATAACTGAAAGGACCCTTAGCACATTAAATGTCAGGATCTAAAGCTCATAATGTTAGAGTTGGAAGGAGTCTTAAAATAGTTTTCAAACAGAGAGAGAATGGCAACCCTTAAAGGGTCATAGAATACAGAATGTCAGGGCTGAAAGAGACTTTAGAACAGATAATAGAAGAGCAGAAAGGGAGCTTGGAACAGACATTTAGGGTTAGAATGGAGTTGAGAAAACCCCCTAGTTGTGTCTGGCTTCCTGCTACCCTATTTGGGATTTTCCTGTCAAAGACACTAGAGTACTCTTCCTTTTCCTTCTCCAGCTCATTTTATAGATTATGCACACAGGGCTAAGTGACTTGCCCAGGGTCATACAGTAAGGTAAGTGTCTGAGGCAGAATTTGAACTCAGGTCCTCCTGACTCCAGGGCCGGCACTTTCTCCACTTCACCACCTAACTGCCCCATAAGGCCTTTAGCACACAGAATATTAAGCTGGAAATACTGAACTGGACTCTAGAGACCATATAGTGTCCAATCTCTTCATTTTACAAATAAGGGAACAGGTCAAGAAAGGAACAGGTATGATGTATGTGATTACATATGGTATTGCCTCTCAGGTCTTTCAATGATGGCATTACAGATGGTGTCTAGACTAGAATAATCAAGAAAGGCTTTATGATAGGGATGGGACACTGTCTTATACTCTGCTTGCTCCTATGTCTCAGGCCTAAGACATACTAACATTGCTGATGTCTGTGTAAGAATGGATCTGCACACCTATGGCAGTGGGTACCCGAGGTCAGCCCCCAGGTAAGGTCTCCAAAATGGAGACTCCCAAAGAAGTCACTGAATATTCCTCAAAGGGAAGGAAAAGTGGGGAAAGGGACAAATATATTTTATGTGCTGAGCATTTTATTTAAACATTTTACAAAATTTATCTCATTTGACACTCCTAACAATCTTATAAGATTAGTGCTGCTACCTATTTTATAGCTGAGGTAACTGAGGTAGATAAGTGACTTCCCTAGGGATCACATCACTAGTAAGGCTGGATTTGAACTTGACCTAGTACATTATCAAGTGAGCCTTAGATGCTTCTATTCAGTCCTTAAGCAGAAGTTCATGTCAGAGGCTATAATCAACTGAAACATTGGGCCATGGCATGAATAGAAATTTTTTAACCTAAGACAAAGTTGTCAACTTTGCAGGGGCATTTCAGAGGTCAGTCTGACCACAAGTGCAGTCAGACCAGATAGAAGAGTGAACTGGCTTTCACTCCTACCAGGGTTTTAGAGAAAGGCATGGAAGCTGAGGAGACTCATAAGGCAAGGTGCAGGGAATAAGTATGCCCCACTAGCTATGGGCATCTGAGAGGAAAAGTTCATTTACCTCAGCTAATTATGGTTTTCCAATCTTAACTTAGCTCAGAGATGGTTAAATTTAGGGGGACATTTTGTCCAGATTCCTTCAACTAAACTACTCCAGAATTATTGAAAAGCAGGAGAAAAGAAGCTGAAGACCATGATTCTTCAAAACTTTCTAGGATAATGGAGGCAACATGATACAGGGAAAAGAATGAGCATCTAGCCCTGGCTCTGCCATAAAGGGCTGTATGACCTTGGGTAAATGATTTTCCTCTTTGAGGCTCTGTTCCCCCTTTGTAAAATGAGGGAGTTGGAAAAGATGGTCCCTAAGATCCCTCCTAACTTTAATACACCAAGGTCCCTTCTGACGCAGAAATTCTCTGCTGTCAGATTCCCTTCCACCTCTGACAGTCTTTAATTTTATGATTCCTTCCAAGAGGCTCTGATAACAGAGAAGCTCTGGGAGCCTGTAGACAATTTAATGCAGGCCATGGTCTGTTTCCTCTAATGAGAATTCACAGTTTTACAGCCACACAAAGACCTGTTCTTAGGGCACTTGGGGGCCTAGCAAAACCCAGATGCTGCTCAGTAGGAAAGAATCTTCCCTCCCCACTCAGCCCTACAGGGGGTGGGGGAACTAAGAGAATAAGAGTAGACAATGCTGTTTGCCTGGAACATTTTCAGAATTGGGGAGGACATACTCCCATCCCTACCAAGTACCCCTGAAGTCTATGCAAACTAACATTAACCTATCCAATAGCTGAGGAAAGAGTGAAGACAAGACTCTTCCAGGATGAAGGGGAGAAAGAGTCAGAAGTCTTGGCTTGTCTGGATTGAGTTACTCCTCTTTCTCTCAGTTAGAGGAGAGAGACCATGGAGGCAGAATAAAGGGGCTCCCTTCTCCCCCTCTTTCTCCAGGGATGCTAAGAAGCCAACAATGTGCCTACTACTCCCACCCCCCCCATCATTCTCTCAGGCTAGAGTGCTGACTGTAGGACTGCCATCTCCCTGGGCAGCTCTCTGCTTGGGCTTGGGAAAGGGGAACTGGCCCTTGTTTTCCAACTCTGTGAACCAGCAGCCAGTCAGCTTCTCTGGCAGGGCCCCAAGGTTCTGAGATCCACACCCTGTGGGTCAGAGCTGAACCTTGGGGATGAGGGGGGGAGATTCATGTCCTCAGTTCCCCTTAAAGAGACAGTGCAACCCCCAAGTTAACAAATGAATCACCATTTCCACCTCCATTCTCTACTCCCCATGTTTCCATTTCCTTCCTGGCTGTGCCTTTTCCAGCTTCTTTTTCTACCAATAACTCAATATCCAATTTAGAGATGATCTGCCAATCCTTTATAGATAGGTGGGAAAAAGCAATGCTGAAATTTGAACTCAAGTTCCATTTAGAAATCCAGTGCTCTTTTGCTAATCCTCAAGGGGAATGAGTTATTTCCAACAAATAAGTTACTTCTAGTGAGAGCTGTTTTTCTCATCTCTCTGTCTCCTCATTCCAGCCCATCTTTGACAGACTACAGAATAATCTTCCTAATGAATTGATCTGTCAGGAACTTCTCAGATCAAGCATCTTAGATGGCTCTCCATTGGCTTCAGGAGCCTTCAGACTGGCATTCAGTGCTCTCCCTCCACAATCTAGCTCCAATATAGAGGCAATCTCCAATCCAGAGGTCACTCAGCAACAGAGCAATGAATTTAGAGTCAGAAATGGTTCACTCCTACCAGGTTTTAGAGATAGGCATGGAAGCTGAAGAGACTCATAAGGCAAGGTAAAATAGGAATAAAACAGAAATGTTGTTTAGATATGTCCAACTCTTTGAGATCCTATTTGGGATTGTCTTGGCAAAGATACTGAAGAGACTGAAAATCCTTATTAAGTTCTTTTAACAGATAAGGAACCTGAGGCAAACAGGGTAAAGTGACTTGCCCAGGATCACATAGATAGTGTCTGAGGCCACATTTGAACTTCCCAACTCCAGGCCAAGTACTCTATCCACTGCACCTAGTTAGGAATATCTGAGTTCAAATCCAGACATTTACCAGCTATGTAAAACTGAGCAAGTTATTTTAACTCTGTCTACCTCAGTTTCCCCATCTGCAAAACAAGGATAATACTAGCAGCTCTCTCCCAGGGTTGTTGTAAGGATTAAAAGAGAAAACATTTGCATGGTATTTTACAAACTTTAAAAATGCTAGCATCGGGGTGGCTAGGTAGCGCAGTGGATGGAGAACTAGCCCTGGAGTCAGGAGAACCTGAGTTCAAATCCAGCCTGGGACACTTAATAATTACCTATCTGTGTGGCCTTGGGCAAGTCATTTAACCCCACTGCCTAGGAAAAACCTAAAAGAACAAACAAACAAAAATGCTAGCATCATTTTTATAATTAATCATGCAATCTTCTGGTTGTTCCACAATCTCACCCCGTCACCTCCCACCTTCATTACTACAGGTATGCTTAAGGACACCCAGTGCTTGATCCCACCCCTTCTCTACCTGAGGAAATCCATCCCTTCCCTCAAGGTGTCACCTTATCCAGAAAATCTTCCATGTTTTCTCTATCTAGAAGGCACTCTTCCCTCCCTGTATCTCTCACCTTCTGTCTCATACCATTGTTTTTAGGAATATTGCACCTTCCCTTTAGACTATAAACTCTTCAAAGAAAGAGTGCTTCTTCTTCTAATCTACAGTGCCAATTGTTTGTTTAATTGAAAAGATTCTATAATCAGGTCCTAATTCTGTTCACTCACCATGTGAGAGAGAAAATAAAGAACAGAGCATCTAGAAAGCCAGAGAAAGGGAAAGATCTAGGCCAGACAAATCAATGAGTGTACTGTGGAAAGAAGCCTGGTTTAAGTAGGCTAATCTCAACCCTTGAGCAGTCTGCCTGTTGGGTAAGCCTGGAATAATTGTTTCACCTTTCTGGAGGACCCCAACTACCTTCTGTCCTGTCATATCAGGTATTTTGGGGGAACACATACTAGGAATTGGAATGGAAGGGTGATGAAGACAAAATCAAGAGGTTTCCTACCCTGGGTGGAGTTTGAGCTGTACTTTGAAGGAAATTGTTGCTGTTCATTCATTTCAGTGTATCTGACCCCATTTGGGGGGTTTTCATGGCAAAGATACTGGAGTAGGTTGGTATTCCCTTCCTCAACTTGTTTTACAATTGTTGAAACTTAGGGAAACCGGGTTAAGTGAATTACCTAGGGTCACAGAGCTAGTAAGTGTCTAAGACCAGATTTGAATTCATAAAGATGTCTTTCTATAGTCTTTCTATATACTGCACCACCTACTTGCCCATTTGAAGGAATTTAAGGAGTCTAAGAATCTTTGCTAGCCATTACAAGAGCCTTTCCAGCTCTAATGTGCTTTGATCTGTGTTCTAAGGTCCTTTTTAGCTTTGGCATTCTCTATTCTAAGGACCCTGCTCTAAGCATCCTTTCAGTGCTGCCATTCTATGACATTCACATAAATATAGATAGAGATGAAAGATGTATCATTGTTCCCTCTCTAATTCAAGAACCCTTCAGACTAAAGTCTTGGATGTTTGGGAAATCCACAGGGACATTAATCCCTGTTATCTTCACCTCAGATTAACCTTTGGATTTAGGAATGCAAGACTCCAGCCAGATAAGCTTTAATTGAAACCAAACCCTCCCACACCTTCCTCTATACCAGGAATGTTGGGAGCCTAGCTAGCCCTGCCCAGCCATCCTCCAGCCTCTCTTCTTCCTCATCTCCTCCCCACCCCAGCCCCTCCCTCACTTTATCTTTCTTTCAATCACAAAATGTCAGATCTGGAAGAGATCTTAGTATCCAGCTAACTCAAAACTCTAACATTAGAGAGAAGGAAACTAAAATTTAGAGAAAGCAAATGACTTTCCCAAGATCAGAGGGAAAATAATAGCAATACTAGGACTAGAACCCACATCATTTGACTTCCAACCCACTGGGTTTCCTTCTACCACACTTCTTTGTCTGGTTCACACTACTGCTGCCCCTCTACTCTTTCTGTACCCTTGTCATCTCTCCTTAGTCCCATCCTAATCTGAATTTCTGGTCCTGCCACCATCTGTCTCTAATCCCCATTCCTAGTCCCCTCTTATATCCTCCTTCATCTCCATTTCTCCTTCTCATGCCCATTGGGTGGCCTAATTAGCTGATTATACTCAGGGTCTTATGGTTCTTGCTTTTAGGAGCCTCTCATTTGAGGCCCCCAGGGTTATAGAAACTTAGAATTGGAAGGGAAATTAGAAAGTATAGACCCACCACTACCACCCCTTGGTTTTACAGAAAAGGAAACTGAAGGTCACAAAAGGAAAAAGTGATTTACCAATGTCCTGCAGCCAGTAAGTGGAAGATCTGGGATTCAAAGAAAGGAAAGTCTCCAGAATTCTTTCAACTACTGGCATTGGACTGGTTTCCTGGTAAGAACTTCAGTATTCTGGATTAGAAAGATGGAAAGAAACATTAGCCTGCATGTAGACATGAGTTAAGGAGGAAAACTAAAGAAGCCACCCAATACAACTACTGTCCAAAGTTTGCTCTCTTCCATAATATTCCCAACAAAACACAGAGAAGAACATTCCATCTCCATCTTGAGCACAAATGGTCCTCCACTGGCCATGACGCATTCTCCTCTGCTTCATGGATGCCCTAACTCCTTTCAAAGCACAAAGCCCTTTCTAATCTCCCCAGTCATTGCTATACTTTCTCTCCCTCTCCCTGCTCCCCCCCCCCTTTGAATTTAATCACTTATGTAACTTTCTTGAAGGTAAGGACCACTTTTTGTCACTGAATCCTCAGCATCTAAGATATAGTAATTGATAAATAAATGGTTGGTAAATGAATGAACTCATTATTCCTATCCCCTGATTTCCACTGTAGGCAGCTCTAATTATTACAAGTTTTGCTATAAATGGAATTCCAATCTCTTTCCCCAGAACTTCCACCCACAGCTCCTACTTCTGCCCTCTAGGCTCACACAGCACAAATCTAATAATGTCTCTTCCACAAAACAGCCCATCACATCCTTGAAGACAGAAATTACATCCCCCTAAATCTCCAGATTAAATATTCCCAGATCTTCTAATGGCATTAAGTGCCAGTTCCCTCACCACCTTCATTTCCCTCACAACGTCCTTGTTAAAATGAGGTACCCAGAACTGAACTAGCCCAAAAGTGGTCTGCTAACATGTGGATGATAAATAATATCTCATGTTAGTTTGGCAGCTACATAGCATTGTTGATTCATATTGACCTTACAGTATACTAAAACCCTTGGTCCTTTCCACATGCTATGGTCCACAATCATACTCCATCCAGCTGACATTTTGTTTATCCCTATTAAATGTCACAAACATATTGCCCACCATTCTAGACTGTTTGCACCTTGACTCTCATTCATCATATTATTTATCCCCCTACTTGATATAATCTATAAATCTAATTAATTTTTATGCCATCTATGCTTTCATCCAAGTCACTAATAAAAATGGAAGACTATAAGGCCAAAGATGGAAGTCCCATGGCTGCCACTTTCTTCCTCCAGGTTTACATAATTCTATAAATACTATCCTTTACATCTAGTCATCCATTCAGTTCTTAACTATATTATCATCTAGCCTACATCTGATCCACAGGTATAACATAAGGGTGCTGAAATGCAGATTATTCTTTGGAAATAACATATTTAGCAGTCCTGGTAAACATGGCAAAAAAGGGAAAAACAAAAAACTGGAAATTAAGTGAGTTTTCTAGCATGTCTTGTTCTTGAGGAACCCATGATGGCTTAGTTATCAGCATTTCTTCATAAGAAGGAAGAAAATAAAAAATTATTAAGTGCCCACTCTGGGCCAGATACTGTGTTAAGTTCTTTAAAAGTATCATCTCATTTGAGACTCACAACAACCCTAGGAGTTTGGTGCTATTACTTTACAGCTGAGGTGCTTAAGGCAGGCTATGTGTGTGTGTGTGTGTATACATACAAAACATAGACATACCACATATTTCATCTTTTATTTATCCCTAGAGTTCTCTTTTCTTTTTAGGTTTTTGCAAGGCAAAGGGGTTAAATGGCTTGCCCAAGGCCACACAGCTAGGTAATTATTAAGTGTCTGAGGCCAGATTTGAACTCAGGTACCCCTGACTCCAGGGCCAGTGCTCTATCCACTGCACCACCTAGCCACCCCTATCCCTAGAGTTCTTAATATTCTTTATAACAATCTAGCAAAACCAATGGACCCTCTTCAAAATAATGTTTTTTAATCCAAGAAAGAAATGAACATTCTCTCTACATATATATGCATGTGTATATGTATGTCTATATGCATACATGCATGCATGTGTGCAAATGCCCACATGTGTTGAATGCACTTATGTTTATGTAAATACATCTACACAATGTCCAATAATCTGTCATGAGAAGTTAGGACTCTTGCCTCCCCCACTTCCAGATCACACCCTATTCTTCAAACAAAGTCAAACACTAACCTCTCTTCCCTTCTTCCCCTAAAGTGAATTCATTTTGTTTAATTACATAACCTTGAGAATGAAGTCCAAGATGCAATCTTTGTGTAAATGAGTCTATGGGGCCATGCTTGTTGGAGAGGATAAAGAAGCATGGTGTAACTTTATAAAGAGAGAGCACTGAACTTAGATTCAGGGCTTCTGTCCTAGGTTCAGGTCACTTCTAAAGAGCAAACAGTACATTAGAAAGAGAGCTACATTTGGAGGCAGACCATGTGGTATCAAATCTCCATCCTTCTACTACTTGGGTGGCCTCAAACAAGTCACATCATTTCTCCCTAGGCTTCAGTTTCTTCCTCTGAATAATGAAGAACCGAATTAGGTAAACCATCTCTATGGTCATTTCTATTAGATATTCTGTGATTCTAACACCTGAATTCACTGTGATAATGGGTCCTGGCTAAGCTAGTGGAATGACCCTGGCCCTGATTGAAACCAGTCCCAATGGGAACTCAGGGATTCATCTGATTTGATCCCCTCCTCAAACTCAGGCTGTCTGGCACCCAGTGTTCTCTGGAAAAGAACAAAAAGTTTTCCTGGAGTAGGACAGAGGGTAAGGAAAACCTAGTAGGAGAGAATGCAGCTGTTCCCTGGGAGATGACCCCAAGGCAGAGCTTTCTGGGGAGGAAGGAACAGAAATAACAGAGTCCAACTGTTCTCATCTTGGAAGTGTTTAAGTCCAGTAACCCCTAAACAGAGCAACAGGGGCAGAAATCTGTCCTGAGAAAAGGAGGAGAAAGGAGACTAGGGGCACATTCCCTGACCTTAGGGAGCCCCTGGCTGAGAGATGGGGAAGAGGGGAGACACAGTCCCTGACTTCAGCAAGTCTCTAAGTGGCTTTTTTTTTTCAGGGAGATCCTGGACTGAGTAGAAGATAGGACCCCTGCCTCCCTCTTCCCCAAAGATGAGGTCAAAGACAGAGAAAAAGTTACAAATTAATAATGAGCAAACTGAGTTGATGAGAGCCAGGCAACCAGCCAGCCCAGAAGCCCTACAGCAGTCCGATTAATTGGAAACGGCCTCAAACACCCAGATATGCTAAACTGAGAAAAGAAATCAAGTAGTACCCACATGACTTTCCTCTCAGAAAATTGAAGCTAGGATATGCAGTCCAAGAACTGAAAAGATCCCTTGATCCTAAGGCACAAAGGTATCTCTAAGGTCACTTCAATTCCTTCCCCCTACCCCCACCCCACTTTCCCTAAACCACATAACCTTCAAGCAGCTATCAGAAACATTTTTTTGAAGGTCTACAGGGAAGAAGACTCATCAGCCCTGCTCCAAGCTAACTCACTCCAAAGGAGACAGTGGGTCAGAGTGTAGATAGCCCTGGACTATAAATGAAGAGATCTGGGTTGGAGTCTTGGCCTTGGAGCTTGGTAACTTTGATCATTTAAATCACCATCCCTCTCCCGATTATCAATAATTTCCCTTCTGGCTCAAACATTTCTAACTCCCTCCTCTGATGCAGTGGAAAGAACCTTGCCCTATGAGTCAAAAGACCTGGGTTCGAAGTCTGGCTCTGACACTGATCCATTGTGTGACTTGGGTCAAGTAACTTCCTCTCTCTCTAGGCCTTCCTTCCCCCAGCTCAAAAATTAAGGCATTGAATTGGATGATTACTAAGGGGCATTTTGATTTCAAATGTCTATGATCTCATCAATCCTATCTCTTCTATGAAACCTTCTTCCCTGACTAAACTCAACACTAAAAGTCTGTTTGATTCTCAAGTCTCTAAGACTCCCTCTAAGGTTCTTGAGAACCTCTGAGTCAGTTTCTATTAGGTGTATTAACTCCCCCAATAGGGCCTGTCTAACACTGGAGCCCTGAGTAACCGCCAAGTTAGGACTTGGGATGTCCTAGGCCAGCCTCAGTCTCAGAGAGCTTCATCCTTCAACTCTTTCCTCCTTTGACCAAGAGATAATAATTGATAGAAGGGAAAAAAAGCCCAGGGCTACTCAGACCTGAAGAAGAACCCCTAATTTTTGAAGATGGGATCAGTGTTCATGAAGGAAGGTCAATTACATGTTGGCCCTAAACCAAATGAGGGAGAAGGAAAAGGAGGGAGAGACTGACAGGGATGAAAGACAGGGAAGGAGAAAGGAAGGGAGAGAAGGGAGGGGAGAGAAGAAAGAAGAGAGGAAAGAGTAAAGGGAGGAGAGATGAAAAAAGTGACCTGTTGTGTTGTCCTGATACTGCTGACACAACCTGGGATGCAGCTGTGACATGGAGATGAAATCAGAGAAGAAGTAAGAGTTGGGGAAAGGGAAGAGATAAAAAGAGAAGAGGAGAGAAGGAAGAGGATAGAGGTCAGAGAGAAGAGAGATGAAAAGAAAGGAGAGGAGAGAGGGAAGAAGAAAAAATAGGGAGAGATGGGGAGAGAAGGGGAAAGAGGGAAAGGGGAAGGAAGGGACAGTAATAGAAAGCAGAAAGAAACAGGAAATAGGTAGAAAGATAGGCAGAAAAATATTTAGTGCTAGAGAAATGAAAAAGTGGAGATAAAAATAGAAATATAGAGAAAGAAATAATCAGGGACAGAGAACTAACAGTATTGACATGGCAGCCAACAGGCCAATATGAACTTGGGTCCAAATTCCAGGAATAGCAAAATCAGAGTCCTGCTGTCTTCTGCCTGGTCAGACCACATCTGGAGTACTGGGTTCAGTACTAGGAGTCGCTTATTAGGAGGGATACTGATAAGGTGGATAGCAACTAATGGAGGGTGACCAAGATGGTCATAGGATCATAAGATTATACCACAGGATCACCAGTTGAAGGAGCTGGACATTAAACCTAGAGGAAAAAAAAAAGACTTACAAGGAAGCCGGAGAGCTGTTTTCAAGAACTTGAAAAGCTGCCATGGAGGATTAGATTTGTTCTGCTTGGACCCAGAGGACAGATCTGGGAGCAATGGGCAAGAGTTATGAAGAAACGGATTTGAGCTGCTAGAAGAAAGAGCTTCCTAACAATCAGAGCCTCCCAGAGCGGAACGTGCTTCCCTCAGAGACGGGGGCTCCTCCCTCCTTAGAGGTCTTCAAGCAGAGCTTGGATGACTTGTCGGGGACAGCGTAGAAGATTCTTGTTCAAGTACAGCTTGGACAGGATGGTCACCGAGGTCCCTTCCAACTCTGAGATTCTGTGAGAGAAAGGAGGCAGGAAGATGGATGGAGACTGAAACAAACAGATAGCAAGAGAGAAATAGAAAGAATAAAAGATGGAAACACACAGAGAGAAAAATGAAGAACTAGAAACAGGGGATAAATAATGTGGCAGCTTCCCCATGCCCTAGAGGAGAGAGATAAGCCTCCCTGCCCTTTCCTGTCTCCTAAATATGGCATAAACCACCCCCACAAGGTCAATTCTTTGACAAAGGGGAAACTTGTTTGTTTGAGTCCTGGTTGCCTAGTTGGAGTGACCCGTTGTGTTGCCCTGGCACTGATGATGAAGCCTGGGGAGTCAGCTGTAAGGTGGGGGAGAAATCAGAGAACCTGAGTTGGAATTCCCCCCCTTCCATCTAATACCTCTGTGACCTTGGACCAGTCCCTTTGCCTCTCTCTGCAACAGCTGTAAAATCTCATCTCTACCCTTTTCTCTCTCTACTCATCTAACCCCTATCTTAATTTAGTTACCTCTTGTCTGGAATATTCAAATTGCCTCCTAATTAATTTCTCTACCTGGTCTCAACCCTCTTCAATCCAGTCAGTGGGTTACTCAGCAAACATCTGTGAAGTATTTCTTATGTATCAGCAAGGGTCCTAAACCCTGGGAATACAAAGGAAGGAGGGGAGAAATTGCCACTCGCAAGGAGCTTACATGTAAGTGGGGGAAACAATGTATAACTGTCCAAATACATGCAAGATACACAGAAAGTATATGGAGGTAATCTCAGTGATGAAAAGATTAGCAGCTGTAGATGGAGGAAGAGGAAAGGACTAGTGCAGAAGGTAATATTAGGGCTAGTTCTTGAAGAGAGCCAGAGAAGAAGGTGAGGTGGTAAGAAGAGAAATCAAGCCTTGAGGGTCCAGCCAATACTAAGACATAGACCCAGAAGATGGAATGGATGGTGTCCAAAAAAACAGCAAGGAGACCAGTGGAGCTTTATCCTCCATATTACAGTGAAAGGGATAGTCCAAAATCACAAGGCTGACCCTATCACACCCGTTCTCAATAAATTCCAGTGGTTCCTTATTTCCTATAAGGTTAATGCAAACTCTTCTCTTTGGCATTTTATAACCCTTCATAACCTGGCTCCAACCTATCTTATCAGGCTAATCATCCACCCTTGCACCCCCTCCCCCTTCATTCACAATCCAATCAAATGCCTTTTTGCTCTTCCTCCTATCTATTGTCTTTGCACAGACTGTCCTTCATGACCAGAAACCCTGAAAGTCATTCCCTTCCAATTTTTTTTAATAGGTAAAAGAGGCCATTCTTTGCTTCATTTTTTTTTAAACCTAGTCTAATCACTGAATGAGTGTTGCCTTAGTCAAACTGAGATCTACTAAAGATTTTAGCTTAAAAAGGCAAGGTCTCCCACTGCATCCAGAGTCACCTCTAGTTGTCCTGATTCATATGAGGCCACTGGAAGCAGATGGCTCCTGAGGAGAAAATGAAGATGGTGACTTTGTATAGCCCCCCTCTCACTTAAATCCAACTTGCTTGCATGTCATGGCATCACCTCCCTGAGGTAAAGAACCACAGACAACCTTCCTAACCAGAAAACATATCTCCTCACCTGGCTTCCTTCAAAGCTCAGCATGAGATCTTTCCTGTTTTCCCCAGTTGCTGCTACTTCCCTGTCAAAACCACTTTGTGTTTATTCTATATATGTACCTTTTGGCTTCTCCTAACAGAATGTAAGCTCCTCAAGGGAAGGGATTATTCTGGGGGTTTTTTGTTTTTCTTTTAATTTCCTGGGCAAAGCACAGTATTTGACACATAGTAGGCACTTAATAAATCAGTTGATAAACTGAATGATTGATTGATTGAAAGGGCCCTGTGCTGGGTGATTTGCAAAAAATACAGATGGAGATGATACAGTCTCTACCCTCAGGAACTCCCAATCTAGGAGGGAGAGTCAGGCCCAAAACCTGAAAACAAAGCCACCAGGGCTCTGGTAGACAAATGGCTGTGGGAACTCAGGGAGAAAGGAAGATCATTTACAGTTCTGAACAATTAGGGAAGGCTCCCTAAAGGAGGTAGCATTTGTGTTGTTGAGCCATAAAAGATTTTAATAGAAAGAGAAAGGGTTTCCAAGGCAAGAAGAAAATTCAGAGGGCAGGTGTATTGCTTAGTATTATATGGTTTAGTGAGCCATCCAGTTTGCTTGAACTGAAGGAGAAACAGTGAAAAATAAGTCTGCAGAAGGAGGATAACGATAAAGTAATGCCAGGTCAAAGAACTGGTCAATGAGAGTGATGTGAATAATGCAGGTTCCTGAGAGGAGAAGGCAGCATGGTGTAGAGAGGAAAGTCCACTCAGGAGGACCTGAGTATCTGTACTCTACTGACACCTATCAGTCTGATCCAAGGCAAATCACTTAGGTCTCAGTTCCTTCATCTAAAAAAATGGGTATCAAAATCTTTGTATTCCTACCTCACAGGGATTTTGACAGAAAAATGCTTTGAAAACAATATAGAATTAAAAAGTTACTGTGATCATTTTCTATTATCTTTGGGCTTTCAGAAGGTAACTTTGCTTGTGGAGTATGGATTGTGGGAGGGGGGTCTGTATGTATGTGGTTGTGAATGTGTATGATCTGAGAAAAGAGAGAGAAGGAAGAGAGAGAGGAAGGGGGGAGAAGCAGAGAGACAAAGAGGAAGAAAGGGAGAGGAGGAGGTGGAGGGAGAGAGAGGGGGAGAGAGAGACAGACAGAGAGAGAGAGAGAGAGAGAGAGAGAGAGAGAGAGAGAATATCTCTTATCCCTACATAGACTGAAAGTACTCCAGGAGCATGGACCATGTATGCCTCCTCCTCCTTTGTCTCTCTACTCACTGACAGAGGGATATTACAGACATATTAAGAGCCATTTAGGACAGTAGAAAGAACACTGGGTTTGGAAAAAGAGGATTCTACACTAGCTCTGTGGCTTATTACCCACCCATCCAATAAACTCCCTATTACCTCCAGGACCAAATACAAAATTCTGTTTGGCTTTTAAAATTCTTCCTAAACTAGCCCATCCCTCCACCCTGTCACCTTTCCAATCTTCTTACAATTGACTCCCTTCCATATATGCTGTGATCCGGTGACACTGGTCTCCTCAATGGTCCTAGAACAGCAAACCGGCTCCCTCCTGAGTGTCTTCACTGAGGGTTGACCCTCTCTCCCTTCTCATCTCTGACTCCTGGTTCTCTTAAGTCTCAGGTAAAGTCCTACCTTCCACAAGAAGTCTTTCCTAATCCTCCTTAATCTTGGTACCTTCCTTCCCTCAGAGATCACCTCCAATTATCCTGTCTACAGCTGGTCTGTACCTGGTTGTTTTCGTTGTTGCTTGCCCATTAATTAGGTTGTGAGCTCTTTGAGAGTGGGTGCTTAATAAAAGCTTGCTGGTTTGACTCGACCTTTGAGACCGTGGACAAGTCATTAAACCTCTGTGGGCCTTCATGTTAAGATGGGATGGATGGACTTAATTAACCTCTATGGTCTTTTCCAACTCTAAATCATAGGATCAAAGAGTTTAGGCTAGACAAGATCTCAGAGGACATCTAGTCCAAGCCTCTCATTTTACAGATAAAGAACTGAGGCCCAAAGATGTTACATGGCTAGACTCCCAATGAGCCCCTAGACAATTAGCCCCTTATTAATGGTTGGTATTTAGACAGAGTTTCAAGGTTTGCAAGGTGATTTCAATATATTCCTTTGAGCCTCACAACAACCCTCAGAAGTAGATATTGCAGGCCTTATTATCCCTAAATAAAGAAACTCAGGTTCAGAGGGGTTGAAATGACTTGTCCTAAGAGCTACCACTCTATTTACTACACCATGCTGCCTCTCCTATGGTGTGCCAGTTTATTCAGTATTTAGTATACTGCCTGGCACTGATAGTTGCCATCACTCATCAGTTTAACACTTCATCTTACTGATAGCTAAAGCTGTGTGTGTATATATATAGACACCTGTCTCTCATTTTCTAATTGTTCCAGTTGTTTGTATGTCTTATATACCTAAATGGATTATTATTGCTATTCAGTGGTGTTCAGCCATGTCTGATTTTTTGTGACCACATCTGTGGTTTTCTTGGCAAAGACTGGGCATGCCCAGGATCACCCAGCTCGTAAGTGTCTGAGGCCACATTTGAACTTAGGAAGATGAGTCTTTCTGACTCCAGAACAGGCTCTCTATTATCCACTGGACCACCTAGCCACCCTTATTAGATTAAAAGCCATAGCATCTGCAAATCTTAAGAGTCAGAAAATTTTCAGATCAGAGAAGCAGAGATTCTCAGAACCAAAGTGACCTAAACTTGGAAGACATCTCCGAGGTTATCTAGTCCCAATCAGCACAAACTCCCTAAGGAGATGGTGTGAAATCTTTGCTTGAATCTCTGGTGACAGCAAACTCACTCACACAAGGTAGCCCAGGGAAATGTGGGATAACTCTGATGGATAGGAAGTTGTTCCTTTATACTGACCTCAGAACTGACTCCCCTAACTCCTTCTTTCTGAACTCTATTCCTTCCCCCACCCCAAGACAGGTCTTCAGAGACTTTGTCTAGAAAATGTCTCATCCCCAAGTCTTCTCTTCTCCAAGCACTCCATCCCCAGTTCCATCAACTGGGGGGTGACTACCAACATACCAGGGCAACCTGGTATAATGAGAAGAGCCAAAAGACTAAATTTCAAATCCTGCCTCCACCTTCTACACAACCCTGGATGAATCACAAGCCCTCTGGGCCTCAAGTTCCTTCTCCATAAAATGGAGATAACATTTATGAACCTACATCACAGGGTTGTAAAAGAATTCATTTTATAAAGCTTAAAGGCTCATAGAAATCTGACAATATTGTTATTTCAGGTAGATCAAATTGAGCATATCCTTCAAGGGGACATGTTAAGTGCCTTAAAATTGAGAAGATTCCTTGGACATCTCTCCTGTCTCCTAAGAGGGCTTAGCATATGGCTAGTCACCTGGGAGAACCTAGGCAATCAGAACTGAATACAGGTCCCCACAACACTTTCTAACTGGCTGACTTGGGTTTTCTCTTCAAAATTTCTCTAGTCATTCACTCTTAGGGGATTTGTATATACCCTGCTTGATAGTTAGGACTCCTGTGCTTGGGACTTTGTGGTTCTCATCCACACCCCAGAGAGGCAAAGACCAAGAGAGAAAGAGGGTGATGGAGAATCTTAATAATTGGAAGAGAGAAAATATGTAGCAGTGGGAATAATCTGTCATTGTCATATGATGTGACCTTGAGACAGTCACTTTCTTTCTATGGACATTCCAGGTTCCAATGAGTTAGACAATCTAGATTCCAAGGCTCTTTCCAGCTCTCACATTCTCTGTTCTAAGGTCTCTTTCAGTTCTGATGTTCTAGATTCTAAGGCCCTTCCCAATTCTGACATTCTGTGTTTTACAGTTACTCTTAGATCTAACATTCTCTGGTCTAAATTCCCTTCCAACTCCAACATTCTTTGTTCTAAAATCTCTGCTAGCTCTGATATTCTGTAAAAGTTCCTTCCCCATTCTGACACTCCACAGAGAATTCAGTACAGAAGAGGTAGGGAGCCATGCATCAAAATTGGTTGGCCCAAGGTGGGGACAGACAAAATTAGTTTTCCCTCTGAGCTCCAGCACTGTATATCCCTGGGATGTGCTCCAGACAAAACCACAGGACTTCCCCAAGATCCTGGCCAAGTCAGGTCACATAGGGCTCTAGGGCCAAGGGAGCAAGCAGCAGCCAAGGTTCCCTGGCTAGTAACTTCAGCCATGGAAAACATCAGTGGAATCAGAGACAGAAGGGATCTACTCCCCCCGCCTTGCAGCCCCTTCCCAACTCCCCTCACTGACCCATCCTCTAGGCAGGTTTGCTGACATACATGTGTCTTTCCTATTCTATAAGAAATTCCCCACCATCAACTTAGGTCATTTCACCCCATAAGCCTCAGAAGTTCTTCAGGTAGCCTAAATCTAATTCAATTGCAAGGCATAGCAAGTTGATTTTTCTTTCCCAAGACTGGGGAAACAATGGCCCAGAGGCAATAGAAACACTATGGGCAATCTCAGGATGCAAAATTTTGAAAAAAGCATGGGGAAGTCCTAAAAACTTAGATATATGCACTGAGCTCTCCTTGGACAACAGATCTCAGCTCACCCCTATATTTCTCTACTAACTGAGCCCCTGAGAGCGCTCAATAGTTAAGGACCTACCTGGGTGGTCTCCTTCCTACACAAGTGATGTCTGTATCCACATCGACCTTCTTGGACAAAGCTAGAATAACAATCCTCTCCAAAGGACTCGAATTTTCTGTCCTGAGTCCTCTCTCTACAATCTCTCCTTCTTAGTGACCTCAAGGGCCCCCAAGGGCTCAATGATCATCCAGTGCAGTTGACTTGTCTAAAGTTACATTTCCAGTCCTCATCTCTCTCCTAAGCTCCAGTCCACATCATCAACCACCTTCTATCTATCTTCTACCTGGATGTCTCATAGCTATGTCCAAAGTCTAAGAAAATAGAATATTTTTCTTCCAAAACTCTCCCCTCTCCCTAACTTCCCCACTTCTACCTAGGGCACTGTCAACTTCCCTATTATTACAAACTCAATCATTCAGTCAACCAGTATTTTTTTTCCCCATTACCTATGTAGGCAATGTATGTGTACTGCACAAGAAATATAGTTGCTTACTAATAAATGGCTGGTAGATGAGTATGAAGCTCCTCCTTTCTCTCTTTAGCACTACTGCTTATATCCACTCAGTTGCCAAATCACACCTATTCTGCCTCCCTAATATCTCTCACATGTTTCACATTCTCTGGACTTACACAGCTGCCATTATAGCTCTAGCCCTCATCACCTCTCCCCTGGACTACAGAAAGAGATTCCCAACAGGTGTCCCCACCTACCAGCTCTCCCCTCTTTAAAAGGGGATGGAAGGAAGACCGCTCTGCTCCATCTAGACAGCTGTCAAGACAACATTCCAAAAGCAAAAGTTTAAATATGGACTCACTTACTCAAGTGTCTCCCATGGCTCCTTCCTGACTTCAGGATAAAACACAACCTCCACCACTTCACCATCTTGACTCCAACCTGCCCTTCAAGATTAAGTTCATATGGGGGCGGCTAGGTGGAGTAGTGGATAGAGCACTGGCCTTGGAGTTAGGAGTACCTGAGTTCAAATCCGGCCTCAGACACTTAATAATTACCTAGCTGTGTGGCCTTGGGCAAGCCACTTAACCCCATTGCCTTGCAAAAACAAAAAAAAAAAAAAAAAAAAAAAAAAGATTAAGTTTATATCAACTCTAAGATGATTTCCACTTGATCCTATCAATATCTTGTTTGTAACTACTTATTTGCATGTTGTCTCTCCCTTTGAGCTCTTGGAGAGCAGGGATTGTTTTATGCCTTTCTATTTTTTAATGTCTTTCTTGAATCCCCACTGCATAGGATAATGCATAGCACAAAGAGGATCCTTAATAAATGCTTGTTTACTTTAACTGTTTTTGATATAACTCCCCACTACATAGGTTACATTCCAGCTAAAATTCATTCATAAAATATACAGCATTTCCTCTCCAGTTCATTTTTACAAATGAAGAAACTGAGGCAAACAGGGTGAAGTGACCTGCCCAGGATCACTCAACTAGGAAGTGACTAAGGAGACTGGATTTGAACTCAGAAAAATGAGTCTTTCAAAATTCAGGTCTAGCACTCTATCCACTTCGACCTGGTTACAATCCCTAACTCCCTCAAGACACAGTCCACAGTGCCTTTTCCCACATAAAACCTTGCTATATTCCCCCATTTCTTAGGACTAGGTCCCTCCACTCCCAAAATTACTTTGTATTTGTCTGTGTACATACCGAATTCTCCCAGTAGTCCACAAGATCCTGGAGGGGAGAGATTGTTTCAATTCTGATTTTTTTTTAAATCCCCAAAACCCAACACACTACAAGATTAATGAATTCAATAAAAATTGAATTAAATTGAGTTGAATATTAGCAAACACCAAGGCCTCTGGCCTTTCCCCTGGCAAAAGGAGCATGAGACTTATAACAGACCTGGTATCTGTCTAAGAAGCTTTAACTAAAATATCCTGCCATTTGAGTAGGGAAACTGAAGCTGAGACAATGGCCCCAGGGTCTGGCACTCTCTCCCTCTTCTCAGTTCCAACTCCTAACTTCCTTCAATCTCATCTTTTGCAAAAAAAATTTTCCCAGCCTCCATCTTAATCCCTTCCCTCCAATGACTTTCTCTAATTTATTCTGCAGATATCTTACTTGTACATCATTGTTTACATATTGTCTCCATCATTATTAAGCTGGAGTTCCTTAAGAGCAAGAACTGAATTATGTGAGGGGTTCTGGCCCCGCCTTTTTTGACATCCTCAGAACTCAGCATAATGTTACACTCACAGCAGCTGAGATGCACTGGGCTAGTCATTTCTCCTCTCTAGGTCTCAGTTTCCCTATTTCTAAAATGGAAGATTAGAGTGGCAAGAATGGCAAATGCTAACTTTGGAATCAAAGGTCCTAAGTTCAAATTCTAGTCATGTTATGAGAATGTTGAACAAGGCCAAATTACTCTATTTCTCTAGACCTCAGCTTACCCCTCTATAAATAAAGAATTTGGAAAAGATGACTTCTGGTGCTAAATCTATAACCTTAAAATCCCATGACCAGCAAAACACAAAAGGATTAGACTTTTCAGAACTCTTTTAGGCTTACACCCTCCAATACAATGACCTGCCAACTTGCTTGTTGCCAAGGAATGCTGGGAAGATGTGAGAGCTATCCCATGAAGGGGTGCTTGTCAACTGCAAAGCCCTTTGGGTTTCAGTTTAACAGCTCAGAACTCCTGCTCTGTTAGCTGTTACTCTAAGCAATCTACTGTAGTTCTCTGCTCCCAACTTTATTTTCCCGATCTATAAAATGGAAATAATAGTTTTTTTTGTTTTTACCTGCTTCCCAAGGTGGTTGGTTGTAAAGGAATCCTTCAATAAAAGTTAAGATGTTTAGAAAAAATGCCAGCTCTAATTGTTCTACAAGTCACATTTCTAGAGATATCTCCCTTTAATTAATGAAGATTCAGAAACTGTCCAGTCACACAGCTATTAAAAGTTAGGGCTGGAATTTGAGCCCAGGTCCACCGGATTCCAAAACCAGCACTCTTTCCCCAGGCCAGAATAACTCAAGCTAATTAATGATTAATAATCAGCTAATAAGTATTCAAAACAAACAAAAACACCAATCACAATCAAATTTTTTAGTCTCAGGACCCCTTTAAATATTACTGAAGACCTTTCCCCCCCTCACAAAGAGCTTTCATTTATATGAGTCACAACTATCAGTATTTATGATATTCAAGATTAAGATGTTTTATTGTGAGGATAAAAATCTTGAAAGAGTCTCAGGGACTCTGAAGCACACTGCTGCTGCTAATCATTGTTTAGAAATCCAAGCCTCACAACTGTCACTGAGTTCAGAGCCAATCTTTGGCCCCTAGATTACACTCTCTTTCTATCCAACCTCTAATTCCCATTACAAGGTCCTCAACAGTCTAAGAACTTGAGGAATGTTTTGCTGAAGGTAGTGAAAGGAAAAGAGAGAAGGAGGACTGATGAGACCTTATCATGAAAAGGTGGTTGGGGCCTAGGAGAAATCCTCTGAAGGACCATGGGATGGGATGAGGAAGAGAGACAGGTTATCGGTGTATAAAGGGGGTACAAAAGGGGAACACAATGTACTACTAAGGTCCCTCTGCTTGGAGGCAGAAGACCTGGGTGCAAATCTTTACTCTGGCACTAGCTCTAGAGTTTAGACCTTAGACAGTCATTTTTATTCTCTAGGCCTCAAGCTCCTCCTCTAAAAATGTGAATGGAGCTTGTTTAAATTCTGACACTGTTACTTGTCTTAGGGAGAGGGAGGATGAGGCGCCTGACCCTCATCCTGGTCTTGGGCGATCATTTCCAGCTCGAAATCCTACAATACAGCTGCTCCCTCAGAGATCTGTGGTAGGCAGAGCACTTGAAAGTCCTTTAAAAATGTGACTATCGGGGCGGCTAGGATAGAGCACCGGCCCTGGAGTCCGGAGGCCCCGAGTTCAAATCCTAATAATGACCTAGCCCAGTGGCCTGTGAGCCTCTTAACCCCGTAGCCTGGCAAAAGCTTTAAAAAAAAAAAAGGTGTCTCAGATGGGGAGGGGGACCGAGGGGCCTCGGCAGGGGGCTAGCCTTTCTGCCCCCACCCCGGGCTGGTGATCCAGAGGAGGGCGCAGAAGGTGGGCCACGGCTCCCCGACATGTCGGGCTGGAAGAGGCCTCGGGGCCCCCCGGGAGCGGCATCCCGGGGCGCTGGGGACCAGACGTGGGGTGACTTGCCCAAGGTCAGACAGGTAGCGGGTCCGGGTCCCGCGGGGCACGGCGCCCCCCCCCCCAGGCGCCCCTCTCGGCCCCGAGCCCTGCCCTTTTCTGGGCCTCCAGAAAGGGAGGGGGCGCCCCGGCGAGGCGGGCCGGGAGGGAGGGGGCGGGCGGCCGGGGCGCCCCTCCTGGGGGGGGCAGATGGGGCCGAGCGGCCCCCCCCCCCCGCCGATCCCCCGCCGGCCCGGCTGCGGCGCGGGTGGGGGAGGGGAGGGGCTGCGCCCCCGGCCCGCGCCCCGCACCCCCCGAGGCGGCCCTCCCCCGGCCCGCAGGCCCCGGCCCGCCGCGCCGCACTCACCGCGTCCCTCGGTCGCCCATGGTCCCGCCGGCGGCGTCAGAGCCACAGCTGGAAAATCCCCGCGCGGGCGCCGGGAGGAGCCAGCCGCCGTGCTCGCGCGCCGCCGCCGCCGCCGCTTCCTCCTCCGCCCCCGCCCCCGCCCCGCCCCCGGCGGCGGCCCGGGCCCGGCCCCGCCGCGGCCCCGGCCCCGGCCCCGGCCCCGGCCCCGGCCCCGGCCCCGGCCCCGGCCCCGGCCCCGGCCCCGGCCCCGGCCCCGGCCCCGGCTCCCGCGGGCGCGGCGCGTGCATGCGGGGGCGCCCGCCCGGCCGCGGCCCTGCCCGCGCGGGAGGCGCGCCCTCGGGGCGGGGGCCGGGCACACAGGTGTGCGGGAGTGCGAACGCGCGGGGGCGTGGGGGCGCGGGGACGAGTGCGCGGAGGCCGCGCCCGCCGGGGCTGGAGAGGCCGAGCGGCCGGACCCGACGGCTGGGCCCGCGCCCGCGGCTCCCGGCCCGGCCCGGCCCGGCCCTCCCCTCCGCCAATTGCAGGCCCGGCCGGCCCGGGGGCGGGGCGGCAGGTGGGGGAGGGCCTGGATGGGTGGGGCCGGGGAGAAGAGGGGGCGCGGACCGGGAGAGGGGAGGGTGGGCTACGGTCACCCCGCCTTGCCGCCTTGCCGGGAGGGGGCCGAGGCCTTGGCTGCTAATCTTTGCCCCCTCGGCTGCTTGAACTTCAGAGAACCGACTTCCCCTCCCTAGGCCTCATGTAGGCCCTTGAGCAATCCTGGACACTTGTTGGGATGGAATGTCCCCCAAGAAAACTGGACCCCATTCAAGGGCGCAACAGATCTGTGTGTGTGTGTGTGTGTGTGGAAGGGCATGCAATGTATGTGTGCATGTGTGTGTGGAAGGGCATGCAATGTGTGTGTGCATGTGCGTGTGCAGAAGGGCATGCAAGAGTACAAACCTAGACACGTTGAGAACATACGTCTGAAGAAATCCAAAAAGACGGAAGACGAGGCCGCTACAAATTTGGGGTTAAATTGTTTGGCAGGGCAGTGTTTGGGGGGCTGCCTTCTTTCTTCTTGTATATTATATTACTTTAAGGTACTCCACAGGTCATGGCAGTTGGGGTGTCCTGAAACCAAAGCTAGGCTGGGGACCAGGCTTATTTGGGGGAACACATTGCCCTGCCTCCCAAGACAAGGATAGGGCTGATTGTCCCCCATCTCCCCCCCACCAAGTGTATTCACAAACACCAAATTTGCCATGGAGAGCTGATTTCAGGACTCACCAGAAGGGACACAATGATGCTGATTACAGAAATTCCAATTGAGAATCATTTGGAGAACTAAACAGAAGACATGGTGTCTAGGTTCTGTGCTAAAAACCATCTGGACAGAAGGAGGAAATAGATGTGCTCTGAGAAGCATTGAATGAGCATTCCAAGTCTCATCTTCTATATCCTGTCCTCAATCCAGAGTATGCAGAGGTAGGTAGAAGAAGAAAGTGGGGGCAATATATACATAAGAAATGAATTTTTCTATTGAATTTCTAATCCAGCAGTGGAAGAAGACTCCAATTTAGATAAGGATAATAATATACATCACTTGAAAAGTATATGAGAGGTACAAAAATGTCCAAGGAGGGAGGGAGATTATCGCCACCTGGAATAATCAAAACTGTTTCATGAAAGAAAAGTTGAACATGAAAAGGTTGGCAAGAATTCAATAGATGGAGGTAGAAATCAGAAGATGGAAGACTCTTCAGGAAGAGGGAGTGATGGGAGCAGTCATTTAGTCAACAAATAATTATTGGGCTTTTACTATATGCTAAGCACTGGAAATACCAAAAAAAAAAAAAAAAAAAAAAACCCTTCCCTCAAAAAGCTCCCAATCTAATGGGCCAGACAACATACAAACAACTGTGTGCATGCAAGATCTCTCTCCTTTTGGTGTTGGGAGCAACAGGGAATGTGTTGACCAATGTGACTGGGGTTGTTTGTGGAAAATTCCTATCAAATGAAACTAGAAAGGCAAGGTAGAGGGTATTCAACATACCCAGAAGAATTTGAACTTCAGGTGGTTCAGTGAGCAAAGTGCCAGACCTGGAATCACAAAGACTCATCCTCCTGAGATTCAAATCTGGACTTCCTAGCTGTGAGACCCTGAGTGATTCACTTAACCCTGTTTTCTCTGTTTCCTCAACTGTAAAAATGAGCTGGAGAAGGAAATGGCAAGAAAAGCCCAAATGGGGCCATGAAGAGTTGGCTATAAGTAACCCCTGAGTGCTTTTGAAGCTGATTGATGAGAGGTATGGGTGAGGGAGGTGACTGAATCCAAAGGAAGGAAAAATAAGAAGGGAATGACTAGTCTTTTTGTTGTTGTTCCAATAGGGAAGATGCTCAGGAGTTCCGTGTGCTAGTCCGAAGTGACTGACCAGGAATCATGATGATCTGGGGTCCTAGTACTTACTCTGCCCTTTCTCCTCTGCAAAATTAGGTGATTCAAGGTGACCAAGTATGTGATACATTTTTTTAATAAACTGAGAGAAACAAATAAACAAAAAATACCGCCATACTCTTCTTGCCACCTACCAGTTCTGATCATCCATTCAAAGAAATGACCATTAGTATATATAAATGATATGAATTTCTATTTTAAAATGTCATTGTTTAATAAATAACTTGTGAAAAAATAATAAAATAAATTGGGAGAGTTGAGCTAGATCAGTGAATAGAGCTCTGCATCAGGATAACTGAGCAAGTCACTTAACAATTCTCTCAGTTTCATCATCTGTAAAATGGGGATAACAGCACCTCCTTCTCAGTGCTGTTGTAAAGTTAAAATCTGACAATATCTGTAAAGCGATTTGTAAATCTTAAACTGTGTTACATAAATGCTGGCAATTATCTAGTATCTAACTCACAGGGTTGGTGTAAGGATGGAATGAGTAAATACCTAATATGCAAATCATTTTGAAAACCTGAAAGAGCTATAGAAATGCTGAGTATTATTACATCTCTATGGAGTTCTTTTAGCTCTGACATTTTATGAATTCCTCAGCTTAGAGTAAGAAAAATAAGTGGGAGGAGAGAGTGGGAGAGAAAGAAGAAAGGGGAAGAGAAAGAGGGATGAGGAAGGGAAGAGTGGGAGAAGAGTAAGGGTGGGAGGTGAGGAGGATGGGGAAAGGAAGAAAGGGGGGAGGGAGGGAAAAGACAGAAGAAAGGAAAGAAGGCAGCCCTAGGGAGGATAGAGCCCTGGATTTAGAATTGGGAAGTCCTTGAGTTCAAATCCAACCTCTGATACATAGTAGCTGTGTGACCCTCAGTTTTCTCAGCTATAAATAATAATAGCATCTACTGAAGATTAAATGAAGTAATCTTTATTAAACCCTTAGAATAGTCTCAGGAACAAAGCAAGCATTTAATAAATGTTTGTTTCTATAAATAAAAAAGGGGAAGAGAAAGATGGAAGGAAGAGAAGAGCAGAGACAAAAAGTTGAGAAGGGAGAGAAAAGAAATTCAAAAAGGGGAAGAGAGGAAAGGAAGGGAAGAGTAGAAGGAGGGAAAGAGGAGACAGAGAGGCAAGGGAGGGAAGAGAAAGAGAAGAAAAAGGGAGAAAGAAATTGTTTCCTTGGAAGCATTTGGCTTTTAATGGGAAAGCACTCCCTAAATGGGGAGAAAGGCCAAGGCCCAGGTCCAGCCCTGGCTCTGGGCAGATCTCCCACCAGGCCTTCCCACCAAAGGTATTTGGCTAATTGGCCCTGATTAGTGCCTAATATCTGATTATTAGCTGGAGGAAGAGAAGCCATCATTTAGACTGATTCGATTAGGGCTCAGTAATAAACATCATTTGTAATTACATTCACATACAGCTACCTCTGCTCCATGTCTATAGAGCCAGCTAATTCAATCAGGGATATGATCATCCCTGGGGGGAAGGGGGATGGAACAGGAGGGGAATGGGGAATATGACCTGTGTACTAGTGGTCAGACCAGCTCTGGATGTGTGATTTCCATCTCAGTGACCTTTCTCTGACCCCAGATGGTACCTCTCCTTTCCTAGTAAGGGGAAGTTCCTTCCTCTTGGCCTCATTTGCCCCATTTGTAAAATGAAGCAGTTGGACTAGGAGGTTCACACCCATGGTAGTTCGGCTAGGTGGCTCAGTGATTAGAGTGCCAGACCTAGAGTCAGGAAGACTCCTCTTTTTGCAAATTCAACCTTGGACACTAAATATGTGCCTCAGTTTCCTTATCTGTAAAATGAGCCAGAGAAGGAAATGGCAAAACACTCCAGTATCTGCCAAGATAACCTCAGATAGCTCACATAGAATCAGGCACAGCTAAAAAACAACTTAACAACATCAGAAGGTTCCTGTATGCTCTAAAGATGAAAGAACATTTGAGGTCATCAGATTCAACATCCTCATTTTACAGATGAGGAAACTGAGTCCCAGAGGGACTGTGACTTGCCTAAGTTCAAATAGGTGGCAAGAGGCTGATACCTAGGTCTTCAAATTGAACACTCATTCCCCCTAACCCTGTCAGTCTATGTTCCAATGTCCCACTCTGACCTATGTTCTGTGTTCTGAGGGTCTTTTCAGGAATTATGTTCAATGTCCTAGGATCATTCCAACTCTGTTATTTGTTGTTCCAGCAGCCAGATTCCAAGGTACTAGAAGCAACTGTACCTATTTTTTTGTCCCTTCATTATTTGGATTATGTTATAATGGAGACAAGGGTGGGAAGTAAAGAGGAGAAAAATTGCCTGGTGGTCATGGCAACAGTGGGGTAGAGGAGAAGAGCATGGGAGCCTACATATCCAGAGATATTTGCCAGGGAACCAGAGTTTTGGGCAGAGAAAGAAGTCCTCCTGGCTCTTTCCTCTTCTGCTAGGCAAGGTGAGTATCTACCCAGTCCACAGCTATCTTATACCCCCAAATTCTAACTAGGTCTAGAGATAATGAAAGGTAGGCCTTGAACAAACATGGACATATGGAGACTCATAAGCTCTTTAAGGAAAGGCAGGTACCATGTCCAAGTTAAACATCATAAAGAACAGAGATTTCCAGACTTAGTTCAGAAGTCACCTCCTCCATATAGCCCCCCTTGATGTCCATAGTCATTAGTATTCTTGGTCTTCTCAACTAATCAAAAGCTCAAGGACCTCAGAAGCCATCTAGTGTAGCACCCTCATTTTACAGATGAGGCCCCAAAAGGTTAATGGACTTGTGGTTTAGTTGTTTCAATAACATCTGATTTTCTGTGACCCCATTTGGAATTTTCTAGGCAGATAAACTAGAGTGGTTTGCCTTTTCCTTCTCCAAGTCATGTTACAGAAGAGAAAACTGAGGCCAACAGATTTAAGTGACTTGCCCAGAGTCACACAATTAAGTGTCCGAGGACAGATCTGAATTCAGGTCTTCCTGACTTCAGTGCTGGCTCTCTATCCATCTAAATAGATGTCACCTAGCTGTCCCTAATGAACTTACTCAAGGTCATATAAGTGGCATAAAGGGCTAAAGCAGGGATTTGAAATACAGTCTTTGAACCTTTCTATTACATAATGCTGCCTCTTTAAGATTATTCTGATCTTTTTTTCCTCTCCATGCTGTCCTGTATTTGGGGGAATAGCTCTGGTGAACTGAATTAAACTCAAATGGCTAGATAACCCAAGCCAAACAATTAAGGAAAGGGACAAAGAAAGAGGGGTATGAGGGAACAGAATAGCAAATTAGGGGACCCAAGAGAACACTAGGGGTGAGGCAACTGAGATTAAGCCTAGGAAGGAAGGATTATAAAATACCCAGGGATGGACCAAGGATAGCCCTACTTTGACCTAAAAAAGGAGGACTGAGATGATATCGACATCTCTTGGCTTTGCCTTCCTCAAGGTTAGGAAGGGATCTCTCCTTGGACTGAGTTCAACTCAGGGCTGCAACCATTTCTACTGGATAGATTCTATTGCTCTCCACTGCAGTCCCAAAAGAGACTAAGCTGTGGCTGTTGAATTTGGATTGTCCTTCCTCCTCCCTGGAAATACCAGAGCCTTTGAATTCTGCTGAATCAGTTTGTGTGTGTGTGTGTCTGTCTGTCGCAGTGATTGTGATTAGAGTATGTGTATAAATATATATGTGTGTGTGTATATGTATATACATATACATATATAAATTAAAATTTATTTTTAAAAAGAATATAAACAGAAGTCCTTGGACCTCAGCTTCCTCAACTGAAAATAAGGAAAGTGAACAAGCTGAATTCTGAGATCCCTTCCAGCTCTAAATCTATTATCCTACAAGTCAATGGTGTGATTAGTGTGAACACAAACTGAGGCAGCAGGATGGTATGGTGAATCCACAACTGGATCTGCAATCAGGAAGACCTGGGTTCAAGACCTGCTTCTGTTGCACTATTGGCAAATTAATTCCAACACTTAACAGGGAGCTTAGACCATAGTAGTTGCTTAATAAATTGAATTGAATTGAACTTAACCTCTCCCTGTCTATAGAATAACCTAAGCTTGTCCATCTGCATCAAACACAGAAAGTTTTACTTAATGGAGGGAGAAAATGGGTCTCTTTGGCACTTTTTGGAAAAAAAAAACCAGACAGTGCTATTGCTTATTTTTGGACTTGCCCTTGAATTTGATGTGAGCAAAAATCATCTGTGATGTAGCAGAGCTCCTAGGTCATCTCTTCATAGGCATTTGAGTCTCTAAATGGTGTTTGCCATTGCAATGGAAGGTAAGGAAGGAAACAAGAATTTATTAAGTGTCTCCTGTGTGCCACAGGTTTTACAAAGTTTATTTCACTTGATTCTCCCAACAACCCTGGGAAGTAGGGGCTTTTATTACTCCAATTTTATAGCTGAGGAAACTAAGGCAAAGACTGTGTAACTGGCTCAGGGTCACATATCTAGTTACCTTTGGAGACAAAATTTGAACTCGGTCTTAATGGCTCCAAAACTCTAGTCACCTGACCACTTCTGGAGTTCAAATGGAAGGATTCTCTATCGATCAATAAACATTTATTAAGTTCTTATTATATTCCATATACTAAGCTTTATTATATATATTATTATATTTATTAAGTTCTTATATTCCATATGCTAAGCTTTATTATATTCTTATTATATTTATTAAGTTCTTATTTTATTCCATATACATTGGAGATAAAGAAAGGCTAGCTCCCCTGACCTTGAGGAGCTTACAGTCTAATGGAGATGACAATATAGAGACTAGCTAAATACAAGATAAATAGAAACTAATCAATAGAGGGAAAGTCTGAGAATTTGACCAGAATGAGAATAGCTTTATGGAGAAGAAAGGATTTAACTGGGACTTGAAGGAAACCAGGAAGCCAAAATGAAGAGGGAGAACATTCTAGACATGGAGGACAGTTAATGCCCCAAGTTCAGAGATAGAATGATTTGTGTGAAGAACAGCAAGGAAACTGGTATATCTGTATAGGTGTATATCACAGGTATAGTATATCACAAAATGTCAAAGTTGAAATAGACCTCAAAGACCATTCATCTCAATCCATTCTTCTCATCTGCAGACTGTATCCTTAGCTCCTTCCAGTAATTTTTCATAAAACATTCTGCTGAGATCCTTCCCCATCTTTGTTTTTCCTCCTTGAGGTGCTCTCCATCTCATCAATATCTTTTGTAAAGTGTGACATCCAGAATGGAAGACAATCCTTCAGATGTGATCTGGCCAGATCAGAATCTGGGGAATTATGGAAATTATGTCCCCAATGAATGCAGTTTAGGATCAAATTAGCTTTTGTGGTTGCCATAGCATATTTTAGAGCTTAATTAGCTTGCACATCATTAATATTCCCTATATCTTTTTTCAGATAATTTAGCCACATGTATCGTACTTTGTCTATGTGGCATTCATTTTTTTAACCTCCAGACTAAAATTTTACCTTCAGTTTCACTATATTTCACTTGAAGTGACTTAGTCCAGTATTCTTGACTATGAGATAATTTTGGGTACTGACTCTGTGTTCCAATGTGTTAGTTATACCTAGCTTTGTATCATTCAAAAAAAAATCCAATAAGCATGCCATTTATTCAAGTCATTAACTATAGTGTTAAATAGCACAAGGGAAAGGACAGCTTTCTGGAGCACTCCACTAAAATCCTCCCTCCATATTGATATTGAGCCATTACTCTTTGAACCTGACCATGAAACCAATTTCAAACCAATGGTACTGTTCTGTAATCCACCATCTCCCTATCTCTTCATGTTTTTCCACAAAAATAATTTAGGATATTATTAATGCTTTGTTAAAATCCAGGCAAGCTATATCAATAACTATACCTTGATCTGCTAATCAAGCAACCTGATCAAAAAAGGAAATGATCTTTGGTTTAATGTGAACTATTCTTGCTGAAGTCATACTAGCTTATTAGGTTCACCACTTCCTGTTCTAGTCTTTACTAATGACCCATTTAGCAATACATATTTTGTAGTTTGCAGTTTTTTTAGGAAAGAGTCAGTGGTTACTATACTTTTCAGTTTCTATTCTCTTACTGCTTTAGAAGGTTGGGACATCTGACCTTCAGTATTCAGAAACTCAGTTCAATAATTCAATATGCATTGATTAAGTATATGCTATTTACCAAGCATTGTACTAGTCATTAGAGATATATAGAGGTCCCCCCCCCAACCCCCCCCCCCATATCCCTCCCTTAAGGAATTTGCCTTATGGTCAGTTACTCTCTTAGTATAATCACATAGGCAGTTTCCTGTAGGGGAGCACAGGATGTGATAATGTGTGATAATGTCTTAAGACTTGTCAAACATTATTATCTATTTATGATGTTTTATGGGGTATGAATGATACTGCCTGAAGGGAGCTAGAAAACATTGCTATGGGTTGGATGTGGAGGATGTGGAGAAACACAACACCTATACAGATAAATGAATTTCATATATATATATATATATATATATATATATATATATAATATGTATATATAAATAATATATATATATAATAATTTCCAATAGAAAAAGCATTGACAATTGGGGGACTGAAGAAAGACAGTGTAGGAAATGGGCAGCTGAATCTTGAACAAACTGAAGGATTTTAAAAAGGGCAGGAAGAAAGAAAAGAAAGCATTCCCTAGATAGGAAACAGCTTGTGTAGAGGCAAAAAAATTGCAGATAGATATATTCTTAGCAGTATATAGTACGCCAAAACTGTCCATGTTTTCTTGTCAAAGAGTGGTTTGCCATTTCCTTCTCCAGTGGATTAAGGCAAACAGGGTTAAGTGACTTTCCTAGGGTCATAAAGCCAGTGAGTATCTGAAATAGGATTTGAACTCTGAAGTAGGATTTATGACTTCAGGTCCCAGTGCTCTATCCACTAAGCCACCCAGTTGCCCTGGCAGTAGTTTATCATTCCTAAATTTTAAGTCATGGTCCTCAAATTCAAATTCCATTTTCAGACAATAAGGTTTTATTGAGGATTGTTTTTTGTTTTGATGTCACAGATATTTTCTCATTTACTAAACTACCCTCCAATCTTCTCTTGTAACAATTAAGCAAAGTTGATTAATTCTTCATTTCCCACCTAGCTGGACTTCTCTGTACTCTTTCATGGCCCAGGAACTTTTTTTTTTGCAGGAACTTCTTTTTTTTTTTGCCAAGTCAGTGGGGTTAAGTGGCTTGCCCAAGGCCACACAGCTAGGCAATTATTATGTGTCTGAGGTCAGACTTGAACTCAGGTACTCCTGACTCCAGGTCAGGTGCTCTATCCACTGCTCCACCTAGCTGCCCCACCCAGGAACTTCTTCATCCTGGGAGTTGACTTAGGTATCACCAGTGTTTTGTGCCCCTGGGACCCTTTTCTTTGATTGGAGGAAGCCTCCCAGCACCTCCAGGAGACCAAGCATCTCTATTTTCCAACCCACTGCCTGCATTTGAACTTCATCATGACTCCATATCAGGTTCCTTCCCTGCTTGCTTCTTTCCTTTCTAGCACTCCCTCCTTTACAACTTCCTTTTCTGTGTTGTCTTTCCCCATTAAATTGATTGCAAGCTCCTTAAGAGAAGAGACTTTTTCCTATTTGTTTTCCCAGCACTAAGCACAATGTGTTAATCAATGTTTATTGACTGACTCACTCACTTTGTCAGAAAGTATATGCAATGCCAAACCCATAGACCTCTCTACTGAGAGAACCAGGTGCCATTTTCTTTCTTTTTTTTTTTTTTTAGGTTTTTTGGTAAGGCAAACAGGGTTAAGTGGCTTGCCCAAGGCCACACAGCTAGGTAATTATTAAGTGTCTGAGACTGGATTTGAACCCAGGTACTCCTGACTCCATGGCTGGTGCTTTATCCACTATGCCACCTAGCTGCCCTGCCTGGGCGCCATTTTCTTAACCAACTGTTTATTTCCCAAACTTGTTCCATTCTTTTGAGGGCCTTGCCATCAGTAGGAAACAATAACAAAAGTATCACCTGAACTCCCAAGGTCTTCAGGGTCTTGCCGAAGTTTTCATCATCTTTATCAATGTTTTCTTGATCCCTTTGGGCAGGATCATTCATGTCCCTATAAAACATCAAAATGGATAATAATGTTTGACAAGTCTTATGTCATTCTCTATCACATCCTGTGCTTCCCCAAAGGAAGCAAGTGCCTAAGTGATTAGGCTAAAAAGGCAGCTTTCACTACTATCTCTGAGTTGTATTGCCCAACATATCTTTTTGATAAAACTTATCTTGCTACTGTCAGTAGTCTTTCAATTTTTCTTCCCAAGAACTTGAAACTCAATAATGGCCCTACAACTCATCTGAGGACTGTGAGTAGGTACAAATCTCTGAGAAGATTCTGGAGTCTTTGAACTAAGCTCTCACATTGGACTTTCCTATGGGTTGACTTTTTCCTTCATTTTCACAGAGGAAAGGCAAACCTGAGACATAATGTGGTCTCAGATTAGAGTTTAATAGGAAAACAAAGGAAGAATAGAGGAAATAGACAGAATAGAGAGAGATGGAGAGACATAGAAATGGGAAGAGAGAGGTACATTGAGAAAAAAATCATGGGGTCATAGAATTTAGAGTTGAAATGGAATCTTAGAGATTATCTAGTCCAAGATCCTTGTTTTATAGATGTGAAAAAAATTGAGGTCCATCAGGAGGCAATCACTTCCCTAAGGTAATAAATAAGAGAGAAAAACATATGAAAAAGAGATGCAAAGGAGGAGATAGAGGATAGGATCAGTAATACAGAAACTTGGAACAACAACAAAAGAAGGGAGGGAGACAAAGACAGAGAAGGCAAGAGAGGCAAGAAGGGAGAATAAGAAATGGAAATTGAAAGAGATGTAACAAGAAAAAGTAATGGAGAGAGACATAGAGACTTAGAAAGAAAAGAGAAAATAAGTTTGACATGAATGACAGAAAAAACCTATTCAGTAAAAGTCATTTTCCCTCTCCCTATGGAGATCTCTCTAGTTAAGTGTAGGGTTAGTCTTGGATACCCCCCTGGTTATCTCACCACTCTTTTCCTCCATCCTTTTTCCCCATCACCAAGGAATTCTGGCAGCCATAGCCTGAGGAAGAAGAAGTACTGGGTAAGAGCTGGGAGTAAGGGACACCAATGAGAAGAATACTGGGAAGAGACCTCAATGGAGAAGGGATAGGATACTGATAGAATCTCTTCCTTCCCTTCTTGTTCTCAGTTTCCTCCATGAGTGGTAAATAGATCTTCTGTAAAATTAAGGATTTTAGGGTTAGATGAGATCTCTAGAGACCACCTAGTCCGACCTATATCTGACCAAGGATCCCCTTTGAAGGTCCCCCAACAAATGGCCATCCATCTAGCACTGGAAAAGGCCTAAGAGCTTCCACTTCTGTGTAGTGCTACTCCCCTCTTCTAAGAATGAATAGTGTTGCCCATGTACTCTTCAGAACATAACAACTACCTTACTGCTCTTCACATGAGACCCTCCATCTCTTAACTCACCACCAAGCTTGGAATGCTTTCTTTCCTGGCTTCATTCAAGTCCCAATTAAAATCACATCTTCTGCAGGAAGCCCTTCCTGGCTCCCCCTTAGTGATCCTTCTCTCCATTGATTATCTCAATTATATCCTTTCTATAGCTCATTTGAATATAGTTGTTTTCATCTTGAATTCCCTATTAGACTGTGAGTTCTATGAGATCATGGGCTATTTTCCCTTTTCTTGGTATCCTCAGTACATTCAGCCTCAGAGGCTTAATGAAAGCTTGTTGAATAATGACAAGTATAAAAGGCACTCAAAAGAATATATCTTTACTTTGTGTAGAATTCTCCCTCACCTCCTTTTCTAAGAATCTCTAGCTTCTTTCAAAACTCAGATCAAAGACCATCTCCTATACAAGGGTTTTCCCCATTCCTGTTGATGTTGTTTATTTGTTTTGATTATGTCTGACTCTTCATGACTCCATATGGGATTTTCTTGGCAAAGATACTATTATGGCTTGCCATTTCTTTTTTCCAGCTCATTTTACACATGAGGAAACTGAGGCAAACAGAGTTAAATGACTTGCCCAGGGTCACACAATTATTAATTGTCTGTTGTTAGATTTGATCTCAGGTCTTCTTGACTCCAGGTCTAATGTTCTGTATGACATGGCGCCACTTGGCTGCCCCTCCTCTTAATAGTGCCCTCCTCCCAAACTTTATATCTATGTTGTATATATTTTTTCCAAATATGGATACACTCATACACATATGTGTATGTATGCATACACATATACCCCTATTCATACACACATTCACATACATATACAGCTTCCCCTCAATGGATTGTAAACTCCTTGGGGTCAGGGACAGTTTTATTTCTAATTATAGCCCCCAAGGTCCAACACACAGAAGCTGCTTGATATATGCTTACTGAAATGAATAAACATCCATCTCTTCCCTGAGATTCTGTGATTCTTCTCAAATTAGAGTAAAACCCGCCGCACTGCTCCATCTGGTGGCCAGAATAGGAAACTTCAGCAACATTCTTCCTGGAACTAGGAATTAAGGTTGAATAAGTAATATTTCCCTGGGGTCAGTTCGGGACCATAGAGGGGGAGGAATGATTACTCCTGCAAAGTCTAGAAGGTTTATTCAGGTTCTAACCCAGGGATGCTGGGTTTTTTTAAACTTTCCTACTCTTATCTCACACTGTTTTGCATGTCTATTTTTGCTGCCAGACTGTCAACATATGGCTCTGTCTATAGGGACTCAATGCTTTCTGCATAGATAGATAAACAGAAGCATGGATGACTGAGTGTATTGATGGATAGGTGTGGCCCCTTGGATGCAATGAGGCAACTAGGTAGTATAGCAGATAAAGAGAGCATAGGAAGTAGAGTCAGGAAGACTTGACTTCCAATCTTTCCTCAGACGAATTCTGAGCAAGTCACTTAAACTCTGTATCTCAATTTCCTCAGCTGTAAAATGGGAATGATAATAGTACTTCCTGCCCAGATTGCTGTCAGAATCAAATGAGTTAATCTGTATAAAGCACTTTACAAGCCTTAAGTGCTATGAAAATGTTAGCATTATTATTATTATTCAGTGAATGAAGGAATGAATGAGTCTCTTCTAATCTGCAGACCAGAATGGGAAAGGTGCTTCTATTTAGATGAAGAGAGAATACGATGGTGTGGAATGTTATACTGCATCCAAGAGTATCCCTCTCTTGTTTCCATATTCCTCCTATGCCTGAAAGATTCCTGCTCCTCTTCTTGGATTCTAAGAATCCCTGGTTCTCTTCAACACTAACTGAGGTGATGGTCAAAGGATACAAACAGGCAGCTTACAGGGAAATCCAAGTTATCCACAACCATGTGAAAAAAAATGCTCTTAAATCACTAATAATTAGAAAAAATGTAAATTAAAGCAATTTAGTTCTGCAGCTTCTTTGGGTTCTTTGCTGGTCTCTAATACTATCTAATGAATTGAACTTTTATTATGGCCATCCCCCATTCATAGAAAAAAGCAAAATTCTCAGTTATCACTGATGATGATGATGATGATGATGATGATGATGATGATGATGATGATGATGACAGAAGCCTTTAGGGTTAGATGTTTAGTTTTTTCCAACTTCTTTTCTACTACTGTCATCCTGAATCCCCTAATCTGGCTTTTGCCCTTGTCTAGGATACTGACTTCCTCTCCTCTCTTCATCTCTGCCTCATAGAATTCCTTACCTTTTTCAAGATTCACCCCCCCATGAAATTCTAAATGATGACTTTACTAATCCTGGCTACCTAATTAATCCCTTCTCTCCCTATCTTGAATTTATTCTGTCATAATATTCTTATCCCCAGCTAAGGATTCACTCTAACAGTGATGATAAAGCCAAATAGAAACTATTCCTAATAGAAAACTACAAAATAGCATTACCTATGTTGTATTTTATTGATTTTGTTAAACATTTCCCAATTATATTTTATCTTTTTATATTTTATCCCAATTATATTTTCATCTGATTCCATATTAGAGTAATTTTGACACCTCTGCACTGTAAACTTTGGGGAATTTACATTTGTGTGACAACTGAAACACATTCTTGGTTGAGCTGAGTTATCACACTTCCACTAGAAAAATTCATTTACTCTGCATTGTCTGATATATTCTCAAATGTATGCCATCTCTGTTTCTGTTTCTCTATTGACTTGGATAAATGAATTGATTATTCACTTTGTGCATTTATGTGACATTAGTGGAAAAGGAATGAAATCTTGGATAAACAACTAGTGGCACTCTTTCCCCATTTAGAGGTGGCTATTGAAAAGTCAACTTTAGTGGCACAGTCAATAGAGCACTGGCCCTGGAGTCAGGAGTACCTGAGTTCAAATCCAGCCTCAGACACTTAATTTTTTCTTTTAGTTTTTGCAAGGCAATGGAGTTAAGTGGCTTGCCCAAGGCCACACAGCTAGGTAATTATTATGTGTCTGAGGTGAGATTTGAACTCAGGGACTTCTGACTCCAGGGATGGTATTCCATCCACTGCGCTACCTAGCCGCCCCTCAGACACTTAATAATTATTTAGCTGTGTGGCCTTGGGCAAACCACTTAACCCCATTTGCCTTGCAAAAAAGAAAAAAGAAAAGAAAAAGAAAAGTCAACTTTAAGGGGCAGCTAGGTGGCACAGTGGATAGAGCACTGGTCCTGGAGTCAGAAGAACCTGAGTTCAAATGTGACCTCAGACATTTAATAATTACCTAGTTTTGTAGCCTTGGGCAAGTCACTTTAACCCCATTGCCTTGCAAAAACCTAAAAAAAAAGTCAATTTGAAACTTAAAATTATTCCCCTAGGCTAACAATATTTAAAGGAGCAGGAGCAGTCAGAGATCATTCTATCTGGTATTCCCACTCTCTCCTAGGAGAGTAGAATGGTCAACCTCTGGGCCCAATCTGTTGCTTTCGCTCCTAGAAGGAATCAAAAATCCCCCTTGGAGAAGAGCAAAGGGAGAAGATCTACAAATATCATTTGTGAGAGATATCATTTGTGCCTCCTGGGAAGTTTCCCAGACAGGTCCATGTGAATACATATTACCTATATGGGTCTCTCTCTCTCTCTCTCTTTCACAAATACACACACACACACACAAAGAACACAGCACAGTGTACTCCTATAATGGGTTTCTCTGAATATTTCATATCTGTAATTTCTTACAATTGCATTATGGTTCCATATCATAGTTTGTTCAGTCATTCCCCAGTAGATCAGTATCTACTTTGTTTCCACTTCTCTGGAGGACAGATAAAAATTTACAGAATATGAATATTATAGAATATTATACTTTAAGAAAAAAATGAACATGAAAAATTCAAAGAAACATGGGAAGACTTTATTAACATAGGGAATTCTCAGATCAGGAAAATTCCTCTATCGATGTAGGTCAACTTAAACTCTTAGATAGTTACTTAGATGAGCATCAAGGGAAAGGATATACAGTTATCCCTTCCACATTATGACTTTTACCATTGCAGTTTCAATATGTTATAGTTGGCCTAAGAAATTAAATGGGAATTTTGGGGGAGTTTTGTGGAAACCTTAGAGGACACATCAAGACCAGTAGATGACACAGAAAAAGCTTAGACACTCAAAAATGCATAAAATATATGTGTAATATTGTATAACACCAACCCAAATTTTAAAATAAGATACTGTACAAATTTCATAAAAGAAAAAGGAAAAAATTGAGACCCTCTCCAGTATAAATAGAGGAAGAAATTTTTTTTGTTTGTTTTTTGTTTGTGCAAGGCAATAGGGTTAAATGACTTGCCCAAGGTCTCACAGTTAGGTAATTATTAAGTCTCTGAGGCTGGATTTGAATTCAGGTCCTCCTGACTCCAGGGTCAGTGCTCTATCCACTATGCCACCTAGCTGCCTCAGGACCAAAATTTTTATATGGATTTCCCAGATCACAGGCCTCTAACCTTTAGTGATAACTGAGACTTTGGCCCTGGCAAGAAAGGTCATAATCAGTACAATTCATGAGATGGCATTATAGAGACTAGCAGCAGACCCAAAAAATCTGCATGACCACCAACAAAGAGATGACAGAGAACAGATTACAGCAGAGAGATTAGAGCATAACTATAAGAAACAATAAGTGGGCAGACTTCAGAAAAACCTGGAAAGACTTACACAAACTGAAGCTGAGTGATGTCAATAGAGTCAGGAGAACACTATATACAATGACAGCAATATAGTTCAATGATCAGCAATGATAGAATTAGCTCTTCCCAGCAATACAGATATCAAAGACAATTCTAAAAGACCTGCAATGGAAAAATAGCATCTACCTCCACAGAAAGAACTATGGAATCTGAATGCAGATCAAAACATCTTTTTAAATTTGTTTTTTGATTTTTCTTTCTTGTGATTTTTCCCTTTTTGTTCTTTTTCTTCTTTCACAGCATCACTGATATGGAAGTATGTGTAACTTGATTGTGCTTTATATATACATATAAATATGCATATATATATCAAATTATAACTTAGATTACTTACCATCCTAAGGTGGGGGGGGGGGAGGGAAGCAGAATTTATGGTCTGCACAGCAGAAATGGTTGACAAAATAGGAAAATTTGAAACCATAATGTTAAATCTCACCAAAGAAACAAAGAGAAGACTACTGATTGGGAATGCAAATATACAGAAATGAAGGACCTTCTGAAGAAGAGAAATGAAAAGCAGTAGAATTAAAAGAAAACACACTCTCCATACATGCGAAGCACATTGGTCTTGAGGACAGTATGCACAGGAACAATTTAAGGATCATAGGTTTCCCAGAGAGAAGCGGGGAAAAAAAACCCCCAACAAATACTGCAATGCTAGAAATCATACAAAAAAATTGCCCGAACCTTTTAAATATTTCTTGTTAGCTATTCTGTTTGTTTCAGCTCCCCTGAAATTTCATTGTCATAGAGATTGCTTCAACTTTGGTACTAAATACCTCCTCAGTATTTTCAATTGCCTCTGCCTTCTGATTGAAAAATCTGGAGAATAGAGGAAAAACCTCCTCCTAGAGGTTCTTCTTAAATAGAACTCAGAATTCCCAGTCAACTCTTCATTTCCCATCAGCTGCTTTGCTTGGTGTTGACTCTATCAATATCATGCTCCAGTGCTCTCAGGTACCCTCTAGTGCTCTTCTGTCTCCACTTTTCAACTTCCTTTTGTCTATTATCCTCCCTCATTAGACAGTAAGCTCTTACAGGTCAGGGACTTTTTTCTTATTTGTGCTTAGTATAGTGCCTAGTACTATGTATTGATATAGATATATATACCCACAAATATATATATATATATATATACATATTTACATATATATTAAGTACTTAATACCTGTTTATTGACTAACTAAACACAGAAAATGATACTCCAATTAAAAGTATTTATAGATCATGGTGGGGGGGGGGGAACCTAAAGTTACAAAATCCAAGACATAGAGAGGTCAAATTTAACATCTCCATCAAGAAATAATAAGTTCTCCAAGTAACCAAGAGGAAGATCTTCAAATAGCAAGGAAAGGAATAAAACACTAGTCTATTCTTTACTCACCAGAAAGTCCAGGAGGGATTTTTTTTTGTGTGTGTGTTCTGAGGAGCAACAGAGCTCAAGAGGTAACTCAAATTGAGCTATCCTGTAAATCTGATATTAACGATTATTTTTTAAATTGAGCATTCAATAATAAAGAGGCATTTGAAATATTCTTAGGAAAAAAACACACTTGAAGAGATTATTTGAACACTCCCAGACAACAGAAATACAGAAGGAATGAATGAATGTACAACCAAAGACAGTAACAGCAACAGAGTGACAGCAGAGAGAACAGTGAGATATATTTTTCTAAATGTATACAGGGTCAAAGGAATAAGTTGGATGGAGGTGCTAGTGGAGAGGCTCTAGGGCATTATAACTTGAAGCACCTCAAGACACCCTACCTACAGGTAAATCAATATTTTTTTGTGGGACTATATTACATAATGAAAAGGTGCTTGGAAGAGGAGGAGAGAGGAGAGTATAACTTAGCTATAGTCAAATTTTTTTTCTCTCAGGAAGATGAGAGTCTTCAGGGGAATGGGTGAGAACATGGAGAGAGTGAAAAAGGAGACTCACAAAAGAGAGGTATTATTTTGGTGGTGAGAGGGGATACCTCTGATGAATGAATACTCCTTGGGTGAAAAGAGATGGTGACTTTGCATTGAGTGTTGTCTACAGGCATTTGGTGCTTGGAAAGAGCAATCATCCTACCTCAGGTCATTCTAGGTACACAATACTTTGGGAGGAGGAAGAGATTAAGTATTCAAAAAGATTTTTTTTAAGAATTTAAGACATCAGGGGCAGCTAGGTGGTGCAGTGGCTAGAGCACCGGCCCTGTAGTCAGAGTTCAAATCCAGCCTCAGACACTTAATAATTAATTACCTAGCTATGTGGCCTTGGGCAAGCCACTTAACCCCATTTGCCTTGCCAAAAAAAAAAAAGAATTTAAGTTCATAAATTAAAATGAGAGAAAGAGAGAGAGAGAGCAAGAGACAGAAATAGAGACAGAGAGAAGAGGACCCAGAATAGAGCCTATGGGGAGTGGAATTCCTCTAGTGGTAAGCCCCCCCCCCCCATTTTATACTGAGCTTTCATCCTTGGGTCAAGCAGTGCCATAACAAAAATTTAGTAAGTGCAACAGTATCCTTCCATACTTTTCCTACTTATCAGTTATTCCCTGGAATCCCCTTCCCATTCCCATCCCCATCCCCATCCCCATCCAGGTAATAGGATATACTTATAGTAAACCATGGTAAAACTTTGAACACTAGTGACTTGGATTGAGCAATTTAATTATTTAGATAATCAGAACATATCATATGTTACATTTTATAATATACTGATTCTATGTCACAAAATATATCATGTATGAATGATAAATGAGTTATTGTGCAGGTGGTATAATAATTTATCATGCCTTGGTCTAATAACTCACATAGGAAAAATCACATTATATAATCTGAATATCTATATCTATATCTCCAAATATGTTCTGATTTTCTAACTCACTGGACTGTTCAATCCAATCACTAGTATTCAAAGACCTTGCCAGATTTACATAAAATATATCATATTGGAAAGAGGAATGATTCCAACGAGTCTACTATATATCTGTTACATAAACTCACTGCTCCTAGGCAATCCTACACCTCCCCAATTAACTCACTATCCCAATGACCACAGCAACTCTTCCAACCTTTTCATCTCATGGCTGTTCCTCCATCCTCTCAGCTGAGAACATTGCCTCTTTATTTTTTTTTAGGGTGGCTTGCCCAAGGCCACACAGCTAGGTAATTATTAAGTGTCTGAGGCCGGATTTGAACTCAGGTACTCCTGACTCCAGGACATGTGCTCTATCCACTGTGCCCCCTAGCCACCCCCATCTCTTGTTTTATTAAAAAAAAAACTGAGACCATTCACCAAGAACTCTTTTCTCCTCTGCTCTTCATTTCATATCATAAAATGCCTTTTGCCACGATTTCCTCTTTTAACCATCTCACAAAGAGGTAACCCTTCTCCTTACCAAGGCAATGCTCTCTACCTAAATAAGTCATTCTGTTTCATCCTGTCTCCTCCAATAATAGATGGTCCCCTCTATCATTCCACTCCCCATAGGCTCTATTCTAGGTCCTCTTCTCTCTGTCTCTGTCTGTCTGTCTGTCTGTCTGTCTCTCTTTCTCTCTCTCTCTCTCTCTCTCTCTCTCTCTCTCTCTCTCATGCTTTACTTGATAATCCCATCTTAGTCTCTCTGCTGATTTCTAGTCTTGAATCTCCAACCATCTTTCAGATATCTCACATGATTTCTAGTAGACATATTAAACTCAACATTTCCAAAATTGAACTCATTATCTTTCCCCTTAAACTCTATCTTTTCATCCCCCAAGCTCACAATCTAGATGTCCATTCCACACTCTACTCCTCCTCCTCTGTCCATGTGGAGAGTCATACCCTTACATGGTGCATACTCTGTTCAAAGGTATATATACATTTTGATTGCTTATACTTTGCAAGTTATCTTGGGATTTAAGAGCTAAATTTTTTCTTCCCTATTTAATTGTTCTTCCAAAAAAACCTGGGACAATTAATTCTTTCTTTTATAGGAGTTTTTATGATTTCTTGAAATGTAGCTCTGAAAAACAAGGCTTTAATTCAAATCACTCTGATAATCACTGATTGACCATCAGGAAAGTGATGTCATGATTTGCATATAAGAGTGATTAAAGTGAGGGGACATTGTGCAAAGATGCTATTCTCACTATACCATGAGAGCCCAGTGGATCAGGATGGTTGGTGATCAGTGAGAGATTTTGACTTTTTAGAGTCTGGTCTTTCCCACATCACTGAAGTTCTTCAGTGGTACAACATTGTCAGGCTACAAACTTTCAACAGCAAAATAAAGCTAATCTCTCATTCCATGGTCTATTTTATTCAGTTCAGCAATCAAACTCCCCATACTTTGGTTTCCTGTTGCCTAGCAAGACGTGGGAAAAACCACTGCCAGATGTCTTTGGAAGGAATTATAACCTGATGGTCTTCAAACCTCCAACTTTCAATCTTGATTAATGAAAAAACAATTGTTTCTGTCTGGCCAAAAACTCTGAAGAGTCTTTCCCTCCCTGATTGATTCTTTTGTAAAGGCAAGCTAGACCTTCTTTTATCTCAATTCTTACCTAGCCTTTAACTAGTTAATGGGTGTTGCCTTAGTTTTGGTTCTTGTGCTTTATCTAAGAAGACCAAAATGACATACTGAGACCTGGGAAAGACCTTAGTTTTAAAAGGATCAAGGTCTCTCATTGCATCACCAGTCATCTTGATTTATGTCTTGCCACTGGACTCTGATAATGAATAGAGTGAGGTTGATGACTGCACAGCTCTGCACAACTCACTTAAATACAATTCATTTGCAAGTCAAATATCATTGGTTCTTGAGAAGGATGAATAATAACAAAAATATCTTTATATTCCCAAAGGCTTAGCCCAGGTCTAGTACACAGTAGGCACTTTATAAATGCTTATTGACTGGCTGATTGTTAGGCTTTGAAATGATTTGAACTAAGTCCTGGTCAAGACCTGAACTTGATACTACTGTGTCCAAGTATGAGTTCTGCCTACAATCATTAAGTATTATATATAGCTTTGGGTGGTCATTACTGGATATACTACAGATAACATTTATCTTGTTTTTACTATCCTCACAAGTCATATTGTTTCTGGAAAAGCTGTTTAAGTCAAATGGCCTATTCAACCTTTGTTAGTCTTACTCTTTTTTTTTTTTATCATTTTCCTTGGCTCCCTCTTCTCTTTCATTCATCATTATTATCATTTACTTTCCCCTGTATTTCTTTGCCATCCAAACTAGGTTCAAAGCATAACCTTGTTGGCCATTTTAACAGCAGAGGTTAACATAATCAGTGTCGATTTCCAACTTATGCTGCAGGCTGTAACCAATTCATCATCTGAGAAGACAGTTTTATTGAATAGATATTGAATATTGGGGGCTAGTCTTTGTTCCCCTGTGATGAATTTCTATAGGTTTCTGCTTCTGCTATGAGCTTACAGGCTTCTAAGTTGTTTGCATTTTCCTGGAAGTAGAACCATAAAACTTTGGCCTGGATTCTCAAGGCATATTATAGGTGTGCCAGGAGAAGGCATGGACTACCAGTTCCATCTGTCTTTACTGCCACCTTGTTCCCAGGAATGCCCCTAAAACTGGGCAATTATGAAAGGTCACTCGATCCTTTGAAAAATATATTATTCACTCTACTCATTCCACCTCCACTCTTTGTCAGTGTTTGGAATTGCCCTTTTATCTTTAGGCAAGTCTCCCCTCCAACATTTGGGAGAGGAGTGCTCACTGACTGAAACTTGAGCCCCTATGTGTATCTGTCAGACATACCACAGAAAATTATTTTTATAGATAGTAATCTCTGGTGAAGAGTTCATTGTCAAATTTCTACTTTGTTGAACCTAAGAGTTCATGTCTATAGATGTAGTAAATTATATAGATATAGTCAGACATGTCTTACTTAATCACATTTTCCCTACTTCACAATAAACTAAATAACTTTCATTCTTTCTCTATAATTAAGTTGAAATCTTTCCTAACAATGCTGTAGATTAGCATCTTCTGCCAATTTAATATCTTCACAGAATTGCCTTGTTTCTTCTATTAATTGTGTAGAAATTTGTCTTGTCTTTAAACAATCATAATTATCTTACCATGAAGAAAGATCATTGTTTAACTTTTCCATAAGTGATGAAATTTTTTTCCTTGGTCATGAATAAATGAAATACTTGTTTGCTGCAACAATATCTTTAAACTTTGTTCTTGTAGTTTAATATTACTTCCCTTTATGGATCTTGGATCCACAAACAAAGGCATCAGTGATCACATGCCAAGGAAACCAGGTGGAATGATTTCTTTCTTTGAATCCTATGGTAATCTGAGGTTTTCTCAAATGATAGGTATTGATCTAATCAATTCAGGAATCACAAAATCTGGGACTTGGAAAGAACTTTTTTCAAAGGTCATCCTGACCAATCCACATGAACAAAAATCATTTCTACAGCAACATGTAGCCATCCAGTTTTTGCTTAAAAACCTCCAATGAGGGGGAAGTTCTACTATCTCCTCCAGCAGCCCTTTCCTCTTACTCTAATTGGTAGGAAGTTTTTCCTTACATGAAATTAAAAATCTGCCTTTCTTCAGCTTTGACCACTCCTACAGCTACCTTTTAGAGGCCAGAAATACAAGTTAGTATATAAATTTGGGGGTACATTTTATTGCAGTTCATTTAGAAGTTGTTGTTCTGTCATGTCTTACTTCATGACTCCATTTTGGGGTTTTCCTGGCAAAGATCCTGGAGTGGTTTGCCATTTCTTTCTCTAGCTCATTTTACAGATAAACTGAGGCAAACAGGGTTAAAGTGACTTATCCAGGGTCACATAGCTAGTGTCTGAGACCAGATTTGAACTCATGAAGATGAATGTTCCTGATTCCAAGTCTAGACACACCATTACTCCACTTCTTAACTTGTGTAATATTAACTAATTGATATAATTACTGATTATTATTGCCTTCTTACTTACCATACAGTCTGCTATGTATTGCTGCCAACCACTGGACATCAGGGTAATATCAATCCTTTAGTGATTTCTTGCCTCAGAATTCAGAAGTTCAAATACCACCACTGTTACTCTCTATCTATGTGACTTCTGTCATCTAATAGATCATATGACTATATTTCTCCTACAAATTTTTCATATTTTATTCTGCTGTAACCGAATCCTCAAAGACAAATTGTGTAGGACTCTTCTTATTGGTGGAGATTGATTGCTCAATGTTCCCTACCTCCAAGGAAGATTTTGATCCTGCCAGGAGATGTAGGAAAATGACTAGAGGCTATCCATACTATTCTCCCCAGAGAAACAGTACTGGACTAGAACTCAATCTGCCCCATTCAATTTAGTCTAAGAGAGATAATTTCTAGGTTCAAGCTGAACTCTTGATCACTATCTCTTAGTGCAAGAGTACCCCAAACTATATATCCAAAGTTTGATTGCCTTCCTAGCAAAATCACTTCCATAAAGAACACAAATTGGAAATAACTAATAAACCCATTTATCCAAGTCTATGACAGAAATCACAACAAACAGAAGTTAAAGAAAGCATACAGATAAGACTACATCAAACAATATACAGAATGAACTCTTCCACTGAGAGTAAGGTATTTCAACTAAGATATTGTTATTGTTCAGTTGTGTCCAACTCTTTGTAACCCCCCCCCCCCGACTATTTTTTTCCCCACCATAGGGTTTTCTTGACAAAGATACTGGAGTAGCTTGCCATTTCCTATTCCAGTGTATTACCTTTTTTTTTTGGTCAGAGCTCTTCACTATGACCTGTCCATATTGTGGATTATAAGTTTAGCATATGATTTTATTGAGTTACTAAGCCCCTCTGTCAAAATAAGACAATGATCCAGGAGACACTTGAAAGTGAAGATAGTGTTCCAAATCCACCAAAAGGAAACTTCCCTGATGCATCTAGTGTAGTTTGCTAGATATGATCAAGTTGCCAGCTCCTCTGCATGTTGGCTTCTCCCCAAGAGAAGAGACCTCTTGAAGAGACCTGAAGAAATTTGTGTGTGTATATGTCTTCTCTCTTGAAGAAAGAAGTCTGAAAAATCTCTCATGGCTCAAGCTTTTGCCAGTTTTAATACCTTTATACAGGTATGGAGCATTGAGTAATTAATCTCCACCAGTGAAGAGAGTCTTTTGCAAATAAGTTGAGGATTACATTTAAAAGACTTATAGGAACTATTACTAAGTGAAGTGAGAAGAGCCAAGAGAACAGTTTATACAATGACTATAATAATGTAAATGAAATTAGTGCTCTGATCATTTCAATGACCAATGATAACTTCAGAATCCTGAAGACTAAGCATACTTTCTATCTCTATAGAGAGGAAATGGACTAGAGGTACAAAAAGAGACATTTTCAGGCAAAGTGAATGGGTTAATTTTTGTTTAACTACATTCACTTAGTATTCATTTATCATAAGGAATAACTTGTTATGTTTTGGTGGGGAGGAATGCATAGGAATAGAAAAGAGCATTAACAAAAGATTTTTAAAACAGTGTTGAAAAATTACTTAAAGGAAGAGAGAAGTGCTTAAAGGTAGAGATAGTAATAGTCCAAAGATGAGGGAGAACTACAGATTGTAGTTGTTCTGCTTCTCTGTGTTCCCTTCTGAATTTCATTCTGTTCTCTTTTCTCTTCTGTGTATTTTATTTACCCCTTGAGTATGTATTTTCTTTTTTTTTCTTTTTTTCTTTTTTTAAGGTTTTTGTAAGGCAAACGGGGTTAAGTGGCTTGCCCAAGGCCACACAGCTAGGTAATTATTAAGTGTCTGAGACCAGATTTGAACCCAAGTACTCCTGACTCCAAGGCCGGTGCTTTATCCACTACGCCACCTAGCCACCCCTTGAGTATGTATTTTAAAGAAAATTATATTGACATCTTGCTTTACATAACCTAGATTTCTCTCATATTCTTTCCCTTTCTCTCTCAGAGAGCAATCTGTCATAATAATTTTAATTAAAAAAAGAAAGAAAAAAATTCAGCAATATGAATCACTACATTGAAAAAATATTAAGTGTTTGCTGTTCTAAATCTGTGAGCCCTTCTCCTGACAAAGGATATGGGGAAAGTATCTTCTTAGCTCTTCTTTGGGGCCAAACTTATCCTTCATAATTTTTCAACACTGTAGTTAAAAAAATTTTTTTAAAGCCATTCCCCAATTGACAAATGGTCAGAAGATATGCAAAGGGAATTTACAGATGAGAAGATGAAAGCAATCCATAGTAATTTGAAAAAATTGTTCTAAACCATTACTTATTAGAGAAATGCAAATTAAGCTTCTCTGAAGTACCACCTCACAACTCTCAGACTGGCCAATATGACCAGAAAGGACAATGATCAATGTTGGATGGGATGCCTGAAATCTGGTACACTATTACATTGTTGGTGGAGCTGTGAACTCATCCAACCTTTCTGGAGAGAAATTTGGAACTATGCTCAAAGGGCAACAAAAATGTGCATACCTTTTGATCCAACAATACCACTACTGAGTCTGTGCCCTGAAAAGATGATGAAAAAGGGTAAAAACATCACTTGTACACAAATATTCATAGCAGCCCTATTTGTGGTGGCAAAGAATTGGAAATTAAGTAAATGTCCTTCAATTGGGGAATGGTTTAGCAAACTGTAGTATATGTATGTCATGGAACACTATTGTTCTATTAGAAACCAGGAGGGATGGGAATTCAGGGAAGCCTGGAGGGATTTGCATGACCTGATTTTAAGTGAGATGAGCAGAACCAGAAAAAACATTGTACACCCTAACAGCAACATGGGGGTGATAATCAACCTTGATGGACTCAATTCATTTCATCAGTGCAACAATCAGAGACAATTTTGGGTTGTCTGCAATGGAGAATACCATCTGTATCCAGAGAAAGAACTATGGAGTTTGAACAAAGACCAAGGACTATTACCTTTAATTTAGAGGGAAAAAAACTGATATCTTATTGTCTGATCTTGCTACCTTTTATACTTTATGTTTCTTCCTTAAGGATATGATTTCTCTCTCATCACATTCAATTTGGATCAATGTATTCCATGGAAACAATGTAAAGACTGGCAAATTGCCTTCTGTGGGGGATGGGGAGGAAAGTAAGATTAGGGGAAAAATTATAAAACTCAAAATAAATAAAATCTTTAAAAAAATTTTTTAAGCAGATGAAAGGGGGGTATTCAATATTAATCCACATTTTCTGTGGCATTTAAGGTTGTCTTAGATGACTTTACAGAAGAAACTGAGTTTCAGATGCTCAGTCCTAACATAAATATCTGTCATGATAAAAATTCAACACTGATTTCAAAATCAGTGGTCTTTCCTTTTAAGCATATTGCTTTTTAATAGTCAGTGATGTCAAATGCTGTAGATTTTTAATAGTAAAGAAAAAAAAATTTAAGGTTTTTGCAAGGCAATGGGGTTAAGTGGCTTGCCCAAGGCCACACAGCTAGGTAATTATTAAGTGTCTGAGGCTGGATTTGAACTCAGGTGCTCCTGACTCCAGAGCCAGTGCTCTATCCACTGTACCACCTAGCCACCCCAGTAAAGAAAATTTAAAGGATGTCACTGAATGTTATGACCTTGGAGAAAGTTTCACTCAGTCCATGATAGGGGTCAAAGACGGTTTCTTCAAAAGGGGAAGGAATAAATGGTTGACAATATATGGAAAATAATGAGAACTTTGAAAGGAATGTGACCATTCCATCTTTGAATTCATAATAAAGGAGAAAAAATAGCTAACTTTAATAGAGTAGCTTTAGATTTGCAAAGGGTTTTACAGTGGTCTCATTTGATCTCACAACAGCCTCATTTCATAGACTTTGAAATTGAAATAGTGGTTTAGTGACTTGCCCAGGATCACACAGCTAGTATATAGATCTGAGACAGGATTCAAACTCAGGTCTTCCTGATTCCAAGTAGAACTATATTCACTAAGATGGTATAGTCTTGTTATGTAGCCTATGTTTGGGTAAAGTAGAGTTTATATTTAAGAAAGAATATTGATTACAATACATTAAAAAGATTTTGCACAAACAACATTGTGGCAGCTAAAATAAGGAGGAAAACAGGAAACTAGGAAAAGATTCTATAACAAATTTCCCTGACAAAGGTCTCGTTTCTTAAATTTATAGAGAACTGCGTCAAATTTATAAGAATATGAGTCATTCCCCACCAATGGATAAATGGTTGGATATGAGCAAGCAATTTTTAGGAGTAGAAATCAAAGCTAGCAATAGTTATATGGAAAAATATTGTAAATTATTAATATTAAAGAAATACAAATTAAAACATCTCTGAGGTCTCATCTCACACCAATCAGATTGGCTAACATGACAGAAATGAAAATGAGAAATGTTGGAGGGGATATGAAAAAATAGGTAAACTAATACAATTTGGGGTATTTAGGCAATACAGCAGATAGAATACCAAATCTAGAGTCAAGAAGACCTGAGTTCAAATGCACCTCAGACACTTACTAGCTATATGACCCTGGGCAAGTCACTTTTGCCTCATTTTCCTCATCTGTAAAATGAGTTGGAGAAGTAAATGGCAAACCATTCCAATTTCTTTGCCAAGAAAACCCCACATGGGATCAAAAAAGTCAGACACTACTGAAACAACTGAACAATAATAGCAATGTACTTCCCATAAAGTTATGGACTATTCTAATCTTTCTGGAAAACATTTTGGAAATATTCTCCAAGGGTTATAAAACCATTCATACCCTTTGACCCAGCAATACTATTACTACAGCTTCCAAAGAGATCCAAGAAAAAAGGAAAAGGACCTATAGGTACAAAATATTTATAATAGCTCTTTTTGTGATGGCAAAGAATTAGAAATTGAGGAGATGCCCATCCATTGGAGAATGACTGAACAAGTTGTGATATGTGATTGTGATGGAATATTATTGTGTTGTAAAAGCTACGATGGTTTCATAAAAATCTAGAAAGACTTTTATGAGCTTATGCAAAATAGAATGAACAAAACAAGAACACTGTACACAGTTAATGTTAATATCAATATTGTAATGATGATCAACTCTGAAAGACTTGAGTACTCTAATCAATAACAATAATTAAAGACAATTCCAGAGGATTTATGATGAAAAATTCTGTTCACTCCAAGAGAGAACTGATGAACTTTGAGTGCAGATTAAAGCACTTCCCCCACATATCTTATTTTTCTTGCCCTCCTCCTCCTCTATTTTTTTTTTGGTTGCAACATGGCCAATAAGGAAATTTTTTTTGTATGACTTCACATGTAAGTTGGTTATATTGCTTACTTTCTGTTTGTTTTGTTTTTTGTTTTGTTGGGGGGGGTTGCAAGGCAATAGGGTTAAGTGACTTGCCTAAGGTCACACAGCTAAGCAAGTGTTAAGTGTCTGAGGCCAGATTTGAACCTCCTGACTCCAGGACTAGTGCTCTATCTACTGTACTACCTAGCTGCTTACATTTTTAATGTTGAGAGAGGGGTTCAAGGGAAAGAAAGAATTTAGAACTGAAAATAAATTGAAAAGAAAAAAGAACTAAGAGAAGTTAGGTAGGACTCATGCCTAAATGTCATAGACCAAGTCCGTCAAGGAAAAGTGAAACATCATTCCTACCTTCTGACAGAAAGGTAACATGTTGATTCAGAGTAAAGACTGAGACTTTTTTTTCTGCAAAAAAGAAACTGAGGACTTGGGGAAAAAACTTAACCAAGTCTGCTATCACTAGTAGTCTTGACTTTTATCCTGCCTCTGAACTTTGATGATTCTGGAAGAGAGAGTGAGACTGACTATTCAGTTCTGCCTCATCTAAATACAATTCATGCATATGTCATCACCCCATGATGTCAATGGTTCTCTTTGAGAACAAAGAATCAACAACAACAACAACATACTTTTTGGACATGGTCAAAACCAAAATTTGTTTTACTTGGCAATGTATAGAGAAAAAATTCTGAATAATGTAATTCAGGAAAATATCAAGATAATAAATTCGATTGAGAAGGAGGGAAAGGCTTTTGTCTAGTCATGATGTCCAGCGATCTGTTGAAAAGGAAATTCTGCATTTGGTCTTTCACCCTGATTAAGGGAGGCAAAACTCAGGACTAATTATTAAAGGAATTTATTCTAAGTGTCTCAACACACGTTGACTTTTTAATCTTCTTTGTTCTGTGTTTTGCCCCATTTATCAGGGTGAAGAATTTTTCTTTAAACAATCTGCCAACTTGAAAATTTAAAAGATCATAGAAGATGGAAGGAAGTCAGGAAGTGTGTGTAAGTATGAAAGAGGCTAGTCCTGTAAAAACAGAAGCTGCTAATATTTATAAGGAGCTGAGGTCAGTAAGGAATTGCCGTGAGGGCTGCTAAAAGCAACCAAGAACTAGTCTGTGGTCAGCCAGATCAGAGAAGGAATGGGCCTACTGCTCAGCTGGGGCTGAGGGCACCTAGTATTAATGTGCCTCATCTGCATGACCCCTTTCTGTCCTCTGAGCAGCCACATGAGGCATTAGGGAGAGAAAACAAGGCAGAATTGCCCATCTCTCATTTTTATTTCTGTTTTCTCTGCCTAGAGCAGGGGTGTGAGAACTTATTTTTAAACATTTTCATCATTTTATTTCAATATAATTGGTTTCCTTTATAACTATACCCTATACTATAATAACAACAAATGTTACCATTTTACAGATGAGGAAACTGAGGCCCAAAGAAGGAATTTTTCCAAAGCAACAGAGGTAGTAAGTGGCAAAGTCAGAATTTGAAGCCAGGATCTCTGACTCCAAATTTGGCACTCTTCCCCACTGAGTTCCACTATGTACCTATTGTAGCAGTTCTGGGAGTAGTGGTTGTGGAGTAGGAGGGAGAGGATTGGGGCAGAGCATCACTGAATTGGACACCAGGAACATTCCACTATACCCCTGTTCTTTGCTGTCTTGGTAGTTCAGACTAGAATGTAATCCAAGAGCCCTGGCACCAGGGGTGCTAAACCTTATTCCTGCCCACTGAGTCTCCTCTGTATCTGGATCACCCCTAAAGGCTCCAGTTCAAGATCCACCACCCCAGAAGGTCTTCCTGGAGGTAGGGGGTGGGAGGGAAGAGGAAAATAGGGTGGAGACTAGTAAGTATCTTGTCCATACCTTGTCTATACCCTTCAAAGACTGCAATCCAAATCAATCAATAAGCATTTACATTTTGCTTTTCAAATGCCACTCTACTAAGCATGGTTTCTCAAAGGCAAATTTATATTTTTACATTATATTATGTTATAAATTACTAAAGTATATTAGAATGAATTATATTATATATTTTTATTCTAATAGAGAATTTTTATTCTAATAGAGAAGACAATATGTGCATAATACCAGTAAGATCTATACAAAGATAAATATTAGGTTCAAGATATATTTAGGGAAGAAGACATTAGCTACTGAGATTGGGAGTTGGAAAGAGGTGAAGGAAACCAGAGATTCCAAGAGGTAGAAGTGAGGAAGGTGAGATCATTCCAGGCAGAGGGTACAGCTAGGACAAAGGCATGGATATGGGATATGTGAAGAACAGGAAATAAGTTTGAACCGCAGAGAATGAATATTCATATTCAGGGTATGAATAATGTGTAAGAAAACCCCCAAAATAGGAAGCAGATATACTGTGAAGAGTTTTACGTGCTACAAAGAATTGAATACTTCGGTAGGCAAGCTGTTGGTCTAGATCACAACTTTAGTGAATTGAAATCTCACAGTAGGTTTCCCCCACTGTGCTCATTGGAAACTTAATGTTTGGTACATAGAGGTGAGAGAAGTGACTATTTCTCTCTTGTATTAATAACTAATTATTGAATCAGAACCAAAGATTTACCCAGGCACAACTCTAATCCAGCGATAAAAGTTTGGGCTAATGGAAGGTTTCCTACTCATTGTGTTTACTCAAATAGGCCAGAGAAATTGTTGATTTTTCTTTTTTGTCAGACAAATGGCATAGAAATTGATAAATTTCTTTGACCAAAATTTGGTTGATCCATGTCTCATGCCCCAAGACCTTCAATGTAATATAGCCCAACTTCTCAATGAAATATTCATTCTTCTAAGAGCATATAAACTATGAGCCTACCACCTTCAGAGTTCTTTGATCTAAGAGACAGCCAAATGACCATATTTTTATTAATAAATGTTGACTTTATTAATAAAATGATTAAGTTACCCAGAACTATTTAAACATCACAGAGGGAATCCTTTTTGTTTGTGGCTACAACAAAGATGGTCAGGCAGCTAGAACTTGGTCACATTCAAAATGGGTTAAAAAACCATTGCACCCCACTGACCTTTCCTACAAGTGGACTGTGACTGGGTATTTACTAGATTATTCAGAAGTAACTTTTATTGGTCTCTGTCTTATATGAAGAAATTTGACAAAGAGCTGCCTGGGGATTTTTGCTTTTAAATTAGAGCAGCTTAGAACTTATTGGCATAAGCAGCCAGAATTTAAAATAGATGGTATTTGCACAGCAGTCAGCATTTTGAATACCTTCCTTAGTCTCAACAGATTTTCTTATTGCTTGTCTCTTGAGTTTCTTGAGGTCTGAGGTTGTGTCTTATTCTTCTTCATAGCCCCAGAGTCCTCGTTCAGGGTAATATGATAGATTATTAGTACTAATCTATATCTTGTCACTGGATCCAGATGGCTCCAGAGGAGAAAGTGAGACTGGTGACTTTGCACAGCCATCCCTCACTTAAATCCAATTCACTTGCATGTTATGAAATCACCTCCCTGATGTCATAGTCCTTTTTGAGAATGAAGGACTAACAATACAGTAAGTATTTGATAAATGTTTGTTTAATTGAGTGAAAATGCCTAGAAACCCTATCTTTAAGATCAACACTTGGTAAGGGACCCCAGTGATATAGAAACTATGTGTGATATGCTCCCAATGAGACTGTGGAATGTTCCCAAAATGAAGTGGAATATAGATGCCTTCTTCCTTGATTTATATAAAAAGGTGATTGATGGAATGGCCTTGTATGAACTGCCTCAATTTGCTGTGAAACTCTAACAGCACAGGTAATAGGTGGATAGTGGATAGAGCACCAGACCTAGAGTTAGGAAAATACATTCTAGCTGTATGACTGTAGGCAAGTAATTTAACCTCTTGGCTGCCTCAGGTTCATCAAATATAAAATGTGAATTGTTGTGAGCACCAAATGAAATAATATTTGTAAAGCTCTTAAGAGTAGGGCATGATGTATAAGTGCTTATTGCCTATTTCCCTTCTTTTAACAATGTGATATGCTGTTGGAGAAGTGGGGTGATCACTGACTTTCACAAAGCGCTTTTAATTTAAGGTAAGTATATGACTTCCTAAAAAAAGAGTTGCTGAAATGCCTGTGGTTTGTTTTTTATTTGCAAATAGGTTTTCTGAGGGCATCCTTACCCTCTTTAATAAGGAACTCAAGTCATACTTCACTAAAAAAAAAAGAAATTGAAAAAATTCAGAGCATTCCTTCTTCTTCATTCTTCCTAGTGTTATTTCATACATACATCTTCCTCTATTTCCTCCTTCATCCCTTTCTCAAATAAAGAGGTGGCCCCTCTCAATTCACTTGCACTGACTTTTGACCCCCATCCCCCCAACCTCTATAGCAGATTCTCTCTTTTATTATCTTCACTGTTCACCAATTTTCAATCTCTTCCTATTTACTAATTGCTTCTCCTGTCTACACATGCTCCCAAGTCTTTCCTACCCTTTAAAAATAAAAAATAAAAAACAAGAGGCAGCAAGGTGTAGAGTTGACTAGAGAACCACCCCTGGAGCCAGGAGGACCTGAGTTCAAATACTTAATGATTACCTAATTGTGTGACCTTGGGCAAGTCACTTAACCCCATTGCCTTGCAAAAAAGCCCCCCCCATAAAAAACAACCCTCATCTGACCATCTGATGGTCAAAGATCTGACCATTCCTGATAGGTACAGTTAAGAGCTCCTCTGAATTTGTCTTTTTGAGATGTCATATTTTCCAGAAATACTAGACTGGGAGTATTTGGAAGGCCCTGAATGTGATAAGAACAAAGCTCCTCTTCACACCTCCCCCCTCCACTTCCCCTTCCCCCTCAGCTGACATAATTTTTTAATATACCCTAAACTGAGCTCCCTCTATGTCTTTGGGAATCCAAACAGGCATCAGTCAGTCTTCACCTATATCACATTATACATTATATCCCTATTTGTACCTGGAAATTGTCTTTTACCTACTATCTCCAGGAGGAGTTGAGATATCATGGCAAGGAGCTATTGCCTTTATCTCATTACCAAAGTTATCAATACAAGCTGACTTTATCTTGAAACACTGATCTACAGTCAACATCTAAGTGTTGCTACCTTGTTGTAATTTTAATAAACTCCTTTTAATTCTCTTTGTCTATCCTATGTGTGCAGTTGTTTCCAGGTTGTCTCTCCAACCCAACCCCCCCCCCCCCCATTAGAATATAAGCCTCTTAAAGGCACTGATTATTTTCTCCTTTTTTTTAAAGCCTCTGAAACAGAGCATATTGCCTACTAGCCCTCAATTAATTCTAAACAGCCTGCCTTCAAGAACAGCTGCTGTGGTAAGTGCCATAGAGAATCACTTAGGCAGGATCAAAGAGAGATTGCTTCCCTGCATTGAGGATCACCAGGGGTTCAGAAGCTGCCAGAGTGAGCAATAACTGAACCTATTTTTACTTTCCAAGCTTGGAAAGACCCAGTCCAGTTAGAGATTGACCCTGAAGACAAAATCCTGGGTCCTACAAACAAAGGAGCAGCTCTGTCTACAGATCATGCTGTATTTGAAAATAAACTTGGTAGGACAAATCCTGTGTAGTGACTAGAGTACTTTCATTGAGAGAGAATGAGAGAGAGAGAGAGAGAGAGAGAGACAGACAGACAGACAGACACAGACAGAGACAGAGAGTCCCATATTTCACCCAAGAGGAAGTAAGTGTAACAAGTTGGGGATGGGGATATGATGGAGACTGCCAGCTCCTTTCATGTCAGCTTCTTTCCAGTTTTTTTTTAACTTCAGCATCCTGAAATGGAATTGGCATCATCTGTCTTCTTAATTGAAGCAAAAAGCTAGAAGTGTCCAAAGTCCAAAAAGGTTCAACAACTTGAAGAAAACTACAGGACTGAAGAATCCACCTCTCTCTGACAAAGGTGCAGGGCATTGTTCTCTACTAAAAAAGGAGAAAATCTCATACCCGTGGACTTTGGACCTGGGGTAATATTATTCTTCATTTTCAATTTTATATAATTTCAAGTCACTCTTCTGTTTTTCAGTCCAGCATGTACCAAATGGAGAGTCACTTGTGCCATATCCTCCCCACCAGTGGTGGCTCATTCCCAGTAAATCCTCTGCTATAGAGAGGTACACATGAACTGAAGGGGTAAAAATCACTATAAACTAAAAGGAAACAGGCAAGATTTCCTGAAAGAAGCATCAATTGAGTTGAATTTCACAGGATGGATAGAATGTGATGGGGAGGAGGCATTCCAGGTTTGTGATTGAAAAGGGTGGCAGGGATGGTTTGCAAGTGTGATGAATGAAAATGCCTGGACAGGCAGCCAATGCAGCTGAAGATGCAGCAATGAAATATTCCTATTTTGAAGAAAGACTGGATCTGCTCAGTGGTGTGTGCTGGAGACATTTTATATCTTCTAGTTATTAAATTTTCGGTGAAAGCATTTACACCTTGCGCAATCAGGGCTTGCTCTATTGTTTTGTTGATTTCTAGACTTAAGAAAATTTTGAATTAATGTTAGTAATGGACATTAAAATTAACATGTTTCATGTGTACATTCTTCCCCCTCCCTCCCCCCAACTGGTTCTTGTTTTTGTAAGGCAATTGGGGTTAAGTGACTTGCCCAAAGTCACACAGCTAGATAATTATTAAGTGTCTGGGGTCAAATTTGAACTCAGGTCCTCCTGACTCCAGGACCTAAGTGCCATCCACTGAACCACCTAGCTACTCCCAACTGGTTCTTTACATTTATCAGCATACCTTGGATACACTGATTGACAAAATTTTAGTGTTGCTGAAATAGGCTTATTCTGTAAAAGGATACCTTCTAGAAATTATTTTTCTAAGAAGGAAAAAAAACTCAATTTGGATTTAAGTATCTAGGGATCACCTAACACTTTATTAGATATAAGCAGAAGGGAATTTTAAATTAAAACTATTCCTTGTTTATTAGTCTCGAAACACTAGTGCTCTGAGAGGTTACAACCATTGATAGATTCCAGTTCTTTTGTGGTCAGATTTTTTTTAAGGTGACTAAAGCTGTTTATGATGACTAGTTTTCAAATTATTTTGGTCCAATTGCCAAAAAATCTTGCAAGGATAATAATCAAACTTATGAATTTAGAAGTTTCATTGTGTGAGCTTGTGAGCTCTTAGATTTGCTAAGATGTGGATAAAGCTGTCTTGGTTTTTGTTCAGTCATGTGTGACTCTTCATGATCCCATTTGGGATTCCTTGGGCAAAGATACTGGACTAATTTGCCATTTCCTTCTCCAGTTTGTATTACAGATGAGGAAACTGAGACCAACAGACTTGAATGACTTGCCCAGGGTCATACATCTAGTAAGCTTCTGGGTAGATATTTGAACAGCTCAGTCTACACTGCTAAAATACTTTAAATGACAATAATGACATTTTGTCATATCATCAGTATAGGCTTATCCTTAGGTATGATATTCAGTAATCTTTCATTTAAAATTCTGCTAGTATAACTCTTAATTTATAATAAAATTGAATTCAAAATATATTTTTCTTACTCTTACATTAATAAACAGATTTTTTAAACTTCAAAAAAATTTTTCATGGCATATTTACATTGGATTTGAACCAATGATCATATTTTACTTATAATTATAACTTTGTGTAATATGACCACTTCATATGATTCTTTATTCACACTAATCAAGGCCAATCTCTGAATACAGTTTAGTCCCTGGAAACTGATTGTGTGAGTTGTTTCTCTCCCAATGAAGCACCATAATGATGCAAAACAAAGTAATTTTCATAACCCAGCCCTGTGGAAGGTACTGACATGAGTAGGAGGCACAATGCCTAGGCTCTAGTGAAGGGAGGAGATAATCCACCACAATCTGAACAGGAATAAAAAACTATTGAACTACCCAAAAGGGAAATTGGTCAGTGATTTTTTTTTGTAATTTTTTCTTTATTATTTTATTTTATTTTTTTCCAATTACATGCAAAGGTAGTTTTCCACCTTCATTCATTTTCAAGTTTGCTGTTTTTCTACCACTTTCTCTTCCCTCCCTCCTCCTCATAGCAGGGAACCATCTGGTAAAAGTTGTATATGTACAATTCTGTTTAATATATTTCCATATTAGTCCTATTATGGAAACAGAAATTAGAGGGAAAGGGGGAAAAGCCATGAGAAAGAAAGAAAAAGCAAAAGTTTTAATAAGTGAACATAGTATGCTTTGCTTTGCATTCAGACTCCATAGATTTTTCTCTGGATGTGGATGGCATTTTTTTGAAAGATTTTATTTATTTTGAATTTTACAGTTTTTCCCCCAATCTTGCTTCCCTCCCCCCACCCCACCCCCATGTTGTGGATGGCATTTTCTATAACAGTTCTCTTAGGATTGTCCTTGATCACTGAACTACTGAGAGGAATTCAGTCTATCATGGTTGATCCATCTTACAATGTTGCCATAATGTGTTCTGTTCACTTCACTCAACATCAGTTCATACAAATCTCTCCAGGCTTTTCTAAATTCCAACTGCTCATGATTTCTTACAGAACAATAGTACTCCATAACATTTATATACCATAACTTGTTCAATCATTCCCTAATTGATGGGCATCTGCTCAATTTCCAATTCTTTCCCATTACAAAAAGATTTTCTATAAATACTTTTGTACATGTGGGTCTTTTGCCTTTTTTATGATCTCTTTGAGAGATAATCCTAATAATAGAAATAATGTTTGTACTTCATTTTTGAAGAAGACCATGACATCAGGGAAGTGACGCCATGACAAGCGCATGAACTGGATTTGAGTGAGGGGGGCTTTGCTAAGTCATCAACCTCACTTCCTCCAGAATCATCTGAATCCAGTGACCAGTTATGAATCAGAATGACTAGAGATAACCCTAGATTTGAGGCAGAGTTAAGTGATTTGCCCAAGGTCACACAGCTATTAAGTGTCCTAGGCCAAATTTGAACTTAGGTCCACCTGACTTCAGGGCTAGCACTCTACTCACTGCACCATCTTACTTGGTATTGCTGGATCAAAGAGTATATATAGTTTTATTGCCCTTTGGGTAGAGTCCTAAATTGCTCTCCAGACTGGTTGGGTCAGTTCACAATTCTACCAGCAGTGCATTAGTGTCCCAATTTTCCCATATCCTAACACTGATCATTTTCCTTTTTTGTTATCTTAGCCATAAGTGTGAGGAGTTGTTTTAATTTGCATTTCTCTAATTTTTTATATTTTTATATAATTTTATATAATTTATATAATTTTATATAATTATATAATTTCTATATTTTGTTTTTATATTGTCTGAATTTCTTCCAATATTGCCGAGGAAAACACCAGCAAATACACACATATATGTGTGTGTGTGTGTGTGTGTGTGTATATATATATATATGGACTGAAAATACAATGTTCAACACCTGTGTATCTCTTACTTTTTCAAAGGAGTGCTGGGGTGGTATCTTCTCATATTTCTTCTTTAGGGTCATATTAATTTTGTAGTACTCACTTTTTAAAAATGTTATTATTGATTTTAATATCACCATAATTTTTCCTAAGCATCCTTTCCCTTTCCTTCCCAGAATGCTATCCCATATAAGAAATATTTGTAATGGGGATAAATCAGCAACATTTCCAATAAGATCAGAGGTGAAACAAGAATGCTCATTATCACCACTATTATTCAATATTATATTAGAAATGACAGCTTTAGTAATAAGAAAAGAAAAAGAAATTGAAGGAATTAGAAAACAAAGCTTTCACAATGACAATTCCACCTAAATTAAATTGCTTATTCAGTGCCATGACAATTAAATCAGCAAAAAAACTATTTTACAGAGCTAGAAAAAATCTGGAGCAACAATAGGTCAAGAATATCCAGGGAATTAATGAAAAAAAAAATGCAAAGGAAGGTGGCCTAGTTGTAGCAGATCTAAAACTATGTCATAAAGTTGCTATCATCAAAATTGTCTGGTGCTGGCTAAGAAATAGAAAAGAGGATCAGTGGAATAGATTAAGTACAAAAGAAACAGCAGTAAATGACTATTATAATCTAAGGTTTGATAAAATCAAAAACTAGTTCTGAGATAAGAACTCACTATTTGACAAAAACTGCTGGGTAAACTGAAAAATAGTATGGTGAAAATTAGGCATAGACCCACATTTCACACCCTTTAGCAAAATAAGACTGAAAGAATACAGGATTTATACATAGGCCAATTAAGAGAACAAGAAACAGCCAATTTGTCAGATCTATGGAGAAGGGAGAAGTTTATTGAAAATATAAATTGCTAAATGGATGAATTTGACTTACTTAAATTAAAATGTTTTTGCAAAAACAAAACCAATGCAGCCAAGATTAGAAAAATGCAGAAAGCTGGGAAACAATTTTCACAACTAATGTTTCTGATAAAGGGCTCATTTCTAAAATATAGATCCCTTAACTGATAAATGGACAAAAGATATGAATAGGCAATTTTCAGATGAAGAAATTAAAGATATATATATATATATATATAGTCTTATGAAAAAATTCTCCAAATCATTATTGATAAGAGGAATGAAAATTAAAATAGCTTTGAGGTACTATCTTACATTTATCAGATTAGCTAAAATGACAAAGAAAAATGATCAATATTTGAGAGGATGTGAGAAAATTGGGACACTAATATATTGTTAGTGGAGTTGTAAACTGATTCAACCATTCTAGAGAGCAATTTGAAACTCTACCCAAAAAAGCAATAAAATTGTGCATACCCTTAGATTCAGCAATACCACTGCTAGCAGCTCTTTTTGTAGTGGCAAAGAATTGGATATTGGGGGGAATGGTCATCAATTTTTAAAAATTCCTTTTATGTTTTTCTTTCTTTCTCATGTTTTTCTCCCTTAGTTCTAATTCCTCTTTCACAATATGACTCATATGGAAATAAGTTAAACAGAATTCTACACGTACAATTTTTACCAGATTGTTCACTGACATAGGAGGGTGGAGGGAAGAGAAGGTAGTAGAAAAATGTCGAATCTGCAAATAAATGAATGTTGAAAACCACCTTTGGAAGTAATTTAAATTTTTTAAAGGATTAAAGAAAAGGAAAAATTTAGCATCCATACATTGAAAAATTCTAAAAATATGTTTATTCTTTATAAAATTATAATTGTATTATTCATTTGGACCTTTTTATATATAGTTGTTCTATATACAATAATATAGAGAATGTGGATATTGTTTTCTTAGCTTGGCTTACTTCTCTTTAAATCAATTCATAGAACTCTTTCCAAGCTTCTCTGTATTTCGTCAAATTCATCATTTCTTACACCATTACATTCATGTGCCACAATTTGTTTATTCATTTCCCAGTTGAAAGGCATCTACTTTGTTTTAAATTCTTTGCTATCACAAAAAAAAGTGCCAGTCTAAAAAAGCAAAAGATAAACTCATTTGATCCTCAAAACAATCCTGAGAGGAAGGTGCTATTATTATTCCTATTTTAGAGTTGAGGAAAGAAACTAAGGCAGACAGATATTGTGTTACATAGTGAGTATGTGAGACTGAATTTGAATGCAGGTCTTCCTGACACCAATCTCCAAGTTCTATCCACTGTGCCACCTACTTCTCCAAGAAAATGTATAAAATGTTAATAATGAGGGGCAACTAGGTGGTGTAGTGGATAAAGCACCAGCCTTGGAGTCAGGAGTACCTGGGTTCAAATCTGGTCTCAGACACTTAATAATTACCTAGCTGTGTGGCCTTGGGCAAGCCACTTAACCCCATTTGCCTTGCAAAAAAAAAACAACCTAAAAAAATGTTAATAATGAAGATTAAACTTTGAAATATGTTGTGCTTTTCAGAGAGATGTTTTTTAAACATCTATAACACACTTTTGTAAATCCAAGTGCTTTCTCACTAGGGATTATCTATAATTTATTTTCTGTTTATCTTTTATAATGTACATTTTTTTTATTTAGAATTTACATTTTAGGGGAAGTTAGGTGGTGCAGTGGATAGAGCACCAGCCCTGGAGTCAGGAGGATCTGAGTTCAAATTCGACCTCAGACACTTAATAATGGCCTAGCTGTATGACCTTGGGCAAGTCACTTAACCCATTGCCTTAAATAAAATTTTAAAATGTAAGAAATATTAAACCAACAAAAAAGAATCTCTATTCTTTGAACTCAGACAATTAATAATTGCCTAACTGTGTGACCTTGGACAAGTCACTTACTCCCTTTGCCTTAAATAAATAAATTTTTTTAAGAGTTTTTTTTAGGTTTTTGCTAGGCAATCCACTGCGCTGCCCCAAAAAAAGAGAGATTTTGAGAATTTACATTCTAAATGGAGACAATTTTTATATGTTGTAATTCCCCCGTTAAGAAAATAAGTTTCTTGAGGGCACATAATAGGCTTTTAATAAATGCATATCAGATTGATTTATGGATTGGCTCTTCCTCCTTTTTCCAAGACTCTTTTCTCTCTTCCAAAAAATACTACATTTCCCACAAGCCCTCGCGCTGGGAAATTGACGACGGTTTCATTTCCCCGCTGCCCTTTGCGCTTGCGCCGTGAGGGACTCTCCTCCCCTCGGCTTTATAGTCACTTCCGTTCCCTTCCTCTTCCTTTCCTGTCGCTGCAAGATGGCGGTGCAGATCTCCAAGAAGAGGAAGGTGAGAACCTTGAGGCTCCTGGGACCCGGGGAGGGATTGCGGGGCCTCATGGGGTGCCCAAGAAGGAATGGCCGCCGGGCCCCGGGTTCTGGGCACGCTTGGGTATCGCGAGGGGCCCCAGCGGAGGAGGATGGTGACGGATTGAAACTCCCGCCCCGGCTGCCTCCATGTTGCTCTTCGGGCTCTGGGCGCGTTGCCGGCCGAGCCCACGGGGGCGAGGGCCAGGGTCGGAGATGGCGCGCCGGTGAGCAGCCGCGGAGGGGGCCACCGAGGGGAGAGGCCTGGGGTCCTCCTGGCGGCCTGGCTGGGCCGGGGGGCCTGGATGCCATCTCAGGCCGCTGCCTTCCATCCCGGGCCCCCGCCTTAGGAACCGCCGACTGGGTCTTCCCAAGAGGGGGGCCTGGAAGGAAGGGCCGCCGGCGTAAGTGTTCTTTTCCCGGGGAGAATGAGTTCATTTGTTTATCCGGCTCCTGCTTTGGCCCTCTGCTGATTGCTAACCTGGTTTGATTTCCTGCCCTTTTTTAATTTTAAGTGCCACCCTACATTCAAATTGTAATAGGAGTTCATGGTTATATGTACCTGAAGGCAAGCCAACGGGCATTTATTAATACTGTAATAGTCATTATCATTGAGATAAGCCTTATCCTCCCACCACTGACAAAATCATTTTTCTAGCAAAGAGAATATTTACCCCGCTGCTGCTTCCTTCAGCCCCCCCCCTCCCTTTATAAGAGGACCAAATTAATCATTGAAGGAGTGGCGCTCTCATTCATTTTGCAGGTTGGATATGACAAATACATATTAAACAGGCTTTCTTGTTGCTTAGCTCTTTAAAAGAAAAAAGAATTGTGATAGGAAACATCCTGATACCATGTGTTTTAATTGCATAATTGTAAAAGCTAGTTGCTGTATAGTGCCTTGGAGTTGGCAAAGTACTGTACAGGTCTTTCACTTGTATCTACCTAAGAATCTTAGGAGTAGGTGCTATTATTTCATTTTACATATGAGGAATTGAGGCAGGCCTGCTAAATGACTTGCCCATACTTAGCAAGGGTCTGAGACTTTCTGAATCCCATAATGCTGCTTAAGACTAGGATTTTAGTGTATAAAATTAAATAATGTTGGTTTTCATTTATAGTGGTGTCCATTTGCAGCTGTGGCATCCTTTACTGTTTGTAAAGTGAGCTCAGGTAGGTGGTATTAGAGCTGTCCCTTTTTTTCAAATGACGAAGCAGCTGCAGGAAATGTAAAATTAAACTATTCTGACTCATAACTATTTGCTGACAGGGTTCGAGACTCCAATCCAGATGTTTTGGGTTGATTTTAGAATTTTCAGTTCTATTGATACTTAAGTGGATCAAAAGAAGGTAGGCTGGTGGAGATTGAGGAGATTAACTATTACTCAGGTTCTTTGGGTAGGGGTTGTAGTTTGACACTTATTTCCTGGGATTATGAAGATTACCAAGTATTCACAGTAATGATGCCACTTAACACATAGCTTAGTACTTTTGCTTAACGACTAAGACATTCAATGGGAGCCAGGTGTAGATAGGGTGCCATGCTTGAAGTCAGGAAGACATTATAGATCTATACATAGACATTAGCTCTCTGACCCTGGGCAAATCACTTAACCCTGCTTGCCTCATTTGTAAAGTGACTGGGGAGAAAAAAATGGCAAACAACTCCATATCTTTGCCAAGAAAACCCCAAATGGGATCATAGTTGAACATGACTGATAACCTCACCCAGAATTCTCTCCCAATGCCACATTGAAGGGATCCTAACTATTGCTGTAGCTAATTGGTGTCAAAGCTACCTGAAAGAGGTTTCAGTTTAATGACTATAACTTGTAGAAGGGAGAGAAGTGCTTTAAAAGTAGATAACATAACAAATTTAATGACAAAACTTATTGGAAAAAGTTAAAATTGTTTTGGTAATATAACTTGACAAATCATAATTGAATTGCAACTGTAGGTGGGCTACAGATATAAAAACTTGCAAAAAGAATACTGTAAACATCCTTATTTGTAAAATTTATCATAAACAAAAGAATTTTAGGAGCAGCTAGGTAGCACAATGTATAGAACTTTGGTTCTGGAGATAGGAGGGACTTGAGTCAAATCCAGGCTCAAATGCTTGACAATTTACTAGCTCTGACCTTGGGCAAATCACTTAACCTTGATTTCTTCCATACAGGACCATCTCCAGTCATCCTGATTCATATGTGGTCACTGGACCCAGATGGCTCAGGAGAAGAAAGTGAGACTGGTGACTTAGCACTTCACCCCCTCACTCAAATCTAGTTCATAAAATTGTCATGGCATCATCTCCCTGATGTCCTGGTTTTCTTAGAGAATGAAGGACAAATTGGTTATTACAACCAATTCTTTGTAACTAGCATTATATAGGAGAGGTAGTATGTTCCATCAAGTCATTGAAGAGTAGGCTTTAGATACTTTTGACTCTTCCTTAACAGCAGTTTGATCATGAGAGTTTGCACAGCCTTTGCTCAGTAACTACTCAACTGATCTGAACTTTGAATTGGGAATCAGATAATCTGGGTCCTAGACCCAACTCTTCTGTACTTTTACAGAGTACTTTTTACTAACCCATTATTCTAACCTTTGACTTGATAAATCAGGTAGACCTAGATCTGGTGGTCACAGACTGTATTCTTTGGGTATTCAATCAACCAGATAGATAATAGCATCTACCTGAAAGGATGGTTGATGGGATCAAATAAGATATTTGTCAAGCAATTTCTAAATGTTTAAATTGCCATAAATGCAAAAGTTATTTAAAAAATACCCCCTTCAATGAAGATACGATGACGAGTCTGATAGGAAGTGGACTCTTCTGTTCAGGTGGTCTACTCTGCTGCGTTCTGCAGACCAGAATTTAGACTCCTGGCCCTAAGGAACTTCCTCAAGAAGATCTAGAGGCATTTGTCTGAGAAGGGTTAATAGACTTAAAGCAGAGCAGAAAACTAGCAGGGCTTTGTAGTAAGAATATAAACTCTTTTCTTTTCTCTTCAGTTTGTTGCTGATGGCATCTTCAAAGCTGAACTGAATGAGTTTCTCACCAGGGAGCTGGCTGAGGATGGCTATTCCGGGGTGGAGGTTCGGGTTACCCCAACCAGGACAGAAATCATCATCTTGGCCACCAGGTAAATGTACCACTTAATTCTGTAAGTCTCTGAGCAGCTGTGTAGTGAATAGGATGCCCGCTAAAATTTAGTCATAAGAAACAAGATGTAATTATAAGATTATCATTATAGTTTCTTTTTAAATTGACTTCTTCCTATTTTAAGTTATATCTCAGTCCTGAACCATCATTTAATCTTTGCAGTTTGCTGTAGACCTGCACAAGCTATTTTTAATATTTAGTGTGGGGTGGATTGACTTCAAAGTACTCCTAACTCCAGGGCTGGTGTTCTATCCACTGCTCCACCTACCCACCCCTTCAACTAAGATTTTTGTAAGCAATGAGCTCTGTTTATGTCTCGGGACACTCACTGGCTATATGATTTGGTAGGTGACAGAAAGGTATAGTGATTAAGAATTAAAAGTTCTGGGGCTGCTTGGTGGCACAGTACCTGAGTTCAAGTCCAGCTTCCAGACAGTAATTACCTAGCTGTGTGACCTTTGGGCAAGCCACTTAACCCCATTGTCTTGCAAAAAAAAAAAAGAATTAGAATTCTCATCTCAGCTATCTATATCCAATAAATCCTGAATGAAGATTTTGTAGAGTAAATTTCCCTGCAAAGTAGGAAATCATGAGAACTTCAGGTGAAGGTGCTCTGGGTCAAAAATTAACCGTGTATCCTAAGTCTTAGTTTAGCTTTAAAAATTAGAGGAATTGGGACATTCTATGTTGTGAGGCAAAGCTGCACTTAGGCCCATGTTCTCTCCAAAAGTCTTCATTTAAGTTTAAGCTATTGAAGCTTAAAAGACTTGAGACATTTGTAAGGTAAAAGGGACTTGAAGTCCTATTGTGGGTATGAATTTCTTAGACATTCCTGAAAAGACCAACTAGTCTGATCACTGCTAGTAATCAGAAATGATCTTTGAAGAGGTGACCAGTCAGTTTTGAGTAGGGCTAATAATGGTTAAGTTGTTGCCTGTTGAATTTCCTTTGACTTTTCACACATGTGCTCCTGGGTGAGATAGAATGTAAGCTTTTCTTAGGCATTTAACAGCTGCCAAACTGACTTCCCGTGAATGCTCCTTCCAGTGATCCCCTTTGCCTCCACTTGCAGGACTCAGAATGTCCTTGGGGAGAAGGGTCGCCGCATACGTGAACTGACAGCTGTAGTTCAGAAGAGGTTTGGATTCCCTGAAGGCAGTGTTGAGGTGAGTGTGACCTTTGGCTGAAGTTTTAATCCTTGTTAATACAATCTTTGCTGGAAAACTTTTGTACAAGAAACAAATGAGGGAAATGCAGCTGCTCTTCAGGAGATGAGATTTGTGGGATACCTAACTCTTCAAATATCTGAAAGGAGGAGGCAGATTGGTTCTTTTAGGCTTCTCTTAGCCAAACTAGTTATCTTGAAGGTCTTGGCCTGTTGGCAACTTAGTGCAGTGAGGTTTTTTAAAGCTATAAACTGGTCCCTGTGTAGCAGGGACTTTTTAGTTCCTTATTTTTAGAGGGAGAAGCAATGTGGAACTTGTCCTTTTGTTATTCTTTGGAAGCCTTCAGTAGATTTTTGTTTAAAGTTTGACCATCTCATTAAATTTTTAATTTGACTTAAAACATGTGGTGTATATAATATAGACACCACAAATAAGAGCAGAAGAATCTTGTCATGTGCTTAGTCTCAACAAGGTTTGCATTTGGGTTCATTGTTTTGATCTTTTAAAGTTGTATGCTGAGAAGGTGGCCACCAGAGGTCTCTGTGCTATTGCTCAGGCTGAGTCCCTGCGTTACAAACTCCTGGGAGGTCTTGCTGTGCGCAGGTAAGTTTCTCAATCCTCTAGAATTTAATTTGTAAAATAGGCAGAATCTGCCTTGTAATCCATCCAGCTGTCATTATTTCTTTGAGGACTTGATTTCATCAGCAGCCTTTATTTCCATTATATATTAACTGAACTGCCTTAGAATTTGTAGATTTCCATGTCCAGAAAAATTCATGCCAACTCAAGTTGGTCCTTAGAGATGGGATGTTAGGGATTATGGTCTTTAGGACCCCACCCATATACTTTCTGGTACGATGCAGTGGCAAGTCAGATCTGTTCACTAGCTTTCAAACCTTAAGAAACTTTACTTTTCTGGACCTCAATTTCTTCACCTATAAGATGTGGTAGTGGGGTGGGGGGAACAGAACACTAGCAGTTATAGTTTAGGAGTTATTTCTTGGGGATTAGCTTGCATATGTTAAGTGTTTAATCTCAACAGGGAAGCCATAGTTGGGCTGAACCTTTCTAATGCTGATTGGGTCTTGGATCTACTAAAGTGAATGTTTTTGTTGGTGAATCACATGTATGAGGTTGTGGCATCTCCCTTGCAGTTCTCTACTTTCACCAAATATTTAGTGTCTTGTTAGTTGACAGTCTATTTTTTTTTACCTCTGACCCTGAAGGGCCTGCTATGGTGTCCTCCGCTTCATTATGGAGAGTGGAGCAAAGGGCTGTGAAGTGGTGGTGTCTGGTAAACTCAGAGGCCAGAGGGCCAAGTCCATGAAGTTTGTGGATGGCTTGATGATCCACAGTGGAGACCCCGTCAACTACTATGTCGACACAGCTGTGCGCCACGTTCTACTCAGACAGGGTGAGCCTCTGCAAAAACTTTGCTGCAACTTGGTGTTGCCACAGGTAGCTTATGCCTTGAGGAATTGAATTCAGGAAGGGAAGTGGATGGGTCGGGATCCTGGATCAGCAACCCTTCCCCCAGGACTCTTGGAGTACTCCATTGCTGCTGTAATCCCCTTCTGTGATGACAAGATGACGAGTCAGAAAGGACACATCCTGCTCTGAATCCCCTGACACTGGCATGTTCTTTGTCACTGTTCATGGGGGGCCTTTGCTCTAATGTGTCTTGTTTTTGGTTGATCTAGAGGCATTTGTCTGAGAAGGGAGTAGAGAACTTTTCTGTACTGGAAAGTTACTAGATACTATCAGATCTTTGTTTCAAACTACCTAAATGAAGCTGCTTTATATTTAACCTTGGTGCCATTCAGGTGTGTTGGGAATTAAAGTCAAAATCATGTTGCCCTGGGACCCAAGTGGCAAGATTGGCCCTAAGAAGCCCCTGCCTGATCATGTGAGCATCGTAGAGCCCAAGGATGAGATTCTTCCTACCACCCCCATCTCAGAGCAGAAGAGTGGGAAGGCAGAGCAACCAGCCATGCCCCAGCCAGTGCCCACTGCCTAACAGGTCAGTCTGTAGAAATACATTTGGGTAGAAACGGGGGAAAAAAAGGTAGTAAGAGTGTGTGTGCGCCTGTTTTAATGCCCATCAGTCCTGAAAGGTTTGTTCTGCCTGGAATGTTTGAGTTGCTAGGGAAGCCAGAGGTCATTTTGATGGACAGACCTCAAAAGTATCACAACTTTTCAAAATGGATTTTTATCCATTGCCTGTTTTGCACCTTAGCCCTGTGAAGGAAATAGGATAGGGGCTTGGTCCATTTGAGTCTCTGAGAAATTGAAGTGTCTCAGCCCTGAATATAGGACTAATGACAGATGTGAGATTCTAAGAAATAGAGCTTTTAGCTTTATTGGTTGGTAAAAGTGTCAGAGGCTGGAAAAGACCATAGAACATGGAATGTAAGGCCAGTAGAGACATGAGGTGATTCCATTTATAGAGCAGGAAATGGGCTCAGAGAAGTGATTTGCTCAATATCACATTCCCCACTGCCTTTCCTATTTTTCTCTTCTGCCTGTCTAGTGATATCCTCTAACTCCCAGGAGAATGAGTTACTACCATTTTGGGGCATTCTGATTGTTCAGAAGTTCTTAAATGGAGCCCACATTTCATCTCTTGTGGGATAGAATGAATTGTTACCTGGTTTTCCTTTTTTGCTTATTGATTTTAGTCTAGCTGTTGTGGTAGACTTCCTATCCCCACCAATGGAAATCTTTTAGCACCTTTAATGTCTTCCAATGTCAATGTCCTCTTATCACATTTTGTCTGCTTCAGTATATATTTGTATGCCTGTCTCTTAACCACACTATATTGAAAACTTTGCTGTCACCTTTTACTTGTCTTGCATGTAACAACTATTTAATAAATGTTAAATTGAAAATATTCTGCTTTCCTTTTATTTTCAATTATCCTAGCTCTTTGGAGCTAAACAGGACATGTGTACTCCTTCCCCTTTCTAGCTCTTTAGATATGTGAGGAAGGCAGAGTCAGTGTATGGAAATACCTGGACCAGATATTTGGTTTCTACTTATTCCCTGTATGGCTTTGGGTGAATCACCCTTTTTAGGGAATTGGGACTACTTTATCAAGGGTCCCCTCTGGCTTTTTTTTTTTAGGTTTTTTTTTGGTAAGGCAAATGGGGTTAAGTGGCTTGCCCAAGGCCACACAGCTAGGTAATTAATAAGTGTCTGAGACTGGATTTGAACCCAGGTACTCCTGACTCCAGGGCCACTCCACTGCACCACCTAGCCACCCCATCCCCTCTGGCTTTCAAGCCATTTTGTTCCCAGAAGAACTTGTGTGTTCAACAATACCTTGGTAGAAATGGTCCAAGCCCAAATTTTTTTTAATAACTGTTTCAGAGAGTACTACTTTAGGATGTTCTAGTTCAGGCTGTGTTAATTCTTTATACGTTTGAGCAAATCTTTTCCCCTCTGTCTCAGTTTCCTTATCTATAAAAAAGATAGTCCCTTCTTGCCTCCAGTCAAGGCTAGTGTGGAGTAAAGAGCTAAGTAGTTAAAAGTTATTGTTATAATTAACTAGATGTTAACTGGCTTTAAGAATTGGCCACTGGGATGTTGATAAAGGGGATTAAAATGATTTCAATATTTTGGTATAATAAATCTAAATCAGATGGGGAAGGAGTGAGGGAATCTGTAATCACTGACCTTATTCATCATATAACTACCTAGTGGGATGGGGGGGGCATTAAGACAAAAACTAAGTAGGGGGGAATATAATACCATATGTGATACAAGATGGTAGATTTTTATTGAGGGGGAAATCTTGAAATGCTTCATAGATACGGCTTGATTCTGCTTTTAAAGGTGCTCAGGCAGGAATAGCATAGGTCTGGTTATGGGCACAGAGGAATAAATTTGAGTTATTATAGGTGCGTGATTGAAGGTAGGATGATGGAAAACCTTGAATGCTAAGCAAGAGTTAGAACTTGATTTGGTAGTCAGTAGAAAACCTGAAGTGTGAGAAGACTGGTGATATGACTAGATTTATGCATAACTTAAGTCTGCTGTTGGGAACACTAGTCCATTGGGATGATAATGAGAATCTTATGGTGATAACAGTGGGATGGATGTGAGAGATGTGGAGATCAGAAACTGCTAATTGACTTTTCCTTCTCCCTCACCTCTCATATCCAAAGAGAACACCAGTTTCTAGACTTTAGAGTTGCTGCTTTGATCTAACTTTTTTGTCTTATTTTGGTTTCAAGGACTCTGACACCTGGAATGGTGTGCCCGAAGCTCTTCTGTAAAAGATCTTTAATAAAATCTTTTAAAAAAAACAAACACTCTGGTCATTGCATTTTCTTAAAATGTGGGCAGATTACCATTAATAGATGAACAAATTCATCCATAAAAACTTGCCTCAGATTTTCCATCTTTGAGACATTTTGTTTCATCTCATTTAGGATGCCCTGTAAGTATTTACTTAATGAACAAATGAAATTTCTTAAGTACAGAAGAATTTTTAAAGTGCTGTGAAAGACCAAAAGGAAGTCTTTGGGATGGTTAAAAAATAAACTTGTCTGGTTTCTGTGATTTGAACAAAGTCATTTAACCAAGACTAATTTCCTCGCATTTATTTCACATGGTTAGAAAAAATAATATGTTAAAGTTTGTAAGCTTATAAGAAAGAAGTTCCTTGAGTGAGATGAATAGCTATGAAGATCAGTCTAATAAGCAAGGGGAAAAAAAGCAGGGCAACACAATATCTGAAGTATGAAAGGAACCTGAAATTTAATTTCTTGCCTATAATTATAGATCTACATGAGCAGTTGGACCACCTTTTAAAATGATTTTTATATTCCTAAAAGCATGATTTAGTGGTTAGAGAGCCTGCCTGGAAACTACAAAGACACTGACACATGAAACTGGTTCTATGACATGGTGCAGTGATAGCACATCTAAAGTCTTAAAGGTGCGGATAGAAGGTGTCCTGATGCACAATTCTATATCAATGAAATGATGCATCCATCCCTTAGCTATCCATACCAATGTTGTATAGAATGAGAAGCAATGGGCCTCCCAGGGTCCTCCAATGGTTGTTAGCTTTGATCCTTGTTATCCTTTTGCCATTTATCTTTTGGGTAAAAATGGACCTTCTAAATGTGACTCATTCCTATATCACTTTCAATATGTTAAGGTTTTCCTCACCTTCACTTTTATTAGGAACCTGGAACATCAGATTCTTATATCCTCTCCATCTCCCTATGTCTGTCCAAAACTCATGTTGCTTCCAAGTCACCATCTAACCATCATTGATTTTTTTTTTGTTTAAAGTGAGTTCTATGTTATTACATGGCCAAAGTAAACTTTTGACTTCAGTATTTGGCCTTCCAGTGAATGTTAATTTTTATACTTTTTAATTTTATTCCTCCCCCACCTTACATGCAAAAGCAAGTTTCAACATTTCAGTTCCAAATTCTCTCCCCACCAGGCCCCACTTTCCCCATTGAGAAAGCAAGTTATTTGATATAGGTTAAGATAGCTATAGGGGCAGCTATGTAGCGCAGTGAATAGAGCACTGGCCCTGGAGTCAGCAGTTCAAGTGTGACTTCAGACACTTCATTACCTAGCTAGCTGTGTGGCCTTGGGCAAAAAAACCATTTAACCCCATTTACCTTGCAAAATCCTAAAAAGAATAAAAGGCTAGTCAATTAAAAGTAACCCCCCCCAAAAAAAATGGGTGAAAAGGTACTCTTAGATCTGTATTCAGACACCATCACCTCTGCCTTTTGAGATAGTATTCTTTATCACAACTCCTTCAGGTCTTTGTTGGATCACAGCATTGCTGAGAAAAGGTCACTTCTAACTGCTCATCCTGCAAATTGATGTTACTTTGTATACAATACATTTCTCACTACAGAATTGTTGCATCATTTCACAACTCCAGTAGGGCATTGGTGCCTCAGTTTGCTTCTATCCCTTCCAACAGTTGTCATTTTCTCCTGTCCTATTAGCCAATCCAAGGAGGTACCACAGAATTGGTCCAATTCTCATTTCTGTCATTGAGAGAGCACTGGTCCTGGAGTCAGGAAGACTTGAATTCAAATCCAACCTCAGACACTTAATAATTACTTAGTTGGGCAAATTACTTAACCCCCTTGGAAAAAACGAATTTTAAAATGATTAAATAGGTTGCATTGACAGCCTCATCTGAAAACTTTCTCGATATTTGTCAATAGGGCCTTTTTATCCATTTCACTGTTCTCTATGTTGAGAAATGGGGTCTTTATCAGAAACTTGTTTCAATATTTGCTAACTACATTTTTTTTTTCATTTAAGGCAATGGGGACATGCCTGATGTCACACAGCTAGGCAATTAAGTGTCTGAGGTCAGATCTTAACTCAGGTCCTGACTAAAGGGCCGGTGTGCTATGCACTGCACCATCTAGCTGCTCCTCCTTTTGAAGAACCTCTGGAGAAAATTTGGACCTTTCTTGACAGGGCAGTTTCTGCTAAGTGTTTTTCCCTCCATCCCATTTCTCCCTCCCCCATCCCATTATATTCCCTCTTTTATTCTATCCCTCACATGTTTTTCATCTGCATGCACCCTTCTACAATCTTATCTCCCCTTCCTTCACTTATCTTCAATATTCCCTTTTCCCCCCATACCTTTCCTACTTTCCTCTAGGGTAAGATAAATTTCTATTTCCAATTGAGTATGTATGTTATACCCTCTGATTCAGTTTCAGTGAGAACAAGGCTCCCTCATTTCCCCTCACTGCCTATCTTCTAGTGCAAAAGCTTTTTGCCTTGTTTATGTGGAATGACTCCATTCAACCTCTTTCCCTTTCTCCTAGTACATTCCTCTCCCATTAATTCCCATCTAAAAATTTAGCTCCCACCTGTACCTACTTAGGCTCCTAATTGCCTTAATAAGAAAGATTATCAGTATCATCTTTCCAAGCAGGAATATAAGCAGCTCAACATCATTAAATCCCTTGTTTTGCCTTATTTACTTTTTTTTTATTTCACTTGAGTCTTGTATTTGAAGATCAAGTTTTCTGTACAGCTCTGGTTTTATCATAGAAGTTTGAAAGTATTTCATTGAATGTCCATCTTTGTGATGGGTAGAGTATGTTCAGTTTTGCTGGATAGTTGACTCGGTTATAATGCAAGCTTTTTTTTTCTTTTCAGAATATATTCCAAGGCCTTCTGAACCCTTGTTGTAGAATCTGCTAAATCTTGTTATCCTGACTGACTCTACCATACTTGAATTATTTCTGGCTGCTTCAATATTTTCTCCTTGACTTGAGAGTTCTGAAATTAGGCTATAATATTCCTGGCAGTTTTCATTTTAGAAGCTCAGGAGATCATCGGTGAATTCTTTCAGTTTCTATTTTATCCTTTGCTTCTAGAATATCAGGACAGTTTTCCTTCATTTCTTGGAAATGATAAGGCTCTCTCTGTGGTCATGGCTTTCAGTCCAATAATTTTTAAATGTTCTCTCTTGGATCTGTTTTTAGGTCAGTTGTTTTTCCCACTGAAATATTTCACATTTTCTAATAGTTTTTCTTTTATTTCTTGATTTCTCACAAAGTCATCAGCTTCTCTTTGCTCCATTCTGTATGTAACCGAATTATTTTCTTCATGGAGCTTTTATTCATCCTTTTCCATTTGACCTGTTGCGCTTTTTAAGGCATTCTTTTCCTCATTAGCCTTTTGGACCATTTTTTCCACTTGGCCCAGTCTGGTTTCCAAGACCTTATTTTCCTTATTTTTTATGTCTCCATCCCATTGCTGACTTGGTTTTCATGATTTTCCTATTTGCTCTCATTTCTCTTCCCAATTTTTCCTCCACCTCAAAAATCTTTTTTTGAGTTCTTCCTTGTCCTGGGACCAATTCAATTTTTTCTTGGAGGCGCTTTGGATGCAGAAGTTTTGACTTTGTTATATTCTGAGTATGTATTTTGATCTTCCATATGATCAAAGTAATTGTCTATGGTTGAATTTTTTTTCCTTCTGTTTGCTCATTTCCCCATCCTATCACTTGATTTTAATTCTTTGTTAATGTGGGGGGTGGTCTCTGCTTTCCAGGATGGAGGACACACTATCCCAAGCTTTTGAGGGTTTTTGCAGCTGTTTTCAGAATAACCTCCAGAGATCTGAGGGTTCTCAATTTCTCCAAAGTCATGAGAGGCCATGACTGCTCTCCTGGCCTGTACTCTTGTCTTTGGATGACCACAAGCACTCCTTTCTGCCCTGGAATTGTGAGCTTTGCTGGGGGTAGTAAGCTCTGTTGTGAATCTATTCCTTTTTCTTCAGACTGTGCCCCACACTGCCTCCCAGATCTGAGTATGGGGGAAGCAACAGAGTCCTGCCTCAGGGATAGCAAAGAGTCCCCAGCAATCTCTCCCAACTCTCCTGCCTTTCCTGGGTTGAGAACTTGAAGTGACTCCTGAGGCCTACTTCTGGTCCACTGAGGTCTGTGCTGGACCATGCTCCATTCTCATCCTGGTTTGAGTTTTCCTGCTGATCTTCCAAGTTCTCTTTGGTAATCCCTGGACTGAAAGGTCTGGAAACTGCTACTGCTGCCATTGACCCAGGCACCCACTGGCATTCCATGGATGACTGGGGCTGGTTTGTTCCAGTGTACCCTCAACTGCCTGTGGGTCCTTTCCAACTCTGGTGCAACAGACCCTTCCCTCCTATCTTCCAAGTTGTTTTGGGCTAGAAAATTGATTCAATCTTTTTATGGGTTCTGCCACTCTAGAATTTGGTTAGAATCATTATTTTAAAATATTTGGAGTGTTTTGGGGAAAAACTCACCTGAGCCTTTAGTCTTCCATCTTGGCTGTGCCTCGAATTAATTTCTTTGTATTGACTTGTTTATCTTGCTCTCAAATATCTTGAACCACAATTCAGAAATGTTGGTTCTGTAGTTTTCTTTATAAGCCTACTCTCATAGCTATACGTTTGCTACTGGAAAAATCATAGCTTTGACTATAGACTTTTGTCTGCAAGGTAACAAGTCTTCAGTATGCTGTCCATATTTTTATACTTTAAAAAATTTTATTTTATACCATAATTTTACTTCCAGTGAACAAGCATCTTTCAATTTAATGACTACAATAACAATCTGCAGTGATCTTTGAGCCCAAGAATATAAAATCTGGCAGTGCTTCCCATTATCTATTTGCCAGGAAGTATTGGAACTAGTTGACAAAATCTTAGTATTTCTTATGTTAAGGCAACTTTTACCCTCTCATCAAGAGACTAATTCCTCTTTACTTTCTGCCCTAAGAATGATATCTATATAACTAAAATTGTTGATATTTCTCCCAGGAAAATTAAGGTTCTCCCAACCTTAATTCTGATTTTTGAGTCAAACCCATGTTTAATAAGATATACTTTGCACATAAGTTAAATAAGTGGACAGTACAACTTTTACTCCTTTTCCAGTCTTAAAACAAAAAATTGTCTTGTACTTCTATCTCAGGATTTGGGCACATTTTATAGTAATACACATAGTAAAAAGTTTCATTGTAGTCAGTGAAGCAGAAATAGATGTATTTCTGGAACTCCCTTGTTTGTTGTTTATGTCTGACTCTTCATGTCCATATTTGGGAGCTTTTAGTGACTGGGCAAGTCACAACTCTTATTGCCTCCAAAAAATTTTTTTCCAGTTTGAATTTTGCAATAAGAAGTGCATGACCTCAGCCACAGTCAATTCCAAATCTTGTTTTAACTATGTAGAGTTCTACTTTTGGCCAAAAATAATTCAATTTCTATTTGAGCATTTGGTGATGTCCATGTGTAGAGTCTACCTTTTTGCATTGTTTTGCATTGCAATGCAAGAAGTCCAATAACTGGACTAGTTGACTATTTCCTTCCTTAGCTCATTTTAAAAATGAGGAAATTGAGGCAAACAGGATTAAATGACTTGCCCAAGGTGGTTTGGACTTCAGGCCAGGGCACTCTATCCATTATGTCACCCAGTTGCCCAAGGGAACTTCCTTACTTTCTCCATAATCCAACAAGTGTTTCTAGTTCCTTTGCTGCTTTAAAAACTAGCATTTCTGGTAATTCTCAGTTCATATATTGCTAAAACCTATCTTGCATAATCTTGCTGGCATATGAAATGAGTAGTTGTTTGATGGTTCAAACATTCTTTGGTATTACTCTTTTAGACTTGAGGTGTAAAATGATTTCAGTTCAGTTTTCCAAATTTGGAATTCTTTCACTTCCATGAGCCCATATTGTCAGCAGTGCTTCCTAAGGCCCATTTGACTTCATTCTTCAGGATGTCTGGCCATAGTAAGTATGACATCATGGTTATTAGTGTTGTTACGATCTTGTATGGTTCTGGATATTCAATCTTTTTTATATCTATTAAGTTTCTTACATTTTTATGTCTTATCATGCCCATTTTTGCCTGAAACAATCCCTTAAGACCTCTAGTTTTCTTGAAGAGATCTTGCCTTTCCCATTTTTTTTTTGTTCATTTAAGAAAACCTCTGCTCTTTGGAATTCTACATTCTTTTGGATATATCTTTCCCTTTCTCCTTTCCCTTTTCTTTTGTCAACTATGCTTTTTGTTTTTGGGGTAATGGGGTTGTTGAACTCAGGTCCTTCTGACTCCAGGGCCAGTGCCCTATCCACTGTGCCACCTAGCTGCCCCTCCTAAACTATTTTTAAAACCTTATTAGAGAGTCATTTTTCTTGCTTCTTTTTTTTTGTTTGTTTTTTTTCAAGGCAATGGGATTAAGTAGCTTGCCCAAGGCCACACGGCTAGGTAATTATAAAGTGTCTGAGGTCAGATTTGAACCCAGGTACTCCTGACTCCAAGGCTGGTGCTCTATCCACTGCGCCACCTAGCTGCCCCATTTCTTGTTTTTTCTTTGGAGTTATGTTTGTGGCTGACTCTTGTGTTACATGCAAATCTCTGTCTACAGTTCTTCAGCCACTATCTACAAGATCTAATCCCTTAAATCTATTCATCATCTTCTCTTTATATTCATAAGAAATGCTATACTTATACAGTCTGATGGTTTTCCCTACTTATTTCAATGTCTAAATGTTGGGACATTGAGGTGGCACAATATATAAAGCATCTACTCTGGAATCAGGAGGCCCGACTTCCAATGTGCCTAGCTGGTGCCTCTGGGCAAGTCACAACTCCTATTTTGCCTCCAAAAATTTTTTTTTAAGTTTGAGTTTTGCAATAAGTGCATGACCTGAGTTACAGTCAATTCCAAATCTTGTTTTAACTATGTAGAGTTCTACTTTTGGCCAAAAATAATTCAATTTCTATTTGAGCATTTGGTGATGTCCATGTGTAGAGTTGTTTTGCATTGCATTGCAATGAAAAAGAGTGTTTGCTACAACCAGCAAGTTATCTCAACAAAACAATTAATCTCTGCCCTGCTTTGTTCTCAAATGTTAAATTTGTTATTTGTTATCCCAATTATCTTTTGATTTCCTGTATTAGCATTCCAGTCTTTTATGATGGATGTGGCATCTTTTTCTTGTGTTAGTGGTGAAGACATAGGTCTTCATAAAGCTGATCATCTTAGGCCTCAGCATCAGTGGTTGGAGCATAGATAGTTATATTACTGTAATGTTGCATTTAAACAGATAGGCAGATGTTTTTAGGATGATACTGAAGTACTATTTTTCTCACTCTTTTATTGACTATTGTGGGCTACTTGTTTCTTCTAAAGACACACTGTAGTATGATCTGAATTAAATTCACCTATTCTTATCCATTTAAGTTCACTGACACCCAAAATTCCAATGGTTAATCTTCTGTCTAATGTTTGACCACATCCAGCTTATCTTTGGTCATTGTACTTACTCTTAATTTTTCCTAGCTCTATAAAATAATTTTTTTGTTTGGTTTTATACTGTTACGAATATGCTATTTTTGGGTATCATTGTTTTTATGAGTTCTACCTATCCATGAGCAATTATTATTTCTCCATTTATTTAGATCTAATTTTATTTCTGAACAATTCCTTATTTGTAAAAAGAGAAAATTATTTTTCTTTGTATCCTTGGTGATTAACACATAATGAAAATTTAACAAATGCTTGTTATCTGGCTGCTAAGATGAGAGGATTGATTAGATGTCCTCCGGGGTCTTTTAATGATAACTAAAATCTTGTTTGACCTGATGATGCCTTTTATATTTGTGAGCTCAGTGATGCTTACTGGTACTGGAAAAGATGACCATAGATGTAATGTTTTCTGGAAGAGAGATAGATTTCTTTGACAAATAGTGATGTAAAAGTGTGATAGAGACCAGGCCTAATGGGAATGGCAATATGTTATCAGTAGAAAAGGGTTCCAGGAAGCCCAGTACTGGTGGAAGACATTGGAATAAATACACAGAATTGAATAGGGCTGAGGAGAATGAGGACCTGGATAGGTAACAGATTCTCATTATTTAGGAAACACAGGGATCATAAAAGGAAAAGGAGAGTTTGTTAGAAAGTTGCTACCTTCCCAGTAGCCAGGGAATCTGTGACCCAGGGCCCAACTGGGTGTTATTTTGAAACTAACCACTCACCTCTGGGAAAGAGATTAGTCTCTAAATTTCAGAGGTCAGCTGGTTTAGTCCTGAAGCACCAAATGGTTAAAGACCTGGTTGTCTTTTGGTGGGAGTTGGGGGTGGGCAAAGGATCTCTAAGGTCCTTTCCCCTCCTCACTTTCTGTGGTTCTGAATTTTATTCTGTACATTGAGGCCCAATGGTACTTGCTCAGTAGGTCTGTCTTTCAGATCTAGAAGGACTGAACAGATTGTGGTGATATTCTGAGTTAGCCACCAGGGAGCAGTAGTTTCAAAGAATTTCCTCAAATTTCCTCAAAATTAGGTGGTAGGAATGGTTGGGTCTACAGTCCCAATTAGCTTTGGTGATTTAGAAGAGTAGTAATTGTCATTCAAATATTGATTTGAAATGTGCCATTCTCTTGAGTTAAGTATGTATAAGACCTGTGATTTCTTTGGTTTAGGGAAATTTCAAATGTAGGTTGGGGTTGGGGAACTCCTTTTCCTGATACATGACTGGAATCTTCTCTGCAACCGTTAATCACTTTCTCAGAAGGAAGTTGTATTTCAGAGAGGGGAAGTGATTTGGCTATGATCATACAGCTAATTAAGTATCAAAGGTAAGATTTGAATCTAGATCTTTCTGATTTCAGTTCTAGCATTCTGCTAAGACAAGAATTTTTTAATTTAATTTTCCAACTACATGCACCTATAGATTTTAACAATTTTTTGCAAGTTTATGAATTTCACATTTCCCCCCCTTCCTTTCTTCACTCCCCCTAACAGAAATCAATCTAATGTAGGTTATACACACACACACACACACACACACACACACACACAACTATGTTAAACATAAATCCATATTAATCATGTTGTGAAAGAAGTATCAAATTGAAATGGAGAAAAAACATCGGAGAGAAAAATATATAGAACATAAGACAGCTTTTAAAAATTCAAGGTAGTAAACTTTAGTCTGCATTTAAATTCCATTGTTTCTTCTCTGGATTATGGATGAGATTTTCTATTACAAGCTAAACAAGGAATCTTAACCTAGGGTCTGAAATTTTTTTTTTCCTAAATATTTTGATATTTTTCAATATAATTGCTTTCTTTTGGAAACGTGTTTTTTTGCATTCAGAAACATTGAAAGGGTCCTTAAGCTTTCCCAGATTTAAGAATCCCTAATGGAATGAAGGCTAAGAAATCCTGTACTAAAACATACTGATAACTATAGATGATGAAATTGAGTGCCAGAGAGGAAAATTGGCTTATGTGGGTAGTAAATGGCATAGCCATCAATTGAACCTGACTCTCACAACTATAGATTCAGTGCTTTACTTCACAGTACTATTTTTCCTTACATTCCCTTGCTCAATCAACGAATACCTAGTTACTTTAATTGTACATCCTAATAATTAGAGCTCCCTTACAATAAATTCTTAGGAGCAATTAGGTAGGGAAGAGTACTAGGACTGGAGTCAGGAAGGCATCTTTCTGAGTTCAAATTGGAACACAGACACTTACTAGCTGTGTGACCCTGGGAAAGTCATTTACCCTTGTTTGCCTCATTTTCTTCATCTGTAAAATAAACTGGAGAAGGAAACAATAAGCTACTGCAGCATTTTTGCCAAGAAAAGCCCTGATGGGGTCATAGAGTCAGACACAACTGAAACGATTGAACAACAAAACAATAAATTCCCAAACTCTCATCAGCTTTGGTGCTTGACAGGAAATGTGACTTTCTTTACATGGTGGTAGAAGGGACCTTTTAGGTGGTACCAATATAACCAATAGCTATGGTGATATGGAGAGTTGGGTCAACAGTCACATTTTGTATTGTTAAAGAGATATTTGTTTGAATAGAATTGTTGGGAAGATTGAAACATAGTGAGATAAGAAGAATTGTCTCCAAAAAATAAAAATACTTGATCATTTAAAAAAAACTAAAAAGAGCATCATATTTGAAAGTCATTCTTCAGATCATCCATGCCTGAATGTTCTTCATATAACATTCCTGACAAATAGTCATTCAGCTTGTGTGAGGTAACAATGAATAAAGTAGGCAAGACCAGGTGTAAAATCTTTGGAATGACTACAATAATGTTAGGGAAGACAACACTGAAAGTTCAGAATTCAATCCAGTGACTCTTCATGACTTCAGAACACTGAGAGGTGGGAGGCATGTCTCCTGCCTCTTAGTGGGGATGCACTAGAGATGCATAAAGATGCAGGGATTTTCAAACGTTGCCAATATGTTAATTTACTAGGTTTGACTATATTTGTTGCAAGGAGGGATGGTCTCTTTATGGGGAAATCATTGGGAAATCATATTGAAGTGTTTTTTTTTTTAAAAAGGATCATTATTAATATCACCTGAAGGGGAAGAGCAATTTCTTTTTGAAGCCTTTCTCTGAAGAGGATCCAAAGACAGACTTTATAGGTGTTATTTCCTTCAATCAAACTGAGCCTCTGTCCCTTTGCCACTTCATTCCCACTACAATCAGCTTTGCCATTTGCAGCCAAGTGGAACAAATCTAATATTTCAGGTTTTTGTTTTTCCACTAGTAATCCTTGAAGACATCTATGTTTTCATTTAATTTACTTCACTTAATTTCTCTGGGTCTCAGTTTCTTCAGCTATAAAAGAAAGGATGTGAAGATGACTTCTCTTCCCCACAACCTCTCTGCAACACTGAACACTTGAACTCCTGACCTTTAAGGCAGCACTCGAGCTTGGCCTTGAACAAGGAGGGGAAGGATTTCAGTAGAGAATTAAAGCTCTTTTCCATATCTAGGAGCCTACATTTCTAAAGCCTTTTCTAAACTTGACTATTCTGCAATCTAAAGAGAAAGACCCAAGAATCTCAAAGTCTTCATTCAGTTGAGGGCAGAATGGGCATAGTTGCCTCCCTCCTTTGGTTTTGGGAATGGGGAACACATTTCTGCTTCTGAAAGAACCATCACCTGCCCTGCTGCACTCCTCCAGCCTCCTGTTTCAGTAATGGGAATGAACAAAATATCAATGAATCTCTGCTAGCCAACACCAAATTTAGATTGAGGATTGGTGCTAGGGAATCACAAGCAAGTCAACCATTGGAAGTAATAGTAGCAGCAGCAAATAACAGCAGCAACAACAAACAGCAGCAGCAGCAGTAACAGTAGTAAGTAGTTGTAGCAGCAGCAGCAGCAGCAACACTAGTAATAGTAGCAATAGTGATTAGTAGTATCAATAGCAGTACTAGTAATCAAATACCAAATAGTAGTTGTAGCAGCAGTAGCAGTAATAGTAGCACTAGTTCTAAGTAGTTGTAGCAAATGATAACTACTATATGAAGGGCCATTGAGTTCAACCCAGTCCTTTCAGTTTAGAGTGGGGATAAGATTAAGATAATGATATATGTATATGATTTTTGATGCTAGTTCCTTCAAACATTCCAGTCATCTCATTAGCTTATCTCTGTCTGCCATCAGCTACTGAGCCAGTTTGGGAGATTACTAGCCTTTGCTGAAGTAAGGTGTACTATTAACAGGATCCTTTGGATTTCTCCATACTTTATACTGTGCATTCCAAGGTTCTGACAGCAGACCCTAAATTCCAGCAGCTGAAAAGTTTTCAAAAACTGATCTGCCTAGAACTGGTCACCAACTACTTAGTAATTAATAAATCCAATGCCCTTTTTCTGATTACTCCCCTTCCAAACTCTCTGCAACACTGAACACTGAACTTCTAGTTTCTAAGGCAGCACTTGGCCTTGAACATGAAGGGAAAGGATTAGGGGCAGCTAGGTATTTCAGTGGATAAGAGTACCAGCCTTGGAGATCCAGCCTCAGGCACTTAAATACTTAACTGTGTGACCTTAGGCAAGTCACTTAACCTACTACCTTACAAAAAACAAAAACAAAAAAGGGCAGCTAGGTGGCACAATGGACAGAGCACCAGCTCTGGAGTCTGGAGTGGATCTAAGTTCAAATGTGACCTCAGATATCTAGCTGTGTGACCTCAGTTAACTCCATTGCCTTGCAAAAACAATCCCCCCCCCAAAAAAAAAAGAAAAAAGGGAAGGACATCAATAGGAAGAACATTAAAAATCATTCCCTGCCATATGAAGTGAGGAGTTGGGAGAAAGAAGAGTGCAGAGTACAGGAGGAAACTGGTGGTCTGATTTACCTGGAACATAGAATACGTAAGAAGACAGTGAAAAGTTGACTAAGAGGTCTGGAACTTGAAAGAACCCTAGAGATGATCTAGTATAAATCCCTTATTTTGTGATTCATTTGTATCCCACCCTTTGTGATTCCATTTATGGTTTTCTTGGCAAAGATACTGGAGTGATTTACTTTCCTTCTCCAGCTCATATAGGTGAGGAAACCAAGGCATTACTTGCCCTAGGTTACCCAACTAGCAGCTGAGGTCAGATTTGAACTCAAAGATGAGTCTTCTAAAGTCCAGGTGTAGCACTTTGTCCATTGTGCCACCTAGCTCCCCTCTCCCTTATTTTATAGATGGGGCAACTGTGACCCTAAGAAGTTAAGTGATTGTCCAAGGTCATACAAGTAGTAAACATTAGATTTTGAACTCTAGAATCAATGCTCTTTCTATTGTACTATGCTGCCTTCTTGAATACAAGGTTTGGTTGGGTGGCATGTGAGTACAACTATGTAAAGTCTCCAGAACCAGGATGAGGAGTTTGTTGGGAGCGGTGGTTCTCAAACTTTCTGGCCTCAGAACTCCTTTATATAATTTTTTTTCTTTTCTGGCAATTGGGGTTTAGTGACTTGCCCAGGTTCAGGACAGTTAGTCAGCTGATTCTTGTTCGAAATGACATCACTAAGCTATAGATAAAAGCAGTTATGTTCAACTGTGACTGATCAGACCAATCCAAGCTGGAATGTTCTACCACAGGTTGGGCACAAATAGTCCATGTGAACACCTGAGGTGTTTAAACTTACATTTATATCACATTTCTTTCTGGCTTCTTCAATTCTGTCTTCCTCATAGAGAACCCACCATGCCCTTTGCCAGTGTCTTCCATGCTGTACAATCAATTCTAAAATTCTTAAGAGAGACCTTCAGAGTCACACAGCTAGTAAGTATCTGAAATTGAATTTGACCTCAGGTCCTCCTTACTATAGGGCCCATGTTCTATTCACTGTGCTACCTAATTTTTCCCCTCTTTAATATTTTTTTGCAAGGCAATGAGGTTAAGTGGCTTGCCCAAGGCCACACAGCTAGGTAATTATCAAGCGTCTGAGAATGGACTTGAACCCAGGTCCTCCTGACTCCAGGGCTAGTGCTTTATCCACTACACCACCTAGCTGCCCCTCCTTTTTAATATTCTTTTTTTTTTTTTTTAGGTTTTTGCAAGGCAAATGGGGTTAAGTGGCTTGCCCAAGGCCACACAGCTGCCCGCCTTTTTAATATTCTTAAAAGTTATTGAAGACCCTTCCAAAGACAGTTTATGTTGACTTTTACCATCAATATTTACTGTATTAGAAATGTAAATGTTTTCGTATTATTATGAAAATAGTTTTGACTTCACAGACCCCAAGAAAGGATTTTAAGAATCCCCAAGACATCCCTGAATTAGTTTGAAAACCAGTGATATAGAGGACAAAATACAGAGGGGAGCTACTAAATGTTCCTGTTCTTTTTACTTTAGATACTTCATCTTTATCTCTTTCATTGTTTCCTCATCCTCTATCCTCCAAGGTTCTATCCTTGGTGCTCTTCTTTTCTTCCTCCTTCCACTCCAACTTTCAGAATTTTCTAAGACTTATTGGGAAAAATCTTTGAACTGGAGTTCATTAATTTAAAAAAATGTCTTAACTAAATTTCCTTATTACTAGTTTCCAATGAAAACCAATGGATTCTATGAATTCATAAAATCTTAGAGATTTTATGATAAATTCTTATTCCAAGAAAGGATCCACAGGTTTTGCCAGACTGACAACAGGGTTCATGACACAAAAAAAGGTTATGAAACCTTTGCCCTAATGAGCAACTTTCTGATCTTAAGTGCCTCCTCTCTTAGGCTGCACCTTGAATTCAAAGCCCCTCACACAGCTCAGATCTGACCTTTGCCTTCATCCCAAACTCAGGAGTTATCTTCTCTTCCCTTGATTTTTAGACTTTCTGTACACTTAATTCTTCTTTTATATAGTAATATCTATTTTTGTTCTTACTTCTCCGATTAGATATAAGTTTTGTGGGAAAAGCCTTTTGTCTTTATATCTCCATGCCCATAGTAGGTGCTTAATGTCTGAAATGAAAGTAGGTGGCTCATAGTGTTCAGTGTTGAAAAGATTAGGGGAAGGGGGGGATGGTGTTAGGAAATTGCTATTGGGCTTACTGATTAATGCTATTAAGTAATAGTTTTTAGTAGACTGGTGGGAGAAGAGAGTGGGTCATGTATAGTGGAATAAAGTAGAGTAGACAACTTTTTTCCCCATTGAACCTATGATTTCATCACTGTCTTCTTCCAGAGCCAGTTATCTTTGACATTATGTGATTTGTCCAGCATCGCACAGCTGATAAGTGGCACTTTCCATGACATGAGAAAGCTGGGAAGGATGACTTTTATTTATTTTTGAAGGATTGGGTAGGCAGAAGTATGTTAATAGGCATATGGGAATTTAAGAGTGAAGGGGTGACTCAGGAAGCAGGGGGGGATGGGATCAAGGTCCAAGGTCTAAAGATTTTAACCAGGTGGATAGGTAGGTGTGTATGTGTGTGTGTTGAGAGAGAGAGAGAGAGAGAGAGAGAGAGAGAGAGAGAGAGAGAGAGAGAGAGAGAGATGTATTTGGGGATTTTAAAGAGGAAAATTTCTACTCTTTCCAGTCCCTTTCTTCTCCTCTCCCCATAATGCCTATTACAATGCTGAGGAGAGGCAAATCTATTCAGCACCAGCCTCTGAGGACAGGGCTAGTAGGTTCAGGATGTGGGGGCAGAGCATTTTTCCATCCATTATTATCTCAGCTTTACTTACCAGAGCCCCAGTCTGTAGGCAGGGTGTAGTTTATTGTCCCCATTTTATCAAGGAGGAAACTGGCATCCCTTTACCATTCCTAACATTAAAAACCTTATTTCAGTTTGTTAATGCTGAGGGCTGTTTCCTGGATAATCACAGGAGGTCAATGTGGCTTATTGAAAAGGTATGCCAGTGGAGGTGGAGTGGGTTTAGGATAATTCAGAGTGAAATTGGGTTCCCTTCCTCCTCCATTAGTGCCCCTGGAAATTAGCTCCTCAATTTGAAGCCAAGTGTAGCTGAAAGAACTGTGAATCAAGCAGACGTCTTTTGTCTCTGCCAGAGGAAGAGGAGGGGGAGGTTGTAATGTCATCATTTTCCTCTCTTCGGCCCTCTGCCCAGCCCTCAGACCTCCTTGAGGTCTTTGTGTGAGGGGAAAGCTTTGTTAAGTGTGGTGCTCGCCTGCTGTGTAAATTGCTATCAGGAATCATTCTCCTTTAGTTCCAAATTGCTTCTGCTTAGGCGGGGCTCCCCTTTCCCAATTTGGAGTGGAGTGTGGTAGCTTTTGTTGTGTTTTCCTGAGCATGGGGAAGAATAGGCTGTTTGACAGGGGAAGATTATAACTGTCAAATGTATCCATCAGCATTCAAACTCAGCCTTGCTTTTCTTGAGATGTAGGTGGGGGAAGAGACTTCTACTGTATGTCAAAAGACTTGGGTCCTTGACCCAGCTCTGCCACTGATTTATTGTGTGATCTAGGAAGGAGGACCAGAGAGATTATCTATCTAGGGGTTAACATAACTTATTTTAAAAACAAGTACATAATTTATAAACTTCTTTTAAAAACGTATTAATAGAGGCAGCTAGGTGGTGCAGTGGATAGAGCACCAACCCAGGAGTCAGGAGGACCTAAGTTCAAATCCAAACTCAATTGTATGACCTTGGGCAAGTCACTCAACCCCATTGCCTTACAAAAAAACAAAAGAAATAATAATTGTATTTCAGTATAATTTGGTTTCTTTTGTAATACTAACCTATTTATGTATATAAAAGCATGATTCTGAGAAATCATAGATTTCTCTAGACTTCCAAAAGGCACAGAGAAGCTTAAGAGCTCCTGTTCTAGTCCAATCCCCCCTTATTTTGCAGATGAGGAAACTGAGGCTAGTGATATTAAATGACTTACCTAAGGTCATACTCATAGAAATGAATGGAGACAGAGCTTGAACTCAGTTCCTCTAGCTCCTTATATGACACCCTTTCTCAATGTATATTATTGACTCTCAGCTTGAAATTTCTATTATGGAGTGTAGTGGTGTAGTGGATAGAGTACTGGGCTTGGAGTCAGGAAGACCTGACACTACCTGGGTGACTCTGGGAAAGTCCCTTCCTCTCTATGCTTAGTTTCCTCATCTGAAAAAAAGAGGGAATTAGATTCAAGGGACTATGATTCTAAGACTTAGGGGATCTTTGGGGTCCTTAATATCTAATATACTAATTCCCTGGATACTGATTTGGCTTCTTGGTTGTAACCCCAACACTTGTATGGTATTTTCCCCTCCATTATCTCTTAGTTTTCTTTTCTGAGAAGAGTCCCCAGAGCCTGGCTGGAGCCGTCCTGACAGGGAATCAGATAAATAGGCATGTGCTCATTAGAGCCCCTGCAGCAAATGGCCGCAGCTGGTACCCTCTGCTCTGGACACAAATATCTTCTATGAATCATGGGTACTGAGAACTACATTAGGGTCATTTAGAGTTGCTTTAATTTTGTGTGTCCTGGATCACTTCGGTCATAATCTGGTGAAGTTGAGAGCCTCCTTATGTTTTTAAATGCATAATAAAATCAAATCCATTGGATGACAAAGGAAACCAATGATAGCAAAATACAGCTTTCAAGATAGTAAAAAACCTAATTTATATATCCCTGCTTAAGAATCCCTGATCTAGTCCAATGTCTTCAAAGTCAGAGGAAGAAATTGAGGCTCTTAGAGATAACGTCTTTCTTCATCCATTTCCTCAGAGTTAATGGAGAGTCCAGGTCTCATCCATTGGATCTTGATTTAAGGCTTATGCTGCTTCCCTCATCTCACTCATTACCTCTAAGCTATTCTAGTCACCTTTCTCATTCATCTGTCAGAATATTTTGATCGGGGAGAAAAGGTTACAAGGTGCTTTTCCATAGTGGGTCAGACTGGGCAATTAACACATGCAGAAGTACATGTCTGTTTTTCCTCTTCCCCCATCTTCAAATCAGGGGCTTCCCTGAGGCTAGTGGCTATCTCTCACATTTTTATCACCCCTTTACAATACACAGTTCCCTACTCAGAGAATATTGTCAACTAAATTCATCAAATGTTATTAAGATGCCTATTGGTTTTAGGGAAGGATTCATTTTGATTTGCCTGGACTTTTGCAATCTGGTTGAAGGGATGGATTTGGGAGCTGCTTAAGGGGGAAATGTCCATGTTGCCCTGTCCCATTCCTGATCCCCTGCATCCCTGGTGCTTCTGAACTGACTCTCCTTTGCCAGAAGTGATCCTAGAGATTGCTATGATGGGATGAGGGGTTGGGGGGGGCAGCCTCCTCTGTCATTATCAGTGGCTTCCAGATGGTCTCAGTGCCTTTAATCCTGGTTAATCAGTCTGGACCCCAGGCTCAGCTGGACAACAGGATTTTTGATGAGCCTGGCCCCAGCTGGGGAAGCCTCAGCACCATGCCTCCAGGGGGGCTGTGGGCAAAGGAAGATCCAGGGGAGGCATGATGGGAATACCATGCTTCTCATCAGAGCTCAATGAGAAACATGTGAACTCTTTGCCTTCAGAAAGTAATCTATGTGCAAATGAGGAATGGGGGTAGAATTTTAGAGACAAGAGAGCCAAAACCTGCTTCCCTCTGTCAGCTTCTGGGATATGAATGACTAGATTATAAAATTCTACATCATAGAACGCAGAGTTAGAATTGCTCTTAATGTATAAACTATTAGATCTGTAAGGGACCTAAGAACATTGATTGTCAGACCTGAAAAGGTCCTTAGAACAGGGAATGTCAGAACAGGAAAGGGTCTTAGAACAGGGAATGTCAGAGCAGGAAAGGATTTAGAACAGGAAATGTCAGAGCTGGAAGAGAACTTAGAAATCATTTAGTTCAACCCTCTCATTTTAAAGAGTGGGAAAAACCTAGATCCAGAGTGCCTGCAGTGATTTCCAGGGAAGTCTCCTGGTTCAAAGCCCAGAGCTCTTTGCATAGTACCACATTCAGAGACAACATTCAAGATATCTCTTTTGATAAATAAATCTACTTGTTTGTCTTTTTTTTAAAATCTCTCTAAGTTTCTTGGTCACAGGTGCTTTAAGTATGTTTTCTGAACTGTGGTCTAGCTCTGTGTTTGGTGACTCAGAAAACCTGGCTTTTGTTTAATCTTAACATTTTACTTGGCCACGTGACTTCTCAGTTTCCTCATTTATATACAGGAAAAGATGTTGGACTAGATGATCTCTAAGGTCCCTTCTACTTCTGAACCCTGACAAGCACAAGATGAGTGAAATCCAACAGGGTCTGTCTGCATTCAGAAATAACACACTTGCCACTGTGAATGAATGAGACTAAAATCAGGTCTTAATTCTATAAGAAAAGGGGAAAATAAGTTAATGGGATTTTTGTTCAAAGTTTTCACAAGAGTGAAGGCAGAGGCCTATGTCCTGAAGCTCAGAGCTCAGCTAGACCTCCCCTGCCTTTTGGGGTAGGTCTGTCCCTGGCCCAGGTGCTGAAGGATGGTGACGCAGCCATGGGCACTGGTGCATCGTTGCAGGGGTGGTTGGTTTTCTAAGTGCCCACTCAGTGGGTCAAAGGCAAAGGTCTTGTCTGTGCCTTCTCCTCTTGAGTCCCGACCACCAAGGATATAGATTCTCCTGCCACAAACAGTCAGTCCACAGCTCTCCTGGAAGGCAAAGAGATAGATGTACTTGGTACCTGCCTTACCTAGCCAGGTCAGTACTAAATGTGTCGGATTTGGGAATGAGAGAGCCAGGAAATAATCATTATAGAACATCTGTGTCATATCACCATTGTGGACTCCTAAATTCTCAGAGTTGTGTGAGTACTCATGCAACTCTCCCTCTTATCAGTTGTGTTACTCAACAAATGATTTCCTCTCTCTGGACTTCAGTTTCCTCTGTAAAATGGTGGATCTGAACTTGCTGCTCTCTGAGGTCCTTTCTATCCCTCAGCTTTAAAATCTTCTGTGATTCTATATATAAAATATAGTTAATATAGTTTCACAAAAGCTAAGATTTCCCTCTTAGAAGCTCTAAACCCTTCATCCCTTGCCAAGATATTGATACCACCCATCCTCTGCCTTGTCCTTGGGAGGAGCCAGACAATCAATTCAGCATCAAAGTCAAGAAAATGACTGAGTTCTCCAGCATATTAATCTTATTGAATCATGTCTGACTCTCAAGACTCTGTGAATCTTACTGTCTATAGGGTTTTCTTGGGAAAGATACAGAAGTGGTTGACCACTTAGTCCCTTCATGGACTAAGACAAAAAGGTTAAGTGACTTGTCCAGGTTCACACAGCTAGCAAGTGTCTGAGGCTGGATTTGAATCCAAGTTTTCCTGGTTCCACAGCCAGCACTCGAATCCACTGAGCTGTCTAGTTGCCTTGTACTGTGTAACTGGGAAAGTTTCAGCCTCTCTGCCTTTGAAAATTAGCCATCAGTTTTCTCGCTCTGGGGATCATGACCATTGACTGGATATCCTCACAAGATTTTAGGGAAAGTCAAATGAAGTTGTAGATGATAAAATGCTTTGAAAAGTATAAACTCTGTAAAAAAAAAAAGAATGTCAGTCCTAGAAGACAAATTAAGACATGGAACATCAGAGCTGGGAATGCTTCAGGAACAAGGAATGTCAGAGTTGGGAGAGACCTTAGAACAGAGAATGTCAGAGTTGGAAGAGACTTGAGAACAGTCAGTTTGTTGAAATCTATGGACCCTTTTTAAGAATAATGTTTTTGGGGAGGCTAGGTGGTGCAGGGGATAGAGCATCAGCCCTGGAATCAGGAGTACCTGAGTTCAAATCTGGCCTCAGACACTTAATAATTGCCTAGCTGTGTGGCCTTGAGCAAGTCACTTAACCCCATTGCCTTGCAAAAAAACCCCTAACCCCCCCAAAAAAAGGAAAATATATAACATTACTGATTTCACTGAAATAAAAATGTAACTTTTTTCTCATCCAAATTTATGGACCCCCTGAAACTTATCTATCCAAGGTCCGTGGATTCCAGTTAAAGAGCCTTGCCTTAAAATACAGAATGTCTGAAATGGGAAGAATCTTAGGTCACCACAATAGCAGGAATTATCTTGTCCCTTTGGGGCTTCCCCTCCTTTCATTTTATTTCTCCCCTCTCCCCAAAAGGAACCTAGATGGAACACAGGCCTCCTACTTACCAGGGGCCCAGGGAGTGAAGCTGCCTCTGCCCAGAGATCTCTTCGTGGATCATAGCTGAAGATCTTGCTCAGGAGACCCCCCACCACATAGATGATGTCATCCAATGCCACAGCTTCTATACATCTCTGGGTGAATGGGGCTGGAGAAAGGAGACTCCACTTGTCTTTCCCAGGATCAAAGCATTGCACCTGAGGGAGGAAGTCAGCAGGGCCAGGGGAAGGAGATGAATTCCGTCAGTGCTAGAAAGTCAGTTGGAGATGAGAGGGTCAGAGCCTCAGCCCTCCCAGTCATATCACCTTTGTCTGTAGAATCAAATGAATAATGCTTTGCAAACCTTAAAACCCTATATAAATTTGAATTATTATTTGTTATTATCATCATTATTAATAATAGCAAATGTAAGCTACAGTGTAATATTACATCCTTGCTTAGAAAACTGGGAAGTGACCTGAGTTCAAATCCAGATCAGACACTAACTGTGTGACCCTGGGCGAGTCTCTAACCCTTTTTGCCTCAGTTCTTCATCTATAAAACGAACTGGAGAAAGAAATGGCAAACCACTCCGTTTTTTTTGAAAGAAAAAAAGAAAACCCCAAATGAAGTTATGAAGAGTCAGACACAACTGAACAATAAAAACACTATTTTAATGCAATTATTTCTTTTGTAATTCTATATATTTCATTTTATTCATTTAAAAGCAAAATTCTGAAAAGGGCCCCATAGAAGTCCATGATAGAAAAAAGTAAGGAATCCCTAGATAGTTGAGATTTTTCAAGCTACAAAGAATAGACGTGAATCCTATCTCTGCCTTTCTCAAATCCATCCCTTTCTCTCCATTCCTTCACTTATTCTGAACTTATCTCTTCTTATTTGGACTATTGCAATAGCCTTCTAATAAGTCACCTTGCCTCCAGTGTCCTTCCTCTTCATCCTATCCCCACTGTAGCTACCAGTCTGACCATGTCCTTATCTTCTGCTTAAAATTGGGCTCTCCCTGCCTATAAAACTGAGCCCAGTTTCCTTGGCCTCTCATTCAAAGTCATCTGCATTCTAGCCTCAGCTTGTCTTTTACTCCCCTGCTTGTTTTCCTGTATAGTGTGCTCTATTCAAATGAAAGCCAAATTAAGGGAAGGAGCTTAGAAAAGTGGAAAGAGCCCTGGCCACTGGAGGCAAAGGACCTGAATTCGAATCCTACCTTTGACACTTAAGGCCTGTGTGACCTAGGGCAAGAAGAGGCTCATTTACCATATTTACCCATGCATAAGATGCACTTTAATTTTGGGGCCCAAAATTTGAAAAAATTTATTTAAAGTTATTGAACCCAAGTTTTATTCATCATGAAATTTAAGGACCTTCTGCTCATAGCTTTCAGGCATCTTTTTTTCACCAGCAATTCTTTTTGCCTCAGCAAGGTTCAACAACCATCTCTGTGGACACAGATTTCACTTGCCCTTCGCTCTTTAATCCGTCTCTTCAATTCCCTCTCTATATCAGGCCATTTGGCTGACTTGCCTCTCATGGCCTATTTCTGCCGCAGCGTTTTCAGTTGGATTTCTTCTTCCCATAGCCAGTCTCAGATTGTTTTCTCATTTGGAGGATGACCAAACTGATGGTCAGCAGCATGATTTCCCTTCACTTGAATTCAGCACTGGATGAAAATCCTTTCTGAGCCATTTCTGGGCAGAACATGACAAAAACATAACCTAATATATAAGTAACAAATTTGAAGCAATGAGCGCAAAGACAAGCGCAAAAAAGTGGGAAATGCAAAGTAAAAAATCTACAGCCACTGTATAAGAAGCAACCTGTTTTCAGACCCCACATTTTTCACAAAGTGTGCATCTTATATATGGGGAAATATGGTGATTTCTCCTGTACTGTTTTGTCTTTGTATAAAGTGAGGGATTTGACTAGATGACCTCTGAAACCCCCTTGAATCTTATAACCACTTTTTTTCCTTCTCTATGAATACTTTGCTTTTTTTATCTGGGTGCCTCTGCTCAAGTTAACCCCAACTCATTCAGATCCCTTCCCCATTTCCAACAGTTCCCCTTCCTTCTCCTGCCACCTCAGATTGGATGGAAGGGTCTTGAAGGTAGGGACTGTTTTTGGTCTTTGTATTCATACTGCCTTGCACATCCATCATTGGATTGGAGTAAAAACTTTATTCTTCAGACCAACTTGGGTGCTACCTTCTTCAGAAAGCAAAAACATTATTTCCTTTCCATTTCATGATATTTTATTCCTCTCATGGTTTTTGGGGGTGGGGAGAGGTAATTAGGGTTAAGTCCTTTGCCCAGGGTCACACTGCTAAATGTCTGAGACAGGATCTTTTTTTTTTTGCAAGGCAATGGGTTTAGGTGACTTGCCCATAGTCACACAGCTAAGCAAGTATTAAGTTTCTGAGACTAGATCTTGACTGAGATCCTCCTGACTCCAGGGCTAGTTGCTCTATCCACTGCCCTACCTAGCTGTTTTATTTTTAACTCTCAGTAATGTGTGCATAGCCTTCATAATGAACATGGAACTTCCCAAGGGCAAGAAATGGGTCTTATCCAGGTCTGTCTCTCTCAGCATCTGAGGCATATAAATGTTTAAAAATGTTAACTTTGGATCTGTTTAGTCAAATTGAACCAAGAGCCGTCAGACTAGACTAAGTGCAAGGCCCTTGTATTTGATTAGGAAGGAAAAGGATGATTCTACATAAAACCAGAGATCTCAAATCACCTGTTAATAGACAGCAGTCCCTCTGGGCAAAAGAGGCTCCCGAGGAAAGTTGTCATCTCCCTTGTCTCCACCCTCCCATTTCCCCACACCCACTCCTTTCCTTGGCTCACCTTGTCTGTATTGGCACTGTTGTCCACAGCACCTCCAATCACATAGAGCTTATTGCAGCAAGGAACCACAGCTGCTGAGCTCACAGCCTCCAGGAGCGGAGTTATGGGGGTCCAGGTGTTGGAGAAGGGGTCATAACACTCCACACTCCCCAGGCGGCAGACACCGTCAAAGCCTCCCACAGCATAGAGCTGGGAAACGGAGGAGGAGTCCCAGAGGACCAAGTGATCAGTGAGGATTTCCTGCAATGATTTTCCACTGCCCACAAGATCATGTCCAAATTCCTGAACTCTGATTTCAGGCTTTCTAACTTACCTGATCTCAGTCCACCTCTACAGCCAGATCTCTCAACACTTCCCTAGTCTGTGAAGCCTCTGCTCTGGTCAGTTAATCTTTTTCCTGGATCTCCCCTCCTTCCTTCCCTTCCCTTTCCTTCCATGCCCTCCTCCTTTCTCTCTACCCACTTAATGTTATCTGCTCTTTAAGGTCTGGGTCAAATCCCTCATCCTCTAGGAAATCCTTCCTCACCACTTCAGCCAGTTATCAGAAATCTTAAGTGCTTCCAACCAAGTCATGGATCTTTATGAGGTGATCTTGGCTTAATGGAAGGAATGTGCACTTAAAGTTCAAAGTCCTGAATTCAAGTCCTTCTCTTAGCAAAATCGTAACTTTGGACAAGTCTTACCTTCTTTGGGACTCAGTTTTCTTTTCTGTAAAATAAGGAGGGAGTTAAAGTCTCTTGTGTTTGTAAAGGTCTGTGAGTTGCCAATGTATTTTTCAGAATGGTGACAATCTCTTTCTGAAGTAATGGGAAATTTGTGTATTTTCTTTTCTTTCCCTTGTGGGTTTCTCTTTTTTTGTTGGGGGGGGGTGGGTGGTAAGGGGAAGATGGTAAATAGGTAAGGATGAGGTAGAAATTGGAGCAGGGTGCCACATCATTGGAGGATTATTGATGGGATGTTTTTTTTTTTTTAGGTTTTTGCAAGGCAAATGGGGTTAAGTGGCTTGCCCAAGGCTACACAGCTAGGTAATTATTAAGTGTCTGAGACTGGATTTGAACCCAGGTCCTCCTGACTCCAAGGCCAGTGCTTTATCCACTATGCCACCTAGCTGCCCCCAACTGATGGGATTTTAAAAAAAGGAACTGGGAATTGTAGACTCAATCAGTGACCTTTATCAAGCATCAGTTCCAAATACACATGGCACGGTTCTAGAACTATTACCTAGAAATTTTTGTCCTGAGTGTAAGCAGTTTGACAAGATCTTAATTCAGTTGTTTGAGGGTGTTTTTTGGTTGGGGGGGCTGTGGACACCCTAAAATACTGTGAGGCTGTTATTGAAGAAAATGGCAAAGGGTGGGTGAGGAGGAGCTTATCTGATGGGAGGCTGCCAGGGAGTTCCCTTGATAGTTTCCTAATTTAACTAATTTTATAAACTATGTGCTAAACTCAGATGTCTCTAACTGCTAAAGGACTGCAAGTGGTATCAGGACCCTGGGACAAAGTCCCAAACACCCTACCCTGGTTATGGTTCTGTTGAAGATACCAATTTCATGTGGACCTAGAAAGGAAGGAAATATAACTCCAGAGAACATCTTGGGAAGTTTTAGTCCATTTAGTTTGGAACTGGGTAGATTCTGGCCCTTTATTCTAATGACCTCACAATTACAAATCTGTATATTCCTTTTCCTTTATAAATCAACCTTAGAAATGAGCCATCTCTGCTGCATGGAGATGGGGGCCAGAAGTGGGAGCAGGAGCAGATGGCAGACAAGGGCAGCTTTGGAGGCAGCAACAGAAAGGGGAAAATAATTAGGGATAGGTTATATATGCAAATTCTAAAGATCTGGGACCTCTTCATCCAAAGTCAGTTTTTGTCTGTTTTTATGTATCTTATTTGTGCTTCTATAGATGCATGTCGTCTCTCCTTATTAAACTTTAAGTCCTCGGGGGACACAGACTCTTTAGATGACCCTAAAGATCAGGGAGAAAGTATTTAAGAAGTGCTAACTGAGCTAAGTTCTTTTTACAAATATCATATTTGATTAGTCAGTCTACTCCCCTGGCCTTAGGGATACCTGTTATGTCTCTGTCACATTATTGCTGGCCTTACACATCCCTAGAACTGTGGGACTCTGGACTTTGAGTCTTCTGGACAAGTCCAACCTTGGGATGAAAGTTTCTAGGGGGCAACTGTGGGAAGCTAGGAGACTCAAGAGAGTTGTGACCCAGATGGTGGGGCCCACCTACCCGCCCTTGCAAGACTGCCATCTTGTGCCTCCACCTGCCCTCATTCAGGGAGGCTGCTCTGACCCAAGTCTGCAGCTGAAACTGGAACATCCAGAAGTCACGGCTGTGAATATGGCCACCTGAGGAAAGTGAACCATAGAATGTCAGAGACAGAAAAGACCTTAGAATATAGAACAGAGAATAGTTGACCTGGAAGGGACCTTAGAACAGAAAATATATAATGTTGACAATGGAAGAGATCTTAAAAAAATGTCAGCTGTTGGGGTGGCTAAGTGGCACAGTGAATAGAGTACCAGCCCTGAAGTCAGGACCTGAGTTCAAATCCAACCTGAGACACTTAATAATTACCTAGCTGTGTGGTCTTAAGCAAGCCACTTAACCCCACTGCCTTGCAAAAACCTTAGAAAAATAAATGTCAGTTGCAAAGGAACTCCTATCTTAGAGTGGTAGAGCAGGATGTGGAGAGATAAGACCATCTAGTTTAACCTCATCATTTTAGAGATGGAGTAATTTAAGGTCAGGTAACAAAAGGGAATTGCTTAGTTCAGGGATGGGTAACCTTTCTTCTGCCAAGGGCCAAAACTGAAAAATTAACCTGCTATAGTCTGTCAAACATTTAACTAATTCACTCCTAAAAAACTCCTAGATTTATTGAATTTTGAATTCCACTTGTAGTTGCCAGTCCAAATGATTTTGTTGGTAGACTAGAAGTTTTCTGCCCCTGCTATATAGACTATGTGGACCTACTATATAGACTAAATGGCATAGTTCCCCTTTTGGATCTAGTCATTGACTTCCTACATAACATAGGTAAATCTCATCTCTTTTCTGGACCTCAGTCTACTTATCTGTAAATTGGGGAATTAGCCTCTATGTTTTCCAGGCTCCTTTTTTAAAATCTTAATTACACATTCTGGATGGGAAGAATGAAGGCTAGTAGTGGAGCAGGAGAGGATGACATTACTTCACACTCTGTCCTTGGTAGAAAGGAGAACCTGGAAGAAGCCAATTCAAGTAGGCCCTCACCTGAGAGGTAGACATCATTCTTCATGGCACACATGGCAAACTCAGACTTGGTACAGCCAGGAACACTAGGTAGCGACTTCCATTGGCAGCTCCGTGGATGATAGGCACTAGCAAAGGGGAGTGTCAGGAGCCCTGTCCTGTCACAGCCACCAACCATCACGATCACTTCGGCCAGATCCATAAACCTAACACCAGGGGGAAGGGAGGGATGGAGGCAGCCAGCTGCCCTTCTCTGGACTACCCAATAAGAGACCATGAATTCCATTAATTTCTCAGGTTGCTGACTGACCCCCTTCCCCTCCACCATTAATCCCATCCATTGACAACTGACCTGCATGCATCCCCCTCAGGAATGATCACTAATCCCATTTACCTACTTGAGGATGGACCCCATCAGAGACCCTCTGATCTCTGAATATTAATTCCATTGACCTTCATTCTACTGATTTCTCCATCATTTAATGATGACTAATCTATCTGATCTCTAAGTCACTGACCTCCATCCCACTGACCACTGATCATTTAGACTACTATCTACTGAATACTCTGATCTCTAAGGGACTGACCTTTTAGATCATTGACCATCGATATTGCTGAGCTCCAAAATTTTTTTAAATGAATATTAAAATTTGTCTTTACATGTAATTGGAAAAAATAAAATGCTACTTTAAAAAGTCATGCTGGATACCACACTATCACCATTCCCCATCCAAACTTTCCCCCTTCCTCCACAGACCCCTAACCACTATTCTGATGACCCTGATTCCATCTGGTTCCACTGACTAATCAACTACCCTCCTAATTTTCATTGATATCAGTTTCACTGATACATCTGTTGATTTTATGCCATCCCAGGGTTCCCCAGGGCAAGAGCCTTGTGTCCCCCCAGAACTCCCTTTGGTTCTGGGGGGACTGGAGGACCCCTTACCTTCTGGGGGTTGTTCTCCATGAGCTGCCCTCCCTCCCGAGGATGAAGCACTGGCGGGCCTCCAGCAGAAATGGGTAGCACTCCCGACTAGCCTGAACCATCTCATCAGCCTCTACTTTCTCCAGGAAGTAGTCTGGGGCCAGAAGGGGAAGCCGAACCTGCTCCAACAGGCAGGACAGCTGTCTTTGTCTGGCAGAAGGATCATGGCGCACCCAGCGCATGGCAGCCTCAAACACAGCCTCCTCTCTAGCAACCACAAGATTGTCATCAGCCAGCAGCTCAGTCACCTGGGCCAACTCCAGCTCCAGGAACTCAGGTTGGATGGAGACTTCTGGAAATGCCTGGCATACTACCCGGTGGCTCCCCTCTGCCAGTGAGGACAAGGAGAATGTCTGAGCCAACTTGAGAAAAGCCAGGCAATTTTGTGGTCCAAGCTGACCCTCTAGGAAGTTAGCACAGGCCTCTCGAAGTGGAATCACCCCCAGCAGGTCAGACAGGGCCAGCAGAGCAGCTGCATCCTCCTCCAATAGCCTCACATCATCCCCATAGAGGTGGTCCAAGAGCAGGCCCAGGACTCCTGGGGAGACCTGAGGGAGGGACACCATATCCTTCTGATGCCCGACACCGGCAAATAGGGCCTGGAAGTAGGTGCTACCATCTGACAAGGCTGCCTGGTGACAAGGAAAGTCACAGTTGCCAGTCTGCAGGACCATGTCCGCTAGGGAACCTCGGAGCTGGGACACACTGAGTACCTGCTGGATGTGCTGGACATTATCACAGCTAACAGAGGGCACATCATGGGTTGGATGGTCTGAATAAGACTCTGCTTCCTTATTGGTGGGGCTCTCAGGCATCCTGTTTTATTAAAAATAAACAAATGAGAAATGACTTTTCTCCTCAATATTTCAAAGATTTTAAGGAGGGAGGGCAAAGGAGAGGAAGTGGGTTGTAACCCCATCATTCAGGGTCTAGTCCAAGACCGCCTATCTTGACTACTTGAGTACTTATTTGCAGAGCGGGATCATATACCTCAATTCAACCCAAGCCAAGAAACGTTAATGCCTATTTTATTTTTAGTTTTATTTAGTTTATTTTTATTTTTAGTTTTGTTGCAAGGCAATGGAGTTAAGTGGCTTGGTCAAGGCCACATAGCTAGGTAATTATTAAGTGCCTGAGGCTGGATTTGAACTCAGGTACTCCGGGGGCGGCTAGGTGGCACAGTGGATAGAGCACCAGCCTTGGAGTCAGGAGTACCTGGGTTCAAATCCAACCTTAGACACTTAATAATTACCTAGCCGTGTGGCCTTGGGGAAGCCACTTAACTCCATTGCCTTGAAAAAATCTAAAAAAAAAAACCAAAAAAAAAACCGAACTCAGGTACTCCTGCCTCCAGGGCTGTTGCTCTATCCACTATGCTATCTAGCCATCCCTAATGCCTATTTTGCAGAGGGCTGATATAGGACAGAGAGGAGATTTTTGTTTAGATGTTGGAACAAATAAAAATACTCATTCTAAGCCTGTTCTTCACTAACATAGCTTTTACCCTCATTGCCTCTCATTTGGATTATTGCTTCTCAGCTTCCAGTCTCTTTCTTTTTCAAATCTGTCCTCCAAAGAATTGTCAAATTTATATTATGAAAACAGGGGTCTGATGACAACACTGCCCTACTCAAAAATTTTCAGTGATCCTAGAAAAAAATGCAAAATCCTCAGGTTGGCCCTTGGGACTCTCTACCACCTGGTTTCTACTTCCTTCTCCAGTCTTATGCCATATTTCTCCCTTCAAACCTTTTCCATTCCACTCAAAATTGTCCTACATAGCCCTCTGGCCCTTTCACAGGCTGCCACCATTTTGGACTGCACACCTTCCCTCTCTTTATCCACTGAAAAGATTCTTGTCTTCTCTCAAAACAGCCTAGGTGAAACCTTCTATGTGAGGTCCTTTCTGATTCATCACAGCAGAGTGCTTGGCACTATTATGTTTATTGACTGACAACTCCTCAGTTATTAGCATTATCTCAAATCCTTCAACTTCTGTGGTATGGTTTCTAATCATCTCCTATATTAATAGAGGGTTTGGCCCTTTCTTGATCTTGCATGGGGCAGCTAGGTGGCACCATAGTCAGAAAGACAAATCTTCTCAACCTTAAATTTGACCTCAGACACCTACTATAACTTTGTGACCCTGGGCATGTCACTTAACCCTGTTTGCTTCAGTTTTCTCATCAGTAAAATGGAGAAGGGAATGGCAAACCATTCCAAATGGGGTCACAAAAATTTGGTCATGACTGAAATAACTCAACAAGAAAGATCTTGCATGGTCATCCATGTACTCTCTATTTCATAGAACTTCCATGAGGAAAGTTAAAACATATGCAAATGAGTTATTTTTATTGTAAGATGACCTGATACAGTGGAAAAAGAAATGAACTAAGAGTGAAGAAATCTGATCTCAGGTCTGTCATTTACCAGCATATGACTTTGGGAAAGTTATTTCCTTTCTGTAGGATTTCATTTTCCTCACCTGTCAAATGGAAAGAGGGCATCATTTCCTAGACCTAAAGTATCCTGTGGCTTAGTAAAATATCTAAGTCTTGGACTACTCTCTTTGCAGTCTCAGTTGGAATGTGGTGGGGAAGGGGATAGAATGTGCAAGGAGGAAAAAGAAAGAAGAGTCTGTCTATGTTCAAGTCATGCTCTTTGGACCTCAGTTTCTTTACCTGCAAAAATACCGGTTCAGGAATGGAATGGAAGGATCAGAGCCAGAATCAGTTTAGAGCAGCTGTCACACCCATCTCCTGGAACTTGACTATCCACTGAGGTGGGTTATTCCTGATGTTTCTTGGTCTATGAACTGATCCCTCAAGGTGTCTTGGATCACTGAGTGGGATCAGCCACCACAGCCAATCATTCCCCCTTCTTTCCTAGATCTTTAACTCTGTCCTGACCCTTCCAAGCATCCATTCTCCTCTGTTCTTCCTTTCCTCTCTTTTATTGTTCAACACCCTTTCATACTAGAGCCCTTCTTTTGTACATTCCTTCAAATTTGTGTTGCTCACTGAAATCTGCCATCTTCCTAAAGATACCATCTTTCCTGGCATCTTCTCTAAAGCTTTTGGCTTCTTTCTAATGTTTATAATGTTTTCTGACATACAGCAGGCATCCCTTACTCCAGTTCCACTTTCAGACTTCCCATACCCCTTGTTATTACACAACAACGCAGCTCCTCTCAGGTTCACTCAGTCTGAGACTCAGTCTGGGTCCTTGTGGCTCTTACCCACAGACCTCCAGTGCAATCTCCAACCTTCCTAATAAGTTCATCATCTGGTTCACAGTCTTTTTTTTTTTTTTTTTTTATTAATCTTAACTTCCTTTATATGCACTCCTCCTCTCCATCTCCCTTTTTGAAGTTTCCTCAACTTGAATGATTGCTGTCTTCTGGCTTCCTTAGCACAGGGGTGGCACCACAGGACTCAAGGCGTAGAACTAATTCAAACCCTTCATTTTAGAGGAGAAAACTGAAGATCAGAGAGCTTAAGTAACAGGTTGTAGAGAGGGTCAATGTCAAAAAATGAAATTTGAACTTAAGGCTCTTAATTTTATCTACTATGCCATTCTGTCACTGTCATTATACTTGAACACTGCCTTAGGGTTATGAGAGGAGGGAGAAGGCTACCCAGACAGCATCTCAACTGCCCTTCTCTCTCTCCAGATCACCCAAACCAGAGTTCCATCCAAGATCAGCCAAGATCTCTCAAGCTCATGGCTGGGGCTAGGAAGGGCTTGGCCTCTGTCGAAGAAGATTCTGAGGGGAGACTCTGAGGCCATTTCATTCCATTTCCTTCCTAGTTCAGGAATCTTAAACTACTTGGGTACCATTCCTAACAGATTGCTTATAGCCTTCTGAAGCTGATCAAAAAGGCAGCAGGACATAGTGGATAGGACACTGGGTATTGGAGTCAGGTTCAAGATTTGCCTCAGACACCATGGTCTGTGCGACTATGGTCAAGTAACTTTGCCTCAGTTTCTTATCTGTAAAATAACATTGGATTCAAAATTCTCCAAAATAGCATTCCCAGCTTTAAATTTATGATCTTACAGTGAATTGTGGGTCAGTTCTAAGTGTTACAAAGACATAAAAATTTAACATTAGTAACTTCCTCCCCAATGTTTCTAAGGGCCAAGTAGAAAAAAATCTCCTCTCTGTCCTATTTCAGCCCTCTGCAAATTCTTGAAGACAATGATCCTATCTCCCAAGGATTTTCTTCCCATGGCTTTAGGTACACTTGGCAAATCAACTGACATCCTATGATCATCTTCTATCCCCTTCTCATCTTGAAAGTTTACCTTCCTCTGGATGCCTCCAGCTTGTCACTGAAGACAAATGGCAACGTACTAATGCTGGGACAACAAGCCTTTCTTAAGGATTTACTTTGTATCCTGAAATACTGTACAAGGTGACTGGACGGGATCTGAGATTTAGAGCTGGAAGGGGCCTTAGAGAGATCTAGCCGCTCATGGTCACAGATCCAGAAAGAACCAAGAAGCTGACAGGCAGGGGCTGACAGCTTCAAAAGTATCAGGGCTGGCCTTGGGACTTGTTCCTTCTTTAAGGCTAGGTCAGAACCCTGCCCTGTAGGGATAGACACCTGCCCAGAAACATGGGCTCCTGGGGAGCACATAAACACACAAATGCAGACAGATACACAGACACGCAGAGACACACAGACACACAGCACAGACATGGAGACACAAACACAGACACAGAGACATACAAACATGGACACACACAGACACAGGCACATAGACGGACGCACACAAGCATGCACAGACAGACACAGACACATGGAGACACAAACACACAGATAGATACAGACACAAGAGACACATAGGCACAGACACACAAACACAGAGACAGAGACAGAGACACACAAACAGACAGACACACAGACACAAACACCAGACACGGAGACATACACACAGGCACAGACACAAGAAACACAGACACACACACAGACATGGACACATGGAGACACACACATGCACAGACATAGACACAGGCACACGGAGACACACACACACACACAAACATGCACACAGACCCAGACTCAGGCATAGACAGACATCATCACAGACACACAGACACACTCACCCGTCCCGGGCAGCCTCAGCCCCGCCCCGGACCTACCTGGAGTTCACCTGGTTGGTCTCTGGGCGCGCCACCTGCTCGGTCCCACCTCTGGCCCGCCCAGCCGTCCCCCCGCCCCGCGCTCCTGCCTTCTCCGACTCGGACTGACAGTGAGGGCAGGACAAAGCCTCCGCCTCGAGGGGGAGGGGAAAAGGAGAGAAGTCTGGGGAGGGGAGGGGAAAAGAGGGCCGGGCCGGGGGGGCCCCGAGCTTTTGTTGCCTTCTGGCAACCTGAAGGGGCTGGTGGGAGCCGGCGTGCTCGTGGCTGTGCTTGTTCCTGCGCTTCCCCTCCCTCAGGGTGGCATTCTGTGGCCGTGAGCCTGTAGCTCCGGGCGGACCCAGATCGCGGACCGCAGTGGGCATGGTTGCGTCTGGCCCAGGTCCTAGGTGTGTGCCGGAGGACGTGCGTTTATTAAACACCTACTGAATTCTAGATACTGAAAGGGGTCCAAATAAAGGACGAAAGACAGCCAGTCTCTCTTCCTAAGGAGCCTACTCTAAAGGGAGAGACAAACAGTTGGGTACAAACAAGATACATTGGGGGTGGTCTCTGAGGGAAAGACCCTCCGATTAAAGGAGGACGGGGAAAGGCTAGGATGGGGTTTTAGGATTTTAGCTGGGATTTGAAGAAGACCAGGGGGAGGGATTCAAGTACTGGAGAGCGTTCCAGGCTTTGAGAAAAACCAGTGAAAACGTACTGAGGAGAGAGATGGGGTGTCGTGTTCTAGGAAGAGCCAGGAGGAGAGTGGCATTGAATGGTAGAGGGGTGAACAAAGAGTGTCACCGAAGAGAAAGGGGTGTGATCCATCAAAAGCCAGGAAAAGTAGGTTATGAAGGACTTTGAATGTCAAGGAATGGATTTTATATCTGATACCGGCAGTTATAAACATATTGTAGTATATTGAATGGTTGTGTGTGTGTGTGTGTGTGTGTGTGTGTATTCGTATGTGTATATCTATGTGTATCTATATTTGTATGTGTATATTTTAGTTTGTGTAACTATGTCTCTGTGTGTGAATCTGTCTGTGTCTCTAGGCAGCTGGGTAGCACAAGGGATGGAATGCTGATCCGGGAATAAGGAAGACTTGAGTTCATATCTAGCCTACAATATTTACTAGCTGTGTGACTGAGCAACTTATTTAGCCTCTACCTGTTTCTCTCTCTTCTATTTTGTTTGTACATACTTGTGGAATACTGTTTGTTCTTCTATTTTGACTGAGGAGAGTAAGGATGCTGACCAGTTCCAAGTCTTCCTCTGGGGCACAGCTGTGAGGACAAAGCTGGAACTCCCCATACAACACCCAACCCCAGAACCCTGATCTAATCCTGGGAGAGTAGGGGAGGCTGGGGAAGGGAGGGAGGGAAAAAAGTAGGACCTTTTGAGATAGAAGAATGGAGAACCCTCTCAGTGCTGTGGAAAGAGCCCTGACACAGAGAGATGCCATGCTCTGGTGTACATCCTATGTGAACCCTGGATAAGTCCAGTTACTTTTTGAACCTCAGTTTCCTCCCCTGTAAAATAAGGAGGGGGTGGTCTTTGAGGTCCCTTCTGGGTTCTAAATCTTATGATTTTAAGGAAAATATGATCCTTGGTTTTTGAAATAAAGCATTAGATGACATCAAAGTTCTTCCTAGATGAGGAAACTGAAGTACCAGAAAGGTGAATGACTAGCTCAAGGTTACACAGCTAGTAAGTGGCAAGAATCAAGTCTGAGTTCAAGTCATTTGATTCTAAATCCAGCTTCTCATTGTAATTCTGTGATGGGCAAAACAAGCACAGATAGAGGTGAAGGAAGGAAGGGAGAGAGGAGAGGGAGGCTATTGGAAAATGCTCTGGACTTGGAACAGTTTAATCTTTGCTGTGAGGATTATGATTTGACTTTAGATAATTTAAATCTCTGTAGTAGTCCCAATTTGTAAAATGAGGAGATTAAACTGGTCCTTCAGTTCCCTTGAGTTAAATGAATTTATTTTAAAATGTAGTTGCCCTTGGTTGATTCCTGAATTCTCTAGGTAGTGCTGAGCCCCACTCCTTAATGAAGACAGATAGTACTGGGGTCCTTTCATCTCTCCTAAACCAAAGCACTGGTTTCCTAGAACCCCTGGGTGCTGGATGGTATTTGGGGAACAGATCCAAAGTTAGATCGAGATCCAATCCTAGAATAATTTTTGAAAATCCCCTCACTTGAAAGTTTGGAGTTAGCTAGGTAGTCTTCCCTCAGTCCAGGTTAAGAGCCATTGAAACACCCCAAATCCTTTTTCACCTCCCACCTTCAGGGGAAACAGAACTAGGGTACCTCAGCGGGTATTTAGATCTCCCTCTCAGTGAGGAAATCCTCTTCTAGTCTCCCTGACTGGGCCACCATCCCCAGTTTAGATTTAGGATATCTATGATGAACTCACTACTTCATGTGACAGCTGTTGTGTCATAAAAACTTCTGATTGAGTTGAATCTTCACTCATTCCTCTCAGGCCTTTTTCTTCCCTGTCCCCTTCCCATTGAATTTCCTTGTGTTCCCCCACTAGAATGTAAACTTTTTGAAGGCAGGACTGTCTCTCTCTACTAGTATTTGTGTCCTTAGCATTTTAACTCAGAAAGTACACAGTAAACACTTAATGTTTATTGCCATCTCTCTGCACCAAGTACTCCTTTCCCTAGTTATCTGGGGTCATTAACATCTTCACCTCCCCTTACTGGTCACAGTTCCCTCTGGGGTCACCAGAATCTATCCCTTTAAGAGAGTTAAACACAGAGCTCAAATGTTGCTTGTAAATTTTTTTATCAGGTTCAATAGCTAATATGGTCTCATTCACCATGCTGGCCCCATTTCTCCCTTCCATACTTCAAAGACTGGGAAGTGTGACTCATCTGGATGACAGTAAAGGCTCTGAATTTCTGAAGTCCTGGTTTTCTTATTGATTGTGGTTTCTCTGCCATTGACTAGCTAGCATGGTAACCTCAACTCCCTTCCCTTCTCCATGTTTGTTTCCTTCTTTCAAAATGAGTTATGAATTGAGTCTAGGACCTTTTCTGCATATGAGTCTCCTTGCCTCAACTGGACCCCCTTGGGAAAGCCTAGGATTTGCTCTCCTTTCTTCTTCCCTACCCCCCCCCCCCCATTAAAAGACTGGCACACATAAGTTGATAAATGCTGCACAATATTAGATTAATTTCCCCTTTTAATAGCCATTTATTTTTATTTTTTCAATTGATAAGAATGTATCTTTTCTCCTTTCTACTTCAAACATCTCAAACAAAACAAAACCCCTTGTAACATATAAGCAGAGTCAAGCAAAACATGTTGACCATGTCCAAAAACATTTCATTCTGCATCCTGGATCCATTGAAAAGAGGTTGGCAACTCCCTTCATCAGTAGTCCACCAGAACAGTAAATTGTTGCTTCTCCCAGTTTCTCATACCTGGACCTCTCCTTTGAGCAGTTAGGGAAAGGAGTAGTCCAACCTGAGAGTGGTTTCAGATTCTGGTTCTGGTGATCAATCAGTCTATGTTTCTTAAGCACTTACTATGGGCTGACCTCCTACCATTTTTCTCTGGGTCTGTTTCCTCTTTTTTAATATGAAGCAGGATGAGATGATTTCTGGCACAACAGTTCTGATATTTTATTTTATCCACAATATTTTCCATTGTACCTATGTTCTAAATATTTCACTGTCTTTGCCCACTAAATTGTAATCCTCTTGAGGGCAGAGATTGAACTGCCTGTATCACCAGCATTGGTAAAATCTATTCAATTAAATGAGCTCTGGTGACTGGGTATGAGCTCCTGAGTGGGCAGGGCCTGAGATCTTCATTCAGTTTATATACCTAGAGGAAAAGTTCATCCCCGCTTGAACGCTCTCAAGGGAATTCTCTGAAGCATCTGCCAAATTAATGATCTGCCTAGGGAGGGTTCTTATCTGAAGACAGGTCCATATGCTGTTTTTTTAGACACAAATACACTCTATAACAAGGAATCCCTACAGAGCAGGGCTCCCATCCTAGACTGGCTCCAGAAAGTCTTTGATGTTAAAGGTTCACCTTGATATTGGATACTCTGTCCTCCTCCTCAGGAAGTTTTGAGATCTAGCCCTTGATCAGTATGATCCAGACCCCATGAAAGCTTTGTGCCTAGCTTAGGAACTTGGACAAGGACACTGTCCCAAAGATGAGAGGATGTGGACACCTGAAAATCGAATGGGCAATAAATGAAAAGGGTTTTCTGTATGTCTTGCTTCTCTAGATGGATTGTGAGCTCCAGACTGCCCTGAGATGCATTTTTCCTGTTTCCTCTTCCCCTCTTTAGGACATGAGAAAGGTGAGAAAATGGGGTCATATTTCCTTTGAGGGGGGGAGAAAAGGAAACCTAAAAGTCTGGAGCATGTCTCAAAGAAAGCTAGAAGGACCAGAAATAGGGACAATTAAGAAAGCATTTGACCCCATCTCTGCAGCTTTCAAACCAAATGAGGTAATATTTGAAAAGCACTTAACACTATGTCTGGTACACAGTAGGTGCTTAATTAATATTTATTCCCTCCTTCCTTTCCCCACTCATCAGGAGGAATCTCTATAGGAAGAAAAAGGTCAGCAGGGAGGAGAGGTGGTGTAAATAAAAGTTTCTTGTCTTCTCAAGTGAGGAAAGAAACTGTTCCCTTTTCAATGACTTAGAGGCCCCTCACCTCTCCCATCAACTCATTCTCTTCCCTCCAAAAGAAGGGAATACATGAATATTGGCAGAAAGGATACTGGATTAGAAGTCAGTAGACCTGGCTCAAGGATCACCTCCTACATGAAATCTTTCCTAATCTTTCTCTTCCCCTATTGCTCACACTCCTCAAACTTCCCGGTATTCATTTTGTAAATTTTGCATAGACTTATAAATGTTGGCTCCGCTCAGACTTTTGTCTTTGTATTTCTAGTGCTAGCCACATAGTAGGTGCTTAACAAAAACTTGTGGATTGATTCAGTGATTACTTAAGAAATGTGTGCTAAGTATCATTGAGGCAGTTAACTGGCCCTGTGGATGATGATGTGGTAGACCTGGAGGCAGGAAAACTTGTGTTCAAATCTGACCTCAGACACTTACAAGACATGGGATGACTCCGGGCAAGTCACAACCTTTGCTTGCCTCAGTTTACTCATCTGTAAAATGATAGCACCAACCTCCCAGGGCTGTTATGAGGATCAAATGAGATCCAATTTGTGAAGTGCTTTTCAACCATAAAGCACCATATTAATGTTAATTATTCATCCCCACCTGCCTCCCTCCCTCCTCCCTCCCACCCTTCCCCCACTCCAGTTCTTCTCTTTTCTAGATTAAACATTCCCAGCTCCAACTGATTTTTTCTGGAATGCTCTCCTGTTCCTCTGCCACCCTGGCTCCCCTCTGCTGCTAGGCGCAGCATGGCAGGAGAACCCAAGAAACGGGATATTTCTCTTCTTGTTAAATAAGTAATTCTGCAAGGAGTGATACCACTTGTGCATTCCTATTTACATGGTGATTGGAGCTGTATCAGCACTGATCAAAGGGGGGCCCACTACTCTTGTAGGCCATATTTAAAAATTTAAAATAAAAAATGAATTTCATTCATGCGCACAGACTGATAGACATCTCACACACATATGGTCCCTTCTGTGGTTCAAAAGAGTCCCTGGTGGTCCTTACCACCAGACCCTCTTGTACTGTAGTCCACCACCTCTTGTGGTGGCAGAACTGACTAAGGAAGCATCTCTGCTTGGGACATGGAGAAAGAAGAGTCAGCTCCTTGCCTGGGGTTTCCTCTTAGCTTCCCATATGGGGCTGACAGGGACATTCAGTTTCCTGAATCCCTTCCACCCTCATCTTCATAGCAGCTGGGTCCAGTTACTGCTGTGGTTTCTGTTCCTCTCAGGAAGACTGGAACCAAACACCTTTCAAAAAGAAAGTGTTCCCTCCCATAGGGATTATAGCCTCCCTCTATGACCAGGGCCAAGGACAACTTGGCTCTTGATTCTGACCACCCAGAACAAACACAGGGATGAGGTGCTTGGTCAAAGAGGACCCTAACAGGGTTGGTGATAGTTGAGAACATGGGAGAAGGTAGAGTTGAGGGATTTGGGAAGGCATCTTGACAACTGTCTCTCCAAGTCACATTTACCTCCCCACTGAGGCCAGACTGGGGATTTGCATGGGGTACCCTCCACTGGTCTCTGCCTTGTACCCCAACTTCCTACATATACCACCAGCTCTTAGAGGACTTTCTACATATTTACAGGCCAGGCCACAGGGCCCAGTGGCCCTTCCTGTGCTTGGCTGGAAGGGTAGGAGTGAACTGGGGACACTGGATCTGTCAAGGTTAGCGTCCTCCTCTGCCAGGGCGTGTCTTGGGCTCCACGGGGGTGAGAACATCATTGGAAAAGCCATTCTCGGAACACATGGAGAGATCATCTGTATTCTCTACACCATCGCTGATTTCTGAGAGTCAGAAAAGAAGGGTAATTAATATATGTGCTCATGAAACAGAGAAGATGAGAAATAAGAGAGTCACTGGGAGCAGGGGAGAATGTCTGGCCAGAGACACCCCCACCTAACCTGGTGGGGAAGGCAGGAACAGGGAAGAATGTCAGAGACACCCAATCTCTGGGCAAAATGGAGGAGGGGAAAGGACCCAGCTCCAGCTAAACTGGACATCTCACCAACTGCTAAGCATCTAGAATTTTGCTCAGGTTCTTCCCAATATCCTCATTTAATAATTCAAACAAGACAATATATGTAAGTATTAATCTTCAAACCTTAAAGCACTTGGATTTGTTTCTTTTATTATGTGATGGTGAATAGTGAGAGACAAGTCTAGAGAGACAGTCTAGATATTATCAACAGCCCTGATTGCCAGGATCAGTTTATCTTTCAGTCTGTAGGCAAAAGGGAGTCACTGAAGACTTTTGAGGGGAGCAGTTCTATGATCAGAGCTGTACATTATTAGGAAGATATATTGGAAAAAAATTTGAATTTGGAGTCAGAAGGAGCAAGTTTGAATCCTGGTTCTGCTCCTTCTCAGTTGGGTGACCTTGGGCAAGTCTTATAATCTCTCTGGACCCTAGTATCCGCATATGTAAAATGGGGGAGGCAGTCAGATTAGATCTTGAAGGTTCCTTGTTATTCTAAATTCCATGTTTCTCCATGATGCCTTGGTATTAAATGAAGGAAGGAGCCAGGAGCCAGAGAGTCCAGTTGTGACCTTGAGATCAAGGCCAGATGAGAACTCAATTAGTTGTTTCAGACCCATATTTTCAGAGACTTTCACAGGAATGTTTCAGGTGAAAAGGAAGCCAGAGAAGGAGGGAGCCAGAGAGAAAAAGAGAAAGACAGACACACACAGAGAGAGAGAGAGAGAGAGAGAGAGAGAGAGAGAGAGAGAGAGAGAAAGAGAGAGAGAGAGAGAGAGAGAGACAGACAGACAGACAGACAGACAGGAATGAACAGAAGGTAGGGAGAGCTAGAGAAATTCTGAAAAGGGAAAGAGAGGAAGGGTACAGGGAGAACCTGGAGGGGAGAAGTGGAGGTGGAGGGAAAGGTCTCCCAGGGAGAGAAAGAGACATGTGGCAGGATAGAAGGGAAGGAGATAGAGAGAACTTGAAAGGAATGAACATGTGGATATATGTGTGGTGGGGAGGGACCTCAGAGGTGTTCAGAGTTCTTTAGGGAAGAGGTATCAACCAATATGGCCTGGCTCCCAGTGAAGTCCAAACCAGATTAAAATGTAATTGGGAAATATATAAATAAAAATGCAATAAATCATAATGCTAAAATATGGTTTTCAAAGTCAATATGCCTCTACAGGTATCCTTATAACTAGTTTAGTGACCCCATTTCTATTTGAGTTTGACTCCACTGATTTAAGGATAGAGGGGAAAGGGAGGGAGGAGAAAGACAGAGCCATGAGGAGGCTGTGGGAGCCAGATCCAACAATGAGTCTGTTGTTAAATTTTCAACAAAGCAAGGCTTACTTTGTTCAATTGTTGATCATCTAGACATAAGAAACTGATGGAGAAAATTTTAAAAGTGCAAATGAAACTTAATTAAAAGTGTGTCTTGCATACATTTCCAGGAGGTAATTAAGAAGATTAGAGGAGAGAGAGAGAGAGAGAGAGAGAGAGAGAGAGAGAGAGAGAGAGAGAGAGAGTCTTAAAGAGAAAAGGACTAAGGAGAATTAGAGGGGCCAAAGAAAACAGTAGAATTAGTACATATGTAGTGTTCATAAATTCATAGGTTGAGAGCTGTAAGAGACCTTAGGAATTGTTCAATTCAATCAGCTCATTTAACCAATGAAGAAATAGTTTCTTCAGAGGAGAAATGACTTGCCCAAGGTCCTATAGGGAGTCAGGAACATAGTTGGGAAGTTCAAATCCTCTGACCTAAGGGTACCTAGGTGGAACCATGGTACCCATGAGTGAAGACTCATCTTCCTGAGTTCAAATCTAACCTTAGATACTTAGGAGCAATATGACCCTGGACAAATCACTTAAACCTTTTTTTTGCCTCAGTTCCTCCAACTGTAAATGGCAAACCACTCCAGTATTTCTGCCAAGAAAATTCCAAATGGGGTCATGAAGAGTCAGGAATAATTGGAATGACTGGAGCAATAGGGATTGAAAGAGGCAGAAGTGGGGGTTGAGAACATTCTAGACATGGGGAATTACATATAGCCCAGAGGTGGGAGATTGTTATGTATGAGAAATAAATAATCCATTTTCACTGAAATGTAGACAATATGGTATCAACAACAATTAAAGCCAGCAAGCATCTATTAAGCATCTCCCTTGTGCTACACACTGACCTAGACACTAGGGATTCAAGAAAGGCATAAAAAAATAAAAATATAAAGCAATTCATACTCTCCAAGAGCTCAAAGAAAAAGACAACATGTAAATAACTGGGTACAAACAACCTACAGATAGGATCAAGTAGAGATCATCTTAGAGAAGATGTGAACTCAGCCTAGGACAGATTGGAGTCAGATTGTGAAAGGGTGGAGGCTGTGTTTTATCCTGAAGGCAGGAAGGAGCTATGGGAGACTGAGTAAATGAGTAGATGTTTAAACTTTTGTGTTTGGAATATTGATTTGGTGGCTGTCTAGAGGGAACATTAAAGAGGGAAGAGCTGGTAGTGTGAACACCTGATAGGAATTCCTTTCTGTAGTCCAGGGGAGAGATGATGAGGACCTGAGTTAGAGTTGCAAGTACATGAGTTCAGAGAATGGGACACATGTGATGGATATGGGGGAGGCAGAATGGGTGTGATTTGGCAACTGATTGGATACAGGCAATGATGTTGAAAGTGAGAAAGATAGAGCTTACTATATTCATTCATCTATCAGCCATTAATTAGTCAGCAACTGTGTGTTGTGTAGCACACTGATGCTGAAAAAAACTGTTGGTTGACTAAATGATGGATTTGGTTTTGAGGGAAATACAAAAATAATCTATCTCCAGGTAGTCTACATATTCTGCAAGACCCAACTCCAATGCCTCCTCCTCCAGGAATCCTACCTAATCTCCCCAAAGATTTCTCTTTCCTTTTGTCACTCTGTTTAAAGACACTTTTAGCTGATTTTGGGTGAAGATACTCTGTAATGTCACAAAGCAAAATCAAACATCTCAATACTTGTTAATGAAAATCTTCTTGTCAATGCAATTGTGATTTCACAAGTAGATAGGTTTGCACAGGATGATTCATAGACTCTTATTTACTCAAGTCAATGAATGATCATGTAGGATCAGGGCTGTCTGGGGCCAGAATTAAAGAATTGGGGAGATGGTTTCATGACCACCATCCTCATGCCAATCACCCAAACTTCTTTTACTCTTGGGGAGGTGAGGTAGTATGCAGCACTGCCTTCTGTCCTTCTGAAATAGTTTGATCGATTACCAGGCAAAGGGGGAGAAGGAAGATCTAGGAACAGGGTTCATATTGCTCCTTAGTGGGGAAGAATGAAAGAGACCAAACCTAGGGGCCTGGCTAAAATGATCTATAGTGGGGCTTAGAATCCTTCAATCCAAAATGACAGAACAATGAATGTGGAAGTTGGAAGGTTTCTTAGAACTGAGAATGTCAGATCTGAGAGGGATCTTACAATTCAAAATGTCAGAGTTCAGAGGAAGGGATCAGAATGTCAGAATGAGATGGATCTTGGAACATAGAATGTCAGAACTGGGAGAGTCCTTAGAACCCTAAATGTCTGAATTGGGAAGGCCTTTAGAACACAGAATGTTAGAGCTGGGAGGGTCCTTAGAGCCCAGAGTTAGAAATTAGATGGGCCTTGGAACATAAAATGTTAGAATTGGAAGGGACTTTAGAGCCCAGACTGTCAGAACTGGGAGGGTCCTTAGAACATGGAATGTCAGAGCTGAAGGGTTCTCTTTGAACAGAGGATGGCAGTTTTAGTAGAAGCATGGTAGAGAGTTTTTTGGGTGTGGATGATATATTGAAAAAAGATTGCTGTTTTTGCAGTCTACAGAGACCTGAGGTTTAAACCCTATCCTGATGTTCACTAGTTGGGTGACCATAGTGAATCACTTAGTCTCTCTGAATCTCAATTTTCTTTTCTGTAAAATGGGATACATATCATATCTACCTTATATGGTTGCTATGCAGCTCAAATCATGAAATTATTGTAAAGTGCTCTGTGAAACTTAGAAACACTATATAAATATCCACAGTTGTTATTTTTAAAAAGGAAGAAAAAAGGTGGCATCCTGATAAAAGCAAATTTAGACTGCCTGGCTAGCTTCCTGGCTCACCCCACAAACCAAAATAGAACAGAGGAAAGATATAGAAGCAACATGGAAGGGGGAGAACTCAACTCCTCAGTCATTTGTTGGATCTCTTTCATGTGGAAACATTTTTGATTTCCATTAATGGTGATTTTATATTTTAGAAGAAAGTTGGGGTGACAAGTGATTTATTTAGCAGTGTATGTGTTTGCAAAAAAAGTGGGCTCGGGGCTCATGGTTTCTAAGAGCTGAGACTGTTGGTTGGATTTAAGACTTCATTCCACAGTATGGTAGATAAAGGCAAAATGGAGTCACTAATGCTATTCCAATATTACAAAACTGAAGACTATCAAGAGAAGACTGGGAGAGGAAACCAGGCCACATGGAGATGGGTTTAGGGAACCAAGGGTGTTCAGTGTGGAGGTGGCAGACATCATGTTAAAGAAGGGTTAGCCCTGCTTTGCTTAGGCTGAGAGGGCAGAACTGGATTTCAATTCAAGTAAGGAACAATTTCCAATAAAGAATTGTCCTAGACACCCCATTCCCCAATGTTAGTTACAAAGAGACTGCATGAATGACTTAGGGAATTCATATTTCAGCCCTTTCAGATCTTAGATTAAACGCAGAACACAACAAGCTGTAAGAGAATACAGAATACAGAATGTCATGGCTCAAAGGGATTTTAGAACACAGAATAGAGAGACTCAGAAATGGAAGGAACCTCGGAAGGCAAATATTCCAATTCTCTCATCTTACCAATGGGAAAACTGGCATGCAGGAAGGGAAGTGACTTTGCCCAAGGCAAAGCTGTTTTAGCAGACTCCCATTACAGCTAATAGAGACCTCTAAACTCTTCTAATAGTGTACTAGTGATTCAGTCAGATCTAGATCTGAGATCTCCTGAGGGCCAGCTCACTTCCCTTTATTATTATAAATTGTGAAATTCAAATCCTCTGGGTTGATTAGCCCAGTGGAGCATAAAAGTTGACTGAATTTATTTGCATGGGCAACGTCTAACTGGGCCATTTACATAGAACCCATTTCCAGGACTGTGTGTCTCAAAAATGTGTGAAACTGGTTTTGAGACTGTGTGAAAAGTACAAACCTCTCTCTATTGATAGAGGCACAACTAAGGATATGTCTCTTACTGATGACCATATAAAGGGCAGAATGTTTAGCAAGATAGGCACATAGACACACACTCCTACACTGGGTCTTACCCATGGCAGAGTCCATTGGTTAGGGCATATATGCTTATGTTGTGGGGCTAAAGAAGAACCGAAAGGATATAATAGGCATTTTTTTTTTTTTAGGTTTTTGCAAGGCAAATGGGGTTAAGTGCCTTGCCCAAGGCCACACAGCTAGGTAATTATTAAGTGTCTGAGACTGGATTTGAACCCAGGTACTCCTGACTCCAGGGCCGGTGCTTTATCCACTGTGCCACCTAGCTGCCCCATAATAGGCATTCTTAACCTAGGATCTGTGACCTTTAAAAAAATTCTGATAACTATTTCAATATACCTTTGCAACATCAAAGATTTTATTTTGTGCATTTAAAAACACAATTCTGAGAAAGAGTCCATAGTTTTCACCAGACTGTCAGTGGAGTACATTACACAAATATGGTTAAGAAGCCCCCAATTCAAAGAATTTCCTCTTTAAGGACAGCTGGGACAGAGTACCTACTCCCTTTTCCACCTCTCCCACCTCTAGCATTTTCTTTTCCAGATCCCTCCTAACACAGGTTCAGAGTTCAGAACCTGTAGCTCACCTGAAAAGATCAACTTCTCCTTCATAATCTTGACATCACGGCTGGTCCGACGTACAGCTGCACTGAGCATGATTTGTTCTGGGTTGTAGGTCCGAATGCTACCCAGTCGCCACCTATGGAAGGGAAGAAGACTGAGGGTCAGGTCCTCCTGTTGTGGGTGGCCTGGGCCTGAGCCCTGAGCCAGCTGGCTCTGCCTGCATGGTAAGAGCCAGGTAGGGTCAGGTTCAGGAAGTGTAATCACAGGGCTGAGCATCTGGGTCTCGTGATGAGAGCAAAGAGAGCACAAGCTACAGTGGTCCCCCTGGAGTGGAGTATCCCAGAAACCAGTGGGAACTAAGAGTCATAGAGTGTGCTGTGTCAGTTAGAAAGCTTCTTAGAACATGGAATACAGAGCCAGGAGGGTCCTGAGAGGTCGTCATCCAGTCCAGAGAAAGAACTTGAGGCTCAGAAAGGGCCTTGACTGAGGTCATGGAATAACACAGTCCAGGCTAAGGGTCCTGTTCCCTGACTCAAATCTCTTTCCAACAGACCTCTCACCCTCTGAGGGGCACCCTGTGTTTATAAATATCTAGTCTATCCCCTACCTTTGCAAGGGAGCTGCTTTAACAGAGGTCATGATTACAGGTCTCTTGTTGTAGAGGTTCATTATAAGAGTGGTCTACTATAATAGAGACACTATTTATAGGGAATCTAATCATAGAAATTTGGTGTTAGGAATAAAAGAAGGCCTGTTAAAAAAGATCACTATTTTAGTGGCTTTATTACAATAGTGATTATTGCAGGTCAGAAGGCATTGCCAATAACAGAGCTGTTACAGCTAAAATCCATTGTAAAAATTATCAATCAGAAACAGAGGCCTTTTGGAACTAGTATCTGATCTATGAGGTCTCTGAAATAATGGAGATTTGCTACCCAGCAGGTCCTCTAGGTACCAGGGGTCTGTCCTAATAGAAGTATGCTATTAGAAGACTTTAGAGGTCTCTATTAGCTGTAATGGGAGTGTGCTAAAACAACTCTGCTTTAAAAGGGTCTTCAATGCATGGGATCTACTGTAAGAAAAATCCACTAAAGGGACCTACTATACAAAAGCCACTGTCAGAGGGAGTCTGCTCTATTCTATAGGGTTATTATTCAATGAGATTTGCTAGATCCAGACTTAGGGGTAAAAGAGGTTTGCTGATTTGATAAGGGTTTGTTATATCAGGGGCTCACAACAACAGAAGTCTACTGTAATAGCTTGGAGGGGCGTCTGCTAGAACAGGGCTCAACAGTTACAGGGTGGGTCAGAAATAACCTACTTTTAATAGCTAGTGAAAGAAAGCAAGAGAAGAAGGTAAGACAGTCTTGTAAGGGAAGGAGGAGGAGGTTTTTTTTTTTTCCTCATGTGCCCATGAACACAATAGGCAGAAGAGCAAAAAGGAACTGGAGCTAGTTACCCAGGAGATGATTTTCCCCTCCCCCTTTTTAGCACTGTCCTAAAGCGATGGGATAGTCTCAAACTGTTCTTAAAGGGAAGTTATAGCTTAAAGCATTAAATCAACCAGGCTGAGGGTGTTCCTTTGATGACTGAGGGAAACAAACTAAACAAGGACTAAGTAGTGTTGCAGGGACAGCTTTAAGGGGAGGCTGGAGAGGGAGGGTCTCAAGAGATAGCACACACGAGTAAGGGAGAGAGGAGGGGGAAGGAGGCAAATGATCAATGATGCCTTTGGTTTTAGCTTTAGCTAGGGGGAGGGGGAGTGGGGAGAAGGACAATTGTCATGGGGATGCAGAGAATTTTAGGGCTCTTCTCCTAGTCAATAACTTACCTGGGGAGTAGGGATAGGATCATTCCCCCCCAAAAAAAATCAATGGGATTATTTTATAAATTAATAATCCACAAAAATTGGGTGGAAGGCTTATTCTGGCTAAAAAGTAGATATTGCTAAGAACATCTCAGTGGGTTCAATCTTAAGTGACTCCCCCCCAATATATGAAAATTTGGATTGACACCCCCAAAAAATTAGAGGACAAGTACTTTACAAAAGTGATTCTTCTTTTTATCAAATAGAATTCTCTTTATATGTCAGCCTCTCTGACAGTGTTTACAATTACAAATACAAATTTGAAGTACCCAAGCAAGGCTCCACTAACATAAGGAGAGGTCCATCTGGTACAGCCACAGCTAGGGGTGGAAGCCAGACCTTCTTTCCTGTCCTTTGAAGGCAGAGGAATCAAGATGGGGCTTGGACAACATTGTAAAAGATGGAGGTGAGATGTCAGGAAGTATTTTCTACTGGGAAGAGTTGTTGGGCAGTGAATCGGGAAGGAATGGGAAAAAGAATGAGGACAAGAGGACCTTTGAGTTGTGCCAGCCCAGCCAGAGATTCCTGGAATACCAGAGATGGAAGACATCTATGATCACCCAATGAAACCTGCACATTTGGCAGATGGACAAACTGAGGTTCAGGAAGGGAAATGACTTGGTTAGTTAGTGGGAGAACTGAGATCAGAACCCAAAGTCTACCCAAAGAAGGAGGTGAAATTAAGGAGGATTGGGGTGAGTATGGAGGGAAGAGTTTTGCAAACTGTTCATTTTATAATCACAATAGTGAAGGAGGTAGACTTATGAGGACAGGACGGGCAAAGGGAAAGTGGGAGAAACCCATGATCTCTGAGAGATAGAAAAGCAGAGAGAGTAGCAAGCAGAAACTTATGTACATTGGGGGTGAGGGAAAGAGACAAAGAGAGAAGTGTGTGTGGGGGAGACAGAGGGAGAGGATAAAGGGGAATAGAAAGACAGGAGAGAGAAAGATAAGAGAGGAGATGAGAGAAGAGAAGGAGGGAAGGAGGGAGGGATAGAAGAGAAAAGAAAGGAGGGGAGAGAGAGTGTTAGAGGAAGGGGGGAGAAAGGGAGAGCTTGAGTCATGTGGCCAGAGTATTCCCATATTGTACTTGAACTGAGCTAAGGGCAATACCAACCATGGCCTTCCAGACACCACCATTGTAGAGGGTCTGGTCTGGAAATAAGCTGGCAATAACACCTGTGCTTTCACTTCAATAGAGTTCTAGAGCTCCTTTGCTATGCTAGCTAGCATCACCTGTATGGGTGGACCATGGTGCTTACTGCTTCTTCTGCCTTTTGCCAGGAAAGGGCCTAAGGCAGGGGTTCTTAATCTGGGGTGTGTGACCTTTAAAAAACATTTATCTATAAATTATATATATATATATATACATATATATATATATATATATATATATATATACATATATGTATATATATATATATATATATGCTGGGAAGAGTTGTTGGGCAGTGAACCGGGAAGGAATGGGGGAAAAAAGAATGAGGACAAGAGGACCTTTTGAGTTGTGCCAACCCAGCCATATGTATATATATACATATATATACATACTCACATATACACACATATATATAAACTCATACATATATATAAACTCATATATATATATGTATGTATATTCACATACACACAGAGGGTTGTATTTCAATGTAATTGGCTTCCTTTGCAATCCTATACATATTTTATTTTGCAAAGGAGTCCCTAGGCTTCCCCATACTGCCAAAAAAGGGTCTAGGATACAAAAATGACTAAAACCTCTGGTCTTCAACCAAAGGAAATCATGAAAGGAGACAGAGTGGGGTAACTGAAGCAGCCTTCTCCTCTTTTGGGGATCTAAAGGAATTGTCTGTGTCTTTTCCTTTTGTATCCTCTTCCTGGCTCAGCCCCTATCCTTATTCACCTCTTGTTGAGGGCAGTTCTCTTATCCAAGAGGGATAGGAGTCAGAAGGGATGGAGGAAAGAGCTCCTTGAGAGGGTGACTTCCAGTAATCTTAAGAGATCATTTAGTCCAACCTCCTGATTTTACATATGGGGAAAATGAGGTCCCCAAGAAGAGAAGTGATCTGTCCAAGGTCATAAAAGACCAAGATGGATCACATCAAAGTTTCTAGTGCTTTTTCTACCACACCAGGACAGAAGTAGAAGAAAAAGGGAACAGTATACAGGAAGACGTGAGAATGATGGAAGGAGGAGGGGACAGAAGGAAAAGGTAGAAGAGAGAAAGAAGAGAATAGGAGAGGAAGAGGGGTAGTGGAGGGAAGAAAAGGTAAGATGGGAAAAAGGAAAAGAGAAATAAAGGAGGAAAAAAAGAGATATGGGAAGAACAGAGGATAAGTGGGGTGGGGGAGGAAGGTGAAGTAGGGGAGGAAAGAAAGGCATCAGTAGAATTACCTGATTAAGTGATAGCTGAGAGAGCCCGAGTGCAGCAGAAGAGAAGAGAGGAGGGATAGGTACAATGATCAGAGAAGTCAGGGGATCCTGGGGCCCACACCCTGGGCCTCCAAGGGCCTTCTTTCCCTCCCCCCCCACTCCACCCAATGGGCTCTTTGCTCTCCTCCTGGTCAAGCTCCATCTCCCCAGTGCCTCCTGAACCTCCCTGAGGCACAGTTCAGAGGGAGATACAACCTAGTTTCTTGTGCAGTGTTGGGGAAAAAACAGCCTTTCATGGGGCATGGGGGAGGCAGCATCTCCCCCCAAAGAGAGAGGACTAGGAGAGTGTGGGGGTGGGCCTGCAAATGATTCACTGCAGAATCTGGGTTAGATAGCTTTCCCATTTGACAAAAGTACTAATCCCTGTGCTGTCAACTCCACATGCATGTTATAATGAGGCATATAGGATAATGGTTAGAGAAAGTAGCACCTACAATCCTCTGGTTAAGGGCAATCTTGATAATATAATAATGATGATAATTCTGAAAACCATAATAATAAATACAGATGATGACCATAATATTAAGGACTAATAATAGTTAACATTTATAAAGGGCTTCCTATGTGGCAGGCCTGGCTAAGCCCTTTACAATTATCTCATTTGATCCTCACAACAACCTTGGGAGGCAGGTGTTATTATTATCCACATTTTACAGATGAGGAAACTGAGGCAGGCACCAGTGAAGTGATTTGTTTATGTTTTTGTAAATGATTTTCTGCATCTGAATGCACATTCCCAGCCACACATTGGATTAAAAGGTAGGGAATTTAGAATTCCTCTTTGAGAATAAAAATGTCAAATGCAACCTTAAATGCTTTCCTTGAACAAGCTGTCTCAGCGATATGTTCAAATCTGATTGGTCCTTGAAAAATTTAACTGCAGAGATGTCTCCCCAGTGAAATATCATTTTTTTCCGAGGGCAAATATAGTCTCACTCTTGGATTTATTATCTTCTTCACCTAGCATAGTGCCCAACATGAGTAGGCACTTAATAGACAAGATAAAACTCTCTGAAAACAATTTAGGGGCTTGAAAACAGAGAAGGGTCTTGTAAATAGTAAAAGGCCTCACAAATTGTTAAGTATCTGAAAATAGTAAAAGACATTATAAATTGTTAAACCCTAAAGGGGACTGTAAACAGTTATGGTCATAGAAATGATAGCCAATATTTCTATAGAGGTTTATGGTTCACAAATACATTTTACCTATTCAATTCAATTAAGCCTGACAACAATCTCGTGAAACATGTGATTCAGATGTTAGTAACCCCCATTCACTTGTGTTGGGGACAGGATGCCAACTCAGGTTTTCCTCACTTCCATGTCTGTTATAAGACATTTCCTTCTCAAGAACTTCCTATACATTCCAAAGAATTTTTAAATTATAAAGAGTTTTAAAACTAAGGCACAGGTAATAATGTTATTCTCTCTATATAAAGTGCCTAAATTCTCTCAATTGTTCCATCACACTTGCTTCTGGAAAGAAGGCTGAACAAGGACCCTTTTCGCAGAAAAGGGAAATTGATGCCCTGATGTGTCTAAGGTCACATGGTAAGATAATAACAGAACTAGGATTTTTTTCCTTAAAATTTTTTAAAAATTAAATATTAAAAACAATTTAAATTTTGAAATCTGATGCTCAGTCTGGGGCTTTCACTTCAGCTCACCAACTTTTCCAGAACTGAAGCACAACTGGGGCCAATTCTTTTGATTCTAGGTTTGTTCTTCTATACATTGAGTTTGGCTCAGGGGTCAATGGGGGAAAGGAGAAAGCTCTTGGGCTTAAAGGAGTTAGAACCAGAATCATCTGTAAAGAATTATCTAAACCAGAGGTATGCACACATTTCTATTTGAGTTTGACACCTATGATCCGGACCAATCTCATTTTATTTATTTATTTATTTTTATTTGTTTTTGCAAGGAAATAGGGTTTAGTGATTTGCCCAAGGTCACACAGCTGGGTAAATATATTAAGTGTTTGAGGCCAGATTTGAACTCAGGTTCTTCTGACTCCAGGGTCAGTGCTGTATCCACTGCACCACCTAACTGCCCCCAATCATTTAAAAAAGAAGTTGAAGCCTAGACAAAATAAATGACTAGTTTGAGGTCCTGTAAGTAACCCCTTAGGCAATAAAGGTACAGTTGAAAGGAACTTGGGATGAGGCCCCTGGACCACAAGGAGTTTGGGGCAGTAGGTCAAGGGTAAGGACTAATCCTGGCCTGGCAGGAACTGGAACCTGGGGAAAGGCTATAGGAGGGCAGTCAACACTACTCACTTCTGAAGTATGAAAATGCCCACGATGAGTGTGAAGGAGACCAGGTCAGCTGTGATCCAGATGAGACAATACTCGTCCGGGGCCTAGAAAACAATTGGATACCCAAAGGACTTAGTGGTAAAAAGAGACACCGAAGCAGGAACAACTTCATGATCCTTCCTCAGAGGGATCCTTGGGCCTCTTTCTCAAAATGGGGAACTGCCCAGAGACATCAGAGGAAGCTGGGAGCCTGAGGATAGGGTCTAGGTGCTGTGAATTTGAATTCAAATCAATTCAGTTCAATACACATTTTATCAAGTGCCTTCTATGTTCAAGATGTTATACTAAGTGCTGAAGATGTAAAAAGAGGCAAAAGACAATTCTTGCCCTCAAGAAGCTTGCAATGTAATGAGGAGAGACAGCGAGCAAACACATAATAAACAAAACAAGTTATATACAGGATGAGAAATAATTAAAACTGGGAAGACTCTGAGGTTAATAGAGGTTGGAGAAGGCTTCCTGTAGGGAATAGGATTTTAGTTGGGACTTAAAGGAAGCCAGGGAGGTCAGAAGTTAGAGAGGAGGAGGGAGAGTATTGCAGGCCTGGGGGACAGCCTGAGAGAATGCCTAGGAAGTGTTTTGTTTATGGAATAGCCAGGAGGCCACTGTCACTGAATTGAAGGGTATGTATTGGGTAAGATATAAGAAGACTAGAAATGTAGGAGGGGGCTAGGTTATGAAAGGCTATGCACCTCTCCTCTGACACATTCTGAGTCCTTAGTTTCTTCATCTGTAAAAACAAGCTCAACAACACTTGCATTTCTTACCTCAAGGGATTGTTGGGAAGAACTGTGCTTAGTAAACCTTAAATGCTATAAACATGAGAGATGCAAACTCAGGGAGTTCTCAGCTTACTATCTGGGAACTTAAAACAAAACAAAACTATTTTGATAATGATTACCAAATAATTGGTTTCTTTTGTAATTATGTATTTTCTGCATTTAAAAATATGATTCTTAGAAGTTCATAAGATTCACCAAACTGCCATATATACCCCAGATTAATAGATGATTTTATCCAGTGCTTTATGGCCTATAAACTTTTTAATGTACACTAAGTCATTTGGCCCTTACAGTGCACCAGAGAAATGAGATTCATAATGATGAAGAGATATGAGGATGGGGCCTTGGAAAGAGGTTTCAGTCTGACATGTTAGTCATGTCATATATCAGACCTGACACACAAGCTCCATGGATCACTTGACCCCTCCATCATATCCCTTCTACAATAAACATTTATTTCTTATCTAATTCATCACTCTTGCTTATTTATTCATATTTAAATTTATAAAAATTAGATTTGTGTTTTCTTTCTGGGAGTCTCTAGTATTTTCCCTCTAAATTGGATTTGAAGTCCATTCTTTGACATATGACACTTGTATAACCTTGTGCAAGTCTCTCAATTTCTCAGTGTCTCCAGAAAACTCCCTAAGACTCTTAAGTTATTGGATTTGCATTGGTAAAGTGATTACACAGATAAAAATCACAGATTTAGAAATAAAAGGTTTCTTTCCCCCTTATACTCAAAGGGAAAATAGAGACAGAGAGAGAAAGGGAAACAGGGTCCTTTTCTTTTTTTTCTTTTCATTTTCATGGCAGCAAACAATCTGATACAGGTTATATATGTATAATGGTATTTAACTTATTTCCATATCAGTTTAAGTGTCTTTTAATTTTTTTCTCTGACATATGTTTTAGGGCCTGCTAGGCTTACCATGATCCAGACGGGGGAAGGCACCTTGGACAGGGTGTGGGAGTTGTCAGATGTGACGGACTGGACACCTGAGCACCACAGAAGGGAGAAGAGCCAGGGTTCATTGACCGTGTAGAGGTTCACACTCAAGTTCCATGCAGAGCAGTCCCTAACCAAGGGGGCAGGCAAAAGCAAAAAAAGAAGGCATGAGTCTCTGAAGTCTGATCTCCCAGAACCACCTGGAAATGGTGGTCATGGTGCTTCTGAGCTTGTAGGGCTCTTGGATCTTGTAGTCTTACTTCCTCATTTCACAGAAAGGAGGAGAGGTTATGTGTGAGTTAGAGCAGAGCTGGGTGGAACTCTAATTCCTAACTCATACCATATCTTTCTATTATGGCATAGCCTAGGGATGTCCTTTCCTCCCTAAAGAATCTGTAACTTCCCGAGGACAGGGATACATTATTAAAATGATGAGCTTCCCCACTTAGTCTGGGGATTCACTGGAGCCAGGGGAAGGGGGTAACATTAGAAGGAAAAAATGGCTATACCTGATGTCCTGGCTGGAGACCTGAGTATAGCGTAAGTTCAGTTTTTGAATGTGCCCACGTCGTAGACTGGAAATTGTCTCTTTGATATCTGAGGTCTGCTGGAAGCCTGGGGCAACTTTCTGTACCAATGGCCTTTGTCTGCTGGGCAGCCACATAACCTAGGATGGAGTTGGGGGTGGGGGATGAGGGGAGAAGAAGAAAGGACCTGAGGTCAAGGTTCAGTTTGGCATTGGGAAGATGGCTCAGTCTAACTTTTCAGTTGTGTTCTTTCCAATCTCCACCTTAATACAAGGAACCAAAGAGAGAGTTAAGCAGCTTAGGCTACATGGGAAAATGGGGGTGGGGTGGGATGGGGTAATGTTAAATTGAAATCTCTTCCCTTCCATCTCCTGAGATCCAGGAGGAAGATCACTTGGAAAACAGGCAATAACTCTAATACAAAACATAAGGTGGTTAGTGAATGGTGGTAGTCAAACAGAGAGGAGACCTAAGAGTTCAAAGATGGGAGAGAGCATTTCTACCCAGACTTTAGGGAAGTCGTTCTGATACCTGAACTAGGACCTGAAAGAAGAGGAGTTCTTCAGTGGATCAGGAGACCATTTCAAACACGGAGAAGAGGGTGAGCCACAGCAGAAGGAGACAGTTTGTAATTTCTCTAGGTCATATTTCAGAGCAAGAGATAGCTATGGCAAGGGTGGAACTCCAAATGGTCCAAGAGGTCATGGATCAAGCTTACTAAGGATGCTGACATGGATGCCAAACAGCGCACTGGTTCCTCAAGGGTCCAGGGACCTGCCCATAGACCATGGAGGGCTTACCAGGTGTTGTGGGTGGCCAGAGCGGAGGATAGCATCCAGGGTGATATTGAAGAAGGTACTCTTGTAGGGGTGGTCATGGGGCAGGTCCGAAAGGTTGAGCAGCAGGGTCATGTTTCCTTTGGCCAGTTCCAAGAGGTCAGTCAATTTGCAGATGGATTGGTTCTGTGCTTCCCTGTGGTCGGAGGCTGACAGTGAGTTCACAGTCCAGAAGGGGTCAGTCTGCATACACAGAAGATCTACGGGTCAGTCATGTCACATATCAGACTTGACACACAAGCTCCAGGGATCACCTCTCCATCCTATCCCTTCTGAATGAATAAGCATTTACTTTGTCACTCTTGTTGAATCCATTCACATTCCATTTGTGTCTCTAATATTTTTTCCCCTTGATTTAGTATTTTTTGGTTCTCCTTCCTCTTTTAAGTCAGGATTTTTTTTCTCTATGGTTAGCTTTGTTTCATACAAACCCATTATTACTGACTCTAATCCTTTTCCTTCTAATCCCTAAGCCATGTTTGTTAATCCTTTAGTTTTGAAGTTTTGTTTAATTTCTTTCTTTCTGGAAAACAAAACAACAATGTATTATTAAGCACTTACTATGTGTCACACCATGAGTTCCCTATCACCTTTATAGCCCCAGTCTTACACAGTACTCAGAATTAGAATTCAGATCTTTCTAACTTTGAGTCTATCACCTAGCTTATTCCTTCCTCTAACCTGGTCTGGGTCAAAATAATTTGTTTCCTAGTGATAAGCCTGTCCACACTTAGAATAAACCTTGACTGATATATCTGTGTCACATAAAAAGGTAGTTGCAGCCTGAAGTCCTTGCCCTAAGTTCCTAGTAGTCAAGTCACTTCAATGCCATCTGTCTCAATTTCCTCATCTATTAAAAATGGGCATAATAATAACATCCACCTTGCAGGGTATTTGGAAGGATTAAATTAGATTTGTAGTAGTAATAATATAAACTAAATAACCAAATTGTCAATTAAACTCCAAAAAAAACTTTACATAACACAGTGTCACATACAATTCTTTTTTCAATTCTTTGTATAAAATGTTATATATTGATGTATATCAAGTTCATTAAAACATTTTTCATCAAAAAATTAGATTTGTAAAGCACTTTACAGAGCAATTATCCCATATCATGACATGAAATCGGAGAAAGACTTTAGCATAGGCATGATTGTTGGTTTGGACTAGAACTTATGGTTTCACTGATATAAAGAGGTCATAGTAAGGAAATAATAATGAGACTAGTAAATAACAATGTTAATGAGCAGTTATACACTTCTTAAGGATTTCAAAGAGCTGTACACATGTTATATTATTTGATGTGATCCTCATAACAACTCTGGGAAGTAGGGGATACTATTATCCCCATTTTACATATGAGAAAACTGAGTTTAAACAAAATTAAGTGAGTTGCCCCAGATTACACAACTACTCACCTAGATTTGAACTCAGAATTTGCAGACCCATCACTCTAATCACTGTATTATCTATCTACCTATGAGGTAGGGGAAGGAAAATCCTCATTAAATGCAGTTCAATATCTACTCTTCAGTGCATAGTCTCAGAGAACTGCTTGGGTGTGCAGAAAGGTTCAGTGACTTGTCCAGGAAAACAGAACCAAGAAGTGTCAAAGGAAAGACTTGAACTCAGATCTTTCTGAGTCATTTGGAACAGCTAGAATGCTATTTACTTCTCTAGCTATGATGCTACATCACCTCACAGAGGTATAATATACATTATTATAGAGTGTATTTGTTTCATGGATCATCTAGTATGCTGGCCCTCCAAGGCTTTCTAAAATTTTGCCAGTAAATCACAAATTTTGACTTCTAATACAGTTCTTATTGTTATTTTCAGTTGTGTCTGATTCTTTGTGACCTCATTCAGGATTTTTTCCCAAAGATACTGGAGTGGTTTGTCATTTCCTTCTCTAATTCATTGCATAGAAGAAGAAACAGAGGCAAACAGGATTAAGTAACTTGCCCAAGGTCACATAGCCAGGAAGTGCCCGAGGTTGAATTTGGACTTAGGTCTTCCTGACTCCAAGTCCAATAATATATCAATTGTCACCTATCTGACAGTATAGGTCTGAGACCTTGTAATGGGCAATGGTGTGGGTCCTGGGCATCTTGCTAAAATGGGAAAATGTCAATTAATGATGAAGTAAGTCTCAGTTTCTTCATCAGTAATACATGGATAATAACGACACCTACATCATAGGGTTGTAATTAGAATTCCATGTCAAGCACTTTGAAAACCTTAAAGGACCATATAAAGCCTTCCTGTTATTATTGTTATTGTTATTGTCACTGTCATTGTTTAAAAAACACAGAGGGACTTCAATTTTCATTGTTGGAGGAAAGGCAACAGATAATGGCCTAGAAATAATTTTAAATAGATATACACATTTTATGAGATGAGGTACATAGAACCTTTTGCCATCTGTTGAGGCCCCAGCAACTGATGTAGGAGAACCTATGCTCAAAGGCAGAGGAGGTCTCATTTGACAGGTGGCTTCCCATTTACCATTTTTTTGCATTTTATTTTTATTTTATTTTAAAATGGTATTTTATTTCCCCCAATTACATGTAAAAACAATTTTTAACATTTTTAAAAAAAAGGTTGGAGTTCCAAATTCTATCCCCCCTCCCCTCTCTGATGAGTTATACATGTGCAATCAATATACAGGCATTTAAAAAGATATATACATATATGTATGTGTGGACTACTCATCTTCTGCAGCAGCACCTTTCCAGTATTGCTCCTCCCCATCTTTTCCAAATAATCTTGTTCCTACCTTGGAACTCATACCTCATTAAAACTCCTTGCCTTTAGGGTCCTTTCCTCTGATTGGCTGGCTCCTCCCAGAACCTCATATAAGGAAGGTGCCCAGGCCAGCCATCTCTTCATTTTTCTATCTTGTTTCTCTCCTTTGGATTTAATCTCCCCTTCTTACCCTGTCCCAGTTGATTCCTTAACACACACATTTCTTTGCCCCCTTTCAGCTTCCTTTTATGTATTATTTTCTTCCATTAGATTGTAATCAATTTGAGGGCGGGGCTACCTTTCTCTTTAATCCCAGTGTTTAGCCTGAAATATACTGAATATTTAATAAATGTTTACTAACTGTTCTCTCCAGGGTCTTCTCTATCCTTCCTCCCCCCACCTCTCAGGCTGGTTCTACAAATGTACATACACACCTTGAGGAACCATTCTCCTGCATTGAGCTGCTTCAGGTCAGTCCAGTTGAACATGGAGGCAGGCTGTTGGGCCAGATCTGGGAGGGCTTCATCCACATTGGTTGTGCGGCGAAGGGTAGTATCATGCATGAGGAATGGAATGCCATCCAGACTGCAGGGAGAGGGGTAGGTTCCTTTTAGTACATTATCTTGCGTCTTGTCCCAAAGCATGTGGAACCAGAGCTTCAGTGAGCCCACTGTGCTCTAGGGGGTCCCCCGAGTGGGAAGCAAATGTTGTCTGAGCTGTGTAAATTCTATCCTGACCCTTAAATATGGCTCATTTTTGATTATCTACTCTCCACTACCAAGTTATTCTTGTTGTCAGAATGGAGACATGTGGGCCAGGTCAATGGTATCAAACTCAAATAGACAGGGAGTAGAATAGGAGGTTGGGCACTAAACCATGCATAAGGATCCTTCTGGTGGCATCTGACTTAGAAAAACCACACATCAACATATTTTTAACATATATTTTTATTTGATTATGTATTTCCCAATTATGTTATAATCTGGTTTGGGCTTCAATGGGGTGTTTCTGGCTATGTGTTTGCTACCTCTGGGTTAGATGATATTCAGAATCAGTTGGATGGACAGCTCCCCTAAATGGTAATTACTGGTTTTAGGTCAACTTGGGAGGAAGTTCAGACATTGATCCTGTGTTATTCAACATTTTAATCAATGATGTGCTTATCAAATTTTCAGGTGGCATAAAGCTAGGAGGAAGAATTACCAAGTAGAATGAATCAGCATTCAGAGTTATCTCAGTAGGCTAGAAGGTTGTGTCAAATTGAAAAAGATTAAATTTATTAGGGATCCACGTAAAAAAAGTCTTATCCTTGGGTTAAAAAATATCAATTTCACAAGTATAAAGTGAAATAGGTATAACTAAAAGGAAGGGGGGGTGATCTTGTGGAATTCTGACATGGTTGTGCCATAGGCAGAATATTTATGAAGTGCACTGACAAGCCAGACAGAATATTTTGTCTAGGATTAGGGGCAGAATGAATGACTAAGAACCTTGAATTTGGGCTATATAAAAATGAGGTAAAGGAATTTTGGGACATTAAGAAAAGAGACAAGACTTTGGCATGGGTAGGTAAAGGAAGGGTAGAGTTAGTACTTTCAAGTATTTGAAGAGCTATCCTTGGAACAGGACCATATTTCTTGCTTAGCTCTAAAGGACAGAATTAGAAATGATAGTTATAAATCACAGAGAGGTGGCTTGATGTGAGGGAAAACTTCTTGGGAGCTACCCAAAAGTGGGATGAGCTGCTTTGGGATATAGTGGACTCCCCTTCAAGGTCAGAGGTCCTCAAGCAAAGGCTGAGACATTATAAGGAGATTGATGATCTGGAATTAGTGAACCAGATGGCCACCGAATCTCCTTCCAGCTCTGAGACTCTGTGGCTGTAGACTGATCCCTACCCATTTTCAAACATCTTGACAAGCATTAACCACCATCCGTTCTCAACTATCTACTCTTGGATATCCATTCAATGATCAGTGCACTTAGTATATATATACTCTTAGGCTCTCTGATGCCATCCACCCTGGGGATTATTGGTACTAATAATGCTCGGTTGTATTTTCCTGGTTCTACCAGCTCTCCTGCCTATGCCCTACAGCTCCTATCAATTTGTGGTCAGAGAATGGAGACCTGTCTCCCTAACCCTCTCAGAAATTGAGGGCTTATCAAATTGGACTCCAGAACAAATGGAACGAATGTGCCAAAGGAGTGAAGGATTGGGAATAATGAATAGAAAAAGGTAGATTGGATCATCTCTGAGTCCCTTGAAATTCTAAGTCCTCTGATCTATGATCTATGAACATTGTCTGCTGGGTGAGGTCTATTTGTACCCAGTTCCTCCTAGGCCTAATCAGAATTGTTCTGTGTATCCTAGGCTTTGATTGGCACCCTAGCCAATGTGTTCATCTATCCAGTTCTCAGCCTTGATATTCCAGCTAAGGTCACTCCTCTACCCCTCTGTTGTTCTATATAACAACTCTTCAAACCTTCTGCTCCCAGCCTGAACTATCCTCAGATCCAGACATTTAAAGAATCCTAGTACCCCAGATGGAAGGGGGAAGTTTACAATAATAAATGGGTAACAGAAAACTGAGAATGGTATCAATGAAATCATCATTAAAACAGAGAATGTCAGAGCTGAAAGGGACTTTAGAATATAGAATGTCACTTTGTGAGTATATGTGTGTGTATATGAACATATTTATATATGTATGCATGTGAGTGTATGTTTGTGTATGGTGGATGAACCAGATAATCTGAATCTAGCTTTGTGACCTTAGACATGTCACTTCCTCTTTGTGGAGCTCAGCAAACTTCATTGACAAAATAAGAGGGTTAGGCTAGTTAATCTTAAAATTTCTTCTTAATTCTAAAATCTTAAAATTTGAACTCAATGTTGCTTCCAAAAGAAAATGCGATTCTAAGAGTTTGTGATTTTCTGACTCTAAAATTTGATCCAATTTGAAATCGGTGAAGAGATGAGAAACAAATTATCTGCTTAACTGACCTGATAGTCACATCAGCTTGGATCCCATAGAGCTTCTGCTCCCTCGCCTTCTGGAAGGACATCAATGTATGTTCTGGAGCCAGCTGGGAAAGAAGACATAAGAAGAGAGTCATGAGGCCAACCCCCCCGACTTCTGAGTCTCAAGGATAGCCCCCCCCCCCCAGGAACTGCCATAGTCAGTTCAGCACCTCAAGAAATCAGATTTAGTGTGATTATAAATAATTACCCAATTTAGATCAACAAACACCTGCTATATATAATCCTCTCCAATGCTAGATGTGGTGAACATATGGGACAAAACCTTAAATAGCCCCTGTTCCCCAAGGAACTTATATTCTATTGGGGGATACCACAAATATCTATTTTTATAAAGGGAAACTTGAAAGGGGGACACTCTTCCATGAAGAAGGTGGCACCTCAAGAGCAAATCTCTTCAAGAAAGATAAAGATGTAGAAAGGTAGATAAGAAGTGGTGGAACATTCCAGTCATGAGGGATGATTTATATAAATGCATGGAGAAGGATATGAAATGTCAATTGTGGAACTAAAAGTTCAGTGAAGCTAGAATCTAGAGTATGTGAAACTATTTTCGGGAAGTAAGATGGAGCTAGGCCATAGAGGGACTTATCCAGGCTGAAGAGTTTGTCTTTGAGAGGCAATAGAAATTTCTAAAACTATGATGGGGCATTTTGGGAATCTGGGGAAGGAAAACATAAAAGAAAAAAAAATTAACTTTTATTCTGGTTGATCACTTTTGTTCAAGGTGCTTCCTCTATTTGGACCTCAGTTTCCTCTTCTATAAGAAAAGGTGGTTGAACCAATAGTAATGCCATCAGTCTGGAAGACCCAATATTTAATTCTTTCTTTTATGCCATTTGGATCTTGCTGTGACTTGGAATGTGCCATTACTCTGCTCTTGGTCTTTCTCCTACCCTGATCCAATTTGCCTAAACTCTGGCCCAAAATTTGAAGGAATCAAAGGCAGTGGGATTCTTGAAAGAAAAATGGAGATAGGATGGAAGAACAGGGCATCTGAACTGTAGGGAGAAAAGAGCATCCTGCTCCCTGTGGCTCTGAGAGTGCCCTCTGGTGGTGATTTCACCTCAACCCTTTATTTCCTGAGCTGGGAGAAACTAACTCTCTTAAGGTAGACAAGGAAAGCATTATTGACCTTGTTTTACAGATGAAGAAACTAAACCAGCAGAGGCCATATTATTTTTATTTATTGGTATCCTGGTGACTATAATGTCTAAGCTATGATTGTGAGGATTAATAAGAAGCTCAAAGGGAGACAGAGATACCTTGTAGAATATTAAATTTGGAAGTGAAATATCAGAGCTTAGAAGCTAGAATGTCAGAACTGAGAGGCACTTTAGAACCTAGAATGTCAAAGCTAGAGGGACCTTAAAACATAGAATGGTAGAGCTGAAGGAGACTTAAGATCCTAGAATGCCACGGCTGAAATAGATTTAGAAATGAATAAGCTGTAAGGAAATCTTAGAATAGAAAATATAGAGTTGGAAATGGTCATAGTACTTTCCCCCTTTTATTTGTTATTATTTAATATGAATTTTATAACAAGATAAAATATTTAAGATAGATGATAGTAACTCATTCCAATCATGATACCTGGATACCTCAGTCCTTCTGATGACATTTTTGATTCCAGTGTGTGATGTGGAATGAATTACTTTCCTGCTTTTGTTCTTCCCTCCTGTCCCCATATAAGGGACAGTCCCACTGTCTTCTGCTGGGCTGGACTCTGTTCATCTGATATAGAATATCGGGGCCATTTGAACAGATTAGAGTCAATTTCTTTGAGAAGGGAAAGGATATTTTTAGAAATGAATTGTGGACTCTTCCAAATAGTCTTTCTTTTTGTAATTTTTCAAGGATATGACTTCATTGATATGAGTCTTACATCAAGGCTGGCCAGAATACATTATTTCATAAATTTCTATAACCAAAAAGTTCAATCCTTGGTGGCCAACTCTATGGAGCTAAACTTTTGATATAGTTTTTCAGGATTGGACTCTTGAACTCACTTAAGCCTTAAAATTGTGTGAAGAAGGCAGGGTAGAGATTATTTGGGTCATTTTACAAATAAGGAAATTATTATCTCTGAAAAACAAAGGGGCTGGTTCAAGGTCATGATGCCAGTCACTCAGTGGTCAACCCAAATTTAGAACTCAAGCTTCCTAATCCCCAGTCTAAAGATTCTCCTTTCTATTACCCCATGTTTTCTCTCTATCCTGTAATCTATGTATGCCTGTTCTGATTTTTTTTGCCCCACAATGGTTTCCTGTATGGGAGTCAGATTGGAAAATTCTCAGAGGAAGGCTATTAGGAAGAAGGAAGTCAGTGTTTCCCCTATCTTATGTCCTGGTCAGTCAGTTCACATCTGGACTACTGCATTCATTTGTGACCATGAATAATTGACTGGATGGTGAAGGGTTTTGATTTGTCCATACAATGATCAATGGAAGGACTTTTAGCTGGATGGAAGGGACAGGCTAGTTGACTTCAACTATCTAGAGTTGTTAGGATAGGAATCAGACATGTTTGGTTTGGCCCCAGAGGGCATAACTAGGAACAATGGGTGGAAGCTTGCCAAGGGGCCAATTTAGGATGAGCTTCCTAACAATCAGAGTTGTCTATGTGGGTAGGGAGTTAGGGTGGGAATAGGCTACCCACTGAAATGATTGCTTTCCCCCATGCTAGAGATCTTTAAGTAAACGGCTGGACAACACCTCAGGTAGACTACATTGTAGAGGGGGTTATTTTTTCTAGTATGAATGGTCTGGGCCCCCCCTCCCCCCAGGCCCTTTTGAAACCTGAAATTCTATAACTGCAGTGTGGACTGAGGTGAGACAGTAAATACTCAATGAATGAAGTTCATTATAAATAGAAAGAGCTTAGGAGGCACCCCTGGCCCTGGGAGCCAACATCATAAAAGAAAACCTCTCTGAGAAGCAACATCATGATGTACCAGGAACAGGACATGTAGCTCTGTCCCCTGGAAGAGGAAAGGGCTAGGAAAGAATGAATCCAAGTCCCATCTCTGCCAGTCACTTCCTGAATGAACTTGGGGAAATCACTTTCAGCTTTATAATAGTGTAATCAGGTGCTACTGGCCTTCAGGGGCTCTTGACCTTCTTTGTGGTATGGACCCCTTGGGCAGTCTGGGGAAGCCAATGGAATCATTTTCAGAATCATGAAAGGCAGAAAATAAATAAGAATAAAGAAAGGGGAAGGAAAGTGGAGAATAAGCATTTATTTAGCATTTTCTTTGTAGTTAGTTTTTAAAACAAACAAATAAATATTATCTTCTTTGATCCTCATAAGAACTTTGGTCTATAGGTACTGGTTTCACTGATGAGGAAACTGAGTCAAACAAGATGAAGTGACTTGTCCAGGGTTATATAGTTTTGATTTGAACTCCCTTTCTCCTGACTCCCAGGCCCAGTGCTCTACCCACTGTGCCATCTAACAGCTTTTATAATACAAAGGAAACCCATTATATTAAAATACATGATCAGAATATTCTAAAACCAAATTCAGAGATCCTCATGATATCTAATCATGAACTTCTTGTGGGAGTAGAGTGGGGGTGGTCTATGAACTGTCACTTAAGAAGACTCATCTTAGAGGAAAGAAAATAAGGTGACACTGCATATAAGGGACAGTTCCACTGTCTTCTGCTGGGCTGATATAGAATATTGGGGTCAAGGAACCACATTTTAGAAAGGACATTAACAAAATTAAGGGCATGTAAACCATAGTTTTTAGGTTAGATGAAGGAAACTGGCAGAAGAGACAGGACTATATTTCTTGTCCCTCGGAAGAGTTATTCAGTTTGGTCTGTTTGGCAGAACTCTGAAGTTGATGGTTATGAGGCAAGTTTTGGTTTGACATAGGGAAAAACTTTTTTTATAGTTAAAGTTGTCCTTGAGTAGAGGGGGCAGTCTTAGGGAGGGGAGGAGGGAGCTTTCCTTGCCTTTCCCTTCTCTAATATTTAGCTGAGGCTGGACAATGGATGATCAGGAATTGATGTGGAAAAACTTGTTCTTCTGGCATGGAAGGCAGGGAGGAGGGCAGTGATGAACTTATTTCACTCATACACCATGATTCTGTGAAATGACCCTAGGGATCATCTCTAGTTCTTAACTATACACCAAAGGAGGCAAAGGGACTTGCTCTAGGTCATCAGAAGGTAGTGAGTTTAGGGTCAGAGACCTGGAAAGGTCATTGATCTGGCTCTTTCATTTTAGAGAAGGAAATCTTGACTTCAAGGCTGCTATCCTGCTGACTTCTGTTGGAGATGACCCTGGATGTGAGGCAATCAGGATTAAGTGACTTGCCTAGCTAGTAGGTATCAAGTGTCTGAGGTTGGATATGAACTCAGGCCCTCCTGACTCCAGGACTGGTGCTCTGTCCACCGTGCCACCTTAGCTGCCTTGTCTACTACATTTTGCTTGAACCCTAGTCCTGACGCCAGAACCAATGTTCTTCCCATTCTCCTGAGGATAGCAAAATAACTTTCTCCTATATCACACTGGAAGGAAGAAGAGCTAGGATTTCAAACAGTCCCTCTGACTAGATGGTGTCTCTAGGGTTATTTCCAGGTTTAATTTAATACTACATATTTAGGATTCTCCTTAATAATAGTGAAAGACAACAACCACCACAAGGGGGCAGCATGGAATCAAAGATGACTGGACCAAAGCAATCTTCTCTGGCCTGGTCCATCTTCATGATAGGGCTCCCATGTTTCCCTAAAGCCTGCCAAGGGACAGAGGGCTGGATCTCCAGGGCTGGAACAATTTTGCTTCTTTTGGCCACTCATGCCCCGAAGTTAGCAATAGGAGAGATGCTACTCACTCACCATGGGTGTTCCTCGGTGGCCAATGATGGCTGGCTTTGGACTCAGGTCTTTCTTTTCCATGATGCAAGGGGAGGAGATGGTGAGGGGGATCAGATAGAGCACAAACACCACAGCGAAATAGATAGTGAAGATGACCATCTGTGAGGCTGAAGGTACAGAAGAGAGACTCCATGAAGCCCTCCTAGAATGAGAGAGAGCCCAATATACATACCCTTGTCCCCACTTTAGACAATGATGCAATTTCTCCCAAACCCTGACTCCAATCCTGAATTCTGAAAGAGGAGCCACCATGCTTGCTTCCTGATAGCTCTTCCATAAAGTCCTCATTCAACTAGCTTTCTGTTTCCATTGTATTCATGTGGACATCTGTCATAGATGCAGGAGAGAGAACCGGTGAGGGCAAGGACAATGGGGAAGTAGGAAGATGCCAGAATCAGAGGATTTGGACTTGAATTCTATTTTTACTACCAAATACTTGTGTAACCTTGGACAAATCATTTAATTCTTCTTGATTTCAGTTTCCCCATCTGAAATATGGAGGAAGTTGGACTAGGTGAACTCTAAAGTCCCTTTTGGTTCTAAATCTATGACCTTACATTCCGTCATGTGTGCCTGAAGTCAGGGGCTAAATCCCTTCCTCACCCACTTTCCAAATTCCTATATACTGAGCACATGATGGACCTGGGGTGCAGAGGGCAGACTCTTCTTTTTCTCTTGAGGAAGAGTTGGTATTTAGGGAACTTGTATTGTTTATGACTGGCTAGACTAGAGAGGTAGGAGGACAACAGAGGATTTTTTTTCCTTTTCTTTGATGGAAGGTTGTGGGGACAAGAGGTTTGCAAACACACACACACATGTGATCATGGACCTTGTCCATACAATGCGGGGGATGTGATAAACAGGCAGCACTGAATTTCAAAAACAACCCAAGAGGTGGGTGTTTTAAATAGACTGCTGTGTATATTTGCATCCCACAGAAACCTGGAAGAATGGGGAGTCTCTTCTTTCTAGATTACTAATGGTTTTCTTGAAAGCTACCTTCAAAAATAACAACCACATCAGTAGCAACAACAGTAACAGTAGTAATAATAGCAGTAATAACAATAGTTAAGGTTTACAAAATGTTTCCTCTAAACAATTCTGGGGAAAAAAAAATCTATGAAGCCAGTATTCTGTTGTTATCATGGGCAAACTGAGGCTTGGCAAGCTGGATTGAGCCATTGAACTTCATTAACTGTAACCTTGGAACTGAGCCCAAGTCTTCTGCTAGGGTTCCAAGCAACTTTCAGAGTGTTGTGTCACCCTCTAGTTAGGACCTAGATCCTGGGTCCAGGAAGATCCTACTATGTGCTTAGTCTCAAGACTTCTTTCTGTCTGATTGTATAGACCACAATCAACCAAGCAGTTGGGAGGACTCTTAGAAAGTAAAAGAAACATGGCACAATGCATCCAAGGTTGGATTTCATAACAGGAAAGCCCAGGTCCTGTCTCTGACCCATGACAGCCATGTGATTCTGGGCAATTCGACTGAAACTCTTCATGACCTAGGCAACTCTCTAAGACTATAAGTTAACAAAAAGGGTGGATGATCTGCATTAGTAGAGGGATTTTCCACTGGGACTTCCCTTTACTGATAAAAATCATTGGTCTGGTCTGTGTCCCTCTTCTTATTTGATCAGGACCAAGACTCTAAAATAAAACAAACAAAACAAAACCAAACCAAATACATTGGACTTGGATCCAGGAGATCTACTTCTGACCTTCATTAGCTAGGTGACCTTAGGCAAATCACCTCCCTAGTTTTCTCCTCGGTAAAATGGCAGGAGTAATAATGACTTTACTTACCTTACAGGGCTATTGTAAGGATCCATTGATCTGTATATCTATATATTGATCTTTATATTTATTAAGTACTTAATAAGTACAAGAAGAGGAGAGTACAGTTCTGAAGAAGGAAACATAGAGCTGAAGTTCTAAGACAGGAGAATATTAAGTATGTTATGGATAAACCTGTATGTAGCAAGTCATGATGCATATATAAATATGTACAACCTCAATATAAAGGGAATAAATACAAATCTATACAAAGTGGCTGAGTAAAAGATAATCACGAGAGAGAGGGCACTAGCAGTTGGGTGCAGGCATTTGGAAAGGCTTCATGTGGAAGATGATGCTTTCTATGTATAAAATGTATAAAGCACTTGTAAATCTTATAGTTATATAAGCTATGATCATTCAGCCAATCCCCTCTCTCATATGTGACTTGCCCAGGGCTACTTGGGAATGGTTAGTGAAAGATGGCTGCAGGATTTGGGAGTTGAAATGAGAGGACCAGAATTTGAAGGTGTCCTGAGGCCTACCTTGTCTGAGGTACTATACTCCCTGTTTCATCTCCTACCTCCTCAACCTCTGTAAAGTAAGATGGTTTTTAAGACACCCTTTCAGTCCTAATAGGGTAGACAGCTCCAAATTAACCATACCTCCATGCCCCCATACATCTTCCATTTCTTGGACTAAGACAAAATCCTATAGGAATGGTTGCAAGAGAGGCCAAGCTTGTCTTATACTTACAGACTTTTTCAGCTCTTGCAAATTGACCTGCCACAATCCAGGAGAGAGTGGTTACAGCTATCAAGGCTCCAACATGCAGGAATGGGGCTGTACCCTGCAATGAGACACAACACTTCATGAGTTCCAATATATACCAATATACACAGATTTTCCTAATTCCAGCAAGAGAGGAGGGTTGGGGCTGTTAGCTGGTCCCATTCTATGACCTGTGGAAGAAGGGTTCCCACAACTAATCACATATTTGTTCCTATTTTCTTGGGAAGGTTCAAGCAGCAGGGACTAGCAGAAGAACCAAGCTTCTTTCTGTACAACCATGGGCAACAAGAAAGGGGGCAACTAAGGTGGCGCAGTGGATAGAGCACTGGACCTGGAGTCAAGAGGACCTGAGTTCAAATCTGGTCTTGGACACTTAATAACTTAGCTGTGTGACCTTGGGAAACTCCCTTAACCCCAATGACTTGTAGAAAACAAACAAAAAAAGAAACTCTATCTTGGATCACTTGGTATTGGAGGGCAGACATAGGACAAATGGGGGAAGTTACAAGGAGGCAGATTACAAAACGCAATAAAGAATGTTCTAACAAGCAAGACTTCCCACTATAGAATAGCTTCTCTTCACAGGTAGTAAAGCTGCCCATGAATGGCAGTATCCAAGTGGGGAAGCTGTAAAGAAGATTCCAGGACCAGCCTGCTTTGTTGAAGGGAGGCTGGACCTGGAGTTGGATGACCAAGGATGGGCTGTTGAGCACTGTGAGAAGGAGGCTCCACTCCCTGGCTTCAGGCCTGATCCTGCAGTAGGATGGAAGGATGAATGGACTGACAGAAGGAAGATGAGTGGTGGGAGGTGGGAAGGAGGAGAAGGATGAGTTTTAGATATGATCTACTAGTTCCAATGGATAATCCACGGTCATTCTGGGTGTCATTTGGGAAATGGTCCCCTAAAGGGCTTTGTGAGAATTCTGCATGATCAATCCTGGAATCTTGTACCTCTACTTTAGCAGCTTCCAACACATCAGTGAGGGAGATTATGGTGGGACAGGGAGCTCACAAAACATGGTTTTATGTTATCTTTTGTCCTTTTTATGGTTGTTTGGATATCTTATACACTGACACCAACTATGACTGACAGGCTACAACCCACACCTGTTGGCACTGTTTATTCAAAAGGATATTCTAATCATAGGCCAGAAATGTGCCTGGGGTCAGAGGTATTTCAGTCACACAGAGACTATGATGTCCTACTCTCCCAAACTGAGAATCAGAGTGCTGGTCATTTTTTATACCAGTTATGTCTAGGAAATTGTAAACAAGTCATATCTATTTTGAAAGCAATACTAGTCTGTTCCATCATGACCATTTTCCATATCTTTATTGACTACCCATAACTAATGCCTGTTGGCTGATTGCTTCTAGTCATTTCATTTACCTTAGGATCTGAATGAAATGATAAATTGTCTCTTCCTCAGCTGTCCATCAGACCCACAATTTTAAAGATATCAATGGCATTTTATAGTGTTTTGAGTTGTTGTTTGTATAATGCTTTAAGATAGCTTAAAAAAGATCAGATCTGTTAAAAAAAAAGGTTTCTGGGCATTCTGGATAACTCTGGAGGTCCCTTGAAGCTTTGAGATTCTATGATTGAATGGAGTAGCAGAATTCATAAGTACTGAATTTCTGGTCTTGCTTCCTGCTACATACTCTCTATGGAACATTAGGAAAAACAATTTCCTTTTTGTTTTCTTTTGGTAAAAACTGAGATGGGGTGGACTGGATATGTTCTGAAAGTCCTTCTGGCTCTAAAAGTCCTATCATTCCTCAGACAATCTGCTCTACTAAGACAGGATTCTCAACTCCAATGGAAAGAACCCATAGAAATAGGGTCAAGAGAAATGAGTTTCAGTCTAGGCTCAATTATTCCCCTGCTCAGTGACCTTGGACAAATTCTTTCCCTGTTATGTGCTTCAGTTTCCCTATGTGTAAAACAAGGCAGTTGAACCAAATGCCCTAAAGACCCATCTTTCCAGCGGACTTTCCATCCATGAATTTCCATCTTCACTAAAGTCAGGGGGTTCAGGCTGCCTTCTACCATCTCCCAGGCAGCTTTTGGTCAGATGAGTACCCTATACTCACCTGCAATGATATTAGCAGCACAGCCCACTCATCATCCCAGAGCTGGGCCACAGAAGACACCGCTACAAGGGTTGCAATCAGGGCCACAGTCAGCACCACCTGTAAGAGGAGGGGCTATGTATTACTTGGCTTTTCTAGGCAATACAATGATGCAAGACTGTTCTGAAGGACTTATGATGAAGAATGCTATCCATCCCCAGAGAAATAGCTGACTTTTTCAGAATAGGAATTGAAGCATACTTTTTAAAATTTTTCTTGAGGTCTCTTTTTTTTTGGGGGGGGAGGAGGTCTATGTTTTCTTTCAGAAAATGACTATTGTTGAAATGTTTTATATGACTTTACATTTATAACCTATATCAAAATTGTTTGCTTTCTCAATAATGGGAGGGATAGTGAAGAAGAAAAGAAAAGAATTTGAAACTCAGTATTTTAAAAATGACTGTTGAGAATTGTTTTTACAAGTAACTGGGAAAAATAAATTACTAAAATAAAAAAAGGGGCTGGAATCAAAGTAGCAAAGGGTTTGGGGGAAAGGGGCTCCCAGAAATCCTCTTCCCCGTGGTCTCCCACTGATGCCTGTATATATGTCTATATTGTACCTGGTTACACTCTCATACACAGCACACCCTCACACACTGAACACACACAAAACTGTTGGTAAATGGATCTTCCTGACTGTATCGTTGAGGGTGCAACCATGTGAAATCACATGAGAGCAACTGTGTGCCTGTGTGTGACCTGATGTACCTGCAGTTGTGATAAACTGTGAACATAACCATGTGTGCATGTGTGTGTATATCCGTGACTGCCTGAGGGCCATCATGCACAATTATATGTCTCTGTGTAGCTGAGTATAGATGGACCTGAAGAGCATGTTTGTATGACTGTGTATGTATGACTGCATGTGGGAATCAATCAATGTGTATGTAGATGTGAAGACTGCATGTGCACAAATAAGATCACTCTGTGGATATATATGAGGGGAGGTAGGATAAATGCAGATAAGGGAAGGAGAGGAAGAGGCACTTTGCCAGACCTCAACCTCCACACCCATCTCAATTTTGAAGGGGAAGAGGCATACATTGAATATCCTAGGAGATCAGTGTCTGCAAATGGCTCCATGCTCTGAGGTTGGGTGAAGTGGAGCCTGGATTACAGGGCAGAATAAGGGTAGTTTACCTTGGATCTTGGGAAGGCTGTCACCTAAGCCCAACAGTCTACTGTGACATGTTTGATAATGATAGTAATAAGTAAGAAAAATAAAAATGGCACCATGAGAAAAGGCTGTTTCTATGGAAGAGGAGAAAGAAGAGAAGAAGGAGGGAGAAGGAGGTAGAGTGACAGGTCAGGTAGACAAAAGGCTTAACTGGAGTCAGGGGAACTGATTTCTCATCCCAGCTCTACAACCCTGGGTAAAACAGCTTCATTGCAGGACATTGATTTTTGTGAAATAGGGGACAAGAGGCTGCTTTCTCAAATCCTTCCTAGCTCTGACATTCTAAGTTCTATGTTCTCTTCTGGAAGCCTAGGCGTGTCTGTGGCTCTGACGTAAGCCCATAAAACCTGGAGGAGGCAGCTGGGATGAGTGCTGAGCCCCTGCCAGTGGTGCCAGCTGGCATGGCTCTCTCATCTTCTAGCCCTGAAGCTGAGAGAAAGGAATGCTTGGTGGGAAGCTCAGGAGGAAAGAGGATATTGTTCAGTTCTTCTGAGGAGAATGAGCAGGAAGGCCTAGGTGAGGGTGAGGGTTGGTGTCACCAAGATGAGATGGGGCTCTCCACACCAATGGCTAGAAATGGACTGTCCTTGGTAAGTCATAGACCTGGAAAATGTCTGAACTGGGTGGAAGAGGGTTTGAGATAGTATAGTCTGAACCTCTTATTTTACAGAGGAGGAAATAAAGGCCCAGAAAGGGTAATGACTTGTCACATGAATTACTAGGCACAAGTCCTTAGAAATGATCTAATACAACTTGACAGGTGAGAAAACTGAGTCTTGGAGGACAAGGGGGGAGTTGGGGGAGCAAAGTAGGAAAGAGAATGATGGCAGACTTGCGACTAATAAAAGCTCAGATGTAGTGAATTTTAGTTTAATAATTAAAAACTAGTATTTCTCAAGCTTTTACGAGGTTTTCAAAGAGCTTCCCTTATAACAACTCTGTAAGGAATATCAATATCTCCCATTTTACAAAGAAGGAAGCTAGGGATCAGAGAGCTAATTGACTTATTACAATAAGTAGTTGAGCCAGGATTCCAGTTCAAGTCCCCCGATTCCCAGAGCAGGGTTCTTTTCATTGGCCCACATTATCAGTAATTAGCCCCTCTCTCTCTGGACTCACAGTGGTCTGGCCTCCAACTCCTGGGGTAGTTCTCTGTGGGCTGTGGGCACTCCCAGATATTAACTTCTTTTCCACACCCCTGCTCTCTCAATTTTCTATTATTCTTTATTCTCCCCGTTTGCCCATAGGGTGACAGAGGCCCTTACCTTGTGAAGCCAGTGGAGGTGCATCTGCTGTCCCACAACAATGTGACAGAGAGCCAGGATCTGGGGAGATAAAAGGGCAGAGAGCCTTCAGATTTCCATTGAACAAGGAAGAACAGAGGGGAATGAAAGGGAGGTAGATTTCAGCTCAGTAGAAGGAAAAGCCTTCAAACAAATCAGACCTGTTCAACAATGAGACAAGGTATATTTTAAAGATAGTGAGTCTCACTGAAATCAAAATCTCAGAACTGGAAGGTACCTAGATCTCATCTTGTCCATTCCATACACCTCAGCAAAGAACTTCACAGTGTTTCTGATTGAGTTTCCTCCTGAAGATCTCCAGAGTTAAAGGAACTCTCCACCTCCTGAGGCAACTCATTTCATTCTTGGAGATCTCTTGCCATTACCAAGTTTTTTCTTACACGCAGCCAAAATCTGCCTCTCTGTAGTTCCCCCCATTTCCCCTAGCTCTGCAAAGGTTGGATGCCTCCTTATCAGGGATGTTGGGGTGGGGAGGAGAACTACTTAAGTATGAGTGGGTTGGAATAAACTCGGGGATCCTTCCAGCTATGAGTCTTGGGGTTCTATGAAATAATTCCCATTCTATGAGGCCTCTACATACCAGGATCACTCTTAACTGTTGCTACCCGTCCTCTCAAATTACCTTGTACTCAGTGACTGTATTTATTATATTTATTTTCCAAATAATATGTTCCAAAAGTCTTAATGCAATTTAAAGCTACATTAAGACCTTGGGTCACCTGGTGTGTGTGTGTGTGTGTGTGTGTGTGTGTGTATGTCACACACACAACATACATATATACTGTATGTATGTATGCTTGTTGTCCCCCCATTAATCTAAAAACTACAAATAAGAATCATTTCATTCTTTTTATTTATATGCCCAATCTGATACAAGAGGCTGGCATAAAGTAGGTGCCCAATAAATGCTTGCCTTTTGATTGACTGACTGATCTGTATGCCCTTGGCCATTGGTAGTTCCATTCAATAAGATCAAGCATTTGCTTCCAGAACTCCATAGGGACCAGGCTCCCACCAGAAGGCCTCCTCTCCTCAGGAATTACTCTCCCTTGATGGGATTCAATTCAATTCAAATGACAAGATCCCATTATCTCTAGAATGGGTCTTAGAGGTCATCAACTTGAACCTGCCGCAAGAATCTCTACTTCATAGCCAACAAATAGGCATCTTTCCATGTGGGTCTTCATATGAGGGGGAGTGGGACTTACTACCCCAAGACAACTCATTCCACTTTTTAGAAAGCTTTAATCATGACTGTTTTTCCTTTCATCAAGTCAGACCTGCCTTCCCTTCCTTTTCCCCCCCTGGGGTTCAACAGCAGAACAGGTGTAGCCTTTCTACAGAATGGCCCTTCAAATACTCGAAGACCACTGTCTCCCTCCATCCCCCACCTGGTCTTCTCCAAACTAAACAGCCCTAGTTTGTTCAACTAGTTTTTATATGTCATGAAATTGGAGTCCGCCCCACTCCTCAGGATGCTCTTCAATTTATTAATGTCCTTTGCTAAAATGTGTTGCCAGAAGAAGACGTATTGCTTATGTCAAAGAGCTGGCTCATGCCAGTCTTGCAGTCTATTCAAATCTCCAAACCTTTTTTCACAGGAACTGTAGTGTAGTCATTCCCCGCCCCCAGTCCTCAACCCCCCCACCCCCATCTTGTTCTTATTAAGTTTTTTAAATGGAGTAATAGCACTACATTTAGGCCTATTAAGTTTCACCTTATTAGATTTAGTCTAATGTTTAGCCTGTTGAGATCTTCTTGGGTGCTTTATCATTTAATGTATATTAGCTCTCTCTGAGCCTGGTGCCTTCTTGCAAATTTAATAAGCATACCATCCAAACTTTCACCCAAGTAACTGATAACATTGTTGACTAACACAAAGCAAAGAGGGATCCTTGTGGCACTTCATAAGAGACTTTTCTACACTTTCACTTTAATGATCATTGTTTGGGCCCACCTGGGCCCAATTTTATTATTTCAAAATCATTTATATTTTCATGTCACCCAGAGGCTAACAACACATTTAAGTGCTACTTGAACTAGATTAAAATGTAACAGAGATATTTAACCAAATTAATAAAAATATGACAGAATATAATATTAATATTGGTTTCTTGGTTGACATGCACCTGTAGAGATCCTTATGTACAGTTTAGTGGTCTCCATTTCTACTTGAGTTGAAAACCAGTGATCTTTCCTGCCTCTCTCTCTCTCTCTCTCTCTCTCTCTCTCTCTCTCTCTCATATATCATCTCCATTTTTTTCCCATAAGAATTGTATGAGATATATCTGGATAAAGTCATCCTGGGTCATGGTAACCCAACTTTCTTCTCTAGATGTTCATCAACCTTTAATAATATGTTCTATAATTTTTCTGGAAATCAAATCAAACCTACAGTTTGAAAATTCTATCCTCTTCTTTTTTTAATTAAGCATTCATTTGTCAGTCCACTCAATCATTCTTCCTGTGGCCTGTCCATCCACTCATCCATCCATCAATCTATAGTTTGCTGTTACTTCCCTCAAAACAGGGGTTCCCAAGTCAGGAGTCAGGAGTTAAAGAAACATCCTTCTCCCAAGGATGACTTGTTTTTTCTCATGCTGCCATGTTCTTTTAGACATACCAACAATCCTGTGATGTAAGTGAAGCCAGTGGCAGTGGTCAGAAGGATTGGAATGGACCAGTCACTCCAGTATCCCATCCGATTATAAAGAAACCTGGGAAGAAAAGGATTAAGAGTCAAAAAAAAAGGTCAGAATGGAAGTTTAAGGCTGAAAAATAGATGCTAGCTTTTATTACATCTAACCTTATACTGTAGTCACCTGTGTTTTGAGTCTTATCCTCCTACTAGCCTCTGAGTTCTCTAAAAGTAAGAGTCATGTTTTGGCATAGTAGCAAGAAACCCAGACTGGGACTCATAATGCCTAGATTCAAGTCTTAGCTTTGCCACCAAATTGTAGGTAACCTTGGGCATGACACCTACCTTCTCTGGGATTCAAGTTTCTTTATTTACATAATGGTGCTGGACTAGACTGTGATCTTGCTGAAGGGCAGGGATCATAAATGATAATGGTGATGGTGATATAAATAAAAGACCTGTGGTTTTGTAATTATGGCATCTCCCATCTCTCTTCATAGGGGCAGCTCCTGGCCCCTGATGTAATTCACCTTGGAAATGTACAGTGACTCAACAATTCATCACTCTGGTCAAACTGGTCTGGCACTAACTATACTGATGTTGAGAAAACAGAAACAATCTATCACTGGCACATAAGCAAAGCCTGCCCAGGTCAGGAGACTAGGATAGAATTTGAACCTTTGTGAATCCATGGTCAGTTGTCTGCCACTATGATGTCTCTGAGGAAGACAGAGGACAATTACTATTATTTTTATGAACAACAACAACAATAAAATCTACATAATAAATTGCATCTTTATTTTGCAGGTGTGGGGTAATACGGTGGGACTATTGACATCTTTGTTAGTTTTGCAGATTTTTTTTCTTTTTTATTCACTATTACAAGTTAATGCTTCTATGGATAGGGAGGGACATATCTGGGAACAAGATAAAAGCCAAAAGATATCACTAACAATTTCAAAAACAATAGTAGCTCACATATCTGTAGTTTTAAGGTATTAAAGCTGCTTACCTCTCAACAACCCTATGAAAGTAGAGGTCTTGTTACCATTTTTGCAGAAGAGGAAATTAAGCCTTGAAGGCAAGTGACATGCCTAGGATCACACAGCTAGTTCATGTTGGAGCCAGGATGTACATCTAGATTCTTCTTCTTTTTTTTTTTTTGGAAGGCAAATGGGTTTAAATGATTTATTTGCCCAAGGCCACACAGCTAGGTAATTATTAAATGCCTGAGGCCAGATTTGAACTCAGGTACTCCTGACTCCAGGGCTGGTGCTTTATCCACTGTGCCACCTAGCCACCCCTTATACCCTTTATGTCCTCTTCAATAAGAAAGCATGTGGCTCCAACTGTGAATTATTCGGGGAATATCTGTGGAATGGACTCATACCCTGAAGTCAGCTACATCTTGAAGTTCTTCCTAGCTCTGGCCTATTGCAGAGAGGGAGGTCACCCCCAGAAGTCAGTGACCTATGGTAAAATCCTTATTCTCCATTTTAGTTACATACAGCTTTGATCTCCATTCTTTATAGGTCAGCTTGGTTTGTAAGTTGAGCATTCATAAATGGCACTGCCAGTAATGTGCCACTGGGGAAGAAATAATGAGTCATTTGATATATCACTCTGCATTAATTCAAACAGAGAGGTGTAATATACATACAAACTGTCCCTATTTGGCTAAGGCTAGATGAAAGGAATATTTAAATCCCAAATGTTAGAAAATGAGACTTCTCTGTTTCCAAGGTAGATGAACTCAATAGGGGGTGGGGTGGGGGACCAAATAAGAACATTTATTGTTTTGGAACTGCTTTAGTAAAACCTAAAAGTCATGTGGGAAAAAAATGACATTTATTTCATTAATATGTTTCACTTAGATCATGAGATTAAAAAGTAACATTTTATCCAGACCAAGAGTCAGATCTGTATTTGAATCCTGGAAACATGGACTTAAACTCTTAAGAGCCTCATTTTCTTCACCTGTAATAGGATAGCATGTTATGGTGGACAGTGAGGTTGACTAAGATGTCAGAAGCATCTGGGTTCAAGTTCCTACCTATGACACATACTGGCTGTGGGATCTTGGGAGAGTTTCTTAATTTACCTTCTAGTGCTCAGTTCTCTAAATTAAAAACATTGAAAAGGGACAAGGAAAGTGAATGAAATCTCAGGTCCAGTCTCTACCCCTTTACTTCTGAAATATTTGTTGAATTTATCTGAATCATGTTCAACTCTGTTGGACATTTGGAGATGAAGAAATAGTGGTAGGTAGAAGGTAACTGATTTGCCCCAAATCATGTAGCAAAGCTAGCAAAAAGGCTGGGATGGAAGCCAAGTCTCCTGTTGCCCAGTTCAGTGGTCTTTCCCAACACATAATGCCACACAGTGACATGGAAAATGTGTAAATGTAAGGGAAGCTGGATTTCAGAGTGTGGGGAGTATGGATGTGAGGAGGGGAGAGGAGAATATGGATTAATATAATAGTTGGGAATCAATTCAATTCAGTTCAACCCCAAGAGTACCCAAGGTTAAGAACTCCTCCTGAACTTTTTAAAAAATATTGATAATTATTATTTCAACATAAAATTTGACTTTCTTTGAAATTCTGTGTACTCTATTTTATGTATATAAAAAATCATTCTTTGAGGAAGGTCAGTTTTACAGTGCATGTTTTTCTCTCTCAGCAAAAATTCAAAAGACATACCAGTTTTTTCCCCTTCTGTCCTTCCCTTGCCCTCACTCCTCTCTAGTGATAATTCTAGCTATTGAAACAGACAAAAATCTTGTCCAGTCCAATCAAAGGAAGCCAGGACTAGACAGGACCAACATCAAAGGCCCAAGGCTTTTAAGGCTCTAAAAGAGTCCCCATTTCTCCTTCAGGAAGCTCTCCCTTTACAATCTCAGTCCAGGATGATCACCCTTTTCCCTGAACTTTTGCAATCCTTAGAGGATATTTAATTAAATTCCATAATAGCTATAAAATGGCTATTATGTCCATGGCTCTGTTTTTCATTTCATTAAAGTAAGAATTGCTTAAGAATAGACTGTCTTTGTAGCTTCAGAGCTTAGTACAGTGCTCTGTAAACAAAAGAAATCTTTTCTCATTCATTCATTCAACATTGAGAACATTACCTGACCTCAAGAAACTTGCTATCTAATGGTGGGCTTTACTATAGGTACATAAATAAATGACTCAAAGGACATTTTTAGAAATGACCAATGAATGAAGTTGTTTTGTTCAGCTGTGTATTTTGGTTACAAGGGCTTTTTCTTTTCTTTTCTTTTCTTTTTTAAGTGGGGAGATGTGAGAGAAAATAAATGCTTCTTAATTAAAAATAAAGTAGAAACTAAAATTAGAGAGTTTCATCAAACTATCTTTAAGGTTTCTTATGAATTTTTTCCACTGTAAAAAGGAGGGAGTCAGTCCATTTAGATAATGTCTGCTCTGTTGTTCTATAGCTCTCAGTAACTCTTAAAAATGATTTATTGAGGATTGGTCTTTTCATCATGGTCATTTCCTCTCCCCCAAACCTTCTCTTGTGACAAAGAAAAACAATTAAGTAAAAACATCTGATACAGAGGACTGACTGCCGTTGTATATAAGTGTCTGTCCTGAAGAAGACAGAGTATTTCTTATTTTCTTTTCTCCATGACCTACATTGGTTTTTCTATTACTCTGCCTTCAACTTCCTTTTACAATCGTTTTATTTACATTGTGGTTAGTCATTATACATGCTGTTTTCTTGATTTTGATTTTTTCAATCATTTCATAACATAATATTCCAATACAGCCTGGGATGGAGGCTTATGGTAATAAATCCCTGCTTGTAGGGAGACTGAGATTGACAGATCCCTTTGAGCCTAAGAGTTCAGAGCTAAAGCTGATTGGGTGTTGGCACCAAAATGAAGAGAGCCCCCTATCCAGATTGGGGAGGGGTGTGGATTATCAGATGACTAAAAAAGAGAACTAAATCTAGCTGGTTAAGATAGGTAGACTCAAGGGGGCAGCTAGGTGGTGCAGAGCACTGGCTCTGGAGTCAATAATTGCCTAGCTGTGTTACCTTGGGCAATTCACTTAACCCCACTGCCTTCCAAAAAACAAAAAAAATTAATAAAAAGATGGGGAGACTCAGTCTTTAAAATAAAATAATATTCCAATACATTCATGTTATTTTTTCAAAATTTAGTTAATTCCTTGAGATATATATATATATATATATATATATATATATGTATGTATATATACATATATATATATATATACACACACACATATATAACACACAGTAGTGGGATTGATGGATCACTTTTTTCGCCTAATTCCAAATCCTGATGCCTAATGGTCAGACCACTTCAAAGTTTCCCCAAGCATGTCTATCTTCTCTTGGCCTTGTCAATCTTGTCTATAGATATGGCTGTCTTTTTGAACTTTACCAATTTGTGAGATGTTACCTCAAGAATCTTTTCTTTTACATATAGTGACTGGGAGAGTGTTTTCATAGTGTTTCGTAGAATTCCCATTCACAGTTTGCCAATCTTCTTTTGAAAACTGTTTATATCTTTTGATCAACTATTTATTAGGGAACAGCTCCAAGGGAGATACATATATATAGCCTCTATTATATATTTTTATATGTATATGTGTTTGCAATGGGATATAGTTGGAACTGGAGTCATGAAGATGCATCTTCCTGAGTTCAAATCTGGTCTTAGACACTAGCCATGTGATCCTGGCAAGACATTTAATTTGGTTTGCCTTGTTTTTCTCCTCTGCAAAATAAGCTGGAGGAGGAAATCATTCTAATACCTTTGCCATATCTTTTAGGATTCTCTAGCTTTTCACAAACACACTCATAAATGTGTGTGTGTGTGTGTGTGTGTGTGTAATATAGATAGGTAACTTAAGAGGATGGTATCACTATATTTATGTGTGTATTTTATTATATATATATTTATATGTATATGTGTACACACACACACACACACACACACACACACATATGATGATAGTGAAGAAGTCTAAGAACCAGATAGAGAGAGGGAATATTTGTGTATGAATCAACAGATTCCAGAATCCAAGTAATGATAACTAACAACAACTATGTCTCCTCCTTTGTCTCAGGCATTGTGCTAAGTGCTTTTCAGATATTATCCACCAAAGATGCTATTATTATTATCTTCATTTTACAGTTGAGAAATCTGAGGCGAACCAAGGTTAATTAAGTAACTTGCCTGGGATCAGATAGCTAGTAAATAACTTTCTGACTCCAGGCCTGAACCTTTGTCCACTGTTCCTCCTACCTAATTTGAATTACCAAGTAATATTGTAATTGGAATGGAGTGGACAGTCAGTCCATCTTTCTCTGCTTCTGTCATTCTTGCTGTCAAAATCAGGGAGCTGATCTTTTCTTGTTTTGGATCAATAATAATTTCACATTTCAAAAGCAGAAAAAACAATGAGGAGAATATTTATCTGGAAACTGTTACTCAACCCAAGCAATGCCTTATGCTAGGGGGCTATTCTATCTTACAGTTTCGACCTTAGAATTGGCAGGAAACAGACTATAGAATGAATCCTAGATTCTAGGACAAAAGTTTCAGAGGAAGGATAGGTAAAACCACATACACTGTTGAAACTATAGGGTTAGTCAACCCTGGGAGGATGAGAGTTCTAGAGAAAAGAATGTTCTTTTTTAATTCTTCAGTACATGTAAAGATAGAAGAAAAGAATTTTAAACACAAAGAGAAACAACTGGATGAGGAAAAGGGGATGGGAATGATGTATTATTCACTCATATACGCTGGAGCCTGGTGTGCTAGTCCAGGTATGTCCAGAAGAAAATGCTAGGAGAGATGACTCCTCCCAAACTTAGGATCTTTGTGCCTTATCTCAAGGTCCCCAAGTAGACATAACCATATTGAGATTTTTAAAAGATTAGAGAAAGGAAGGGGGATGAGGGAAGACACGTTATCTGTCTTCAAATATTTGTAGGGCTGTCATGTGGACTTGGACTTCTTGGCCTTCAGTAGTGGAACTTGGAACAATGGACGGAGGAGAGGAAGATTTAGATTTGATGTCAGGAAAAACCTCCTCACAATTAGTACTCTGACAGTAAGAAAGGCTGCCTTAGGAGCTGCATTAGAAGTCTCCAAGGATTTGTCAGGCACATTGTAGAAGAGATTTTTGTTCCAGGATACCTGGACCAGCTGGCCTCTCTGATTTTTTTCCAATTCTGTAATTAACCTGCCCAGCCTAAAAGTTGCAGCCACTAGGACTTGGTGGCCTATCGCTAGGCTCCCACAGGTCCACACCAGCATACTGACTAGGTCCACACCAGCATACTCTTATAGTGCTATTTAACTTTGTACCTTTGTGTATTATTCATTCATACATTGAAGCCTGGTGTGCTAGTCCAGGTATGTCTGGGATTAAATACCAGGAGAGATGACTCCTCCCAAACTTAGGATCTTTGTGCCTTATCAGTTATGTCAAGATCATTGTAAATAAAAGTGAGTTATGTTAAGCACTCCACAAAGCAATGTGAATTTTCTCTCTCCAGGATGTCAGCACCACTCAGTACCCATGGCCTTGTTACATAATTTTTTTTCCTTTTTTTTTTTGATGGATCCTGTAAGGTTAGCTGCAGGGGGACTTCTTTTACCAATATAGATCATCCCTTCTCTGCAACTTCTAGTCCTAGTTGGACTAAGAAGTTAAAGGATCTGACCAGGGTTCCCCAGCTGGTTACATGACAGGATGATTAAGCACCAAAATATGCTAGCTCTCAAGAATGCCTTTATTTCCATCTTTCACATGTTCTTCCCATTCCCATTGAAATGCCTTGTGCCTTCCTGGAGACACTGGGATGAAATGGAAGGGGAGCTCTTGTTATCTCCTCCCCAAGTTGAACAAATCCTTAGAAGCAATGGTTTATCCTTGCTGATATCACTTCTTCATTACATGCTTCTTTCTAACCCTGTCATCAAATGAAATGGCTCCTGCCAAGGTTGCCACATATTTCTTCATCATTCCATCTGAATTCCTCATCTACCTTGACCTTTGTTGAATGTAGCTCTCACTCTGTGTTCTCTTCTTGGATACTCTCACCTGCCTGGGTTTCAGTGGGTTTTGGTATCACCGGCCCTCCTCCCTGTCTGACTGATACTTCTCGATCTCCATCGTTGCTTCAACATCTTTCTTGAGCTCCCCAAGTCTTAGTAGAGGCTGAGCTTAGGTTCCTTTTTTTTCTCCTTCAACATTACCTTCAGAGAGGATTTCATCTGCTCCCATGGGGTCAGAAGATCAGTTTTACATCTTGATGGGATCTCAGAAGTCATCTAGAATAACTTCCACATTTTACAGATTAAAAAAACTGAGTTCCAGAAAGAAGGAAAGATTTGCTCAGGGTAATAATAGGTGGTATTTATCAAGAGTGGATCTGGATTCAAGTCTTCTGACTCCAAGTGCAGTATTTATTACATTGCACTGTTGTTGTTTTCAGTTGTATTCAACTCTTCACGATCCTATTTAGTGTTTTCTCAGCATATACTGGAGTGATTTTTCATTTTTTTCTCTAGTTCATTTTCCTTATGAGAAAACTGAGGCAAACTTGACCAGGGTCACGTAACTAGTGTCTTTATTATTTTTGCCCATCAACCTGTGGACATCATGTCTTTCTTGTTGTTTTTCAGGCATTTTAGTCGTGTCCAAATCGTTGTAAACTTATTTGGTATTTTCTTGGCAAAGGTACTAGAATGGTTTATCATTTCCTTCTCTAGCACATTTTATAGATGAGGAATAAGAGACAAACAGCATGAAGTGACTTGTCCAGGGTCACATAATATTTGAGGTTGAATTTGAACTGGGGAGGATGAATCTTCCTCACTACAGAACTGTCACTCCATCCACTGAGCCACCTAGCTGTCCTCCACTATATGATGATGTCTTTGCTGACTCTGATATCTACATCCAGTGCTCATCACCTCCCTTATATATCCATCTGCCTACCTCCCCAGAACCAATACCAAGACTTCACAATATTAACATACACTTGTGGGCTTATATCTCCATTTAGATAACCCAAAAGACTTCAAATCCAACATGACCATAACAGAATGCATCATTTTTTTACTAGATTATTTTTAAATTGTTTTTTGAATTTTGCAATTTTTTCCCCAATCTCACTTCTCTCTCCCCATCCCCCACAGAATGTAATCTGATAGTCTTTACATTGTTTCCATAGAAGGCATCATCTTAAAGCCATCACTCCTTCCGACTTCCCAATCAGCTGAAAGCACCACCTGCCCAGTATACCCTCATCCAGTACCTCAAGCATCATCTTTGTCTCATTCCTTTTCCTTTGCTCTCACAGGCAAACAACACCCAAGTCCTATCAATAATACTATCCTCATGATAACCTCCCTAAACACTTATTAACTGACTCCTGGTTGTCCCTTTATTTCCTCCCCTCACTTGGAGTATTTAATAGCTTTCTAATTTTTCTCTCTGCCTTTAGTCTCTCTTTTCTCCAGGTTGTTCTTCAAACAGATACCAAAATTATCTTCACAAACTTACTTGTCATTCCATTGCTAAAGAGTCCAGAGGATAATACATATAGTCTGTGTGCAGATGTTTCTACTCCATTCTGGATGGAAAGTAACTTTCTACCTATCTTTATCTCCCATCACCCTTCTTTACAATCCCCAAAGCATTTGCCATCCTGAAGGCAGTATGGTGCAATGAATAGAACAGGAACTGACTTTGACCTTGGGTTCAAATCCTAACTCTGTCCTTTATTACCTGTGTGACATGAGGCACATCACTTTCCTCATCCATAAATAAAACGAGGGGGGAAGGACTTAATGAACTCTAAAGTCCCTTTTGTCTCTACATCTAGGATTCTATGATTTTAACCTGCTGAAATCTTCCTAAAGGCCCCTCCAGCTCACTAGCTCAACCCTACTTCCTGCAACACAAATGGAAAAGTAAATTTCTGGAGTAAATTCTGGGCCATCGATGTCTAATGGGCTTCAGTTTTATTCCAGTCTTATTGTACTGCTGGACTTAAATAACTATGTACATAGGTGACCAAAGAGAATCATTTTCTCAATCTTTTACATTAAAAAGGAGAGAACAGGGGCAGCTAGGTGGCACAGTAGACAGAGCATGGCCCTGAAGTCAGGAGGACCTTGAGTTTAAATCTGGCCTCAGACACTTAATAATTTCCTTGCTGCATGATCCTGGGCAAGTCATTTAACCCTATTGCCTTAAATAAATAATTTTTCTTTAAAAAGGAGAGAAGTGAGTGAGATTCAAGTATAGAAAGTGATTTGACAAAGTCACACTGTGAGTCAGTATTTAAATGTAGACCTTTTGCCTATTAATTCAGTGTTTTTCTTCAGTAAACCACAATGGCCCCCATAATGCACAACTAAACAAGAGCACAGGCTAGATTGCAATGGGAAGTTTAACTTACTAAAGAAACTAGAAAACCAGCTGTTTCCTACACACTGTTCTTATCTGACCCTAAATTGCTAACCCACCTTCAACAAATATTATTAATCATCCCTAAAATATGAAAATATTTCTTCTTTTAAAAAGTTTTTATTGCTATCTCTTGTTTTACATTGCCTGTATTTCCTCTGTATCACTCCTAACTCCAAGAATGCCATCTTATTTTTTCAAAGAAAAAAAATTCAGTAAAACTGATCAAGATGGGGCGGCTAGGTGGCATAGTGGATAAGGCCTTGGAATCAGGAGTACCTGGGTTCAAATCCGGTCTCAGACACTTAATAATTACCTAGCTGTGTGGCCTTGGGCAAGCCACTTAACCCCATTTGCCTTGCAAAAACTAAAAAAAAACAAACCAAACTGATCAAGATATTAAAAATATTTTAAATATTAAATGCTTCAATATATTAATTAATATTAACATATATTTGATTATATTAAAATATATTAAATATTCCAGTTTATCATACTAAATATAATATTCAATATTAAATTTAACTTAAATTTTAAAAACTTAAATATCATATATCTATCTATATATATAGATATCTATATACAACATATGCAATGTTCCACACCCAGTTTCTGAAAAGGAGAGGAGGAGGCATCTTTTCATATCTTTTCTTTGGAGCCATGCCTGCTCTCTGTAATTTTGTAACATTTCTCTTCGATTGTTTTGCAGTGGTTATTTTTTCCACTTATATGATTGCCGTCACTGTGGTGATTTTTTTTTCCTGGAAGCGCTCCCTCCTTTACATTAAGTTGAAACCTGCTTCCTAGTCACTACTCCACCCCCACCCCCCCAACTGCTTCTCAATGACCTCTCCAAGGTCCAATGAAACCACTCTAATCCCTTTTCTGCAGGACTGTGGAAATAATGGATATGAAAAATATTTTACTACAAGTCTTATACAAGTGGGAGGGATAATTATTCCTTTCCTTCCAATACATGGTTCAGAAAATGTTCTGCAGGGATAGAGTCTAAGCTGTCTGTCAGGTTCATGGTCTTTCTGCTGATTTTTAGAAAAGAGTGCACCTCCCAGACAGGCAATTCAGCCTCTGATCTAATTCTAGTTTCCCATAGGACAGTAGCATAGAGCAGTGGAAAGGGCCTGGTGCCTGGCTCCTGCTTCTGTTCCTACTATTTCTTTGGGGGAGTCTCTTCCTATCTCTGAGGTATGGTTCAGAAAACTATAACCAGGTCCTGTTGCATGTTTTTCTATAAAATAAGTTTTTATATAAACTAAAGCTAATAATAGTTTTGACAAGAATTGGGGCCTCAGGGCATTGTTTGCCAACACCTGAACTAAAGGATGCTTAAAGTCTTTGCTGATTCCATTTCCTATGACTATTTACTGCAGTCTACATCTAATAGACAAAGGCCCCAGATAGATAAGAAAAGGGTCATCAGCATCCAACTCAAACCTAGTAGGATTGGAGGCTAACTGTTCCTCTCCTGAGGGAGCTGGTTGTTCATCAGAAATACAGTCCAACAGCATGTTAAGTCATTGCTTCCAATTTCTAGAGCTCCTCAATGTTCAGAAAATACTTTTTTGATAAAAACTCCACTAAGTCAGTTGTGTGACTACAGTGAATCTCCAATATACAAAGAAGGAATCTGAAATTCTGAGGGGAAGTCAAACAAACAAATATTAAGAGAAGAAAGAAGAATGGAGGTCTGCCATTAACTCAATGTGTGACGCTGGGCAAGTCATTTCCCTGTAGCGGACCTTAGTGAACTTGAAAGTCAAAGAAAGGATTGGATTTGATCATCCTAAAGGTCTCTTCTAGTCCTATGAATCAATGATTCCATTATTCCTCCTTGGAATGGGTTCTTAGGGAAAAGTTGACCCATACAAACCCAGTAGTTAGGTAATTGGGTACCATTCATTCCATGAAGCTCATTCTTTCCCATTTCCTCCCCTCAAGTGCTTTCTATCCATTCTCTCCTACTTAGAAGTCAGGAATAGCTTTACTCTACTGCCTGCTGATTCAGAGCTCTCCATCTAGAAAGTGGTGGGATCGTCTTATCCAAATCTCAGCCTCTAGGTCTCACAACTTTGCTTCTTCCTATTTCTTTTGCAGTCTACTTGGAGATTACTCCCTTCCATAAAGCCTTCCCTCTACTTTTTATAAATTCCGTACCTACTTTATACTGTATGCTAATATACATGCTGTCCTCTTCACTAGAATGTAAGTTCCTTGAGGACAAGGACTGATTTCGCCTTTCTTTATATCCTTATTATTTAGCATCACCGTGCTGACGTATAATAAATGCTTAATACATTCTTGCTGATTTACTGGATCTGGGAAACAGAGTGATTTCCCAGGGAAAAATCTGGGAATCCTGGGCCCAACCCCACTTACCAATTGAATTCATTGTAGTCATTGTCAACTTCCCACCAGAAATAGAACCAGATCAGGGTGAGGAAGAAAGTGAAGATGAGAATCAGGAACCAGAGGCGTTCCCACTGTGGAGATAGAAAAGTATAATGGTTACTTGAAATCTAAACATGGATCTGAAGATAGCACAGATTATTCATCCAATTACTCACTTATCTCCTTTCTCATTCCCTATAAGAGGGACACCCTAAATAATGTAATTTTGGGGGTTTTTTTTAGTTTTTTTCCCAAGACAAATGGGGTTAAGTGGCTTGCCCAAGGCCACACAGCTAGGTAATTATTAAGTGCCTGAGGTTGGATTTGAACTCAGGTACTCCTGACTCCAGGGCCGGTGCTCTATCCACTGCACCACCTAGCTTCCCCAATAATGTAATTTTTTTTAAAGAAAAAAGAGGAAGAGAACACAAATCAGAAAAACCAGTCAAGAAAAAAAATCTGCCATTACATGCAATTATGTCCAAGAACCACCCCCTACATACCCTGCAAAGGATTGGGGGTAAGTGTCTTCTCATGTTTTTTCTTTACAGTCAAGTTTGTACTTTGTACCCTCCAACATTTGGGCTTTTAAATCATATTTAAAACATATTTATTTAGTCCCTTTAGGATACAGAGTCTTGTGTTCTGTGTTGAGAGAGGCAAAGTTTACATAGGATACAGCCATCATGAAGAACAACCCTTGTGGAAAGGAGGCTTTCTATCCACATCTACAATAGCTGATAGGTCCACCAAAGTCCAAAGTTATGCTTCCCCAGACTGCTGGTCTGTCTTCCATGTCAGCCATCATCCTTCAGAAGAACAACTCTTGAAGTTTCAAACGGGCAACTGCCCCTGTAATTAGGGTCTGCAACCCCCAATTCCTTAGCAGTTACCACTACTAATGACTCTGAAAAGAAAGTTCTCATCACTAATTTTTGGCACCATTAAATGTATCAACATCAGAAATAGTTTGGTTTTATAAATGAAAATTATGTTAGAGAAATTAATTATATTACCCCTTGGATACTAATGTACCTTAAGGACCATGGGGGGTCTTTCCTCTCTTTTAAAAAATATTAATTTAATAAAAATTTAATATAAATAAAACAAATATACATTATTATTTTTCAATTAACAAGCATTTATTCCCACCTTTGACCCTCCAAGTGAACAACAAAAATATAAAAATAAATCCTCTCTAATACATATTCATATTCAAACAAAGCAAAACCCTGCTAGGGTAATGTCCAAAAAATACATGTCTCTTGAGTCCATTAAATCTCTATTAAGAGGGGCGGCTAGGTGGCACAGTGGATAAAGCACTGGCCTTGGAGTCAGGAGTACTTGGGTTCAAATCCAGTCTCAGACACTTAATAATTACCTGGCTGTGTGGCCTTAGGAAAGCCACTTAACCCCGTTTGCCTTACAAAAAAAAAATAAAAAAAATAAAAATCTCTATTAAGAGGAGATTAGTATGCTTCTCTCAAATCATTTGTCATTCCATTGATCAGAATTCTTGAATCTATCAAAATTGGTTTTATATGTGTTGTTATTGTAAAACCAATTCTGGTTTGACTCACTTCAACCCATCTTGGTTGATGCAGGACTTCCATGAGGCCTTTCCATCACTGATTCTCTCTTTGTTGATATTTTGGTTACTCATCCTTGGATGTACCCTCCTAATTTTAAAAGAAACCCTTTAGATTCCTTGAAATACAATCAAATATCAAAGATTTGCCCAGTATCTTCACAGGGTTGGTCCAATGTTGGGCACCCAAAAGGCAGGAAGAGGAACAGACAGTTGGAGTGCTGCCCAGGAAATGGGAATCTTGACTTTTCCCTGAATATTAAGAAAGACTTAAGCAAACCTTATGCAATTGTTAGTTATTAATACTCCTACTCCTCCTTTATTCCATGAAGAGGTTCAGAATTCTGAAGGCTCCAATTCTGGGGTAGGCTCTTTAGACATAGGGGGGCCAGGACCTCTTCCTCAGCAAGTGAAAACTCCCCGTGAAAAGCCAAGAAGGGCTTCTTGTAGCAATAAAAAGAAATGGGCTATTGATTCCTTAAGGTAGATAGATCTCCAATCAGCCAGGAGTTATGGCTGTCTCCAGGCCAGACTATTTTGAAGAGATTAATGGACTGATGTGGCCTCTTGGCCTCTACCCCTGTGACTAGAAAGATTTAACTCTTCTTCATTCAGCAGATTAGGGAATCTCAGTGTCCAGGGGCAGTGTCTCCCCCATTAGACCAAGAGCTCCATAAGGCTCAGGATTAGTTCCATAGCTTGTTACTGGTACAACAGGGATTCAAATCCAGGCTTCAAGTTTCTAAGGCCTATTGATTTTTTCCTACATTATGCTGTTGAGGAAAGGGAAGATTTGTATCCAATTCAAAGGGTGAAAAGATCCTAGGTTGCTCTTTCCACCACAATCTCCATGATTTGACAGTAGCTAGGAAAGTACACACATACCACACACACACACAACTCATCCCCTCCCTCCCCCACCCCAAATCCCAATGGAGATGGTGCCACTGCTAGTCTCTTCCTTCCCTGTCTTTTCCTGCCTTGTTAGACCAGGCAACCAGGTCTCATAGGATCATCTTCATATCAGCTCTGGGCAGATTGCCCAGTACAGGGCAGCAGGGGGGGCTCCCCATCCATGACAACTTCCACTCCCCCACTTATTTATAGAAGTTCATTAACTGGAGAACTACTAGTAAAAGTCATCCTCCTGGTCAGCTCTCTAGGGGAGAGGGGAGGAGAGGAGAAGAGGAAAGAGATCTATCATCCACTGACACCACATAGACACAGATCTCAAAACAAAGAATGTTAGAACTAAGAAGGACTTCAGAATATAGAACAATAGAGCTGGGAGGACCCTTGGAACATAGGATGTCACACAATTTTAGAACTGGCAGGGACTTTGGATTATAGACTGTCAGAACTGGGAGGGACCTCAGATCACAGAATGTTGAAATTATAGGAAGCATAGAATGTAGAATAGAATAGCCAGAAGAGTCCACTGAATTCAACCCAGAGTTCAACTCCATAGGAGAATACTAAAACCCATAGAAAAGAGACTTTGCCCATGTTCATACAGAGTTAAGCCCAAGGTCATACAAAGGGTTAAAAATGGAATTCAAACTCAGTTTCCCTGACTCTTAGGCCAGTGTTTTTTCATTCATCCCATAAAGCAACTTTTATGGGCAAATCTAACAACAACCAATACTAAAAGATTCACACAATTATTTATCTCTTTATGTGGTTTACAAAAGTGTTCCATATCCCTCCTATCATTTTCTCCTCACATCAACCTAGTGAAACAGAGAGCATGTATGGGATGAAATGGGACCCTGAGGAGGAAGAAACCGGGTCATGCTTCCTTTCCCCTAGGAATAATTCTTCCTCTTGTTGAATTCATATCCATCCTTTAAAGCCCAAATGCTCCTTCCTCCAGAAAGCCCTCCCCACTCACCTTTGAAACATCAGTAATGGCTTTATAAAACCCCCTGCTTATACCTCACCAATGTATCTACTCTATAATGCTGTGAATTATAGCTATCATATTAGACTAATATATGAATTTTCTAAATCTCTGTACTTTCTAAATGAAAAAGTACAGAATCCTTTCTAAACTTCATATAATTTTTCTTAATTCTTGATTATTTATTCTTCTTCTAAACTTTATATAATTATTTCTAAGTGTTCCAGCTCTGTACACCATGGGCACTTATTTAGTGCTTGTCAAATTAGGTAAATACTGAATTGGCTGCTATGCATTGTGACAGACAGAACTATTGACTTGGAGTCAGGAAGACCAGAATTGGTCCAACAAATTGTTGAACCCTGAGCAATCACTTCAGCTCTTTGTGGTTCACTTCCTTATTTATAACTTTACATGGGTTATTGTGAAGATAAGATGAGATAACATACAGAAATCTCTTTGCAAACCTTAATTGTTAGTTACAATTGTTAGTTATTAATACTCCTATTCTTACTATTGAAGTAAAGGATAGATTGATGAATTTGGAGTCATGAAGACCTGAGTTCAGACATTTAGCTGAGTGATTTTCAGCAAGTTTATTTAACCTGCTTGCCTCTATTTCTTCATCCATAAAATGTGAATAACAATATTCCTTAACTCTCAGAGTTGCTGTGAGGATAGAATGAGATAAGATTTTTATAGTGCATTGCAAACTTTAAACTGTTATACATAAATTTGAATTATCATTTATTATTACAATTACAAAAATTACAGTTTTTCTATTCTAAGACCTCTCAAACTGCACCTTCTGTGTTTCCTTCTTTGTCTTGTAGCTCACACCTTCTCTCCTATGAGTATAATAATACAATCCTTGGGATTTTCTGAAAAGAAATAAAATCAAAGATATTTACTCAGCTCAGACTTTTCCAGGGTTGGAGCTTGGGAAACGAAGCCAAGATAACCCCTAGGAGGACCATTAGATGGCCTCAGAGATCCCTTCCTACTTGAAGGCTTCTATAAACCAAATTCTAAACTTCTACGAGTCTGGGATTTTGCGACACTAAGATGTGATTCTAAGATTCAATGACTCATTCTAAGTCTATGAGTCTGAGATTCCAAGATCTGTGATTCTAAAAATGCTCTCCTAGTCCAAGGTGTCAGAAGCGATTAAGCAGATGTTCTAGGAGTTTGGGAAATAACCAGGATCCTGGCACTGTCTTAGCCTCTGAGGTTCTGACCCAGCCTCAGAGATTAGAAGCAATCAGCAAGGGACTGGGGGACCTCTGGAGGCTGGGTAATAGGGAGGAGAACATGCACAGTTGAGAGCTAAACAGTACTGCCAGAGGGAATGTAATGAAGGATATAAATAACTGGTTTGCTTCCTCTCTTGTTCTCCCTAGTGCACACTTCTTTCTCCCTCCCCCCTTTAGCTTTGCTGCAGATTAGACCTGCACCCTTCAATCCCCTTCTTCTAGATGGATGAGCCCAGGGTAGGACTGCAGAAGTCAGAATATCTTTATTAAAATCATAAAATCTGGCTGAGAGAGTCTTCTTCCTTTGCATCACTCCATGGCTTCTGGACTGTCTTCACTGCTCTTAGGCTTCCTTAAGCCACCCTTCCCAACCACATCCTAACCACTAACAACCTTTAGAAATTGTTCTCATCCTCACGGTGGGTTGGTGGGTATCATTTTCCTTGAATGATAGATGAATAGACCAAGGTTCATCCAAACAGGTAGGGTCACCCAGAGAGTCAGTGACTCTAAGTCAGGACCATAAGTGGGGTCTCTTGATACCTAGTCCCAAGATCTTTTCCATAGGGTCATGTGGTAAAACATCGCAAGCTCCTTTCCTGTTCTCTAGGGTTGGAAATGACTATACTAGTACTGGTCATTTGTTAAATTTACAACCACACAGATATGTTTAGACTCTCAGAGTGGTGGCCTGAGGTCTACAGTGGTGAGGAGACTTGTCCAAGGTCCTACTAGCAAGGATCAAAAAATGTTTCTTTACTTCCACGAATTTTGAGGGCTCACAGGATCTTTTCACTTCACCAGGTGACCTAAAGCTTGGTCAGCTCATCCAACCCATAGCTGAAAAGGAACCTCCAATCTAACCACTCCAGTTTTCCATATCAGTGGTTCTGTACATCATTTATATCATTGTACCGACAACACACTGTTCTTCCCATTCTATGTCCATCTTCAGGGTCATTCTAAGATATAGATGTATTGATGGACCAGATACATGGGTGGTTCATTCAAACTAAATAGTAGAGTGTGAACAACAGGCACTCTTCATCCACTAGTGTTTTCCTGTGTGGATTTTATTGAATACTCAGCAAGGATTTGTACATGTGTATTAAACTATACCAAGGCAGGCAAACTTCCTCTTGGATTATGAATATCAAGCAAGAGATAAAAACAAGGTGACAGCTCTTGGTGGCAGGGGTTTGGAATCACCATGGAGGATGTCCAGTGAAGGATCCTAATAGGTCCTTGTGCTGATTGCATTAAGCCTCAGAAGTCTCCTAGATAACATTCAAATCAACATCAATTATCCACACAGAAAAAAAAAATGGATGAAGATTACTTACTGTTTAGACCATGCTATGTGGTTGGATAGACAATCCAAGACAAGCCCCTTGGACAGAAACTGCAGATGGGTCTAGAGTTCACTAGCTAGGAAGGGAGTATGGTAGGCTGTCTTTGGATAAGTGTTCAATGTTAACAATGACCCTGAGATTCTCCCTGTAACAAAGAACTAATTATCTTTTTTAATGTCAACCTTCAACATGGAATGCTATTGTTTCTGAAGAAATAAATCTTAGAGTCACCCACAGGGCAAGAGAGAGAGGTAAAGAGTAGGTTTGAGTAAGGGTTGGCATGTCAACAACAACAAATGGCTCACCAAAAAACAATGTTAAAGATAACCAGAATAGGAGGATGGTCACACAAAGTGATAGACAGCCAACAGACAAGTCTTGTGCTTCATTGTTACCCATAAAAGGCTCTAGCATGTTGGTCAGGTCCCCTGACTTAAGATATGAACAGAAGTCATCCAGGTCAAATGGATTATGCCAATACAAAAATAGGTTATGAGCTATAATATTGGAGTCAGTCAACAAGTATTATTAAGCTTACCATATTTGAGCTATATACTAAGGTGCCTGAGATACAAAATAAGACAAAAAGTACAGTCTCTGTCCTTGACTAACTTGCAATATAATGGAGGAGATACCATGGCACCTACAAGATTTATACAGAGTAGTTGGAAGGTCATAGACAGGGGAACTGGGAAAAGTCTCATGCTGAAGGTGATATTTGGGCTGAGTCTTGAAAGAAACCAGGGAAACTCATACGCAAAGATGAAGAGGGAGGACATTCCAGGCACCCTGGGTACAGATAGTGAAAAGGAAGATGGGAGATGGAGTACTATGTAAGAAGGGCAGTGTAACTGGATCATAAAATAAGGGAAGGAGAGTAAAGAATAAAAAACTTGAGATGAAGACAAGGGAAAGGTTAAAAAGAAATTTAAATGCCTCACATAGCTCTTTATAATTCATACTGGAGGTAGTAAAAAGCCACTGGAATTTAGTGACTGGGGAGAAGATTGGGGGAAAAGTGACATGGTCTGAACTGTACTTTGGGAAAATCATTTTGTTAGCCAAGAGGAATATGGAGTGGGAGATGAATGGGATCATCTACTATTCAAGTAATTAGACTGTAAGCTTAAGGGCAGGGGGTTTGTGTTATCTAAAACTGTGTATCTTTCCTACCATCTAGCATAGATCTCTGTACAGTAAGTTCTCATTAAGTTTAATGAATGAATGAATGAATGTCCTACTCCTTGGTCAGATCCCATTACTCAGTTCTGGAATCACATATGAGGAAGGACATTGTCAAGCTAGAAGCAGAAAGAAGTAAAAGAAAAGACTTGGGGGAAAGGGAAAGATAATAGTTTCAAGTACTTTAAGATGTCTTAGGCTTCTTCTGCTTTGATGTAAAGGGCTGAACTGGGAGCCATGGGTGGAAATTGCATAGTAGCCAATTTCACCTAAATAGCAAGAAAACTTTATAAATAATCAAAGCTGTTTCCAAGGAGAATGGTAGCTCCAAGAAGTAGTGGGCTACCCATCTCTAAGGTCTTGAAGTAGATATTATATTATCAACTGGTTTGGGGTGATTGATGCTAATCTGGGATCTCATATTTGGCCCTTTTTGAGAACAAAAGACCACAACCAATCATCTGTGATACCTTGAAGCTCTGAGCCCTCCAGCTCTGAGCTTCTAACTTTTTTATTATTGTTTAGGTCAGTGGTGTCAAACTCAAATGGAAATGGGGGCCACTAAGCCATAATAAGGATTCCTGCAGCAGCATGATGATTTAAAAAAACCACATCATAATATCAATAAAGCACAGGTCAGACCATGGAAATCCTTTTCTTGCATTGTTTTCACTCAGGAAACTCCAATGGCTCCTTATTTTGACTATATTTTGATTTATTTTGTTAAATATTTCCTGATGACATTTTAATCTGATTTGGGACACACTTAGGCTGTGGGCTTTATGTTTGATGCTTCTGGTCTACAGCACCACCATGGCCACCATTACTCAGGCTTGAAGCCTCAGCTTCCCTTCTCACTCTTTTTCAATACCTTCCATGTGTAATCTACAGCTAAGTCCTATCAATTCTACTTTTGTAAAATCTCCTTCTACAGTTCCTTCTCTTCTCTGACACTAGCATCACTTCATTAAAGACCCTTTTCAGCTCCCAACTAGACTATTGCAGTAGTCTGCTGGTGGTTCCCTTTAAGTCTCTTCCCTCTTCAGTGCATCACCAACTCAATTGCCAAACTGATTTTCCTAAAGCATACTTCCACTCCTCATCTTTATTTAGTAAAGTCCATTTGGCCCTGATCAATTCCAGAATCAAATTTAAAAACTTATTTAGCATTAAAAGCCCTTCATAATTTGGCCTCTACCTACCTTTCCAATCTTCTTATACCTTCCCTGCATAAACTCTTTTGTGTTTGTGTGTGTGTGTGTGTGTGTGTGTGTGTGTGTGTGTGTGTGTGTGTGTGTGTGTGTGTTAGGTTTTTGCAAGGCCGGTGCTTTATCCACTATGCCACCTAGCCGCCCCTGCATAAACTCTTTAATCCAGGGGCACCAGCCTCTTTGCAGTTTCACAAACAAGTTACTCTATCTCTTAACCCTGAGCATTTTCTCTGGTTGCCCCCATTCTTGAAATCCTCTTCCTCCTTGATTCTACCTTCTGACTTGCCTGACTTCTTTCAAGATCTAGCTAAAATCCCACCTTTTGCAAGAAGCTTTTCCCAATCCCTCCCCTCAATGCCAGTGTCTTCCCTAGGTTGATGAGTTCCAATTCTTTGCCTTGATTTATTCATTTATTTACTTATTGTTGGTTTTTGCAAGGCAATGGGATTTAGTGACTTGCCCAAGGTCACCCAGCTAAGTAATTATTTGAACTCAAGTCCGCCTGACTCCAAGGTCAGTGTTCTATCCACTGCACCACCTAGCTTCTCCTTTGCCTTTATTTCTTGCTAGGACAAGTCATCTGCATGATGTTATTCAATGAGGACAGGGACATCTTTTGTCTTTCTTTGCATTGTCAGACTTCACATATTACCTGAGACATAGTAGGTGCATATGAAATGTTTACTGACTGATTGTGATTCTGTACATTGAACAAAGCTTAGCAGTGATTGAATGGGACTGACAGGAGATGAGAGTGCCTGACAAGGTCAGGGGAGGCTAAATCAGTGTGAGCTGAGGGGCTGGATAATATTCTGCTGTTAGCTAGGAGCTGCTTCATGGCTGCAGGTGGATGAACCTTCTGACAAGGAGCTGTCTACCCTTTAGCGGCTGCTGGGAAATGGAAGCCCTTTGGGAACTGAAGAAGTCAGCCAAGCAGGATATGTTTGCAGCCTTTGGGTTTCCTCTTCTTGGTTCCCTGTCAAACAAAGTCACTGGCTAGCATTTCCTGGTAGGTGGGAGCTGCCAGTCCCATGTCCTAATTCAGTGACAGCAGGCCAACAAGATCCTAGGAAAAACAAAACAGGCCACATGTTCTCCATGGTTGGCAGCTCCCTGGGTTCCACAGGGACTCATCTAGGAAGGGCAAGTGAATCTCACTATCTTCTCACTGTTATTTGGGGGAGGGGGATGCTTTCTGTTCTTAAAACTGCATGCAAGGGCTAGAGCATGAATGAATCCAAAAAGAGGCATTGTGAGCCATGGAATAAAGATTCAGGGAATCTGGGGACTAATTCAGGAAATGCCAATAATTCTTTGTGTGACCTTGGAAAAATAATTTTCCTTTTCTAAGACTCAGTATGCTCTTCTATCAAATGGGGACACAGGGGATGTAAGATCAGATAGTTCAAGTAGGGCAAGTACCAAATCTTATGTAAATATATCTCTGTACAGTGACCAGCCCAGTATCTGCTTATAAGAAAAATATCCTGTATTGAGTTTTAAGACCTCTTCCAGCTCTAATAGTCGATGCTCTGAGGTGCCTGCCGGGTGACATTAAGTGCACAATGATCCAAGGTCCCTTCCAAATATGACTATTATGTCTTCAAATCTTCCCAAATGAAGGCATTCTACAAATATGAAGGACTGTTCTTCCATAGAAACAAGCTCAGGCTTTTACCATTCCCTCCCCACCCCCCAGGCTTCATCCTTTGTTCTAAGAAACTGGCTTCCTCTCTAACCCTGATAAAAAGCTCTGATTGCTAAGCTGGCACAAATGCTAAATTATCTTCTTAATAACCCAGTCCAATATACACTGCAGGCTGCCTGGGGCCCCTGCCTCTCCTACTCTTCATCTTTTATTGCTAAGGCAGCAATCACCCTCTGTGCTACCTCAAAATTACAGGGGCAGTGTGTCTGAGAGCTGGATGCCAGGAGCAGGAGAGATGACAACCATTGCCCACTGGTAGGCAAATGGATTTTATTTTTTTCTATTTGTATCACTTGAAAGCCTCCATCTCCTAAGGATCTTAACTTAAAGGAGTATAGCTAACAACCACAACACATTTTGTAGTGTCTACAATGCTAGGCAATGTATTTACAAATATTATCTCATTTAGACCTCACAACTTGAGAAGGAAAGGATTATTATTATCTCCACTTTACAGTTGAGGAAAATGAGGTAAACAGAAGTGATGTGACTTGGCTAGGGGCATGCAGCTAATAAGCATCTGAGGCTGGATTTGAACTGACTCAAGGTCCAACTTTCTATCCACTTTGTCAATTAGCTTCTTGAGTCATTTTCTAAATCACTGGGTTCCTGGGCTTTATATCAGGGTCAGAGAATAAATGCAGGCCTAGGTTGACCTGGAAAGAACAATTCACTGCTGAAGATTCTAATTCCACTCTCATTTCAAGGCAAGACTTCATGTTGTTTTGAACCACCTCTCCAGTTATGGTGGAATGACTTAAGAGGCCAGAGGCAAGTCAATCTATAAGATCTGATCTATTATTAATTAGTTGGGGGACTTGGGGCAAATTTGGATATCACTTTCTGATTCTATGATTCCTTCTGACTTCTGGTGCCTATCCTTCATGGGCATCCTTCATGTATCTACTTAAGTCCCAACTCTTCCACACAGCCCTCTCCATGCACACTGATCTTCCTAAGTTCATAATCTTGGACTGCTCCACATACATCTTGTATCCTTCCCCTAATTAAGCCATAAGTTCCTCATGGACACTGACCATGGCTTCTCTTGCTTGTATGACCCTCACAGTGTGGCATGGCTCAGGACAGTATGGACCAGCTAGCTTAGAGGCTCTGGAAAGTCAGTTCCACTTTTTAATCTCTGCCTTCCCAAGCAGCTAATACAGTGCCTGCCATGGTCTTCTTCTCTTCCTGGACAACAATCTCTGGGTAATGAAAGAAGGAAGCTTCCAGCATTGAATAAAGGATAATAACAATAACAATGTAATATAATTATTATTAATGATAAACATAGTCTGATAATAATATAAATACAGTATAACACTATCACTGATCTGCTAGACTAATCACTAAGGCCAAGGTTATAGGATTAATTTAAGTGCCCTTAAAAATAGAGCAAGAGAAAAAAAAGTCTCTTCTGCTAACCCTGATCCTTACTCCAAATGGAACTCTAGCCATGTTATTGTTTATCCTTCTTTTTCTTTTTTTTTTCTTTTAGTTTTTTTGCAAGGCAAATGGGGTTAAGTGGTTTGCCCAAAGCCACACAGCTTGGTCATTATTAAGTGTCTGAGATCGGATTTGAACCCAGGTACTCCTGACTCCAGGGCCAGTGCTTTATCCACTGTGCCACCTAGCCTCCCCTTAGCATTTTTTTTGCAAGGCAATGGGGTTAAGTGGCTTGCCCAAGTCCACACAGCTAGATCATTATTAAGTGTCTGAGGTCGTATTTGAATTCAGGGACTCCTGACTCCAGGGCTGGTGCTCTATCCACTGCACCACCTAGCCGCCCCTCATCCTTCTTTTTCAAAGAGGACCACAGACATCACAGGGTGATGTCTTGATGTGCTTGTGAGCTGGACAACTCTGCCCCCAGCCCAATCCTGGAGGCACAAACTCAGAGGTCAGAGCCTACAATGAAGAGGTCTCAGGAACACCATTCCCAACCTGGACATGATTTTAGGGCATAGTATAATGAAAAGATCTAGAAATAGGGAGGAGAGAGTCCCACTGAGCTCTGCCCTCATCAGACTTCACATGGAGGATTGTACTTGATTTTAGTCACCATGGTTTAAGAAAGTCATTGATAAACTGGAAGAGTATCCAGGAGGGCAACCTAGAAGTGAGGAAGGGTCTACGAGTCTCTGTGGAACAGCAGAAGGAAATGAACATATATAACTTGGAAAGACCTAGAGGAGACAGATAGTTCTTTTTAAGTATATGAAAACCTACCATGTAGCTATGAGGAGAGAACCAGGAAATACAAATGGAAATTACAAAGAGAACAACTGGCATATGTTGTCAGGAAAATTCCCTAACAAATCTGAAATAGGCTTCCTGGGTGAGGTGGGGGTGGGGTGGGGGGGCCTTCTCCAGATTTTTGGCATTCACATTGCCCAAGAAGGAAGGGCCCTGCTATTACTGTTATTGTCATTGTTCAGTCATTTTAGATGTTCTGACTTTATATGACCCCATTTGGGCTTCTCTTGGCAAAGATACTGGAGTGGTTTGCCATTTTCTTCTCCAGCTCATTTGAGAAATGAATAAACTGAGGCACAAAGGGTAAAGTGACTTGCTCAGGATCATATATCTTATGTCTGAGGATGGATTTGAACTCGGGTCTTCCTGACTCCAGTTCCTATACTCTATCCACTGCACCCCATAACTGTCCTTCCAACTTAGAAATAATGTGGTTCCTGGACCTGGAAATCAGGAAGAAAGGGAATAAGAATTTCTATAGCAGCTACTATGAGCACTTTACAAATATTTACTCATTTGATTTTCACAACAACCCTTCAAGATAAATGTTGTTTTAATCCCCATTTGATAGTTGAGGGAACTGAGGCAGACTGAAGTTAAATAACTTGCCCTAGGTCACATAACTAGTGTCTAAGACCACATTTAAATTCAGTCCAATGCTTTCTCTACTGTGCAAGCTTTGCCTCTGCTGGGAGACCTCTGTCTTTGACCTATTTCTGACACTGATTCACCCTGTGACCTTGGGCAAGTCTCTCTCCCCCTCTCTGGCCCTCAGTTTCCAATTTGTAAAATGGGGGGGTTAAAAATCTGTGTCCTATGACCAATGATTTAATGATGTAAAGGGTAGAAAATTATCTTGTAAAATGCTGTTTGTACACAGAGTCCTATTTTTTCTTTCTATTTTTGCTTCTGATCATCCCAGAACTAATTGATATCATATTGCTTGCCTTCTCAATGGGTAGAGGAGGGGGCAGGAGGGAAGGAGAGAATTAGAATGTAAAATTTTTCTAAAAAAATGAATGCTAAAAATAAATAATGGCTTTGATGGTCCCAGAGAGCCTAGCACCAGAATCTATATTTCCGCTAGGATTGTGGCACCAGACAGAATACTGAGGAATTTTTGCTTGCCTTTGAGATGAGCACTGAGCTATAATCCAGAGGTATGAGAGAGGTACTTCTACCTCCCCCAGAGCAGCAGGTGCAGCTAAGCCAAATGCATTTAACATTTTCCGGCAGAGAAGTGTTAGGAGTCACAAGGGATGAGCGGTTTATTAGGGAGAGAAACTGGGTCATTAAGAGGGAGGTTTAAGGAGTGTATTTAAGGGAAAGGATTGATATAAAAGTTGAATTCACCACCCCAAAGCAGTCCCTTGGGGAAAGGTTCTAATCAGTAAGATGTTAAATCTTGGCAAGCAGAAAAGGTCAGAATGATGACAGGCCAGAGCTTCCGACTGGCATTGCAGAGTACCGAAGAGAGCCCTGGGCTAGGAGCCAGGGTTCAAATCCCAGCACCAACATTAGCTAGCAGCATGTCCAAGGTCATTTCAGCACAGCCTCAGCCTCAGCTTCCCCATTCATTGGCAAAAGGAGGGTCATGGCCAGTGTACTGCCAACAATTAGTCCTCCTGTTTGCCACCCAAGTCAAATGAATTCACATTCTCCAACTACAACAAAGGAGAGCTGGGAATCATGAGAGATGAGTAGTTGATTAGAAAGGGGAATTGGGTCGGTCATTAGAAGCAAGAGGTTTTCTGGGCATTATACCTCATGGGGTTGTTTTAAAGGAAGGCGCTTTGCAAACCTTGAAGTGTTGAAGAAAAGGGGATTATTATTAGCCTATGTGGTTTGACAGCTGCTGTCAGCCCAGGTTAACCTCTCTTGGGTCCATTTCCTTCCCTTCTTTGGAAAGTAAAGGTGGTTAGGCTAAAAGGCAGCTTAATTTAGATGAAATGCAGTAACTGATCTTTTGATTCCAGAGTAAGATGGTGAAGCCTCTTCTGGACAGAGGTGATGGGCTATGGGTGGGGGATGTTGCTCAGACCTGTTCCATTCACTGGTTGATTTTGCTTCATTTTCTCTGCTAAGAAGGAGGTTCCATGATGGGAGGAGAATGACGTATGTGGAATTAACTGACTATGACAGAAAAACCCTCAAAAGGTAGCAATTAAATTTAAAAATAAAATTTTAAATGGAACATTCATTAAATTGTCTTAAGAAATGGGGGCAGTAAGACCAGATGGTCTCTAAGGTACAGTGGATAGGGCACTATACCTAGAGTCAGCAAGACCCAAGTTGAACTCAAGTCTCATACAATGACTAGCTTCTGTATGAGCCAGGGCAAGTTACATACATTTTACTTGCCTCAGTTTCCTCACCTGGAGGAAAATATATGGCAGGTACTTTGCAAATATTTTTACAAATATCTCATTTAAGGTTTTTGCTTGCCTTTTCAAGGGGGGGAGGGGCTGGAAGGAGACATGATTTGGAGCACTGAATAAAAAAAGAGTGTTGAAAGGAAAAAAATATGCTCTCATGATGCTCACAACAACCCTGTAAGATATGTGTGAATATTATCCTCATTTTCCAGTTGAGGAAAGTGAGGCAGATAGAGGTCTCCTTGGACATACAGTTAATAAACATCTGAGGCTAGATTTTAACTCTTCTGATTAGAAACCTAATGAATGCTCTTTCCACTGTGACCTAGCTGCCTAGATTTATTGTGAAGATCAACTGACATAATATTGGTAAAGCTCTTATCATAGTATCTGGCACAAAGTAGGCAAAAATAGGAGCTATTATTATTATTATTGCTATTATCACTATTCTATCTCTCCCCAAGGTTTTTCAGTTCTGATAGTCCATGTTACAAATTCCAATCATCCTCACTCTAGAAGTCTATGTTCCTACAATTTTTGGTGTGAAGAAGTGAGTCTACAAATACAGAAGATAAAAAATGGAATCTGAAGTATCAAAGAAAAGGGTTTTTCCTTCCTCCCTTTTGTAGGGAGGATCTACATTTCTGATAGGCATCCTGGAGTCCTTTTTTCTTTAAGAGACAAGCAGGAAGTGAGGAAGATGACAGAAGGAGATGGGATAAAATCAAGGTTGGCAGACAGGTTGGCATTTTGAGATCTTCCTGAGATCTGGGTTGTAGTTACAGAAGGAGATTTTGACTCAATATAAGACAGAACTTTATAACCATCAGAGCTAGTCCACAGAAGCATAAACTGGATAGATCACAGATCCTGGCTTCCTTCAAAATACAGTGAAAATCTATTTTCTCCGAAAAGCCTGCCCAGTGCCTTGGAACCAGCTAGGTGGTTCAGTGGATAGAGTGCTTACCTAGAGTCAAGAAAACCTATATTCAAATTCAGCCTCAGACATTTGCTAATGGTACGATCCAGGGCAAATCACTTAACCCCTGTCTGCTTCAACTTCCTTATCAATAAAATGGGAATAATAATAGCGTGTATCTTATAGGTAATTGTGAGGATCAAATGGGATTTGTAAAGTGCTTAGGGCACAGTAGGCACCTGAGATGTTTTAGTTTCCTTCTCTTATGCTCCTAATTTCCCTCTGTTAATTATTTTAAATGTATTTCATAAATAGATTATTTGTACATAGTTATTTGAAAGCTGTCTTCCTTATTATTAGACTGCAAGCTCTTTGAGAGCAGGGACTATCTTTTACCTTTCTTTGTGTCAGGTATATAATAAGTATTTAATAAATGTTTATTGACTGACAGAGATGACTCCTCTCCTGGATGAAAAGTCAGTCTAGATGACACTATATTCTTTTCTTTTGTTCAACAAAGCTTTTGTTTTATTTTTTCCAATTACATGCAAAGATAATTTTCAATATTCGTTTTTTTTAGGTTTTTGTAAGGCAAATGGGGTTAAGTGGCTTGCCTAAGGCCACACAGCTAGGTAATTATCAAGTGTCTGAGACCAGATTTTAACTCAGGTACTCCTGACTCCAGGGCCAGTGCTCTATTCACTGCACCACCTAACCGCCCCTCTTGCTAGCTTTTGAGTTCCACGATTTTCTATCATCTTCCCTTCCATGGCAGCGAACAATCAGATATAGGTTGTATATGTACAGTTGTGTTTAACATATTTTCATATTAGTCATGTTGTGAAAGAAGAATTAGAACCAAGAGGGAGGGAAAAAACACTGTGAGGAAGAAAGAAACAGTGAATATGATAACTAAATTCTTTTTAAGGGTGAATATGGTTCTGATTTAGGTTCTTAGGTTGAGGGATCTGGAGTCAGAAGGGACTTCAAAGGTCATCTAGTATGACCTTCTTGTTTCCTTTTTTTTTTAAAATTAAGTTTTATTTTATTTTCAAACAAGGATCAACCTTCTCTTCCTTCCACTTGCCTTCCCCTACCGTGAGAAAACAAGAAAAACAAAACCCTTACTACAAATAGGGCATAGTTAAGCAAAACAAAATTTCATCCATTGGACATGTTGAAAAAAATCTCTCCATCTCTGAGACGGAGTATTCTGAGACTATCACTGCTTTGTCAGGAAATGGACAGCATGTTTCATGAGTCCTTAAGAAATTCTCTCTCTCTCTCTCTCTCTCTCTCTCTCTCTCTCTCTCTCTCTCTCTCTCTCTCCCTCCCCCCCCTTTGTTTTGCTTTAATCATCCAAGATCCTCCTTCTTACCCTCCCATCCCAAACACTTTCCCATCAAGAACGCAAGAAAAACAAGCCTGTTACAAACACATATAGTTAATCAAAACAAACTTCCACATTGGCCATGTCCTAAAAATATGTGTGTCTCATTCTGCATTCTAAGTCTTTAACATCTCTATCGGGAGGTAGGCAACATATTTCAACATTGGTCCTCTGGAATTCTGGTTGGTTATTATACTGACAAAAGTTCAGCACCACAATATTCCATCATTTTTATATAACAAATCTTGCTCCTCCATTCTCTACTTTGTAGGAATCCCCTCAGATTCCCATTCTTTGCCACATTAAAAAGAACTATAGATATTTTTGTACATCTCTAGAATCAGATTTCTAAGTCCCCTTTAATATAATCTCTCTCTCTAATTCCCTCTCCCCTTCCATCCTTTATCATTATTGAATGAAATGTATTTCTGTATCCATCTCTTTGTGCAAATATATTTTTCCTTCTTCTGAACAGTTCAGATGAGTGAAGTTCAAGTGTCTGCTACTTTCTCCCATACCTATCTTATTTCTATAAGATGTTTACTTGTGTACCCTCATTAAATGAATGATTTTCCTCCTTAAGCTTCTTTTCTCTTTCCCCAATGTATTTCTTTACTCCCTCTTTCTATTCTTTTCATAAGATAGAGATATAACATATCCACTCCTAGATTTTCTCTAACTGGACTACTTTACTGATAATGATAGGGATTAGAAGAGACTATATTTGAATAAAAGCAAGTTTATCCATGTTTAATCCTTTATTGTTCATTCATGTTTACCTTTTTATTCCTGTGTTTGTACTTCATTTTCTTTTTTCTCCCATCTGTGGTTTTTAAAATCCTTTTTGAGCTCTTCTAAGAGATTTTTTTGAATTGAGACCAGTTCATCAAACCTTTGAGGCTTCACATGTAGGCATATTTTATCACTGCTTTCCTCTTCAGGGATGGCATTTTAAATGTCCTTATCAGAATATTAGTTATCTATGATTAGTGCCCTTTTTTGTTTATTTTGTTTATTTTGATAGCAGAGCTCTGCTCCTGGGACATATGGAGGTATAGTTCCAATCATTTTGTGCTGGGCCCAGGGGTCTGGTCCCTGGTTTACCACTTGTCTCTGGTGTTGCCTATGGTATTCCAAGTGTTAGTAGTTTGTTCCTTGTGTTCCCAGTCCTGCCTGTTTCACTAGTGTTCCTGGGTTCGAACTCTATCTTCTAGGATAGGATTGGGTTCCCTGTCCCACTGACTTCCTGGGCTGGGACCTGAGCTGTACTTTGGCTAAGAGCCACTGGTTTCCCAGCTCTCCTGTCTACACTGGTCAATACTCCCCTTTTACCTACTTGAAACTGACTTTTTTCAGAAGTTTTTTCATGATATCTTTAATTGAGAATTTGTTTCATTCTGCTTTTTTGTGGGTACTGTCATTTGAAGATCTATTTGGGGCTTCATTAAAAATGGTTTCAAGAAGAGTTCCAGGAGCTTCCTAATTTAGCACCATCACCTTGGCTTTGTTCTTCATTTATACTTCAAAGTTTCTCTGAGCAATGGACTTTTCATCAGGAATTCTTGGAAGTCTTCTAGTTCATTAAAGATCCATTTTTTTCTCCTTTAGCATTCTACTGAGTTTTGTTGGGTAATTTATTCTTCACTACAAACCTCATACCCTTTGCCTCCTGAGATAATCATATTCCAAATTCTCTGTTCCTTTACAGTGGTGGCTGCTGAAACATGTGTGGTCCTGGTTGTGGCTCTTCAGTACTGCTTTCAGTACTTTTTCTGCTGCTTCAGTAGTTTTTCTTTGTTTATATCTGGGTGTTTTCTTTCAAGGGAGTGAGTAGTGAAGCCTTTCTATTTCCACTTTACCCTCTGGATCTAAGATATCTGAGATAATTTTCCTCCCAATCTCTTTCCAAGGAAGTTGTTTTTGCTATGAGATACCTTACTCTTCTAATTTTTTGACTTTGTTTAAATTAACTGCTATTTTGGTTCATTTGAGTTTTCAGAGATTGTTTTTTGGAAAGGTTTTGCATTTCTTATGCCAAGTTGTTAATTACCTTTTCAACTCTTTCTTCTATAGCTCTCATTTCTTTTCCATTTTTCCCTCAAGTGCTCCCATTCTGTGTTACAAAAACATTTTGTAATTCCTTTTCTTTTTTTTAAACTCTTACTTCACCTCTTCCAGGAATTCTAGTTGAGTGTTCCCAATCTCTTGTTTTTCCCTGAGGCTTTGCTCATAGATGGTTTGGATTCTCTTTCTTCTTCTGTATTTGTGTTTAAGATACTATAATAGCTCATTATGATAGTTTTTTAATTGGTTTGTTGGTCCATTCTTCTAGCATATTTCCTGACTTTAGACTTGATATTAGGGCTGGGTTCTATGTAGCACCCTTCTAGAGGGAAGGTCTAGGTTCATCCTGTTGCTGCTTGTTATCTCAGGATCTCATGGACAGATTGGAATCCCAAAGGGGATCTAACCCAGAGTAAAGTTTGTTGCCCTCTGCTCTGAGCTCTGCAAGTTCCTGACTTGCAGCAAGTCAGCAAAATAACACTGCTGCTAGATTCTGTTCCATCAGCCAGCTGGAAAGCTCTGCTGGTTCACAGTGGCAGAACTTGTAGGCTCCCCTTTGGCCTGGGATTCTTGGATCTTGGTTATTCCTCTGCTGGCCACTAGAAGCTTGAAGTGAGACCATGCTTTGCCTCGGCTCTAAGCCCTATCATTGTACTTGCTTCATCTTCTGGTTTCTAAACTTCTTCCTTTTTTTTTTTTCCTCCCTTCCCTAAACTGTTTACTGATCCAATTCTTACTCTACCCTGAACCCGGGACCTGGGACTGAGTAGTGGATGACAAAGGTCCCATCTTAGCTCCCTAATATGGGTCTGGGAATGCCTCAGTCTAGGTCTGGATCTCCTTTTGGTAAGCCCTATGCAGCATACTCTGGGCCCAACCCCATCTCCAGGGTCCAAAGATTCTAGTCTTTGGAAGCCAGGCTGGCCAAGGGCACACTATGACTTTCCTGGATTTCTTCATAAGGATTCAGTCTAGAGAATTTTCTAGATCTGTTAGGAAGACTAACAGAGTGGAGCTCTCATCACTGCTGTCTTGGTTCTGATTCCTCATTTTACAGTTGTGGGAACTGAGGCCAGGGGGAATTAACTGATTCCCCCAAAATCATACAGGTACTATCAGAAATGAGATTGGAAGTCAAGTCCTCTACTGCATGACATTTACAGCACAGAACTTTTACCATTTAGGGTCAAGGATTAAACTATCTAAATTAAATGACTTTTTTTTAGGAACTAAGACAAGGTTCTGGACACTACAGGTGCTAGGAAGACCTGAGTTTGAATCTTTCCTCAGATATATCCTATGTGACCCTGGGCAAGTCACTTAACCTCTGTGCCTCATTTCCTTTATCTGTAAAATGGGGGTCATAATAATAATAATAGCTGGTATTTATAGAGTACTTGGGTTGCAAAATATTTTACACATGTTATATCATTTGATCCTCACATAGCCACAAACAAGTGCCCCCATTTTACAGATGAGGAAACTGAGCCTGAGAAAAGTGAAGGGACTTACCCAAAGGTCATAAAGCTATCAAATATTTGAACTCAACTCTCCCTCTCTCTGGGTTCAGTCCTCTACTTCTCCACCCAGATGCCTAACAATCACATCTGCCTCACAGGCTTGTTATGAGAATCATCTCAGGTAACAGGCATCAAGTACACTTCAAATCTGAAATCACCATTTTGTATGCTGTACATAGTTGCCCTGTGTGAATGGGTAAGGGGACAAGATCAAGAATCCAGTAACAAGAACCACACCTTAAGACTCTACTGTCAAGGAATTAAACCCATTTTCTCTCCACTTAGACTTCTATTCAATTCTGCAAGCAGATGCTATGGGCAAAACTGTCCCTGCCTTCAAGGAACTAACAATCAGAAATATATCATTTTTAGGCATCTGACCTCTCTCCTTCCTACAGTAAGAGAGGTTCACTTTTACTTGCTGACAGACACAAAGCCAAAAGAACTATATGAGACACAGGAGAGAGAGAAGCTATTGGAAACAGTCCAGGAAACAACTCCTACCTTCCCATTCTCTTTTCCCAATTACTTAAGCAGGAGCAGTAGAGTGAAAAGCCAAGAGAAATTAGCAATTAATTATCAATGGACTGCAAAGTGCTTTATTTCCTCTTCCTGAGTAGTGTGTATGTACATACTATAATAAACTCCAAATAGATTATAGGATCATAGATTTAGAGATGGAAAGGCTGTTTAGTGCCTTCGAGTTCAATCATTTTACAGATAAGGAAACAGAAGCTGAGAGAGATTAAGTGACTTGGCCAGAATCACACAACTAGAAAGCGGTGGAATTTGAATTCAGGTCTTCTAACTCCACACCCACTTCTCTTTTTCACTATGCATCTGACATATAAGAAAAGGTACATTGTTTTGGTTTTTTAATGGGAGAATAGAAAGTGATATCTCAACTGTGGCTAGGTGAAGAATTCTTAACAAAACAAGGGGTTAAAATAAATCTACCTAAAATTAAAAGAGAAAAAGAAGGAAAATTTTTTTTACTGTAAATAGATCTAATAAAGGGAATTGTTTCAAATATAAGAACAAATTCTTGTTTAGTCTTTTCAGTCACTTCTGACTCTTCATGACCCCCTTTGGCATTTTCTTGGCAAATATATTGGAATGGTTTGCCATTTCCTTCTCCAGCTCATTTTACAGATAAGGAAACTGAGGTACATAGGGTTAAGTGATTTACCTAGGGTTACACAGCTACTAAGTGGCTGAAGCTGGATTTGAACTCATAAATATGAGTCTTCCTGACTCCATGACTGGCACTCTATCCACTGTGCCACTTAGCTTAAGAATAAGATGATCTCTTGATAAGAACAAGGGTCATTCCCTAATAGGTAGGTGGTCAAAACATTACAAATAGGCAGTTTTCAAAATGAGAAGTGCAAGCTATTAACAAGTACAGGAAATAATGCTCCAAATCACTAATAAAGTAAGCACAATTTGAAACAAGGCTTAAGTTTCATCTCATACTCATCAGATTGGCAAAGATATAACAGAGGAAAAGAAGTAAATAAGGCATTGTGGAGAAGTGAATTGATCCAACCTTTTTGGAAAATAATTGGGAAGTAAGTCCCTCAACTTCACTGGGGAATGCAGTAATACCATTACTAGATCTCTATACCACAGAAAGTAAAAAAAAAGACTAAGAGGGAAGGGCTTAAAATATACTTCAACATATTTAAAGAAGCACTTCTTGAAATAGCAAAGATCTGAAAACAAAGCTGATGCCTATTGATTCGGAAATGACTGAACAAATTATGGTTATGAATGTAGTGGAATATTACTGCACTGGAAGAATTGATGAATAGGAAGACTTCAAAGTGGAGAGATTTATCCAAACTGATGCAGAAACAGAACACTTTATACAATATCGATAGTAATGCAAAGAAAAATAAAAGGAGAAAATGCAGAATTCTCATCCATACCAGGATGAGTCAGGACTTCAGAGCCCTGACGGAATGCCCATCTCTTGGCAGAGAGATGTTAGACTAGAGATGTTAGATAAAGAAAATTTTTTTAAAACATTGAACAAGTGTTTTACTTATTTCACTTTGTCTTTTTTTTTTGCTAAGGGTGGAATTTATTTGATAGAAAAATGACATTTTTTTTTAATAAAGGAACATCTATGAAAATTTTTTTAAAAAGTCAATGTATGAACCAATATCCTGAGTGCTGCCGGGAACTGAATCTCAGGGATTTCCCCAGTACAACCTCTCACTCCAGGCAGGCAGATTCCCTCTCCCAAGACAGTCACTTGCCACCACTTCAGTCAGTTCAACAAATGCCCCCTGGAGCTAGACTTTCTGTTAAGAACACTAGATTTGGAACCAGAGAACAGGAATTTGATTCTGACATGTTTTAATGTCTGTCTATGTGACCTTGGGCAAGGTTATTTTCTCTGGGTTTGGCATCCACATCTGTAAAAGGAGGGCACTGAATCAGTTCATCTCTGGGATTAATTTTTTGCTCTAAATCCTAGAATATAGTAAGCCATGCTCTGGGTCCTTAGCAGAGACAAGTGGAGAAAATTAGAATGCTCTCTCATGTTTGCACAATATAAAGATTTTACAAGAACTTGCCTTAAAAATAGGCCCAGAAGGTAGAGAGGATAAATATTCATTCAAGTAAGCAACAAATTCTTATTAAATACCTACTACAATGTTCTAGGGAAGACTAGGTATACATGTACATTCAATTCTTCTCTAATGGAATGGGAGGAAGGAATTGGAGACCATGACATCTGAGGCCCTGTTAAAGGAACTAAAGATGGATGTTAAACATGGAGAATACTCAGGGGGTAAAGAATAGCCTTCTTCAAGTATTTGAAGGGTTGCTATATGAAAGAGGGGTTAGACTTCTTATATCCCTGGGGAAGAATTGAGAACAATGAAGGATAGTTACAGATTATATTTCAGTATTAATTTCCAAGTTATTATAGCTATCCTAAAATGAGGTGTGAATAAACTCCCCAACAAAAAAAGGTGTTCAAACAGATGTATAACAACAATAAAAATGAAAAAAGTCAGTATTTATATTGTTCTTTAAAGTTTATAAATTTATTTTATATTATCCACATTTGATGCAAGATCATTATCCTCATTTTACAGACAAAGAAACTGAGGCTGGGAAAGGTTCAATGATTTGTCCTGTGTCATATAGTTAGTAAATATGTGAGGGAGGATTTGACTTCTGTCAGATGGCGTTTTTATCTTGGGTGGCAGGAGCTGAGAGTGCAGAATAGGAGTGAAGAGGAGATGCCCTCAGAGGTCATTTGATGGCTCTGGCTGAAGAGAATCCCAACAATGCTGAGAGGAAGCTGTTTTGGGGATGCTTCCACAGGCAGCCTCTTTCTTGTCAGGTCCCACACACTCTCCTATTCAATTCATATAGGCTTTTGTTCTTCTAAAACAGTATACTGAATGAATCTGAGACCAGGGCTAAGCTGAGACTGGAACAATGCCTTAGATGAAAGGACCATCCACATCTCTGTCCGAATCACACACAAGCTGCCCACCCATCACTACCATCAGCCTCTGGGGCGGTGGTTGGCAGTACCAGCCTAGCTGCAGTCTCCAGGACACTGTAAATCTGGGAGAATGAAGAAAGATTGCCTCTCTGTGCTGTTAAATAAATTTTTACTGAGCAGTCTCTAACCTGGGCAAGACAGAGCAGGCCATAGAAAGAGTAGAATACCAGTAAATCAGGTAGTGGTTTATTAATTATTTTCTTTGCAAGGAATTGATTTGTAAATCATGGGATTACTCCTTCCTTGGAGCTCCTCCTTGCTGTAGTTCAGACAGAATATATTCATGATCATAAGTAGAAAGGGAGGGGGAAGGTGGATCATAGAACAATCAGTTTGGGGACTTGAGTGATCTTGCCCGGAGTGCAGGACAATACAAGTGTTCTTTAGTTCTGTGGGAATGGCTAAGTTGATTGTATAATCTTTGGGTATATTACTGTACAGTTTATGCTGATACACTTCACTTTTTGTAACATTAATAACCAATTATTGTATTGAGACCAAGACTTTTTTTCCTCATCCAGAAATCAAGCAGTGGGGGGAAATATTTCTAAAAGCTTATTCAGTCAAGATAGTTGATGTCTAATCAGACAGTAAAAGAAATTCTAAGTCTGGCCATTTAATGGGAGCATTTTTGTTCATTGTGTTTGCTCAGACTTTCTTGTTAGACAGATTGATATGGAAATTGATGTCTCTTTGCTTGAGATTTAAGTGTACCCTGACTTTCATTGTAATATAGCCCACCCTCTCACTGTAATATTCATTTTTCTCATCAATGGTTAACCAATCAGAGTTGACTGCCACCCTCAGGAACAGCTGCTCTTTCAAGGGAATATAAATTGTAAGTTTACCACAATGAGGAGTCTTTGGTATAAGAGAGAAGGTCAAATGACCATTCTTTTATTAATAAACTTGATAGTTCTCAAAACTTTTAAAATGTCAGATTTTCTTGGGATGCCTGGGACAAGAGGTATCCCTCTACATTGGGGATCTTCAAGCAGATGGTACCAAAAAATCATGTGGTATAGAGGATTCTTAACCAGGTACTGGTTGGATTTAAGTAGCTTTCAAAATCCTTCTCAATTTTGAGATACTGTAGCTATGAAATATTAACTTTATCCCCTTTCATTGAATGTCAGAGTTAGAACACTCCATTACAACAAACCTACATAGTGATCATCCAATTTCTGCATGAAGACCTTCAAAGAGGGGGTGCCCACTGCCTACTTAAGCTGACCTTCTAATCCTGGGTGACCATTGTCCTCTCAGGATCCCCTTGGCCAATGCACATTCTATCCTCAGTTGCGATTGAGTTTATCATCTGAAGTCTTGAAGGACTGGGTTTGGGAAAAGGGGTGCAAAAAAAGGCAAAGAAAAGAGGCAAGGGCTCCCAAGACAAATTGGACCAACAGTGGCAAGCAAGTCAGTCACTGCACATTTATGAGCCTCCGTTTCTCTGGAAAATCAAGTTTGGATTTCCAAAGTCCCAAGATAATATATAAAAAGTGCTGTGCAAACTCAAAGCACTATATGTCTAATGCTGATGAGTCTCAGATTTATTTATTTGGGCCTAATTTTCAGTTCTGAAACTCCATTTGCCTTCTTCAACTGAAATCCTACAGACATTTTAATTCAACATGTCCCAACTCATTATTTTTCTCCTCCAAATGCTCTACTCTTCCTAACTTCCTATCACTGTCAAGGGACTACCATCCTCCCAGTCACCCAGGCTTCAAACCTAGGGGTTGCTTGTAGCCTAGGGGTCATCCTTGACTGCTGACTCTCCTCCCCACTCCAAATCCAAGCTGTTGCCAACTCCTAACAATCCTTTCTTTTCAACATTTCTCTCCTATGTCCCCTTCTCTTCCCCTGTTGTAGAGTATCATCACTTTCTTGGTCTCCATTTCTCAAATCCCGCCCCCCCCCCCCCTCTAATCTACCCTCCACTCAGTTATCAAAGTTATTTTCCTAAAAAAGTTCATGTCTGACTATGTTACCCTTGTTATTCAATAGACTCCAAGAGTGACCTAATACCTCCAGGATCAAATATAAAATTCTGTTTGGCTTTTAAAATCCTTCATAACCTGATGCTTTCTTCTCTCTTCTCTCTCAGCTCCTGCCACCCAAGATAAAAATGCCATCTGACACTTCTTAGATCTCATAAGCTTCCCCAGCATAGACACACATCCTGTGACCAGTGACAAAGTCCTCCTTGCCCTCCCTCCAGTAAGAAACTCCTGACTATATTTTCAATGGCTCTCCTCCTTGAATCTACCTCCTGGTTTCCCTGGCTTCTTTCAAGTCCTCGCTAAAACCTCACTTTATATAGAAAACCTTTCCTAATCCCCTTGGGGCCTCCCCTCTGAGATCATCTTTAGTTTATCCTTTTTATAGCTTTTGTAGTATTATCTCCTTCTTTAGATCTTGAACTTCTAGAGCACAGGGGCTATGTTTGTGTCTTTATAGTTCTACTTCCTGGTACACAGCAGGTGTCTAATAAATGCTTGTTGATAATTCAGATAGCAAACAAAACAAATATTCAGATGTTCCCTATTCAAAAGTTTCTCTCTACTTTCACATTTAATTAATAAATACTTATTGTCTGATTGACATTTTATATTCAAAGATTTCTTCTAATTCTAATTTGCTAAAAAAGGCTGAATTTGGGGGTGAAGATAAGGGGCAAGGAGTGTTAGTTTGAATATCATTTTCTCCATTTTATACTTGTGAGACAATCATTTAACCTCTCTAGAAAAGTTTGTAAAATGGGGATCAGAGTCCTTGTCTTGTTCCTTTCCTTTGGATACTTTTTGGAGATTCAATGAAAGTACTTGTAAATACTTGTAATCTTAATGCCATACAGTATTTTGGTTTAATTTAAAATGTTCCATGTTCTCATGACCTCACAGTCTTGTCCAGCTGACTCATCAGACCCTAGCTCTAAGGCTGGACAGGAGGAACCTCAGAGGACACTTTGTCCTATTCCCTCATTTAATAGAGGAAACTAAGACACAGATTAACTAACCCAAGATCACAGAGGGTGAATTTGAATCCAGGTTCTATGATTTCATAGCCAGCACCCTGTACTATGCCTTACACTTCTTAATGAACTGATCAATCAGAGGGAAAATTTGGCTCATCCAGTTCATAAGGCCTCAGATTTAGAAGCTAATGCTTGCATCCCCAAGCCAGGGTGTGCTGGTCCACTCCTCCCTGCTACCCAGCATCCTCCCCCCTGTTCCACCTCCCTTGTTTACACAGACACATTGCGTCTCATTGTATCTCCCTCTCTATCCTCCACCTTCAGAGGAACTCAGGTAAAACAAACTCCCTGTGTCTCTGTGACTTTATATAGGTCTTATGTTCTAATCCTTGCCCATTAAGATGATGAAGTAGAAATCATTCCTTCTGGAAGAATAAAATCTGGTCACTCCTTATCCTTCAATTTATTGGAATGTAACAGGTGGGAGGGGGTTATAGGTACTGAAGAGAGAACTTATAGTCATAGACTGGGTTCAAATCTATTCAGGAGAAACAGGACTGGATTTGGATTAGCTCTGACCCAGTTGACCTAGGACAAATCATAGAATTTCTCCATTTTCTCATCTGAAGAATGAACAGGCTGTCCTGGGTGACCTCTAAGGTCCCTTTCAGCTCTAACACTTATTATCAATGTGACACTGGCAAATCTCTTAATCTCTCAGTCTCAATTTCTTCTTCTCTAAAATGGGGATACTTGTATCATTTACCTCCTGGAGTTGTTGGTGAGGAAGAGTGCACTATAAACTTTAAAGTTCTATTAAAACTCAAGTTATTGGTTTTTTCCCCCTTCTTTACTCTCACCTCCAAGAGTTGAATTTTCATCGCAAGAGCCAGCATCTGGACCTTTCATCACCCAGGGAAGGAATAATCAATCCAGTCGCCCCCTCCCATTTCTCCCACAACTGTCAAAGCCTAATGAACTGGCCCATTAGAAACTATTAATGGAAGTGAGAGATGCCCTACTTTCAGTATCACAGTGAAAGGATTCACCCATAAAAGAGATTCATCCAATGAGGACAGGACTGGCTTATTTTTTGCTTTTGTATCTCTAGCTCCTAACAAAGCACCTGGAACATAATAGGAACTTAAATGCTTCTTGATTAATTGAAACATTCATCATCCATCCATCCATCCATCTGGCCATCCAAATGCCCACCCATTTACAAACTCTCAGCACCAGGTCTGGCCTCAGGTCTATGAACAATCTTTTCCCTCACCTCAGATCCCCCATCAACTTGAAATATAGAGAAGGTTCTACTAACTGGTGAAAGATATTACTGAAGATCATCCTAGCTTAAAACAGTATAAAGAAGATGCTTGGACTCCTTAGGGAACCACTTCTTCCAGCCCTAGAGAGACAGCAAGAGAGAGGAAAAAGCAATGACTTTGGAATCAGGAGAACTGGATCCCAATTTCAGTCTTGCTTCCTACCACTTATGTCACCCTGGATAAATAAATGACATCACCTCTGTGAGCTTTCTATAAAATGAATGTTAGACTAAATCATGGGCTGAAAGATATGGAAGTGGAAAGGACCTGAAAGATCATTTAGCTTCATTTTAGAGATGAAGACAATTAAGGCTAGATCACATGGGTATGAAGAGGCAGGGTATTTTATTTTCTAAAGTCCCTTCAATCTCTAAAGTCTATTACTATTGTAATTAGGGAGAAAAACAGCCCCTTCCTCTTAGGGATTCCCCAGTCTCAAGGAGGAGATCTAGTCCTCACCTGGAGAGAGTTCCTTAACTCCAAGAGATGCAGGAAAAACATGCTTGAAAGAAAATTGGATGCTTACAAGGTGAAATGAAAAAGGAGACCTTCATGGAGCAGATGCAGTGTTTCCCAGGGCCTCCCCTTCACAAGTCTGGATTTTTTTTTAAAAAGAGGAAAACATTTCCTGATTCCCCAAAGCAGGTCAGAGAAGCTGCACCCTCAAAGAAGGTGGGGCACAAGAGAGAAAGTACTGAAATAGAAGTTAGGAAACCCAGATTCTAGTTTTAAATCTGACTTAAACCATTCCTCTCTGAGTCACAATTTTTTTTATTAGGAAAGTAAATTAGATAGCAAGCCTAGGAATTGTCTAAAGACAGATATACTCGCAGCCTGTTTCTGGTATGGGTCCAGAACTGCCCCCTTCCACCCTATACATGTTCTAGCAAAAGGGGTTATACTTGCTATTGTTCCCTGTTCTGGGGATTCAGGAACTCCCACATCCTGGGCTTCATCTCTAACTGGGGAAATGAGGGTGATGGTCAGACTTTCCAAGCCATCATAGCTGCCTAGCAACGGAACAAGCTGCCTCACAGGGGAGTGAGTTCCTCATACAAGAAGTTATGGGGATTTAACCCCAATAACCAGAATGCTTAACTAGAGGGTAAGTAAACACTGGGAAATCACCTGTGGGGAAACACTACAGAGGAGACTCATGAATCATGCTATGGGGTCCAGACAGCTATCTGACCTCCAGAGTCTCTTCCAGCTCTGATAGAATTCAGGATGTATCTATAGCTTTTTTTTTAAAAAAAAAACCAGCAATGCTATGTGACCCACCCAAATAACAGAGATCCTCAGATTATCTAGTTTGAATTACTGGAGTTCACTAACAAAGCCAAAAGTTATTTGTCCACTCCAAGAAAAAGGTCTTCTGTCCCAAGAACCACATCATAAGGCTATTCTGCCTTGGATGAAAGAAGTATGCAATATTTTACATGATTGTGCATATATAACCTATATCAAATGCCTACCATTTTCAAAAGTGGGGAGGGAGAAAATTTGGAACTCAAAATCTTGTAAAAATGAATGCTAAAAATTGTCTTGGCATGTAATTGGGAGAAAAATGAAATGATGTTTTAAAAAAAATAAAGGGAAGAAAAATCCAGTAGGTAAAAAAATTCTGCCAAAATCTTTTCCTGTTGTTTAATCAAACACAGGATGTCAGGGCTAGGGTGAACTCTAGAACTTAGACTGTTCAGAGCTGGAAGGGGTCTTAAAAAAAGAAAAGAGAATTTTAGAGTTGGAAGAGATTCTTAGAAGCAGCCCAAAGAAAATTTGATTTGGAATGGGAAACCTTCTGGAATTATCCTTCTGACACACTAGCTATGAGAAAAAGTGACTTAATCTTTCTCAGCCTTCCTTCCTACTTTTCTCTTTGTTTTTATTAAACATTCAATTAAGACTTTTTTTCATTATTGTCATCTCCTCTAACTTCAACAGAATCCTTCCTTGTAACAAGTATAATGAAGCAAAACAAAACACACAGGTCAGTTCTGAAAATATGTCATACTTCATGTACTCATAGCCCATCATCTCTCAGCCATCAGGCAACATTGGGTGTGAGGAGACAGTTTAGTTTCCTTATCAGTAAAATGAGAAGAAAAAACCCCATAATCTCTAGTTCATGGTGTTGGTACAAGGAGCAATCAATCAGTCACATTTATTAATCATCTATTGTATACTTGGTACTGTGCTAGACACTGATAGCCTACTCTATATACAAATGTCAGAGATTATTATTTTATTTTATTTTTTAGGGGTTTTTTTGCAAGGCAAATGGGGTTAAGTGGCTTGCCCAAGGCCACACAGCTAGGTAATTATGAAGTGACTGAGACCGGATTTGAGCCCAGGTACTCCTGACTCCAGGGCCGGTGCTTTATCCACTGCGCCACCTAGCTGCCCCTAGTGATTATTATTTTAAACATATATTTTATTGGTGTTTTCTTTTTTTAACATCCTAGGCTCCTAGATTTTAAAGGGGAAAAGACCTTTGAGGTCATCAAATCCAACCCCTTGGTTTTAAAGATGGAGTTTAATGAAGGTGGGAGAGGTTTAGTGACTTGCCCAGGGTCACACAGCTGGTGAGAGCATGAAGCATGCCAACTTCCTGACTCCAAGTCCAGTACTCTATGCCCCTAAAATCTGGGGTTAATCTTCTTTCCAGTCTTGATCAAACCCAGAGACTCCTCTTCAGAATAATTCTTTTAAATGCATAAAATAAAATACATAGAATTATGAAGAAACCAATTATATTGGAATATAATTAACAAAATATTTAAGAAAAAGTTATTGGATCCCAAGTCAAGAATCCCTGCATTAAATGGAAACCTCCCTTGTCACAGTTGAATATTAACAGTATTTTTACTACTTCCCAAATCTTGAGAGCATTAAAGGATCATTCTGTAAGATATCTCAGGGCATGGGTGGCTAGGTGGCATAGTAGATAAAGTACCAGCCTTGGAGTCAGGAGTACCTGGGTTCAAATCCGGTCTCAGACATTTAATAATTACCTAGCTGTGTAGCCTTGGGCAAGCCACTTAGCCCCATTTGCCTTGCAAAAACCTTAAAAAAAAACGATATCTCAGGGTAGGATGGAAAAGAAATCATGGGGAAAAAAGGTGACTGAGAGGACACCAGTCACTCCCAACTTTCTCATCTTTGTGAGAATGACCTACATCCCTATGCAGGGGAGCCCCTGAACAAAAGGAAGGCAGGCAGAGGGATTTGGTGAGCTGTCTTCTCTAGCAAACACCCTTTCAATCACAGGACTGACTCCAGGTACTGAGAATCTGAGATCCCACTGTGTTTACTGTTGGCTGATTATAGAAAAGCACTTGATTTGCTTAGCAAAACACATTCTGCTGAGCTCTCTTTTTTCCTTCTCACCAGGAATCTCCCAGGCATACATTAAAGTCAGGGAGGGTCCCTGAGTGGATGAAACCACCAAGATCACTATTCCACAGACCGATTATGAATAATGAGGGAGACATAAAACAAGGGAGATGTTTGCCACAGTTCTAGAGGACATTCTGAACAAAATCCAGAAGAAAAAGGACTTGCTTCTAATAGTGAGATGCTCCAGGGGAGCCTCTTTGCAGATTGTATTTGGTGTCTCAAGACCCAGGAGATGAAGTACTGTAGTACTGCATTACCTTAATGAGATTTATGACTACACTTGAAAGAGGATCAGGGAGTCACAGACTCAGAAAACTAGAAAGTCACATAGTTCAAAAACCTCATTTTACAAATGAGGAAATTGAGGTGGAGAGGTTACATGACTTGTTCAAAGTGACATAAGCATTAAGTAGCAGAGACAATACCCAAAGCAGCACAGTGTGCTCTATTCAAATAGACAGAAGATCCAAGTTCAAATCCTGTTTCAGACACTGATTAGCTATGTGACTTTGGATAAGTCACTTAACCCCTATTTGTCTCAGTTTTATCAAAAGTAAGAGGATAATAATAGCGCTTAACTGCTAGGGTGATTGTTAGGATCAAATGAGATTACATTTGTAAAGTGTAAACCTTAAAATGGTATACAAATAGTTGTTCTTATTATTACACCAGAAGTGGATAACTCAGGGTGTTTGACCTAGTGCTCTTTCTATTATATTAGATGGATGGATGAAAGGAAGGAAGGAGAGAAGAAATGGAGAGAATAAGAGAGGAAAGAAAGAAGAAATAGAGGAGGCAATAAGAAATAGGAAGGAAAGAAGGAAGGAAGGAAGGAAGGGAGAGGTGAAATGGGAGGGGAAAGGAAGAAAGCAAAAAATATAGGGAAGGAGTGGGGAGAGGAAGAAAAGAAAGAGAAAGGAAGGAAGGAAGAAGGGAGGAAGGGATGTGAGAGGGGGAAGAAAGGAAGAAAGAAATAGAGGGAGGGTATAAGAAAGAGGAAGGAAAAAGGAAGGAAGGAAGAAAAGGAGAGAGAGTGGGATGGAAGGGGAAAGGAAGGGAGAAATACAAGAAAGGAATGTGGGGGAGGAAGAAAGGAAGGAGAAAGAAAAAAGAAGGAAAGAGGGGAGGGAGGAAAGGATGGGAGAGAGGAAAAAGGAAGTAAGAAATAGGAAGGAATATGGGGAAAAGAAAGGATAGAGAAAGAAAGAAAGAAGTTAAGGAGGAAGAAAGGAAGGAAGGCATGAAAGAAGGAAAGAAAGTCTAACTGGATGAAAAATGGTCAATTGTTCAGTTCACTGAATCAGTTCATAAGTGGTACACATATATGTATGTATGTATGTATGTATGTATGTATGTATGTATGTATGTATAATGATATGTATAGCAAATAAGATATTTCCAGGGAGGACCTTGTTATGCTAAAAGGATTTTGAGGAGCTATTCAGGACCATGAGGTGACAGGGTCACGTGGGGTGAAATGGGGATAGCCTGGAAGATACAAAATGATCCAGAAGATGCCTCTAGCACCTGCAGAAGATCTATAGGAGCACATGAACAAGAATCCCACAGGATGAGAAGACCAAGGGGTATGGTGGAAGTTGTGCTGCTGATATCTACATCAATGAGATCATGGACCCCACTAAATATCAACATTTTATTAACAACAAATTTCAAAGCTGAGAGGAGTCTTAGAACTTAGACTGGTCAGTCAGTCAATAAGCATCGATTAAGAATTTATGTGCTAAATTCTGGAAATATAAAGGAAAACAAAAGACAATCCCTACCCTCAAGGACCTCCTCTTTCTCCACACTCCCTTTTCTCCCTTTTTTCTCTTCTGGGCTTTCTAGGTCTCTTGTCTTTCTTTCTATTTCTCTCTCAGGAAGTCTGGCCAAGCTACCTAATGGCATTCTTAGAGGAGAACTGGTAAGGAAGGGAGGGGAGGGGAGGAAAAAGAGGAAACATGATAGAAAAGGAAGAGAGACCCAAACAAAGAGAGGAAGAGACGAAGATGTTGGCTGGAGGCAAAGAGGGGAGGAGTCACCTGAGGTGAGCTGGGCAGACCTCAGAATGTCATACACAGAATAAGCAAGCCTGCTCTTGAGGAAGTCAGACCATAGAAAGGTAGGGCTGGATGGGATTTCCAAAAGATTGTTGGAGTTCAAAGCAAAGTTAGAACATCTAATTTTAAGCAAAAAAATGACACTCAGGACATTGAATGCTAGAACTAGAAGCAATCCCAGAGAGTCTAGTTTATTCTCTTAATTTACAAAGAGAGAAAAATCAGACCAGAGAAAGGGACTTTTCTAGGGTCAAATAGCAAGTAGATGGCAGAGTCAGCTCTAGAACCCAGAGCTCTGACTTCCTGCTCTTCCCATATTTCCTTTTTCTCTCACAACACTCTACTTCATAAACAGAATATCCTAAAGAGAAGATGATATGAGGCATCAAATCAATGACCTAGTCACTGATCTTATACCTCATAAGAGGGACAGCCCAGTGTCAACCCAGGGCTCAGGAATCCAGAGAGTAGAGCCCTCAGTCTATATGAGGTGCTGTAATCACCACTTACATGCTTCCTCCCATGTACAGAGAGGTCTTTTGTTTTGGGTTCTGTTCTCCCTTCTCCTACAGCCCTACCCAAGATTACAAGGTTTGAGGTTTTTACTTCCTCCCTACCCACAAACCCAGGCTCAAAGCTGAGGGAGGTAGAAATGATTTCTGCAGAGGAAACTGCTTTTTCTGTATCTGTGTTTAGAAGGATGAAAGAATCTAGGACAGGAGCTTCCAAGGCCTCCCCTCAAAAAACGCCGCAGGAGCCCTCTCCTTTACTTTTCCCTCTCTGAGGCAGCTGCCTCTGAGATCTGTCTCATTGACTAAAAAAGAACATAGACCAGACCTACTTTAATAACAGAAGGTCAGAAGTGAGATGGCCCTTCAAATATAGAATATTAGTTGGGGAAGAAGCCCTAGACTAGCGATTTTGAGGGATGAAAGAATCTTTACAAAAGAGAATGTTACAATACAGAAGGTCAGAAAACCTCCTAAGCAATGTAGATTCATAGTTTCATGCACAGACCTCTCCTATTTTATGATGTGAATGGAAATGCTCCTTTTATTTGGTTAAGTTCAGGATAAAATTTTTTTTCAATGAAAAAAGTAAAGGACATTGAAGTGAGAATATTAGAACATAAAACATCAAAGCTGGAAAGGATTGCCTTGTCCAACTCTCTCATTTTACAAAAAAGGAAAACTGATGTCAGACAAAGGGAAGTGAGGCCTGAGATAGAAAAATCCATAGATACCCCAAAAGTTATAAAACATAGTATACTGTTTGAACCAGGAAAGCCACTACTAGTTTTGTATCTCAAAGAGATTTTTTTTTAAAAGGACAGGGGAACAACCTATTTGTGCTAAAATATTTAGAGTAGTTCTTTTCATGGTGACAAAGAATTAGAAGTTGAGGGGATGCCTGAGATGATTTCAGAAAAACCTGAAAAGACTCAAATGAACGAATGCAAAATGAAGTGAGCAGAACCAAGATAATGTACATAATAACAGCAATATAGTATGATGATTAACTGTGAAAGATCTAGCTGATGTGAACAATACAATAATCTAAGACAATTCGGGAGGATTTATGTGGAAAATGCTATTCACCTCCAAAGAAAGAACTAATGAGGTTTTTTTTTTTACTTTCTTTAAATTTTTGTGTGTGGTTTTTTGATCTTTGTTTTCTTCAAAACATGTTTAATATCGAAACATGTTTTGCATGATTACACATGTATAACCTATCTCATTTTGCCTATTGTCTCAGGAGAGTAAAAAAGGAAAAAGAATTTAGAACTCAAAAAATTTTTAAAATTAATGCTAAAAATTGTTTTTATATATAATTGAGAAAAATATTCAAAAAAAGAAAAAATTCATAGCAAAATCAGATAAACTAGAGGAAGATTTCTGCTTTATAGAAAGATTCCCTGCAGGGCTCTGCAAAATAATAAATTCCCTGAGAGCCATTAAAAAAGCATTCCATTTATAAAAATTTGATTTCAAATAGTCTGTTCACTGTCCTCTGGGAAACATGCCAGACTGGTTACTGTTTCCCAGCTTTGGTTCAAATCCCTTCTCCTAGCCTTGACTGTGACCTCTTGGATGGGAATCAGTAGCCCCCATAACATTCCTCCCCTAGAGAACCCCCTCCAGAAGTAAGCCTCCGCTGAGTGCTCTAACCTCTTGTTTCCCCCTCCTCACTCTGTGGGTATGCCACTCATTTGGCAATTACTCACATGCTGGCTTGTGGGTAGAGTTTCCTGTGTGTATCTGGCTTATCCCTTTTCCCATGGTATAATTACAGAAAGAATACTGAAATGAGAATCATGGAACTGAGAACCCTGGCTATAGGATACCCCAGCAAATGGCCTAAGTTGTGTATGCCCCAATTTCCTCATCTATAAAATGGGGATAATAAATAGGAAGAGTTAGGAAGTTCAAATAAGAACATGCATTTAAAACATTTTGTAAAAAATAAAGCGCAACATTGATGATATATTATTAATAGATCACATGTTTCTTGAGGGCAAATGATATTGATATTGTCTTGTCCTTTGCTATCTCCCTTATGCTAGGTCAGCTGTGTGATGCAGTAGATATAGCATCAAGCCTAGAGGCAAGAAGTCTCATCTTTCTGAATTCAAATCTGACATCAAACACAAGCTATGTGACCCTGGACAAGTCATTTAATCCTATTTACCTCAGTTTCCTCATCTGTAAAATGAACTGGAGAAGGAATAAAGAAATAGAAGAAAATATAAAGTACCTCTTAGGAAAAATGACCAATGTGGAAAAGAGATCTTTGCCAAGAAAACCCCAAGTGGGACCAAAGGGTTGGACTCAACTGAAAAATGACTGAACAACAAATTCCCCCACCTCAACTAAAGTATCCAAGTAGCGTGTTTATTGACTTAAATACAATAGGGGTAGGAACTAGACCTATGATTTCATTAGTTTAAGAACTACTGAAGAAGAATGGGCTAGCTTCATAATCACAGAGGGAGTTTTAAGAGATCCGAGCACTTAGGATTACATGTATCAGGGGCAACACTTGAACCCGGATCTCCCTAGTTTTGAGGCTCAAATACATTATACATCACTGTCTCTCACTGATTTAAATACAACAGTTTAAGGAACATAAGTAGTATCTTAAATGAAGTCCAAATTCTAGAACCTCCTAATTAGAAATAGACCTCAGAAGATAGTATTTAGTTCAACTTGTAACCTGAGCCACATCCTTGATAAAAGCTCATCCAACTCTTACCTGAATATCTCTAACTATGGGAAACTTACTCCATTAGGAGGTAGCCTATGCCACTCCTAGGTGGTGCTAACTGGTAGGACCAGGTAATAATCAGAAAGGACAGCAGAAGCCTCTTGGTACAAGCAGATGATTTTGCAGTTGGCCAGGCCTGGGCTCTTGGTCACAGAGCAAGGTAGGAATAGGGGCTTAGGAAGCAGCCTGGTTCAAGAGAATGCTCCATTTGGAGATAGCGCAGCTAGATTGGAATCCTGGCTCTTTGATTTAGTTCTTGTAAGACCCTGAACAAAAAAAAAAAATAAAGTGCTGGGGTGGAGTCAGGAAGATTGGAGTTCAAATTCTTCTGCAGACACTTATTAGCCATGTAAGACTGAGCAAGTCATTCAACATCTGTTGGGCTGTTGGGTCCCCATCTATAAAATGAGAAGATTGGATTGAAAGTTCTCAGGTTCCTTCTAGCTCCAAATCTATTAACTTTTGAGTTATTTAACTTCTTTGGTCAAAAAGAGATTTTGACTTTATAAAGAATGTGAATGTGTGTTTGCAAGGGAGAGAAGAAGAGAGAAGGGGAAAAAGGGAGAGAGAAAGAGAAGGAAAGGGGAGAGGAAAAAAGAGAAGAGAAAGGAGAAGAGAAAGAGGGAAGGGAATAGACAAAAGGAGTGAGAGGGAGAGAAAGGGTGAGAGGAGAAGAAGCAAGAGAGAGGGAAGAGAGGAGAAAGAAAAGAAAGAGTGAAGGGAGAGAGAGGAGTATATTGAAAAGGGTGAGAGTGTGTGTTTGTGTATGTGTGTGTGTGTGTGTGTGTGTGTGTGTGTGTGTGTGTGTGTGTGTGTGTAAAAGGGGATCTCCAACTTCCCTTCTGGCTACATGTCTCTGACTCTCTGACTTTGCTTCCCAGGTGGGGCCTCTTCATTAAATCACAGAACAAGTTTCCTTGGCTGGGACAAAGTGAATGGGCTTGGTGTCCCCTTATGAAAAATGGGGATCATAGACCCTCTCTGCTCTTCCTTCTGCAAGGGATGTTTTGAGAACTGAGGAAGACCATAACTTGGTGTAGAAAAATAATTTAGGGGTTGAGAGACATCTGAAGTCATAAGGAATATTTCTAAATATGTTCAAATCATCTAAGAAATCATCAGATCCAAGAGTCTCCTTTTACAGATGAAGAAACAGAGAAGAACTGGGAGGGACCTGTCCATGTGCAGGCCTGGACTCCCAATTCAGTATTCATAAGGTAGGGAAGGAATAGTTAAAAGGAGGCTGGGGGAAAACAAAAAAGGAGACCCAAAGGGTAAATAAGTGAAAGGACTATGTGCCTTTGATTGTGCTCTCCCCTGTGTTTGGAAAACCCTCCCCACCATCTGCCCATTGAATTTCTACCAAACTTTAAAGCTGCCATGTTACTTTCTCCAAGAAGCCTCTCTAGATACAGCCTAATAAAAACCACCTCCATCATATCTCACTGAGTACACATCTTATTAATTCTATGATGTAAAACAAGGGGCTATCATTGTCTCTGTGTCTTTACCTTCTACTAGACCGTGAGCTCCAGAGAGACAGGGATCTTCAAATATGGACTATAGCTCATTCCCTTGTCTGCCTGGTCACAGGAAGGGGCACCATATCTCTGCCAACCAAGAGGACAATGTTCTGTATAAAATAACTGCCTGTTAAATGTCTTGGCAAAAGGACTCCCCCATGTCCTGGGGTGCTTGTGACTTGAAGTTGGAAGGGACCACATAAGAGACAGGATCTAATTCAATCTCATCACTTCAAAGAGCAAGAAACTGAGGCTCAGTTTACTTGTCCAAGGACAGTAAGAGACACTCATAATTTGAATTCAGAGCTGACACTAAACCCAAGCACATTCTAGTCCCCTTGGGCTTAATTGCCAACAGTCTTTTTTTTTTTTTAGGTTTTTGCAAGGCAAATGGGGTTAAGTGGCTTGCCCAAGGCCACACAGCTAGGTAATTATTAAGTGTCTGAGACCGGATTTGAACCCAGGTACTCCTGACTCCAGGGCCAGTGCTTTTATCCACTATGCCACCTAGCCACCCCAATTGCCAACAGTCTTAAAGCCTGCCTGAGATTTCATCTCTGTCCAGGTGAAGTTGGAGACACCGCTTCAGTTTTCAGAGTTTTTTTCAAAAGGAGAAGAGGAAAAAAAGTTGTTTTTCAGGCTGCAAAGTCCTTAGATAAATAAAGGAGGGGAATTGTGTTTCCTGGGAAAAGAAACCAGATAGGCTGGGGCTGATAAAGCCCTAGGATGGGGCAAAGGAGTCCTGGGGTCTGGCCCAAGGGAAGGGAGACTGAGGAGCCATTGTCTGAGCTGGGCGCCTAGGAGCAGCTCAGGTGACTGGCTTCTCTCTTCAGGGGAAGGTCAGGCTTCGGGCAAGTTATGTGTGCCAGCTCCCTGGGCTCCCAGCCACAGCAGGGAGGGTCTGAAGAATAGGTGCCAGGCTGTGGTCATCACCTCTCCACCTCTGTCCAACCACATGGGTCAGCCAAGGGCCTGGAAGCAAGGGGCAGGGAGTGGGGGAAGAAGAATCCTGGGAACTCAAAATCTAACCCAAAGGGAATGACATCTGGTTGTCTTCTTTCCACTTCCAGCATATAAATCTTCCTCAAAAAATTGTAGAATTATAGAAGGGGCCTTAGAACAAAGAATGTCAAAGGCAGAAGGGACCTAGAAAATAGAATATTAGAGCTGGAAGGGACCTTAGAATGCTGAATGTCAGAGCTAGGAGGTAGCCTAGAACAGAGAATGATGGAGCTGAAGGGATGTTAGAATATAGAATGTCAGAGCCAGAAGAGCCTTAGAACATATACCAGAGCTGGAAGGGACCCTAGAACATGGAATGTCAGAACTAGGAGGGGCCTCAGAACACAGAATGTGAGAACTTGAAAGGAACCTAGAATATAAGATGATGGAGCTGAAGGGACCTTAGAGCATATAGGAAGTTTGAGGTATAAAGGGTCTTAGGACTCGTTTTTTCTTAAGAATCTCATTTTACCAATGTGGGGGAGGGACAGTATTCACACCATGAGTCAGAGGCAGAACTAGAACCTTGAGCCAAGGTCTCCTGACCCCGGGGCAGAGATCTTTCCACTCCAGTTTGACCACTCATAGATACTATGGTTTTATGAAACTAAAAAGCCTTCAGGCAGCAGCTGTTCCCCTAACTCCTGTGGGGCTCATGATCCAAGGAGCTTCTCACAGAATCTGTTCCTGCTTGGACTAGCTTTACCCTGAATCTGACTGCTTTGCTTGGATGGGAAGCAAGATCATCAGCAGCTGAAGCCGAATCTGGGCAGTGCCTGGGCTGGTGGAAAAAAGGGGAGTGCCTCAAGGGAGTCTGGAAGAGGTGGACTATAAGTCATTCCCTTGTCTACCTGGTCACAGAAGGGGGCACCATGATAGGGAAGAGAAGCCCCTCGTGCTCTGGGAAACCAGGCTACCTCTACCCAGGGTAGGAACCCTTGTCCATTGTGTATGTGGTTAAGTGAATCTGGCAAGGAAGGGAGGTAAAGGGCCTGGTTCCATGCATCTGACTCAGAGTTCCTGACAGGGTTCTTGCATTCTCACTCATTTTGGCCAATGTAACTATAAAGAAGTAGTCAACTCTGGAATATCATTCACAAAAAACCGTGCCTGTTTTCCTTCTGGAATTTTCATCATGGATCCCCTCCAGAGGTATGTAGACCATTCTCATAAAGAATTAATAAAAGTAGGACCATAGTTTCTCATTTCCTCTCCAACATCTTTTATAAGTAGTAATTCCTTATTTAATTTCCTCCCTTTTTTGGCATCTCCCTTTCTCAGAAACATCTTAAAAATGATCCTACTTCTTCTTTCACAACATGATTAATATGGGCTTATGTTTAGCATGGTTAGACATGTACAGCCTATATTAGATTGATTTCTGTCAGGGTGAAGGGAGAGGCAAGGGAGGGAGGGAGAAAAATATGAAACTCAAAACCTTGCAGAAAAATGATTGTTGAATTATCGTTGCATGCAGTTAGAAAAATAATTAAACAAAATATTTTAAAAATGATCCCACAATGCTTTTAAGATATAGGAATAGGAAGAATGTTAATAGCAGCTAACAACTACATAGCACTTTCCCATTGTCTCATTTAATCTTCATGACCAACCAATGAGGTAAATAACTACCTCTCTTCTACTGATGAAGAAACAGGTCTGGGGAAGCTAAGGGACTTAGTATAGCAGTGTTTGCTCACCACATTATGCTACCTATCTCTAATCTCAGTGCTGGAAGGGAATTAAAGGGTGATGTGGTTGACCCTATACCTGAATCATAACTCTCCCCATCCAGCCTTCCTTGATACTTCTACTGACAGAGAATTCACTACCCAGGATAGCCTTTTCCATATTTGTCCATCTTAGATGGTTAAGTTTTTCTTAGTTGGATAATCATTATCCAAACATGCAGTGAACAAAGAGCACTGAGCCTGGAGTCAGGACACCTGAGTTCAAATCCAGTCTCAGACTCTTAATAACTGCATGATCCTGTATGAGTCATTTAACCTTTGCTGGTTTCAGTTTACAAATCTGTAAAATAGGGATAATAATATCACCCACCTCTCAGGGTTGTTGTGGGAATCCAACAGCAATACTATTTGTAAAGTGCTTAGCTCAGAGCCCGGGCTATGTTGAGTACTTAATAAAGTTTTCTCCCTTCCATTTCCTATACTGACTAAAATAGACTCCCAGTTTGACTCACTGGAATCAAATAGCTCAAAGCCTCCTTCTGATTCAGCCTAGCCCTTCAGGTGGCCAGAAATATTTACCCACCATAGCCTCTCCCATCCACCCCAAAAGGAAAGACCTTTCCAGTCTCATTGTGTTAAGCATGAACTGAACATTCTTCCCATATCTCCTCTGGTTATTCTAATTGTTAGTCAATGCCCTCACTCTTATTGTAGATTTACAAAGAAAAGCAAGGCTTATGTATATAATAAAGACCTGAACTTTCATATAAAATCTTATTCTCTCCTCTTCCATTCTATTATTTAAATGCAAGAGCCTATTCTGTTAAATTCAGCATAAAAAATTTTTGTCCCATAAATGTCATCTTCCCCACTTTCACTATAGTACTCCCCCAAATCCTCATCTTGGTGGGCAGTCAGTAAATATTTATTAAGTACCTACTATGGACCAAGTAAGGGCTGGGAATGCAAAGAAGAGGCAAAAGATAGCCCCTGACCTAAAAGAATTCATAGTCTAATGAGAGAACCAAAAAGCAAACAAAAATGTAAAAACAAATTATACATGGGGACTTAATAGGAAATAATTAAGAGAGGAAGGCAGTAGAACTGAGAGGAGTTGAGGAAAACTTTCTTCAGAAAATGAGATTCAGTTTGAATTTAAAGGAAACCTAAACAGGGTGAGCTCTAACAGCGCCTATCCTGCGAAAGAGACTTCAAGTATAGACTTAGACATAGAGGGGTCCAAATCAACCCCAAGAGACTCACAATGCTAAATGTAATTAAAAATGTTTATCAACAACAACAAAAATACAATACAAGTAATGCTAATATGTGGTTTCTAAGTCGATATGTGCCTCACAGGGATAATGATGTACCCATCAGTGGCCCCATTTCTATTTGAGTTTGCCACCACTGGGCTAAGCAACAGAGTCCAGTCTGTGTTCCCAGGGAGGACCAGACTGGCACATCTCAGAGAAGCTCATTCATTACTAGAGGGCTGGTCACTAGCAAGAACTTTTCTGACCACAGAAATTCAAGAAGCTGACTGAGAAGGTGTGAAGGAGGAAGGAATCTAGTCTGGTTTGGTTTGGTTTGGGTTGGGTTGGTTTTGGGGGAGGGGGATCCTAAAACCATGATCAAGCTCACAAGATCATTATACAGAAATTTTGCAAACCTTCAAGTGCTCCAGAAATAGGAACTGTTATTATTATAATTGTCCTGGGGATGCTGAAGGACTCGTGAGGATACATGCTGTCCCCCTCCTGACCGAGATAGATTCAAAGGGAAGACTAAGAGTCATTTTTTTGGACACAGCTAATGAGGGAATTTACTTTGTTTGACAATGCATGTTTTAATGAAGGTTTTGTTTTTATTTCTCAATTGGGAGCTGATAAGTGGAAGGAAAAGAAGGAATTTTTGTTGAATGAAAAAATTATTAAAAAAAAGAAATGATGCCAATGTAATAAAATATATCAATAAAGATTTCAAAACAAAATGTTATTATTAGGACAAATACCCACAATTCTTGTCAAATCTTTTAAAGTAAGAATATTTCATTCCATTAGTTTCAGTCCCCACCATTCTAATCTGCTACCATTTTCCTAGACCTGAATCCCATGACTTCACTGTGTAGCTATTTCTCCTAGTTTTTGAGTCTTCTGAAAACATAACAAGAATGTCAACCAAACCTTAATTCATGTTCCTGCTAAAAATGTTGGTCTGCATCAACTCCAAGGGATCCTCACTGGAGATCTCCTTTCAGAGTAACATGAAGTCACTGGAAACCCTCTTTCTAACTGATCTTTTCACCAGTTTTGAACCCAAGTAAAAGAAACATTATCTGACATAGCTAAAGGCCTAGGAGGATTGCATAAATCATCATGGAGGAGAAGGTATTTAAACTAAGTCTTAAAGGATAGGCAGGAATTGAGCAGGCAAAGGTGAGAGATGAAGGCATCCCTGACAGATGGAGCAATGTGAGATATTCCCCTGTTCCCTAACACACGTTCTCCTAATATCTGAGGGAGCAGCATATTTGTTTTTCTCTAAAGCTGTTGGCATGGAATAATCTGTCTTCTAGTTTTTTGTATTTGCATTTTATCCCCCTATCAGACTCTTTGCACAATGAGGGCAGGAATTATGTTTTATCTAAACTATGCCTCTCCCAGAGTCTAGTCAGGATCAGTACAAAGTAGGTGCTTAGAATATTTGTTGACTGAAGTAAATTATGTCTTTAGAACTATGCTTTGGCCTGTCCCCTTCCACCCAGGGCCAAATTGTTTCCTCCCTCAACTCCACCTCCAAATCCCTCCAGGACATTTGGGTCCAAGTGCTGGTAAAACTCACTGGGGTGGTATCATCATGTGACCGCTGGTACCGTTTCCATCTGCAGCCGTAGATCCCGGTGAGGCATGACAGGCAGAGCTGGGGCTCGTAATACTGTAAGGGCTGATGTCTCACCATCCTCTTGCCCGCAGCCCCGGGGACTTGTCCTCAGAGCCCCATCCAGCCTCAGCACACTCTGCAAAGAAAGACCAGGCAACATCAGCTGGAGCTGATGGAAAAGGGAGAAAGTTCTGACAATCCTGAAACACATCTATGGAATAGAAAGAATTGTGGTTTAGAGTCAGAGGTCTTGGTGTTGATACTTGCTAGCTAGGTGATTTTGGGTAAGTGACCACCTATCGGAACCCTGATTTCCTCTATATTTGGAGGATGGAAAAAGTGTTTTTGTGAAGGTTCCTTTGTAAATATGGGCAACAAATTTCTAAATTATGTCTCCATTTGTTTATAAGATGACGGAATAGTAAACTCCCTTGGAATTCTTCTGGAAGACCTGGAGTTTTCCCATCAATCCCTTTCTTTCTATCCTTAAACCATCACCATCCTACTGACCCTCATCACTGCTCAGAGGGACTATGATCACAGCCTCTTCATTGGTCTTCCTTTTCAAGTCTTCCCTCTCTAGCCCATCCACTGCTGCCAAAAGCATTCTTCCTAAAGTAAAGGTCGATAATTTTCTACTCCATAGAATCCAATGACTCCCTTTTATCTCTAGGATCAGATACTGACTCCTCTTGTATTTATAAGCTCGACCTTTCTTAAAGAACTTTTTTAGTTTTACTATACTTTGTCTCCTTTATGAATACTATAGTCTAGTCAGACTGAGCTTCTTACTGTTTCTTACAAAGAAGTCCTTTTCCCATCTCCAAGTCTTTATACAAAAATCCTTTTCCCATCTCCAAGTCTTTGCATTACCTGTTGCCCAAGCCTGAAAATCAAACCCTTCTCACTTTCTATATGAAGTTCTTAATCCGAGCTGCTTGTGTATATAGCTTATAGAGGTTGGAAGCTCATTTATAAAATAAGAGTACTGACTACTGCCAGAAGAAAAGGATCAGAGACAAAGCTTATAGGGTTCACAGACAGAAGAGATCCTCCCTGGCTAAGTCCCAAAATAATGAATTCCTGTGGGGGATGCTTTTCAGCCTTTCAGTACTTCCAAGATCCTCCTGTACATCTCCTTTATTACATGTAGCCAAAAAAAAGAGAGACCAGTCCTTTGCTGATGTGCCTCAGAATTCAGACAGAAGATACCCCCTACCTTGTTCCCTACTTAACCAGGGTGTCAAGTCTTTTTTTTTTTTTGCAAGGCAAATGGAGTTAAGTGGCTTGCCCAAGGCCACACAGCTAGGTAATTATTAAGTGTCTGAAGCTGGATTTGAACTCATGTACTCCTGACTCCAGGGCTGGTGCTCTATCCACTGTACCACCTAGCCACCCCAGGGTGTCAAGTCTTAATGGCAGATGAGTTGAAATATTCTTTTTGGGGACTGGAGTCAGGAAAACTCTAAGTGTGAATCCAGCCTCAGATACTTACTAGCTATGTGATCCTACTCAGTAACTTCTGCCTATCTCAGTTTTTTCATATTTAAAATAGGGACAATGACAGTACCTACCTACTTCCCAGGGTAGTTTTAAAGATCAAATGAGATAAAGGTGCTTAGTACAGTGTCTGCACCTAGTAAGAGAGCTATAAAAGCTAATTATTATTATTATTATTACTCCTGCCACAGACCCTTGTTATGTAAACCTGGACAAATTACTTAAACTTTTTTCAGCCTTGATTTCCTCATTTCTAAAATGGGGAAAGGTGGGAGGGGAGCTGCTGACTTCTTCCAGCTCTAAATCTATAAATATGATCAGACTATATTTACAGAGATGAAAAAAACTGAGGTCCAGAAAAGGGCATGGATTTTGCTATGGTCACATCATGAATTGGGGCAGAGTCTGAATTCAAATCTAAGCTTGCAGTCTACCAGGTCAGAGTTCTTACCACTTCCTTCTGCAATGTTCAAAATCAGATGTCCCAGGGAAACGGGGAAAGGGCTTCCTTTCTTGAAGACGTTCTCATAATAACCTTAATATTTGTATAATATTTTAAAATTTACAAAGCACTTCACATGCATAGATGACTTCATTTGAACCTATGAGACTGATGCTATTATTCCCATTTCACAGATGAGGAAACTGAATGTATATATGGCCATATGATAATTGTCCGAAGGGAGACCTGAAACCTGGGGCTTCCTAATTCCAAGTCCATTAGCCTACCTGTCACACTATGGTGCCTCTCCAGAGAGAAGTCCTGTTCTGGTCTAGCTTACATTAAACATCTTATGAGTTCCCTTCCAACTCTGCTATTCTGTGATTCTGTCTGTGCCAGACATTAGAGTCCTCCAGCTGTGAATTAAAAACTAACCATGGAGCTGGGAAGCAAGAGCCAGGCCTATATGTGCATTCCTGGTCTCTGGACTGCAGGAGCCTAAGTGATACTTGGGACTTGCTTAGTCTCCAAATGGTTGTGGACAACACACTTAACTGACCAGTCGAGCTCCAGGGCTTGCACCAGGGAAAGGACTCAAACAAGAAATAAGTCCCTGGTTTGATTCTCTCCATGAATAGAGTCATTTATTCGTGTTCATAGAGAATGCAAAGAATGAAAATCTAATATCTACAAGAAGGGAGCCTGGTGAGCTCTGCCCTGCTCCTATTCCTGGAACAGGTAACCAGAGGCTCCACAATCATCTGTTAGGGACCCCGAAGAAGGGGTTCATCTAGCAAGTGGGGGACTAGATGTGATGACCTTTCAGGGGGCTGGTGTCTACAAGACCCAAGGCAGGAAGAGAAGCTAGGTGACTAGATAATCCCTCCTGGTCATTGGTCAACTGACATCTCAGAGTTACAGGGACAGACCTCAGAGGACATCAAGTCTGCCCTTCTCCTCGGGAAAAGAATCCTCTCTTTAGCATGCAGAAAGATCCCCTCCTGGTGACTCCCATCAGTTGCTCTGATCTCTACTCTCAGGGGTCTCTTAAGACCATAGACTACAGCACATCCACTTTCCTTGGGCCTCAGAAACCTAGAACATAGAAAATGAAGAATTCCTGAAAGGAAATGAACAGTTCATTTTAAATAGCACTTAAGTGCTTTACCTGGGCCTCTTCATTTGAATTTCTCACCCAGCTTGGGAGGCAGGTACTAGGATTTTTTAATTTGTAGATGAGCAAACAGACAGAGAACTTAAATAAGCTTGTCCCAAGTAACCCATCAAGTCAGTATTTGAGGTAGGATTTGAATTCAGGTTTTCCTGACTCCAAATCCTTCAATAATTAAAATCACTGAGATTTATATAGCATTTTTTTTTTGCAAGGCAAATGGGGTTAAGTGGCTTGCCCAAGGCCACACAGCTAGGTAATTATTAAGTGTCTGAGACCGGATTTGAACCCAGGTACTCCTGACTCCAGGGCTGGTGCTTTATCCACTATGCAACCTAGCCGCCCCTTTATATAGCATTTTAAGGTTTATGAAACACTTTAAATGTTATCTCATTTGATCTTCTCAATGAGCTTGTAAGGAAGGTGCTATCACTCCCATTTTTACAGATAAGAAAACTAAGGCAGAGACAAGTTAAATAATTGCTAATAATAGCAGCTAGAGGGTTCAGTGAAAAGAATGCTGGGCCTGGAGTCAGAAAGACCCAAGTACAAATCTGACCTTAGATACTTACTGTGTGATCTTGGACAAGTCACTTAATCTCTGTTTGCCTTAATCCACCGAAGAAGGAAATGGCAAACCATTCCAGTATTTTTGCCCAGAAAAACCCTATGGAGACTAGTGGTTCATAGGGTCATGAAGAGTCAGACACAACTGAATCACTTAACAACAGATCACTTAACAACAGATCACTTATTATGTGCCAGGCTTTACAAATATTATCTTATTTGATTCTCACAGCTACCCTGGGAGATAGGTATTGCTGTTATTATCATTCCCATTTAATGTTATTATCATTAGTATCATGTTATCATTCCCATTTTACAAAAGGGGGAAATTGAAGCAAAGAGGTTAAGTGACTTGCCAGGAGCCACAAAATCTAGTAAATGTCTGAGAAAGGATTCAAACCCATCTCTTTCTAATTGCTAACTCTAAAGTTAGCACCATCTGTTCTATCTCCCAACTGAGTCATCTAGTTGAGTCCTCTGATTTATACATGAGAAAATACTGATGTCCATTCCATTCTTTAAGACCCAGCTCTGGTACACCTCTTCCATGAAATCTTCCCTGACTTTTTCCTCCCAACTCCATCTCCCATCTCTCCAGTCAAGGTTGGTTTCTCTCTTCTTTGATTTCATAACACTTTTATGTGCCAAATAAAAACATATCAAATCCTTAGTCTATGCCTTATCCTTAGGTAATAGACCATAAGCTTGGTAATCTACTATCAGTCATTTGTATATCCTTCCACAACACTTGAAGAAAGGTTTGTGTTTTCATCAAAACTTGGGTTTTCGTTTGAATGAGAAACAAAGGAATCCAATGGGAGAGACACTGACATCCTTAATCATGTCCATCATTGGTACACTCTGCACCTGCAGTTAAACTCAGGGGAGTCTAGATTGTGGAACATTGTTAGATGACAGGCTTGGAGTCAGTCCTGACCCCGGACACTTAGCAACTGGGTCACCCTAGCAAGTCTCTGGACCTCTATACTTCTCTATGCATCTGTAAAATGAGGGTCAGACTTAATAGTTTCCAAAGATCTTCCTAATTCTTAAAAGCTGGGTTTGTTTTCTGAACACATACACACACACGCACGCACACACACACACACACACACACACACACACACACACACACACACACCCAAACACACACTCTGGCACTGGGAGACTGGCACAGGACTGCCCAGCATGGAGTACCCTCATCAGAAAGGGTGCTATGATCTATCAAGGTGGCAAAATGGAAGCAGTTCAAGGGAAATGTGAGATACATAAGTTTAGAATAACCACCCCAAGTGTAGACTATTTGTGCTTGACCTATGATAGAGCATTCTGAGCTTGAATAGGTCTGATTAATCACAGCCTGACACTTGCCTCTAACACAGTGATGTCATTTTGGTCTTCTTTGAAAATGAAAGTGCGAAGCAATAGCTGGTTCCAAGCCCCTTCTGTTACAGAAGGGGAAACTGAGGCTACAGCAGGTGAAGTGGCTTACCTAACATCACACTGTGGGGCCACGTCAGAGCCAGAATTCTCTGGCTCTTTCCCCTTACAGCACTTCCCCTTACAGTATCCCATTTGGGGCTTTGCTCTGGTTTGGGATTAACCTTGCTGCCCTTCCCAGGAATGCCCCATCTCACCTTGGAGGTTAGCTCCCATTGGTATCTTGTTAGGGAAATGTCAGCAGATAAAGGGGATTGAAATGGATTCTCTCTCAAGTCCATCCTAGCATTCTGACTCTGAGCTCACCCAGCTGCTGCTGACGCCTCTGTCCTGAAAACTGGAGAGCTGTCCCTGGAGAGCTGGCAGCCCTCAGTCATTCCTCTTCTGGATATTAAGAATTTGAGGGAGCAGAGACATCCAGAGCCTGGGGTAGGAAATTGCATTAATACAGTAACATAGTAGAGTGTTCTCTAGGGCTCCAGGGGCAGTGTAGAGCAGTGGGCAGAGGACTATTGCTGGAATCAGGAGGTTCTGGGTTCAAATATCACCTCAGACATCTACTAGCTTTATGACACTGTGCCAATCTGTTCACCTCTCTAGGGGCGTGGACTCGATCTTTACAGTCCCATCCAGCTGTCAGCCTCTGATCCTATGACTTGTCCAGGTCGAACAGCTCCTCTGTGTCAAAGTCAGACCATGAACCTGGGCATCCCTAACTCCAAGGCCACCATGTCTCTCTTCAATAATAATCATGGCTGTATGGGGTTTTATGACTCATCAAGTGCCTTCCTCACATCATTCAGACAGGTAGAACCTCTGAGGATCATTGGCCCCATTTTACAGACAAGGAAACTGGAACTCAGAAAACATGAGTGACTTGCCCTAGGCCACACAAGCAGTACAGTAAGTAGAGTTAGGACCCAAACAGAACTTGCTGGACTTGTCCAACACTCTCCTAGTCATCCCACATGCCATACCCTTCATTTTCCAAAACTAGGATTCTAAATGTCTTTGAATGACTTATTCACCACTTTTAAGTGATGCAGTGCGTGGCTGGAAGCCTGGCGCCAATATTTACTAGCTTTGTGAACTAGAGGGCAAGTCAATTAACCCATCTCAGCCTTGATATGCTCATCTGTAAAATAGTGATTCAAAAAATATTCATACTCCTGGGAATTCTTAAGAGGATCAGATGAGGGTGTATATATGAAACTGCTTTGCACCTATCAAGAGCTGGACAAATAAATGGGAATTGCTGGGCCAAGTATTCCTTCTGGATTAAAAAAAAAAGACATTCCCATTCTTCATTTCATTTTTCTCAGTCCCCTCCCCCTCTTTACTCTCCTTTGCTTGCCAACAGCCTTGGAATGGAGGCAGGACAGGCATTAATCTCTTCATTTAGAAATGGGGTTGCTGAGCCCCCAGAAGAGGCTTGGCCAGTACAAGGTCACACAGTCATTTCATATGACAGATGGAATTTGGGGCTGTGTTTCTTCAAGTTCAAGCTAGTCTTAAGCCTCACTAATGGAATCAAACAGGATCACAAAATCTTGAATATAGAGCTGGAAGGCAACTCTCATATTTTACAAGTGAGGAAATTGAGGTAAAGAGAAATTAAGTGACTTCCCCAGGATCACACAACTATTAAATGTCTGATGTGGGACTTTCTGAGTTTAAGACCACCAAGACCTCAGAAGGAATTTGTTGTGGTGAAGGATGCAGGTCCACATCTTTGCTCTGCTACTTAACCAATGGAATGATCTTGGGCAAGCTGCTTCTCCTTTGAGGCTTCACTTTCCCCATCCTTAGCCTAAATGACTTTTCAGGCTCTTTTTAGTTTTGGCATCTTTCCAGAACTAGAATCCTCTCAGACCAGGTGCAAAGTCTGGATCTACCTGCTTCAGAATATGGCAGGGGCTAGGACTCTTCTTCTCTGGGTCTCCCCCAAACTCTCCAAATCCTGCCTCTGTTCCTAAATGCCTAACCAGAGTCCTTGTCAGAGCATATAACAGGACCGAGTAGCCCAAGTTCATTCCTCTACCCTGGATGTCACTCAGGGGTCTGAAGCTCAGAGTGAGTTAGTTTAAGGCCAGGGAACAATACCTGCCTCCTATCTATAACAGAGAAGGTAAAATTCAGAGCTGACATGTCTGGGACGTGTGTGTGTGTGTGTGTGTGTGTGTGCACATGAACATAGAATCTCTGAGAAATAATTCAATTGTAGATTTAAAGAATAATTGTTCTGGTAAGACAGATGAGCAGGATAGTTGGCAACATTTCCCTTCTCTTAAGGTAATTCCTCTTCACACCCAAGGGCCCAGGACCTCTGAGGGTATAAAGGCATGCATCACATCCATGATTGGACAAGAATCCTCCCCCCCAACATACCCAGGTGGCCAATTTCAGCCTTCCTGAATTGATACTTCCAAGCATGGAGGAAATGCTCCCTCCTGGGGTCAACTCATTGTGCTTTTCAATAGCTCTCTGTATTAGGAAGTGCTTTCTTACATCAAACCCAAAAGGCATCTAGTCCAGTCCTCTGGGCAAATAAACAGAATCAGCCTTATCCTTCTTTTATTTAAGATCATAGACTTAGAGCTGGAAAAAATGACTTTAAAGGTTATCTGGTTCAACCCTGTCATTTATTAGGGAAAAAACTGAGGCATAGGGGTAGTTTGGTTGGTAGATGGATGGATTATTGCTTGCCCAAAGTTACTTAGGTAGTAAATGGCAGGACCAGGATCAGAGCTCGGAGCCTTTACCTCTAAATTCAGCATTATTTCTACTTGGCCATGATGCTGCCTCCCATCAAATACTTGATGACAGCTACCAACTAACAGAGTCTTCTCCTCTCCAAGTTAAACATCACCAGCTTCTCCAAATGATTCTCATATGGTACAATCTATAGGTACTGCTTACAATAATAATTATTCTTGTAATAGCTCCTCCCATTTCTCTGGTGATTTAAGACTCATAAAACATACTTATAAAAAACCCTCACAACTCTGTGGGGTGGAAGCCACAGAAACCATTACCCCTATTTTATAGGGCAAGGAAGTGAGGGTCAGAAGTGTAAACTGACTAGCCATTTCCTGGCCACCAGTTCCAAAACGCTTATCTTCTTCCCTGGATTCCACCTCTGGAAATACCCTCCACCCTGAGACATGAGCCTTCTGCTCAGATCTATCCAGATATCTCCATGTGACCCCTACTCCGCACCCCATGTGTTGCCTTCTCACACTAGAACGGAAACTCCTGAGGGTGAAGACTGACTTGCTTGTTTATATTTATAACAGTGGCTGAAATATAGTAAGAAGTTAATAAATTATTTAACTATCCATCTGTCTAGGCATCCAATAATCTATCCATCTGTTTATATATCAGTCCAATAATCTATCTATCCATCTACCTAACAACTCAACCAGCTTTTTATCTATCTATCTATCTATCTATCTATCTATATATCCATCCATCTGTCCATTCATTCACCTACATATCCAGTCATCCATTCATCCATCTACCCACTTACCTATCTTCCTATTTCTCTACCTATTCATCTCTCTCCTTCCCCCTCCTCTCTCTCTCATCTATCTTTCTAACCATCCATCCATCCATCTATCCACCCATCCATCCATCCAATGATCCATCCAATTCATGCACCCACTTATCCATCCACCAACCAAAGGCAACTTCTTAAATATAACATCATAAAATCTTTACAAATCAAAAAAAATCATAAAGAAGGAAATATAAAAATGATTATCCCAATTCTCATTTCTCTAGTGTTTTTAAGATATATAAAGCATTTTATTCACCAAACTTTGTGAAGTAGGGAGTGTAAAGATAATTAACCTCCCTTTAAAGGAAAGGAAATTAAGTCTCAGAGAGATGAAGTAAGTTGTCTACTGGCATACAGCTGGTGGGATGTGAAGGGGTGGGGTAAGGGAGAATCCAGGACTAGATTTTTTTCTAGCATATCAAGGGGCTTATTTAACAATAATTGTTAAATGAATGAAGTGATGAAGCCATCCATCAGTGGCCCACATTCCCTGGGTCTTGAGAACAGGATTAGGTCTCCTTCTAAGCAGGGCTTTTTCTTTTAAAAAAACAGCAACAGTCCCAAACACCCACAGACCAGATGGCTGAGGCTGGGGAGGGTAACAAGGCAGGACCTATCTCATAAAAGGTCTCTCTGGAAAAAAAAAAATCTAAGTATTTTAGTTTTTGGTTTTTTTTTGGTAAGTCAATGGGGTTAAGTGGCTTGCCCAAGGCCACACAGCTAGGTAATTATTAAGTGTCTGAGACTGGATTTGAACCCAGGTACTCCTGACTCCAGGGCCAGTGCTTTATACACTGTGCCACCCAGCCGCCCCTAGTATTTCAGTTTTAAAAGACCAATAAGCATGTGGGGACTACCCCCCACCCCCCCCACTCCACAGGACTTGTAAAAAAGTTCAGAGTGGTGTATTTCTCTGATCCCAGTTCTTCCTCTCCTCTCTATGAACTCTAAATGCCAGATACAATGTCCTAACTTTTTAAGGGAACCTGGCCCACTTATTCAATCTCCCCTCAATATTTCCAACAGTCAATCCAGAGTGTTAGAGGTCAGGCGACATGGGTTCTTTCCTTGACTCATTCCCTCTTTGGGCCTTAGTTCCTTTGTAAAAAGGTGGGATTGTTCTCACCCAAAAGAGAAAAACCTTAGGACATAAAACAGCACAACTAAAAAGGATATTAAAACATGACACCAAAGAGCAAAACTGAGAATAATGTGAAAATAATACCAGTGTTGAAAAGGACATCAAATTATAGGAAATACAATAAGAGAGGAGTTGGATGGGGTCTTAGAATGCAGAACATAGGCTAAAGCTTAAAGTGGTCTTTGAAATACAGAAAATAAATTTTCAAAGTTGGGGAGGCCCTTAGAATATAGAATGTCAGAGCTAGGAGGGATCTTAGAAAATAGAAAGAGAAATGACAGAACTCAAAGAGACTAAAAATAGATTAATTCAATCCTCTCAATTTTACAGACTAGGAAACTAAGGCCTAGTTTATGTCCTTGTAGACCTATCTTCCCAATACTCAGATGACATTATACTGCATCTCAATCTAGTCTTTAATACTTTTGGGGCACTTAGAAAAACTGTGAGCCTCCAAGTACAATCAGCTCTTAATGAGAAAAAGTTCTCCCCTTACTCTCCACTTTTTTTCATTTCAACTATTTGAGGAGAAAAGAATTGAGGATCAAAATGACACTTGGTCACTAAGAGTATTTTTACTTTGCTCAGAAAGTGGTCCATTAAAGAGAACAGGGTAGGCTACTATGTGATACTATAGATGGACCTGGAATCAGGAATTCAAATACAAGTTCAGAAACTTAAGGGTTGTGTGGCCCTGGGCTAATCACTTTACCTCTGCCTCATTTTTCTCAGCTGTAAAATAGTTAATAAAAGTACCTTGTGCTCAGAAAAACAATGGACTGAAACTTAGATAGGGACAGAATATGAATGCAGAGACTGCCACTAATTTGCTGTGTGAAAACACAAATTTCTTATTCTCTACATTGCCTCCCCTCCCATTTTTAACCTTGAAGATTTCCTTTAAGGAACACAAAGAAATTTTAGAAAATCAGCCCAAGATTGACAACAGATTCCCTAAGGGATCCCACCAGAGATGTCTTTCTAAAACATCATTCACCCATCACAGATTTCTCTTCAGAACTGATCAGTTAAATAGTTTTGGATCTAATCTATCAATCAACCAACATTTACTAAGAGTCCACTCTGTCAGTTTCTATGCTAAAGATACTAAAGAGACCAAAAAACCCAAACAAACCAAAAAACCCAGGCCCTGCCACAAGGAGCTCACAGCCTAACAATGCTATCGTCTAAGACCACTCTTGCTATCTGATTCAGTTATGCTGTTAAGAGACTTTGTCAAATACTTTCCCGAAATCCAAGTATATTATTTTATGTCTTGGTATTTTCCTAAGCTAACCACTATACCCCTTCCCCCATAAAAAAATTCAATCTGCCAGCATGCATTGATTAAAAACCTATGACTTTTCAGACTTCTTTTGGGAGAACTGGGTTCTAGATGGAGTTTTGTGAATTGCTCTCTGTGGGAGCACAAAGTTCTTTCCCATAACACAAGAACCAAGTAATCTTTAGGCCTCCTGCAAGCTCTAAGATTATGATATTAGAAAGATGTCACACTGCAGCAGAAAGGACAAGGTCATAAGACCTGAGTTCCAATCCCATCTCTAACAACTTCCTTCATTTCATTGGACCTCAGCACTCCAACCCATCTGCACATTGAGAATAATAGCACTTAAATTACCCATCCCATGGAGCTGTTGGGGAAAGCATTTTATATATTTCAAAGAACTAGAGAGATGCAAATTATTGCTGTCTATGATTTCTCTCTGGTCCTTAGTTTCTTCCTTTCCCTTATTCTCTTTCCCACAAGATTACTGGTAAGATGATACATGCCAAAGTTAAAAATATAAAGCTAAATATCAGCACAAGGTTAACAGCATTCCTGGTACATGTATATTTGCAAAGCCACACACAGAGCTGCCTTATCTCAGTCCCAGGGAGACTAATTATGGGGTCAGCTCCATAGAACTGGCTCTGCCCCAAAACAAGAGTCCTTCCCACTGTAAGTCAGTGTAGACATTGTCAGGAAGCCTGAGGCCGGAGAGAAGTCTCCAAAACAAAGCCCATCCCTCCCACCTTAATCTGAAGGCTAGATGGACCATCTCACCACTCACAATTGTCAGAGATAGAAGAAGCATCCTTTGGGAGAAAATACCAAAAGATCACCAAGATCAGTTAAAAGGTGAAGGAAACAAGTATTTATGTGGCAGTCACTATTAAGCCCTTTTCAAATATTACCTCATTAGATCCTCACCACCACTCTGGGATTTCCATTTGGCAGATGAGGAAAATGAGATAAAAAGTGAAGTGACTTACCCAGTCACATAGCTAGGCAATATGTGAGGCCAGATTTGTATTCCGGTCCAAACACTCTATCCATAGAGTCACCTGGCTATTTGAGTACCAACCCTTTCATTTTCTGGAGAAAGAAACTGAGGCTTGTTGAAAAATCACAGACACTAGCATATCCTCTCTGCTCCCATTTTTCTAGTCCATAGAGACTGACTCACTCAAGGTGACAAGGCTGTGTAGCAATACATGCCAGAGTCGATCTCCTACCTTCAAATCCACTTCTGCCAGGATAGAAGGCCTCTCTAAGCACAGAATCTCAGGGATGAAATGATCACATTTTTAGCCCTGAAAGAGAATTCAGACCAACCCACACCAGGGCAAGAATCTACAACATCCTGGTTGAATCATCTTCCATTCAGCCTCCACTGGAATTGAACTGACAGGAGAACTCATTACTTTCTTATACAACCTATTCTACCATTGCTAACTTTTATTGAGTCTTTCTTTATAATGAACTTTAATCCTCCCCTCTGTAACTCCCCATTTTGATCCTAGCTCTTTTCATGGGGACCAGGCAAAACAAGTCATTTCCCTATTCACCTGACAGCCCTTCAAATGTTTCAGTTTAATTCAACCAACATTTAAGATTCCTGATAAGAAGTCCTACAATCTCTGCAGATTTCCATGGACAGTGGTTTACACCTTCTGGTGATTCTCTGTATACATGAGATTTGCCTTTTAGCATATTTTTCTATACATTGGACTAAATCTGTCTCCATGTCTCTTTCCATCCTATCTCCCACATGATCTTAGCTATGTCCATTGAGGGTCACCCATAATGTGGCTGTTCCCCTTCCCATGTACGGACCTTAATGCAGGAAGGTCCCTGAATAACAGGTCTGAGGACTCCTGAGGCAGCTCTCAAATGTACTTGTAGGAAGGTCTGTCCCAGCTGTTGTCCAAAGTCCTGCTGCCCACAGATACTTCCTCTCCAAGGGGCACAGCCACCTCACAGCAACACTGCAGGGGAGCAAGAAGGCAAATAGACATGGGTCATTCAAATACTGCCTGCCCCCATACAAGCAAGGGAAATGATGAAAGCACTCAAATCTTCCCAAACACACCAACACACAGACAACAATCCACATACCTGACTGGCAGACAAAGCTACAAAGGTGGTCCACACCAAACTACATAACTACACATAACACTGAAAAGATACAAATACATTCAGTCTCCAGCCCAGGAGCTGGTCAATGAATCTGGGGCCCCAGTACCTCCTATCTAGCTGGCATACTCCGTTCAGGGCTATGCTCCAGACTCCCCTGGGGGACAGGTGCGGGGCCCAAGGGAAGGAGGGAAGGCTGTTATTGATGCCCCTGCCTAGTCAAGTTCCCTTCGCCAGCTGTTTGCAACCCACTTCTCGAGCTGGTCAGTGAAACCTGTTACATTGCTGCCCTTGGACCCAGGCAAGAAGGGAAAAGGTGGGGTGGGGGAGGAGAAACACCAGGAAAATGAAACTGGGGAGGAAAAGTCTGAAAGAGGAATTGGAAGAGGAAGAACAGAGGGAAACAGGAATGAGAAGGAGGGAGGAGGAGAGGGAAGGGGAAGAACTAGGACACTGCAATTATATTACTAAGAGTCTAGCGGTGGAGGGTAATGTGTGGGTGACTCATCGACAGCTCCTGGCCCCCCTCACTCTCAGCAAGCCAGGGTGAAGTGGGGCAATGGGGAACCACGACCAACTCCTTCCCACACATGAGATGGGGGAGGGAGAGTCAGATCCCAGGATGCGGTGGGGGGCTCCTTCTGCCAAAGTGCTCTTCATAGAGGATGAGGGGATGGAAAAGGAAGGGCTGTCCAGAAGCCCCATCTGTAGGGGTAGGGGGTAGGAGAGGATGTTATTTACTCTTGTCCTCTGAAGCTTCAGACAGAAACAGGAAAGGACAAGAATAGGGGAAACCCAGAGGCAAAGACACACAAAAGCAGATGGATGACAGACCCAAGGTTAGAAAGAGATAGGAAATGTAGATAACTGAAGGCAGACAGACACTCATGGGTGCAAGGACAACAAAACCAGAGCGGGAGAGAGATTAAAGACAGATAACTTGAGACTGGTAGAGATGTTCAAGAGAAAAGCATACGGACAACAGACACAGAAATGGACAGTGACACCCCGGAGTGGATCCAGTTCTAAATTGGACACAGCCATATAGAGATGGAGGAATGTACCAGTCAAAGAAATCTAGAAGGCAGACTAGCATATGAAGCCAAAGATGTCCAAAGGCAGGAGAGAGAGGACAGGGGGAGATAGGGAGAAAAAGACAGAGGGAGAACAGAAACACAAGAGAACAAAACATACAGGGAGGCCTAACCTGGCCCTTTCTGGGCCTCCCAGCTGAATTCAGAGGCAGGTGCTCCTGGAACAGCAAAGGGGATCAGTACTTCTGAGATCGGGGTGAACCCTGGCTCCCACTGCCTGCAAGGCCCAGTTGAGAGTCAGTGAGTCAACTAAAGGAAGCCCTAAGAGCAGACAGGAAATAGCCCCGCTCCCCTCAAACACCCCACCTCCCATCCTCATGCCCAATTACTGACACTTCCACCTCCTACAGGAGTACAAAAAAGCAAACGAACAGCCCTCAGTGAAGGTGAGGTTGCAAGAATGCTTGTCTTTGCCTCACTCTGTAACTGAGGTTCAGCTACCGTCCCATCTGCTCCATGAAGATCCATGGCCCAAGAGGCAAAGGACCCCACGTTTGTGGCCCAGCTCTGCTAATGACTCACTGTAGAATCAATCCTATGCAATCCATCAATGAGCATTAATTATATGTAAGCCAATCTCTGAGCTAAGAGCTGGGAATCAAAAACAAAAGGGAAATAAATCATGCCTGTCCTCAAGGAGCTGTGAAACAACCTGTACAAAATACAAACAAACAGTAAACACGATGTTTAGAGGAGACGGCACTAGTAGCTGGGAGGACTAGGAAAGGCTTCCTGTAGAGGAGTGGGTTTGAGCTAATTTCTGAAGGAGGGCCAGGGAATCCAGGAGACTGAGATCTGGAGGGAGAAAGCATCCGAGACAAGAGATGGAACATAGTGTAGCCAAAAGACAGACTCTAACAGTGTGGATGTCTGTAGCATTATAGAGCTCTGAAATCTGGGGGAGGTAATTTAGATGGGGCAGCTGTACTAAGGATGGGCTCCTGGCGCAGTGGAGAGAGGGGCATTCCACACATCAAAGAAAAGTCTGACAGAATCTGCCTGTGTATATACATTAAGGGACAGCTCCTGTACTCACTTCTCCTTTCCTCTCTCTCTCTCTCCCCCTCCCTTCCTCCCTTCCTCTGTGTCTCCATCTCTCTCTTCCTCCTTTCTTCCCTGTCTGTGTGTCTCTCTCCCTCTCTCTCTCTCTATGTCTCTCTATGTGTCTCTCTCTCTCTCTCTCTCTCTCTCTCTCTCTCTCTCTCTCTCTCTCGTGTGTGTGTGTGTGTGTGTGTGTGTGTGTGTGTGTGTGTGTGTGTGTGTCTCAATACAGACTTAAGGCCCTTCCCCATCTTGACTGCCCTTCTCTGGACATTCCATCTACTCCTTAAACTCTCCTGGAACTTAGCATATATTCCAGTTGGGGGAGGGACCCAATTTGGATGGAGAAATTGGACCGCCCAACCCAGCCCTGACTAATGACTCACTCTAAAAAAATAGCTTGAAGATTGAAGATTTACAAGGATTATACATCAATATATATATATATATTTTTAGGTTTTTGCAAGGCAAATGGGGTTAAGTGGCTTGCCCAAGGCCACACAGCTAGGTAATTATTAAGTGTCTGAGACCAGATTTGAACCCAGGTACTCCTGACTCCAAGGCCGGTGCTTTATCCACTATGCCACCTAGCCACCCCTATACATCAATATTTAAGCCTGGCCACAGAGATCACAGATTTCCTGTCAAGGGAAGAACAATTACATCTGAGGACAGGATGCTGGCCTTACCTAGGGGTTCTCCCATCCCTGACAAAAAGGTCTATTTGTAAAACAACAGTAGTGTCTGTTTGCTATCTAAGCAAATCACTTAACCCTGCCTGGGTTAGTTTCTTCCTTCAAAAAAATGAGCGGACTGGACCAAATAAACTTCTTGAGGGTCTCTTCCATCTCTAAAGCTCAAATAGTCATCATGTATGTCTAACATGACTGATGGATACCAGGTCATTGAAACTCGCCACTTTTTTCAAGAAACTTGCCTGAGTGGGTCAGTCTTCTGCTCTTTCCATTTCCAGAGGTGCTTTCCATACTCACTTTCTCATCTGACCTTCACAACTACCTTATAACATAGGTAGGGAGAATTATTATCAACTTCATTTTACAAAAGAGGACATAAGACTTAGACAGAAGGGGCCACTTTCCAAAAGGTTGCAGTGGAGGGCAGTTAGTACTGGAAACCAGATCATCCTTCATATGCCATGATTTCCTAGGGATGGAGAGAGCCACTAGTGAAGACTTCTTGAGTTCACTCACTACAGTTCAGCATCAGTTCTGGGACTTAAAAATATGATATTGGATGGTTCTCTCTGAAGAGGTATGGGAGAGATAAAAGGAAAATTTAGGTGATGCAAAAACAACAGATAACAATAAAAATTTATTGAAAACAAAACTAGAGAGCTGTTTGGAAATACAAAAGATTAAATGACTTGCCCGGGATCACTATCAATATGTATCCAAGGTGATATAGTCTACCCTTGCTCTTAAACTTCCCTAATAGGAATAGGGTCTGGACCTGGGATTGTATTGGGATAGAAGTGAAAAATAAGGCTTAGAGTTTTCCCAAAGATTGCTGGTGAATGGTGGCGTTAGGTCTGGAAACAAATTTTCCTTGATAAATTAATCACTTCCTTTCTTTGTGGACCATATCTAAGACTTAGTATAAGGAACTCCTAGTTCCTTCTATCCATGCAAGATGGCACCTTATAATCTAAAGAGAGCTGTCTGGCATTGAGAGATAAAGGGTCGCATGACTAGTATGTATCAGAGGCAGGACTTGAACCTAGGCCTTTCTGACTTGAAAGCCAGATCACACTATCCACTATAGAAAGGCAATAGAGTGTGATGGTAAGTACACTTCATTAGAAATTGGAGGAAACGACTCAAATCACAGCTTTAACACTAACTTATTGTACAGTCTTGAATAAGTCACTCAGTACCTTTGGGCCATTTGAGAAATGGGAACATTGGAGTCCAAAGGTACTGAATGACTTATTCAGGTGTTATTATTATCCCCATTTTACAGATAAGGGAAGTGTGGTAGATGAAGGTGAACTGTCTTAGCCTAGGTCACACAGTGTTGGAGGCTGAATTTAAACAGGTCTTTCTCCCTCCAGGTCCAGTGCTCTGTTCATGTGCCGCCACTGTACAATTATTCAGTGAAAGAAGATATCGGGTCTAGGTCTGGTAGAACCTCAAACCCAGTGGGTCATCAGCTAGCTGGAGAGAAGAAGACTTCCCCGAGATGTTTTCTATGCTAGATATTTTTGAGACCCAGAATTTAATCTCATATTCCTACTGAGCACTCATCACTCAAAAAAAAAAATGTTTACGCAAAGCTACGGTAGTGTTGAAAAGTAAAGGGCATGATCAGGAGAGGCAACAGATGTTTTACCATCAATTCCTTTCTTACCTGATTCCTGGAATATCAAACTAAGTGCTGGTGTTTTAGGAAAGCAACTGACAGAAGAAAGGATAACTGGCAGAATGATGTAAAAGAATCACGGTCATCAGGAGGGTCAGCATTTGAGAAACAGCAGAAGAGACTGAGGATGATATGCTTGGAGGAAACATCCTGGGGGGGGTGTGATCCCTGTTTTTGGAATATTTGTGTGGCTGTATTTTGAACAAAGGTTCAGCTTTTTTTCAGCTTGATTCTAGATCTAGGAGTAAAGGATAGAAACTGAAGCAAAACAGATTTGAGGTGCCATACAAAGAAAAAATTCCTAACTATTGGAGTCATCCAAAAATAGATAAGGCCAACTTGGGAGATGGTGAGTTTTCTATCCCTGGAAGCTTCCAAGAAATGTCTTAGGAATGTCATCAAGGAAGATTCTGGCAATATCAGGAGTTGGGGTGGAGGACTGTCCATAGGCTATGAATTGGGGGTGCCACCTTAATAAGATTAAGAATTTGCAGTGCTTGAAAATTTTACCAAGTGCTTTACAGGTGTGATCTCATTTACTCAATTGCCCCACTGCTCTGGAATTTTCTAACATGATCCCAAGGAACTTCAGCATACTACAAGCCACTTTAGCTTTGATACTCACACCACATCAGTACCCTCTGCTTCTAGGACCCCTATGATCAGAAGGGGAGTAGAGAACTCTTCCCCAAAATGCCATTCAAGGAGGGCAATCACCTGGCTTTTCATTTCCCACCTGGCTGTTCACCCCAGCTACTTTTCCTTCCTCTCTCTCTCTCTCTCTCTCTCTCTCTCTCTCTCTCCCTCCCTCCCTCTCTCCCCTACCTTTTTTTTTAATAGCAAGGCAATGGAGTTAAAAGACTTGCCCACACTCACACAACTAGGTAAATAAAAAGTGTCTGAGGTTGTACTTGAACTCAGGTACTCCTGACTCCAGGGCTGGTGCTCTATACACTGTGCCACCTAGCTACCCCTTCTCCCACCTTTTTGACCTTCCTTTTATGTATTATCTTCCCCTATTAGATTGTTAAACAACCTGAGGTCAGGGTGTCTTTTTCCCCCTCCACATTTTTCTCTCCAGAGCTTAGCACAATGACTAATACAGAGTGGGCATTTAATAAAAATTTAGTGACGACCCAAAGGGAGAGAAACATGGTGGCTATATAAAGACTGTAGCATGTCACTAATGACAACTTCTTCTTAGGAAGTGGTGCAAATAATAACATCAAGGACAATCAATCAAATTGTTCATTGGGTTCCAGGAACTGTGTAGGGAAATGGAGACAAAAGAAAGGCATTAAAAAAAAGTCCCTGCCCTAAAAGAGCTCACAGTCTAATAAGGGGAGATAATGTACATAAAAGAGGGGAAGCCTCCATTAATCTATCAATCATGCCATGAGAGGACGGGATAATTGAGAGGCAGTCCAGGTGTGGCATGAGCATGAAAAATATTCAAGCTCTAAAATGCAGTCCGACTTTTGGGATATCCAATATTCAAAGCAATAGAGGAAGAACTCCTTGCAGACTGAGGAGAAAAATGGTCAGAAAAGTCACTGCCATCACTCATGCAGAGCACCTCACTTAACATGCCATCACTTGACATAACCCCCAGGAAGGGTAGGGTAGGTTTAGACTCTATCATCCCATAATAACAAGAGTAGCCAGTACGTTTTACACTCATGACTTTATCTGGTACTCAGAAAAACCCTTGAGAAGAAGCAATTGTTGGGATCCCCATTTTATGAATGAAGAAATAGAAGCTGAGGCAGACTAGAGCCTTCCTCTCATCACTATACCATCTCATACAAATTCGGAAGAAGGTTTGAAAGGGTGGGATCTGTCCAGAGAGGAGAAATATCCATTTTAATGAATGTGAGAGCATGAAGGTGACACTAGACCCGGGAGACAGGAAGATCTGAATTCAAATTCTACCTCAGACATTGACAAGTCTGACAAAGTTAACCTTGATGTTACCACCCATAAAATGAGAATTATGGCACCTTCTTCACAGAATTAATTGTGAAGTTCAAGGGAGGTAAATTGCTTTGAAATTGCTTTGAAAAACCTTAAATCAATATATACAAGCAAACTGTTGATGAAGTCATTAATCCAAAGTACTTAAAAAACAGGTTTGGGGAAGGAGTATCTGCATAGTAGGAAGAGGAGGAGGGGAGGTCAGAGATAATCTTGGGGCTATTATGCCTTAAAAAACCCTGTAAAATCCATTAAGGATTAGATCCAACCTAGACTTGGCTAGCATGGGCAACTAGGTGGCACAATGGATAGAGCACCGGCCCTGAAGTCAGGAGGACCTGAGTTCAAATCCACTTGACACTTGCTAGCTGTGTGACTTTGGTCAAGTTACTGAACCCTGAATGACTCACATCCAGGGCCATCTCCAGTCATCCTAATTCATATCTGGCCACTAGATCAAGATGACTGCAAGAGAAATTGAGGTTGGTGACTTAGCACAGCACCCCCCCCCCCACTCCAATCTAATTCATTTACTTGTCATGGCATCACCTCCCTAATGTCATGGTCTTCTTTTAGAACAAAAGGCAAAAACAATAATGACAAGCAGTCAAGAATAGTGGATAGAGTAGCTGGTCTTGAAGCTAACTCCCAAATGAGTTTCTCTCCTAACACTTATTAGCTGTGTGATACCCTGGACAAGTGACATGTAGGGGGGCAGTGATGTCAGCTGAATAGCATTATGTTTTTAAATATAAAAAAAACTTTATTTGAAAAATTAGCCTACTAATGGTACAAAAACAATCTAGGAGGGTTCTGGGGGTGTAATTTGTCCACCCTAAGCTCTAGGAAACTCAGAGAACTGCCAACTTGCATAGGTAGGAGTCAAATCACAGATCCAGTTTCCACTTTTAAAGTAACCCCCAAAATGAAAACAATAATAATAATAAATCTCCCATTTCTTTCCTTCATTAAGGCTAAGAGGATATTTTTCTCATAATAGCCCTATGAGTTAGAGAATACAAGGTCTGTGATTAGTTCCATTTTATAGAGGAGGAAACTGAGGTCTATCAAATGTGGTAGGTTCTGACGGGGGCTCCAGGGTTTTTCTTCTATGTGACCCTGGCAAACGATTCCCATAAATTCTTTCTTTTTGGCTTGGGAGGCTGTTTTGGTCTATCCACATGAACAGGGGTGGTTCCCTCATTCTGAAAGCTGGCGGACACTTCAAATATAAACAAAGACACTAGGCTATAAAACTGGCTGCTTGTCAGGAAAGCAGCCTAAGTCAGCCAGTCTTTCTGGTCGGACTCACTCAAATGGAGTGGACTGAACTTTTCATCAGAAGAAGCCACACCCTGAAAGACCTTTGGAGCCAGCCCTAGGTCCAGGAGTCAAGAGATCAGGGTTGGAGTCTTAGGTCCACCACTGACTCATGAGGATGTAATTTTGGACAAGCTGTTGTCTAGGCCTTAGGTTTCCTCTGTAAAATGAGAGGCCCAATCATCCTGTGAAAAGAATGAAATTCTTTCAGCTTGCCTCCAGGGGGGCAGAACCAGGGGCAATGCATTAAAGCATTGGAAAAACTTCTTACCGAGGCAAGCTCTCCCAAAATGGACTGCAAACCTTCAGAGGGGGTACTCCTAACTCTGTGTTCTTGGACAAAGCCTTCATCTCTCTGAATCCCTCTGAATTTCCACATCTGAATAATGAAGGGGCTAGAACCAAGATCACCTCCAGGTTGACAGTCTGATCTAAGTCCCTTGTGTTCATATCCCAATTCTGCTCCCTCTTGGTTGTATGATCTTGGTTAGGTAACTTCAGACTCTCTAGATCTCAATTTGGACCCCTATAAAATAAAAGAGGACTAAAGTATGTTTAAGTCCTTGCTTGCTGTGACATTTTTTTTTGTTCTAAGTCTCCTTCCCCTCTTAAATTCTGTTTCTAGGGTCTACCCAGTTCTACCATCCTGTTTTAAAGTCCTTCCAAGTTCTGACATTTTATGTCTCACAGTCTCTCCCACCTCTAATGTCTTATGCTCTAAGGTCCCTCACAGTTTTAGAACATTCTATGTTTTAAGGTCCCCTCCCCCCAAATTTTATGTTCACAAGACCCTCCAAATCTACATCCCTAAGTTCTCTCCTTATTCTGAGATCCTATAAGGCCCCTCCTAGCCTAGACATCCTATGTTCTAAGACTCTAACATTAGATAGGTGTTCTAGGGTCCCTTCCAGTTTGGACAATCTATGGAGTTTTTAAAATGTCAAAGCTCTCTGTCCATATTGTACAGAGCTGCCTCTTAAAGGGAAGAATGATGCCCAGTCAAAGATGAAGGACTGAGTATGGTCTTATTGGGAATAAAGGTGAAGGGATTAGATGACTTTCAAAGGTTCTTCACTCTTTCTACTTCACTTCCACTTCACTCCCTTCCAACTCCAATAAGCATTAACCATAGCATTTCCACCTCTCTCCATACCACAGCATTTTTCATTCATGAATCTCAAAAAACTTTTATGATTGATTCTGCTTTGTGGTCAGAGACCCATTGAATCACTCCATGGGATGACTAGTCTCAAACACTGACTGAACTCAGAGCATCTCTATGCCCCAGAAGAGCTGAGATATCATAACCACAAAGGAGTTCATGAGATGAAGTCCATTCTCCTAGTTTTATCATGAAATCTAAGGACCAGAGAGGGGAACTCATTTGTCCAAAGTCACACAGAGAGTTAGGTATTTGAGTAAGGATGGTAAGCCAGGGAAGCCTGCCTTCTAGTACAGCACCAGAATATATATGATTATGATTGGACTTATCTTCTCTTGCTTCTTTGCCCTCCTTGACAACATGGTCTTCTCTCGCTTGCTCTCCATGGTACCATTACTACTCTGTGATTTCAATAAGACTCACTTTGCCCAGGAAATTTACTGACAGACAGGACTGTGTTCTAGGTAACTGGTAGACTCATTTTGGTGGGAATGATTGCCGGTGATCTGAAGTTGTCTCCCCACCCAGAAATGATGCTCCTTAAGGGTAAAGGATTAGAGTTTTCCCTAAGGCCAAAGAATAAGGATGTGTCTTTAGATAAGGGATTCTGGTTGTCTTAGCTCACTTACTAGAGGGTTCCCTAAAGACAGACAAAGGTCTTCTGTCTCCACCTTCCAAGCTATGCCTATAATATAGGTACAGGCTGAGTTGTGGCTAAACTCAATCCTCTATTCTTAACATTTATCCAAAGACCTATCAAACAAACCTCCCTGCCCCTCCCCTGAGTATCTCACACACACACACACACACACACACACACACACACACACACACACACACACACACACACCCCTTGTGTGTGCCCTCTGCTTCCTTTAGAGAGCTGAGACAGCAAACCTGATTGAAAGAGACTTTTTCCAGAATCCAAGCCCAGTATAGGACCTTGGCATAGGAAGTCATTCCTTCCTTCAAAACTATTCTCAGGGAAGGCAAGAGTAGATTGAGAGGAAGTGGGGGAGAGGGAGAGTCCACAATCCAGAGCCCTTTCAAGCCTCCTACTTTATGGGAGAGACTGGGGATATTCCATCAGGTCTTACTCTGTCTCCCCCCCCCCCCCCCCATCCCTGTTCGAAGCTGACATGCTCAGAGATTAATCCCAACCCTCTCCCTTTCTCAGTAAAACAGTTCTTGGGGCCTGTCCTCTGAGTCTTTTCTCCTCTTTCCACCCTTGCTACATACCAGCCTCTTCCATGGAGCAGGAAATCTGAGACCTTGAGGTCTATCCTTAACTCCCTATCCTCCAATCAGTCTTTTTCTTTCTCTCTGGATCTCAGCTTCCTCCTCTATAAAATAAGAAGATTGGACCAGCTGATCTCTAAGCTCAAAAGTTCACTGACAAAAAACAGAGAAGGAAGAGAAAAGCATACCCTACCTCCCTTCTTCTCACCCCCAATCAATTCCTCCTTTACTGAGATTCTTAAGGTTATCCAATGTGAATTTCTCCTTACTGATAAATTCCTGACTTTTTCTGAGAATCCTGATTCATCCAGCTCCTCCCTTGACCCTTTGTTTCAAAGCCAACCCTGACACCTGTACCCTAAACCATACCCCCTTCTTGGTGACCTGGTTCCATTAATCATTCCTTGCTCTCTCAGGCATCATCAAACCATCTCTCTCTCCAATGGCTCCCTTTCCCCCGGCCTAGAGACATGATCAGGTCTCCTTGATTCTAAATCTCCTTTCCTTTACCTTGTCATCCCATCTAATTACTGTCCTCTCTCACTTTCCCTTCATTGCTATTCTACCAAAACAGAAGAGTCTATACTCACTTCCTCCATTTCTTTACTACTTACTTCCTTGCTTCGCAGTTCTTGCTTGCAGTGTAGCTTCCAAATCCCATCAGTCCACAGCTGTTTCTCCTAACTTCATTATTACTAAATCCAATGGATTATTTTAAGGCCTCTTCCACTTTTGGCCTTTCCACAGCACTGGATATTAAGGAAATCACCCTAAGCTACTTGATACTCTCTCCTCCCTTGACTTCCATAACTTTAGTCTGTCATGATTCTCCTACTTCTCTGACTATTCCTTCTATATCAAAGTATTGCAAAATTCAGAAGCTATCAGATCTGATTTGTCCCTGAACAAGAGTTCCCTCTACCACCAAGCCAAGGAGTCGAACTGCTTCCTGAATACCTGACTCCAAATTCAGGCTTTTCCCCACTACACCACTGGTTGGACTTCAGACTGGATCACTTTCCATCTCCCCAAGCTTGTCCTATCCTTGGTTCATTCTCTGGGCCTTTGCTAATGATGCTCCCTACTGTCTGGATTGGACTCTTACTTCATTTCCCTGTTTCCATCTATTGCAATTCCTTCCTTCCTTCAAAGTCCAGCTCAGGCTGGACCTTCTCCATGAAGCCTTCCCTGATATCCTCAGGCAAAAGTGATCATGTTTTCCTCATTCTCACAGCACTTTACTTGAATCTGTCCTCTTCTCTGATGACATTCTCTCTGGTTTTCCTTTCCTCCATCATATGCTAAATTCCCTAAAAACAGATCTAGCTCTTACATTTGTATTCCTCTATCTAGCCAAGTCTTTACATGAAAGATATTTAGCAAATATTTCTTGACTTGAAAGATAAAATATCTTCCAGATTTGGCATTCTAAGTTCTAATGTTCAAAGACTGACAACCCTTTCCTTCTGGGGAGCCAGTGGTCTTCAAGACCTCCCCCCCACCCCCCAGGACTTCCCAGTCTTGGCTTAGTCAAAGCCAACTCTCAATCTGTCAAGCAGTATGAGGGGGTGGGGGCAAGATATGGAATCTGAGGGGAGAAGGATCAAGAGTTGTGGGATAGAGAAGGAGAATAGGGTCTGCATTATCCAAAACAGTATAAAAAGCACATGTAAATGAACTCAGGGCAAACCATCTCAAACACTTTGATCTTTCCTCCTCTACCAGTCCCATAACAAGTCAACTTAGGACACAAGTATATTACTTTTGCTAACTTAGCTTCAAAGGTTTTGTAAAACACCTGGATCCCTAGTTAGAAAGTGTGATAACCTGGTGGAATGGGGGTCTCATACATGTGTATTTATTATCAATTTCTCAATAGATACTTTTTCTAAGTGGAGGACAATGGGTTACCATCATTATGACATCTTAGGTAAGGGTCTTGGAAAGAGATTATTGAGCATAAATGGACTTTACATAACTGGTTCTGACCAGCTAGCCATGGGATGGGTAGGAGACCCTTTTCCTTCAAAGGTATTCAAAAAGGACTATCAGCTTCTGCCTGCTCTTTGCCATATTCACTTTTGAAGAATCTCGGAGATTCTATCACTCATGGGATGGGGTTTCTGACCCAGTTTCAAAAGGTAGGGAAACTGAGCCCAGGTTGAGTATATAGAGAGCCCAGTACTGATGCCCCAAGGAGCAGGATTCCAGCTCAGTGGAGTTACCTAGCATCAACTCTGGAAGTGAGTCATGAAAGAAAGGAGGGAGACATGAAGAAAGAGAGGGAGAGAGAAAGGAAAGGAGGGAGAAAGGAAGGAAGCAAGCAAGGAAGGAAGGAAGCAAAGTTGGTTAAGTCTTGTCCTTCGTTATTGAAGCAGACCAAAATGACATTACTATAAGGAAGGAAGGAAAGAAGGAAGGAAGGGAGGGAGGGAGGAAAAAGAGAAGGGAGTGAGAAAGCAAGGAAGGGAGGAAGAAAGGAAAAAAAGAGAGGGAGAGAACAAAGGAGGGAGCAAGGAAAGAAGGGAAGGAGGGAGGGAGAAAGAAAGGGAGGAAGGAATATATTAAGTGCCTTCTATGTACATTACATCTTGCAAATAATATCTCATGTGATCCTCACAACAATCCTGAATCAATATTATTCAAAATTATTTTTATCCCCATTTTATAGTTGAGGAAACCGGGGCAGAAAGATCTGAAGTGTCTTGCCTGGGTCACACAGCTAGTAAGTGGCTCAATCTGTATAGTACTTAGGTCTTCCAAACTCTTGACCCAGGGCTCTATCCTCTGTGCCAAATAGCTGGCAACACCAATGCTATGGGGAAATGTATTAAGGGAAATAGTTATATTTTTGTTCTTGTTATATCTTTGAAAAAGCCAATATATTAAGTGATTAAATGACTCTGAGATGCCTGCTCCCTGAAAGTGAAAGAGCACAATCAAAAGGTTTAGGTCAAGGGCAGGCAAAAGAGGTACTGACATCATTCCCTCTCCCCCCCCCCCCCCCCGCCCCAGGTTATCCTGAAACTATGTGGTCTTTCTGGTTCTGGGAAAGTAATTCCTGCGCTGTGATAAACCTACTAGGATGCCATGGGAATTGGCATAACTTAGGTCACAGATGTGGCAATTGCAGGGCTCACCTTTGAGCCCAGGTTCTCTGAATCCCCTGAACCCTGTGACTCATAAGATGATTTTAATTGTGGGATTCTTTGAGAATCACTTCATTCTTTCAACAAACATTTACTAGAAATACAGAGATAAAGATGAACTGGCCCTTGACCCTCAAAAGCTCAGAGTTTCGGTAGGAGAGGCCATGGAAGGGAGAAACAAGATAGACACAAACAATTCCAATGCCAGGCAGATTATGACATGAGCCCTCAGAGCTGTGAGTTGGGAGAATCAGAGAAGGCTTCTCAGAGGTTTTGTTTCTGATGGCCTATAAAGGATAAGATGTCAACAAATAGAAAATGGGGAGAATATTCATAGGGAGAGAGTAGTAGGAGGAGATAACAATGTCTTTTAAGATTTACCAATGTCTTTTAAGATTTACCAAGCATCTTCTCCATTTTACAGATGAGGCAACTGAGGCTTAGGAAAAGTCAAATAACTTGATCTTGTAAAGAAAAGAGCCAGCACTTACACTCAACTGCAGCTCCCCGGCTCAGAACCTAATATTTTTCCTATTATACCATCCAAATTAGATGTAGTAAAGTCAGATCAGAACAGATGCTCTTCCCTTGAACTCTTCCCATCCTCTTACTCTATCCCCACCCCTTCCAGCATCCCAATCAAAGAAGCAGAGATTTAGTAAGATGCAAACATTGTTAAATCCTTTTGATTTCTCCCTGCCTTCTTTCTCTCGCCCCTCCCCTGATGGAAGCAATGTAAAATAAGCTATACATGTATAACCCTGTGAAACATAGATCCATATTAATCATGGAAGGTGTCCTTTCAAGTCAAAAGACCAGTCCCAAGGAAACCTCCAGGATTCCCCTTCTCTTCACAAACCACTGCTTCATGAGTGGATCAGCAAAGCAAATAAATGCACTCAACATCGCATATTTTGTTAGCTACCCCCCCCCCCCAAGAGAGGCATCTGGTGGTAATAGGGAGAGTACAGGATCTGGAATCAAAACACCTGTATTCAAATGTCTTCTCAGACATAACCTGTATGACCCTAGTCAAGTCACTTGACCTCCTTGGACTTCAGTTTCCCATAAAGTACTTTCCAGTTCTAAATCTTGATACTATAATTCCCCACATACCTTCTTTGCCAAGGTTTCTTACTGAATATCTTCCTCAACTTCCCTATCATCAGGGGACAAATTGGAGCACTGCATCACCAACTTCTCCAGTTTGGAATTTCTGTCCCAGATCTCTCACTGATTTGCTTTGATACTTTGAAGTCCCTCTCCAGGTCTTAGTTTCCTTGTCTGTAAAATGAAGTCATCAGAGAGAGGACTTCTAAGATTGTTTCCAGCTCTGATACTCTGAAGACTTCCTTCCATACATTCTATGGTTCCTTTAATGTTCAGATTCCAAAATTCTGATTGAAGGCCATTAGTGTGATCACCCTGGGGATAGGGCCCAGAGTCTAACTTGTCCCCAGGAAGCCAGACTGATATGGTATATCTAGGTCCAAACCCCAGCTGCTTTCTTCCCACAGAAGTCTCATTTTCCAGGGGAAGAGAAAGGTAGGTTGAGAGAGAAGTATTGAGAAGGCTAATTGAGTTTCACAAAGAACAGAGCTAGAGAGTCAATGCTGACAAGCAAGAAAGAAAAGGGTAATTGTTCCCAAAGTCAGCTGGCAGCATTTCAGTCTATACTAAGACCAACACTGTGTGAGCCAAGTAGACCAAGTTCTAAACTTCTGTTCTTCTCCAATAATAAACATATATATATATATAAATAAAGCATATATACACATATATATATATATATATATATATATATATATATGCTTTATCTAGGTCAAGTTCTGTCAGGTTAGAGGTTGGACCAGATGACAGTCTCTTTCATCTGGGATATCCTAAGGCCTCACCCAGCTCTGACATTCAGTGTCCTATCATCCCTCCCAGCTCTCTATCCATACTGTGTTCCAAGGGCCCACCCATCTCTGACATTCTGTGTTCTAAGGACCCATCTCCCAGCTCTGACATTGCATTCTAACCAGTTCTAACATCCTGTGTTCTAAGGACCCTCCCAGCTCTGACAATCTGACTTCTAAGGACTCTCTGAATTCTGACATTCTGTGTCCTAAGGGCCTTTCCAGGTCTGATATTATGTTTTCTCTGGTCCCTTTCAAAACAAACACCTGACTGATCTATGATTCAATGAGTAGCTGGAAGGGAAGTCTAATTCAATGGACACATTTGAGCTTTTATGTACTGCTGTCCTAAGAAGCCAACTCTTGTTCTCCATAGCACATCCTCAACAACTGTGGGGTGGTAGGAGTCTTGGAGTCAAAGGACCTGGGTTTGAATCCTGACTTCATCACTAAGGAACCCTAGGCAAATCACTGACTCATGTTGCTCATGTCTACCATGAGAATAATTCTTACATTCCCTATCAGACAGTTGGGTGGCACAGAGGATAATGGGTTAGGCCTAGAGTCAGAAGACCTGAGTTCAAATGTGGCCTAGGACACTTCCAAGCTGTGTGACCCTGAGTAAGTCACTTTATTTTGTCTGCCAAACTTTTCTCATCTGTAAAATGGAGAGAATAACAGCATCACTTCACAGGGCTGCAAACAAGATAATACAGCTAGATCCTAATTAGTCAGAATAATGAATCCCCTGAAAGGGGATTTGAATTTGAATTAAATTTGAATTTGAATTATGTGAAGGCATAATTAGAGGCAGCTGAGTTGTACACTACAAAGACCTAAATTCAAATCCAGACTTAGACACTGACTATCTATGTGTCTTGGCAACTCCCTTCCACCTCAGCTTCTTCAACTGTAAAATGGGGATATTATTAGCCTCTAACTCCCAGAGTTGTTGTGTGGATAAACTGAGATATTTGTAAAGTGCTTAAAACACAGTGTCTGGCACATTTATTACACAGGTATGTAATAAATACTTTTTTCCTCCCTTTATTTTAATCCTTTATTCCTATCTCACAGGACAGCATTATTGGAAGGAAAATGCACTGTAAATTTTAGCCCTAGAGAAATGTCAGCTATTAATATTCAGATGATACCTCAATAATAGGATGCTCATTATCTGATGAGACAGACTTCCAGGTGCAGTCACACCAGTGTAGATGGCAGAGGGACTATGATCTTCCTTTTAAATCAATTTATTACATTATGTTTAATTACTGAGATTCTCATCCCTTTCCCCCTCCCCCCACCACCCCTGTATTATTTTGGCAATAGTGACTTTCCCTCAGGAAAGACATAAGTAAAGTTAAGTCTCTGATACATCCCCAGTGAGAGCCTTGTTGCTTGGGAAGCAAACTGCAACAACACCGTGAGTGCATGTGATATATGTATACAGAGGCCTAGAAACCACAGAGGCCTCTCCAAGGGACAGCCCCAGAGAGATCTCCTCATCCTCTTCCTCCTCCATCCTCTACACGCATTCTCTAAGTCCTGTACACATTTCACACTCTTTCCCTCTGGCCTCTGCCCCAGCCTGGTTTTGAAGGAGATTTCAGGCCTTCCACTAATCTGAGTTAATAAGATCCCATGAGACAGGGCTGATGATGTCTGATAAGATCAGTCTGATACTTAAGTCTCCAAAAGCTTTTCTATTCTTAGGAGCTTCAAACCATATCTTAGCTCTAGGGAGGATCTGGAGATCTACAGCACAACCTCCCACAGAGAAATGGATGGACCACCTCCCATGGGCACATTTCTGATACATCCTAGAGGGGACCCTAGGCAAGCCCCTTCCTCTTCTCAGCGATCTAGGCAACTCTCTAAGACCACCAAGAAGGGGCAAGTCTGTACTGGTTTAGGCCATTTCCTCCTAAGGAATCACAGGTTTGGTCTGGCTCTATTCTAAGTCTAAAGGAACCTTCCAGCTCCAATATTCTATACTCCAAGGTTCTTCCCAGCTCTGACTTTCTATGTTTTTTTTTTTTGCAAGGCAAATGGGGTTAAGTGGCTTGCCCAAGGCCACACAGCTAGGTCATTAAGTGTCTGAGACCAGATTTGAACCCAGGTACTCCTGACTCCAAGGCCGGTGCTCTATCCACTAGGCCACCTAGCTGCCCTGACTTTCTATGTTCTAAGGCACTTTCCAGTTCTGACATTCTGGGTTCTAAGGTCCCTCCCAGTTCTGATATTCTTTATTCTGAGGTCCTTCTGAGCTCTAATATTCTATATTTCAAGGTCCCTCTCAGCTCTAACATTCTATGTTCTAAGGTCCCTTCCAGTTCTGATATTTTATTCCAAGGCCCAGTTCTAATAGTCTATGTTCTAAGGTACTTCCCAGCTCTCACATTCTATGTTCTAAGGTCCCTCCTAGCTCTGACATTCAATGTTCTAAGGTCCCTCCCAGCTCTGATATTCTTTGTTCCAAAGTCCTTTCCAGTTCTAACATTTTATATTCTCAGGTCCTCCTAGCTCTGATATTTTGTATTCCAAGGCCCTTCCCAGTTGATATTCTATGTTCTAAGTTGTCTCCCAGTTCAAACATTCTATGTTGTAAAGTCCATCTTAGCTTTGATATTCAATATTCCAAGTCCCTTCCAGCTCTAACATTCTATATTCCAAGATCCCTCCCAGCTCTGTTAGTCAAAGATTCTGTTGCCTCATTTCCCCTCTGATTTCATATTACCTTTAAAAACAGTCCTAGATCAGTCCAGTAGTCACTAAAGAGGAGGAGGACTCATCTACCATTAGCTTGGGGTCTACCTCTTGTGCTTTTTCCACCTGTTTGGGGGATCCAGAGATTTCTTTCTGTCTGGGAAAACTGTCTCTCTGCAGTTCTATCCTAATAACTGACAGACTGGGGAAGGGCAAAAGAGGACCAACTCCCTCCCAAGACAGAAAAGCTAAGGGGATTACAGTAATCCTGAAGCTAGCTGAGGCTGGAAGCCTGAGGAACAGCACTAGCAAATGCTGCTCAATTACAACATAAATTGGTTTTTAGAGAAAATTCCCCTTCCCTTCTGTTCTGGATCCCAGCAGCTCCTGGTCCTGGAGGGGGGAAAGGAATTTGGTTCAAGCTAAATAGTTGTGTGGCCTGGGGCAAGTTACTTTCCCTTTTTTGAGGCCTGAAATACCATATGTAAGGCAGTTTGCAAGACTTAAGCTTTATATAAATGCTAGTTGTTATTCCCATCATGCTCTGTAAGATGGAGATAATAACATGTACAATCTACACCACAGGGCGAGAGAGAGAGGAGTGCTTTATAATAAACTTTCAAAAGCCTTACAGTATATGTTATTATCAGGTGACTGTCTGAGCACCCTCCACCCTTACCCCCCACCCCAATGTGCTCATGACTGATAATCTAACAGCTTCACAGTTTCCCTAGTTATCCTCCCTCCCAGAGGTATTTGTCTTTTGATAGAGGGTGACTTTGGAAAAGCTGAGTCTTCAAATCCCTAGGGAAGTGGGGGGGCAAACTAATCTAAGTGCAAAGCAAGCCCAGTGGAGGGTCAGGAGTCCTGGGGCTCAGTTCTGCTACTTACTATATCATGCTGGGCAAGTCCTTTGACCTCTCTCATTTGATGGAAGACAATAAACCTTCTTTTTGTATCACTACCCTTTGGGCAGTCTGGCAAAGCAAATCTTCCCAGAATCTGATTTTTAAATAACTGAAGAAAATACAAAATGTCAGTGATAGGTGAGTAAATAGAATGTAATTTTTTCCCCCCCATTCTCATTCATAGACTATCTCCTCCACCCCCCCTTCCAAGTTTGTCCCAGGCAAAGAACCCTAGACCAGACAGTCCTTGAGGTTCCTGACAGCTAATTCCTGACAGTTACCCCTCTCTGTTCCTTGCTGTGACGACACATGGTCACCTTCCTATCATGCTCTTATCTGCTCATTATGTTCCCTGTGCCTCTTTCCTCTCTACTTATATAAATCCTGCCTAAGATTATAGGCTCAGAGATCTCGAGTTAGAAGGAACTTTGGGAGACCATCTAGTCCAAACAGCCACATACTTTTTTTTGTTATTGTCTCTCCTCTTGGATCAGGCTAGAAGCACAGGAATCACTCACTGATCCCACTATCAATCTTGTTCAGTTTTCAGCTCTGACCCTTCTGACCAGCCCCTTAACTTAGGCAACCCCAGTTCTGGAAATTCATTATATTAATGCCAGTCTCAGAGTGGGAAAAAGGGTCAGTTTAGCTCCAGAGGACAAAGAGATTCATAGCTTTAGCCTTCCTAGCACCAGTATCCACAGTTAACATGAAAAAAACAGAGATGAAGTCATTACCCAAGCTCACACAGATAAGGTGGGATCAGAGCCCAAGAGTGGTTCCTCCAGGGCTAGGGCTCTTTCCAATGTACCACACTGCCTAAGACTCAGGTTAGTGACACAGTGGATAGAGCACTGGGCCTAGAGTCAGATTGTGAATTCCTGAGTTCAAATCCAGCCTTAGATACTTACCTACACTGTGCAACCCTGAGCAAATCATTTCTGCCTTCCTCAATTTCCTCATCTGTAAAATGGGATTAATAATAGCACTTACCTCCGAGGGATGTTATGAGGATCAAATGAGATAATATTTATAATTATTTATCACAATATCTGGTACAAAGTAGATGACAGAATCTCATATTCAGAAGGGATCTTATATTAAGAGCTAAAAGGGACCTTTGGAGATTATCTAATCCAACTTTGTCATTTTACAACTCGGAAAATTGGCCTTGGAGAGTTTAAACAACTTCCCCAGAAGACAAACAGCAAGTTCAAGGCAAAACTGAGGCCAGAGGACTAAGTATCCTGATCTCCCAAACCAGCCCTCTTTAGCACCATTCTGGTCGTTCTGACCTTGAATGACCCCTCTGTTCTCAAGGCTCCTCTGGTTAGCCCAGCCAACACTCACCCACTAGCATTTGATAAGATATGGCTGTTTACTGCTCTTTGAATATCTCATGTTTCCTAGTCCTGTCTCCCCAACTGGACCAAAGAGGAGGTAAGAGGTCAGTACTGTGACATGATAACATGATTTAGAGCTGGGAATTTGGAGGTGACCTAGTATAGTCCCCTCAATTTACAGATGAGGAAACAGAGGCCCAGATGGAAGTAATTTGTCCAAGGGAGATAAAAGGCTAGACCTGGAATTAGGAAAACCTGTGCTCAAATCTAATCTCAGACAGTTTTGAGTGTGTAACTCTGGGCAAATCATTTAATTTCCATTTGCTTCACTGTCTTCAGCAGTAAAATGAAGATAATAACAGAACCTACCTCCCCAGGGTAGCTGTGAGGATCAAATGAGATAATGCTTAACATATATTAGGTACATATATTTTGATCCCCTTTCTTTCCATTTCCCCTTCCCCCAAGGTCACAAATTAAATAATAGAGTTGTAATTCAACATAAAAATTGGGATGACCCTTAGGCCGATGTCTCCTATAGAGCTTGGGCCTGCCTTACTTATCGAAGTTCACAGAATCAGTAGTATTGTAGCAAAGATGGAGATGAAGTCATAGAGAGAGAGTCAACAAGACTGGAGTTTGAATCTTGCTTTAGACAGTAGCTGTGCAACCTAAGGTAGATCATTTAACCTCTAGGAAGCTCAGTTTCCTCTCTAAATTGGGGATAACAGCACCTACTTCAGATGTTTCTTTACTTGTAAGAATCAAATGAGATAAAGATATATGTACTTTATATACTTTAAACCTCATGGCTGTTATTAAAAAGTCCCAATTATCTTGCAATTATTGAAATAATGATCCAAATTTTTAGTGATTTTAAGGTTTATAAAGCACTTTGCTATTACAATGATCCTGTGAGACAGGTCATTGTCATTTCATGGTTGGGGAAACTGATACCCATATAAGGGAAGCTATTTCAGGTCATTAAGTAAGCTAGTAGCAGTCAGGATTGGAACCCTGTGCTTTCAACCACATGACAAGCAAAGTAGAAAGAGGCCATCCCTTCTCAAGTAGTATCTCATCCTCTTCCTCACTCCCGAGGTATCTATGCCCTCCTGAGAATTCCCAACCCCACCACCATCCAAGGGCCATACTCAGATCTAACCTATTATTCATTTCCTACCCTCCCTTTCTCAGAGGTTGTATACTTTTTTCTTCTTGTTGTTTTTTAAAAATTTCTTTTTAATTATTTTTTTCCGATTACATGTAAAGATAATCTCCCACATTCATTTCTTTATAAGATTTTGAATTTCACATTTTTATCCCTCCCTCCCTCCTTCCTTCGACAGTAAGTAATCTGATATAGGTTATATATGTACAACTGTGTTAAATATATTTCCTTATTAGTCATGCTGTGAAGAAGAATCAGAAAAAAAGGGGAAAAAACCATGAGAAGGAAAAAATAAAACAAATTTTAAACTGTGAAAATAATATGCTTTGGTCTGCATTCAGACTCCACAGTTCTTTTTATGGATGTGGATAGCACTCTCTATCACAAGTCTTTTTGAATTGTCTCTCATCACTGTACTACTGAGAACCAAGTCCTTCATAGTTATCATCACAGAATGTTGCTGTTAATGTGTACAATGCTCTGCTCACCTCACTCAGTATCAGTTCACATAGGCCTTTCCAGATATTTCTGAAATCCACCTGCTCATGATTCTTTCAGAATAATAGTACTTCATCACATTCATATAGAACATCACATTCATATACAATGACAATTTATTCAGCCATTCCTCAATTGATGGGCATCCCCTCAATTTCCAATTCTTTGCCACTACAAAAAGAGTTGCTATGATTATTTTTGTACATGTGTGTTTTTTTATGATCTCTTTGGGATAGGGACCTAGTAGTGATTTTGCTGTATTAAAGGGTAGGCATAATTTTATATCCCTTTTGGACATAGTTCCAAATTGCTTTCCAGAATGGTTGGATCAATTCACAATTCTACCAACTGTGCATTTGTGTTCCAGTTTTCCCACATCCAGGGGCTGTATCTTTCCCCTCAGATTGAGGAATCTCTTGGGTCACAGTCATGTTTTTTCCCGCCTTAGACCTATTGATTTTTTAAATGAAACATTTTCATTGATTTCTAGATTTTCCCCTCCTCCCATCCCCACTCCCAAGATTCCCTGAAGGGAAGGGCTATTTCTTCCCAGTAGGGCTGCTTGAGAATAAGGCTATATCCCCCCATCCCATCCCCATCCCCTCAACTTCAAACAGAAAAGACATCTTTCTTCCCTAGGGCTCTTCCACCCAAGCCCAGCATGGAGGGGAAGTGGTCAATCCCTTGATCTCCTAGGATATAAAAGGAACATCAAGACCTGTTTGTCACTCAGACTGAGCACACACAGAGCATACCCGGCCTAGCCTGCCATTTGTTCACTGGGGACACTCAAAACCTAATTGAGCAGCTATCCAATTAGGAGAAGAAAATTAAGCTTCACTTTAAGCCTAAGTGACTTAGGCCACTTGCTTATACATGCCTGGCCCTACAGTTCCCAGCTTTCCCATCTCCCACCCTCCAGCTGGTCCTGACAGGTCAAGGTTAAAACACCCCCATCCCCCACCCCAGGGATGATGTTTCCTGATCTGGAGAGGGTGGGGATTGAGGGATTCCTGATCAGTGAGCTTTCGTCCTGGCTCTTAGAAATTTCATATGCTTACAGAGACATGCAAATATACAGCTCAATACTTGGACAACCTGACCATGGGGATGCATGAGGACTAATCTCAGGATAAGGGAAGGTGACTGAAATCCATAAATCAGAGAGGGTCAGGAATAGAGAAGGAAAGCCTCTAAACCCTATTATTAATAACAATCTTAATAATTATTTACATTTATATGAAATTTTATAGTTACAAAGCATTTAATAGGACAGAATATTGGAACTAAAATTCAACAATCAAAAAAAGTCAACCCAATATCTATTTATTAAGCAAATCTTGTGTATAGGGTAATATAGACAGGTGGAGGAGAGATACAAATTCCTATCCTCATTTCCCTCCAAATATTTAGATTTTCTCTAACATTCCATGGGAACTTCTTTACTTTAGAAGCTCACTGCACCACTGTATCTCACACATTGGAAAGTACCCTCTGACCCTACAACCCTTTTCTTGATGGGTTGCTTCCTCCCAGAGCCTCCACGTAAAGGAGGAGGCCCAGGTCAGTCATCCTGTCACTCCTCTTCAGGACCACACTCCTGATTCTCTAGCCTTGCTCCACCATGCCCTCCTTCAACTTTACAGCTTCCTTCAGTGGGGTGTCTGGGCTCTCAAAGGCCCCCAGCTCTAACATTCTGTGTTCATCTTAGCTTCAACTTTTAACTGTCCATGAGGACAGGCTTACTTTCTTCCTATTTGTATTTGTATTTATATTCCCGGGGAACAGGACATTGCTTGGAGCAAAATCTTCAGAAAGGCTTGCTTATCAACTTGACCTGTGAATTTTTTCCCCCCTTGGTCTGGACCTATGAACAATCAAACAGTCTTTAATTATCTATCTTGTGGCAGTCACAAGGGTAGGCAAAGACAACCTGGAGAAAGTCAGAGGCAGAAAAGTCTTCATATGCTTGAATTTGGACTTCGAAGGAAAATCAAGGCTTTCAGAGCAAAGATATTACAGCAGCAGATGGAATGGTATGTTACTGAGGCACAGCAGGAAGAACAGTTTGAAGACAGCTATCATATTCCCACATAAATCCTTTCCAGGCTAAGCATTCCTAATTCCTTCAACTGATCCTTATAGGACAACAGATTGAGATCTAGAAAGGACACCCATTTAAACAACTAAGTGACACAATGGACAGAAAGCTGGACTTGAAATCAGGAAGATCTGAATTTGAATCCTGCCTAAGGTACTGTCTAGTTGTGAGATCTGTAAAATGGGGATAATTATAGCCCCAACCCCCCAGCATTGTTGTGAGGACCCAATAAGAATATACATGAAGAGATCTGTATGCTTTAAAATACTACATAAATATTAGATATTATTATCAATTCTACTTGTACCACAAAACTATTAGCTATTGTTACCCATTCCTTCCAGCTCATTTTATGGCTAAAGAAACTAGTGTCCAAAAAAGTTACTTATCTTGGATCAAGAACAATTTCTATAATGACAACACTAGAAAGACAAAAAGTTTGAAGGACACAGGAATGCTGATCAATATTGTAACCAATTACAATTGCAGAGGACCAACAATGAAGCATGCTACCACCTCCCAGTAGAGAGGCTGGTAGACTCAGGTGCAGACTGAAGAATTCATTTTGGATGTGGTCAATGCAGAAAATGGATTTTTTTAGTTGAAACAAATTATTTTGTAATGACTTGAAAAATCAATGACTTGTCCAAATTCACATAGCTAGGAAGTAACAAAGGACTTCAAATTCAAACTACTTTCCATTATTTTCAATCCCTTGACCCTCCCAGATTGTGTTTCTTATAAATATCAGTACCTTTCTGAGATTATTGGTCCCAGAACTGCCTATGAAGCTCCAGTTAGGGTGAGACCGATACAGGTAGAAAATAACCATCACCTTCTCTAAACTATGTCTTTCTGGATGCAGTATATAATGGGGTTAGTTGGGGCAGCTAGGTGGCACAGTGGATAGAGCACCAGCCCTGGAGTCAGGAGGACCTGGGTTCAAATCCAACCTGAGACACTTAATAATTACCTAGCTGTGTGGCCTTGGGCAAGCCATTTAACCCCACTGCCTTGCAAAAAACCTAATGGAGTTAGTTTTGCTGGTGACTAAATCCCAAGTTCCCCCCAGGTCCCCCCAACATATTCCACAGCTATAAATATTTGGATGAAACCAGGCATTTAAATGTGGGGCTTCCAGCTCCCTGTCCTGTGAGTGCCTCCTGCGGTTTAGGTCAAATTAGCCATTAGCACAAACAACTGGCCATTTCATCCTGGCTGTGGGAAAGAGGCATGAATAATGAATGTTGTGGGCATTGTTACCCAGCCTTCTGCTGGGGAAACCTCTCCCCACAAACCCCTGCCGTCCCTGGCCTTTCTTCTGGGAAGACACATGAGAATAAGCACTGACCTCAAGAGACTGACTTCTTCCTGGGTGGGCATTCTGTGTCTTCTTTGTTCTAAAGTTCCTTCCCAGTCTGATATTCTGTGTTCTAAGATTTTAACTTTTAAATGTCTATATTCTAGAAGCCCCATCTAACTTTGTGTTTGCATTCTTTATTCTAAGTTTCCCCTCAACTCCAACCTTATGTAAACTCAGGTCCTTCTCAGCTCTGACATTCCGTGTTCTAAGGTCCCTCCCAGCTGTGACAGTTTGGCTCCCACTTATCTGTTTTAAGGCCCCCTTCCATTTTTACTCTGTTTTAATGCCCTCCTAGCTCTTACCTTATTGGTTCTAAGGTCCCTCCCAGTTCTCATATTCTGTGTTCTAAGTAAGGTACCTCCAACATTCTCTGTTCTAAAGTCCTTTCCTGCTATGACATTGGGTTTTTTGTTCCTACTTTGTCATTCTTTATTCTTAGATCCTTTCCAGTTCTGAATTTCTGTGTTCTAAAATCTCTTCTGGTTCCAATATCCTGTGTTACAAAGTTTCTCCTGAGGAAGCTAGATGACACAATAGAAAGAGCACAGGCCCTGGAGTTGGGGAGCCCTGGATTCAAATTCAACTTCAGACACTAACTGTGTGACCCTGAGTGAGTCACTTCACCCTGTTTGTCTCAGTTTTCTCATCTATAAAATGAGTTGCAGAAGGAAATGGCAATCCATTTCTTTGACAAGAAAACCCCCAAATGAAGTCACTAAGAGTTGGACATGACTAAACAACAGCAATTTCTTCTAGCTCTATAAGTTGAATATGTATCCCTGGTCTATATCTTCCATTTACTACCTGCATGATCCTAGAAAAATCAACCCATCTTTTCTGAGTCTCATTTTTCTCATGTATGAGAGGAGGGAGCTGAGTTATATGACCTCTAAGGTCCCTAATGGATCCAAGTCTTATATTTAATAGTCTATATTCTAATTTCCATTTAAAGCTCTGATACATATAACATGGAATAATAATTATGATGAGAAGCAACTTGGAAGAATGAGCAGAGAGCTGGTCTCAGAATCAGGAAGGTTGTGCGACCCTGGACAACTCACTGAGCCTCTCTAAGAGGATGGGCTGAAGAGAAAGTGCTGATCTGCACTGGTAGATGGTCTTCACAGGAAATTCCCTATACCAATGAAATCACAGGTTTGGTGTTTGTTTGTTTTTTTTTAATGATGCATAAAGGTTCATCTTGGCTCTAACAATCCATGTCCTTAACTCCTTCCAGCTCTGGCAGTCTAAGTCAATACCATCCATGAATCTGAACTCCTATAAGAAGGAAGACAGAGGACCAGATGAAATTCAAGTGTCTCATTCTTACCATAGGGCTAACTCTAGGAATGTCCTATAGATAGCAACCAAAGACAAAATGAGGACTCATTTAAGGATTTGGGTGGTTTGTTCTCCTATTGCCACTGACAGTTCATTTCTTTTTATCCAAGATGGCATTCTGTTGTCACTGAAGTTATGGGTGACTATGAGGCAATATCGATACCCCATGGATAACTCTCATGAACCTTATAATTTCTGACTCACTCAGCAAGGTCCACCAATGTTCTAAACATCAGATCTGACTCAGATTTAGGGGATATCTAGCTTGATACCATAGACAATTTTTTTTGTTGTTGTTCTGTTGTTTGGATCGTGCCTGATTCTTTGTGACCCCATTTGGGGGTTTCTTGGCAGAGACTAGAGAAGTTTGTCATTTCCTTCTCCAGCTCATTTTATGATTAAAGATATAGGTAACAGAGTGAAGTGACTTGCCCAGGATCATATAGATAGTAAGTGTCTGAGATTAGATTTGAACTCATGAAGATGAGGCTTCTGGATTCCTGCTTGGCACTCTATTCACTGTATGCCCACCATAGATTGTTGTGAGTACGAAATAAGAGTAGTAATGGGAGACACTATCCAAGAAGAGAGCAAGAAAGAAAACTCATGAATTTGCCAATGTCTATAAACAAATATGCAAAGTATGGTTAACAGAGATGACAAATTAGAGATCCTGTACAATGGAAATCTAACCTCATAGTCATCTCTGAGTCTTGGTGGGAAAGACTAGAACTTGCTTTAAATTCTAAGCACAACTAATTCAGAAAGAACAGAATAGTTGAGGATAGTGGGAAAGATAAGAGTATTTGTTGACTATTCATCACAATGAAAGATACTGTGTTAAATATTATATGCATATTAAGAAGACACTCAAGAAAAATCCAAGAATCCAAGATAGGAAACATGGTGGAAAGACTTTGGGTGAAAATCAATATGGAAAGAAATAGAAATGCTATTTTCCTCAGGTAATATTAACAGGAAGAGGACACAAAAGCCTAAGCTAACATGTAGTGAGAGAACACATCAGGTATTCAGCCATCTCTTTTCTTTATGCATATATATATGTATATATATATATATATATATACACACACACACACACACACACACACACACACACACACACACAGACATAAATACACACACAGGTAGAGATGCAGATAAACTACTGAACTGCCTTAGTGACAATTTTCTTCCTTCAAAACATTAGAAGAGGGAGGGGTGGATAGCAGGGAGAAAATCTGAAACTCAAAATTTAAAAAGAATGCTAAAAAATAAATCAATAATAAATCTGAAGGAAAAGAAAAGCTAGAGGGAGTAATGATAGAAGCAACTATTCTGAATCTGATTCTGAAAGTACCTAAAACTGATTGTTGAAGCAGAAATGATGGAATCCTTGGGGAAGAGAAGAAAGGAAGAAAACCATGCATGGTTGGATGTACATTCTACACATTGCAAAAGCAGATTTCAAAGAGTTCACAGAAAGGATAGATAAGATTCAATAGTTTAACATTCTTTGGTAGAAAATTGGGCCAAAGGAAGCTCAATAAAATAAAAACTGGAAGGCACAAAGAATTCACAAGGAAGAAAAGAGGGAACTGCCCAAAGAAACCAACCAGACAGAGATCTTAGGAACCAACTGAGATTTTCAGACATGTGAAGATGACAGAAGTAAGGGCAAAGAACAATGCCAAAGAACAGAACAGCCCCCCCCCCCCACCAAGCCCTGGGTCTTAGATGGTACAACACAGCAAGAGATGAGGCTTCTGATGAACATCAAGGACAAAAAAAAATAATTTTTAAACTATTGGACAGGACTGTCATTCCTGTTTGATAGATACTGTTTCAATTCCTGCTTTGATTTTGCTATCTCATCTGAGAAGAATGATCCTTGGACTGGAAAGGACAGAACAAAAATAATTAAAAGAGGAAGGAAGTCAAAGATAAGTGAGGAGATGAATTTGGCTTACTCTATTAAGTTCAAGTCACTAGACCTAGGCCAACTATATCCCGAGGTATTGGAAAAACCAGTGGGCAGGAGGACTCAGCTGTAGTTAGCGACCTCTAAAGATCTGGGAGAAGGTACAGGTGAGGCAGGAATAATGGGTAGAGTCAGGGCCAATAAGTTTGACTTCTTATCTTTTAAAAATTCTAATGTATTTAAGAATAATAGCAGTTAACATTTATACAGCTCTCAAAATTTGATTTTTTAATAGTATATCTTGGGGCTGTCCAAAATACGTGGGCTTATTAAATGCTTTTAGCAAATGAAACTGACCTACCACAGAGCTCTCTCTAAAATGGCAAATCAAAATATATTGTCTATTGTTTCAATAAAAACTTTTAAAAATAAAATTGAGTAGCCCTGGTATACCTCATTGATCCTCAGAACAACCCTTGTGAGGTTGATCATAGATGTCATTTTCCTATTTTATAGATGAAGGTGAGCATCAGAAGTTTTATAAATTGACCTTGGTCATATAATTAATAAATGAAAAGTAAAATTCAAACTTGATCTTTTCTCACTCTCCACACCAGGGTTCTTTCTGTTATACCATAGGCTTTGTGTCCTAGGCTGCTCTGGCCGCAGTATAGGGAAGTTTATGGATCCCTTCTCAGAATGTTTTTAAATGCAAAAAGTCAAATACACAGCATTACAAAGGAAAATAACATGTTGAAATGAAATGATCAAAATATTTTTTAAAACCAAGTTCATAGACACCCACTCCCCACGGCCTAGTGAAGAAGCTCTTGTTGTCTCCCCTACTGAGGGATTGCTTTGTGATGACTTAGAAAGGGAACAGTGATTACTAAAAGCCATACTAACCTCATTTCCCTTTTTGGCAAGGGTATTTCGTGGGTGGATCCAGGGGAACCTGATAGCTTTAATTCATGTAGATTGTAGAAAAGCATTTGACATTCTCTTCTGTTTATTGTGGACAAGATGGAGACAGTTGACAGATCTGGAACAGCTTGCTAATTTCTCTTTCTCTTCACTGACTGCTTTCTGTCCAACTAGAAAAGTTCCATCCTAAGAAAAACTTCCCTTGACCCTTTATAGGGTCTCACCACTGGAAAGGGTCTTAAAGATACCTAGTCCAACTCTTGCCTTACTACCTACTTATTTACATGCCCTTCAATCCATCTTGAACACTTCTAAAACTGTTCTCAGTCACATCAGTGCCCCTAGATCACCAGATCCAATGGTCTTTCTTTTTATTCTTCAAAGAAAGTCAGTATGATATAATGCACTTGCAATGGAATTAGGAAGATCTGAGTTCAAATCCCACGTGACACTAGCAATGTAACCCTTGGCATGTTATTTAACTATTTTGTGCTTCAGTTTCTTCACCTGTAAACTAAAGGATTTGAATTCAGTGACCTCCAAGATACTTTCTAGGTCTAAAATTGTGTTTCTATGATCATTCTCCTTGACTGCTCTACAACTTTTGATAGTGATAACCTCCTCTATCTTCTCCTGTATGGGCTCTTCTACCTTGCTTCTGAAGATACCACACTAAAAACACCACAACTTGTAAGGACTTTTCCTGGCTCCTCCTCATACTCTTTCTGATCCCTTAGCATGTGTGTGCTCCCCAAGGCACTTTCCCTCATACCATTTTTCTCTATATAGTCTTTCCCTTGGCAAGCCTATAACTTCAAATAGCACTTCTATGTAGATGATGCCCTAAGATAGGTCTTCCCTCTCTCCTGAATTCAGATCTTCAACTTCATACTGGTGTTTGGGTCTCGCTCAGCTTTTCTCCTTTCCCCAACTTTCTCTATGTCTCTCTCCTGAACTGCAAAGTGCTACAGAAACGTAACCCATTGCTTTTTGTCAACAGCAAGCATTCCAAAGATAAATATAAACCAATCTAGCATTATTCACTAAAAACTTTTCATAAAAAAAGGCCTGGGGGGGCAGTCATTCCAACAGCAGCCTCAGATGCCAACCTTTGCAGAGGCTTCCCTAGAACTTGGCATGGTTCCTAGGACTAAGAACTCCAGGGTTCAAAATTCTTCTTCCATTCATTATGGTCACCTCTGGCTTAGGGACCCAGGCCTGTCCTGGTGTGGCCAAGCCCCTGAGCAACAGGAAGGACAAGATTCTTGGCCAGTTTCCTCTGCTGGGAAGGGAGCCAACCCCAAGCAGGGAAGCCCTAACTTTAGTTGGCCCCATGGCTGGGTCAGGCTGGCCTTAACCCCTAGCACACCAGTCTACACACGGTGGAAACCCCTCCCCCACCATGTCTGTGGGAAGACAGCCTCTGCCCTTATCTTCCAGAGTAGACCTAATAAAAACATCTAGCTCAACTTTTATTTCTGAGTTGAGAAAAATGGGGCTAGAAAATGGAAATGACTTATCTAAAGTCACAAAGCTACTTGGTAGCAGAACCAGGACAAGAAGTAAAGTATTCTTGACCCTCAAATTTGAATATAGTGTCTTAAAAGTTTTAATTCATGTTTCAATGAATTTTTTTTTAAATTAAACCATACTAAGACTTTTGGGACACTATATACTAAGCTGCCTATTTTCTATAAAGTAAAAAAAAATTCAAATAATCTTCACATTTGACACATACACTCCCCCCAATCAGGAAAATGAGGTGACCCTTGCTCTTGACCTTTCTCAACCCAACGGAGGAGGGATCAACACCAGTCTCACTGTGCTAGTAGAAGGTATTCCAGAGAGATGGAAAGTAGGGAGAGGATGTGGACCAGGTCATTGGATGGACTCCAGACTACAAGCCACCACACTGCTCTCCTGTCCCCACTCCCAGCCAGGATTGCTTCCGATCTTGTTCTCAAGTTCCAAGGGAGGATGCCAGGAGTATTGGACAGGTCCAAGATCGAGGGCTTTCTTTCTCCTCAGAGAGCCAGGCTGGTGATAATGTCCAGGGCTCTCGTAGAGGTGACCCCTCCTTGCTAATGTCTTTTACACTCATTATTCCATCAGCCCCTAAGAGAAGAACCACTAGTGAATCAGGACATGCATTCACAGTATCTCCATGAGAAATCTCCAAAATTAGTTAGATCAACTCATATCTGAGCAAGAATCATATCTATAAGCCCATCAAGAGGGAATCTTTTGGGGCGGCTAGGTGGCATAGTGGATAAAGCACCGGCCTTGGAGTCAGGAGTACCTGGGTTCAAATTCGGTCTCAGGCACTTAATAATTGCCTAGCTGTGTGGCCTTGGGCAAGCCACTTAACCCCATTTGCCTTGCAAAAACCTAAAAAAAAAAGAGGGAATCTTTTCCTTTAATTTACTTTTTGTTTAACTCCCAGAAACTTCAGTGGAGAAGGTCAGACATCAAGACAGGGTCTGTTGCTGACTACATGTGTGACTTTGGGGCAAAGCTCTCATTCTGGGTCTCCATGTTTGAATCTGGGTACCACATTCTAGGAAGCACTGATTCTAAGACCTGGGAATGTTTAGTCAGTAGAGGAGGAAAATTAGGCTACCTACCTTAGAGAAGTATACAAAGAGAATAAAGTTTAGATTTGTTCGGTGTGCACTCAGAGGCACAACCAGGAGCAAAGGGCAGGAATTGCAAAGAGGCAGATTCAAAGAATATATAGAGAAAAAGGGGATGAGGGAAAGTGCCTTGGGGAGCACACATATGCTAAGGGATCAGAAAGAGTATGAGGTAGAGCCAGGAAAAGTCTTTACAAATTGTGGTGTTTTTAGTGTGGGCAAAGAGAATGTGGCATCTTCAGAAGCGAGGTAGAACAGCCCATACCATACAGGAGAAGATAGAGGAGTCAAAAGTTGTAGATCAGTCAAGGACAATGATCATAATGACCAAGTCCCTGACAATGACTGATTCTAAAATGAAATAGGCTGCTTCAGAGGTAGAAGCTGCCTTCTCACTTAAAGGTTTTCAAGCAGAGGGATGGAGGGCAGAAGGAAGGAAGAAGGGAAGGAAGGAAGGAAGAGGAAAAGAGAGAGGGAGGGTGGGAGGGTGGAGGGAGGAAGGAAAAGAGAGGAGGAATGGAAGAAAAAGAAAGAATTTATTAAGCATTTTCTATGTGTGAAGAACAAAGAGCTCAGAATACTATTATAAATAGAAAGAAAAGGCAGTCCTTGCCATCAGGAGCTTACATTCTAATGGATGAAAGTTGTTACTGTTGGTTCTTTTCAGTCATGTCTCATTCTTTGTGACCTGTGGATCTCTGTCCATGGGGTTTTCTTGGCAAAGATACTGAAGTGGTTTGCCATTCCTTTCTCCAGTGGCAAACAGAAGTTAGGTGACTAGCCCAGGTCACACAGCTGAGAAATATCTGAGGTTGGATTTGAATTCAAGTCTTCCTCATACCAAGGTCAGTGCCCCTACCTGCCTCTTAATGAATGAAGACAAGCACATAAAGGAAGTTGAAAAGAGAGGCAGGAGAGAAGGGTGCTCAGTTGGGAGGCAAAGTGAAAATGGGATATGGGGGGTCATGGGCTTAGCCAAGTGTGAAGTTAGCATGGCTCCTCAAATGGAAGTCTTGTGGAGAAACTTACCAATTTAAAGAGACTACAAAGTGGAGGCATCTGGAGCATGAGAAATGACCTGATGGAAGAAAGCAGGACTAACACTCTGCCTCTCTTAGGGCAGCCTTTAAGACTGAGCTCTTGTGGGGTTGGCGGAGAGGAGGAAACCCCATTTCACACAACTGGCTCCTAGTAAGCTTGAAGTCCAATGGAAGAAAACCCGGGTTTCTCTCTTATGGTGATTATTATCCCCACTTGACAGATGTAGAAACTGAGAGTCAAGTTAATGACTTAACCTAAGTCGTAGAACAAAGAAGTGGTGAAACCAAGATTCATAAAATGTCCGAACTATATTGAACCTTCCAGACAAAAGCTTCTTCACCTTTTTTCCTATCAGGGATCCTTTAGCCAGTCTGAAAGCCTATGGACCCCTTTGTTTTTAAACGCATCAAATAAAATATATATGCCTACAAAGGAAAGCTACTATTCTAAAATATGATTATTAAAATAAAAAAATTCATAAATTTCAGGTTAAAAGAACCCCTGCTAAAGATCACTGCCCCAAGTCTATGGGGAAGAAAAAAGACCAAGAAAGGATAAGGTACTGGCAATACTCAGACCTTTGTAATGAAAGATCAAAATGTCCTCTCTACTAAATCATGAGGTTTTCTGCCTCTAATCTAATTCTGGGTTCATATTAGAATGGGAATGAATTTCCTCCTGTGATATGCTCACTCACTTGGTCTATTCTGCCTGCATCCACTGGCAACAGGTGCCCTAGAAACAGAGGAAGAGGAGGGAGATCATGAGCTACCTCCTTAGGCCCTGGGAACAAGGCAGGACAGATAACCCCCAGTCCCACCAGGCTCTGCCCCAAGGACTCATATTTTGTGATATTAGCAAAATCAGATAGATGGGTGTGTTTCTCAAGGAGGTTTGGAATATCATATTTGGCAAAAGAATAGACAAACAACCAGAACCTGAGGAACCTAGATACACCCAGAGTCAGAATCATCAACATAGGAAAGAGAGAGACAGAAATTCAGAGACAGACATACAAAGAGACAGAGATACAGAGATGGAGAGACAGAAAAACAGAAAGACAAAGAAAGAAATAGAAAAACAGAGATGGAGAAAAGGATACACAGAGAAAAGACATACAGAGAAATGGGGAAATAGAGATAAAAGGGCAGAGACAGAGGAGAGTCAGACAGAAATCCACAGAGAGAGTGAGGTGATCCAATCAAAAAGTTGTCTATGAGTTAGACTGAAAGACATGGCCACACACCTCTCCCAACTCCCAAGAGTACCACAGGTGTGGAGTGCTGCATATATTTTCTAATGTTTAAAATCTGCTTTGCGTATTGTTTTTTCCTCTTCTTCCTTTTACTTTGAAAATATATTTTTTTTTTGTTCTAAGAAAAGAAGGGGGAAGTTTCCAGGGTATGTTAGATGATGTAAAAACTGTAAGATAACAATAAAAAATTCTTTTAAAGAAAAAATGATGATAGGGCAGCTAGGTGGCGCAGTGGATAGAGCACCTGGAATCAGGAGGACCTGAGTTCAAATTCAGCCTGGGACACTCAATAATTACCTAGCTGTGTGACCTTGGGCAAGTCACTTAACCCCATTGCCTTAAAATTAAAAAAAAAAAGAAATACAAGAAAAAATGATGATGATGATGATGACGATGATGATAGAAAGAGTGAGGAAGGGGAGAGGAGAGATACAATTGACAAGTAAACAGAAACAGGAAGAGAGTCAAAAAAATACACAGACAGCAGAAGCACAGGAAAATAGAGCTATCTAGTCTGAGGGCATAGAAAGTGATAGAAAGCAGCAAACAGAGCAAGGGAAAGGCCTAGGAAACTGAATGGAAGAGCTTGCCTACAGATACTCTTCCCCCTCCCCCTTTCTGGCTCAAGTCTCTTCTCAATTCCAAACCAGCTTGGCTAGACTAATCTTAACCTCTCATAGTTGTGATCACTTCTTGGACACCCCATACAAAAGTCACTGAACATAATTATTTTTATAATTATTAACCCTTAAAAAAACATAATTGTAACAACAGGATGGATTGGTGGAGCTACAGCTCAGCCTGGGGGAGTCCCAAATCTTGGCTTTGGTATTTCCCAGCTGTGTGCCTAGAGCTTTTCATGTAACTTTTTTTTAAGAACTCCGTTTCCTCAATTGTAAAATGGAGCTAATTAAGGCTAGTGCTATAAACCTCAGAAGATCTCTTGTACAAGGAAAATACTTTGGAAAACACCAAAATGTCATCAAAGGAGAATTATTTCATTATCAATTAGCTCCAGTTCTGATCCTGGCTCCAAGTGACCTTAAGCAAGTCCGTTCTTCCAAGTTTTTCCATCAGAACCCATTGGCAAACATGGACAAACACTCTCTCAAACACAAGCAAGCAAGAGGAGTTGGGAAATAATTACTTTTCATCTCCCCTTTAAAAATTAAAACCCTGACTGCCTGGGCAGTCAGTAGTTCAGACAAAGTTCTAACTGGGCTCCTGAAATATTTATACACATCAGAGCCCAGGGAACCTTCAGTATGGGGGAGGGCTTGTGCTTAGAACTGGGTTGCAGGCTGCCTCCTCCCCTCTAAGAGGTCTACATTCCAACCCAGCCCACCCAGTCCTGGGCCAGAGTCCTCTGCTCCACCTCTGAGGCAATGTGCATAATGGGAAGCCCCTCAGGTAGACTGCCACCCCCTGTTTGCTTACAATTCCCGGTGTCATCTTGGACAACTCACTTCCTATAGTCCAGGTCCCAGTTTTCTCCTCTTTTAAATGAAGGAAGAAGCAGAAGAAAACAAATATATGCAAAAACAACACGAAGTAAAATCGGACCAATTGCAATCACCAAATCCTAGTCACAGAGAACAGATGGAAAGATCTACAAGGAGAGTTCAGGACTGGGAATCATTAGACTTGGCCTGAGCATAAGTCTTTTCTTCTCTCACTAGAGGTGGAGGAATAGTAAAACTGAACTTCATATATACAAGAAAGGTCATTTTGCTGGAGACAGTTTAGTGGCAAGGAATAAAGGATGACTTGAGTTTGAATCCTGCCTATGTCAGACTCTCATCAACTGTGTGACCTTTAGCAAATTCATTAACTTTTCAGTTTTTCAGTTTCCCCCCTTGTAAAATGGGAATAATGCTAATAACACTACATGTAAAAAATATTAACATTCATTTTTTTCTGGCCAGGGTTTTCAAAGTTTCTAGTTCAACCCCATTTCCCTTAAAGATGGCCAGTCAATCTGTCAACAAGGAAACAAAGAAAGGCAAAAGGCAGCCCTTCTGAGCTCTTGGAGCTCAGAGTTTAAGTGGGAGAGACAACATGTAAATAGTTTGGCCTGAACAAGACAGATAAAGGGTAAAAGGAAGACTCCACTCAATGAAGATTCTACCCCAAGATGTCCGAGATTTCACCAGGATGAAGTCATGGAGCAGAATTCAAAACTAGGACATTAGAAAACAAAATTCAAACTAGATGGGAGCTTGGAGGTCATCAAGTCCAATGACCTCATTTTATGGACAAAAAGACTATGGCTCAGGCAGGGCAACTGACTGTCCAGTGGTCAGATAGATGGTAAATGGTACATATGGGATTTAAACTCATAACCTGTGATTTCAAAATTCAGCAGAACCACACATTATATACTCCATGTGGAGACTGATGAGGGGAAAAGACAGTTTGGCTGCTACCTCCCAGGATAATGACAACCTAGCCCACATTTCTCTAACATTTTAAGATTTAAAATGGAGAGTCTTCAGAACCACCCTATGAGGTTAGGATGGTAGCATTTTGGAGACAAAAAAAGATTTTAGGTGGGAATAGAACTCAAGGCACCTGACCCCAAGCCCAATGCTTTTATCAACAAATTTTTGGCCAAAAACCATAGCTTTCAATGAGTTGATTAATAAAACCCAAGTCAAAATCTCTTCCCTCCACATCATATGAGATCTCTCTGTGCCCCCAAAGTCTCAATGGGCAGTGCCTTTTCCCTTGCACTCCCTTATCTCACTCTCACAACAGCCCTGGAAAGGAGGCAGGAATTTAGATATTGCCAACATCCCAAACCCCCATTTTACAAAGAAGAAAACTCAATGATCCAGAGAGGGGGCCATGGCTTCCCCATGGTCATATTTAAGTAAGCAGCTAAAGTGAGATTTGAAACCATGCTCCTTCCATAATAACCACATATTGAGCATTAACCTTCTACTCGTAGCCTGAGATCAAAGTTCCCCCTTTTATAAAAAGCAACTTCAACATACTGTGGTCTGAAATTTAGCCTGCTCACACCCCTGGGTAAAATGTCAGGACTTGGGGGAACCCATCTCCATTTACCTTCCACTGCTCTGTTGTGTGGACACCACAGTGACTCCTACATCCCCACCTCTCCTGTGGATATGAGATATGGGGCATATCCCCCCTCTTTCCTGCTCAGGATACCAGTGGAATCTGCAAGTACATGAGATTGTAAGGGGCCCAGTCTAGGCTGCCCTTCAAGTCTCCATTATAACCCAAAAGAAAAGTTCTCTTTTCCCCTCCCCCAATTCCCCATCCCTGGACATTTGCTCTCCCGACATCAACGCCCTGATAACCACTGTTCTTTGAACCTTGAAGATAAACCAGCTGTGACAAGGGAACTTAAGGAGTTGCTATAGAAACTAGTAGGGTAGGTAGAACAGTGGGCAGGGGAGGGATATGAGGTGATGAGGTGGGGGGGGCAGAAATGTATTTTAAGTGAAACCTATTGGTCTTTCTTCTATTTTCCCTAATGCAGGGAGCTGGATGGCCCATAGCATTTCTGAAAAGTTTTGTGTGTGTGTGTGTGTGTGTGTGTGTGTGTGTGTGTGTGTGTGTATGATGTGGGGGTCATTCATTCTTCCTCATTGTTCAGTGCCCTCTAACCAGTCTGGGTACCCTCACTGAACAATGACCAGAACCCGCACCTCTTCTTCTCTCATGGTTACCCAGTTAGGCTGGCTCAATTAAGTCTTTTGGGTGACTTTTCTCAGCTCAGAATCCTCCAGAGGCCTCCCACTGCCTACCAGGACATTAAGTAAACCACATCTCAATCTGTTTTCCCATCCGTAAAATAAGCTGATTGTGAGATTTCTAAAGGACCCTTCCAGCTCTGATATTCTGAGTTCTAGCCTTTCCAGCTCCAGCTTTCTTCATTCTAAACTATTTTCCCTAAGCCCCAAGCTTTGAGTAGGCCTATATCTAGAGGAAAAGCATGATATACTGGATAGAAAGAAGGCCTTGATGCCAAGACGCCACTGACATATATATGGGCTGTGTGACCCTGTCACATGGAGTTCTAGATTACTCTCTTAAGTGTTGCAAAGGGGCAGCTAGATGGGACAGTGTATAGAGCAACAACCCTGGAGTCAGGAGGACCTGAGTTCAAATTTGAACTCAGACACTTAATAATTACCTATCTGTGTGACCTTGGGCAAGTCACTTGAAAATTTCCTACATATTAAAGAAATCCCTTATCTCTATCCAAGGAGGGGGAGAGAGAGAGAGAGAGAGAGACCCCTTCCATCTAGGAGATTCTATGTTCTTAGACCCCTTCCAGCTCTGTTTTCACATTCTTCAGCCTGGCATTTGAAGCTTTTATTTCTCCCTACTTCCCTCCCTGTCTACTCTCCTCTCACCAAACTGGATTCACCACTCCCTGCATTCACTTCTGCCTTCATCCCCTCTGGGCCCAATTTGAACTGCCCTCTCCTACCTCAACAGAGGCCCAGCTTAGGTGCCACCTCCTCCAGAATGCCTGCCTTCTTCTGACTAATTGAAAATGATTTCCAAACTACCCCTCCTCTCAGGCAAAAGCATTTTATTAGCTCCTCTCTGGGGTGTTTAGCTTGTATTTCACAAGATAGTTATCTATATATGTATCTTATGCCCACACAGCCTATACTGTGAGCTCCCAGTAGGCAGGAACTAGGTCTTATCTGTCTCTCCCTCACGTTCCAGAACTCTCTCCCTCCAGAACAGTCTGTCAAGGCCCACGCTCAGCACTTACTTGCTAAATTGGAATGAATGGGTAACAAATCAATAACATAGGAAACAAAAGATTTGTACTGGATCATGAATGAAAAGGTTTGGGTTTGAGCCTAACTTGCTCCTGGGCAAATTACTTCTCCTCTGAGGTTTAGTTCCCACTCCCTTTTAAAATGAAGAAGCAGGGTTGGGCCACCCAAGGTTTCACTAAGTTGTAAGGTCTAAACATCCATGACTTTCTTTACTAAACACCTATTTGGATCCTGATTAGCTAAGTGAATATAAATAGCAATTGTTTCTGTTTCTCTTTCCAGATTGATTTTTTGGGGGACTAGGTTAAAGACTGCCTCATTTCTTTCTCATTTAGCCTTAATCTCTGAATGAGGGTTGCCTTGGTCAAATAGGCCTTAGTTTAAAAAGGTCATTATCTTTCTCTCTCATCACATTCAACTTAGATCAATGTATAGCATGGAAACAAAGTAAAGACTAACAGACTGCCTTCTGTGGGGGGTAGGGGAAATGAGATTAGGGGGGAAATTGTAAAATTCAAAGTAAATAAATATTTTTTTTAAAAAAGTCATCATCTCCCATTACATCCAGAGCCATCTCCAGTTGTTCAGATCCAAATCTGGACACTGGACCAGATGGCTTTGGAGGAAAAAGTGAAGTTGGTGACTTTGTCTGGCAGCCCCTCACTTAAGCATCACCTCCCTGATGTCATGGTCTTCTTCTAGAATGAAGGACAGATAACAATAATGTGCAAGGTCATGTGCCACTCAAGGTTCTCTTTCTCTGAAGAAAATACAAATTCTGAATGGAAAACAAAGCATACTATGTTCACTTTTTAAAACTTCTTTTATGCTTTTTCTTTCTTTCTTGGTTTTTTCTCCTCACATGATTATTTTACAACATGACTAATATGAAAATATGGTAAAATGATTGTATATCAAATTGCTTGCTGCCATGGGGAGGGGAAAGAAAAAAGAAGGTGGTAGAAAAGTGGATCTCAAAAGTTTGCAAAAGGATGTAGAAAACTTCTTTTGGATGTAATTGGAAAATAAATTTAAAGAAAGAAAAAAAAAGATTCTCTGTGCTCTGCTTACCATGAGAGCCTGAGGATGTTAAATGGGACCTAGGTCTTAACCCTGGAAGAAATTTTCTTTAATGGTAGAATTTCAGGCAATGAGGCAGGTCAGTAGGAGATCAAGAAGATACCAGAAAGGCAGGATGATATGGGAGAAAAGAACATAAGACTGTGGTCTCCAGAGACCTTGATCAAAACCTGGATCCGTCACTGATCCAGTATGTGACCCCAGCACTAAGTTATTCCATGTGTGACCTTTGTCATCTTGATCCTCTATTTTCTCATCTGTAAAGTGGTGATACCAGTGACTACACTGTCTACCTCACAGATGTCTGGTGAGGATCTAATAGGATGACAATGATGATGGTTCAGAAAGACTGTGGGATCAAAGAACTTGGGTTCAAATCTTGACTTGGCTGTTTATGATCCGTGAAACTTTGAACAAGTCACTTAACACCTCCACACTTCAGTTTCCTCCACAGTCAAATGAGAGAAGTTTTGTCTAGATGACTTGGAAGGTCTCCTCCAGCTCTAAGTGTTAGCCTTTGATAAACCTCAAAGCATCAGGCTATCTTATCACACAGAAGCAGTTTCTTAAGTCCTTTCAGTATTAATTTTTATTTGGAGCCCTGGGACGTCACTCAGAAAACTATCTAGAGGCAGACATACATCAAAAGAAAAGTAGACAGGGTGGCTAGGTGGCACAATGGATAGAGCACTGGCCCTGGAGTCAGGAGTACCTGAGTTCAAATTCAGTCTCAGACACTTAATAATTACCTAGCTGTGTGGCCTTGGGCAAGCCACTTAACCCCATTGCCTGGCAATAAAAAACAAAAACAAACCAAAAAAAAAAAAAAAAGAAAAGTAGACCCATTTTCCAGAAGCTTCCCCTGATTTCCCCTAACAATTTGTTTACTCCTCTGAGATGATTTATAAACTGTTTAACACTTTTTATATATCTATATGTGTGTGTATATATATATATAGATATAGATATAGATATTGATATAGATATAAATATATGTGTGTGTATATACATATTTATACTCTGGTTCCCTGTCTCCCCTCTAAAGCACTTATGTCCCAGTGGGAACATGCATTCATCATCCTCTGGACTGGGTACTCCCTGAGGGCAAGGGCTGTATCTTTGTTCTAATCTCTGGATCTCCTCTTGGGCAGCTTGGGATACTTCATAAACAGTGACTTATGTTATTACAGAGAGGAAGAAAAGAACAGGGCTAGGAATTCTAGAATTGAGTCATGGGCATCCTGCTCAAAGGAAGGATGCCCATTCACAAGAGAGAGAGGGCAGCCACAGGAGAAGAAGAAGTCTGGCCACAGACCAGGAGCCCAGCTGAGCTGGAAGGGCCTGGCAGACCCAGGCTCAAGTCCAAGGAAGGAGCAGCAGGAACTTGGTAATACCAAGAGCTCAGGTTTACATCACTCTCCCTCCTTCCTTTGAACTTGGTTCCTATGCCTCACTTGGTAGAACTTTAATGTTTACTGAACTAATTAAGCTTAATACAGAGCAATGACTTTGGTTTTATCCCTATTCAGATTCTGTAACTTCTGACAAATCATTTCACCTGAACCTGAATTTCTTCATCTAAAAATTGGGTCTAAGAAAACATGTATTCCCTACTTCACCAGGTTGTAGTGAAGAGGTCTATAGAAACAAGAAAGATTATCTTCACTACCTAGTAAGTCACCAACTCAGGGTGTTTCCTAGGGCAAATTCACTTCCCCACTGTGACCCTCCCTTTCCTCTTCTGAAATGAGTGGTTTGGCTTAGGTCTCTCTAAAGTCCCTTCTGGCTCTGACAATCCATGCAACTAGGTGTCTCCTTTTAGCTCTGACATTTTATGTTCCAAGGTCCATTCCTTTACTACAGTTTCAGGACTTAGTGATCTCCTGAAGACCATAAACATCATACCTTCCACACTGCACATACCAATCACTCCAAAGTAAAAGACCCCTGTTCCCTGAGTCAGACTGACCTTTAGGACCCTGCTCAAGGACTGGATGACCAATGAGCCTCTCACATAGTAATTACTTAAAAATCTTTCTATCTTCCTTGCTTCTCTCCCTCCCTTCCTTACTCTCTCCTTCCTTCCATCCTTCCTACCTCCCTCCCTTTCTTCCTCCCTCCTTCCTTCCTTCCTTCCTTCCTTCCTTCCTTCCTTCCTTCCTTTTAGTCATAATCTCACTGGCTCTTTATAGCAGCTCTGTAGAAGAAAGGAAGCAAGCTTAAATGCCCCCATTTTCCAGAAGAATAACTTGAGTTCTTGAGAAAGGAAGGCCTTGCACTGTCTCCCTAGGAAAATACTATTGGAAGAGCAGAGTCATAAGAACTGGGAAGATTCATGGCCTTCCTGAACTTTTACAGAGTTCGAAGGAATCTAGTCCAATGCCTTCATTTTGTAGAAGAGTCTTAGAAGTGACCTGCGCAAGGTCACCCAGTCAGCTGGTCCCAGAGCCAAGGATCCAATTCCAAACAACCATTATTAACTGAATTGGCTCAGTCTTGACCTGGGCTTTCTCCTTCCCAAGCCCAGAGGGAGTGACAAGGAGTTCAAACTTCCCTGGTCACACAAATATTCTCCAGATAAAAGGATAAAGTAAAACACACAAAGTGGGTTGTTGTCTTTTTTTGTTTTGTTTTTAAAAAGAACTAGCCTCAGTGTCAAAAATTCATCAACAACATGTCCATTGTTCGTGGGATGCTGAAATGGATCAGTCTTCAGTTTAACCAGGGTGCCTGACTGTTCAGTCTTGTCGCCTGCATTCTGGGTGGTGCTGGGCCCCATTTGCAGGGAAAGGAACACAGAAGAACCTTCCTGACCCACTGCCTGTGCTGGTTGCTGGAAGGGAGGCAGGCTACCTCACCTCAGTCACTTGTGTTCTGTGACCTTGAAAAGAATCACTTCCCCTTTTTGGCCTCCCCACCCCCCTCAAAATACCACTATGTCTCTTCTTAGAAATTCTTTCTGGGTAGGATGATTTCTCTATCTCTCTCTTCTCCCCCCCCCCCCCCTTTGTTTTTGTTTTTGTTTCACAAAAATGTTTATTCATGGATTGGGCTGCTCAGTTTCTTCCTTTTTAGAGGGAGGGTAAAATAGGTGATTTCTACTGACAGCTTCAGCTCTGACATTCCATGGTTAAGTCTCTGGAATCTGAAAGTTGCAGTGAGGACCAATTGAGATTAGCAGAAATGAAAGCTCCTCACTTTGTTCTGTGACCAGAGCCAGCTTGCACCCAGACCATTGTTAAATTTTCCATATGAACATTTGCACCTTATAAACTGGCAAATGTTATAAAACAGGATCTGATTTATTGTTTTATTGATTGCCTAGATTTGAAGTGATGGAGAAAATGTCATTAATGCAAATTCAACTTAAAATTGTCTCCTACAGCACTTTTTTTTTGTTTTGAAAATGAGTTGTTAAACATTTACTAGCACTGTACTGTCCCTAATTAAAAGTGAAGGGCCTCCCAAGACTCTTGCTTCAAGGTCTCCCCGTGTCCAAATGAAGGGATGTGCTGCCCCACAGAACAAACTATTCTAGCAGATGAAAGTATCCTTGAATGTCTGGCTGCTACTCCAGGGTACAGAGTAGACCCTGCCCCCCCAACCCCCAGCTAACTGATAAACAAAAGCAAAATTCCATACCAGAGAACCACCAAATAGGAACCTTGCTACTGTCTGATTGAGTTCATTGCCTGTCCTAACATTCCTATAATACCCCAGGCACTTCCTCTTTAGGGCACCTGTTCTCCCTCCCACTCCCACTCATCAAGGACTGACTGTGTGAAACTCTCACAGCTGTGAGTAGGGCAATTGAGAGCCTGACAGGACCCACAGGCCCATCAGGCCCATCGGACCCATTCGATCCATCCTACCCATTAGACTCATTAGACCTGAGCACATTTCAAGGAATGCTAGAGAGAAGCAGAGAATCTCAGAACACAAAGAGGAGTGGGATTGGGGGAGAAATAGGTCTTCTAATTTTCTTTTTCAAAGTCCCATACTGAACTCATACCCAGGTATTTTGACCAAACCCCCCATCCCCATGTCCTGTATTCTGGGTAGCAGAACCACATTGCTTGTGGATGCCTGGGGCTCAGAGGCCAATTATACTCAAGGGTTCTCTCAGTAGAGAGCAGTGACCGGCACAGTGTCTCTGAATGAGAGAGTTGAGACCTTGGGATATCATCCAGTCATCTAGCAATTAGCACAGGTCCTTAAGAAATGCTTAGTGACTGATGAAGGATTGATCCAAGCCATACCCAAGCAGATAACCTATCTCCAAGGAAGTGTCATCTGGCTCCCACTTTATCTCCCCAACTAATGGGGAATCCCCTTTTCCTAAGGCCATTCCACTTTTGGACAGGAAATCATTCTTTCTATCAAATTGAAATCTGCCTTTCTGCAACTTATGCTCATTACTCCTAGTATTAGCCCCTGGGGCCAGGAAGACAAATCTGACACTGAACATCACTGATGTCTTGTCTTTATTAGGTTAAAAAAGCCCAGTTCCTTCAACCAACCTCACAGGGCAGGTCTTAGCAGAGGCCAGGCTGAATGGAATCCGCCCAACTCCTATTACTAAGCTGCTGGCCGAGGCAGGTCTGATTCTCAAGTCCCAGGAGACAAGAGATAGTAGGTAACAAGGCCAAATCAAGTACATAGGCATACTGGCAACAAGACCCCAATTACTGGCCCTGAGAATAGAGCAGGAACAACTCTATCTTGTGACAGAGCAGAAAAAAAACATCGAACCAGAAAATAGTAGACCTGATGTTAAACTTGATTCCATCTCCCACAAACTAGATGACTTTAGGAAAACAATTTGGGAAGAGGAAAAAGTCAAGAGGACCTGTCCAAGAGACACCTACCTGTGTATCCTTGGGCAAATTACTTAATCTCCTCCAGCCTCATTTCCTCAGCTCCAAATTAAGGGTATTAGACAAGATGACCTCAGAATTTCATTACAGTTCTAGATCTAGGACCTAATGGTTTCTTCCCAAGTCTCAGTTGTTTTTTTCCTAATACTCTGTCCTTACTTGCTAATCTTTACCATAGAAGGTAAAAGTGAAAAAAGTACTTTGGGAAATATGAATAGGGCCATAAAAATGGGGCCAATTTTTCATCATCACTTTAGGGTGGAATTGAAGATCGAAGTAATTAGCTGTTTATTTTATATTTCAATGGTGGGAGAAAGATATGGGAGTAACAAAAATATCTGAGTCTACCTGCAAATGGTAATTTTAAGACTTCAGACTAAAAAAATTATTTTTTTTCAAGATTGTCCAGCAAAAATATCTCTCATTTCAATAGCAATTTAAGATCTACAAAGTACTTACAATACTCTGGATGGGTGGGGTTCCTGCTCTAGAAGGATTATCACTCCCATTCTAAGGATCATTGCTTGAAACTACCCACTGCTGCCTTTGGTCACTCATTCTTTCAAAGTCCATTCTGCACAGGATCATGGGAAGAGAAGGGGAAGAAGACGGGGTCCTGCTATCACAAAAGTAAGTCTAGTCACAGAAGTAAGAGTTAGAAGGACATGCATTCATTCTTCAGTCAGTCAAGGCATCATCCTCATAATGTAAATGAGGATACTGAGACCCAGGAATAGCTGTACAGAGAAGAATTTTAGGTCTCAAAAAGTGAAATGATTTGCCTGAGATTACATACAGAATAACTGAGAGCACCAGGATTTGAAATTAGGTCTGAGTCCAAAACCAATTGCTTTTCCACTCCACCACATTCATTTGTTGGAGACCTGGCTTGGGAGTCAAAAGACCTGAGTTCAGATCCCACCCCAGACTCTGAATTGAGAACCTCAAATTTCCTCTTCTGTAAAACGAGGATGAACACTGCTTGTACTACTCATTTCAAAGGGTTATTCTGAGGATAGGGCTCTGATGGATTGGTATGAGTCATTGCTGTCATAACTTTCTACCAATGATGCTGAAATCTCATTGCCTGCCCTCAGTGGGGGCAGTTTAGTGCCACCTCCGACAAACTCTTGTCCCCTGGGACTCAGGAGACAGGGAGGAGATCTGCCTTGGCCAGCCCTTACAAACGGGGTTGGACTAGTTCCATTCAGTTTGCCCTCTGCTAAGACTTGCCATGTGAGGGGTGGTTGAAGAAACTGGAACTCTTACTCTGATAAAGAGAAGACCTCAATGATTGTCACCCCAGAGGCAGATAGAGTACCTTCCTTGGGCCTTTCTCTGCTTCTTGCTTGTTGTAAGACTGTGGGGACAAGTGATTCAGTTTGATTCCTTCAAAGCTCTAAAAAGAAAATAATAATTACAGGAAAGGGGGCCTTAGGGTTCAAGCCCAAATTCTTCATTTTGTAGTTGAAGAAATCAAAGCTTCTAAGAAGAGAAATGCCCAAGGTCACAGAGCAAGTCAGTGGCAGAATACCAACTTGACTTGAACTCAGATCTTCTAATCAAATATCTTCATAATCATATCTACTCTCACCCAGAACTAGAAGCTTTAAAGGTCCAGAACCCCAATGCATCCCCACTAGACCCATTTCTACCCACGCTGTTTCCTTCCCTCTAACCACCTGTGCCTCTTTTTTTTTTAGGCTTTTTTTTTTTGCAAGGCAAATGGGGTTAAGTGGCTTGCCCAAGGCCACACAGCTAGGTAATTATTAAGTGTCTGAGACCGGATTTGAACCCAGGTACTCCTGACTCCAGGGCCGGTGCTTTATCCACTGCGCCACCTAGCCACCCCTACCTCTGCCTCTTTTCAACTTCTAGCTCAGAGTTCTTCCCTTGCCTGGTTCATAAATACAGGAATATTTTTTTCAATAGATGACCTCCTCTTCCATGAGGTTCAGACTGGATTTCCTCAGGGGCTGAAGAGGCTGTGAAGTAATTGGGAGCGAGAGACACAGTCCTCTTTCCCTTTAAGGCCCAATAGGATCCTTCTTGTTGGCTGGAGCCAGGGCTGTTCATCCTGACTGGGTCAGTAATTTTGTTAAGAACTGAAAAGTGTCAAGAGGGAAAAGAATAACACTTCTTTCTCTATCCTGACCCTTCTCCTAATGGGTCATATGAATATCTTGCCAATCCTCGTTCATACTTCTCCAGTATGACTTCCAATCAGAAGTGTAAATATTTCAGCAAACTTGTATGGATATCAAATTTCTTTTGATCAGAATCTGTCCTGTCTCTTCCAGAAAGTCTTCCCAGACCACCCCAGCCCAAAGAGATCTCTCTCTCTCTCTCTCTCTCTCTCTCTCTCTCTCTCTCTCTCTCTTTCTCTCTCTCTCTCTCTCTCTCTGGTCAGCTAGCTCAAATGCCACCCTCCTTCCCATGAAAACTTCCCTGAATTCTCTTACCACCAACATTCAATCCCCCAAAGCTAAAAGTCATCTCACAGAATCATAGAAGGGACTTGGGAAGTCAAAGGGTTTGATCTCCCCCTCCACTTTTATATAGAAAGAATTAAGACCCAGGACTTACACAGGAAGAATCTGAGGCGGGACAGCATTTCCTTCTTTGACCTTTTATTCCCTCTTAAACACTTTTCATTCATTGTACTCTCTACAATGCTTCCTTTCCTGATTTTCCCCAAAGCTGGGAATTTCCTCTCTCAGAGCTGACTTCTTCTACATTCTAATGTATATTATATTTTGTATTTGTCTTATGTCTGTCACCCACGTCCTAAATTATTAGACTTGAAGCAACTTGAGGGCAAATTCCATTTTCTTATTTTAAAATCTCTTCTAGATTCCCTGTAAACAATGGAATTTTCTAGAAAATCCTTTCTTCATACATTCATTCATTCGATAAACATCCCCTCCTGCTCTGGTGCTAGACACTGTAGATACTGGAGACAAAAACAACAATCGCAGCCCACAAGGAGAGCCCTTCCTTTTGCAGATGAATGTACAGTTTCCATTGAGTCCTGGGTATCCCATGGAGTAGATTCCTGGCTGTTCAAAAGATATGTCTCAATAAAATCTATGTAGCCACAAAAGAAATGCAGAAAATGGGAAGAAAAAACTTTCGAAGCTAATCTCTCAGATAGGATGTGATTGGATTGGGATATTCCTGTGGTAAAAGAAATGATGAATGGCTGATTTAGAAAAATATGGGAAGACTTGGACTTAAGAAAGAAGATGTAATCCACATTTAGAGAAATAGACAAAGGAGGAAATACAGTGTTACATATATATGTGTATGAATTTATGTGTAATTTTTGTGTATGCTTATAGATATCTATATATCTTTGCCAAGAAAACCACAAACCAGGCCATGAAAAGTTGGATCCAACTGAAAACTAATTCAACAACAACCAAAAAGACTAGGAGGAAGACCTTCAGCATATAGGAGATTCTCTGGGCTGTTGTTTATAGAAGGACAGGAATAAAAATCAAAAGGCATGAGGAGTCATCAAGGGAGAGTCATCAAGTTATTCCTCTGTAGGGAATGCATACACACACACACACACACACACAAAGAGGAACTTTGAGCTCCATTTCTCCCCCAGAATCTCCCAAGCACCATCCACTAATCATGCATATACAGTCCCTTTCTGAAGAAACGTCGACCCTGAGTGTTCTGGATGATCCACAGATGGGTGGATCCTAGAGGCTGCACTGTGCCTGAGTGAGCCCTTCAGAGGATGGCAGGATTCTTTTGTACTGTAAACTCCCCCAGTCTGACACCATCAGTTGACTAAGTCTGGAACCCCTCCCATCGCACCCTCCTGCCAGCCAGCAGACTGCCTTCATCCGGCTCCAAATCACAGGGTTCTCCATTTAGCACAGCTGCTAATTACCAAGGGGGAAGGAGCCCCAGGCACAAGCAGCCTGTTCATTTTGATGAGCAGACATCCCTTCCCCAGACATTGGGTGGCCATGAAGAGAAAACAATCCCAAACTCCTAACATGATCTACACTGCTTTACTCTGCTTAAGAAATTGATATAGTTCCCTATGGTCTACTGCCTACACACATCAGAAATCACAGAATGTCAGAGAGGAACCTTAGACCACAGAATGTCAAAGTTGGAAGGGACCTTAGAATCCAGAATATCAGAGCTAGGAAGAGCTAGCTTAGAACATAGAATGTCAGAGCTGGGAGGGTTCTTAGAACACAGAATGTCAAAGTTGGGAGAGACTTTAATATCAGAGCTGGAAGGGATCTTATAACAGAAAATATCAGAGCTGGGAGGGACACTAGAAAAGAGAATGTTAGAGCTGGGAAGGTATCTTAGGACACGGAATGTCAGAGCTAGGAGGGACCTTGGGAAACATAACATAAGAAAAAGGGAAGTACAGAGCATGAAATGTTCAGAAATAATATTAGGGATGGAAGGAAGGAGCCATAATTTGGGGTTTCCTCACCAACAACACATAAATCAGCCTCTCCCCTTCTTAATGGATGGTTTTCTTGAGGGATATGACCCCAAACAAACAGCAAACCAAGCTGACCAAAATTCAGCAACATATTTGAGTGTCCAGCCACCTCCAACTGTCTATGCATTCTCTTTCGAGAAATTACTTCGGCTTAATGCATTGGAGAACTTCCCCTGGTAGAATGGAAGCTCTTGAAGGCAGGAACTGTCTTGGTACTGTTTTTGTATAATCAGCAGGTAGCTGTACATAGAGTGTACAAGAATGGGTTTGCCCCAGCATTTTTTCTTGGACCTTCTTCTTTTCTCCCTCAATTCTATTTTATCTTTGTGATGCCATCAGCTCCTGTCAATCTAATTATCATCTCTTTTTCTCTAATAGATTATTAGACATCTTGACATCCTGTAAAAATCTTAAATGCAACCTGTCCAAAACTACTGGATTCATTCTTTTTTCCCCATAAATACTCTCCTTTTCTCACCTTTCTATTTCTATTGAGGACACTGCTATCCTACTCACCTGCAATTTACATGTTCTCTTCAGTCTCTCTCTCTCTCTCTCTCTCTCATGTTCCCCATCCCCATCCAATATGTTTTCAAGTCTTGTTGACATTATTTTCACAACAACTCTCATCTCTGCCCCCTTTAGCCTTGAATACTACAAACCATCCTAGTCTGGGCCTTTATCACATCGTGCTTGGACTATTTCATGCTGGTTAGTTTCCACTCCTCAAATCTCTTTCCAATCTAAAACAATATACACTCAACTGTCAAATTAATTTTCTTAAACTGCAAATCTTACCATGTTACTTCTACTCTCATTCAATCAGTTCCAGTGGTAAAATTCATTATTATTCAAAATCCTTCACAACCCGGGCCACCACACTCCCCAATTTTCTTTCACCTTATTCCTCACCAAGTACTCTGCCTTCCAGTGAGAGTTGTCTATAAATGTTTAAAGGGCTAAGATGTTTAAGAAGATTCATATTTGTATCCTTAGCCCCTTGGACAGAACTAAGAAAAAAAGGGTAGGAGTAGAAGAAAAATAGATTCAATGTAAGCCCCATTTTATGGGTGAAGGGAACTCCCAGTAAAGCAGGTTCTAGGGTAGATCAAGACTGATTCTGAAAGTATATGAGGTTGTGGGGCACTGAGCTGACTTTTCTTAATCCAGAATGCATCTGAGGTAGGCTCTGACTCTGAGGCCAACTTTCTATTTACTGGACTGCTCTGCCTTGCACCGAGCAGAGTCTTTATTGTTTTTCTGGATTGAATTTCTCATTGCTCTATAACACCCCCCCACTAGGTTCCAGTCAAAATGTTGGTTTGTTCAGATGTTCACTCATGTCTGACTCTTCATGATCCCATGGTTCATACCAACCATAAAGTTTTCTTAACAAAGATACTGGAGTGGTTTGCCATTTCCTTCTCTAGTGGATTAAGGCAAATCTGTCTAAGGTCAGATTTGAAATCAGGTCTTCCTGACGCTTGACCAACACTGTCCATTGAACCACATAGCTGCCTTCTAATGGCAGCCTCCAAATTCCCAAATCCTGGGGCTCACTTCTGCTTTAGAGGCTTCCTTCATAACATTCTCTTTACATTCTACCCATCCCACCTCTCAACTGCACCACCTCCTCCAAGAAGCCCTCTCTGACTACCTCAGGTATTACAAACCTCTCCTTTCTGTACTCTGGCAGAGGCAGGTTATACCCACCCCATAACAAATGAGTCTTTCTTGTTCATCAGGCACCAATACCTTTTCTTATCAACATGACTGTGAGCTTCCTACCAGAAAAGGGCTTGGATCCTGTTTCTCTCCTGTTTTAAAAAAAGCAAACAACTAATATTTCTATGGCACTTTCTTCACAAGAACCCTCTGAGGAAGGTAGAGACAATAAATGTTATCTGTGTTACAGAGAAGAAAACTGGTTCAGAGACTTGCCCAAGGTCATGCAGTTGTTGTCAGAAACAGCATAATAACTCTTTAAAATATATACAACTACTAAACTTTACCACTTTCTATCATATCATATCAGTCCTGGAAATTTTCAAAGTACTTTTCACATTATTTACAGTATTTCACATGAAATACAATATTTCCTTTGATCTCTACTCAAAGTTTTAGTGAGGCCCCTTCACTTGCTAAATAAATTCCAAATTCACAATCTGTCCCTGTCAAGGCCTTTCTAACCTTATCTATTTTCACTGGCTCTGACAATACAGCCCACCAAACTGTGCAAGTCTCTGCCCCAAATCCTCAAGAGACCTTTTTCTTCTATCTCCCTTTGCTTATCTCAACTCTTATACTTGGAATCATTACCTCTTACTCTTCACATACTTCCTAGAAAAATTGGCATTTTCTCTGTGACCATTTCACTCCTTTTACCAGGAATCATTTTCTCTTTTCCTGAAAGAGATGCCACTTTCTCCCCATCCCCAGTAATACTTCTCCCCTTTGGATTTTACATAGCTCTTTGTTGACACCTTTCTATTGTCTGTACCAAATATTATATTTGTGGGTTAGCCTCCTTCTAATCCGGGGATCCTTAATCTTGGATCTCTTTGCTAGTCTGGTGAAGTTGGACTATGAATTTTTCAGGATTCTTCTCAGAATATTTGTAACCCACATTTATAATGGAAGAAAATTCTAAATTTCAGGGAGACAGTGAAATATTTTTTCCTCTCCACGTTCAAGGACCCTTGAAATCCATTCACTGACCACAGGTGAAGAACTTCTGTTCCAGACAAAGGTAGGGCCTACATATGCCTCAGCTAAAAACTCAATCTCTCCTGTACCTAACATATATATTAGCAGTATATGCATGAGGTACTTAATACTTGTCTGTGCAAGAAGCTTCCCAAGGCTATAGAGTTAGTCAGTGATAGGACTGGACCAGGGCCAGGACTCAGACCTCTTGACTTGGGGACATGGCATTTCAGGCAATCTTGGTTCAGAGCCTTTCAAACATCCTAGCTCCCCAGGGGATGGAGGAAACACTTATCTGAGCAAGTAACAATTTCCTGAGCCTCCAGCACATCCTAAAGGGTGGGATAAATTATTCAGGACACACCTTTGTAGAGAAAGGGCCCAGACAGGGAGGCCAGACTGGGAATCCAGAGGGAACCAGCTGGCAGCTGGGGCCTCCTCTTCTGGCACCTGTCAAAACCAAGAAAAGTTTCCTTTTCCTGGAGAGATGAGAAACAACCAAGGAGATCAAACAGAATCACAGGCCCTTCCCCCTCCCAGACTCCAGAGCACTGATCTGTGGTCCTAACCCCCTCCCAACAGGTTGGTTTGGAAATTTTCCCTGAACTTGTCCATGGTCGGGGGGGGGGGGGGGGGGGGAGAGAACGGGGACATCAAGGACTGCAAGCCTGACCCCTCATCCAGCTTTCATCCTTCCCTTTGTCCTATCAAGGATGACCCTCCCCACCCCCAAACACAAACCCTTCTCTCTACTTGGGGACTCATACAATATCCTCTCAAGTTGAGAAAGAAAGGGAAGGGAGCCCCCCTCTTCCTTCAAAAGGAGATAATGCAACATGGCATAAAGAGTATAGTAATAGTAGTAGGGGAGACTTGGATTCAAGTCTCGGCTTTACTGTGCATTCCAAGGCAAATTTCTTCCCACCTCCCAGCCCTCAATTTCTTCATCTGTAAAATAAAAGGGGTTTGTTCTAAACTAGGGTTAGGGAACATTTCTTTGGCCAAGGGTCATTTGGATATTTGTAACATTATTCCCAGGTCAAACAAATTTGTCAACTTAAAAATTAGTCTGCTATATTTGGTCAAATATTGAATTAACTCACCCCCCCCCAAAAAAGCTCTTAGATTTATTTAATTTCAAGTCTGACCTGTGGCTGTGGCAGGGTCAGGCTAAATGATTTCACCAGCCTTATACTGCATTCCCCACCCCTTCATCTAAACTCTTCAGGTTCTGAATCTCTGACACCATCTCTCCTCTCTTACTTTTTTTTTTTGGCAAGGCAATGGGGTTAAGTGGTGCTCTATCCACTGCACCACCTAGCCGCCCCAGACAATAATTTCAAAGAACTTAGCACAGAGTCTGGCACATATTATAAATGTTAGCTATCTGCTTTTTAAACCTTAAAGTTCTATATAAATGCTAGATATTATCATTATTATTTCTTTTGGAGGGTGGGTGAGGAGAGATGCCTAAATGGCTTTAGTAATAGAGGCTAATCTGGGAGACTCCTGAGAACCATGTGACTAAGGACCACAGCCCCAATTTTAGGAGCAGCCCCTTATAAAAGAAATTCAGGCTGCAAGATTATCTCCAATACTAACAAACTAAACTAAAATAATCTGGTGAATAGGAGAGATGCCAGCCCAGTTAAGAAGGATTAGAATAGAAGGGGAGGCAGGAATCAAAAAAATGCTCATGCTAAGAAGAGGCTGTAGAAAACTTCTGTCCAAAGGCCTCCCATCACTGAGGGTCAGACTGACCCAAGCTCCCACTGTAGGTTAATAACAGTCCTGGCACTAAAATCTAAGAAACTTCCAGGATTCTGCTCTTTCCCTCACACTATAGCTGTGGGAGAAACAAGGAAGGGAGGCTCAATTAATCAATCAACAAGCACTCATTAAGGCCTACTGTATGTTGGGTATTGGACAAGGCCCTGGAGATACCAGTACAATGAATCAAACAATCCCTACTGAAAAGGAGATTACATTTCATTGCAGGAGACAAGTACATATAAAACTATATTCAGCAGAAATATAAAACAAATCAAAACAAATAACTAGACAACAGTTAAACCTAAAGTGATCTGGGGAGAAAAAAACACTGGATATTTGGCAGGGATTAAGAAAACCTCCAAAATGGCCAGGGGTGCCTAAACTGGGTCTAAAAGAGAGACTCTTTGGGGAGGCAAAGTTCATGGTTAGGACAAAGGCTCAAGGGATAGGAAATGAAGACCAGAGATGGAGTGTGTTGAGAGTGAGGAACAGAGAGAAGGCCAGTTTGGCTGGATTACAGAGTTGGGTGGGGATGGATAATATCCATTGAGGATGAAAAGATAGATTAGATCCAGATTGTAAAAAAGAAAGAAAAAACACAATACCTTATAAGCTAGTGTGGGATAATTAGGAATTGAAGAAAAGCCTTAAGAAGAGATCCGCACATCACCTTGGACTAGAAGTCAGGGACCTGAGTCCTAGTTCCAACACTGCCACAACTTGGCCCTGTTTCCTAAAGTAAGTTACTCCCCCCAAAAATGATGGGGTTGATCTTCAAGATTTCCAAGGGCCTTGGGAGTTCAAAAGGTCCACATATCTACAGATACCTTTGTTTCCATAGGGGATCAGTCTCATCCATCCTGTAACTCTATAATAATATAACTAATGCTTCAAGGAGCCATGATTCCACTGGAGAACATGAGGCAGGTATGACTCCCTTTACCAATAATACACTTACCAAGTTCTCTTAAAACCCGGGAGCCTTCTACTATTGCTAAAACCAAACTATCCATCACCCCAAAGCTACCCTGGGCTAGTTCCTAAGTCTATTTCCAATGCCAAGCCAGGATTCAGACCCTTTCTAGCTTGGATCTACCTGCCAGGAAATGTCTGCTTCAAGTGTTGCCTTCCAGAAACCAGGATAACCTCAATATCAGAAAAAGTGTCAGAACAGGGTAGTGGGGGACCTCCTTTTCCAGGCTTATTACATTCTTCAGAAACTCCAGAGTCTAACTACCCACCTTCCCAAATGTCTCTCACATATGACACAGTTTTAATCTCCATTTGCCAAAACTATAATACATTAACACCTCATAGAATCTCTAAGGTTCTTTTTATCAAATTTAATTATTTCCCCCAATTAATATGAATTTATTTTCTCTCCTTTTGCTCCCATTTGAGAATTTTTAAAGATCAATAAAAATAAAGCCCTTGTAATTAAAATGGATAATCAAGCTAAACAAATTCCACTGCTGTCCTTACTAAAAAATGTATGTCTTATTCTGAGAATCCCTAGCTTATTTCAAGCCTTTGCTCAAGCAAGCCCTGCTTCCACAGGAGGTCTTTCCTAATCCCTCCCAAAAAAGACCTTACTTCCTAAAGAGAATGTAAACTACGTGAGGGCAGGGGGTGGTTTTGTTTTTTTCTCTGTTACACCTCCACCAGCACCTAGCATACAGTAAGTAATTAATAAATGCTGGTTTCAAGAGTGATTAGGAGAGACATAAAAATTGGAACCTTTCTAATAATAATTTCCATCTCAATAGCACTTGCCAGATTTAGAAAGCCTCAACAGGGTTTAGTAAGGCATGTATGATTTTTCCCATCTGGACTTGTGATCTCATAGAAATAGAGACCCAAGGAGAAAGTCAGTGGCCTGGAACCCTGAGAAGTTAAATGATTTTCTCAATGGAGCAGCTAAGTGGCACAGTGAATGGAGCACCAGCCTTGGAGTCAAGGAGGACCTGAGTTTAAATTCCGCTTCAGATACTTGACATATAATAGCTTGTGACCTTGGGCAAGTCACTAACCTGAGTCATCTCCAGTGATCCTGATTCAAATCTGGCCACTGAATCCAAATGTGAGGTTGGTGACTTTGCACAGTACCAAATGCATGTCATGGCATCCCTGATGTCTTTGAGAACAAAGGACAAACATCAATAGCCAGAGGCCAGGACTTGATACTGGGACTAGTCCTTTAGCCACTTAGCATCACTGTTGACATCTTACAGATTCAGACAAATGAAGAGCTCACCCAGTTATTACTTAGCTTGTCATTCCAAGAACTGGGATCTGAAGGGTCATGAATTTAGAGCAGGAAAGGAGTTCAAAGTTCATCCAACCCCCTCCTCAGCTAAGCTATTACTCAGTTTTTTGTTTGTTTTTATTTTTTTGGCAAGGTGACTTTTGGCAAGGCTTAAGTGACTTTTGGCAAGGGTTAAGTGATTTGTCCAAGGTCACATAACTAGCTATTAAGTTTTAAGTGTCTGAGGCTGGATTTGACCTCAGTTCCTTCTGTCTCTAGGGTCAGTGCTCTAGCTACTATGCTACCTAACTGCTCAGTTTTCCGGTTGGAATCTAAGAATAAAGTTGAACACAAAATGGACTGGCCAAATCCTTATCCCCTACATGGTCTAGCACTAAACATCCCTTCCCACCTCCAGGTTCCTTCAGAAAATTAACTTCTCAGACTTATACTCAGTGAGAAATATAGAAATAGGAAAGACCTGGAATTAAATCCTGTCAGACACTTTTTTTAAATCAGTGTGGTTCTGGGTAAGTTACCCTCTCACAACCTACTCAATAGCCTCCAGGTCTGTCACAGTTCAAAGTCTAATAATCCTATAAGCACATTAATTTATGAGAATTGCTGACAATTAAATAATGTTTTTAAGGCCCTTAGTAATCTCATTCTGTCTTCACAACAACCCAGTGAGTTGAGTGCTATATAGAAATCAGGGACCATAGGAAGTTAAGGCTTGACAAGGATTACATAGATACCAAGTTTCAAAAGTAGGATCTGAACTGAGGTTGTTGCTATTTTTTTAAAGGGGAAAATAGTTGTTTGGATGTATTTCTCTTATCAGAATGTGAACTCCTAGGGGGCAGGAACTTTTTTGCCTTTTTTTTTGGTCCCAAGCACTTAAACTAATGCCTTACACATCACAAACAGGTACTTAATAAATAGTTATTGATTGATTATGTGATAGGTCCTCTAGGTAAGAATGATCAAAGGAAAGGAAGGCCTCTAGGAAGGGATAAGGGGGCACTGGAACTGGTTTTTGAAGGGAGCATAGATGGGAAATACATTTGAGTGCTCCAACAAAAAATAGGGCAGAAAGATGAAATGTACATCTAACCTATTTAGGGAATGATTTGAAGTACAGTTTAATAATAATAATAATTTGTAGCTACAGAGCACTTGCTAAACACTTTACATATATATATCATTTGATCCTCACATTGCCTTTAGAGGTGTTATTTTTATTTTCATTTTTCAGAAAGCTCAGTTAATTGACTTACTCAGGGTCAAAAAGCTATGAAGTATTTGATGCAGGATTTAAACTCAAGATGCCACCTAGAATGGCATATGAAAATTGGAATAGAATGAAAAGCCTCTTAAAAGATAGTCTGGAGTCTAAACCAAAGCCTAGAATGCCAGGTCCACAAAAAGGTCACTGGGCTTCATTCCTGCTCCAAATTGCCTAATAGAGCACTATGTAGCTCATATTCTATTTTGCATTATAATTATTTTTAAAGGTTTTTGTCCCCCACCCCAGTCCTTTAGACTAAATCTAGAGTCCAAGAACAGGTCACAGGTTCTTCATTCAAGTTAGAATTGCCAGGCATAAAGTTCTCCTCTGATGTTTATGCCCCAGCAGGTCCCACTCCAGCTGGTCTAGTATGGGGCCAGCAATGACTTGGGGTGTGTCCTCAAAGGATCAGTTGAGTGAAGCACAGTGAAGCCCTACAACAAAGGGTCAACCACAGTCACCCCAGAAGGCAGTCTAAGGCCTACAGAGAGAAAGAAGCTATGACATGCAGCGCAAGGATAGTGGCTAGGCCCAACTGATGGACTATTGAATCCCTAAAGGACTGAGCTAAGTATCTCTAGATAACAACTAGAAAATTCTTAAATCAAGCCAACATCTATTGGTCCAGAAAAGGGAAAATAGCCAACACAATCTTCATCCTTCCTTACCTTGCCCTAAAAAAAAAAAAAACCTGACTGGGCTTTACCCCCACCCTATGTATAACCTCTCCCCCTTTGCTTTGGTCTCTTTCATCCTTATTTTCACTGACCTACTTCCTTCAACATGAAGCAATAAGTATTTATTAAGCATCTATTACTTTCTACCAATCTTGCTGAATGTTGGAGATACAAAAGTCCCTGCCCTCAAGGAACTTACATTCTACTACCAATCCCCATTACCAGTCCCATCTAGCCTTCTCCCTCTCCCTATTTCCTCTCTACATTTTGGTCCTCATCTACTTCTACAAGGGAGTATCTTGTCCTTCCTTATCAAAGAAAACCAAAACGACATCACTATGTTAGAGACAAGAGAGTGTAATATAATATAAATACTATTTATACACAGTATAAATGATGTCTTAGTAGACACTAGGTATCAATGTTTTTAAATACTCTGGATTGGAAGTCAGAAAATGTAGGTTTCATTTAGTCTCCAACTGCCTCTACTGGCAAATCAGAAGCTCTCCAAGCCTCAGAGAGGTTTATTCCAACTCCATCTTCAGAATCATCGTGAGAAACAAATGAGAGTTCATGCCTATAAAAGCACTTTGCGAACCTTAAAGATACATCATGATTCTCCTCGCCAATGTCTCTTCCGTGTACTTGCTCCCTGTCACCTCCCTGTCTTTCCTTCCCTTTCTCGACAACCCCTCACAATGCCCTCCGCTCTTTCTGTCATCACTGTCTCTCCAGTGTCTCTCTTCCTTGCTTTTCTCCCCCCAGCCTGCATCTCCCTTCCTCTGCTCTCCCTGGGAAGAGCTGAGATGTGTAGAGTGGCGTTGGGCGGCAGGATTTAATGCGAGAAAGAACCTTAATGACCATCTGATCCAAAAGCCTGGCTTTTAGAGGAAACCGAGGCCCAGGGTGTGACACATTCGAATTCTCAAATTTTCCTACATTTGGCATTCCTGACTTGAAAAAAGGTCTGTGTGTGTGGAGGGGAGTGGTACCCGGTCCCCATTGTCCTGCCCTGAAGTCCCAGCTCGAAGACCCCAGATCTGACACTCACCTTCTTCCTGGGCTGTTTCCGGCGTTGTGTCCCGAGCTCCTGCAGGCTTCGGTGCGGAGGGCTCACCTGGTCCTAGCCCAGACGCCTCTGGCCGGGGGAAAGATCACCAGCCCAGTCGGTCTCTGCTCTTTTTCTCTCGGGGGCGAGGGCCCGACCGCCTGTAGCCTCTCTGGCACCTAGAGTGTAGACTTCCAGAGGGCGAGGACCAGGAGAGAGCCGACTGCAACCCCCTGGGTGCCCGGGGAGCAGGACCAGGGACTCCGGCCTCGAGAGGGGATAGCGCCCTTGGGACAAGGCAGTCAGTGGGGTCCCCGCTTCCTGCTAGTGGAAAGGCCAAATTAAGAGGGCCAGGAGTGGCAGCGATGTCCGGGTTCTGATGAAGAAGGAGGCGGCCCGGTATGGACCAGTTCAAACCCAGGCGGAGGTTCGGAACCGAGGGAGAGGGCTCCGGCCAAGTCCAGACCCAGGAGGCCGGGGCGGGGGGCGCCCGGCTGGAGGCGCAGGCTGTGCCCGGGATCTCCCGGCTTCCTGGGTCGCTCGCACGTGGGCAGAGGCTGGCAGCGCCCGGGCTCCGGGACGCGGGGCGAGGGCAGCAGGCGCGTGTCGGAGCGCAGGCAGAGCGGTGACTCTGGAGGCCGGGGTGGAAGAAGGGCGGCCCTAGGGCAGCCGCTCCCGGGTCCGGGCTCCGGGCTGGCGAGCCGCTCCCGGAGTCCAGGTTCCGAGACCCAAAGCTGGGGGAACGGGCGGGCAGGCGCTGCGCCCCGGCCCCGGCCCCGGCCCCGGCCCCGACCCGGCCCCGGCCCTGGGCAGAGGCGCGGGCGGTGTCCCGACTTGCAGCCCTGGGCTGGCGCGGGGCGGGGAGTAGGACGCCGCAGCCGATGCCCCGGCGGGGAAGTCGGGCCGGGCTGAGGCTTAGGCTTGGCGAGCCCGGCACCGAGAACCCCCTGGCCCTGGCCCTGGCCCTGGTCCCGGTCCTGCTCCGGCTCCCTCAGCTCCGGGCTCCCGCGGTCCCGCCGCCGCTCCGCGCCAGCTCCGCAGAGGTCAGAAACCCAAGCGGAGGAGCGCAGTCCTGACGGGCAATGAAAGGAGCCGGGGGGACCCCGCCCGGAGGCGGGAGGAGTCTGCGCGGGGAGGGCGGAGCCTCGCGAGGTGGGGGGAGGGGACGGATCGGCTAACCTGCCGGACCCCCTCCCCCAACCTCCTCTCCCCCCACCCCTGCACGCGACTGGGGATGAGGAGCCAATAGGGGAGGACCGAATGGGAAGGAGGCGGAGTTAACAATTACGTTACCTGAGGGGGGCGAAAGTGGGGGTTGGAGGATTCACCCCCCCCCAAGAAATAGGATAAGGGATGAAGTGGGGCGGCAGGGGCATCAGTAGTCGGAGAACTTGGGGAAGGGGGTGAGCCGAGAGCTGCAGAAGAAGGGACTAGAGGAGCAGGGGCCAGGGAGGAGGAGGAGGAGGTAATGAATGGGGAGAAGAGGGAGGAGCTGGGGAGTTAAGGGAAGGGGTTGTAGAAGCCAAAAGGGGAAGGGGCTCCTGAAGAGTGCAAGAGAGAGGGAGGGGCTTCGGGGGAAAGGACACAAACTGGACTACGTGCTGGATGGGGGAATGGGGGTGGAGGTGATGGTGATGGTGGGGAGAGGGGAAGGGCTAGAGGGTGGATAAGGTGCTGGGGAGTGGGTGGGAGCTGAGAGGAAATAACTAGGGGGAGCCGGGGAAAGGGGAGAGGGCACGGGATGAAGCGTGAGCAAGTCTTTGGAGGAGCAGCGGCGGCATCGGGGAAGGGCTTCTGGAAGAGAAGGGCGTGGTTAGGTTAACCTTAGGGCAAAAAGTGCTTTTGCCCAGGCTTCAGCCCCATTTTGCATTACAAATTGCTTTGTAAATAAGTTAGGGGAGGAAGGGGGGTTTAGTGCAAAGTCCTCCGGGTTCTTATTCTGTCTATAAATTCTAGGGAGGATCGAAGGTTCCTGGGAGAGTTCGAGGTAGGGCTGGGGAGGAGAGCTTAGAAACCCTGGAGAGGTGGGGGGGGGGGGAGGTAAGGGAAATACGTTTGGGGGATGGAGGTGGGGGAAGAAGGGAGATGCCCCAAGCGGAGGGAGGGGAAATGGACTCTGGGGTCACCCTAGTGCCCTTCTCCTCCCTCTCCAGCCTTGCATCTCTGATTGGTTGCTTCGGTGCCTTGGAAAAGTTCGGATTTAATGAAGTGGAAGAAAAAAAGCTTTTTAAAAATAGAAAACGGATCTATATTAAATCCTTGCCCTCTTCTAGCTCTTCCCTAGATTTCATTGCTGTTTAATAACTCGACTGCTAAAGGAAAGGCGTTTCAGAGTGTTTGCCTTTCAACATACATCCCGTTACAACCCTCCCCCATCTCTCCCCTCACTTTTGGAGATGAGCTCACTTGGAGAAGAATGGGTAGGGGAGAGGTCAGAGACCAAGTCTGGGTTAGAGGGCAATCCACCCACATTCCCAGGACTTGGCTTTCTTGGTACAAAGGGGAAAAAATCAGGTATTTAATGGCAGACTATGTGAATTCCAATTCTGTCTCTTAATGGTGGCTAGGTGTTGAAGTGGATAAAGCTCTGAACTTGGAGCCACGAAGACCTGAGTTCACATTCAGTCTCAGACTCTTTACTAACTGTGTGATCTTGGGTTAGTCACCTAACCTCTATGTGCTTCGGTTTCCTTACCTATTAAATGGGGTGGTGCTACCTCCCCAGGTGTTGTGAGGATCAAATGATGTAATATTTATAAGGCATCTATGCATGACCTTGAGAAAATCACTTGGCCAAAAACCAAACCTCAATTTCCTTATACATAAAATGGGGATGCTATACCCCTACGTAAAGTCCCTTTCAGCTCTGAATTCTGTAATCTTCAACTCGAAAAGGGACAGATATTTAAAATCTGGCTCCTGTCCTGGGGAGTTTATAGTTCTCCCCAACATCCAACCCCAAAACTTTGGTTTCCTGGAAGCTGCCCAGGGTCTTGAGAATAAATTACCAAAAATTACAATGTTCAAAGCAGGCCCAAGTAACCTGAGATACCCCAGGATCCTGGTTCTATTTTACTGTTTTTCAGAACTGGGGTTATGATTAAAAGGGAAGACCAGGGGCATTCATATTATGTTACTAGAGGTAAAATTCTTGGATCTGTGCAAAATGGTCCAGAGCTAAAGCATTTGTCAAAAATATTTTCATTAATCAAGAATGAAAGTTGGAAGTTCAAAGACAACCAGATACTGTTATAGTTCTATTCATAAACAATGCAGACTAGTGTTGAGAAACAGGGTAAAGGTGAAAGGTCATTTGTTCTAGTCTTACTTCTTTCTTGCTATGTCCCATCTTTTCACCTTTTCATAGGATCATAGATTTAGGGGTGAGAAAGACTTTTTAGAGTTTATCTAGTCAGGCTCCTTTTTTACAGATGAGAAAACTGAGGGCCAAATTAAATGATTTGCCTAAAGTCACAAGGCAGAGCTGATTCAAACCCTGGTCCTCTGGTTTCAAATCTCTGTATGACTTGGCCTCTAAGAAGATATGGGCATAGACTGAAGGAAGAGAGATTGGAGGCAGAATGGTAAACTATGAGGCTATTCTATGGGGTTCTATGAGTTTAAGTGAGTGGTTATGAAGGGTAGAATTAGAGTCTGAGAGATAATAAGATATGGCAGCTGATTATTAAGGTGCCATGAACAGAAACAGGGGAATTGAGGAGAGAGACAGATTAATCCAAGAGATGGATGAGTTCACTTTAGACCAGCTGAATTTGGAGTGTTAAGAGATCATCTTGGTGGAGATCGTTCTGTTCTTCCTCAGGTCAACAAGTTTTTATTAAGTGCCTACTATGTGCCAGATATTATATTAATTGCCGACTGGGATATTACGGAAGACAAAAAGCTTCTGTCCTTACGGAACTCACAGTCCTGACTTCTTTCAATGTTCAGCTCAAAACAACCTTCTATAGGGGATCTTCCCAGTTTCCCCAATCACTTGATCCTTCCTCTCTAGTGACCTTCCATCTTTTCTTTTTCAATAGTACATTTATTTATTTATTGATGTGCTGAATCTTCTATTAAACTCTTGAGTATCTAGATGGTTTTTGTGTTTTTGCTTTTCTTTGTATCACCAGTGCTTTAACACCATGCCTGGCCTATGGAAGGTGGCTTAATAAATACTAGCTCCATTCCCTTCCTCTTCTTTAATAACTGCTTGTTGATAGATCAATTGTGGGATAATTTATCTAGAACTGGAAGGATCCTTAGAGATCATCTATTTCAACTATTTATATGTGAGGAAACTAAGACCCAATGAGTTTAATTGTCTTTTCTCAAGTTCACATCCATAGCAAGAGGTGGGATCTGAATCCAGGTTCTTCGACAGCAAAGTCACTTTTCTTTCTATTATGTTGGAAATGCTCCATTACTCAGTATGACTGATTGAAATTCGGGGGACTAGTCTCTTATTACCCCTATCTGTAATAAAAACAAATCATAAAACTAGCCCTCACATTCTTTTTCTCATTCTTTTTGAGAATAACAAACCAGAGAAAAGTGCAGAGACCATGTGGAGTGGGAAAAAGATCCTATGTTCATTTGCAACTTCCTCCCTTTGGGAATACTGTTTATACATTTGTAGCAGAGAATGGTAGATGTAGGCATGGGTTAAAATGTGACCTGAGTTGGTAATTAATAGACCACATTTGTGAGTTTCAAATTGTATGTATAGGGCAGCTAGGTGGTGCAGTGGATAGAGTATAGGCTCTGGAGTCAGGAGTACCTGAATTCAAATCCGGCCTCAGACACTTAATAATTACCTGGCTGTGTGGCCTTGGGCAAGCCACTTAACCCCATTGCTTTGCAAAAAGAAATAAAAAAACCCTAAAAAAAATTTAAAAATAAAAAAATCAAATTGTATATATATATATATATATATATTATATATATATATATAATATATATATATATATAGTAGGTAAGATTTCAAATTCTCTGTGCATCTTGATGAAGTCTTTTGGCTAGAAAATGGAAATATTCTGAGAAGAATCAGCTTTAGGACATTAAAACCCAAATTCAAGAGATTCTGGAATAGAACTTAGAAAGAAAAAGATGTTTTCCTGTTGCAATATGTCCCTTAGAGAACAGAAGAATATAGTCCATAGAACTCCTGCACAGGATCCTCTTTAGAAATTAAAGCTGGTGAATTCCTCAGATAATATAGGTGGTAAAGGAAAGGGGTAGCAGTAGCCCTTTAGGTAATTATCTTCCAAGGGGAGTTTAAATCAAAGAGTGTAGTATGAGTCTTTGCAGGACAGTACGGGCCTCTTTGGGAAAGAGTAGAACAACCAATCCTTATTTCACTTGCTGTAGGGAAAATTGTTAAGACTATTTGAGCACTTTAATTGTTTCTGAATTGATTCATAGGATTTGTTAGCTTTTTGCATCTTGTGCATTTTTTGTGAGTTGAAATGAAGACTGTCCTTACCTGATATGTATTTGAGACCCTGAATGCTTATATCACCTACATTTGAGGAAACCTAGACATGAACTATTCCATTCATATACTCAAAAAGTCACACAGAATGCTATTTCATTTGTTTAGAATGTAGACTGCAACCCACCCATGACAATCCATCTTGTATATGTCCCCTCAACAGTTTGCCAAAGAGAATGCATCTTCTGTATTTAAGGTCTTCATCAATTTATCCTGATAGCATAGGATTCCAATGGAGCAATATAGCTGTCTATCAGTTATCCTTCATTCTTGCAGGGTGACCCACCTCTTATTTCTTTTACTCCTGTTCTTCAGAGTACCTCATTATTTATATGTTGGAGATTGCTCATACCCATAATATTACTCTCCATTGCTCTATGTGTGAAATTTATTTTTAATTTTCTGGATGCTATCAAGAAACACTTGTAAAATATTAGTGTTGAAGAGGCAAGCCTTGCTTTCATGGGAAATTTGGAGCTACTAAAAGAACTCTGCAATTTCTCAAAAGTAATCTAGCCTGTTCTCCTAATTCAAATCAATACCTAGCTCATTGTCCATCTATACTCAATGTTTACCTTATACATATTATTTGACAAGCTCTATAGAATGTTGAAAACTGGGTCATAGATATTACTCATCTACTATTTATATTCTCTGTAAATGGATGGCCCAAATCTTTTGAATGCTTTTGGATCTCCCTTTTTTTGGAAGCAATTGGGGTTAAATGACTTGCCCAAGGTCACACAACTAGGTCACATTTGAACTCAAGTTCTCCTGTATCTACGGCTGATACTCTGTCCACTGCACCACCTAATTGCCCTTTATAGATCTTTTACAGGAGCCCTGAAATGTTCTGGGGTTCAATGCAATCAACACAAGTCAAGTCATCCACAAGTAGGAGCATCTGGAGGATTTCATTGTCCACTGGGAATCCATCTTCAACACTGACTCTGCTCTGGAGCTCCTCCATCAGAGCAGCAAATACCTTTGACTAGCCTACTTTTCTGTTTTATGTGTCTCTGGATAATTGTTATTGAATAAGATTATTTTATTGAATCTTATTGAATAAGATTATTTGTTAGTATATATTTTATGGATATGTTATATGCAGTGGTATGCTGGAGTCAGTTTGTCAGCTCTTGAGAGCCAATTGTTAAATTTTTAGAGCAGCAGGGAAGTATAGTGAATCACCAGCCCTGGAGACAAGAGGACCTGAGTTCAAACAGGGTCTCAGACACTTGACACTTACAAGCTGTGTGACCTTGGGGTAAGTCACCTAAACCCTGATTACTTCACTTTCCAGGCCATTTCCAGTCATCCTGATTCATATCTGGCCACTGAACCCAGATGGCTCTGGAGGAGAAAGTGAGTCTGCACAGAACCCCCAGGACTTGATTTGGTGTTCTACTGATTGTCTAGACTTAAGAAATCAATGCAGAAAATGTTTAAAAAATAGATTAAATTGAAAAATGAGTCTTTTGTTTACCCCACTCCCCCAGAGAGCTGGTTGTTAAACACATCAATCAGAATACCCCTTATTATATCCAATTGATGAGTTAATACCTTATTGTAAAAGGGCCTATGAAACTATGTTTTATTCTACCCAAATCAAATGCTTTTTCATTACCAATAAATAATAAGTATAATGGAATCTATGTTCTCTACATCTTTCAGTTAATTATGAAATGGTACAGATGTGCCTTTGTGGGATATTGCTTGCAAAAGCATACTTGTTCTATGAGGTTAGAGTATGCCTTTGATTTGTGTATAGATGACTCTCATAAAGATTTTGAATAGATGGGAAAGTAGGCATATGGGTCACTAGTTACTGATGTTCTCTTGGTTACTTTAAAAATATAATGAAGTCTAAGATTTTTTTCAGTGCCTTTGGTACTTTGTAAAGTTATCCAAAGGTATCCTTACAGTTGTATCACTTCTAGTTCTAGTCATACAACTAGACTCACAAACACACACAAAGTCTGGTCTGCCTGCATAAGAAAACTGGTAAGATGGTTTTTGCAAATCTTTTCCATTTTTTCTTCTCTATACTTTTAATTTCCATTTTTATCTTTGAATGCTCTTGGGATGACCTTACTTAGATGGATACCTTACCAAACTTTAATTAAATTGTTTTTACCCTCCATTGCTTCCCTCTGCTTTATGAGATTATATTACTAATTATCATCAATCATTCTTAATATTTTACAAATCATTTTATATTCTAAACCTGGTCCTACCTTCACCAACTGTTTCAATCCATTTGGCAAAAAAAATTAGAGGTCTACTGACTAAGCAGACCTCTTTTGGCCTTGTTGTGGCTATTAATTGAACTTGATTAAGCTGCTAAAATTATTGTAGTAGTGTTGTATTGGTGTTATTTTATTAGTGTAATTGTTGTATTGGTGTTGTGGTTATTCCTGTTGTCCATGTGAAGTCTTCCACTGGTGGAATGACCTTGGAAGAAAGAGTGAGGCAGTTTATTTCATGCAGCTCTACCTCACTTAAATCCAATTTACATATGCAACAAACAACATCACTCATAACCATCCCTCAAAGTCCTGTGGTGACAAGCAAGTGATGAAATAGCAGATGTTGATACACTGAGAGCTGCAGTCATAATCCTGCACGCAGGCCACCCAAGGCCATAGGGTGGTTTCTACACTGAAAGCATCACTGGGATTTGGCAATTCCCGGGTGACTGAGCAGCCCTTTTAAGGATTGAACTGCTCACCTCCTGATGCAAGGAAGGAGCTAGAAAAGGTGCCCTAAAAATTATCTGTTTACCCAAACCTGGCCTGATTATGTGACAGGCAGGGAATCCCATACTGTGGTTGAGACACAAAAATGTCTACAAAAACTTCTTCAAAGAAGATTCCACTCATCATTGGTATGTGGAATGTGCGCACACTCAGAGACAACACAAGATCCAATAGACCTGAAAGACAGAACAGCTCATTGAGAGAACTCAGCAGGTATCATATCCAAATAGCAGCCCTGAGTGAAACAAGGCTGGCAAATGAAGGTCAGCATACTGAAGTCAGAGCAGGATTCACATTTTTTCTGGAGTGGTCACAGTGAAAAGGAAGTCATGAAGCTGGGGTAGGTTTTGCAATCAAAACTAATCTAGTCAACATTCTTTAATGCCTATCAGAAGGAGTGAATGACAGGCTCATGGCAGTGAGAATACCTCTTCCAGGAAAACACCATGCCACCATCATCAGTGCCTATGCTCCTGCCATGATGAACACTGATGAAATTAAAGAAAAATTTTATGAAGACCTGGGGATTCATCATAATTGAACCAAAAGAGGACAACCTTGTAATTCTGGATGACTTTAATGCTAGAGTAGGCTCAGATTACCAGACAAGGCACAGAGTCCTAGGGAGAAATGGAGTTGGAAACAGCAAGAGAATGGTAACCTGAAGACGTGCATCTGCTCATCACAAACACTGTCTTCCATTTATCTAAATGCAATAAAACTTCCTGAATGAACCCTCATAGCAAACATTGGCATCTATTAGACTATGTTATCATAAGAAGAGACAGAGAGGATGTGAGAGTGACAAAGGCAATGTATGGTGCAGAGGGCTGGACTGATCACAGATTCATCCTCTCTAAGTTAAATATTCATATTCAACCAAAGGAAAAATGAATATTAGAAGAATTAATGTCAAGGGATTAGTGTCTCCCTGAATTGGAACAGTTTGTTGCTAATTTGGAGGGAAAACTGAACCAACACACAGTTGGTAACAGTGGAGCAGAAAAGAAGTGGGCAACTTTCAGAGACCTGGTCCACAGCACTGCATTTGCTCATCTGGACCAGAACACTCAAAAACACCAAGACTGGTTTGATGAAAATGATGGGAAAATACCGAAGCTGCTAAATGAAAAAAAATGAGAATTCCACAGTTTACCAACAGGATAGTTAATTCATTTCTAAGAAGGCAGCATTTAATTCCATTAAAAGTAAAGTCCAAGCCAAGCTTAGAGAGATGTAAGACTCTTAGCTCAGTAAGAAGGCAGATGAAATTCAATTTTATGTGGACAATAATAAGCCAAAATGCTTTTATGATGTCCTGAAAGCTATGTGTGGGCCAAAGACATATGGGCATTTCAATTACTCAGTACTGATGGATCTACATTGATTAACAGTAGTGATTTGATCCTAGAGAGATGGACTGAACACTTCCATTAATGTTCTTAGCAGACTAACATCAATCAATGCAGAAGTCATTGGCTGTTTACCTCAAGCTGAAGTCAATCAGTCCTCAGCTGAAATTCCAACTGAAGAAGAGGCTTTGAATGCCATTAGATTCCTTTGAAGTGGCAAAGCACCTGGTACTGATTCTATTCCAGCTGAGATCTACAAGGTGCGGGGAGGTGTCCACTGCTCATCTAAAAATTGACTGAAATTTTCCAGGTTATAGGACATGAAGTGGTTATCCCCCAAGAATTCAAGGATGCCTCCACCATCCAACTCTATAAAGGTAAAGGGAATAAATTGTCCTGTGACAATAATAGGGGTATTTCTCTTTTAGTGATTGCTAGTAAGATTCTTGCCAGAGTCCTTATCAATAGACTGATCCTTCACCTGGAAGTTGGTCACTTTCCTGAGAGCCAGTGTGGCTTCAGAAAGGGTAGAGGAATAGTCGATATGGTGTTTGCTGCTTGACAACTCCAGGAAAAATCCCAGGAACAGAACAGAGGTCTGTATACAACATTTGTAGATATGACCAAGGCCTTTGATACCATGAGTCATGAGGGTTTATGGAAAATTATGCCAAAATTTCATTGCCCAGAAAAGTTCATCAGTATTATACATTAATTTCATGACAGCATGCATGCCTGGATTCTGGATAGTGGATGATAGATACTCTCAAGATTTCCTAGTCACCAATGGAGTAAAGCAAGGATGTGTCCTTGATCCCATCTTTCAGCCATATTATCAAAAGCCTTCAACAAGGTTGAATATGACCTCAAGGTTAGCCACCTCACTGATGGCAAATTCTTTAAATTGAAAAGACTACAGGCCAAGATCAAAGTAGAGGGAGTGTTGGTGCATGATCTTATGCTTACACATGATTGTGCCCTCAATGCATCCTCTGAAGCTGAAATGCAACAAAATATGGATCAGTTCTCTGCTACTTGTGCTCATTTTGGTCTAACAATTAACAATAAAACAACACAGGTGCTCCATCAGGCAGCACCAGACCATCCACATGTGGAATCATCGATTACAGCAAATTGAAAAGTTTTGAGTTCTGTGGACAAGTTCACTTACCTTATCAATATCCTTTCCAAGGAGGTACACATTGACAATGAGGTTGACACTTGCATTGACAGACTAGTTCAGTATTTGGGAGGCTCCAAAACAAAGTATGGGAGAGAAGAGGTATTAGACTGATTACCAAACTGAAGGTCTACAGAGCTGTTATCTTGACTTCGTTGCTATATGCCTGTGAAACCTGGACAGTATACCAGTGCCATGTCAGGAAACTGAATCACTTCCATTTAAATTGTCTTAAGAAGATTCTGAAGATCATCTGGCAGGAGAAGATACCAGACACTGAGGTCCTTTCTCCAGCTAAACTGCCTAGCATTCCAACATTACTACAGAGTGCAACTATGATGGGCTGAACACGTTGTTAGAATGCCAGACATATGCTTAAAAAATTTATGGAGAACTCACACAGGGCAAGTGCTCACAATGGGTCAGAAGAAGCAATACCAAGACTCCTTGTAGGTCTCAATGAAGAACTTTAGAAATGATTGTACAACTTGGGAGACACTGGCACAGGACCACCCAGCATGGCGTGCCCTCATCAGTGAGGGTGCTGTGCTCTATGAGGAAAGCAGTATTGAAGCAGCTCAAAGGAAACATTACTTACATAAGTTTAGAATACCTACCCCAGATGTTTACATGGACTATTTGTGCCCAATTTGTGGTAAAGCATTCTGAGCTTGTATTGGTCTGATAAGTCACAGTCTGACACACTGTAATTTGTCTCAAACATAGTAATGTCATTTTGATCTTCTTCAATAATGAAGCACAAGAACCAACTGACTAATGAAAGTCCCATCTTCTCTAAGAGGGCATTCCTCCTTAATTAATTCCCAAATAAATTCCTAATTGATTCTTCATCCTTCCTTAATATTGATATCTTTCCTCTAATATTAGCTCCAATTTATCCTCCCCTTCATCTTATTTGCATGTTATCTCCCTCATTAGACTGAAAGCTCCTTGAGAGCAGAGACTGTATTTTGTCTTTCTTTATATTCCTATTTCTCAGCACAGTGTTGGATACTTAGTTTGTGCTTATAAAGGCTTTTTGACTTGACTTGGAGCTATGATCATAATGCCATAGATTTAGACCTGAAAGAGACCTTAGAGTGATGCTAGCCAACTGCCTCATCTCATAGAGGAGAATTGACTCAGAATTGAAGAATTTCCAGTTGTGAAACCATAGGCAAGTCACTTTATATCTCTGAGCCTCAGTTTCCCCATCCTCATGTAATTTGTCTATCATTTGTCCGGGTATACATAGCCACTAAGTATCAAAGGCAAGATTTAAACACAGGTCTTCTTGATTCCAAGACTAATGCCTATCCACTTTATCATCCTGCACCCTGATCAAAGGAGGTGAATTTGAATTCTGCCTCTATATCATCTCTGTGACCTAAAAGGTACATCACAACCTTTTTGGACCTCAGTTTATAGAGTTGTGGAAGTCAAATGTGTATAAGTTGTTATATAAATGTTACTTGTTATAAATTCTCTTCTCCCTGAGTTAAAATCAATTTCCCCTTTATTTGATTTCAAAACACTTTCTTTTCTTCTTATATATTCATGATTTATTTAAGCTGTGTTTATGTTTTTCCTTTACTTCTTGACATATGAAAATCCATTTTACATTATATCTACATCTATTATTATTGGATATATCTGGTGGTATATATTGATAAATGCTTTACAACCAGCTCTCTGAAGAAAAAAGTAGGTATGGCACCTTTTTAGTTTATTCTACATTAATATTTTCTCCATTATTTTCTTAAATCTAAACAATCAACAAAACCATATATTAAGCCCTGATTTATAGCATTTAATATTCCCAAGGTGTACTTGCTTCCAGAAAATTCCTGATACCTCTGTAGATGTCTTATCTCCTCCATGTTATTTTATATCTCATCAATAGTATTTTTTATTTATCTTTAAAACTCAAGTCCCTTCAGATTCTGACCATTCAATGTTTTATTGGGCTGGGAAGACAGCTAAGGGGCTGAGTGAATAAAGTGCCAGATCTGATGTGAAGAAGTTCAAATATGGCCTCAGACTGTGATGCTAGGCAAATTACTTAACCTGTTTGCCTTAGTTTCCTACTCTGTAAATTTAACTGGAGAAGGAAATGACAAACCACCTCAGTATCTTTGTCAAGAAAATCCCAAATGGAGTCACAAAATATCCATCATGACTGAAAAGTGACTGACAACAACCTTTAATGGGAAGCCCTCCCAATCCTCCCTTAATGTTAAGTCCTTTCAATTTATTCTCAACATGAATTGTTTACATATTGTTTACTTCATAAGCTTATGAGTTCCTTAAGGAGAGGGACCCTGTTTTTTGACCTCTCTTTTTATCCCCAGTGCTTAGCAGAGTGCCTGACTCATTGTAGGTGTTTAATAAATGCTTATTGACCTATTGACTGGTCTATGTATGCTCCAAATCTGGTATTTTTTTTATTAATAACTATAATAATAATAACAATCACTAGAATTTATATTGTTCTTTAATGATTTCATTGTGCTTCTGGTTATTTTATTAGTTTATCACACTACCCTGGGGGGGGGTTCTATTATTACCCCTATTTTACAGATTAGAGAACTGAAACAAACAAAGTAAATGGCTTGCCTAGGGTCACAGAGTTAGTAAGTGTGTGATGAGGGATTTGAATCCAGCATTCTATCTACTGTGTTATCTAATGGATGATACAATTTATTCTAAGTTAACTTCCAGCTCTTCATTCCATCCTTGAAGGTCTTTCTAGTTCTGACATTTTGCATTCTGTGTTCTAAGGTCTCTTCCAGGTTCCAGAGCAATAAGTTTGTCATATTTGGAAAAGTACTAGATCTGGAGTCAAGATCTGGTTGAATCTGGTCTCAGATGCTTACTAATTGTGGAATTGTAGCCAAGTCACTTATCATTCTTGGGCCTTGAATTCACCAGCTGAAATAGAGGGAAAATAATACATGCACTCCAAGTGCAAGTATACTCTAGTCCTTATGGTGAGAGGGGAAAAATATTTTTTAGATATTCTAAAATTGGGGCCTAGGATTATAGGCATGAAGGTTGGTACATTCATTGTAGATCATTTGTTCACTGTAGATTATGAATGCTTAGGCTTTGCTGAGGAGTTGGTCACCCAAGAAAGCTTCCAGCAAATGCTGGGGAAAGGATGAAAGAAGGGAATGAGATGAAGGTTGAGCTAAGAGAACATACATAAGTAGACCTGCTGATTCTGTCAGATAAAATCAAAGGCAGAGGCCAAGGCCAAGGGACAAGGTCAGGGTGATCCTAGGGACAGAGATCTAGGGTGACAGATTTGTTTATTTTAACTAGAAAGGGTTCTGGTACAAAATGATTTTAGTAATATCTGTTCCTGCCTCCCTTTTGGGACTATTATGAAGGTCAAGGGAGAAATTGCTATAAAGGGTGCCAAAGGGAGCCAGAGACAATAGGCAAATTTTTAGTGCAAGCATTTACTCCTCAGAAAACTTCAGTCACTGCAAATAAGGGCTTGATTTATTGTTTTGTTAATTGTATAGACTTAAGAAAGCTAATGGTGCAAATTAAACTTAAAAGTGTATGTTTATACTTTTTTTCCCTAGAGATACTAGTTGTTAAATATTTACCAGCATCCTTCTGTCTTCCCCCACTGCTACTACTAGTGATCATAGCTAACATGTGCATAGCGTTATCAAGTTTCCAAAGAACTTTACATATGTTATCTAATTTGATCCAGAATGGATGGGGAAATGCTGAACCAACAGATAAGATTTCCATCATGGAGATACAGGGTGAGTAGTGAGAAAAGTTCAGGACTTGGAATGAAAACATCTAGTTTCCAGTTTTGGCTTCATATATTCACTGAGAGCTGTTTTGAGACCCCATAGCATAGTGAAAAGAATTGGGACCTTGGAATCAGGTGACTTTGCAACATTTAATAACTACCTGGCTGACCCTGAGAAAGCCACTGGAACTTTCTGAGCCAGACACTTAAATTTTTGATTTCTGAATTGACTTGTTTTTAGTACCAAACCCACAGGACACAACCAAATTTCTTCATCCAATCCAAATATTCTCCCTGTTCAGTATATGTCAGTTTCATCTAGTGGCTTTTAAGGACTTCTGAACTGATCAGAAACTCTTCAATCCTAATTTAAAACCTTTGATTGAATGATTCAATATAAATATCTGGATTTCATTCACAACTATGGTAAACTCAGTGGAGGTATTTTCACCAGACAAAGCTATGAGGGAATAGGTTTTTAAATTTTTTTAATTAATTTTTTTAATGAACAAATGTCTATTACCCCCAATGAAAGAGAAATACAAAAACCTTGTAACATAAATGCATTGTTCAAGTGAAACAAATTCCCACATTAACCTTGTCTAAATATATGTGTGTATATATCTATATCTATATCTATATCTATATAGATGTATATACATGCATATACACATGCATATACACATGCATATATATATGCATACACACATATATGTCTTTTTCTGACAAAAGAAAGCTTTTCATCATGAGTCTTCTGCAATCATGGTTGGGCAATGTCTTTTCAAAGTTGTTTATCATTACAATGTTGTTACTATATAGATTGTTCTCATTGCATTCACTTTACTCTGTGCCAGTTCATATAAGTCTTCCCAGACTTCTCTAAAATCATCCCTTTCATCTTTTTTTTTAGTATTACAGTAATATTCTATTATATTAGCATTTCATAATTTATTCAGTCATTCTTCAATTGTTAGCCACCACTTCAGTTTTTAGTTCTTGGCCAATAAAAAAGGACTGCTATAAATATTTCTATATATTTAAGTCTTTTTCTTCTTTCTTTGATCTCGTTGGGGAGGGCACAGACTCAGTAGTGACATAATTTAGTAACTTTCCTGGCATAGTTTCAAACTGCTTTCCAGAAAGTCTAGACCAGTTCATAGTTTCACCAACAGTGCATTAATGTGGTGGCTTCTGGTCATGGTGTAGAAGTTTGTCAGTTTCTTTAAGTTGGGTGAATCGACATACATACATACATACATATACATATATATTCATACATACTGGCAATTAGGTAGTATCAAAGACCTCTTAACAGGATGGTCTTGAATTCAAATCTGACCTCAGATACTTATAACTGTGTGACCTTGGACTCAACCCTGTTTACCTCAGTTCCTCATTTATAAAATGATCTGGAGAAGAAAAAGAATGAAATCTTTATTAAGAAAACTCCAGGGGTGGCTAGGTGGTAGAGTGGATAGAGCACCAGCCCTGGAGTCAGGAGTGCTTGAGTTCAAATCAGAACTCAGACACTTACTAATTACCTAGCTGTGTGGCCTTGGGCAAGCCACTTAACCCCATTGCCTTGAAAAAACTAAAACAAAAAACAAAAAAACAAACCAAAAGAAACAAAACAAAACTCCAAATGAGTTCATGAAGATTAGATACAACTCAAAAGACTGAACAACAAAAATTATATTTATTGTATATTTATGTTATAGATGTGTGTGTAGATAAAACATATACATTTACATTTGGTTATGTGTGTACATGTTGTCACCCTCAAGAATGAAAACTCCACAAGGACAGGAATTGTTTCATTTGCTTCCCCAGGCATTGTGCCTGCCACCAATAGGCACTTTATAAATACAAATGCCTTCCATTATTTCTTTGATTATTCAGCAGCTCAAAGGAAACATGAGATGCATAAGTTTAGAGGTATCCACTTCAGATGTTCACATGGGCTATTTTTGCCCAACCTGTGGTAAAGCATTATGAGCTTGTAATAGTCTGACCAGCCAGTCAGAAACACCGTAACATGTCTCTAACATAGTGATGTCATTTTGGACTTCTTCAATAACAGACAAGAACCAACCAAGCAAGCAATTCTCCAAAATGTATTACCTCACAGGGTGGTTGTGAAATTGTCTTGTAAACAACCTTAAGGAATTAGAGAAATGTGTGCTTTTATTATCACAGAAGGTTCCCTTCCTACATTCCCATGGCCTTGTCAATGCTCATCTGGATTTCTGAGGCTACATTTTAGGAGAAGCAATAACAAGAATGTCAAAGTGGAAAGAGCCCTAGATTTAAAGTCACAGAACCCAGATTCAAATTCTGACTCTGACATTTATTGCCCTTGTGAGGTTGGACAATAACAATAATGATGAACATTTCAATATTATTTCATTTTATGCTTACAATGATTCTGGCATATAGGTCAATATACAATGAGGAAAATTGAGGCAGATAGAGGGTAAACCTAGGGTTACACAATTACAAAGTGTCTAAAGAGGGAGCAGAGCCAGTATCTTCCTGACTCCAGCACTCTCTACTCACCGCCTAGCTGCCTCTCTGGTCCCTCTGACCTTCACTTTCATCTTTTGTAAAATGAAAGGGTTAGGGGCGGCTAGGTGGCATAGTGGATAAAGCCTTGGAGTCAGGAGTACCTGGGTTCAAATCCGATCTCAGACACTTAATAATTGCTTAGCTGTGTGGCCTTGGGCAAGCCACTTAACCCCGTTTGCCTTACAAAAAAAAAAAAACCTAAAAAAAAAATGAAAGGTTTAGAATAGATGACCTCTAAAGTTCCTTCCAGTTCTCTAATCCTAAAATTCAAGAAGTTTATGACTAGTTAACTCAATGACCTCATGACTAATGTATTTATAGAACTTCATGGCTGGAAGGGGGCTTAGAACACGGGTATACAATTTTAGAAAATGGGGGAACCTTAGACTGTGTCAGAATCAATTTATCAATAAACAAAGATTTATTAAGCACTTACTCTTCATCATCAGACAGTGTTCAGGGCTAAGCAGACACATACAAAATTGAAACTATCCCTGCTCCTGAGGAAAGAATAGACTAGTTGAGGAAGACAATACATACTTATATCAATCTAAGAATTAAACCACTGCTAGGGTCAAAGGGCTGGCATGGTACCCTTACCTTCCTTAATGGCCCCAAACCCATTGTGACTGGTTCAGTTCGGGGGGAGAAAGACAAAAGACAGTTCTTTGCTCTTAGACTAATCTGGGAGGCAACTGACAAACAATCATATACAGAAAAACTATAGTTTAATTTTAATTTATTATTATGCTATTTAATTTATTAATTTGGTTTATTTTTAAATTAATTTTATTTTCAGTTATGAATTTTTGCTCTCCCACACCCCTTTAACCCATTTGACAACAAAAGAAAAACAAAACCATTACAGACATGTATAGTATAATCATGCAAAACAAATTCCTGTGTTCCTCATGTTCAAATACTCCCCTCCCCCAAAAAAGAACAGCAGCAACAACAACAAAACTTACTTCAGTTTTGATTTTTCACTCTGAGTCCATTGTCACCTCTCTGGAGGTGATTATCATGTTTCATTATAAGTTCATTTGTTTCTTCAGCTAATCACCCATTCCCTTCCATTGTCATTGTTTATCTACCTCAACAGTATTTATCTTGTTCTATACTGAATTATTTAATAAAGCACAGTTTGTTCAATCATCCTTGAACTTTTGAATTTGTTCCCAATTTTAATGAAATTACCAAACATTCTTCATTTTACAGATAATACTAATAGCTCACATTTCTAGAGTGCTTTAAGGTTGACAAAGCACTTAACAATAATCTTCTTATTTGATCCTCACAACAAGAACCCTTATAAAAATCCTGCCAAGAACATAGACAAAATATTATTGAAGAGTTTAATGGTGTAGGAAGAGGAGATTTAGATCCCAGAGGGTTCAAATTCTGACTCTGATATTTAACTAGCTGTGGTTAAGTCACCCAGCCTGGCTGAATCTTGTTTTCTTTAGTTATTAAATAGAGATTTAGAATTCATAGATTGTTTAGTATTAGTGTGTGGAAAGTGCTTTGTTAACCTTTGAATGCATTTAAAAATTATAACTATTATTCTCATTTTACAAGTGGAGAAACTGAGGCCCAGAAAAGGTAGGTGGTTTGACTGGGTCACATAGCAAGTAAATGGGAGAAGTGAGGACAGACCCCACTTCTTTTTATTCCAACCTAGGCGTTTTCCATTTCACCATTCATTCATTCATGCATTCACCTGGGGTGTACTGGAGTATTTCCCTAATTCCCATAAGCATTGGATCTCCAGAGGATATCTGACTACTCATCTCAGAGATTTTATGGTTAACCCTGAAGGTTTGTGGAGGTTTGTGGCTCACAAGCCCCTAACCAGTATGCTCCCTTTAGTTATTTTAAACTTCCTGGCTTTGAGGAAGGAGTATTTACTACTTTAACATATTACTATATGACTAATTAGTTAGAAAGACAGGAAGGGAGGGAGGGAGGGAGGAAGGAAGGAAGGAAGGAAGGAAGGAAGGAAGGAAGGAAGGAAGGAAGGAAGGAAGGAAGGGAGGGAGGAAGGGAGGAAGGGAGGGAGGAAGGAAGGAAGGAAGGAAGGAAGGAAGGAAGGAAGGAAGGAAAGAAGGAAGGAAAGAAAAGATATTTCTTCTCTGTAAATCTGGCACATACTTTCCTATAAGTATATAGAGTTCAAGGGATAATACTACTGATCCCTATGAGAAATTGTCTTTTGGTCTAGGGGAATGGACATCCTCCCTCCCAGGTTAGGTCCTTCAACAAGACTGTCTAGTTATTAGAATCTCATGCTGAAATTTTCTGCTGAAAAGCTCTTGTTGGTTTCATTTTTGCTGAATCACCTTACTCAGAACTAGCCAGCTATAATAATTATAGTTAGCATTAATATAGCACTTCAAGACTTGCAAAATACTTTAAAAATCATGTCTTACACGCAACTAGGTGGTAATGTGGTTAGAGCATCAGTCCTCATGTCAGGAGGACTTGAATTCAAATCCATTTTTAGACATTTACTAGCTCTGTGACCTTGATTTAAAATCACTTAACCCTTATTGTGTCTAAAAAATGATCTTACTTGATTCTCACAACAATCCGGAGAGGTAGGTGCTATTATTATTCTCCATTTTATAAATGAAGAAAGTAAGATGGGTTGTTGATGAATGACTCGCCCCCGGGACACCTAACTATTTAAGTATCTGAGACCAGATTTGAAGTCAAGTCTTCTGCCTCCAGCTCCAGCACACTATGTGATAGCAATAACAACTAGTACTAATAGAAAATTTTAAGGTTGGCAACGTGCATTACAAAATATATCATCTTGTCCTTCCTGTGGGCAATTACTATTGATATTCCCATTTCACAAAAATGGAAACTGAGACTTATAGAGGTGAAGTGATTTTTCTAATGTAAGATTCAAACTCAGGTCTTCTTGACTCCTTATGTAGCTCTCAGTTCATTTCAGTATAATATATATATATGTGTATGCATATATAAATTATATATATGCATACACATATATGTGTATATATAAGCTCCGAGTTGTATTTAATTCCTTCAACCAAATCCAATAGTTTTCTGTATATCCTTGTTGTCAAAGTACTTCATCTCACCCAAATAGACCATGTACCTGTTGTTTGTCCCCCCCCCCAGTTTACACTTTTTATTCATTGATTCAACAAAAGTGCCTAGGATTACTTTTGATTGATTGATCCACTCTAGAAGTATGATCCTTCTTTGTTACATTAATCAGAGAGGGATATGGAACATCTCACTTAAATGTATATTCAACTATTTGTAACAAGGGAAATAAACTCAGTCCCCCAGCCCAGAACTATTTAGAATAATGCTAAGCAGTGCTAACTAAATAGTGCTAAGAACCAGAACTCTAGCTTCCAATACTCCATAGGTTGTGTTTATACATTATTCATTAATTTATTCAATGTCACAATTTATTAAAAATCTACATGGTCTGGTGAGGCTGGTGCTGGTGAGGATAGAAAGAAATATAAGAAGTGAGTCCTGCCTTCAGAGAGCTCAACAGGACAGAGGAGACATGGTATTCAAATAATAACAATACAAATTGTTACTTGCCAAAAAGAGTTATAAAGTGTTCTGAAATGAGTGTATCACTTCCATCTTAGGAGGGATGGGAGAGGGAGATCAGGGGAAGAAATACTCCCTTTAGCCTTGAGACTTTTTATAACCTTCCTGTTATAAATTATAGTTGAACTCATGGGACTTGTAACTTAGACATCATAGGATTTTAAACTAGAAGGGACTTAGACATCATAGGATCATAAATTTAAGGCTAGAAAAAAAATTCAGAGGTTTTCTAGTCCAATTCCCTCCCTCACTTCAAGGATGAAATTCAGAGATATCAGGTGTTGTTCAGGAAAGAAACCAGGATTAGTTTCCAGATTATTTGATTCCAAATCCAATGCTTTCTCTATTGTACCATACTAGCAAAAATCTAATGGAGAGGAACAGCTAGGTGGCAAAGTGGATAGAACACCAGCCTTGAAGTCAGGAAGACCTGAGTTCAAATGTGACCTCAGACACTTGATACTTATTAGCTGTGTGACCAAGTCACTTAACCAAATTGCACCCCCCCACACACACACCTCCCACTGCAAAAAAAACAAACAAAAAACTAATGGAGAAAAAGAATAATCATGCCTTTTGACCTGGGTTGTAAACCTAGCTGAATGTGGTTGTGTTTCCCAGGATCTGGGAGCTAATGAGGGAGACCCTGAGTTCTTTGAACCTGCCAGGGAGTCAACATACCTGGAAATAGATTTAGAAAAATTCATGTATGAAAGCATTTGATTATTAGGCCCTGAGCTGTCTCAAACTAATTCTAGGCCTGATTACCTTCTAGAATGCATATCATATTACTCGCTGACATAGTGAGGTAGGAGGGTATTCCAGATGTGAGGGACAGTTTGGACAAAGGCACAGAGATGGGATGTCTAGTATGGGAAAAAATGGATATTAACATGTTTAGATTGTAGAATATTTGGGAGAGAGCAAAATGAAATCACACTACAAATATAGGTTAGAATGAGGTTTTAAAGGATTTTATATATCAAAGACATGAGTTTATATTTGATTTTAGAGGCAACAAGTTGCCATTGAAGCTTTTTTGAATAAAGGAGTGACATGACTAAAATGTCAGTTTGACAATTAAATAGAGAGTGTATATGGGATGAGAGAGAATGAATTCAGGGGAAAATGTTATAGTAATCTAGGTGGACAGTAATGAGGGTCTGCCCTGGGGTGAAAAGAAGTGAATGGATTAGAGAGAATTTGTGGAGATAGATCAATAAGACTTGGTAGCTGACTTTATATGATGGGGGAGGGAGTGACAAGAGTGGAAGATGACTCAGAGTATAAACCCAAGAAATTGGAAGGATGGCATCATCCTCCCCAGAAATGGGAAGTTGGGAAGAGGAAGACAATTTGTTTGGTGCTATAGGCACCAGAGTGACCTCGAGACTTACTCAAAGTTTTATCCTTACTAGTAAAATGGACCTAGATCAAGGCTATCAACTTTATCTGGTGGTAAGAGAAAGATTGCTGGATCCATAGTTGGAAGACTTGGGTTTGAATACAGGCTCTAATATTTGCTACCTCTTTGACCCTGAATCAATCATTTTAGTCTTGCTGGGCTTCACTTTGACTAAATGCTCTCTTGTTTTCTAAGAATGATATGTAGGGAAGCAAGATGATATAGAGGATAGAGCATAGGCCCTGGAGTCAAGAGGACCTGAATTTAAATTTGGACACAGTACTTAGCAATATGATCTTGGGCAAGTCATATAACCCCATTGCTTTGTCAAAAAAAAAAGAATGATAGATTCTGCTCTTGGGCAATTTCCATCTGCCATAGGTAAGATGGCAGAAAAGCTCAACTCTTCCACTCTCAAAATGTGAATTGATTAAAAATACCCCAAAATATATGCAAAAAATTGCTCAAATATATCTGTGTTTTCACTATTCAGAAATTTCCTATAACAGTGCAGATTACATCTTCATTCATGCCTCCCTATCCTTTGTAAGTTTGCTCATGTACTCCAAAAAGTTCACCAAAGGAGGTCCATCCAAAGTGCTGGAAGCCTCCCTCAATTTCTTGCAATATTGTGAGGATACTAACAGATGACTGCAAGTCGTTTCCCTAACATCTCTCCCTCTTAGCTGGTGATTAACTCATCTCTTTCTTGTTGTCATCCTTTACACCTATTCATTTTTTTTCTGTTCTATGTTGCATGCCTCTCTCCTTTGCCTTCTGTGTAATGATTGGAGCAGTGGTGTTTCTATTGTAAGGGAACCTGGCATTTGTGTGGATGCCATCCTTTGCTACTTCTCCCTATAGACGGTACTGTGAAGCTTGTTTCTAGGAGAATCAGGATAAAGTGTAAGGAAAGTATTTTGGAAAAACTATGGAACATATGAGGAGATTCCATAAGTGGATCTGGTAGAGGAAAAACTCTTTGTTAGATTTTCAAGTATTCATAAAGACCCAACCAAGTCTGGGCCTCTTAGATTCATATGCATCTGAAAGAGCTTAGTCACTTTTTCCCTTCTAGGGTCCCATGAGAGACCATTTAATAAGAGGGAAGACCATAGGGAATTTTCCCTTCTGAGGCCTCATGAGTCCAAGAAACAAGTCTCAGGTCTTGACCTTTTTGTTTGTTCATTTCTGTTCTAGGTAAAGAAAGTGGAGTCTCTGACCATGGGGATTTCAAAGGTCTTAGAACATGAACTACAAGAATCCGGGAGCTGAAATCCTGCTCAAATCATGCAGTCACAGCATCATTTTTCTAACTAGCCCAACCTAAGGATTCATTGGGCCACACCTAGACATAAACATGGTAGGACCAATGCTATGCATGGACTGAAATAAACTTTGAGTCTATGCCCCCAGTGGAGGGGATGGGGGACAGCATCCCCTCAACCAAGGAAAATGTTTGTTGTACATTTGTTCTTGCTACATCTTTGAAGTAAATGTTCTTGTTGTTCAGTCATTCCAACTCTTTGTGACCCCATTTGGAATTTTCTTTGCAAAGATGCTGAAGTGGTTTGCCATTTCCTTCTCATTTTACAGATGAGGAAACTGAGGCAAAAAGAGTTAAGTTACTTGTCCAGGGCCACACAGTCAAGTAAGGGTCTTGAGACTGGATTTGTACTCAGGAAATCTCGATTTCCTTATTCCATCCTGTGGATCTATCCATTGCATCATTTAGCTGCCCTGGAACTAGTTACTTTCCTTGGGTTCAAATTCAGTTGTAGTTCTTGTGTGACCTTGGGCCAAGAATTATAAAATGAGAGTAGTGGATGAGATAACATTTGGAGGGGACTCCAAATAATGGCAGTGGAGAAAATAGACATCTCAACCCCTTAGAGCTCCTCTCTCTGAATTCTGAGGGGGCAGATTTAGCAGTCTAGCCCTGAGGGAGTACATTTCTTTATTTTACAAAACAAACAAAAAAATAAATGAGGAAGGAGGGGAAAGAAGGGGAGCAACCAGAAGTCTTATGGTATTTCTGAGTAAACCAGTTTTTGCTTGTATTTCTGTCCCTTTGAGAATTGTTAAATCATCCCCCAACTAATGAGATCATGTAGTATTTCTCTGTCCCCAGAGGTCCTGCACACCTCTCTGCACTAATTACCTTGGCACCACCAATCCCTTAATTGATGGAGTGAGCCTGGTACATTGGGGGGAAAAAACAAACTCATCTTTGAAGTTGGAAGAACTGAGAGACTTTATTAAAGTCATCTCACTTTTCTGAGCCTGAGACTGGAAGGAACCTTATAGGTCTTTTATTCTAGTGGATCAAACTCCAGTACAAACAAGGGCTACTAAAGATCCCTGATTGTCAATTAGTGACTTAGTTTTAAAATATAATATGTTTTATGCTTTATTGTACTTTGTTTTATTTTGTGAAACATTCCCTAACTATATTTTAATCTGTTCCTCTCCCCACCCTCCCTACCCCCTTACTAAGGAGTGTTGACTTTTAGTTCACATTTTTGGACACTTCTACTCTAGTTCAACCCTATCATTCAATAGTTAAGAATACTGAAACTGAGAGAAACAGCTAGTTGGTTTTATACTGTGTATAGAAGGCTGGCCTCAAGTCAGAAAGAATTGAATTCAAATCTTGTTTTGGACACTCACTGGTTATTTGCCCTGGACCAGTCACTTAACCCCTGTCTGCCTCAGTTTCCCCATCTGTAAAATGGGAATCATAATAGTATCTACCTCTCAGGTTATTTTAAGGATGAAATGAGATAAGATTTATAAAGTACTTAGCACATGGTGGGCACTTGGTAAATGCTAATTCTTTCCCATCCCTGAGAGAGATTAAATGATCTTAGTCATATAGGTATTGATGAGTCCTTTTTCAGTCATATCTGAGTCCCCATGGCCCTGGCAGAGGAAAACCTTTGGTTGTTTTCCATTTTCTTCTTTCCTGCTCATTTTATAGATGAGGAAACTGAGGCAAACAGGGTGAAGTGACTTGTCCAGGATCACATAGGTAGTAAGTGTCTGAGGCCAGATTTGGATTTTGGAAGAGGAGTCTTCCTGATTCTAGACACAGTGCTCTATATAGCTCTATATAGTTCAGTGTGCTATAACAGTGGTCATTAGGTAGTAAGGGACAGAGTCAAGATTTGAACTCAGAGCCTCTGACTTCAAGTCCAAATATTTTTCCCCTTACATGATGGTGCTTTCTTTGTTTCTGCCTTTGTAAAATGACGGAGTTGCATTAATTATTATTTAAGGTCCTTTGCAATTCTAAATCACAGGGACCTAAAGGGAGATAAGACCCACATAAGAATGAGCAAGCCTACTGAAAATCAGTATGATTAGAACCTAGAAGTCTAAGATTTCTGAGTGTGTTGGGTTGTACAGAGAAGAATTTCTGAAGGAAGTATGCTTGAGTAGGTAGGTACTTGAAACAGGAGTATTTGGAGAGGGAATTGACCTCTGGAAACCCTACACAGACAAAATGATAGAAGTAAAATGAGCCTTGTATGGGTGGTATCATGGCAAGAACTCTGGATTTGAAGGACCTGAATTCAAATTCAGTTGTGGCTCTTGTATGACCTTGGACCAAGTACTATAAAATGAAAGTGCTGGATGAGATAATCTTTTCCTTCCAGCCCTAAATCTTAAAAATCTTATGATTTGAATTTTTAAATAAGTGATTAGACTGGCTTGCATTAAATTACCATGATCTTGTGACCAACTTGGCAGTAGAGAGTGTGTCAAATATATTGTGACTTAGGGGGCATCCCAGTGAGGAATAGTGCCGTGCTGTTACTTCAGGGTAATGTGACTAATTGGCAAGGAAAGAGTACACATGATTACATATTATGTAGCTGGGACATAATTTTTGGCATGTGTCCAGAGGAAGGCAGCCAGAATGGGAAGGATCACTTGAAGGAACCACAGACTTAGAGATGGGCCAAGCCTAGAATTCCTCAGCTGGCTCAACTTCCCCTAAACTCCTAAACCCCACAGTTTTCAGTTCCCATTAATGGATTGTCTCTTTTATTATAATCATTTGCTTCTTTTTGTTTTCTGAGACAATCAGGGCTAAATGACTTTTTCAGGCTCATCATAAGTGTCTGAGATTGGATTTGAACTCAGGTGTTCCTGACTCTAGGGCTGGTGCTCTATCCACTGTACCATCCAGCTGCTCCCTTTCCTTTTACTTCTATATGTAGTATAGTGCTTTAAAAAAATCCTACTTTTTTTCTTAACCATTTAGAAAAGAAGTTATTCTTAGAAAGTTGAGTCCAGGACTCAGAGCCGGGAAAGAGCTAAGTTCAGTTCAGTTCAGTTCAGTTCAATTTAAATAAAGTCTATAAGCATTTATCAAGCACCTACTGTTGCCTACAAGTTATTGAGCTGGTTAATAGAAGGCAAAGATAAAAACAGAAAAACAGACCTGCCCCAAAGGAGCTTAAAGGGAATACAATTACAAGATAAACATCATATAGCTGTTCTGTAAATATAAGATTGTGTGGTTTGCATGTGGCATGGCTATCTGACTTGGGAGCTGGCCCATCTCTCTTCAATGGAGACTGCCATTGGAAGCACACATGCTGGAATGTCAGACCCTAAGCATTGATTAAATGCCTACTATTTACTGGGACCTGAGCTAAGTCCTACTAAACTGGAAAGACTTCCATTGCAATCCTGGTCATGGACTAGCCTAGCCAAGGGTGGAAAAGCTCAAAACTAGAGGAGGAGGGTTTGTATGCCCAAAGAAATATTTATAGCAACCCGTTTCTGGTGGTAGGGAGTTGGAGATTGAGAGGATGCCCTTCAGTTGGGGAATAGCTGAAAAAATTGTGGTATGTGATTGAGATGGCTGTTCTGTTATGGCAAATGATGAACAGGATGCTATTAGTAAAAAGGTTACAGGAGTAGATGCAATGAAAAATGTACTGTATCCAAAGTAACAGCAATATTGCAGGATGATCAGTTGTGAATGACCTACTTTTTTTTGTTTTTTGTAAGGCAATGGGGTTAACTTGCCCAAGGCCACACAACTAGGTAATTACTATGTGTCTGAGGCTGGATTTGAATTCAAGTCCTCCTTGACTCTAGGGTGGGTACTCTATCCACTGTGCCACCCAGCTGCCCCATGACCTACCTTTTCTCAGCAATATAATAACCCATGAGAACTCTGAATGATTTACAATTAAGAATACTATTCATCCCAAAGACAGAGTTGATAGTATCTAAATACAAACTGAAGCATACTTTTTTTCCATTAAAAAAAAAACAAAACTAGAGGGCTTGGTTCTTATGAGGTTAAATATTTTTGGCCACAGGAACTCTCAAAGACTGTTCACTACAATGTGATCAGGTCTCTGAGGAATGAGGACCCACAAGGATGGGTTCAACAAGTCCTAGAAGCACTGATGTCAGTCAGTTATATTTATTTAGCACTTCTATGAAGGGCACTAACCCTTGGCAGGGATCTAGTGATATTCCAGTTCTCTTTAGTCTTCTCACATCTATACTGTCCCCCTCATAAGCCACTCTTTATATGGTGCCAAATTAACCTTACTTGCATGTTTCTTTGCTCTCATGGTCTCTCTAGTCCAGTTGGGGAGACACATATATGAAAGAACAAGGCTAAGTGAGATTAGGACTAAAAGACTGAAACAGACCCAGATTTTCCCCAGACTATGGAATGAGGAAGGTTTTATGGAGGGGGGTAGTATTTGTGCTGTTTTCAGAAAGAAGGCTGGTGTTTTGACAGACTGGCATGAAGGGGAAAGATATCCTAGCTGGAAGCAGTAGTGAGAGCAGTCACTGAACTGAGAAAGCAAGAGACATTGAATGAGCACTCCAATTTACATAAGCATAGTGAAAGCGAGAAATCAAGTCAGAAAGGGAGGTGAGGACTTTTTTTTGAGGAAAAAATAAAATATTAGAGATAACAAAATTATGTAGTTCATAAGAAAACCTTTTTTTTTAAATTGAAGGTAATAGTCTTTGGTCTTTGTTTAAACTCCACCATTCTTTCTCTGGATACAGATGGTATTCTCTGTCTCAGATACTCTAAATTGTCCCTGATTATTGCACTGATGGAATGAGCAAATAAGTGAGGACATTTTTGGGAAACAGCTTGAATGATGAGTGTCCAGAATATGGAATATGAGTTTTATTCTGTAGGTACATTGACAATTTTTAAATAAGGATTTGATTTTAAGAGTCTAAAATTCTATTATTTGATGACCTTCCTCTGTGGACTACTAATGCTTCATTGCTACGTAGAGTGACATTGGATTCTCTCTGATAGATCCTATAACTGTATGTTGTCAACTAGGTTCCAGCCTAACCAAGCACAAAAAAGACTTAGTACCAAATATTGTCTGCAAGGCAATAGTTTTTGCATTTTTTAGGGGGAGGGGTGATTTGTGTGATAGCATCTCAAGAAGTCTTCCAATAAAGAAGGAACTCTGATTCAAATTAGCAGATAAACCAATGAAATCATAGATTGGTTGAAGTATGAATCTAGGATGCCAAGGCCGTATGATTCTAAAATTGCATAATTCTATGGTCATCACAATCTAATATTCTGATTTAAAAATTCTAATGTGTTCCTAAGACTAAAAGACTTAAAAATAAACCCAAACCATTTCTATGACATTAAGATTCTGAGATTCTATAATTGCAAGATTGGATTAAAAATTTTATTTTATACTAAGCTCTTAATATTCTCTTGTTCCACTTCTGAGTCTTGCTTTTATTATTCTTTCAAACTCCAGCAAAGATTTTCTTAGGTTTCTATTGAAAATTAATCTGTAGCTCTGGATGGATGTGTGAATGTGCATGCATGTTGTATGTGTTTGTGTGTGTGTGTGTGTGTGTTTGTGTGTAACAGTGCTGACAGCTGTTTAATAGAATAGTCTTCCAGCTTTGGACCTTTCTTTCTCCAGGAACTGACTCAAGAGGCTTGGCAGTCAGAAGACGGCCATGTGGGAGGGAGGACAAAGTATCAGGGTAATAGCTGATGGTTTGGTTTCTGTCTTTTTCTAAGAACAACCTAGGCTTCAGGACACAGAGCAGAATGAATGTAGGGATACAATTATCTGCTGCATCTTCTCCAACAGAAAGCAGCAGGCCCAACACATAGTAGGCAGCCAATAAATGTTTTCAGTGGATGAATGAATGAACTAACTAGCTGATGTGCTTCAGATATCTCTGGTGTGAGAGATGCTGGAGCAGAAAGGGGAGGGGAATTTCCCATTCCTGGAGGTCTTTGGTGAAGTGTAGAAGATGTCCTTGTTCAGATATGGGCCAGACTAGATGGTCTCTGTCCTTCTCTAATTGTCATTCTTTCCCCTAGAGTCTGAGCATAGTGTGAGTGTTGAGTCAGAGAAGTAAATATTGATGGTTATGCTTGAAATTAAACATGGTTGAACTTGCTCTCTAACTGTGCAACTGAAGCCAATTCATGGCAGCTTGCTGAACCTCAATTTCTTCATCTTTAAAATGGGGAGCTTACTATCTGCTTCCTTGTACCTCAGAGTTGTAAGGAAAGTGCTTTCTAAACCTGAAAGCATAGGATAGGGTGTGTGTGACAAGAGAATAGTCTGGGTGGAAAAGAAAGGGAGAAGGCATGTGTATTCTACTTTGAGCTGTTAAATTCTATGGGAATATAAAATGAATGAGAAAGAGTAATGAGGGATCAGACAGAAAAGTTAGTTACAATCATATTGTGGAGGGCCTTGAATGCCAGTCCAAGGAGTCTAAGCTTTGCTTGGGATGTAATAGGGAGCCATTGAAGACTTGTGATCGGGACAGTGCTTAAACAAGACTAGTCTGGAGGCATGGGTATCGTGGATTGTAAAGGGAGAAGATTTGAGTGTCCCAGACAATGAGGACAATGATCATAGGATTTAAATGGAGGGAACCTAACTGAAAGCTAGAGGTCAAGGGACTTATCCAAGGTCATATACCTAGAAGAAAATGATAGAAACAGGATTCACATCAAAGTCTTGGTGACTCTCAATCTGGTGTTCTTTCTACTATGCCATACTGTACCCTTCTAGCAATAACATTTTTAGATTATTTTTTTTCAATTATTGAGCATTTTTCTCCTCTTAATTATCCCCTTCCCAAAATACTGGGAAGGAAAAAAACCCTTTGTAACAAGTGAGTATAGTCAAGCAATACAAAATATTGGCCATTGATCAAAAGTGCCTAGAGTGTCTAATATTTTAAACATTTTAAATATTTCTATAATGCCTTAAGGCCTGCAAAGTACTCATTTCAAAATAAACCTACAAGGTAGTACAAGTATAATCACCCATAGAAGGGAAAATTGAGGGTCAGAAAGGTGATGTAATTTGCTAGTTCATTTAATAGATGTTGGGATCAGACCTCCTGGTTCCATGTATAGTAATCTTGCCGTAATACCACAGGGCCTAGGAACATTCTGAGGTTCCCTCCAGCTCCAAATTTCTAAATTCAATGCCAATAGATTCATTCTAACTCTGTTACTATGTGTTAGGTCCTTGAGGTTGGAGGTTTGGAACCACAGGACCAAGATTCAAATCCTGACTCTACTTCTTACTACTATGTATCAATGAGGTTTCCTTACAACACTTTACCTTACAAGCACTTCCCTTCCAACAACTCTTTGAGGTACAAGGATGCAGATAGCACTTCTCTGCATCTCAGTTCCCCCTTTGCAAAATGAAGTTGGACTAAAAGATTCTTAAGACCCTGTCTATCTCAAATCTTCTCTGTTCTAAGGACCCAACTCTAACAGTAAATCAACTATCATTCTTTTCTTTTCAGAGGCTCCCATTGATCTGGATGAAGCAATCTGAACCAATGTTAAGGCAGCCAAAACAGGATATCAATGGGTCTCCATTTCTCTGAATTTGTCTACAATTCTATTCCAGTGACTGGGGTGGGGGGGCACTCCCAAGAATTGCTTCTGCTGCCCTCTGGTGTTGAATAGGGACTAGTGATGTTTTGCCGATGGATAGGCATCTCTATAACTTTATTGAACCATCAAATCAGGTGTAGTAGCATTGCTCTTGTAAACATAGAACATGCAGTGGGAGAGATGGGCAATCCCCTTAGTGGTTTCTCCAAATCTGCCCCTTTCCTGAAGCCCACAGTTTCACCCTGAATCTCCGCTGATTACCCAGATTCCTGATTTATTGAGAATGATTCCTTCATCTTCCTCCATGCCATATTATTCATCTTTCTTTTGCTTAGTCTTATGGTATGACTCGATTTCCTCCCATCTCAACTCCTTTGGGAGCCAGGTCATTTGATTATTTCTTTTCTTCCGATGTTTAATTTCTCTCTATATACACTGGCTACATCCCTGATAAGGTCATCTCAATCGTATTAAAAATAACAAAATAATAAAAAATTTCCCTTGGTTTTTCTATCCAGAGCATTGCATTTGGAGCTAAGGAGATGAGTCCAAGCTAGGAAGATTAAGTTCAAATTGGTTGCTATTTTTTACTAGCTGGTTATGTGATCTTCTGTATGTCATTTAATCTCTCAGCCTCAGTTTCCTCGTTATCAAAATGGAATGCTATACCTACTTTATAGGATTGTTGTGAAGCTCTAATGTGATAGGTAAAGACTTTGCAAACCTTAAAGCATTATATAAATTCAAGTTATAATTGTTATTATCATTTTACTACCACTACAAATATACTTTGACTGACTTACCTACCCCAAATGAGTTTGTCCCATGTGAAAATAATCCTAGCTCTAACTCTGTACCAAAGTGAAAAAGTAAAAATGCCAAATTACAAATAGACCTGATATGTGCATATTTTCAAATTGTCACAAAGAGTCTTCTTATCTCACTATTCTCGGGAGACTGAGAAAAGAAATGTTAGACATTATTGGCTCTGAGTAAAAATATCACCTGCCTTTTTCAGTCTGATTGTCAGGAGACATGAAGATCACACCTTAAAAAAAAGCTTCCTCCAACTCTGATATGTCTGAAATGGAACTGGCTAACCTGTCAGTGTCATTGAATGTCAAAATGGTTGAATAACAAGACTCAACTTGAATGGCAACAAATGGAAGAATGAAGTCTCTGGTAAAGTATTTGAGCCATAGGTCCTTGGCTCTGTCTTTTTCACTTTTTACTCAAATGGGAAACCATAGTTGCCATGGTTATTTAATGAGCAGATGTCCTGAAGCTGGGAGGTATGGGTCATATATTGGACAGAAGAGATGAAACTTGAGAAGATTTGGCGAGCTAGAATTTAGAGCATGATTTCATAAAAATTTAAAGGAATAAGTGTTAAAATCTGGTTTTAAAAAGATGCAGAAGATAGGAAAATATTCTGATGAAAAAGACCTGGTGGTATTAGTATGCAGTAAACTTAATTATGAGTCCACAGGGCAATATGATAGCCAGAAAAGCTAATAAGATTTTAGACAGAAGTAATAGAAACATAGTCCCCTGAAAGGAGAGGGAAGGGATGAAGGAAGCAAGCATTTATTAAGTTTTTACCATGTTCTAGACACAGCGATAAGTACTGGGTGTACAAATAGACCCTGCCCTTAAGGAGCTTATACTCTAAATGAGTTAGGGAAAAGCATAATATTAAGATTGAAAAGGGAATAGGGGCAAATAATGAAGATACTGGGTGTGAGAGCTTGGTTTGATGCCTGGAAGTCAGGAATAAGGCCTGGTCCTGGAAGAGAATAAAGGCCGGTCAGCCTGGGCTCCTCCACAAAATGGAAGCCCCAGGAGGAACTGACCAATGGGAGAAAGGGGCAGGATGGGGAGGTAGGTGGACTTTGATGAGCAATATTCCAGAATGAAAAGACCAAAGAGTTGCTTAGATGTGACATCCTGAGGAGCCCCTCCCCCCACCCCAAACCAAGGGGTGAGATGAGATAGCCACAGAGGTGTAATTTTACAGTGGCAAGATGGGAACAAGGCCAAGAAGGGAGTGAAAGCTGGCCTGCCTGGGTCCCTCTATAAAATAAAGGCCACCCCAGAAATGACTAGGAAGAATATCCTGTTGCCTTCTACCCTCATCACACTGGACTTCAAGTACAGAGTTCAATTCTTTTTTTTTCTTTTTTTCCAATTTTTTTTTTGGAGGTAATGGGTTAAGTAACTCCCCCAGGGTCACACAAGCTAGAGAGCGTCTGAGGACAGATTTGAACTTAGGTCTTCCCAACTCCAGATCTGGTTCTCCATCAACTGCCCCATATTCAATTCTAAAGTCACATTTTAGGAAGAAATTGACACTATGCACTACCTTGAGAGGAAAGGGACCAGGACAGGTAAGGAGACCACAAAGAGGAAGCAATGATGTTTAACCCAATGGCTATCGTTAAGGATTTAGGGACTCTTATAGATAAGGATTGGTCTGCTTCTGCTTGAGTCCTAGATTAAAACTTGAGAAAGGGACAGAAGTTAACCCAAGGTCAATTTTAGCTCAATATCAGGGAAGCTTCTCAAGACTTCTAGCTGTCCCACTAGGAAATGGTATGATTCAGTAGGTGGCCCTTTGCCCAGGAAAGTTGGTATATTATTGAGAGATTCATGTTCAAATATAGATTAGAGTAGATGGCCTCTGTGGTCCTTTTCAGTTCTGGACCTCTGTGGACATAGAATCGCATGAGACTCAAGAGGCAGTGCAATGTGGTGAGTCTGGGGTCTCTCACTTTTATGAGCTATGTCACTTGGGGATATCATTTAATGATGAAATAAAACAAGAGGGGAAAAAACTTATTTTGACCAGGATAGAATGGCAGCCTCACACAAAGGGTTGTTGTGGCTAGGTTTGGGTGACCTTCACAGAAGCCCAGGGCAAAGGGTGACTGTCCTCTAGAATGCCAGCTGGTAGCCCTGAGGACTGGCACTCATCCCTCTGACATTGTGATAGTTCACTAATTTTGTCTGTTCCCCCTTTAAGCCTTCTCGCTGCACTGACCACACTCATCAGAGAGACATCTGCTCCAGTTCTTTGGGCCCCAGAGCTTCAAAGGATGCAGCCAGGCTAGTGTTTGAAAACGGGGCTCTGCCTGTTTGTCCCTAGCTCCCTCAAAATGCAATACAGAATTGTGGAAAGAAAGAAATCTGCATTCTAATTCCAGCTCTGCCAGGAACTCTGGGTTTGATTTTGGAGAAGTCATTTCTTTTTGTCAGTGTCTTCTTTGTAAAATAAGAAGTTTGAATTTCTTCCAATTGGTGTTACACTCACCTTCCCAGCAGGTGAACTCCTTGAGGGAAGGGATTGAATGATTTTTTATTTGCATTCCTAATGCTAATAAAAGGCCTGGCAGAGAGTAGACAATTCATATATGCTGCTGAATAAATTTGATATAATATAACATTACATTTGTACCAATGGACTTCGGGAACTAGGGACAACTCTGATAGGCACTGTTATTATACCCAGGAAAAGAGGCATGGGGAATAGAAACAAAGATTTAGATTAACCTTAAAGGAGAAAATTTTGTAATAGTAAAAGTGACTTTTCCAGAATTACACAACTAATAAGTATATGAAGCCAAATTTGAATTCAGGCCTTCCCGACTCCAGGCTCAGTATTCTATCCACTGTTAAAACTCCTGCCTTTACTTTTCTTGACATCAAAGGATACCATTAATGTTATCCATCTATTGTCCCTCTGCAAAACATTTTCCCCACCACAGCCTAGTGACGTAGGTAGTGAAAGTAACATTATTCCCCTTTAACAGATGTAGCAACTTCAGAGAGAGGAAGAAAACTGTCCAACCTTACACAATAAGTGTCAGAACCAGAATTCATACCCAGGTCTTCTGATTCTAAGTCATGGCCTTGTTTCACTAGACCCTTTCTAGCCCTTGGAATATATAATTGCTTCATAGATCATAGGATGTTAGAGCAGGAATAGCTCCAATATATGATGACAACTGGGTGACACAGTGGTAAAGTTCAAAGCTTCCTTAGACACTGTGCTTGCCTGGGCAAGTTCCTTAATCTTTGTCTGCCTCAGTTTCCTCATCTGTGATGATGATAACAGTACCTACCTCCCAGAAACATTATCAGGATCAAAGGAAATAACATGTACAAATCACTTTGAAAACCTTAAAGCAATAGATTATTATTATTATTTTTTTAATTTATAAAGACAAGGACCATATCAGACACCTTAAGTCCCTTCCAAATCTTACAGAGAGAGAGTCAAGAAGTCTTCTTCTATTATCTAAATAAGGCAGACTTATGAGGAAGGGCCTGATTTTTATTGATAAATGACCTTCCATGTACCCTGGGAAGATCTCAAAACATTTAAAAGGGGCTAATTAGTGCCAGTCACATTTTCAGACTACAGGAAACTATTATTACCATTTCAGTCTTGAAGCCCATAGAGGTTACATAGTGCAATGTGTATGATGCAATGCTTGGTGGGAGGTGAGTGGGAAAGGGGGACTTCTTCAAGCTGGATTGACCCCATTTGGGGTTTTCTGGAGTGTGTTGCCATATCCTTCTCTGGCTCATTTTTCAAGCTGGGAAAGAAGAAGTCGTCTGTCCTGGTGGGAGTTTTTCTTCCCTATGTTCTGATCTGTTCAGTCTAGGGAGGTGGTGATGGTGGTGATATGGAGATGGAGCGGGTGTTAAGGGACAAAAAAGAAATCAAAGGATGAGAAGGAAGAAGTAGAAGCAAAGACTTAGAGTACCCATAGAGGAGGAAATTTTGCTCTCTGGGTAATAGATTCATGTATATTTTTTAATTATGTAAATATTTTCTTTGCTTTTCCAATTACATACAATGGAAGTATCTACCAATCATTTTTTTTTTCCCAAGGCAATGGAGTTAAATGATTTGCCCAGGTGTGAAGTCAAATTTGAACTCAAGTCCTCCTGACTCCAGGTCTGGTGCTCTATCCACTTCACCACCTAACTGTCTGCCAATTTTTTTTGCAAGATTTTGAGTTTTACAATTTTTCTCCCTACCTCCCTTCCCTCCCCCCTCCCCCCAACAGAAGGCAATCTGATATAGGCTTTACATTTGCAACAATGATAATCATATGAATTCATGTTTATTATAAGAAAAAAAAAGCATCTAGATTATGTAGTGGATGGAGTGCCAGGCCTAGAATAAAAAAGATTAGTCCAAATCTGGCCTCAGGCACTTTCTAGCTGTGTGACCCTGAGAAAATCACTTAACCTTTGTGCACCTCATCTGTAAAATGAGCTGGGGAAGGTAACAGCAAACCACTCCAGTATTTTTGCCAAAAATATCCCAAATGGGGTCATGAAGGGTCAGACATAATTGAAACAGCAGGGTGAAAACAATATTGAAAAGAAATATTGAATGTTAGAGCTAGAAGGGGTCTTTCTTCAGCTTGTTTTATAGATGAGGAAATTGAGGCATTTAGGATTAAGAGACTTGCCAAGGATCACACAGCTAGTAAGTATGTGAGGCAAAATTTGAACTCAATTTCTGACTCCATGCCTGGGATTCTACTATACTACCAAGCTGCCCTCATTATTAATATTAAGTATATATTAATCTGTAGTTTTCAAAGTTGTTCTGCTTGTCTGTGATTCCTTCTGTTCTTTTCTCTGCACACACAAACACACATATACATAGATGCTTCTATGACCCTTATAGAGTCCTTCCTCTTTTTTTTTTTTTTGGTAAGGCAAACGGGGTTAAGTGGCTTGCCCAAGGCCACACAGCTAGGTAATTATTAAGTGTCTGAGACCGGATTTGAACCCAGGTGCTCCTGACTCCAGGGCTGGTGCTTTATCCACTACGCCACCTAGCCGCCCCAAGTCCTTCCTCTTAACAGAGCTACTAGATAGACATTACAAATGTTATTATCCCCATTGAACAGAGGGGGGAAACTAAGATTTGGAGAGGATAAATCCTTTCCCACATAACTAGAAATGAAACAGATAGGACTCAAACCAAAGTGTGTTGACTCTAAATCCAGTGTTTTTTCTTCTCTACTCTGCAACTTTTCTCATGCCTATCAGAGTCTTTGCTATTCAGATGAATCTAGTGAAGTCCAACATGGCCAGTCATCAGACAAGGTTGGTTGATCTTCCCCTGAGAGCAGAATCAAGGAAGATAATAATAGTTCTTCAGGTAGGCTTCCCAACCATGACTTCATTTAATCCTCATGGCAATGCTCTATTTTTAAAGGAAATAAATCGAAGCTTGAAGATGAAGGTGATTGGCCCTAAGGTCATATAGCAAGTCTAGAATGTAGTTATGGAACATAGACTATATCAGAATCAGAAAGGATATTCAAGATTCTTTGAACTAATTCTCTCATTTCTACATGGAAGGAAACTGGAGCCCAGAGAGAGAAAGTCATGTTATATATGTGGTAGCTTAGTGATAATAGTAGAATTTAGGGCTTAGAGTCTCAGTACCTAAAACACTTCCTAGTTATGTGACCCTGGGGAAATCACTGAAATTCTCATCTATGAAATGAAGATAATAGCACCTATTTCACAGGGCTGTGGTGAGGAACTAATGAGATAATATATGTAAATTTATATATGATGGTTCGGGTTTTTTATTTTTTATTTTTTTGCCATTTTTCAGCCTTGCCTGACTCTCCATGACCCCATTTGATTTTGTTTGTTTTGACAAAAATAGTGGAGTAGTTTACCATTTCCTTCTCTAGCTCATTTTACACATGAGGAAACTGAGGCAAGCAGGAATAAGTGACTTGCATAGGGTTCTACAATTATTAAATATCTAATCTATTTTAACTCACTAAAATGAGTCTTCCTGACTCCCCATCCTACGCTCTATGCATTATGGCGCCACCTGGCTGCCCTACATGATGATGGCTAATGTTATTATAGAGTTGAAAGGGGCCTTAGAGGTGGGTTTTCTCCAATCTCCTTTTGTTGGCTATAATTGTTGAACTCTTCTTAGTTGAATGATTTTGAACAATGGAAAAAGTGGGTGCAAGTCAGGAGAGGGGTAACTGCTGTTCTAATTTGCAAAATAATGAAGATTATGGAGCTTACAAATTATAGTACAGAGAACTTTCCTTTGATTCCTGGAAAAATTCTAATGCACATTATTAAAGGGATAATAATAGCCAGCATGAGTTTATTATACTGTAAAATTTATTCTTTTTAACATTCTTTAAAAAAATTTGAGTTCTCAATTCTGATTCTTTTTCCTGATCTCCCTCAGTTATTGAGAAAGCAAGCAATAGGATATCAATTATACATGTGAAATCATGCAAGGATATTTTCATATTAGCTATGTTTCAGAAAAAAGCAAGAAAAATGAAGTGAAAAAAATTGCACTTCAATTTGCACTCAGAATTCATCATTTCTCTCCTGGAGCTGAATGGCATTTGGAATTGTTTTGGAAAATTTTATTGTTCAGAGCAGCTAGCTATGTCTTTCATGGTTGATTATCATTACATATTGTTGTTTCTGTGTACAATGAAACCCTGTTCCTGTTTATTTTATTCTGCACCAGTTCATATAGATCTTCTCAGGTTTTTCTGACACCATCTTCTTCATCATGTTTTTTTTAGGTTTTTTTCAAGGCAAATAGGATTAAGTGGCTTGCCCAAGGCCACACAGCTAGGTAATTTTTAAGTGTCTGAGACGATTTGAACCCAGGTACTCCTGACTCCAGGGCCAGTGCTTTCTCCACTATGCCACCTAGCTGCCCCCTCTTCATCATTTCTTATGGTAGTCCACCACAATCATATATTACAACTTGTTCAGCCATCCCCCAATTAATGGGTATCCTTTTTTTTTGTGATTTAATTGACTTGTCCTAGGTTACATAACTAGGGAGTATCAAAAGTGTTGGAAGGTCAGATCTGAACTCAGATCCTTGTGTGACTTCAGAGTCCGTGTTCTATCCACTGTGCCACCTCAATTTCTGATTCTTTACAACCACAAAAAGAACTGCTATATATTTTTGGTACACAAAGATCCTTTCCCTTTTTATTTTATTTCTTGCTGTATAGACCCAGTAGTGATATTATTGAGTAAAAGTGTATACACAGTTTGGGCATAATTCTAAGTTATTCTCCAGAAAGACTGGACCAGTTCCAGTATCAATAATATATTAGTGTCTATATTTTTCCACATTCAGTCCTGTATTTGCCATTTTCCTTCTCTGCCCTGTTAGCCAATTTGATTGATTCAAGATGGTACTTCAATTGTTTTAAATTTGCATTTCTCTGTGGCACAGAAAATAGTATGCCAGACATAGAGATGGAGAAATATGTGTTCAATGCAAACTCAGACACTTACTGTCACAACCCTGTTTGCCCCAGTTTCCTCATCTGAGAAATGAACTGGAGTAGAAAATGGCAAACCACTCCAATATCTTTGCCAAGATAACCTCAAATGGAGTCCCTAAGAGTTGGATCCTGAAATCAAAAGAGATTTAGAACATTTTTCATAGAACTATAGCTTTAATCTCTTCTTCTAAAAACTGTTCATATCCTTTGATCATTTATTAATTGGTTCTTATTTTTAAAAAATTACTCAGTCTCCTATGTATTCAAAAAATGACTTATCAGAGGAACTTATAAAATTTTTGATATTACTTAATTTTCTAGGGTACTTTTTTAGCAAGATGTACTTTCCCTGATTAGCTCTTTTAATTAAGTCTATTTTTGCTTTTGCTTTGTCTGAGATTATGATTGCTTTTCCTTTCTTTTTTTTTTAACATCAGCTAAAGCATAATAAATTATGCTCCAGCCCCATGTTTTAACTCTCTGTGTATCATTGTCTCAAATGTGTCTCTTGTATACAACATATTCCTGGATTCTGGTTTCTTATGCATTCAATTATCTGCTTAAGATTCATGAGTGATTCCATTGGCTATCACAGTTATGATTGCTAACAGTATATTTTCTTCTATCCTATTTTCTTCTGTTTAGCCTTCTTTCCCTATTTTTACCTTTTCCATTCTCAAAAGCCTGTTTTTCTTTTGACCATTACCTCCCTTTTATCACCTCCCCTTATGAGTTTTTAATTACAAAGTTTAATTTTTAATACTAAATTTAAAAACACTTTTAATTTTAACTTTCTTAATTTTAAAAATTCTAAACTTAACAAACACCAAATAAAATTGGCATTTCCACAGACACTGTAGAACAGAAAAAGAGAATTGCACATACTACAAATACCTGCTTTTCTTTTTGGATACATCAAAACAGAACTTTCCTTTAAAATATTTTATTTTTCCCCAGTAAAGACATTTTTTTTAATGTGAGTTCCTAATTTTCTTCTGGTACCTAGGCTAACTTGCCCTTGCCTTTTTTTTTTTTGCAAGACAATGGGGTTAAGTGACATGTCTAACTTCCTAATTTTCTTCCTCCTTCTCTCACCTCCTCCCTCCCTGAGATGGTAAGCAATTTTATATAGGTTATATATAACATAACTTTCAATGATATTCTGCTTATCTAGGATTATTTTTGGCTTTCTTTCTGTTCTAGTCTGTGTATTAAAAGTATGCTTCAAAACTTGGAATTGTGCAAAACATCCAATCATTTTATCCAGATATTTCACTACTAATCTTCTACCCCAAAGAAATCATTGATAAGAAAAAAGTCCTCATTTGAATCAAAATACCCATAGTATCACTTTTTTTGTGATAGCAAAGAATTAGAAATAAAATAAATGACTATTTATTAGGGAAAGTCTAAATACACAAACATAAATACATAAACATAATGGAACATAACTTTGCTATAAGTAATGTGTGTGTGTTGAATACAGAAAAGTATTAAAAAATCTTCATGAACTAAGGGATAGTTTAGTTATATAAGTTATAACATATAAGTTATATGGGATGGCTCTCTAGGAAGGAGAGAGACATTGGGGAAAATTTTGGAGATGTTACCCTCCCATTTAGAAAATTCTATTTTAAGAATATAAGCTCCTTGAAAGCAGGCACCATTTCCCCTTTTTTCTTTGTAACCCAACATAGTAACTGACACATGGTAAATGCTTAATAAATGCTTGCAAACTGAAAAAAATGCTTTTTTTTTGGAGGTGAGTTATCTCCTTCCCATCATATTTCAAACAAAAAAGAGGATGAACATGTATAATTGAGATAAACAAATTCCCACAGTGGCTATGCCCAAAGCATGCATTTTATTCTTTTTGTTGTTGTTGTTGCAAGGCAATGGGGTTAAGTGACTTGCCCAAGGTCACACAGCTAGGTAATTATTAAGTGTCTGAGGCTGGATTTGAATTCATGTCCTCCTGACTCCAGGGGCAGTGTCTATCCACTGTACCACCTAGCTGCCCCCTATACATTTTATTCTGCATCTTGGGTGTAAGGAGGTGGGTAATGCTGAAATGACTTCAACAAGAACTGATGATACAGAATGATTTCATTGCCTTTTTTGACAAGGCCAGGTAGAGGGGTAAATGAGAAGAATGCTACAGTCATAATGTAATTAGATTTAAACAAAGCACTTGACAAAATCCCCCATGCTAACCTTTTCACATAGGTTCAGAATTGAACCAAAAAGGGCTCATTAATGGCATGATGTTATTTTTGGAGGTAGGTCTTTCTTTGAGTGTCACAAGACTGTCCTTAACTCTGCATTATCAGAATTTTTTACCACACTGATAGAAGCCATGCTTGTCAAACTTGCGGATGACAAAGATGGGAGCAAGACAGTACTTGCTGAATGTTAGTGTCAGTATCTAATAGCATCTTTACAGGATAGAGCTGATAAAATTATGGAGATAACTGGTTGCCCCCCCCATCCCCTTCATAAGCATAGAATGAGAGATATAACTAAATAACAGCTCCTATGAAAAAGAACTTCCCCTCAAATTATAGAAGATCATAAAATCAGGGAGGTGATGCCATGACAAGTACGTGAATTGGATTTGAGTGATGAAATGTGGTGCTGAGTCACCAAGCTCACCTTCTCCTTCAGAACCATCAGGGTCCAGTGACCAGATGTGAATCAAGACTACTGGAGATGGCCCTGGACGCAAGGCAGTCAGGGTTAAAGGACTTGACCAAGGTCACACAGCTAGTAACAGTCAAGTGTCTGAGGCCAGATTTGAACTCCCATAGTCCTGACTCTAAGACCTGTGCTCTATCCACTGTGCTACCTAGCTACCATTATGAAAAAGATCTGGAGGTTTTAAGAGACCACTCGCTCAATAAGTGTAAACAAAGTATTGTGGTGGCAGTAGGTAGTACAGTGGATAGACTCCTGGACCCAAAGTCAGGAAGTTCTGAGTTCAAATCTAGACTCAGAAACTTTCTAGCTGTGTGACCTTGGGTATGTCACTTAATGTCTGTTTGACTCAGTTTCCTCAACTCTAAAATGGAAATAAATAATAGCACACATCTCCCAGGGTTGTTGTGAGGATCAGATAATGTTTAATATATAGTAAGTATCATATAAAGTTTATTGTTGTTCAGTCCTTTCAAACATTTCTCACTCTTTGTGATCCCATTTTGGGGTTTTCTTGGCAAACATTAATAGTGTGTTTTGCCATTTCCTTCTCCAACTTATTTTATAGATGAGGAAATTGAGGCAAACAGGGTTAAGTGACTTGCCCAGGGTCATATAAGCTAGTAAGTATCTGAGATCAGATTTGAGCTCAAAACAAGGAGTCATGCTGACTCTAGGCTGGGTATTTTATTGACTACACCTCCCTAACCACAGGATCTAGAGGTAGAAAAATTGATGATCCTTGCAATGAAGAAAAAATGTTAGGGAAATATTTGTCTGGTCTTTCATGTAATATTAAGGAAATATTATCTCTGCTTGTCTGGTATTTTCTGTGGTCCTCTGATTTCTTCCCCATAGTTCAGTCTAACTCTCTTTTGAAATGTAAATTCACTAAGATAATAAGAGCCACTTCAGCCCCTTCCCCTTCCCCTTTCTTCACTTGTCCCATGTAGCCATGGGGGTAGTCAGCATATTTCTGACTCCACTCACATCCAGGTGGGTCACTCTTTGACCCTTCCCCTTGACTCCTCTCTGCACAGAAGGTGGACTAGACTCCCTATAAAGCTTCTCCTCACCCTCTCTTCCATGCTGGATCTCTGTTGCTCTTAGCCCAGCCACCCATTTTGTCTTTGGTTCCCCTCTTCTTTTTCCCCTTCTTAACTCTTTTTAATGTTCTCAAGCATAGCTTGCAGATGTTTCTTCTTTGTTTATACTTTACTATTTTTTTAAATCTTTTTTTTTATCTTGTTGCTTCCCTAAAGAACTCTGTGAACTAACTTGTTACTTTTTGCAGTAATCAGTAAATTAAAATTTATGGCTATTTTTACCCTTCTGAGGCAAAGAGCCTTGTGATTTCTTCACTAATATGTAAATCTCTAACAATCCTTGCAAGCCCCCCCCCCCCCCCCCCCCCGCCCTGAGCAATTTTCTCCAGCTTCACTTGATATATGTAATATTCCTATATATGAAATGAGTTTGGGTCTAAACAGGATCACTGATTTTCTATGTGACTACTGGAACAAGTAATTTTTTCTCTCTGGGTCTCCAGTTTCCCCCTCTGTAAAATGGTTATAATATTTCCTATCTCATGTGCCTCATTTGCCCTCAATACATTATTATTTAGATCAAATAAATTCTAGAATATGGAAATATTTTGTAGCCATAATATACTGTACCACTATAGACATTTTCATTATTATTTTATCAATGGCCAACATAGATCATATGGTACCAGGAAAATAGCAGTGTATGTAGCATAGGTTCCAGTGCTACCCTAGCTAATAGAACATTTCCCACTAAGGTTCTTTTCATCTGTATACTTCCTCTTCCCTAGGATTGGTGACTGTTCTCTTTCAGTTTTCCTCCTATAGGACAGCTTCTTCCCAGACTTTTGTTGGATGTTTGTCCCTATCACACCCACTAACTGTGAGTGAAGGTAAGACTCTGACCTGGGTCCTCTTCTTTTTTCTCTTTATACTATCTCCTTTGGTAATTGCAGTTTGCAGGGATTCAATCATCATTGCTATGTAGGTGATTCTTAAATCTATATATCCTGTCCTAGACTTTCTCCTGAGTTCTGGTCTTATTGACTGATGATTGGATGTTTTGAACTGTATCTATTATAGGTATCTCAACTCAACAATGCTCAAGAAAACAGATCTCTTTTCCCCAAAATATGGTCTCCTTTGGAGCTTCCTATCACCGTTGGAGGCATCACAACTCCTCTCCACCCAAATTATAATCTTAGTAACATCCTTGGCTCCCTTTTGCTCATTCCATCTACTCAATCAATTGTTAGATTTCATAATTTCTTTCTCTAGGAGATTTCTGTAATACATCCTCTTTGTTTCATTTATAAAGCCACCCTCCTAGATTAGGCATTTTTTTACCTCTTGATTATACTACTGTACACTAATAGCCTTCTAATTGGTCTCAGGTGTTAATTCATTCTAATCTATCATTGTTTTTTAAATTGAGACAACTCTTTTTTTTTCATGTTATTTTCATCTATGATTTAATATAGCTCTGGTAAACCAGACTTTGATAAAACCCACTGAGATTCAAATAGAATTATTTTTCTATAGTTAATAGAACTATATTACTTTAAACTCAAATCACTTTGACTCTCACTGATTTACCAATAGTTCCTAGTCCAAGCCTCCTTTGCTAACTATTTGTCTCAGAGTGAATGTAAACAGCAATTGTTCTCTTCTGCTCTTAAATTCTGAGCAAATTGACTTCCTCTCCCAGACTGATTTTTTTTTTTGTGAAGGCAAACTCTTCAATTCTTTTTTGCCTAGCCTTTTTTGCCTCAATTCTTGCTTAGCCTTTATCCATCAAATGGGTGTTGTCTCAGACAAACTGAGACCTGGGAAAGACCTTAGCTTAAAAACGTGGAGGTCTTCTGCTGAATTTGGGGTTATCTCCAATCTTGATCTATATCTTGTCACTGGACCCAGATGACTCTAGAGGAGAAAGTGAGGCAAGTGACTTTGCACAACCCTCCCTTGCTTACATCCAATTTATTTACAAATCATGGCATCACATTTCTGATGTCATGTTCCTTTTTGAGAAAGGAGGACCAACAACAAAACAATCCACCATGCTGCAGACAAGTCCTACTCAATAAGTGCCAATGTAGCATCAACTATAAACCTACCTCCTCCAGAAGGTTTTTTTCTGACCCCCATAACAGTTATCCATATCTTCTCTAAAAGTTATCTCCCATCTGTTCTGTGCTGAGATAATTATGTATATATGCATATATATATATACACAAATCACTATATATATATATATCTTTCTCAGTATATGTGTATGTGTGATATGCACTGTCTATCCTCCATACCTGGAATCAGGGAGTATACTGGAGCCAGCTTGAACTGGTTCAAGAAAGTAGATTGTTAAATTTTCAGTGTATTTACACCTCTGGAATCTGCAAATGTTAAAAATCAGGACTTGATTTATTGCTTTATCAATTGTCTAGACTAATGAAAGTGATAGAGAAAATGTTAATAATGCAGATTAAACTTAAAAATATATGCTGCATATATTTTTCTCCTTAGGAAAATTAGTTGTTAGTTACTATCCCACATCTGCCTGAAATATTCTTTATTTCTTCCAATTCTTAGAATTTGGCTTTCATCTAATATTCTGCCAAAAAGCCACCTCCTCTAGGTCTTCTCTGATCCTTATCTCTTAATACCATCTCCTTTGAAGTGAAAGAAATGATTAATTTTCTTTTATATTAATAATACATTAAGATTTAGGTTTTTCTTTTCTATGAATTATGAATGTAGAAAAATTATAATCAGAAACAAGTTCTGTAATTTTTAGTGCTGTTAAAATCTTGTTAGAGATGTAAATTGACTCCTATTATTCATTGTTTAATGTTAAAATTTGTATCCTATCTCCTTATTTCCAAACCCCAGCCTTCAACCTTCTACCTAGTTTCAGTCACATAAGGGGGAAGGAATTTTCCCTTTTGTCTTCAGTGCCCAGATAAGGGGCAAAGCTGTAAAACCTGGACTGGACCTTTGCTCAGGGCCAGTACTCTCCCTGACTGTCTTGCTTCTTCTCTTTCTCTGTCTACCAAGCAACTGTGCCTAGCCTTTTGTTATCTACCTTGTACTACAGTGTTTTTTGGCCTTTTGGGAGGATGAAAAAGTTTTAACCTGTTTACTTTGTAAGATTTATGATAAGATCCTGAGCAGTTTTAAAATCTCAGAAGGTGTGCGGATTCTTTCGTCTTTCAGTAACCCTCATTTCTCAGTTACCCCAATTTCTATTTTTAATTGGTGACCCCAAAAAATGCCATCAGCAACACTCATTAGGGAACCAGACTTTGCAGGTCATTTAGCCAGATCCTGATGGATAAGATTGTTCAAATCCTCTGGGTACATATTCTTAGACCTTGGGCAGAACCCCACACAGTTTACAAATGCAATATAATCTAGGTGAATTCTTGCCCTTAAGAAGTAAATCTTTGCCTTCATAACTTCCCACTAGAACCTAGAGGAACTAGATTATGATGGAGGGAAAAAAAACCAGAGTGATCTGGGAAGAGATGTATTCCATTGTCCAGGTTGCTGGAAGAAGCTGAGTTCCATGATCAGGGTAAGTTCTCAGAAGAAGGAATTGAAGACTTTTAGTCCATTTCCTCATTAATTGTTCACCAGTCAGGATTGATTTTCATCTGTCACCTCCTTTTCCAAAGTTTTTAGGCATCTGGGGATCTCCTGAATGCCTTTGTCATTTGGTTTTGTCTTTTGTTACCAAGAAAGACCACTAACCATCAATTTATTGATTATTTGCTAGCCTCATTAATAAATTGATTATTAATTATTCAGAATCTCTGTCTCTTGGGCTTTCATTCATCACAAACATTTCCTTCCACATCTATTCTGCATTTACCTTGTATGTAATGAAATTAATGTATATCATACACATAAATACATAAACTTAAACATCTACAAATATATCTTAGTATATATATATGTATGAGGGAGAAAGAGTCTTCTTTAAGAATTAAGTTTTTCAAGGGAAGGCACTCTTTTGTTTTTAATTTGTATTCCCTTTCTGTTGATAAAGATGAAGATTCATCAAAGGAGACTGATTAAGAGCAGTCAGGGAAGTAGGAAGAGAACCCAGAGAGGAGACAATGTCTAGTAGGAGGATGTGATCAATATTGTCAAATGCTGCAGAGGTTAAGAAGGGTGAGAACTGAGAAAAGGCCATGAAGTATGGGGGGGGGGTGGAGATGTAATTGAGAAAAGACAATTAGGTTCAGAACAGCCCTGTGGTAAGTGGGATAGTAAATAGGATAGGAAGGAATGGAATGTTTGCCTTGCGGCTGGGAGAACTCAGTTGAGATTGTATGTATGTATTGTGTGTAACTTTGTATTGGACCCAGTCATTTCCTTTTCCATTTCTGCTCAGTATTAGGTGAACAGAAAGGAAGGAGGTAAATGACTAGAGTTGGGATTTGATCAAGGTATGTACAGTGATAGTACATGGGACAAGAGATTCTAGAGCAGGGGCTTATGTTTACAAATTGGTTTAGATTAGGAAAGATGGAGACTGTTGCCAGTTGAGGGATGATGACCTGGGAAAATACTAAGGGGTAGAGAAATTAGAGGTCCAAGAGGAAAATGAATAGAATTATGGATCATAGGAGTAGGAAAAAATGGAATGATAGAATATTCTGACCAGATAAAGGAATTCTGTCAATCATGAGTGTGAAAGTAGAATATTTGAAAATGCTGGCAAGGTCAAGGGTATGATGATTATTGTAAATAGCTTTAGTGGAGTAGAGGAGAAGGTCACAGGAATTGAATAGATTGAGATATTAGCAAGTTAGAAAATTTAAGGTAATATAAATATGCATGATGAAGATCCATTTTATTCTTGGGGGTCTAGAAGAGGAAATAGGTTTGAAAAAAATGAACTAGAATTAAACTTATTGAGAAAGAAAGGAGAGCTAAGGACTTTCTATTTCCTGAGGATAGGAAGATAAGGGCTACATCAGAATCTGGTTTGGGTGATAAGTTTGAATAGCATGAACCTCAATGCAGGAGAAAGAGGATGCTGAATAACAATGGAAGAAGCAAACTCTGGAAATTGCAAGGAGAAGAAATATTATAATTCTTCATCCACAACCAGTGAGAAGGAGGCTAGATATTCTTAGAGAAAGTATAAGCAGTGATGAAAAGGATGACAAGAGATGCAATGTCCTCTGGAGGGAGCCAGTTTTCAGTCAGTTACAAAAAATGCAATGTGAAGAGGAAAGATTTAAGATGGATGAAAATATGTTCATTACAAAATGAATATTCCAGAGGCCATAATGGAAAGGATGGGCAGATCTTTATCAAGACATTGGAAGAGTAGGGTTTTAGATGGATAGGAACAAGGGACTGGGAAGATGGGATTGGAGATTGGGATTTGATTTTTGGAGGGGGATGTTTCAGTACCACTGTGATAGAATAAAAAAGACGGGATGTATTGATCATTGAGAACTAAGTCTATGGATGGATCAAGTTGACTCTGATAAGAGGTAGTGGTCTATTGCCTCATAAGGAGAAGAAATAGCTTGGGGAATTTGGGTTCTAAGACAGGAAGCAGGAGGTGGCCTGGGGATTCCCCAAGGCAGACTCATAGTTCTAGAATGGGTGAAAAGTAGTAATCTGTAATAAGCACAGGAAGGCAGTCTAGGGTTAGTGAATTTTTTATTTTTTAAAATATTTTATTTTTTTGAGTTTTACAATTTTTTCCCCCTGATCTTACTCCCCTCCCCCCCCCACCCCCCACAGAAGGCAATTTTCCAGTCTTTACATTATTTCCATGGTATACATTGATCCAAATTGAGTGTGATGAGAGAGAAATCATATCCTTAAGAAACATAAAGTATAAGAGATAGCAAGATCAGACAATAAGATATCAGTTTTTCCCCCCCAAATTAAAGGTAATAGTCCTTGGTCTTTGTTCAAACTCCACAATTCTTTCTTTGGATACAGATGGAATTCTCCATTGCAGACAGCCCCAAATTGTCCCTGATTGTTACACTGACGGAATGAGCAAGTCCTTCAAGGTTGATCATCACCCCCATGTAGCTGTTAAGGGTGTACAGTGTTTTTCTTGTTCTGCTCATCTAGCTCAGCATCAGTTCATGCAAATCCGTCCAGACTTCCCTGAATTCCTGTCCCTCTTGGTTTCTAATAGAACAATAGCATTCCATGACATAAATATACCACAGTTTGTGAAGTCATTCCCCAATTGAAGGACATTTACTTGATTTCCAATTCTTTGCCACCCAAAATAGGGCTGCTATGAATATTTTTGTACAAGTGATGTTTTTACCCTTTTTCATCATCTCTTCAGGGTATAGACCCAGTAGTGGTATTGTTGGATCAAAAGGTATGCACATTTTTGTTGCCCTTTGAGCATAGTTCCAGACTGCGGGTTAGAGATATTTTAATGCCAAACTGAGGAGATGGTATTTTATTCAAGAAGCAATAGGGAGTCACTGAAAAGTTTTTAGGTGAGTGATTTAGTTTTAGGTGAGTGATTTAGGAAGATGAAGTCTAATCCCAATCAAGGAGAGAGTTGAGAAGGGATGTGATTATTAGTGACCTTGATGATGGATAAATTGATGGAGCCATCATAAAGATGAGAGTACTTTGAAAGTGAAAAACTCACGGGCCCTGGGGTTGGGAAAGCTCAGAGACAATAAGCTGCTTGAGGACAGGCTGAATAACAAAGGTCTAGTCAATAGTGCCTGAGGGGAAGAGAGAAAGGAAAGCAGCTGGGATTAGACTGGAGAGAATCTGGCAATGAGGGTCATTTAGGCCATGGCATAGGCTGGGTTCTAGCTCAGAGAGAAAATGGTCATCCTAAAAAGAAGAAAGGAAAGAGAACAAGAAAGTGCTTCACTCTGGAAGACCTATTGAGTTGGACAAGGATAGCGCTTGGGGTGTGGTTTAGCACCTGGCTCTACATATTCTCCAATATGTATGCCACAGAAGTATCCCTCCAAGGAGTGACTAAGACAGTACTCATTGTGCATGGGTGGCACTCTTCACACTAGTGTTTCCTGTCCCAAAGGGCATGAACTTCAAGTCCATCATGGCCATTTCCTGTGTCCTGCTTCAGTTTTGTAGAGAGAAGGGGAGAGATGGAAAAAAATATCACTGAGACTTGGAAACTGATTGAAAATGGGAGGATGAGTGAGAGTGAAGAGTCACAGATGACTCTGTGAATTTGGAGGGCCACAGGGATAATGACTAGTGAATCTATAGCTAGGGGATTTGGGACCTTAGAGGTCATATCTTCCAACCACCTTATTTTATAAGTGAAGAAACTGAGTTCTAGAGAAACTTAATGACTTGACCAGGGTCATACAACAAATAAGTTATAGAGTTGGAATTTTAACTCCCTATGACTCTGAGTTCAGCACTCTTTCTACTCTGCCTCCCCTAGAGAGAAAATGGAGTTGATGAGACTACCAATAGAGTGGGTAGGAGATAGATTATAATGAAATACCAGATAATTGGAGAAGGGAGTGAACACTAAGGATCTGGGGTTTAGAACAAAGAAATGATGAGATGAGGAGGTAGGGCACTCCAGACAAAGGAACTGGACTACAGCATAAGGACATTTATTGAGAACAGAAAGGGACAGAGAAGTCCAAACCTTTCAGTTGACAAATGACAAAATGAAGAACCTGAGGTCAACCTTACCCAGATCATACAGGGAATAAGTGGCAGTCAAGATTTTAATCCATGCTCTTTTATTCTAAATCCATTATGCTTTCCTTCAGACCCCTCTGCCATCTACTCTGGATGACCCAACAGTTTTTTCACCTTAAGGGTGAAAAGGGTTATTTTGCCCTTATGGTCTCTTCCTTTGATTGGTCACTTTCTCTTAGAAGCTCCATTTTAAAGAAAGTACCCAAGCAACTATGTTCATTCCTTCATTCTGTTTTGGAATTTTAATTATCCCAACTTATTTCTCCACCATGTTCAGGTAAAGGTATCTTCTTTCTACCCCCCCTTCTCCTGTTTCAGTTTCCTTTTATGTAAGGTCTTCCCATATTAGAATGTAAACTCTTTGAGGGCTGGGGTTGGTTTTCCTTCTTGTTTTCCTATTTGTATTCCAAATGCTTATTACAGAGTAAATGCTTAATAAATGTTTGTTGATTTGATTTTTGTCCTCAAGGCTAAGTTTTCTGTGATTATTCAGATTAGGGAGATAACATGTTGAATTCTTTCTTTTTATGTTGTTTTATTTTATTTTTTCAATTGCATGCAAAGATAGTTTTCAACATTCATCTTTTTGTAAGCTTTTGAGTTTCACATTTTTCTATCTCCTTTACTTCCCTATTCCCTTTTCATTACAATGACTAATCTGATATAGGTTATACATGAAAAATTCACCTGTTGAACTCAAGGAAAGTTTGGGCTGAACATAAAATGCAAGAAATTTCACAATAAGGTTAAAAGGATGGTTTGGAGCCACATTATTCAGGGCATGATCTCTCATATCTGCTATTCCATGAATTTAAGCTTTGGGGATATTTGCACTGTTTACTTCACAGGGATGAGGTGACACCCAAATTAAATAATGGATATAGAGAAATCAGAAGATTAGAAAATGAGTTTTCTGAATGTGAGGAATTTCAATAGTAGTGCACACTTACTTAGAGCACAATCCAATACTAAGACAAGGATTGGTGGAGTCTGAAGTACCTTATGTGGATAGCCATGGACCAAATCAGCCAGCAGAGGGCACTGGAACTCACCACTCAAACCTCAAGTTTGGCATGCCTTGGGTGTGGCTGGGTTAATAAGTGATTTTTCATTCATTCAACGTCTTGCTTAACTGTCTTTTGGGTTGCTGCTAGGCAGAGTGCTTTATAAACCTCTGGAAATAGAAGTTATTATTATAGTCAAGTGGGGATATGAGACATAAATAACAGCATACTAATACTAATTCCAAATTCAATGCTAATTCAGGTATTATTATGTGCAGAGGAGATTAACAACGTGGGGAAGAGATCCAAGAAAGAGCACATTTAGTGGGATGTGGTGGGATGGGAAAGAAGATAAAGAAAGGCTTCCTGGGAAGTAGCACCTGAATTAGGACTTCAAAATTAGCTATTTTAATAGACTGAAGTAAGTTTTGGACAACTAGGTGGTGGTGCCATAGTGCATGGTGCTGGACCTGGAGTCAGGAAGAGAATTGAAATCTATATTCAGACTCTTCATTAGCTATATGATACTGGCTGAATCACTTAACCTCCATTTATTTCAGTTTCCTGTCTGAAAAGAGTGATACCCTACCTTGTAGAGTTATTGTAAGGATCAAATGAGATCATATTTGTAGAGTGCCTAACACAAAAATAGATAAATGTTAATTATTATTAAGGAGAGGTAACAGCAGACACAGAGGAGGTAGGGAAGATTGGACAAGACCAGGGAAACCATGGAGATTCTAATTTGCTAGGAACCTGAAGTTTGTGATAGGAAAGGCTGTAAAGTTGGGCTAGAATCATAATATGGCCATAAATGCCAGGTTGAGCAGTTGGAACCTCATTCTGTCAGTAGTAAGATGTCACTGAAGGTATTGGGTAGGGAAAGGATTCAGATAATTCTAGCTCAATTTTATTTATTTTTTTATTTTTTATTTTTTTGCAAGGCAATGGGGTTAAGTGGCTTTCCTAAGGCCACACACCTAGGTAATTATTAAGTGTCTCAGGTCAGATTTCAGGTACTCCTGACTCCAGGGACGGTGCTCTATCCACTGCACCACCTAACTGCCCCCAGATCAATTTTAGAAAGATAACTCTAGCAGTCTGTGCCAGATGAATTAGAGAGGGGGAAAAACTGAAGAAAGCTAGGACAGTTAGGAGACTATAACAATACAAGTGATGAGAACCTGAATTAGGATGGGTTTTTTAAAAAAAAATATTTATTTAAGGCAATGGGGCTGAGTGACTTGCCCAAGGTCACTCAGCAATTATTAAGCATCTAAGGTCAGATTTGAACCCAGGTCCTCCTGACACTGGGACTGGTGCTCTATCTACCGTATCACTTAGCTGCCCCTGAATTAGGCTTGTTTTTGTAGAGGAAGAAATAACAGAATGGATGAATGAGAGTCTCAGGAAAAGAACAACCTCCATTTGGAGATTGATTGGATTTCAAGGAGAGGGAAATTGTGTAGTTGTGGGAGGGGAGACAATGGTGACCAGAGGGAGTTCCCAAGTCATTCTTGGGAGACCCTTGGTCAAAGCTGCCCCAGTATGGGGAACAGAGGCCCCCATTCAGAATCAGTGCCCTGAACCATAACGCAGTTGTCCAGCCCTGAGGCTCAGGGGACACTTTGGGGTCTGAACAATGTGAGCATTGATCCAGTCCACCACCCTCTCTCTCCCCTTGCTTTTCCTGCCACTCCTTTCCTCTCATTTCTTCTCCTCCTTCCCCCACTCCTGGCCCAAAACACATACACACACATACCCCAGTACAATTCCTGCCTTTACCTAGGGTAATAGAAACAGCACAGTTATATGATCCAGGAATGCTTATATAACTTGGATATATAATGGGCTTCCTTCACTTCACTAACATACTCATCAAAGACCTTATTATGAAGGGAGGTGACTCTAGGTCAGTCTGCCTTGCATATTCCAACTATAAAATGGCTTTTCTCTAGTAAATCCTTCCTCATGAGTCTCATTGTAGAGCGGAGGAGAACCCTGACTCTCCAAGGCTATGTCAACAGAGGCTAAGCTCAGTTGGGTTGGAAGAGCTTTGAGTAGAAGCCAGTGCATTTTGAAGAGTCTCCTCACCAGGTTGGCCACCAGAGAAATTTTTTTTTTGTCCATTGTAACTCCTGAAGACCACTGTGTCAATGTGCCTGGTGAAGGAAGAACCCACGGGAATAAAATCACAACTCATTTACAATATGCTTTCATGGTAAAAAGAACAAATTCAGAGTCAGAGGATCTGGATTTGGGTTCCAACTCTGCCTCCTGTAGGTTGTCTGACCTCAAACTAGTCAATTCTTCACTCTGAGCTTTATTTTCCTCATTGGTGAAACTGGACTAATGATAAACGCACTATCTACTTGAGGGTCATTTTGAAGAAATCTTTATGCTTCAAGTGCTATAGAAATAGGAATTATTGTTATTATTATTATTTGAAGTACTTATTATTTGAAGTACTTAATGGACATAACCTCCAGGGTTGCCCATGTGCCTCAGATGAATATCAGGTCAAGTCATGGGATAATAGAATTATCTGTCTAGAACTGGAAAGGGACTTGGAGGTCATCTGGCCTAACCTCTTCATTTTACAGATAAGGAAATTGAGACCCTATAAGTTAATCAATAAGTATTAAGAGTAAGGGTTCTTAACCAGAGTGTTTATGAATAGGTTTCATAGGGTTTGGGATCTTGGATGGGGAAAAAAAAATCTTCATCTTTCCTTTTCCTACCCTCTAACTGAAATTTGGCATTTCCTTCAATTATTTAAAAATATTATTCTGAGAATGGTTCTTAGACTTCCATTGGCTGCTAAAAGCATTCCATATCTAAAAAACATTTAAGAAATCTAGACTTAGAGGTTAAGTGCTTTGTCCAAGCATTACTGGATTTGAATTCAGGTCCTAGGAGCCAGCATACTATACTGTCTCATTATTGGATGCATATTTACAAGTGGGAAAGATAAATAGCTCAGAGGCTTGGGGTCAGATGACAGGATTATAGCTTGAGAACCAGGAAAGGCCTTAGACATCATAGGCTCAAAAATAGGTTGGCACCTTTGAGATTATCTAGTCCAACCCCTTCATTTTGTATATGAAGAAATTGAGACTCAAAGAGGTAGATTTACCCAATGTCAAACAGGGAGAAAGTAAAAGAATCAGAATTTAAACCTTGTTTTTCTGCTTCCATATCTAGTCTAAACCAGAAGTGTCAAACACTCTGCTTGCTAAATTGAAGCTCAACAGTCACTGTGGCTGGAACCAGATAAAGTTATAATTGGGAAATATTTAACAAAATAAATAAAAACACAATAGAACATAGATAAGGTTGATGTATGATTTTTAAGTCAATATGCAGTTCATAGGGATCATTATGCCCCTGATTCTATTTGAGTTTGACATCAATGTACTACCCTATAAGACCTCTGAAGAGAGGTAGAGAGATCCATGGGTGATCTATGTGGCAAAAGAACCCTGAAGGTTATAGAGAAAAAGGAATGACCTGAAATGGAACTGACTGACCTAGCTGTGGAGCAAAAGCAAAGGATAGATAACAAGTGGACTCCTACACTGGTGCTGTAGTATACAGGGAATGGAAAAAGGTCTAGAGAAAGGGATCTTCCATGAAAGATTTTAAGTGGCTTTTACTTTATAAAAGAGTAAACCAAGACCTAGAGAATGGAAATGACTGGCCACACAGAATAGCAGAACTGAGACTTCACTTCAACTCCACATTTAGGGCTCTTCGCATTACATCTCACCATCTATATAGGTGAGATGAGATGACAGTTGGCTGAGGGAAAGAACTATCTAGAAATAGGAAGAAGGAGTTTAAAGGTCTTGGGATACAATTTGAGCACCCTGATGGTTTTGACTGATAACAAGTCTGTAAAGGTTGGAGGATGACAATTAGTATCATCCTATTAAAGCACCCAAAACCAGGTAGGTGGCACAGAGGATAGAATATTAGACCTAAAGTCAGAAAGATTCATCTTCCTGAGTTCAAATCTGGCCTCAGACACTTATTAGCTATATGAACTTGGGCAAGTAACATTTTACTTCAGATCTTCATTTGTAAAATGAATTGGAGAAGGAAATGGTAAACTACTTCAGTACCTTTGCCAAGAAAACCCTCAAAATGGGGTCACGGAAAGTCAGACATGACTGAAATAACCAAACAACAATAAAGCATCTACCTGAATGACTACTTTGTATTCAGGGTATATGCATTATAGGGGGAATACTGGCCCTGTGATTTCACTGGATCTTTCAGTTGAGGACCCTCCCTCTGCCAATGTAGGTAGAAGTACCCTCTGTGAATCTTATAATCTTAGAAAATTATCTATAGCATTGAGAAGCTAAATGACTTTTCCATGGTTACATAGACAATATGTGTTAGAAGCAAAACTTGAATTCGTCTTCTTGGCTTTAATTACATCTCTCTAAATATTATCTCTCTCTTTCTCTCTCTCTCCCTCTCCATATATATATGTATATATATATATGCACATTTATATTTTCTATTACTCCATTAAAATGCAAATTCCTTTAGGGCAAAAAGAGATTGTTGGGAAAGGACAGAGACTGTGATATTGACCATTTCCCCAATTTTGAATGATCTTCCTGTCAATCAGTCCATGACTTTCTCTCTGGGCTTGAAAGGGAAGGGACTTGGAGGTCATCTTCTCCAGGAAACCTTCCTTGATTAGCACTCACCACCTATCTTTGCTTCCCTCCTTCCCCTTCCCTCCCCAAATGATGTTCAGGTAGTGCTAGGCTAGGTGGGCAGACAGTTAACAAATATTTATAATCTTAGAGCCTAGCATGGGTCCTGACCCATAGGAAGCAATCAACACATACTGTTGAATGAAGGACTGGTTAATGATATTTCAAATCCTTCAGGATAAGTGATTTGTTTCATCAGTGAGTTCCTATTCTGTAGCTACTGGCCTTGATGCCTCTAAGCCTTAGAAGACAGTTTCAAGAATTACTGTCCCCAAATATTAAACTCTCCCTTCTTTGGTGGTTATCTCTTTAGTGATGAGCCTCTCTGTATATTACTAGGCTGAGCAGCTAGTGGATAGAAGCCTTGGAATCAGGAGGACCTGAGTTCAAATCCAACCTCCAATACTTGTTACTAGCTATGTGACCTTGGGCAAGTCACTTAACTTAGATTTCTTCATATCCAAGCCCATCTCCAGGCATGCTGATTCATATGTGACCACTGAACCCATATGACTCTGGAGGAGAAAATGAGGTTGGTGACTCAGCATAGAATCCCTCACTCAAACCCAATTCTCTTGATTGTTATGGTATCACCTCCTTAATCATGATCTTCTTCAAGAATGAAGGACAACTATCATCATCATCATTACCCTACCATAAAAACAAATTGGTCAGTGTCTGGGTTTGCACTCAGAACATGAACCACCAACATCGTTTTCTCTCCCAAAGCTTGGCCTTTGATGGCCTAGCCTTTGAGCCCCCCAGAGTTCCCTATTATGATCATGACTTTGACCATAAGGAACTGTCTGAGGAAGACTTTGGTGGAGATGCACCAGTATTATATTATTATCCTATTTTATAGTTGAGAAAACTAAGGTTCCAAGAGATTAGGCAATTGATTTAAGGTCATATCATGGGAATAATGAATTGCTGAGTTTATTTCCCACTGTATAGGTAAATCATGGGATGACAGTATCAAAGATGTAGAATAAGGGTTCCTAACCTTTTTGGAGAACTTAGATCCCTCGGACAGTTCGGTGATCTCTAGGAATCTTTCATAGAATTGTGATTTTAAATAAAATACATAGGAATACAAAGAAGCTGTTGATCTGGGTTAATAATAATAACTACTATTATGTTTGGCTCTAAAATTTGCAAAGTACTTTAAAAATATCTCATTTTATCTTTATAACCACCCTAGGAGATAGATGCTATCATTATCCAAATTTTATACATGAGAAAACAGACCGACAGTGACTTGCCTAGGGTCACCACATTAGTTAGAGTCTGAGCTCTGGTTTTGGATTCAGTTTTTCCTGACACCAGATCTTGTGCTCCATCTATTCTGCCACCCAGGTATTGCCTAAATAATATGGAAATTTAATTATCCTAAATTTTTAAAAGCTAGTACACAGATCTCAAGACTCTAGAACCTGAGAGTCCCTTAGAACCCATCTGGTCCAACCCCCCCCCCCACTTTGTAGATGAGAAAACTAAAGCCAGGGGCAGTTTAGTTCAAGGTCATACAGAGAGTAAGCATCAGAATTGGCACCATGAATTCAGGGCCTCTGATTTCCAGATTAGATTTCTCCCATCCCTGGCTCAAGGATAAGTAGTAGTGGTCAACAGTGTCAGAAACCACAAAAATCAAGAAAGATGAGTGTTGAGGAAAGCTATCAAATTTAGCATTTCAGAGATCCTTGATGGCTTCAAAGAGAGTATTCCCAGACTCTACTGACACCACACCACGGGAAAGCAGTAGACAGATTACCAGAGTTTGACAAGTGAGTGGCAACAAGAAGTTTGACTTTGAAAGGCAGGAGAGGTATAGGCCAGTACTGATGAATTTTAGTGTCTTTTTTGCTAATTTGATGACTATTTCTTACATTTTTACATTCTAAGGGCCCCCCTCTGGTTTTAAAATGCTCCCCATGCCTCTGCATCCTCCCTCATTGCATTCTTTGCAAGGTCTTGGGAAGAGGCCACATCTGAGTCAGAGTTCTGAATCCCAGGTCCGTATAAGACTTTGTCCTCTAGCATTGAGCTCCAGAACCTAAGGCAAACTGGTCCTTGGAACTCTGGCCTTGAGCCAATGTAACATTTTTTCCTCCTGACTCAGAGAAGGCCCCAGAACAGGAAACCACAGCAGACCGGCTGAGGTTCTGAAATGTAGAGACTGCCCTAAAATTAAAGCCCGACTCTCCACATATCCCCTTGCCAAGTTCTCCAACACAGCTGGAATCCATCAGCAGCCCTGTAAGGATGGGGGGTTGTTGCATCAGCAGGCAGGAGCCCTTGCCTGTGTTGGCCAGCCAATGAGGTCCTTACGAGTGTACAACATACAGACTCTGGCTTCCCCTCTGCCCAGCCCCCTCCACTCCCACTGGCTCCAGTGTCTGAGGGTTCCTCCTAGGGGGTGCATGGCCTGCAATGCTTATGGTGGAAAAGGCCCTTCTCTCCCTCACAATCTAACTTAAGGAATATCAGAGTTGCAAGAAAAGGCTAGAATCTGAGTGTGGGGGGGAGATGGAGAACACAAACACAATTCTTCAGAACACATTCAAGAAAAAAATATCAAATTTAATTGTGCAGACTGCATCCCCAAATTATTGGGGATGCAAAGAGAGGTAGGTGTTAATTGTGGAAGATTTTCTCAAAAAAAAGAAAGACATCAAAATAGGAGCATGATCAGAATCACTGATGGACCTCATGGGCAGTCTGATATAGCAGAGCCTAGGCTGAACTGGGAGGGAAGAGTCTGAATCCCTCACAAGGGAGGGAACTGTTTGAACCTGTAAGCTGTGTGACCCTGGGAATCAGTTTCTCCATCTGTAAAATGAAGAGGCTAGACTAGATCTTCATTAAGGTCTCTTTCCATTCTAATATTCTAAATTCGTTTGACTAGCATGATGAATGCTTTTGAAAACTAATAGAGAATTATATCCACAAGGCAGTAGATATATAGTACAAAATAATGATAGCAATTACAGATTTACAAAGTGATTATCTCTTTCAACATCTTCTATGAGGTAGGTGCCTCATACCTAGTAAGTATCTGAGATCTTATTAACTCTTAAGTCCAACTCTCTATTGGCTCTACATTGTGAACTATAGAACATTAGAACTGGAAGAGAGTATTTGGAACATAGAATGCTCCAACATGGAATGTTCTTACATGGAATGTTAGAACTAGGTTAGGGTATAGAAACCATCTGATCTAATTTTCATATTATTCAGAAAGGAACACTGGGAACTAATGAAGGGAAATGACTTGCCCAAGCATACTCTGTGGGAGAGTGGGTACTATAAATGCACGGGGAATGGAGTTTTTGTTTTGTCATATAATGACTTCTCCAAATAATCTTTCCAACCATTTCTTTTTACACAGCATGGGAATAATGAATCGCTGAGTTTATTTCCCATTGTATAGGAGGACGTCCATTGTAGTGGAAAAATCAGTGAATTTCAAGTCAGTAGACTTAGTTTTGAATTTAAACTCTGGAATTTACCTGCTGGATACTTTCCCCATCTATCAAATGATGCTAAGAATACTTACACTTCCTAATTCTTTGCAAATCTTTAGGCATTTTAGAAACAAGAGTTATTATTTAGACAGGCAATGTGGCTTGGTGGAAGTGATTGTGAGGCTAAAATGAGATGGAGAAAGATATAAGATGTTTACAATAGAAGGTAATTGGAGGAACTAACCAATAGGGCAACTTAAGGATGGTTTCTGGTAGGAGGTGGCACATGAGTTGAATCGTGGAAGACAATAGGGAATCAAGGAGGCAGAGGGAGGATTGAGCACATTATGATAGACACGTGAGAAGAAAATATTCTCCAGATGCTGAGTTTTCAGAACACCAAGGAGGCCAGTATGTATTTGTAATCTAACATGTGGTGAACAATGTGAAAAGCCCAGAGTAAGTCGTAAACTATGAAGGATTTAAATGCCAGGCTGAGTATTTTGCTAGGGAGCCATTGAAATTTCACTACCAGAGGAATAACTTGGATAGGCATGTGCTTGAGGGAACTTATTTTGACAACTTTGTGAACGGGGGGAGGGTTTGCAGGAAGAAGAGACTGGAAACTAGGTATTCAATTAGGAGGTTATTGCAGTAATCCAGATAAGAGCTGGAGTCTCTAATCTATAATGATGGCTATGTGAGTAGAAGAAAGGGAATAGATGGAAAGTAAATAGGAGTAGAATCATCAAAATTTAGAATGTAATTGGATGTGTCAGGAGAAGGAGAGGGAAGAGTGGAGGCTGATGCTGGGTTAGTGAACCTGTGTGACTGGAAGGATAGTGATACCCTCAACTGAAATAGAGAAGTAGGTTTAGAGGGAATATAAGGGATTCCATTTTGGACATGTTGAATTGGAGATGCCAATGGAACATCTAATTCAGAGGTTTCTTTTCCCCCACCTTTTTTTTTTTCAAGGCAGTGAGGTTAAGTGACTTGCCCAATATCACACAGCTCGGTAATTATTAAGTGTCTGAGGCTGGATTTGAACTAAGGTGCTCCTGACTCCAGGGCCGTTGCTCTATCCACTGTGCCACCTGGTTGCTCTTAATTCAGATACTTCTAACATTCAGCTAGATAATGATACAGGACAAGAATTTAAGAGAGAAAAGGACTGGATATATAGATGTGGGAATCTTTCAGAAATGGCAATAGAACCTAGGTCTTGGGATCATTGAGATACAGAAAAAAGGCCTAAGAAAAGGCTTTGGAAGATCTCCATGATTGGGAAACTAGTCAAGGATTATGAGCCAGCAAAGGAACGTGAGAAGAAATGGTTTGATAGGTATGAATGCCCAAGGATAAGTAGTAGTGGTCAATAGTGTCAAAAGTCACAAAGGTCAAGAAAGATGAGGGTTGAGAAAAATCAGATTTAGCAATCCAGAAATCCTTGATAATCTTAGAGAGTAGTTCCAGGCTCTGCTGACACCAGTCAAGGAGAAATCGATACACAGATTGCAAGGGTTTGAGAAGTGAGTGGGAACAAGGAGTTTGGCTTTGGAAAGTAGGAGAGCTTTTTTAAAGAGTAGATCAATATTGATGAATTTTTGTGTCTTTTTTACTAATTTGATGATAATTAGGTCCTTGTGTCACCCAAGGAGGAAGGGGTTGTTGTTTGAGGGAAAAGATCCAACCCATGCTACCATCTACTTGCTTTTCCACTCCATCTTCACCATCCATGTCTGCATTCCAGTTTCCCTCCATCCACTAACTGTTATCACTCCATCTCTGAGCTAGAGGGGAAATCTGGTTCCAGATGAGATCAATAGCTTACCTGACAGTAGACAGTAGACAGTAGACAGTAGCATTTGTGTAATTTCAACACTCTGCCCCTTCCCTGTCTCCACTGCAGAGTATATAGTAGAGTATATAGTGGAAAGGAGTAAATTATCTTTAGTCATATGGGGTCCCTCCAACTCAGGATCCCATATTGCCCACAACCTTTGGGAGGTCCAGATACAGGGGAAAGGGGTCTTGTTTTAGTCAACCAATGTTCTTCCAATCTTTTGGTCACCATCCATGCCCTGGGCCAAGACTTCCATCCACCTCTGGAGGGGTGGGGGGAGTCCTGACTTAGCCAAGGGCCTAAATAGGATAGAGTTATGGCAAACTGATACCTACCAGAGTCCACTGCTAGGAGTAAGAAAAACACCCCCTCTCTCTGAATTAAAGATTGGGAACTGCATGCTAATCTCATTCTCATCACTACATCCTTTAGGAGGTACCTAGGGTGTTATCATTGAATTCTGTGCCTCCTTTGTCACCTATTTGATAATAGACCTAGGTTTTTTCCCAGAAGAGAAACCCATGAGGTGGTTCAGCTCATCTCTTTGATAATATTATGCCCCTCCCCATCCTCTGGCCCCCTTACCATTCTGTTCCCTTCTCTGACTGGCCATGGTTCTGAAATATAAAAGGAATTCGTTCTTTAGGTGAGAGAGGGACTACATGGCCTCTGAAGCCCTAGCTCAGAGTTGCTATAATTCTAAAGCAGGAATCAGTAGGGGTACCCTGGAATGTAAAAAAAGCAAGATGTAGATGATGGAAATGATTACTATGATTATTTTAGAACCTACTGCTTTCTGTTAATGTTTGGCCCTAGAGGAAAGTCAAAGAGAGGAGGCCATATAGTTCCCACGGCCCCTTTAGGGGCAGGGCTGACTTTTGAGAGGTAAAATCATGGAGTCACTTAGAGCACCCTTCCCCCAGTGTGCAGCTGTAGCCCTGGGCAGGATGTACAGAGAGTTCTCTGCATCTCTGCATCATCATCAAGATCTCTGCTCTGAGTCATTTTGAGAGAGTAGAAAAGTCCCTTGAATTTAGGAACAGGATTGGAATCTTGGCTCTGGTATTTATTAACCTTAGGTAAGGTACTTCCATTTTCTGGACCTCAGTTTCCCCAACTGTAAAATGAGGAGGTAAGACTAGTTAATTGCCATGATCCCTTCTATCTCTAAATCCTATGAACTACCATCTAAGGTTGGAACAAATGATCCTTGAGTAAGGAAGACCTAAGTTTAAATAGAATCTTAGACACTGATTACCTCTGAAACCACAGGAAAAATTACTTAACCTCTCTGTATCTCAGTTTCCTAATCTGTAAAATGGAGATAATAATAGAACCTGCCTCCCAGGGTCATAGTAAAAATAAAATGAGATATTTGTAAAGTACTTAACCAGTGTCACACAGTTAGTAAGTGTTTAACATCAAATTTGAACTCAAGAAAATGAGTTTCCTGAATCTAGACCTGGTGTTCTATCTACTGCATTACCCAGTTGCCCACGTGAGTAGAGGGTAGGATAATAATCTCTTCAATTGCACTTAAATTATGGTGAAAAATAACTTTGAGAAATTTTAGACCTCTGATCAACATAATGATAAGTAATAAATACAAAAGAATGAACATGAAGCATGCTTTTCATCTCCTGACAGAAAGGTGATCAACTTAAAGAGCCAAAAATTTTCAGACAGGACTACATGGGAATTTGTTTTGCAGTATTATGTAGATAAGTATTAAGGAATTTGGGGTTTGGGTTTGTTTTATTTTATTCAGTGGAAGAAGGGAGTAGTAGAATTTATAGATTTGTTATAAATAACTGTTACTTGAAAATAAAAATTATACATTTTTAAAAAGATCACCAAAAGGAATTTGAATTTTTGAATAATGGAAGGACTTGGAGAAGAAATAATGATCCCTATTTCCTCTCTCATGGTAAAGAGGTGGTGGACCACCTCTTAGATATGGTCAACATCAGTATCAGACATTTTTGCTTAATTGTTTAACTTTGTCATAAAAGAGGATTTACTATGATAGGGGAATGAGAAATGATAAAAAAAGTGATCGAAAAATAAAAGGCATCAATAAATATATTTAAAATGGAAATATTGGCACTCGAAAGGACCATAATACATTTATTATCAGAACTCTGTGAAACCTTAGAACATAAATGATCCAAGGTAGGAGGTTCTTCAGAACACAACAGTGTCAAACCTAGTCAGCTTTGAAAGGCAGCCTAGAAGTCTCTCTTCAAAGTAGTTTACTCTGTTCATATTCTAATTGAGCACCCAAGACCAGAGAGGGCAGGGACTTAGGACAAAGTCACATAGAATGGATTCTGAGGAGGTTGACTTTATCCTGCTTCTCATACTCCCACTATTCTGCCTCCCTTCTCTTTTCCAGATTGTCCTGAGATTGTATGTTGTATGATTTTCCTGATTTCTCTGGATGTCAACTAGACCAAAGGCTAGAATGAACAACCTGCCAACATTCCTCTCCGTTATCTAGATCTCTGCTCATGTAGAATAACAATTGCTCATATTATTTTCTCCCTGGTTTCACACTCAAAATTTTATAATTTCTACCTTTTGAAATCCTCCTTCATCCTTCAAGGCCTACTTCAAACACAGCCTCCTCCAGGAAGCCTTCTCTGATACCTCCAATTATATATCAGTCAATTTGAAGTCAGGGCCTCATAAACACTTATTAGGCACCCACTGTATATCTGGCACTGTCCTAAGCATTCTGTTTGCCATACTCTGACTCTAGCCTGGCAAAGCCCTGTATATGACCCTCATCACATCCTGCCTTGGACTGTGTTTTTTTGTGTGCTCTTTGCCCCTACCTACTAACCCATGAGCCAATAAAACCAGGAACTTTATTCATCTCTGTCTCTCCCACAACCTTGACAAGGACCAAGTCTCTGCATACAAGGAGCTTATTCAGTGTGGAATGAAAATGGAACTCTCAAAGGTTAATAATAGGTTAGTGTGTCTCCAGCTCCATTCAGAGGATTGCTATTCTTGGCAGCCCTGATGGTTGTGGTCACCAGGAAGGTGCACTGTGAAGGAAAGCAGGGATTGCTCTGGTTGAAAACTCTTTCCAGTCCATCTAACTTTCTGATTCCAGGTTCACTTTGCAGCTTCCTTAGAAAGTTTCCTGTAGCCAAATTTCATTTGATCTGAGATGCTGGATGACTAAGAATTAAATGGACACATCAGGGGCATAAGTAGGGGTGACTCATCCGTAAAGACATTAGAGTCCTTGATGGGTAGATGTAGTATGCTAGGGGCCAAGATTTTCTGAGCTTGCATATCTCTTTGGATAGATGCTATGTTTCCAAGTGGAAACATAAAATATTAAGAGTTGGAAGGGATCCTAGAATACATTATGTTAGAGCTGGAAAGGACTTCAGGACATAGAACACAGAATGTTAGAGTTGGAAGGAGCCTCAGAACATAGAATAAAGAAGGTTAAGTAGAATGGACCATCTCAGGGAATCTCTCTACATTTGTTCTCAAACTAAACCAAAGCAAAACCAATTTTTTCTTTTTAAATTTTTTTTATTAAAGATATTATTTGAGTTTTACAATTTTCCCCCAATCTTACTCCCCCCCCCATGGAAAGCAATCTGTCAGTCTTTACTTTGTTTCCATGTTTCCATTGATCCAAATTGAGTGTGATGAGAGAGAAATCATATCCTTAAGGAAGAAACACAAAGTATAAGAGATAGCAAGAACAGACAATAAGATATCAGTTTTTTTCTAAAGTAAAGGAATAGTCCTTGAACTTTGTTCAAACTCCACTGCTCTTTATCTGGATACAGATGGCACTCTCCTTTGCAGACAGCCCAAAATTGTCCCTGATTGTTGCACTGATGGAATGAGCAAGTCCTTCAAGGATGATCATCACCCCCATGTTGCTGTTAGGGTGTACAGTGTTTTTCTAGTTCTGCTCATCTCACTCAGCATCAGTTCATGCAAATCCCTCCAGGCTTCCCTGAAATCCCGTCCCTCCTGGTTTCTAATAGAACAATAGTGTTCCATGACATACATATACCACAGTTTGCTAAGCCATTCCCCAAATGAAGGACATTTACTTGATTTCCAATTCTTTGCCACCACAAACAGGGCTGCTATGAATATTTTTGTATAAGTGATGTTTTTACCCTTTTTCATCATCTCTTCAGGGTACAGACCCAGTAGTGGTATTGCTGGATCAAAGGGTATGCTCATTTTTGTTGTCCTTTGGGCGTAAAAACCAATATTTTCAAGACAAAATAAAGACTTAATGAGACTGCTGACTAGAGAGTCTTAGAAGAGAAATTATCTTGGGCTATGGTGATCAGAGGAGGCTTCATAGAATTGATAAGCCTTGAATAATCATTTAAAAGAGGGCCATAGGGGCAGCTAGGTGATGCAGTGGATAGAGCACCAGCCCTGGAGTCAGGAGTACCTGAGTTCAAATCCAGAATCAGACACTTAATTACTAGCTGTGTGGCCTTGGGCAAGCCACTTAACCCCACTGTCTTGTAAAAACTAAAAAAAACTAAAAAAAAAAGATGGCCATAGAGGTGAACCAGGTCATCAAATGAAACCCACAAAGTGGAGCAGTTTTTGAAGTAAACAGCTGATGATATAAGTTATAGGGATGAGGGAAAAGAACTGATGGGAATGGAATGAGATCTTTAATGAGATTCAGAAAATTTGGGTTCTGGTTCTAGCTCTGGAATTCATTGCCTTTACTCATTATTTGTTAAGAATTTGTTGAGAAAATTGGAAAACAGTATGGTAGAAATTGCCATTGGTCTATGCATAGACCAATATCTTATACCATTTACCATGATAAGATAAATATGAATATATAACTTAGATATAAGGAGAGATATAACAAGAAAATTAGAAGAACATGGGACATATTACTTATCAGACTTATGGGTAGGTGAATAATTTATGAATAAGTAAGAGATAGAGAGCAAAGTTAGGTATAAAATAATTTCACTTGCTTTAGATTAAAAAGGTTTTCTAGAAATTAAACAAATGTAGCCAAGATCAGATGGAAAGCAGAAAACTGGGGGAAAATTTTTATGAATAGTTTCTCAGATAAATGTCTCATAGCTCAAATATCTAAAGAATTAGTCAAGAATATGAGTCATTCCAAAGGTGAAAAAAGTTAAAAGATATGAACAGGCAGTTTTTCAGTGAAGAAATCAAAACAATTTATAGCCATATAAAAAGTTCTAAATCATTATTGATTAGAGAAATGCAAATTTAAATAACCTAAAAATATCATTTTACACTTACAAGATTCTAAAATGATTGAAGGGGAAAGAAGCAAAAGTTGGAGGGAATGTGGAAAAACTGGGACACTAATTCATTGTGGGTGAAATTGTGAACTGATTCAACCATTTTGGAGAGAAATCTGGATTTGACTGTGCCACCTCAGAGTTAAACTTTGACCTAGCAACACCACTACTAGGTCTATTTCCAAAGATGACTAGGAAAAAGAGTCTATGTTCTAAATGTTTTTAGCAGCTCTTTTTGTGGTGGCATATAACTGAAAATTGCAGGGATGCCCATCAGTTGAAGAATGACTGAACAAATTGTGGTATATGACTGTGATAGAATACTACTGTGCTATAAGAAATGATGAACTCGATGATCTTAGAAAAACATGGAAATACTTGCCTGAAATAAAGAAGAGTGAAATGAGGGGGTGGCTAGGCAGTGGATAGAACTCCAGCTCTGGAGTTAGGAGTACCTAAGTTCAAATCCGACCTCAAACACTTAATAATTACCTAGCTGTGTGGCCTTGGGCAAGCCACTTAACCTCATTTGCCTTGCAAAAAAAAGAGTGAAATGAGTAGAACCAAGAGAATAATGTATACAGCAGCAGAAATATTATTTTAAGAGCAACTTTGAGTGACTAAGTCATTTTGACTATTATAAATACCCAATTTAACTACAAAGGATATATGAAGAAAGATGTTATCAGCAAAGAAAACTATTAAGTAAAAAATGAATTGAATAATTTTACATCTATGTATATCTATTTTGTGTCTGATGGTAGCCATCTCTAGGATGGGGTAAGGAAGGAAGAAAGATGCTACCTGCAGAGAAAACTGAGAGCTAGAAGTATGCATAGAATCATTTTACATATAATATACTTACTTGTGTCTAATGGCAGGCATCTATAAGGGGGGGAAGGGGAAAAAGGAGGAAAAAAAGAAAAAAATGAAATTTATTATATAAGTAAATGGAATAGCAAGTTGTACATAGTTCTGGAATATTTTTATCCCACAAATTGAAACTAAAATAAAATTTAAAAAATAACCCTTTGTGTGACTTTGTGCAAGTGAGTATAGTGAGATGAATACTAAAAATATACTGGAGACAAAATGGATGTCCCTTGATTGGGGAATAAGAAAAATTGTGAATGATAATGTAATGGAATATAATTGGATTATAAGAAATCCTAAGGATGAAGAATTTGGAGAAACATGAGAGGATTTGTATGAAATGATGCAGAGTAAAAAAGAAGAGCCAAAAGAATGATATATCAGTAACATCCTTAATGGATGGGCCATTTCTTGGATCTAGCCCTTTGTAGGACATAACAGATTACTGGCTCTTCCCTGAATTTGACTGTGCCACCTCAGACTCTGTCCCATTATTAACGGGAGGCCTGGACACTTACATCTCAAGATATTTATTCACCTAAGATCAAGAAAAAAGAAACACAACAAAAACATGGGAGTTCATGAATTTTTGGGTAGCCAGGTAGGAGATAGATATCTATCCCTTTCCCATTTAGTCTTCTTGTTGACATATGCTATACTAACAGAATCTGGTCAGAGGATACCTGTGCATACTCTGATTTTAGAGAAAGGGCTCCTTCATGCCCCATGCTTGGAAACAAGCTCACTAACCCTTTTCATCTTGGATTGGCAATGAGCAGAAAATATTATGTACATAGTGTATAATCCATCATGGAGGGCAAACATATCTGTGTCTGGTCTAAGGACTACTTTCCTATTATATAGACAATGACTATATTACTTTTAGTGATAACAACACTAAGAAACTGCCTAATTATGATCATTGGAGTGAATGATCTTGGTCCTGGAGAATGACTAAGGAGACACCTCTTCCATGCTATTTAGATTTGAATAATTATTTTTCAGTTATAAGAAGGGAGAATTCAACATAAAGGGTGGATGTGTGGGATTAATGTTAAATGATTGTAACCTAAAAAATAAAAATCTACAATAATTCTTCTTTTTAAATATTGACTTTGGAGTCAGAAGACCTAGGTCCTTTACCACTTCCTATTTTTGTAATCAAGGAATACACTTAAATTCTAAGCCTCAGTATCTTCATTTTGCAAGTGAGCTATGAACTTGGAGATTTATCAATTAGGAAATATTTTCTTTGTGATAGGTTCTGTACTAAGTGCTGAGTATGTAAATACAAAGTAAAAAATAATTTCTATTTTCAATAAGCTCACTAATGGAAGTGATAACAAATAGATTAAAATGGTTACAGTATAATTATATTTGTTTAGTCATTTTCAGTTAAGCCTGACTATTTGTGACCCCACTATTTGTGACATCCCATGTGTTTTCTTTTTTCTTGTGCTAGGCAATGACTTGCTCACACAGCTAGGTAATTATTAAGTATCTGAGGTTGGATTTGAACTCAGGTCTTCTTGGCTTCAGAGCTGGTGTTCTATTACCACACCACCTAGTTTTTTCTTGGAAAAAGACATTGGAATGGTTTCCCATTTCTTTTTCCAGTTCATTTTCCAGATGAAGTAACTGAGGCAAACAGGATTAAGTGACTTGACGAGAGTTAGTAAGCATTTGAGGCCATGTCTGATCTCAGATTTCTGACTCCAGATCTGGTGCTCTATCTACTGTGCTACCTAGCTGCCAACAGCATAAATATAACATCTGGTGAGATGGACTTGTTCATTTCATAAGTGCAACAATCAGGGACAATTTTGGGGTATCTACAATGGAGGATACCATCTGTATCCAGGGAAGGAATTGAACAGACTATTACTTTTAATTACTATTACTTTTAATTTAAAATTTAATTTAAAATTTAATTTAAACTTTAATTTAAAATTACTATTATTTTTAATTTAAAAAATAACTTAGCTTATTATGTAATCTTGCTATCTCTTATATTTTATTTTTTTTTAGGGATATGATTTTTCTCTCAACACATTCAATTTAGATCAATGTATACCATGGAAACAATGTAAAGACTAACAGACTGTCTCCTGTGGCGGGGGGGGGGGGAGTGGAAGGAGGGAAGTGAGATTTGGGGGAAAATTGTAAAATTCAAAAATTAATAAACTTATAAATAATATTTATAAATAAATTTATAAATAAAAATAACATCTGGTGAGATCAACAAGCACCTACCATATGCTAGGCACTCTGTGAATACAAAGGAAAATATAAATAGATGACCCTGTTTCAGGGAACTCACGATCTAATGGGGAGATAACATGCAAACAATTATGTACATTTAAGATACATATTGGATAAAGTGAAGATAATCTCAGAGGGAAGATAACATAAAATTAATAAATAAAAATACATGCAAGGTAATTTAATAGTTTTAGAAAGGAAGTAGAAGTATTCTGGAGCTTGAGTTGAGACAATTGCTAAATTTTCAGTGTGAGCATTTATACTTTGGAGATTGAAAAAAGCTAAAAATCGAAACCTGTCATTGTTTTGTTGATTGGCTGGATTCAAGAAAGTGGTAGAGAAATGTTAATAATGCAGATTAAAGGGGAAGCTAGGTGGTGAAGTGGATAGAGTACAGGCCCTGGAGTCAGGAGGACCTGAGTTCAAATTCAGTCTCCGATACTTAATAATAATCTAGCTATGGTGAGCCTGGGCAAGTCACTTAACCCCATTGCCTTGCAAAAACCTAAAAAAAATAATAATGCAGATTAAACTGAAAAGTAGTTCATGAATACATTATTTTTCAAAAAGTCACTTGTTAAACACTTACCAGAAAGTCTGTTGTTAAATAGACACATCACTGGAGGAAGGATACTAACCATTGATGGGGAGAGAAAAGATCAGGAAAGGCATTGTGTAGAATCTCTATGCCTCACTCATTTTCCCTCTCTGACTCTGTTTAATTGTTTAAAAAATGAGGGTATTAGAAGAGATGATCTCTCCCAACTTTGACCCCTTATGTTCTAAAGTGTCTTTTAGCTCTAATATTTTAAGTGCAATCTTGTAAATAAGGTACCATTCAGTTGTGACTTTGTGGTTCTATAATCCCTTCCAGTCTAAGACTTTAAGGTATGGATGTGTGAACACATATTACATGTGTGTATGTATACATGTATGAATGTATAGGCATGTGTGTGTGTGCACATGTATTTTTTCTCACCCTGGCAGGGCCCTGTGGAAGGGCTCTTGTGATCTGGCTGATGAAAGACATTTTACTCTTACATCTCTCTCTGCCCCCCCCCCCAAAACCTATGTAGGGTGGGCTGGCCTTTTACTGGGAGCTGACGTGGTAAATCAGCTTTGGTGGAAGAGACTAAATGCAGCCCCAGAACTGGAACGACTCCAAAGTTCACTGCAATGAAATTGAGGAGAGAGGGCCAAAAGAAGCCAGTTGGTCAGCAGCTGGATGGCTTGGGGGGAGAAGGCTCAGTGAAAGATTGCCTCATAGGATCATGCTTATTCAGAATTGGACAGGCCCTCTTCAGAGATTATCTGGTCCAAAAGTCTGAATGGACAGAGGCAGAGAGAGGGAATTAGGTTTATCAAGGGTCCCACAGGGATTTAGTGGCTGATTGGCTCTGACTCTGCTGAGTTCTATGGTCATAATGGGTCATCACAGGCCCAATCCAATTCCATCTCTCCTTTGTGGGTCACCTGTACACCCTTCCTCATCTCCCACCCCAGGGAGTTTCCCATGACCCAACAACAAACTGGGAAAGTCAACAAAGGAAGAGGAAATGAGATCTCTGAGAGGTAAAGGGACTTGGCTAATATCAGATATAAATTCAGAACTTAAAATTAGGACATATCTCTTCCTTTTTTCAGAATCCCTATTTTCTCCTTGTTACAATATGGGGATTAGATGAGATGACCTTAAAATACAGGGGGATTAGTAGAGATGACTTTAGATCACAGAATGTCAGAACTGGGAGGGACTTTGGAACATAAAATGTCAGAGCTGGAGAGGGCTTTAGAACAGAGCACATGCTATTAGAATCATAAAGGACATTAGAAATCAATTAATCAAATTATTTACTGTATAAATGAGGAAATTGAGTTAGAGAGGGAAAAGTCTCTTGTGCAAGGTCACCTGGTGAGTGGCAGAGCAGGGACTAGAACCCATGTCTGAGACTGCATCTTTATTCCTCTATGCTTAGGAGAGGCAGTGTGGAAAGAGCTCTCGATATGCAGTTGAGAGTCCTGGGTTTGATCCTTGTCTCTGGCACATAATTACTGTGTGATCATGGCCAGATCTTTTAATCTCCATGAATCTCAGTTTTCTGATCCATAAAATGAGGATAATAATTCCTATAAGCACTTTCACCCCAGGATTGTCATGAGGAACCACATGAGAGAATGATTTACACAAAGAACCTTGTAAATTTTAAAACTTATAAATCTTAAAACTGCACTAAGACATTAGGGTCACTTTAATTATAAAATTGTGATGACTTTCTTCACATCCCCCATCTATTTGTCCATTGTGCAGTCATTCATTCATGTCCGACTCTTTATGACCATGTGGAGCATATTGTTCATAGAGTTCTCTTGGCAAAGATTTTAAATGTTTTCCATTTTCTTCCCCAGTAGATGAAGATAATCAGGGTTACAGAGCTAGTCTGAGTCACATAGACTGAGGCTGGATTTGAACTCAGGTCCTTACTCCAGGCCTAGTGTTGACAGCAAGGTCATCCACTGTATCCTGGGCCATCACTAGTTGTTCTAATTTCTGTCTTGCCACTGGAGTTCAATGAATGTGGAAGAGACAGTGAGGCTGATGACTTTGTAACTCTGTCTCACTTAAATCTAATTAACTTGAAAGTCAAGATATCACTCCATGATGTCATTTGTCCTCTTCCAAAATGAAAGCTGAACTTTATCCACTGACCTTGCTAGTTGCTTCCTAGGGAAACAGAGGTTAAATGACTTGCCCAAGGTCATACAACTAATACTTGTCTGAGGCCAGAGTTGAACTCAGCTCTTCTCTAACCACTGTACCACCCAGCTTCATCAGCCCTTTCACCTTTCCTGGGACTTAACCTGTCTCAAGTTTCCAGAAACTGCCTTTGCTTCAAGATCTAGAATCTAAGCTTGTTATTTGAGGAGTTGCTTTCTTAATGATCACAATTCCTGTTACCTCCTTCCTTTTCCAGTCCAACAATGTGGCGTCCCAAAGATGGATGTCCTAGTATCCTCACCAGGTCTTGGCTCACTGAGACAGGAGCCAAAGAAGAGTCTCTGGTGGAGTCAAAGAAGGATAGCAAGTTTTGGAGAGATAAAAATGGGGAGGGTTATGTATTCAACTTTGTTCCATTCCTTTCCTTCTGGAGCAGTCTGTACAGATCTCAGACTTATGAACCTCAGAAGTATTTGGTCCTACCCTCCCCCCTTTTATACTTAAGGAAACAGAAGTCCAGAGAGGGTGACTTTCCTCAGGCCGCATAGGTAGTAAGGGAAGTGCAAAGTCAGGATCTGACCTGTCCTCTGTTTCTAAAGTCCCCGCTTTTTCTTACAGTTTTACATCTGACCTTGGGACATGGGCCAGGCCCATATCCCTGCAGGAAGATATCAGGACTCTTGGAAAGGAGGGGAAGGGACTAGCTTAGTTTTAGACAAAAGACTTGGAGAACATCCAGACTTACTGATTGTATGATATACATATGTGTAAGCATATCTGGGTCTCCTTATTGTTCATATATGCATTTACTAGATTTATGCATAGGATTGAGTTCATCTCAATTGTGAGTATGCACATATATTCTATATAATATAGAAATCTTATGTACATGTGGATGCATGCAGAGTATGGATTAAAATCTATCCAAAAAATCTGCATGAATACAACCCTACACATAATACATACATGCACTTTGAAGGTTGTATGTGTGTATTTTTTTTCTTTAGGTGACTTCTTTTTGTCTTATGGACTTAAGTAGATTCCAAAGAGTGGGGGTGGAAGAGAATTGTTCTGGAAGGATGAGGAGATGGGGGAGGAGAGGAAGGAGGAGTAGGAGGAGGAGGAGAAGGAGAGGAAAGCAGCCCCTCCTTTCCCCTCCCTAGCTGCAGACCGCCAGACAACGTGGCAGTGTGTGTGTGTATGGGGGGGATGGGTGGGCCCTGGAGTGGCTGCTCAGCAAAGGAATGTACTTCAGGCCCAGCCCAGGCAAAGGCCCTGCCTGCTCCGTGGCGTTGCTGACCATGGAGGAGGAGAGGCAGCTGACTTCCCCGCACTCATGGACTCTTCACTGCTGTTCAATAAAGAAAAAGCCCAGTTCAAACAATGCTTGAGTATTCTCAGCTGGAGTTTTAATGAACTTGTTATAAATGATTTTCCCTCTTTGGGCTACGTTTTTCTCATCTCTAAAATCTGGGGTTTCTTGGGGGGGGTTGGAATAGGGCAGGGCTGTTCAATTTTAAGCATTCTGATAAAGCCTATGGCCTCTTTCTCAAAATAATAATTTTAAATGTAAAAAAAATGAAATACCTTGATTTATAAAGGAAAGCAATTATATTGAAATACAGAATTAAAAAATATAGGGAAAAAATGTTTGTAGATCCCTAGTCAACAAGCTTTGCTGACCTAAGCCAGCTGTGGTAGCTGAGCCGGATGGATCCCTTGAGCTCTCAGGTTCTGAGCTGTAGCTGGCCGGGTCAGTTGTTAAGTCTGGCATCAATATGGAGAGTCCTTAGGATTGGGGAGTCACCAGACTGCAAGGTAAGAGACCAGCTGGCCCAGGTTGGAAAAATTCAACAAATTAAAACTTACCCACCTAACACGAAATGGGAGAGGATTGTGATTGGGCTGATGCACTTCTATCTTGGGCCAGATAAAGAGATCCAGTTCAAAAACTAACCAAAAACCAAACTAAACTCTTAGAATAGATGATCATGGTGTCACAGAATTTCAGGTTTAGAAGGGATTTTAGTGATCATTGGGCCTGATTCATAACTGAGAAGGAAAACACACCCACAACACTAGAGAAAAAGTAACCCTCTGGTTATTTCCCTTTGAAGAAGAATGCCCCTTTTCCCAGTCAAGTCATTCCGCTTCTGGACAGCTTGAATTTTTATTAAGTTTTTCCTCACCAGGCCTAAACTTGCTTCTTTGAAACTTGTCATTGTTCCTGGTTTTTCCATCTAGAGCCAAACAGAATAAATCTAATCCTGCTTCTTGAAGACAGTTATACTCTCCTTGGCCGGACCTTCTCTTCCCTAGGCTAAATAGCTTTATATGTCTTGAACTCAATACCCTTCACCATTTTGATTGCTCTTCTGAAGTTTATCAACATAGCCAGATCTCTAAAGTCTCTTTCCTCATTCTCTGTTCAGTCATCATTGGATCATGGGAGTCAGACCTGAAAGATTTTACAGAGGAGACAGTTGGAATAGGGCTTAAGTGATTTATTTATTCAAATTTCTAGCAAGTAACAGAACTTTTTTTTTTTTTACTTTCTAGAATTCCAAAATACTTTGCAGTTCTGATATACTAGGATTCCAGGATTTTAAAGTGCTGAAGTTTTGTTGTAATGGGCCTTTGCACATGCCCTGCTCATCTAAGGAATAAGCACCCATGGGGGAAGATGGTGGGGACATACTTCTGGGAGAAGACATCTCAGGAAATGGGGCCAAATAGGGAACTATTTCACTATGCTTCTAATTAATCTCCAGAACCAGTGATGTTAACAAAATCAAGATTACAGGTTCAACACTCATATGAGAAAATTAGCTGTGTAGTGGGAAAAAAATTCTGATTCTGGGTTGAGCCTTGATCTTAGTCATTGATTGAACCTGGACTCCAGATTGAGAATGAGCCCTGGGACTCCAGCTGGATGTAATGCAAACTAGGATCATGAAGAATGTGAATATGGCTCAGTACAGTCCATCTATACTGAAGAAACACCTGAATTGGGCTCACCTACTGGCAAGGGGATAAGGGGTCTGGAACCCTTTTGAAGTCAGGAGAGCAGAAATAGGGGTCCTTACTCCTTAGGTGATTTGAGGCAGTCATTGCCAGGTGCTTCCTCTATAAAATGGAAATGATAACATGTAGCCAAGCTTTGAGGAAAATGCTTTGTAACATAAGAAGGGCTATTCTTTTGTAGATCTATTTTTATTCTGAACTTAATACCAAATGGAATGAGCGTTTTCACGTACCAATAGAACAAAAAAAAGCAGATTTAGAAAAAAAAACCCTGCAGGAATCTCTTATGTATAGTTTTTTGGAAAAGTATGTAATTAATAGTCTGTAACTTTCAAAGCTATCTTGCTTATTTGTGCTTCTTTCTGGTCTTCCTTCTATTCCCTTCTCTGCAATTAAAAAAAAGAAAGAAAAAGCTATCTCAAGAATCTTTTCCCCCTCTCTTTTCTGTTTTTTTTTCAATTATCCTATCTTCCTCCTCTCCTTGCCCCCACCCTTCAATTCAGGAAAAATAAATCCTTTGTAAAAACATGCTTAGTCTGGCACTATAAATCCTTGGAGGCTATCTTCACTATTACAATGAGCCAGGGAAGGTTGTGTGAGTAATGTTAAAACTGAGAGGGACCATAATACATGGAATGGAGAATGTTAAATTGAGTGAGATCATGGAACATAGAATGTCAGAACTGGAGGGGCCTTTTGAAGATGGAGCCTAGAATATTGGGTTCTTAACATCTAATCTGACCAACCTTTTCCTAAACTGTAAGGGTTTTATAGATGGAAGTGCCACCCTTCATTGTCCTGTGGAATGGTGGTAAGAATGTGGAATTCTGGAGAATATAATACCTTGGGTTACTCAGTCCATGGTAACTGGTGCTCTTTGTTGAGTCAAAGTTGAAGATGGACTAGGTAAGAGAGAGTGCATGCCACATTGCAGCACCTGCTCATGAGTTTAGCAGGTAATTCTGTATACCTCTCTTTAGTTTGTGAATGTGCAAAATTAGAAAGCCCTAGAGTGGGTAGTGCATAACTGAAACCCAAGGTAGGCCACACTACAATGGAAGATACTAATTATGGATTTTCTCACTAATAATGTAACTTATTGAATATTGTTCCTTGTTTTATGGAATTTGCCACCATTATGGAAATAGGAGCTGGGAACACTTCTGCCAGATTTATCCCTTTTCCTTCATGTCTATTTCATAAATAAATGCTTTTTGCTTTGTTCAAAAATAAATAACAAAAACCCCACCATCTAATATGGTCCCTCTCATTTTTTTTTTCAGATTAGAGAGGGACATTGATTTATCCAGGGTCATATAATGACAGTGTCAGAGTTTCTAGAATATACGTTATTAAAACTTTGACTATCCTAGGAGTTTGAGCCATTAGGGACTAGTTGAGGGAACAAAAGAAGGGGGTTGTTTTGGACTCAGAGACCTCAAGAGAAGGAGGAACTGATTGGACAGGAGGAAGCCATCAGCCACTTCACAAAATTATCCATCTGTCTTCAATACTTTACTTTTTCCCCCCCTTCCTTCCTCAGAAAAAGTTCTTTTCCAGAAGGTGGTGGATCAGTGTGGAAAGAAGGGAGCCAAAGGCTCAGAGTGGCAAGGGATTTGGATGAGGGCCCTGGAAATTTAAAGGAGCCACACCACATTTTCCTAGATTAAAAAGAGCAGACTCCTGTGATATAGGTTTGTGCTGTGGATGGTCCTATTTGTTTTGCTATGTGTGAGCAATGCAATTTCTCCTTTGTCCATACTTTTGGTATCAGGAAAAAAACGATCATTACTTAGACCTAGTATAATTAATAATAACAACTATAATATCTAGTGTTTTAGTGTCTAGGGTTTTACTTCTTTTTAATTTTTTTCTTAATTTTTTCAATTACATGTAGAGATAGTTTTCAACATTCATTTCTGTAGAATGATCTTCCTCCCTTCCTTCTTTCCCCTCTCCCAAAGACAGATATAGGTGATCCGTGTAGTGTCTAGTTTTTGATAATAATATATATAGTGTTTTAGGGTTTGCAATGTCAAGTCAACAAGCATTTATTATTCAATTACTATGCACCAGGCACTATGCTAAATACTCGGGAATACCAGGAAAGGCGAAATAAAACAAAACAAAAAGCTCAGTTCCCAAACTCAAGGATCTCAAGTCTTAATTGGGGAGACAAGGTGCAAAAATACAAACAACCACATAGTCTCATTTAACCTCACGACCATTCTGTGAGGTGGGTGCTTTTTATTATTATTCCACTTTATAGATGAGGAAACTGAGGCCCAGAGTGACTAAAGGACTTTCTCAGTGACACATAGAGAGTAAGTACCTGAGGTAACATTTAGAGTCAGGTCTTTCTGGAACCAAATCCAGTCTAATTTGCTATCTTCTAAAAAGGTCACTGGTTTCCAAATATCAGATTTGAGGGCAGCTAGGGAACACAGTGGATAGAGTATAGAATACTAGCCTTGAATTCAGGAGGACAGGAGTTCGAATTCAGCCTTGGACACTTCCTAGCTTTATGATCTTGGGCAAGTCACTTAACCCTGACTGCCTTGCATCCAGGACCATCTCCAGTCCTGATTCATATTTGGCCACTGGATCCAGTTGGCTCTGGAGGAGAAGGTGAGGCTGGTGACTTAGCATAGCAGCCCCTCACTTAAATGAAAATCATGTGCTTGTCATAGTATCACCTCCCTGATGTCATGGTCTTCTTTAAGAATGAAGGACAAATGTCATCAACACCAGATTTGAGAATTGATATTGGACTTGGACCCTTAGTACCTCTATTGCCTTAAGCAGCTCCCATCAATCACTCTCTCCTTAGTTTCCTTCTCAAAGTTTGTAGCTTCTGGTCATCCAGGAATGCATATGTCATCCTTCTGGTGGTATCTGTCTTTGTATCCAAGAGGAGTGTAATTGCAGCAAGCATCTCCAACTAGCAACCAGCACCCTGACATATTTTTCATTCATTCATTCATTCATTCATTCATACAACTACATTTAAATTAAATATTAAACGATCATTTTTTTTACTTTTTTTTTTGCAAGGCAATGGAGTTAAGTGACTTGCCAAGCTCATACAGCTAAGTAATTATAAAGTGTCTGAGATCAGTTGAACTCAGGTCCTCCTAACTCCAAGGCTGGTACTATATCTGTTATGCCACCTAGCTTCCCCAATAACCATTTTTTACATTTTTCTTCCTCTTCCTCTTCCCTTCCTCCTCCTCTGATAGAAAACAATGTAATATAGGCTCTGCATCTATAGCTATGCTAAATAAAGATCCAAATTAATCATGTTATGAAAAAAGAATCACATCCAAATAGAAAAAAAATTGAGAGAAAAAACAACATAATGCATAAGACAACTTTTTTTTTTTTAAATTAAAGATAGTAAACTTTGTCTGCATTTAAACTCCACAGTTCCTTCTCTGGATATGGATGATATTCTCCATCACAAGTCTTTTAATATTGTCTTCGATTATTGTACCACTGAAAGATCAAATCCATCATAGTTGATCCTCACTCCTTGTTGCTGTTAGCATTTATAATATTCTTCTGCTTTTGTTTACTTCATTCAGCATCAGTTTGTGCAAGTCTTTTCATGCTATTCTGGTCTTGTCTCTTATGATTTCTTATGGAATAATAGTGTTCCAAGACATTCATATAGCACAATTTGTTCAACCATTCACCAATTGATGGGTATCCTCTCAATTTCCAATTCTTTGGAAAAGAGCTACTATAAATATTTTTGTACATGTGAGTTTTTTTACCTTTTTTGTGATCTCTTTGGGATATAGATCTAGTAGTGATAATAATGTTTGTCCTTCATTTTCAAAGAAGACCATAATATCAGGGAGATGATGCCTTGACAAACACATAAATTGGATTTGAATGAGAGGTGCTGTACTGCTCACTTTCTCCTCCAGAGCCATCTGGATCCAGTGGCCAGGTATGAATCAGGATGTGAGGCAATCAGAATTTAATGACTTGTCCAAGGTCACACAGCTAGTAAGTGTCAAGTATCTGAAATTGGATTCAAACTCTAGTCCTCCTGAATGTGCCACCTAGCTGCCCCTCTAGTAGTAACATTGCTGGATCAAAGGGTATGCACATTTTTATTGCCCTTTGGGCATAGTTCCAGATTGCTTTCCTGAATGGTTAGATCAGTTCACAACTCCACCAACAATGCATTAGTGTCCCAATTTTCCCACATCACCTCCAACATTTATCTTTTTCCTGTTTAGTCATATTGACCAATCTATAAGTGTGAGGTGGCACCTCATAGTTGTTTTAATTTGTTTTGATAAATAATTATTTAGATAATTTTTATATAACTATATATATAGCTTTAATTTCTTCATCTGAAAGTTGTCTTTTCATATCCTTTAACCATTTACCAGTTGAGGAATTATTTGTATTCTTAAAAATTTTTCAGTTGTCTATATATTTCAAATGATACTTTGTCAGAAATATTAGTTGTAAAAATGGTTTCCCAGCTTACTGCATTCCTTTTGATTTTGGCTGCATTGGTTTTATTTGCAGTACCCTCACAATCTCAATGACTCTGGAGATTTCAAGTTGATAAAGTTGCCTCCAAGTGTAGAAATACCCTTGTCCTGGAATCACTCTTTGCTCATCTGTGCTCAGGGAAAGAAAAACAAAGCAAAAGAGGCAGCCTCTCAGAGACTTTGGATATGTAGTCTTAGGTTCAATTGTTGTTCAGTCATTTCAGACTCTCTTATGATTCCATTTTGGGGGTTTCCTTGGCAAAATTACTAGAGTGTTTTGTCATCTCTTTAGACCAGTTCATTTTATAGGTGAGGCAAATGGGGGTAATAAGACAACTTTTTTTTAAAAAAAATTAAAGATAGTAAACTTTGACTCACCTCTATAAAATCTTTATGATGATGGTCTCTGCAACATCCAGGATATTCTTGATGAAAAGTAATAAGCAAGCTTTCACAGATGTTCTTCCCTGGCAAACCACATCTTCACAGTCACACAAACTGAATGATAGGAAGAATACAAGATCATAGCTGATCTCTCATCAGTTGATGAGAGTCACACAGTTAGTAAGGTTGGATTTGAATTCATAAAGATGGGTCTTTCTGACTCTATTCTGCTACCTAGCTGCCAGCCAGAGACTTGAGATCCAGCCTTAGGTTCACCTAGACAAGTACATGTACTGGCTATAATGTGTGCATAGCCATCATAGTTTTACAGAGCAGGAGAAACAGAGATACAAAGTGAGAGATAAATAGAGAAAGACTCAGAGACAGAGGAACCCACACACAGAGAAAAAGACAGAGGTCAGCTAGGTGGTTCAGTGGATAGAGCACTGACCCTGGAGTCAGGAGGACCTGAGTTCAAATTTGGCCTCAGACAGTTAATCATTACCTAACCATGTGACCTTGGACAAGTCATTTAATCCCATTGCCTTGCAAAAAACCAAGGGAAATAGAGAGAGAAAGAGAGAGAGAGAGAGAGAGAGAGAGAGAGAGAGAGAGAGAGAGAGAGAGAGAGAGATTTTGTTTTCTCATTTTAAGTTCATGGAATGAATAGCTTTTCCTGAGTCCGTGATTGTTATTATTTAGTGTGGTCCCCCTTCCTACCATCACAGGGAACAAGAATCAAACAGAAGACTCTGGTCATGAATCTCCTTTAGCAAGAGGCAAGAACAGGTGTCCTTGAAAATGTCCTAAATGCATTTTCAGTCCTTCTAACACATAGTAGGCATTTAATGAATTTTTTTAACCTGGTGAAACTGAAACATTGTCTACAAGAAGGAGAGGGACATTTTGGTTTGTATTATTGGACCAACCACAGAGCAAAATCCCTTCCTTATTCTGGGCATCTCATTATAATAGAATAATTACTAATAATGGAATAAAGGGATGCTAGAAGGATAATGTGATAATAGGCTCAAAATTCCACTCTATTACAACCCACGCATTAGAACTAGAAGGGAATACAACCACCTATAACTGCAGCTCTTCCTGGTTGGAAACGTGTCCAGTGACCATGTCATATGTTCCCATATATGAAGAAGAGTGTTCTCTACAAGATACTCCACAAGGGATCTTTGTTGGAATATTTCCAGCTGAGAGAATCTGCTTCCATCTAGATTCTTCCCAGGACATCCTCCATGACATTGCATCTTTGGTGAGCATGTGTCTCTGTTTTATGCCTTGCTTGGAATGAATAAGTTGAGGCTATTTTGATTGAGGCTATTTTTTTGGTGGCCTTCTTTAAGAAATCTACTATTAACCAAATCATTTGAATGTACACATCTTATTGAAAAGTAGAGTTTTAGGGCAACATTTTATTCCTCAGTCAAATGTTTTTTTCCCCCTAATCATCAAACAACAGAGATGGTAGGGATCTTGTATTCTTCCTATCATTCAGTTTGTGACTGTGAAGAAGTAGTTTGCCAGGGAAGAACATCTGTGAAAGCTTGCTTGCTACTTTTTTATCAAGAATATCCTTGATGTTGCAGAGACCATCATCATAGATATTTTATAGAGGTGAGAAAGTAGAATAATAGTTGCTAATTCTCTTTAACCACCTTTTTTGTGGGGTGTGTATGGGGAAAGGAAATTAGTAATATTCATGACTATTTCTTTTGTACTCTGCATAGATCTGTCTTGTATATCAATTCTGAAGTATCCTTAAAATTGACTTGCCTCCAACCCAGATTTCTTTATTCCAGATTTGACTTTTTCTTTTCTTAAGTGCCATCTCTACTCCCACATTGGATACTGAGATGTTAAAATCTAAATGTGGTTCTCTCACCATATTTTCATCATAGATTATTATAGAAATGCTGGCAAATCTATTCATTTTGCATTTATTCATTTGCTTTTAAGTTTCATCTATAAATGCGGTTGAGATGATCTGGCTTAGTTGGATCTCACACCAAGTTTAGAAAGATGACACTTATAATCTTTTGCTTTTCCCCTTCTCTCTTTAAATCCCTAGAGCCCCAATTTCTTCATCTATAAAAATTGAGGGATATTTTCACCATTTAACTTAGAGAATTGTAAGGAAAGCTTTTTGTAATGAAGTGACAGAAATGTTACCATTAAACAAAGTAAAAAATAATAATAATAGTTAACATTTATTTAGGGCCTATCTTGTGCCACGGGCTTTATAAATATTATCTCATTTTATCCTCCAACAACTTTATGGGGTAGGTGTTATTACTGTTTCAATTTGACAAATCAGGAAACAGGCAAATAGAGGTTAAGTAACTTGCTTGAGGCCATACAACTAATGAGTATATGAGACCTGATTTCAGATCCTCCTGATTCCAGGTTTAACACTTCCACTGTGCTACCAGCTACCTCATACTCCCAGATGGGTAGAAAGCAGGACATTTGAAAGCTTGTACAACTGCCAGAAGAATAAATTGGGAGTAGATATTGGGTGAAGGAAAAGTTTATGGTGCCCATGTTATGGGTGAACAGGATCTTCATCCCCTGATGATGATGATGATGAGACAGAGACAGACACAGAGACAGAGAGACAGAGACAGACACACACACACACACACACACACACACACACACACACACAGAAAGAGGGAGAGTGTGGTAGTTTCAAGGATGACACTGATTTTGTCAATGTGATAGGGAAGGAAGAATGTCTTTCCCCAGAAGCAGGCTCTGTCATCTTCCACAAGGCCTCTATTGTAGGTGATCTGGGTGAAACACAATGGTGACATTTTCCTTATATCTTTCTGTTTTTAAAAAGTACCTTTAAAGAAGAAATTCACCTGTTTTACTAGCTACATTGATTAAATTAATTGTATAATTGATCACTAACAGATAATTATTTATAAGTGTCTTATCTCTTAGGAAACACATGCAAAAGAAGTTTTTTCTTTCTTTTTTTCTTAAATTCTATTTTTTCAAATAGCAAGCATTTGTTTTCTCTCCCTCTTATCTCCCTCCTCTCACACCAAAAAAGAAAACCAAAACCATCTTAATGAATATGTTTAGGCAAGCAAAACAAACTCCTACCCTGTGACTGAAATTATTATTTGAAAAATAATAATAATTACAGATATAATTGAATATCCTATATATCTAGATAGGTCATTATAAATATGTATATATTTGAAAATAATGAAGCTTATTCAATCATGTCTTTCAATAAAATAATAAGAATAAAAAGTGAAAAAGACTTTTTACACTGTTAGCAAATAAAAAAAAAATTTATCTTGGGGCAGCTAGGTGGCGCAGTGGAAAGAGCACTGGCACTGGAGACAGGAGTACCTGAGTTCAAATCTGACCTCAGACACTTCATAATTATCTAGCTGTGTGGCCTTGGGAGGGCCACTTAACCCCATTTGCCTTGTAAACCCCCCCCCCCCCAAATATATATTTTTTTATCTTTATCTCAAAATTTTTGCATATTTGGGGCCCATGCTTAAAAATTTTAGGGTTGTTGTTCAGTCATTTCATTCATATCTGACCCTTTGTCACCCACTTGGGATTTTCTTGGCAAAGATACTGGAACAGTTTGCCATGTCCTTTACCAGTGGATCCATTTTGACAGGCAAGGAGAGTTAAGTGAATTACCTATGGTCACAAAGTTAGTTCATGTCTGAGACTGGATTTGAATTCAGGTCTTCCTGACTCCAGACCCTGTGTTCTCTCCACTGAGTCACTGTTTGCCCTTTCCATTGCTAGACGAAAAATGTTTGGAGAAGACTATTAAAGGTCATAGGACATCACTGTAGAGTCTTTAACAGTGAAGTGATGTGATGAAAATTGTATTTAGAACAAATGATTAATATCATATATAAACATTTATATTACCTTTAAACATTATTTATATTGTATATATTATTTATGTGCTTTGCTCTGTATATGGCATTATAGAGAATAGGAAACAATTCAGCGTTCTGGGCTCAGAGTCATGTATACCTGGTTTCAGATCCTGCTTCTGACCATTTACCAGCTATGTGATCCTGAGCAAGTCACTTAACTTCAATATGTCTCAGGTACTTCTCTAGAACTTATTGTCCAAGTCATAGTTTGAATGGGATTTTACATTAGTATAAGGAATCCACAAATCAAAAGTGCCCCATTCTTTTCCTGTTAATTTAGTAAAGAGAAAAGGGATCTGGGATTGAAATCCATCCCTGTTTATTGATTTAATAGAAGACTTTGGTCAAAACACACCACCTCTCTAGCTTTCTGTCCCCTCTATAAACTGAATTTACTAGACTAGATAATCTCTATGGTTCTTTCTAGCTCAGATTTTTGTAGGTTATGAGAACCTATTCTACTTTAATATTCTGTGCTCTAAGGTTCCTCTGGCTCTGTCATTCTATGTTCAAAGCCAGAGTTTTCTAGCCAGGGAATTTTGGAATCATTGCAAAATATCTAGTTCACGGAATGGATACTTATAATAAATATGCAAAGCCACTTTCAGTAGATTGCGTAATGACATCTTGTACATAGTGTTGCTATTTTTCAAATATATGAGGATTCTATTGTGATTAATCAAGTACAAATTCACTGAGAAGGATTTCTGAATTCTTGGTAGTTTTCTATATCAAGTGATGGGTTCTAACAGTGTAACTACTATCACATAAGAAAATTTTGTATATCAACAAGCCATTAGGAGTGATGGTCAATGGGGGAAGAAAGAAAAACAATATTGTCAATGCGTTAACAGACCACTTGAACAGAAAAATTAGATGTAATTAGGAAAAAAAGATCATGAGACTGGCACAGTTAGTAAAAAAGAATTTATTAAACCCTACTAAAAGTGAGGCAGTGTGTGAAGTGCTAGGGATAAAAATGCAAGTAGGACATTTCCTGGCCCTCAAACATCTTATCTTCTTGTAGGTAGATGATAACATACAAAAGGAAGTTTTTTGAAAAAAGAATGGGAAGGTGGAGAAGAAGAAAGAAGATAATTGTTGTGAAGTAGAAGAGAGGAAATTGATTGCTAACTTGAGAGAAATAAAGTCTGTCTTGGGTGCCCTTTCTGAATGGAAGTTCTAGGAAGAGTTGGCCAGTCAGAGAGAGGGGCTCCAAGGATTGGATGTGAAATAATCTTCTAGGATGAAGAGGTTTCTGGGAGTCTGATGGAGGAGACCAGCTGATAGCCTGGTGAGAAAAGAGACATAATATAAGAGTGATAGGGGAATTCAATTATCTGGACAACTTTTGGAGCTCTCTTTCAGCTGAAAGCAGAATAGCTAATAATTTATTGATTTGCCTTTCTGATAATTCTAGGTAATGAAACAAATGAGAGAAATAACTATTCAGAATTTGATTCTCAATAATAAGGGGAAAATGATTCCCGTGTGGAAATGATGACAATTTTGGTGGTGGTAGGAAAGTAATTTTTAATGGTATTTTTTTTCAATTACATGTAAAATAATTTTTAGCATTCACCCTCCCCCTGACAGTAGGCAATCTAATATAGGCTGTATATAAAATATTCATTTGTTGAATGAGAGTTTGAATTTCAAACTTTTCTCCCTCCATCCATCCCTCTTCCTAAGACAGTAAAAAATTTGATATAGGTTATATAAGTTCAATTATATAAAATATATTTCCATATTAGTCATGTTGTGAAAGAAGAAACAGACCAAAAGGACAAAAACATGAGAAAAATAGAAAGTGAAAATAGTAAGCTTTGATCTGCATTCAGAACCCACCAGTTCTTCCTATGGATGTTAATGGCATTTTGCATCATGAGTTTTTTGAAATTGTCTTAGATCATTGTATTACTGAGAAGAGCTAAGTCAATCATAATTGATCATCAAACAATATTGTGTTACTATGTATAGTATTCTACTGGTTCTGCTTAGGAAATGGTTAATCTTAAAATCAGTAAATAGACAAGGAGAGGATAGCTGGGCATAGTTTGATAAATTTCCTTGATTTTGGGAAAACGGATTTCAAATAATAAAGGATTTTAAATCTTTCAGGAAAAAGAAGATCCACTGGACTAAAATTTGATAACCTAGGAGGAAAAATGAATTGTCAAGCATGAATTCTGGGGACATAAAGAGAAACAATTCTGAAGAATGGAGAAAAGAGGAATTGTCTGGAGAGAATGTTGTGGATGTATAGGGGGACCTCTTCATTGCTTAGATTTTAAAAAGACATGTACAGATAATAGAAATAAAGACAGAGAACAGAGAAAGGCACAGAAGAAGTCTAATATATCTTTGGAAGAAGAATATCAGGAAAGTAAGTGCTGAACAAGATGAAACTGATGAGAAAGATAAGGACAAAAACTAAAAATAAACCAAGAAACTCTTGTGGACTGTTCTTTTGTTGTTATTATGTTAGTAAAAACAAAGATTGTAAAATGGTAATAATAATAACACCACCTATCCCAAAATGCTGCTCTGACATACTAGAAATAAAGTACTTTGCAAATCACAAAGTATTATGTAAAGTTAGCTGTTATGTAAAATTATGTAAAACATTTCTCTATTAGTTATATTGTGAAAGAAGAAGCAGACTAAACGGATAAAAACAAGAAAAAAAGAGAGTGAACATAGTATGTTTTGATCCGCATTCAGAATCCATGAGTTTTTCCTATGGATAGAAATAGCATTTTCCATCATAAGTCTTTTGGATCTCAAAGCAGCAACCTTATCCTTTCCTCAGTCTTCTCACTAATCGAAGTTCTCTTGCCATCTCCTTTTTCAAATCTAAGCTAATGAAATTGTTTTTCAAATCAGGGAAGAGAATGAAGTCTGCAAAATGCTGGTCAGTGAGTTTGATTTGGAATTTTGACAATATTTTGGACAGCTAAGTGAACATGTTGCCCTGCACAATTCCTCGGCTACTATAATCCTTTCCTCTGATTGGTGCATCCTCCTGGATCCTCTGCTTTTAGAAAGGTTCCCCAGGTCATCCACAGTCACTCATTATTTCGAAGTTCTTGACTCTCTGTACTTCGTTCTCCCTCCATAGCCCAAGAAAGGTGGGCCATTTTCTCTACTCCCTCCCCATTAGCTTCTTTTATGTGCTGTCTTCCCTTTTAGAATATAAACTCCTAGAATCTATGAACCCATGAGCTGTCTTTTGTTTTTATTTGTATCCCCAGGATTTATCACAGTGTTCTGGCACTATGGCTTCATTAATGCTTATTGATTGACTGACTAACCTTAAAAAAAAAAGCAAGCAGTGATCAAAAAGAGCCAACATGACTCCATCAAGGACAAATCGTGCCTGATTTTATTTTTGATAAGATTTACTGGACTGATAGATAGGGGAATCCTGTACCTATAATTTACTTGGATCTTAGAAAACTGTTTCACAAAACTTATGCTACTGTTATAGCCAAGAAGAAGAGACATGAGCTGGGTCTTTGAGGTAGTTTAGAAACTAGTGGAAAGGCCAAATCCAATAGGTTTAATGTTAGCTTTGAAGGAGATCTCCAGGGGAGTGTGCCAAAGGTCCATGCTTGTTCCTATACTGTTTAAAACTAGCATTAATGACTTGAATAAAGGGCATGCTTGCAGATGTTGCCAAGCTGTGGGAGAAATAACATGTCACTTTAGAAAACACTGAGAGTTGAAAAATCTCGATATTCTCAAACTTTGGACTGAGCCTAATAGGGCAACATTTTACAAAGATTCATGAATAGTCCCAAACTTTGATTTTAGGAAAAAAAACTCAATGCATAAGGACAACATGGAACAGAATTAATTGTGTCTGGGAATGATTGTAGGGGTTCTTGGTGGATTTTAAGTCCAACAAGAGGGAAAAGTGGATACAATCTAGGCAAATTAAGAAAAAGTCTCTATATAAAACTTTTATGAGAATGATTTATATGACATATATGAAAATAATCTAAATGGGATAAATTGAAAATGATAGAGTCTCCTTTGATCACACATTTTTGAATGTTAGATTATTTTACTCTTTACTTATATGCAAAGATAGTTTTCAACATTCTTTATAAGCTTTTGAGTTCCACATTTTTCTACTTCTCTCCCTTCCTACCCCCAATCCCCATGACAATAAGTATTCTGATATTGGTTGGGTCTTCTCCTTAGTTATTGAAGAAGATCAAGACATCACTATGTAAGAGATGTTACAGTGTGTCCGACTATGTCCAATCAGACCAAATAGGAGCTAAGGATGTTCTACCACAGGTTAAGCAAAATAGTTCATCTGAACACCTGGGGTGGTTACTCTAAACTTACATATCTCACACTTCAAGCTGCTTCCACTTTGCCTTGCTCATGGAACACAACACTCTCACTCATGAGGGCATATCATGCTAGGTGGTCCTGTGCCAGTGTCTCCCATGCTGCACAGCACAATCAATTCCAAAGTGCTTAAGAGAGACCTTCATAGTGTTCTTCTGATCCTCCAGTGAGCACTTTCCCTGTGTGAGTTCTTCTTAAAATAGTCCTTTTTGGCATGTGTATGTCTGGCATTCTAATCTGTCCAGCCCCTCCTAGTTGCACTCTCTGTAGTAATGTTGGAATGCTTGGCAGTTTCCTCCCATAAAGGACCCCAGTGTCTGGTGTCTTCTTTATTAGGTGATGTCCAAAATCTTCCTAAGACAATTTAAATGGAAGCGATTCAGTTCCCTGGCATGACTTGTCCAGGTTTCACGACATTTAGCAATGAGGTCAGCACGACGACTCTGCAGACATTCAGTTTGATATTCAATCTAATATTTTTTCTCTCCTATACGTTCTTTCAGAGCCTCCCAAATACTGAACTAGTTCTGTCAATGAATGTGTCAACCTCATTATCAATATGTACTTCCCTGGAGAGGACATGCATGCCAAGGTAAGTGAACTTGTCCCCAGTATTCAAAATTCCATTTACTGTAATTGATGGCTCCACATATGGATGGTGTGGTGCTGGCTGATGGAGCACCGATGTTTTCTTCCTGTTAATTGTTAGGTGAAAGATAGCACAAGCAGCAGAGAATCAATCCATATTTTGTTGCATCTCAGCTTCAGAGGCTTCATTGAGTATAAAGTCATCTGCAAACAGAAGATCATGCTCCAACATTCCATCCACTTTGGTCCTGGCTTGTAGATTTTTCAAGTTGAAGAATTTGCTGGCAATGCAATAGCTGGCCATGTTCATCCTCAGTGAAGACGTTTGACAATATGGCTGAAAAGATTATGCTAAAAAGCATAGGAGCAAGGACACATCCTTATTTCATTCCATTGGTGACTGGAAATCTCAAGAGTATCAGCCACTATAATTGGCATACAATATCGAAGAACTTCTCTGGACAATCAAATTTTGACATTGTTTTCCATAATCCCTTTCAACTGACAGTATCAAAGACCTTGGTCAGTTCTACAAATGTGTTGTCTTAGACCTCTGTTCTGTTCTTGGTATTTTTCCTGGAGTTGTTGGGCAACAAATACCTTGACTCATTCTGAAGCCACACTGGCTCTCAGGTAAGTGACCATCTTCCAGGTGAAGGATCAGTCTAATAAGAAGAACTCTGGCAAGAATCTTACCAGCAATGACTAAAAAAGAAACATCCCTGTGATTGTCACAGGACAATCTATTCCCTTTACTCATGGAGAGTGAAGATAGCCTTCTATACCTGGGTGATAATCTCTTCATGCCATAAACCCTCAGTTATGCTCAACATGGTTTAGTCTGTCAAAACAGCTTACTAGTTGCTACTGTAGCATGCTACAGCTTCTGGGACTACATGTGAGAGTTAGGGGGCTCAGATGAACATAAAAGTGGACTTTTATATTATTTTATTTTTTACACTCTAGACTATAAATTTACTAAGCAAAACTCAAGACAGCAATGGGCTCTGGGAGTCTTTCCACCAAGGCTGAGGAAAGGAAATCCAGTTTTTATTGACCCAAACTCTAATATCCATGCCAGAAGTGTTTTTGGGGGAAGAACTCTGTCCCCTGACACTCCTACCCCAGATCTGAAGCCTCATCCACAGTCTCAAAAGTCCAGTTCTGATTCTTCATTGAACGGTGGACTTTTAAAGCCCTCCACACCCTGACCCCTTCTTACCTCCCCAGTCTACTTATAATTTACTCCTCTCTATATTGTCTTCAAACAAGAGATGCCATCTTCTGACTCCATGCATTTTCACTGGCTCTCCCACATGTCTGGAACCACCTCCAAGCTTCCCTGGTTTTCTCCAAGTTTTAACTGAAGTTTCTCTTTCTTTAAAAGACTTAATATTTTAGGTCTCCTTTATCTTAGATCCTTCCATCTAGAGTTAGTTCCAAGTTATCATGTTTATCCAGAATTATTTGCAAATTCTCTTCCCCATTAGACTGTGAGCTCCTTGAGGGCAGGGATCATTAAAAAAAAAAAAAACTTTTCTTTGTATCTTTAGGCTTACCTCAGTGCTTGGCACCTTTGTTGTTGTTCAGTCATTTTAATCGTCTTCTATTTTTCATGACCCCATTGGGGGTTTTCTTGGCAAACCTGCTGGAGTGCTTTACTATTTTTCATTCCAGCTCATTTTACAGACGAGGAAACTGAAGCAAACAGGATTAAACGACTTGTCCAGGATCACCCAACTAGCAAGTGAAGGAAGCCAGATTTAAAATCTGACAATAAAGACTCATGGTTTGACTGACTGATATCATAAAGGATCTCCTTCCCATCTTATCTGCTTCTCCCACTGCTTCTCCTCTGATTAGGCAAGGAGATTGGGGAAGGGGGTGGGAAGAAAACTATCCTCTATTTTAAGTGAAGGCCCTGGGTTCAAATTCCCCCACTGCATACATGCCCATATAATCAGGGGAGTCATAATCTCTCAGGTACCAGTTTCCTCATCTTCATGGATTTAATGTTTCTGAGGTTCCTTCCAGAGAGTTAATTCCAAGAAGTTGGTCAATGCTAAAGGTGCTTGGTAAACATTTTCATCATGATGATATTTGTCATTTATTATCAAAGAAGACTATGACATCAGGGAGGTGATGCCATGACAAGCTCATGAATTGGATTTGAGTGAGGGGGTCCACTGGCCTCTCTCTTTCCTCTAGAGGCATCTAGGGCTGGTAGCCAGATATGAATCAGGATAACTGGAGATAGCCCTGCTTTCTTCCCTGGGATAAAACCAGGATCTAGGCCTTGGAAAGAACACATGGGAAGGATTATTGTAGTTTAGAATCCGAGCCTAAGAGACAGGAGAGTTGGGTTCTAATCCTGCCTCTCCGCTGTGTGATCTCGAGAACGTTCACCGACTTTTTGGGGCCCCTAGGAAAAGAAAGAAATGGACCCACTAAAGGCACTTTCCCATCCCTTTCCTCGATAACATTGCCGGAATAAAGGGGGATGGGGGTAGGGGATCCGGCCCTGGCCACTCCCCTGATTTGAGGGGCAGTAGGACCCAGAGACTCTGGAAAACCAAGAGAAGGGAGGCGGGGAACAGGGGAAAAGAGTGGGGGTAGCGGGACTAGCGAAGGGGAGGGCTTTTTTTTCCTTTTGCAACCTAGCCAGGGGCCTCCCCCTTTAAATCCCCCCTCCCCGCTCCATCCCAAGAGCTTTCCAACTTTCCAGAAGTTTCTGAGGCCCGGGGCGGGGGCCTGTTATATAGGGCTGGCTCGGGGGCCGTGCGCTCTGAGAAACAGTCCCGGGACGAAGCTGAGCACATCCCAGCCCTGAGAGGCACAGGGGAGGGCTCCTCATTTCTGCCCCCCTAAGATCAGGTGAGGGGGGGTCGGGGAACGGAAAGGGAAGGAGAGGGGGGCTGCGGGTCGGGCACCAGGCGGGACCTCCCCACCCCTCCGATGATCCCCCCGCCCCCGAACCCCTCTCCTGGCCCCCGGCGGCTTGCAGAGAGAGAGAGGGGCCGCTTCTGAAGAGGAGGATTCCATCTGGGGCTTTCACCGGGGTCTGGGTCCGGCCCCCGGCACAGTTTGGGACACGGACCGGGTCGGCCCCGATGCCAGCTAGAGGGAGACCTTGTCTGGGGGGAAATGCGGGTCGGAGGGAACTTTTGGGTTCGTAGAGGGTTGGGGTGCGAGATGCCCGGAGCTGGGATCTGCCCCCCATCCCGTGAGGGATCCCCCGTTCCCCGCTCTCCCGAATCCGAATCCGGACGGCTTTGGGGCTAGTCCGACTTTGGAACCGCCCTAGCCCCCCCTCCCCACCCCGAAGCGCCTGGCCTGCAGACTGTGGCTACTTAAAAAGGAAAGGAAAAGAGTCCTTCGGGATGGCCAAGTTTCCTTTGCTCCCTTCCTGTCTGGAGGGATGGAGTGAGGGCAGCTCCCAGATCTGTTGCTTCTGCACTGACGAAGGGGGCTCAGCCGGGGGGAAATAAGATTTTTAGGATCCCCCCCTAATCTGGATCCACCCGAATCTGTAGGAATAAAGAGGGAGCGTGCAGATGATCACAGATGACTTTCAAAGGCCTCCTGGAGCTGATCTTTCTTGCCCTTCATTTCCCTAAGGGATCTCTTTGGAGAAGGGTGGGATCTCTCCTGAAACTTAGGGGCTGATGGTTGGGGAGCTGTGGGGACCACTTAAGTCACAACAGCTGCAGTGCAGACCTGGAAGCTGTAGGAAGGCTGCTTTCCGGGATCCAGCTGTCTTTCCCTATCTCTGCCTCCCCCCCCCACTTTCCCCACTCCCCACCCCTTCCCTTTTTACCAAAGCTGAATCCTTCTGAAAGACTGGGCACGAGAGCACTCCGAGACCAACTTAAAATTGAGGAGAGGTGCAGTCCCTTTTTACTGATTACCCTCTCTCCTCATATGAAACAAAAATAGTGTTTTACATCAGTTATCATAATGATTTAGTGGGAATCTCAGGACTTAGAGTCAGGAAAGCCTGGTTGGAGTCAGTCTCTGTTCTTGGGCAATCAAACTTCTTGGGTCTCAATTTGGGTCTTCAGATCTATCCACTTGGAGTAATACTACCAACTTTACCTCTCTTACAAGAGTGCTACAGTTAAACCTTTTGCAAACCTTGAAAATGTCATTGAAATGAGGTGCTATTTTTCTCATCCATGTAATAGCCTTAAAGAGTAGGCAGGGCAGGTATCATCCCTGATTGATGAAGGAGAAACTGAGGCCCTGGGAATCCATTTGCTCTATATCACTCACTCTCCTCCGGGTGGATGGAATGGGGATTAGAAGGTAGGTCTCTTGACTCCTTGCCATTATATTATCTGAGGGACACTGGAGAGAATGAGAAGGGCTGGAGATTCGCTTCCTGAATCCCTCCTCCTTTATTAGTTCTCTGGTCCTGACTGTGATTTGGAGCTAGAAAGGAAATGGGGTGTAGGGGGAGGGGAGGTTCGGAATACTCAGCTGTGCCTCTTTACCTCTAACCCCGCCCAGCCTGGAATCATCCCTCCCATCTCTCCCTTTCCAAGGTCCCTCCTGGGTCCCTGGGAGATTCTGGTTAGGTCTTTGTTTAGCGGGTCCTTCCAAAATAGACCCCTCAGTCTTCACTCTGCCTGCCTGTGTGCTTTGTGCTTGCATTCTGTCTGTCCTTATTTGTCAGGAGAGGGAATTGTAGCAGAGATTAGATTTTTCTCCCCCAATAACCTCTCCTCTCATCTCCCTTTCTAAAAAAAATAAAATCCCAAACCCCTATACTAGACAACAAACAAATCACTGAGGGTTGGGGGGTCACTGTTAAAGGGTATAAATGCATACATTTTCTTGCCACCCAACAAAAATCCTAAGGCAGAGAACCTGGGTTCAAATCTTCCCTTTCTTATTACTGTGTAACCTTGAGTAACTAACTTTATCGCTCTAGGTGCCAATTTCTTTATCTGCCAGACAAAAGGGTTGGTTGAACTCAATGATTTCCAAGGGCCCTTCCAGTTGCACCATCCTGAGATCCTGCAAACTGCTCTACCTCTTGTGTCTGTTTTCTTTCAGAATGAAAAAGGCAAGCCCTGACCTCCCTCAGAGAGAGTTTGAAGGTATCTTGGCCTCTGATTAAAATGAACTTTCCCCAATGTCTGAATTCCTTTCTGTATCTTGGTTCTTCCTCTCTTCTTTTTTCTTGGCCCTGATGATCGGTGAAAGTTGATTATCTCCCTAGCAGGGCCCCTTTCCCTCCCCCACCCCCACTTTTTTTGGCTTCCCAAGGCCCTGTTACAGGTCAGGATGAAACCCAGGCCTGTCTGCCAAGCATGGGCTTGTTTTTTCTTCCCTATAGGGAAGGGAGCCTGTCAGCTTTAAATTCCCTCTAACTGCAGCTGCATAATTGTTGCTTCTCTGAATGGCCCAGGAAGCCTTGGTCTGCTTGTGGGGACCTGTATGGAAGCAGCTGTTTCCTCTGTCTGGAGCAGCCCAGGGGAGAGGGTGGTTCTGGTTTCTCTCTCCCTGTCTTTCTCTCCCTTTCCTGATTCCCTTTCCCTAAACCTTCTCTCCTCTGAAGCTACTGCTTTTGACTTGATTTCCTAGAACCTAGAATGTGGATGCTGAAAGGGGCCTAAGATCTCATCTATCTCATCAATTCCAGGGCTCCTTAACCTTTTTTGAGGCATTGACTCTTTGGACAGTCTGGAGAGGCTATGAATAAGATCTCAGGGCCATGTTTTTAAATACATAAAATAAAAAATAGACAAAAGAAAACAATTACATTGAAATACAGTTATCAAAATAGTTTTTAACAAGTTTAAGGCCCCTTGTCAAGAACTGAATATAGTCCAACCCACTTATTTTGCTGTGGTAAAGGCTTAGAACAGGGAAATGACCTAGGGGCTGAATCTGTGGCTCCTAATTCCAACTCTGTGGTTTGGGACTATAACTAACCCTGGATGCCTCAAAGTCTGCCTCCTCCCTCCCTGATTCCCATCCTAAATTCCCTCCTCCCAGCTTTGCCACGGCAGCCTGTGGCTGAGAAACTCAGGAATTTGTCTTTCTCCTTGCCACGTCATCTCTCTCCATAACCCCCTCCTTCCCTCCATCCCAGAGGGCAGGCAGCTGGCTGGGAGGGAGAGGCTTTAAGCCTATCATTTGAAGCTCACGCATGAAAAAATCAACCCCCTCCCCCCCATTTGAGGTTTTGGGATGGTAGTGTGTAGTGACTTGAACTGCCTACGTGGCAGGAGGTTGGGGTTCCTAGGCCCATTAACTGAAATACTGCTGAAATCCTTTGACTCTTGGAAGTTCAATTCATTCTAGGTTCTTCTCTTTCTCTTTTTCTGAGCAAACCAAGGGCTTTTGCCCTATTCTAAGCATTCAGAATACCAACTATTTATCTCTAGAGCATAGGGATGACTTTAGCTGATTGGTGCCCAGATCCAATAGAATCTGCATTCTAGTGATGCAATGGAAGGAATACACCTACATCTTCATTGGGTATTTAATCCTGTTAAATTGGACATGGGATCTTAAATTTATATGGCCCTTCATTCTTCAGTCTTTTTCAAAGTTATGAACTCAGTTCAACCTTATAACAGTCTGTGAAGAGAGGAAGGAAAGAAAAGAAACATCTATTAAATGTCTATTTATATCAAACATCCTCCTTAGCACTGAAATTATCTCACTTAATCCCTGCAATCTCTGAGAGATAGGTTCTATTATTCTCATTTTACAGTTGAAGAAACTGAGTTAAGGGACTTGCCCAGGGTCACTCAAAATTGTGTGTATCTGAGGTCAATTTTGTATTTGGATCTTGTCCACTGTGAATGAGAACAGGTAGGGGAAGTCATTCTTCCCATAATTAGCCTAGTTTAGTTTCCTTCTCACTTTTCCTATCTCAGCAATATCAAGGACTCAAGCTCTATTTCTCCTAGTTGTGAGACCAGTTTTGATGGATGAGTGTAGTTGAAAGTTGATAGATTGATTTAGAACTGGAAGGGACCTTAGAGGTCATTTAGGCCAACTTCTTCATTTGACATATGGGGAAACTGAGACCCAGAGGACTGAGTGACTTGCTACTCTACCAAGGCAGTAAGTGGCAGAACTTGGATTTGAACTCAGGACCTCTTCTTCCAAATCTAGCCTATTTTCCCCTGCAACCTTCCCTTTCAGATACCTCTTTTTTTTTTAGGTTTTTTTTTTTTGCAAGGCAAATGGGGTTAAGTGGCTTGCCCAAGGCCACACAGCTAGGTAATTATTAAGTGTCTGAGACCGGATTTGAACCCAGGTACTCCTGACTCCAAGGCTGGTGCTTTATCCACCACGCCACCTAGCTGCTCTTCAGATACCTCTTTATAAATTTTTTCCCCCATAAAAGTTGTATATAGTCTGCAAAGTGATCTGGGGAACCAATGAGATGCTTTCTCCCTTCCAGTATCCTAAATTTCTGTCTCTCTCTCCCAAGATGACCCTAAGTGTGCTATCTATGCTTCTTAACTGATTTTCTATCCTCCTGCCCCCCATCCCACCCCTTAAGACCTGAATTTCTTAATCAGCATGTTAACTCTGGATGGACTTCAAAACCATTCCTTTTTCAGTTTAGAAATTTGTGCCCCAAATTGTTATGTCCTTGCATGCAGCAAAGAATCAGGGAAGAGGAAACCTGAGATTAGAGAAGGGAGAATGGTTTGGAAACAATCTATTTTACAGTTCCTGCCTCTGGTTCCATTTTGTCAGGAAGTTCCCAAGGTCCATTAACTGGGGCAGAAACAGGGATGGGGCTTAGAGATGAGTGGGGAAGAGGGAGGAGGAGGAGGAGGATATCTTGAGTTCATTGGTTTTTCCCTGAGAAGAGAGGCTGAAGGGGAAAATCCCAGGGTCTTTTGTATCCTGCCCATGACTTCAGAGGAAGCCCTTCCTTTCCCATCTGTGGCAGACCTATTTGCTTATGTGGCCTTTGAATGAGAGGAAGATGTTAGGTTTCTGGCCTGGAAGATGAGAAAAACAAGGAGTAGGAAGGATCCTTAGAGATTATCTGGTTCCCACTCACATGGGGAAAAAGAGACTGGGTTTTACTGGAAGGAAAGGGTTTTACTGAAGCTTACCTAGTGAATTCATGGCTGAGCAGGGATAGAATGCAAGTCTCTGCCTCTCAGACTGATCTGTCTTATTTAATCAGTGAACCAGTGGGTGACTCATTAACCTCCCTCTGCCTGACCCTCAGTGGTATGTGAAGAATGATCCCTGGGCCCCAGGCTGAAGGTGGGAGAGAGTGGGGTGGAGTTGTGGTGGTCATTCTTCCAGTCAAATTTTGGGGGATCTTATCCAGTCTCCATGGCCTACTGTGCATTTTGCTCAGCTGTGCAGAAAAAGGCCTCTGATTGACCCACTCTTTACTGTGAAAGCCAAGGAGACTTTTGTCTACCTCCAGGGAGTGGTTGATTGGTTGGCACCCCATACTCCTGTTCCACAGGTGGACCAACTGAGGCCTTGTACTTAGGGTTAGTGTCATAAAGACTTGAACTCCATTTAGTCTCAGTAAGGACCAGCAGAGGTCCATTTTAACTCTTATACTGGGGTAATACTTTTTCCTGTGACATTGGTTCACAAATTTAAATGCTGGGAGGGATCATTAGTCGCTTATTATTTCAGCATCTTTCTTTTACCCAGAAATGAAAGGTGACTTGCCCAATCATGTTTGGGGATTCCAACAGCAGGCCCTTTGATGAATCCTCTTTGTATTCAACCACATTAGAATGGATGATGATTGTACATTGCTTAGCATAGTGCTTGGTTCTGTACATGTTTGCTATTTTACTGACAAATTTTAGCATTCTTATTCTACCACAGTACTTTTCATTTGTATTTAACCTGACAGGTAATTGGTGACATGGCGCATCAATGTGGCATGAATGAATAACAACATAAGTTATGTTTCAAATAAATGAGTAAACTACCTGTGCTTTCATCCAGGTTTTTCCAATTCAATTAATTTATTAAGCTATTATGTACCAGTCACTTTGTTTTGCTTCTTAGCCCATCTCACCCTGAGGTAATTGTGTTTATGAAGAATCTCCCTGTATAAAAATTATCTTCCACTGGTCCTACTTTTCAGGTACATAAATTATGTCATGTGTCAGATGGTGGGAAAGTAGATAGAGTATTGAACCTGGAGTCAGGAAGACCAGAGTTCAAATCTGGTTTCAAACACTTAATAGCTGTGGGACCCTAGACAAGTCACTTAACCTCTGCTCAAGTTTTCTTTTTCTTTTTTTTGCATGGTAAAGTGACTTGCCCAAGGTCACACAGCTAGGCAATTATTGTCTGAGGCCGGATTTGAACTCAGGTCTCCCTGACTCCAGGGTTGGTGCTTTATCTACTGCACCACCTAGCTGCCCTTGCCCAAATTTTCTTGTAGGGAATAACACCCCTAAATAATTGTAATATTTATGAAGACCTTGGGGAGAGTGGAAAGAAGACCTGATTTCAATGGGAATCTTATGGGACCATACCTTTTTAAGCCTTAGTCACTCATTTGTTAGCCAGAGTAAGCATTTATTAAACACCTACCATGTCCATCAATAAGTATCATGTCCTAAGCACTGCGCTAAGTGCAGGATACCAAGAAAGGCGAAAGGTACCTCCTGTCCTAAGGAGCTTTATTGTGGTGATTGTGATCATTTGTAGGATGGCTACTTGTTTAACAGGTTGGTGGTCAAGAAAACTCATGCCACAGATAGGGAGATTATTACTGAGGGTCTTTAATAAAGTTTCATGTTGATAATCTTAGCACACACCCACTTTCTAAGGGTTGAGTTGAATGTTTTGAAGGAAATAAAGCCTTCATTTCACTTAGTTTTTTCTTCCTCTGTTTTTTACCCACAGGTTCCTAGCAGTGTGAAGCAGGGTCTTAGTCACCCAACAGCTATGTGGACAACGCAGCTCATTAGCACCCTCTGCCTCTTGGCAGTGACCAGGGCAGCTGAGGTCAAGAAGCCAGCTGCAGGGAAGGCAGGAGGGGAGGCAAAGCTGAGTGAGAAGGCAACCACTCTGGCCGAGAGGAGTGCCAACCTGGCCTTCAACCTCTACCATGCCATGGCCCAGGACAAGGGGATGGAGAACATCTTGCTGTCCCCTGTAGTTGTGGCTTCGTCCCTAGGACTAGTATCTCTGGGCGGGAAGGCCAACACTGCTTCTCAGGCCAAGGCGGTGCTGAGTGCTGACAAACTCCGTGATGATGATGTACATACTGGCCTGGCTGAGTTGCTTGCATCTGTCAGCAACTCCACGGCCCGCAACGTGACGTGGAAGCTGGGCAACCGCCTCTATGGGCCCAGCTCAGTCAGCTTTGCAGATGACTTTGTCCAGAGCAGCAAGAAACACTACAATTATGAGCATTCCAAAATCAACTTCCGGGACAAGCGGAGTGCCCTGCAATCCATCAATGAGTGGGCCTCCCAGACGACGGATGGCAAACTACCTGAGATCACCAAGGATGTGGAGAAGACTGATGGCGCCCTCATCGTCAATGCCATGTTCTTTAAGCGTGAGTAGGGCAAGTTGGGAAGGACCTTAGGACACACAGGGTTGTAGCTAGAAGGAATCTTGCAATATGGACTGTCACCTAGAAGGTGGATAGGAGATGAATACCATGGACTCCTGAGAAGTTGGGAGACCTGGGTTCTATCCTGGCTCATTCTGATTCATTAATAGATTAGCTATCATTTACAGAGTGCCTTAAGATTTGAAAAGAAATTGTTTAATTTGATCTTGCCTTTTGTGGAGAGGTAGGTACTATTATCCATATTTTTCAGATGAGGACACTAAAGCAGAAAGTCACACAGGGTCACACAGCTAGGGAGTGTCTTCTTAACTCCTGATCCAATACTATGCTTACCTAGTGGCTTCTTGGGCAATTATTTTGCACCTACTGTATACAGAACATTGTACTGGCTACTGGAGAATATATAAATTTTACTGACAAAGATAAAATACTCTCCTTATAGGGGAATAAGATAAACATGAAATACATGTATAAATGCTTTACTTCTGACTCACTGTGTGACCCTGAGTTAGTCCCTTCCCTGCCTAACTGTGAGTTGGACCAAGTGGTCTCTAGGATAGCTAGTTCTGGGATAGCTTATGCTCTTAAGATGTGATAGGAAAGGAAGTTTGAGGCATGGCTGACTTCCCTTCCTCCTTTCTGCAGCTCACTGGGATGAAAAATTCCATCATAAAATGGTTGACAATCGAGGTTTCATGGTGACCCGCTCCTACACGGTAGGCGTGCCCATGATGCACCGCACAGGTAGGTTGGTGGCTAGCTGGGGAGTTTGGTAAGGGTGGTGTGGGGAGGGGAGCAGAGGATGCTTAGCCTTGGCCTTAAACTCCTAGTCTGTCCAGTCTCCTTAGCCCACATCCTGTACCATCTAGGTCTCTACAACTACTTTGATGATGAGACAGAAAAACTCCAGATGGTTGAGATGCCCTTGGCCCATAAGCTCTCAAGCCTCATCATCATTATGCCCCACCATGTGGAGCCCCTGGAGAGACTGGAAAAGCTTCTGACCAAAGAGCAGCTTAAGACCTGGTTGGGCAAGATGAAGAAGAGGGCTGTGGCCATCTCTCTGCCCAAGGGAGTTGTGGAGGTGACCCATGACCTCCAGGTAAGGAACAGATTCAGCTGGAAGGGCCCTGAGCTAAGGGATGGGGGTAGGGAACAGAAAAGTGGGAAAGGTGAATCAGAGAATCTTTTCAGTCCTTAGGCATCTAGCCTGGACTCAAATCTCCGTGAAACCTGTAAGTTTCCTGAGGTAGGAGGTCCTTTTATTTTTGTTTCTATCCTGTCTTCTAAATCTCTAACTTGGCAAAGAACACCTCAGAGCTGTGAGTCAACTCACTTACAGTCCTGGTTCTGCTGTGTGACCTTGGGTGAATTTGGAATCTGTCCTACCTACTGTGGGCATCAGAGTCTTGGAGCACCCCCCAAAAGAGAGATTTGCCTAATGTGGTCTTTAATATTGGTTTGATAGTGATATTGTTTTTCAACATATATTTGAAGTTTCCTTTCCAGTTAGGAATCTGTAGAAATATTAAAAAAAAGTCAGTAAATTTGAGTTCAAATTCCACCTCAGTTAGAAGTTATATGACCTTAGATGTAAGTCGTTTTGTCTTTGTGCCTTGGTTTCCCCCTCTGTAAAAGAGGATATTATTTCACTGCTTACCTCTGTGAAGGATGGTACTTCAGATCTTTCAGAGTGCTCTAGAAATGTGAATTATAATTAGGGTTCCTTCTGACTCAGGCTCTCCAGGATTCTATGATTCTTGTTAATCCCTTAGTCTGTTTTAGAGAGCTGCCAACATTCTTTATAGTGCACTGTCATCATTATCATCATCAGCATCATCATCATTTATTATGCACTTCTGTGTGTAGACACTGTGCTATGAATGCAAAGAAAGGCAAAAAACAGCCCTCACGGAGTGCCCATTCTAGTGGAAGAGACCGCTTACTTGGCTGGAAGGAAACCAGTGGAACTCCTAGGAAGCTCTCAGTCCACTGTCACCAGAACATGTGTCCCAGGTCCATAGCAATCGGGAATGCTCACGTAGCCTATTATACTCACTATATTTCCCCCAAAGAGGCAACACCACTATGGGACTGCAGAACAGACTTTTGGTTGACTTGGGAGTAACTAGGAAGGCTTCTAAGAAAGGATTGTGTTTTGATCTGGATCTGGGAGCTAAGTAGAATTTTTGGAAGGTAAAGATTGGATGGCAGAGATTTACATGTACGTACATGAATGCAAATGAGCTCATTAAAATACATATTAATGGTGCCTTATATGTGCATATCACAAACATTTCCTTCCTACTCCTTCAGAGTGAATCTTCTGATAAATGAAAACTATGACATACTAGCCCATATACTAAATGTGAGTCTATGCAACGTTCTGTCCCAGTAGTCCCCCATCTCTCTTATGGGAGGGAAGAAGCATGTTTCATTGTTTTCTTTCTGGGACCTTCATTGGTTTTTCCATTATTCGGAGTTCCTTCTAAGGATCTCATTGTAATCATTATAGACATTTTGTATATTATTATCTGATACTTATTTTGTTCAATATCAGTTTATACAACTCTTTCCATATTTCCCCCAATTTCCCTAATTATTTTTGGGGCCACACAAAAGCATTCTGTGACATTCATCTACCAAAATTTTTCCAGCTTGGCCTTAATTGATGGGTAACCATTTCATCCAGTTCTTTCTTACACATGCTACTAAGGCTTATTTGATAGCTAGAAGACCTTTGTTTTTTCATTGAGGAAAGTAAACCTGTTAATCTCTTCATGATTCTCAGAATGTCAGATCTGGAAAGGTTCTTAGACCAAATAATTCAATTCTTTATCCCAAGCATGAAGCCTCTCTTTCCTCTCCCTTAGTAGAAGGGAAGTTCTTTGAAGTTGGGGACTATTGTGGTTTTTGTCTTGCAGGTGCTTAATGTTTTGGTAATGTTTCAGGGAAGTGCCATACCCGGAATCAGAAAGACTTCTGTTCCTGAGTTCAAATCCAATCTTAGATACTGAGTAGCAGTGGGACCCTGGGCAGGTCACTTAGACTTGTTTGCCTCGATTTCCTCAAATGCATAACAAGTTAGAGAAAGAAAACCACTACAATATCTTTGCCAAAAAAAAAATAAACAAAACAACACAAATTGGACATAACTGAAAGCAATTGAACAATACCAGTGTTTGTGTGAATTGGATTGTTGTCCCCCTTACGAGTTAGCAAATCAACAAAGTATTTATTAAAATCTTATAATATCCAAAGTACTAGAAATGCAAGCAGTCAATAAACATTTATTAAGAACCTAGACACTATGCTACACACTATAGAAACCAACAAAGAGCTGATGTTGTGATGGGAAGTCCTAAAAGAGACCTCAGACAATCCTGAGAAAGCTCTTGTTAGATCATCCACAACCAACTGTAATAATTAATTATACATCCCATTTCTTGTGGTTATAGATGTAAGAGTTTATATTATTACATTGCTTTCTGTCAAGGGGAGGGAGATGGAAGGGAGGGAGGAAAATGTAAAAAAAATGATTGTTGAAAATTATAAAAATTACATGTAGTTGGAAAAATAAAGAAATGTAAAAAAAGTATACATCCCATCAAATTGATAGTGACATGATTATTAGTTGTCTTTAAAGATGGGGAAACTGAGATTCAGAGGTCTGAAGTGACTTTTATAGAATCATAACTTTAGGTAGCATAGTGGATAGAGCACTGGGACTTGGTTCAAATCCAGCCTCAGATATACAGTAGCTGTGTGACCCTGAATACCTTAGTTTTTTACTTTGTAAAAAACCTCATAGGGTTGTTATGACAATCATATGAAATAATGTTTGCAAGATGTAAGCACAGTGTCTGGCACATGGTTATAGTAAGTCCTTCCCCATCTACTGAAGGAACCTCAGAAATTCTCCAGTTCAGTGATGACAAATGAATAGAAAAGGGAATTACCATACCATATATATATATATATATGTATATATATATATATATATATATATACATATATATATATATACATACATATATACATATATATATCCCTGAAGGCTGCATACTAATAGAAAATATTTATTTATTATATATTTCTGTATTCTATATTATATTATTCTATATAATTTTTATTAATGAATTTATTTTGATAAATCAATCTTAATTAGATTCAAATCTGACTTGTGTTGCCTTTGGTTGAGTCATGGGCTGTGTTGGACTCCTCTGATGTAGGTTATGGGATTGAGAAAAAGCCAGGAGGCTTTATTGGGAGGGTTGGGAGGGCATTACTTTTTTTAAAAAATCAAATCACAGATGCCTCTCCCTGAAAACTCCCTTTTCTATAGTGATCTAAGGCTTTCATTAAGACAATCTGGTGAAGACAAGCAGCCCAGGTAGGAAGATCCTTATTTTGTAGAGAAGGAGATTAATTTTAAGAAGAATGACCTGGAGTCTCACTGGTAGTAAATATCAGAACCAGGATTCAAACTCTGAAGCTTCCAACTAGATATCTGAGATTCTTTCTACTCTATTGCTTGGTCCTCAACCTCTTTTGTGTCAAGGACCCCTTGGCAGCAGTCAGATGAAACCTTCTTAGATTCTCAGAACCATGTTAAATATATAAAATAAGAAAGGAAACCAATTGTATTACCATACAATTATTACTATACAATATCAAAAGAAAAGTTTGTCATCAATCCACATTAAGAACCATTGCCCTAACCTGTCATCATTCCTTGTTGCAGAAACATCTGGCTGGCTTGGGCCTAACGGAGGCCATTGACAAGAACAAGGCAGATCTGTCTCGAATGTCAGGCAAGAAAGACCTCTACCTGGCGAGTGTCTTCCATGCCACTGCCTTTGAGTGGGATACAGATGGCAATCCCTTTGATCAGGACATCTATGGGCGTGAGGAGCTGCGGAGTCCCAAGCTCTTCTACGCTGACCATCCCTTCATCTTCCTGGTCAAGGATGCACAGAGTGGCTCCCTGCTTTTCATTGGCCGCCTGGTCCGACCCAAGGGTGACAAGATGCGTGATGAGCTTTAGGCCCATGAATGGGGGTAGGGAAGGGGGGGGTGGATGGGGGGGTGGGTGGTGGGTGTGGGCAGAACTCAATGGGTGCTATTTTGGCCAGCTGGGGCTGAGTCAGGGCCAGGGCTAGGACCAAGGCTCGTTAGTGGTGGCAGTATCAAGGCAGGGCCTCTAGATTCAGGTGGTGGACCTCACCTCTCCACTGTTCCCTGGAGTTTCAGGAAAGGGGGCTGGTTTTTCCAGTGCCCTGGACCGTCCCTCCGGATATTAGGGGCGTGCTGCTGAGGGGGGGTGGGTGGATGATAGGTCCTCTGGGATTTGGGCTGGGAGTCTGAGAGAGGTGGGTTTTGATAACCCCTCACATGCCTCTAGGGAGGGCATTCTGGTGCTTCCCTCTTCCTGAAGTGCCCCCAGGTTCTCTGAAAGTGGGCTGAGAAACATCCCCCACAGACTTCCCCCCTTCCCAGGTCCCCTGGCTGTCCATCTAGAGTCCATTCCATCCCTACTTGGCAGGTTATTACCAGTAGTCATTTTTGTGTCTCTCTCTGAGCTGGAAGGGGCCTTAGAAATCAGCTGGTCTACCACCCTCCCCTTATACTGATGGGGAAGCTGAGGCCAGAGAGAGGCTTGCCTACTATTTCACAGTGAGTTAGTTGGCAAGGTCAGGATTAGAACCCAAATCTCATCTCTACCGCCTTGGTTCTTCTGCATTAGAGACTTCCACCAGGGAAATACTCATCAGCCATGAGTAGAACCCCATGATTTGTTACACTTCCAAAGCCATATTCTGTGACTCAGCAACTGAGTAATTTGCTGCAAGAATAGAGAGCGCCAAAGAACAGCACCCCTCCTAAATGCATCCATAGAGTAACAGACCATTGGAACTGGAAAGGACCCTAGAAGTCATCTGGCCAACCTCATTTTTACAAAAGAAGAAACCGAGGCTCACAGAGGAAGAGTGACTTGGGAGGCCTCTGGCTCAGGGCCTCTGACTCCAATTACAGTATTTTCCACCATGTCACACCCAAACCTACACCTGCTTTTGGCCCCTCCTCCCACTGCCCCCTCCCCACGGGGCTGGGGCCCCACTGTTGCACTGTGAGCCTCCGGGCCCATGGGAGGACAGGCCGGAGAGCAAGGAGACGGGAGGGGAAGGAATTTTGTGCGACATGTGCCCACGTGGTCCGCACAGCTTTATTTTCTCAAAAGGAGTCTTTTTTTTTCAAAGTTGGGGGGGTGGGGGGAAGGGTTAGGGAGAAAATTAGCCCTTGAAACTGCCAAAGCAAGGGTCTGTTTGTAAGATTTTTTTCAGTCAAATGTGTTTTGCAATAAAATGTGTTTTTTTTTCAATGAGCTTTTTTTTTTGTGTGGTCTGTTCCCCTGGGTTGAGGATGATTGGCATGCCCTGGTACTGAGGGAGGGGGAGAAATGGCTTCAAAACCCATTGAATTCCCTCAAGTCTAGCCTGGGCAATGGGAAGAAGTGACAGAACCAGAACCATCAGAGTTGAAGGACTCTTGAGGATAAATTAGACTTAAGCTAACATTTATCTAGTGCCTTTTCTGGGGTAGGCAGTGTCCTAAGCACTTTACAGTTATTCTTTCTGATCCTCACACCAACCCTGGAAAGTTATCATTGTCCCCATTAAACAGATGAGAAAACAGGCAAACAGGTTTAAATGCTCAAGGTCATCCAGTTAGTAAGTTCCTGAGATAGAATTTTAACTCCAGTCTTCCTGATCCCAAGTCCAGTGCTCTACCTACTTTTCCACATTATTTTCCTATTTTGCTTTAAAGTTCAATCCCTTTGTCATAGAGATGAGGAAATGGGTCTAATGAGGGGAAAACAGTTGTCTGATGACACACAAGACTCGGATTGAAGTCATTTGTAAAGGGAGGAAGTTTAGTTTCCATCCAGACTCTTCAGAGACCTGTGATACCATCTCGTAAATAATTGTGGAAGTGTTTCCAATGTTTCAAGCAGTGCCGGACTCTTAGTGACTCCATTTTGGGTTTTCTTGGCAAAGATACTGGAAGGGCTTGCTATTTCCTTCAGCTTATTTTACAGATGAGGAAACTGAAGCCATGGGTCACACAGTATCTGAGACTGGATTTGAACTTGGCTCTTTCTGATTCCAAGCCTGATACTCTATTTCCTGCATCACTCAGTTGCCCTTGATAAATCATTAGTGTCCCTGAAAAGTAGTCTCAGCTTGAGGCTCTCATGATTCTCATATCAACTTCTAGGGTGACTCTTGTACATTCTTCACTTAAATTATGTGGAAATCTCCTCTCAGTTCTACTTATTGCTCCTACCTCTGGGCCCTGGGCTAAAGGAAGGTTCATCCCTCTCATACATATGAACTACTAATTACATAACTGCTTTTTAAAAATACATCTACTTTTTCTTCAATCAGGGATGTATGATCCTGGTCTCAGTTGGTTTCCTGGATATGCTTCTGTTTATTTCCATTGTGACATTGAATGTTTATTTTTGACATGTTCTTGTGAAATAGAGTCTTTTCTCCATTCAAGGGGTTGGAATGCACTTTGTGATATCTGAGGTGACCACCAGGTCTAACAGAGGTTTGTTCTTCATAGTCTGCTCGTGTCTAATGCCAACCTTTCACCAGAAGGTGCACAAAGCTTACAAAAGTTTGAACTGTTCACCTTAATGATGATGATGATGAGAAATAGTGATTTTCATCAGTAAAAATTAATTTTTTTTATAAACTTCAGAACTCCAGTTTCTGCACTGCTTGCCTATGACATAGTTATGTTTAGTAGTTATTTTAACAGATCTTATCACTGTTATTCCATCCTCAAATAGCAGATGTAGATCCATTAAAAGACCTTCCAGATTACAGATCCCTCCAAAAGTCTTGACTTGTTTTCTGAAAATTAAATTCATCAATTTTGGCAGCAATACTTTGTCAAACTTTTAGTGCTGAAAAAATTCTGGATAGGGAAAGGATGTCTAACTAACAACTTGTATGAAAAAGCCTGGAGGAATGTCAACAAACTGGATGTTTCACACTAGTACAGAGTAATCAGATATCAATGGTCATTTTAAGCTCCATTAGGAGAATCCAACAGTGTCCAGCAATACAAAAGTCACAGCTCCATTTTCTTCTGTTCTGAACAGAGCTTTTCTGGAGTACTATGTTCAATTTTAAGCACCCCATTTCAGAAAGATTTAACCCATTTCCGATGTTTTCTTCCTCTAGACCCAAGATGAACAGATGAGAGTCTAGGACCCTTTCTGTGATTTAGGGACAGCTTTTACATCTGCCCACTAAATACCTTAGGGATTAATGGTTGTGTGTGAGGAAATTTTTGTAAGTTGTTGCTGAGCAATACACCAAAGCTAGACTTTGACCATGAATTGTGTAGGAAGCATTCACAGCAGGAGCATCTATAATGCATTGTCCCTGAGGAAAGGGATGAAAATTTCTTCTCCCTGCCTTACCATCCCCTTTCTCCCCCACCCCCACCATTCAGAGTATCAGGCCTGAAGACACTTTCTGTTTGAGTGTAGAAGTTGGGGAAGCAAGGACAAGATAGGTAGTGAAGATTCTCTCAGCTCAGGTATAAAAGCCTGCTTTCCTAAAACCCTCAAATGCAGTTTTTTATTAAAATTTCAATGATCTATATGTTGTCTGAATTAATGAATGAGAAGACCCTAAGAGAATTTTCTCAAGGGATGGGAAACAGAATTACCTAATTATCATATTTAAAAATTTTAGTATTTCATTTTCTAGAACAGGTATCTATTTTGCCCAAGTATGCCCAAGAGAGAAAGCTCTTTTGAACAAAATAGAAAAATGAATTTAATGTGGTAAAATGGGCAGAGCACAGGATCTGGAATCCAGGAAAAACTTCAGTTTAAACCCTGGGAAAGTCACTCAATCCAGTTTGCCTCAGTTTCCTCATTGGTCAAATGAGCTGGAGAAGGAAATGGCCATTTTGGTATCTTTGCCAAGAAAATCCCAGATGAATCTATGAAAAGGGAAAAACAACCGAAAATGACCAAACAATATAGGATGATATTTTGGGGACATACAAGAGTCAAACAAGGGTTTTTTTCTTTTTTTAAAATTTTGTGTGTGTGTGTGTGTGTGTGTGTGTGTGTGTGTGTGTGTGTGTGTGTGTGTTTAATGGCAAAGAGAAGATTTGGGCATACCAACAACAGGGAAAGAGGAAGGACGCTACATTTTTTTTTTAGCCAACAGGGTCTACTGAGCATTTTTATAGGGGGTGGGAGAGTCGAACAATGATCAAAACAATGTAAATTGATCCTTGTTAAATTTTATCGCATTCAAATTGGTCAAGCATTCTATTAAATGCTTTTTGGAGCTTTACTTTGTCATTCAATAATTGAACTTAGCTTCCTGGGATCTGAAAATGTAATAAAGATGCCATATAAGTCTGCAGTGATAAACATGTTAAACAAGTGTAGGAGAGAGATCCCTGAGGCATTCCACTATAAACTTCCAAGCTAATGCCAACTCATTAATGACACCTCTTTTTGACCTTGGAGGGAGCTCATTGGGCCTTAGTAAATGACAATCTCTCACTCCTTATAGACTTGTGGATCTGCAAAGTATCTGATATCTTGAGCCTCTGAGCTGACTTTCTTCCAAATGAGCAATTTTAGTATAGGGAGATTACTGGTTACCAAATTTTTTCCTTTTCTGTTATATGTAGGTGGTGCTTCCAAAATACACTTTGGAACACAAATTCCTCAGCCAGTAAAAATCTTTTCCCCTCTCAGATTTCATATAGCATTTGGTTCATGTCTATTCATTTCTCTAATGCACTCATCCTCTATTATTCTGTATTAATCCCATCCAGACTCTGTAAGAATCTGTAAGAGCAGGGCACATGTCTTATGTCAACTTTATTCCAGGGTACTTTATTTGTTCCAGGAAACTTTATTTGTTCCAGGATACTTTAATAAAATTGACTTCCATAGCTCTGCAACAGAAGTGAATGATGGGTATGAGAGTTTTGAGTCAATTATACAAATTACATCCCTGCTTGGGGCCTCAGTTTCCGTATATATAAAATGAAATGTTGGATAGGATGGTCTCTAAAACTTCATCTGACCCTAATTAACCATCTCTTTCAGGTATGTTTTCCTTGTCAACGGCAATGTGAAATTTTTGTGTTGCACTTCATGGAACCAATAGGGATGGAACTCCTCTGGAATTCCTTTTGTTCTGGGGAGTCTCTCTATCTCTAGAGCTGGAGGCTTGGGTAAAACCAACCCCCAGACCTGGTTGATTAATAAACAAATCTTGACTGCCACCTTTAGGCCTCTGTGAGAATTTTCCTTTGGAAGTACCCCAAGAGTCAGAGCAAGCTGATGGAAGAGCCTTAGAGATCATTAATTCACAAGATCACAGAATCCCAGAAGCGGAAGGGATCCCCAGAGGCCATTTTGTCCAACCCATGTCTGAATAAAAAAACACTTCTTTATAACTTATCTAACAAATGATTATTCTTTGCTTAAAGACCTCCAAGGAGAGTGACCTTTCTACTTTAGAATTACCTGAACTGTTAAGGAAGTTTTCCCTTATGTTGTTCTTAAAATTTTAAGATTCTGAAAATTCCACCTATTACTTCTACTTACATCTATTGGGGTCAAGCACAGTCCTATTTCCTTTTCTATATGGTTACATTTGGGGGTAAACAAGAATATGTATCATTATTCCTTTAATTCTTCTCTCAACCCAACAAATTATTTCGTCAATTGATTTTCTTATGGCATGATCCTTCTTTAGCTTGGCTAAAGGACTGTTCAATTCTGCTACTGTTTTTCCTAAAATATGGAGCCCAGAACTGAACACAAGACTCCAGATATGATCTTACTATAGCTGCAAACAGCAACTTATCACCTCCCTTATTTTAGCCACAATTCTTTTCTTATTGTAGCTGAGGCTAGCACTAACATTTTTGGTATATAGTAGATGCATGGAGAGCACATTTTTGTGCCCATATAGCCTTGCTAATTCATATCAAGTTTGTGGTTCACTAAGATCCCAAGAACTTTTTTTTTGCAAATTTTGTTTCCTAACAATCTTTCATTCAGCTTATATATGGGAAATTTATTTTTAAAAATGAGTTGGGTATGTAAGCATTTCTGTATATTAATCCATAGTCAATTTTATCTTATTAGCTTTGACCCAACATATCAACCTATTATGATATTTTTGGATTCTTTGTTTGCTGTCTCTCCTAGCTTTGTGTTGTTGAATAATTTATTGTATGCTATCTTTTTTTTTATCCTACTCATGATAAAAACATTAAATAGCCTACTCATTTTAAAGCTGCATCAGAAAGGGGAAATCACTTAAGTATACACAGTGATTCAGTGGGAAAAGTGGTAGTAATAAAAAATAGATTAATTCACATAGTGTTTTGCCATCAAATGAGAAAAGTTCTTTGTAAAACTCTTTGCTGATTAAAATTGTCATATACGTGTCAGTTTTCATTGTGAAATTTTTTAAATCTATTGTCTTATTTTGAAAACTTTGTAAGGAAAGTAGAGTATTAACTTTTATACCTATGTTATAGATGTGAAAGTTGAGGTTCTTAAAGAAGTCATTTGCTCATGATCATAGAATAAATTAGTGGTTTATTCCAATAGTCTTCTGTTTGATTTCCTTGCCTCAAATTTCTTCCCACTTCCATCCATTTTCCATTCAATTGTCAAACTGATTTTCCTAAAGTGAAGCTCTGACCTTAACTCTATAAACTTCAGTGGCTCTAAGATAGAATATAAAATCCTGGTACCCACCTTCCTCTCTCCTGCATGTATTCTTCAATTCAATGACACTGACGTTTTACTCTTCCTCACACATGTCCTAACTGGAAATTTTCCCTGCCTATTCCCCAGGTCTACAACAATCTTCCTCCTCATTTCTGGCTCCTGGCTTCCTTTAAGTTCCAGTTAAAAACCCATCTTCTCCAAGAAGCCTTTCCCCTTATTGTTAATGTTTTTTAGTCATATTTTCAGTTTTATCATATATATATGTGTTTTTATTTTTGTACAATTTTTTAAATACATTACTAAAATATTCTTGTTTAAGAGTAAACATAATACCCCCTTCCCCCCCAAAAATATAGACCCTCATGAGCGATAAAGAGAAAATAATAAAATTAAAAAAATTGTGCTTCAGTCTGTGTTCCAACACCACCAACTCTGTCATGAGTGGATCACATTCTTTATGATAAGTCCATCACAAAAGCTATTTCCATGTTTTTCCACCATTGCCATTGCTGATCGCAACTCCCTCCATTCATACCTCCCCACTAACATACACTATATTTTCTCTCTCCTTTCACTCTGTTCCTCTTCTTAAATGTGCTGTAGGGTAACTGAGTGGTGCAGCAGGCTGATCAATGGCCCTGGGGCCAAGAGGTCCTGAGCCCACATATCACCGCTTAGACCCAGCAACCACCCAGCCATGTGGTCTTGGACAAGTCATCCACTCCCAGCCCCTTGCAAGAAGATAAAGAAAATGTGTTATATCTGATCACTCTCCCCCATGGTCCATCCTCTTCTCCATCACTCATATCCCTCCTTTCCCCTGTCCTCCTCTCCAGATGTCTGTACCCCATTGAGTATGTATATGCTGTTTCCTCTCTGAGCCACCTCTGATGAGAGCAAAGGCTCCCTCATTCCCCCTTGTCTTCCCCCTTCCCTATCATTGCAATAGCTCATTGTAATAATAAAAAAATCTTATTATATGAAATATCTTAGCCTATTCCACCTCTCCTTTCTCTTACTCCCATTACATTTCCCTTTTAGCCATTGACTCCATTTTTACAACATATTATATCTTCAAATTCAGCTCTCTCCTGTGCTTCATCTATAAAAACTCCTTCTACCTGCTCTATTAAATGAGAAGTTTCATATGTATATTATCAGTATCATTTTTCTATGCAGGAATACATGCAGTTCATCATCATTAAGTCCCTCATATTTTCCCCTTCTCCTCCACTCTTTATGCTTCACCTGAGTCCTGTATTTTAAGATCAAACTTTCTGTTCAGCTCTGGTTGTTTCAACAGGAACAACTGAAATTCCCCTGGTTCATTGAAAGTCCAACTTTTCCCCTGGAAGAGGATGTTCAGTTTTGCTGGGTAGTTGATTCTCGGTTGCATTTTGAGCTCTTTTGCCTTCCAGAATATTATATGCCAAGCCCTACAAACCCTTAATGTAGTTGCTGCTAAGTCCTGTGTGAACCTGACTGCAGCTCCATGATATTTGAATCATATCCTTCTGGCTGCTTGTAATATTTTCTCTTTGACTTGGGAGTTCTGGAACTTGGCTATAATATTCCTGGGGGTTGTTTTTTGTTGGATCTCTTTCCAGGGGAGATCAATGGATTCTCTCAATTTCTATTTTGCCCTCTGCTTCTAGGATATCTGGACAATTTTCCTGTAGGAATTCTTTAAAAATGAGGTCAAGGCTCTTTTCCTGCTCATGACTTTCAGTTATCCCAATAATTTTTAAATTATCTTTCCTGAATTTGTTTTCCAGATCAGTTGATTTTTCAATGAGATGGTTCACATTTTCTTCTTCACATATTCTTTTGGTGTTGAAGTATTTTGTCTTGACTTCTTGTAAAGTAAACAGCTTCCTTTAGCTCCATTCTAGATCTGAAGGATTTGTTTTCCTCAGAGAGCTTTCTTATCTCTTTTTCCATCTGGCAAACTCTGCTTTTTAAAGCATTCTTCTCCTCAATAATTTTTGAACTGTTTTATCCATTTGACTTATGCTGGTTTCTAACATGTTATTTTCTTAAGAATTTTTTTGGATCTCCTTGACTAAGCTGCTGACTTCTTTTTCATGTTTTTCCTGCATCTTTCTCATTACTTTTCCCAACTTTTCTTCTATCTCCCTTACTTGATTTTCACAATATTTTTTGAGCTCTGTCATAGCCTGAGACTAATTTACATTTTTTTTCTTTCAGTCTTTAGATGCAGAAGCTTGTACTTCCTCATCTTCAGATCAAGGATTTTGATCCTTCTTGAGATCACAGAATGTATTTCTCAATGGTGTTCCTCTTTTTTCTCTTTTTATTCATTTCCCCAGACTGTGCCTGTTTTGGGGGTGCTTCCTGAGCTTTTGAGTATTATTGGGACACCCTCCCTCCCACAAGGATCTCAGTGTGTGAAGCTCTGTCTTCCCTCCTGGTCTGTGAATGACCACAAGTGTACCACTCTGCCATAGGGCTGAGGTGGGGGGGGCTGCTGTTCTATGGGGGGACTAGACTGTGATCAAGATTCAAATGTGGTCAGAGCCCCAGAATCCTGTTCTGAATACAGAAGACAGACATCAGAAGTCTCTCCACTCCCCTATCTTTGGTAGACTGAGCACTCAAGGCTCAGTTGCCTGTGGGCTCCTGCTTACTGGCTCCACTTGCTTCTGTTTCCTGGATCTGGGCTGCCTTGGTCACCACTGCTCTCTGAGTTCCCTGAGGACTGGGCTTCACAGGCTTGCTCTAGCAGACATTCCCCTGCTGATCTTCCAAGTTGTGGTTGGTGCTCACTGGGGTGTAGGTCAGGAAACTGCCCCTGCTTCAGTGAGCCCTGGCTCCCAGGGAGACTGAAGTTCCTTCACTTTGGTGGGTGCCCCTCTAACCACGTGGAGTGGAGCCTTTACACTATTTTCCTGGTTACCTTGTTCTGGAGAATTGCCTCACTGGATCCCTCTGTGGGTTCTGTCTCTCAAAAATTTAGTTAGATTCACAATTTTATGATTTTTGAAATATTATATATAGAGAGCACCTAAGAGAGGCTCTTCTCCTGTTGCCATCCTTAGTTTTATCTTTATGAGCCTCATTTGGAGTTTTCTTGGCAAAGATACTCGAATGGTTTGCCATTTCCCTCTCCATCTCATTTGACAGATGAGAAAACTGAGGCAAACAGGGTTAAGTGACATGCCCAGAGTCACACAACTACTAAATGTATGAGGCTGCATTTGAATTCAGGAAGATGAGTCTTCTGGCTCCAAGACCAGCACTCTATCCACTGTGTCACTTCTCTGCCCCTTAATCTTAATGCTTTCTCTTTATTGATTATTCTCAGTTTATCCTCTGGATATCTTGGTTGCACATAGTGTTTGCTTGTTGTCTCCTTAGTCAGGCAGGTAGTGCTGTGAATAGATGCTGGGTTTGGAGTCAGGAAGAGAGACTTGAAATAAAATATGACCTCATACGAGCTGTAAGTCATCTACCTACCTTAGCTTCCTCTTCTGTAAAATGGGGATAATAATAGGACTTAACACTTGGAATTGTTGCAAGGATAATATGAGATAATATTTATTATATAGAATAATGTCCAGTATATATATAAGGTCATTAATGAATTCTGGTTGACTTGCTTTGAATAGGAATTGGGTCATTTCTCACTGAATCCAGCTCTTTCTACTACCAAAAAACCTACCTTTTAAAGCAATGCCTTGTGACCAGCATCCTGAGAGTTAGTCATGACTGGATAAATCCAAATTATGTACTACCTCTTTAAGAAGCCTATGTTCCCTCTAACTAAAAGTACCATCTTCCTTTTCATATTTTTGTACATTATTTTGACATTCCCCATTCTATCTAGTACCAAACTTATTTGTGGGAAACTAGGGAACACAGTGGTTGATTTGTAGCTAGGAAAATCTGAGTTCCAACCCAGCCTTAGACACTTATGAGTGACTGTGGCAAGTCATTTATTCTCTCCTAGCCTTAGTTTCCCCATTTGTAAAGGGTCAGTGATAATAGCAGTTACTTTCCAAGGTTGTTTACAATAATGGAATGAGGTAATATTTTGAAAGTGCTTTGCAAACTTCAAAGTGCCCACAATTGCTAGTGATTATTTGTATCAGTGTTACATCTCCACAATTAAACTGTAAATTTCTTGAAATCAAGAGAAACATCAGTTGTGAGAGAAAAGAGCAATGGCTTGGAAATCAAAGGAGCTGAAGTTCCATACTGTCTGCTATTTATGGTGTGACCTTGAGGTATCAATTCCTGGTTTTGTAGTAAAACTGAGAAGAAAATATGATATGACTGAGACACTGACTGGATAATACTCTTTCCCACTCTTGAACTTAGTTTCCTCATCTTTAAAATAAAGGGATCTCTAAGGTCCCTTCTAGCTAGCTGTGACCCTAGATAAGTCATGATGTTTGTCCCAGTTTCCTCAGCTGTAAATTGGGGCTAATAATGGCACCTACCTCTGAGGGTTGTTGTGGGGATCATATGACATAATAATTGAAATAATAATGGCACTGTTATCAAGAGCCCAGCACAAAGTATACACTATACAATTTTATTTATTATTATTTTCATGAAATACTTCAATTCATAGGAAATATTTGTTAAGTGAATGAATGGAAAGATCTGAGATCAATTCCAGATGTCATCTGTCCAAGTTCCTCATTTTACAAATGAAGAAATTGAGACTCAAGTAGGTCAGGGGCTTACCTAAATTCACTAAATTAGGAAGCATTAGAGACAGGATTTGAACTCAACTCTTTTCCTTTTAGAGTGCCTACTCTTTTCACTATACAAGACTGCCTTTTGATCTCAAGCCTTAGCGGGCATGAGGAAAGTGTAGAACTGCAAGAAGATGACTGTGGAAAGAGCACAATTGATTAAAAAAAGCAGTGTAAGCTTATTGATTTTTTAAAAATATTATTTTTAATATTCATTTTTAGCAATTCTAAGTTCCAGATTTTCTCCTTCCACCATAAACTCATTGACTTAAGGTAGCCTACTAATATTCAGACTAGATTCTAAAATAACCTAAAGAAAGTCTGAAGTAGATGAGACCTTCAAAGGAATATGGTTGATTGAGACAAAGGATTAGAGGAAGAGGGAAATTATCATTTGTTCGGTTTTTCAGTCATGTCTGAAGTGTTTATAACTCTATTTGAGGTTTTTTGGCAGAGATAATAAAGTAGTTTGCCATTTCCTTCTTCAGATCATTTTACAGATGAGAAAACTGAGGCAAATAGGGTGAAGTGATGTGTCTAGGGTTAAACCACTAGTGTCTGAAGCCAAATTTGAATCCAAGAAGATGAGTCTTCCTGATATTCCATTAACTGTGCCACCTAGATGCCCCTAAGAACAGATAGAACTAGTCTAATCCCTCTCTTTTCTTTTTTAATTTAAATGTATTTATTTATTTTCATCCATATGCACATGTATATTTTTAAGTTACAAAATTTCCTTCCACACTCCCTTTCCTCCTCCCTCCCCTCAGCAGTGAACAGTCAGTATGTTGTACTATATATTTTAATAAACCTCTTTACAGATTAGTAATTTTTGGTATGAGGAGTTAGGATAAAGGGAAAGAGATACATAAGAGATAATTTTTATAAAGTGTTCAACAGATTCTGAAGGGTTGTTTTTATTTGTGTGTGTTTTGTTTTGTTTTGTTTTTTCCTCTGGATGGGGATAACATAGTCCATAGCCAGTCTAATACAGTTGTCCTAACTCTCTAGACTGTTGAGAGGAGCTGCTTCCATCAAGACTGTTCATCTCACAATGTTGTTGTTGATGTGTACAATGTTCTCTTGGTTCTGCTCCCTTCACTCAGCATCAGATCCTGTAAGTCATTCCATGCTTCTCTAGAATCCGAACATTTATGGTTTTTTATAGAACAATAGTTTCCCATGTTATTCATGTATCATAACTTGTTTAGCCATTCCCCAAATGATGGACATCCCCTCAATTTCCACTTTTTTGCAACTATGAAAAGAGCTACTATGAATATTTTGGAACAAGTAGGACTTTTTAATACTCTCTTCTGGTTCTATAGACTTAAAATTGGAATTGCCAGGTGAAAGGGCATGAATAGTTTTATTGCTCTTTGGGTATAATTCCATATTGCTCTCCAGAAGGATTGGATCCATTCACAACTCAACCAGCAATGCATTACTGTCCCAGTCTTCCCACAACCTCTCCATCATCAATCATTTTTCCTTTCTCATCTTGATCAATCTGCTAGGTATTAGATGATACCTCATTGTTGTTTTAATTTGCATTTCTCTAATCAGTAATGATTCAGAGCATTTTCATATGATTATATATAGCTTTAATTTCTTCATTTGAAAATTGTTTATATCCTTTGACCATTTACCAATTGGGGAATGACTTGTGACCTTATAAATTTGATGTAATTCCCTATATATTTTAGAAGTAAGACCTCCTACTTGTGAAGATTGTTTCTCAGATTCCTACTTTCCTTCAATTTTTGGCAGCATTGATTTTATTAGTACAAAACCTTTTTAATTTAATATAGTCAAAAACATTCATTTTGCAGTTTATAATGTGCTCTAATTCTTGTTTGGTCATAAATTTATCCCCTTTCCATAGATCTGATAAGAGTTTTTTTTTTTTGGTCTATTAATTTATCTATAGTATTGCTCTTTATGTCTAAATCCTGTTCCAATTTGACTTTATTTTGGTATAGGCTGTGAGCTGTAGATCTATGCCTCATTTTTGCCATAGGATGTTCCAGTTTTCCCAACAATTTTTTTGTCAAATGGTGAGTTCTTATCCCAGAAGCTGATGACTTTCAGTTGGTCAAATAGTAGATTGCTGTAGACATTTATTATGACTTCTTTTGAACCTACCCTAATCCACTGATCCATTACTCCATTTCTTAACCAGTACCAGGAAGTTTTGATGACTGCTGCTTTATAGTATAGTTTGAGATCTGATAGAGTTAGGTCACCTTCCTTTACATTTTTTTTTTCATCAGTTCCCTTGCTATTGTTGATCTTTTGTTGCTCCAAATGAATTTTCTTACTATTTTTTTTCTAGCTTGTTAAAGTAGTTATTTGGTAGTTTGATTAGTATGGCACTGGATAAGTAATTTAATTTAGGTAGAATTGTCATTTTTATTATATTAACTCGACCTAACCATGAGCAATTGACATTTTCCCAATTATTTAGATCTGACTTTATTTTGGTGATAAGTGCTTTATGATTGTATTTGTACAATTTCTGGGTTTGTCTTGGGAGGCAGGCAGACTCCCAAGTATTTAATATCTATAGTTATTTTAAATGGAATTTCTCTTTTTATCTCTGGCTCTTGGGATTTGCTGTTCATATAGAGAAATGCTGATGATTTATGTGGGTTTATTTTATATCTTGATACTTTGCTGAATTTTTTTAATTGTTTCAGTGAGTTTTTAAAATGATTTTCTCAGGTTCTCTAAGTATACCATCATTCTTTTTCTTTTCTTTTTGCTACTGCTAGCATTTCTAATACTATATTGAATAGTAATGATGATAATAGGCATCCTCGTTTCACCCCTGATTTTATTGGAAATGCTCTGAGTTTATTCCCATTACATATAATATTTGTTGATACTTTTAGATAGATACTATTTATTCTTTTAAGGAAAATTCCATTTATTCCTAAACTTTTAGTGTTTTTAATAGGAATGGATGTTGTAGTTTATCAAAGGATTTTTCAGCATCTATTGAGATAATCATATAATTTCTGTCGATTTTGCTATTGATATGTTTAATTATGTTGAGTGTTTTCCTAATGGTGAATTATTCCCTATGTACCTGGTATAAATTCTACCTGATCATGGTGTGTTATCCTGGTAATAACTTGCTGTGGTTTCATTGCTAAAATTTTATTTAAGATATTTGCATTAATATTCATTAGGGAGATTGGTCTATAATTTTCTTTTTCTGTTTTGGTCCTTTCTGGTTTAGGTATCAGCCCCATGTTGGTGTCATAAAAAGAGTTGGCAGAACTCCTTCCTCTCCTATTTTTTTAAATAGTTTATGTAGAATAGGAGCTAATTGCTCCTTAAATGTTTGGTTGAATTCATTTTTAAATCCATCTGGACCTGGAGACTTTTTTTTAGGAAGTTTATTGATGGTTTCTTCAATTTCATTTTCTGAAATGGGGTTATTTAAAGTAATTTATTTCCTCTTCTGTTAATCTGGTCAGTTTATATTTTTGTAAATATTCATCCATTTCACTCAGGTTATCCAATTTATTAGCATACAGTTCAGTCTAGTAGTTCTGAATTATCTCTTTAATTTCTTCCTCATTGGTGCTTAGTTACACCTTTACATTTTTGATACTGGTAATTTGGTTATCTTTCTTTTTTTAAGTCAGATTAACCAAAGGTTTGTCTATTTGATTGACTTCTTCATAAAACTGATTCTTAGTTTTATTTATGAGATCAATGGTTTCCTTGCTTTCATTTTTTTTTTTTTTGCAAGGCAATGGGGTTAAGTGGCTTGCCCAAGACCACATAGCTAGGTAATTATTAAGTGTCTGAGACCGGATTTGAACTCAGGTACTCCTGACTCTAGGGTCAATTCTCTATCCACTGTGCTGCCTAGCCACTCCCTTGCTTTCAATTTTAATCCCTCTCTTTTCATAAGAGTCCTTCAGATACTTGAACACAGATATAATGATCACCATTTGTTTTCTCCTTTCCAGGCTAGACACGCCTAGTACCTTTAACCAGTCATTATGTGATAGGAATGCTAGACCCTTCATCATTCCTAGTGTCCCTCCATGGGATATTCTCCAGCTTATCAGAGACCTTCTAAAATAAAGATGTACAGAATTTAATACCAGATGAAGTCTGACCAGCTGGGGCTGAGGATGGTGAGACAATCACCTTCTATTTTTGGAAAATAGACTTCTCTTAAGGAGACTCAAAATCACAGTGGTTTTGTTGGCTGCTATGGTGCATTACTGACTCATTGATTTTACTGTCCCTTGAAACCTTCAGACCTTTTTTAGACAAACCATTGACTAATCATTAACCTCCCCCAACCCCCATCTTGTACTCAGGAAATTTATTTCTTAAACCAAAGCATAAGATTGTATTTTGAATTTCTCCTAATTAGATTCATCTCAATAATTTAGGGTGTTAGGATCTTTTGGGATCTTAACTCTGCCTCCATTTTGTCATCCTAACTTTGTATCTTTTACAGATCTGATGGTTCATCTACATTATTGGGAAGATCTCTCTTGTGGCTGCACTCCTAATTATTCAACAGCATTTTCTCTAATATGCCCTCAACACTTTTTCTCTAGAATGCAAGTTCCATGAGGACAGGGATTATCTTTCTTTCTGCTTCTATTTGTATTCCTATCACTTAGTATGGTATCTAGAATAAAGACTTGGTAAAATTTGGAATTTGAAATCTTATAAAAAGGAATGTTGAAACCCATCTTAAGTGTAATTGGAAACTATAAAATTCTTTTCATAAATTAAAAAAATCTAAATGCTTGACTTTACTTGATAAAGATATTGAAAATTAAACAATACAGAGTTAAAAACCAGAAAAGGGCAACAAAGAATTCTCATTTTTAAAAAAAGAAACAGTTTTCTCTGTTGAATATTGAGTGGGATTTCTATTCCTGGGAATATTCTAGATTTGATCATTAAAGAGGCAATTATCTGGAGGACTCCAGCCAAGTTGACATAAGGCCATTAATGACTACTTGTTGACTTCTGCTTTTTAAATGGTTCTGAATCTACTTATATAGACATTACACTAAATATACCCCCCCACACACACACTTTGGTCTATATTTTGCACTTGGGACCCATGGGAGTAGGGATAAATGACCTCTTAGATTCAAGTCACTCTGTGTACACACATCACTATACACCTATAGTATACATCTTTCCCTCTTCTTTTCAAAACTAATGAGATACTTTATTGAATGTTTTCTTTTGTAGATGTTGGCTAGCCATCTCTTTAAAGACTGGTGCTATAATTTCCTCAGGAACTGAGTTAAAATTTATTGACCTATATTTTGCAGGCTCTTGTTACTGATTCCTTAAAAAAAATAGGGTCATCATTTGACCTTCTCTAGCTCTTTGGTATTTCTCCTCTTCTTCATAATCTTTCAAATATCACTAAAAATGGTTCAGCAATCCCATCTGCCATTTTTTATAGCACTTGAGGAAATAGCCTATTTAGTCCCAGGTAACTTAAAATCTTTACATTAGAACTAAATATAGTAACCCTTCTGCCTCCCTATCTTGATTTCAAGTTGAGTTCCTGTCAGGGATAGGGCTGGACAATTTCTCCCAGAGTCAAAATACTCTGTAGATTCAAACTATTCATGAGTCCCTGTTGATGATCTTACATCATGAACCCAAAGTAAAGACATTTTCTAGGCTGTTAAAGTAAGAACAGTAGCTAGAAAAATCATTTCCGTGATTGGGCATACTCCCTCATATATACACTTTTAGTAAAGCCATAGCTGGCCTTTCAGGATCCTATTGTTTTTTTCTCTTCTTAAAAAATCCTCATATGATTCCCTCTTTGGTGGAAAGACAGAGCAACAGCATTTATTAAATGCTCACTTACATATCAGAGAATTCATTAAACATTGGGTCCACAAATATAAGAACTCTATGAAAAAGGCAGTTCTTGCCATCAAGGTGCTTACATTCTAATGGGAAAACAAAGAAAAGGGAGCTGAAATCAGGATCAGGGTTAAGATACCTAGTTAGTTAGATAAAATGGCCCCTCCTTAACATAAGAGACCTGAGAGGAATTCACCAATGAGAAAAGGGAGCCAGAACAGTGGAAAAATCATGAGAAGGTCTTTAGGGGCTAATAGATGTTTCAGGGTGAGAAGGTCCTATGCAATGAGGGAAATTCCAGGATGAGATGGCAAATGAGATATGGTGGCACGTAATGAAGAATGAAGCTGCAGAAAGGAATAAGACCCAAGAAGAACAGGGCCATCCATTCCTTTGCCAGACCTATTTTTGACTTTTCAGTCTGTGCCACCATATCTCATTTGTTTTCTCTTTTCTCATTGGCTTTCTCTTAAGCCCTTAAACAGCTCCCTGGCTATACTTCTTGGATCTGCCTCCATATAGGTTTCTCTATTGCTCTACTGAATGTGGTATCTCTGAATTATCCAAGTAGAAAATAGTTCTGTTGTAATCCTTTGTCCATGGTGGTGTCAGGCAGGAGAGAGAAACTCCATATTATTGCCTTGTGGTAGTAGTATAGGAGTCACACCTACAAAGTTCCTTCCTCCCTCAAACTGTTTCAAAATTGGCAAGTATGCAGCTTAAGAACCATCAGAGTTATGATTGAACCCAATCAAAGGCAAATTATCCTTCATATTCCAATCACATTGTCTAATGAGAGGTGGTTCAGTGGATAGAACACTAGGTTTGGAGACCAGATTTAAGTTCAAATCTGGTCCCAGACATTCACTACCTGAAAAAGTCACTTAACCCTTTTTTTTGCTTCAGTTTTCTCATCTGTAAAATGAACTGGAGAAGGAAATAGCAAATCACTCCAGGATCTTTGCCAAAAAACTTCAAATAAGGTCAAAGTTAAACACAGCGGAAGAAGAAAATAAAAAGGCATTACTTGAATTAGACATCTTATGTGATGTTAATTCTTATACAATAATATTATATATTTATATGACATGAAATGATATGATATGGTATGGTATTAAGACACTTTATAGATTCTGTTATCTGCAACTTACTTTCATCCCCTCCATCTTGTTTCCTCAGGTTCAGTCTCTTAAAGGATGCCACCCTCTTATGATCATACTATCACCTGCTCTTGTTCCCCTCTTCCTTAAATTGTGAGTTTGTTTTTTGTTTAGGCTGTTGATTTCATTGGAAACTCTCTTTACAAAGGTAGATCAATAGTTCCTGCATCATTTAGTCTTAGAGAGTTGTCTGGGCACTGGAAGGTTAAAGTAATTTGCACAAAGTCACACAGCCAATGTATATTATAGGTAAGACTTGAACCCATGTCTTTCTGATACTAAGAACAACTTTCTTTACACTGTCTTGTTCTATCTCACATATTTTCTGTTTTACACATACACACATACACATGCATAAATATCTTTTTAAAAAAATCTAATTTGGTTGGTGAGTTCTCCATATAATACAAATTGAACCCTACAGACAACTCCCATTTTTCCTCTACATTGGAACTTTTCTCTTTTGTTTCTTTGGTATTTCATTCTTGAGACTTTTCCTTTCTCACTGGAATGACATCCCATTAGGATTTTAGGTCATGGAATCCTTTGTATCCTTCCTTTGAAATCTACTTTTCCAAAATTTAGGCTGCATGTCAAACTATTCCTGTTTTCCTCTTCTCTAGAATGAAGTGGTAATTTCCCATCAAAGGAATTTTTGTCTTATTAATCTCTTCATCTCTGTTAGAATCAATCCATAATAGGATTCTTCTTGTGAGTTCTTTCATTTTTTTGTAAAGTAGAAATTATAATTAAGTTGTATTTATAAACTGTTGGTGATTCTGCTCTTTTTGGGAAGAAGTGGGGGAGAGAGATAGAGACAGAGTGAGACAGACAGAGAGAGACAGGGAAGAAGAAAGAATAAGAAGAAGAAAGAAGGAGGAGGAGGAGGAGCAGGAGAAGAAGAAAAGAAAGAGGAGGAGGAGGAGACAGCTTCAGAAGATGTTTGGATATTTGAATCTCCCATCATAACTATAGTATACTTCTAAGCCAGACTTGGGCACTGTTTCATTTATTCCCATTCTCTCTAGGCGGACTGTGGTTTACTTCAATAATAAAATTTTTTGTATTCCTATCTCCATTGATCTTCACCTATGTTCTCTCCTCTATGCTTCTTCCTTCTGAAATCTTCACAGATTTCCCCACATGATTAATCATCTTAATAGTCAAATCTACTTTCTCTCTCTTACCTATTTCATTTCTTTTGTATTTGATATGCTTACACTGAATTATACTACTGACATAAATTTTATCTTGCTGAGTCTCAGTGATGCATGTGAAACAAAATTTGCTTCCTTGTGTTATAACCTCTAGTTTATTTTCCTTATAGTTTGAACCTTGGACATTTGTGTACATAAATTTGATGGCATAGGTTTTAATTTTGTCTCTTGTGAACTTTGGTGTACTTCAGCCTTTGTTTTTCCTTCATTAGAACTACTTTCTGGTATTTAGACTGATTGATTTACATAGATAATTTTCTCCTCTCATCTTTTAACACCTCTGATTAGATTTTTCAAATATGAGAAAAATGCATTCTAACTGGTCATGGTTAGTTTTCCTGCCCTTCATTCATGCCAGGAATCTATTATATTTTCAAAGTTGTGATTCAGATATCCAAATCCAATTCTGGATATCTTCCTCTGTAGCTGTCCACTTCCAAAATCAAATTTTCTCTTTGTATTTCTTGCTTCATTAAGCAGACTTAAGAAAAATACAACCTAGTTCCCTATGGTCTTTTGTTTCTTATTCAAAAACCATAACTTTGCCAACACATTTTAAGCTCTTTTTGACATTATAATTTTGCTTTCATAAATCACCAGACATGTATGGTAGTTATCTGTCTTGAAAAATTCTTGGTGGTGTTCTCTGTTATGTCTTTTTTAAGTTATTGATGCTTTCTGTTTTTTTATATCATTACAATTTTCCCCAGTCTCCTTCTCTCTGTCTCAGAGAGCCATATCATACAACAAATATTATTTTCTAAAAAAATTATTTTCCTGGATTTATTGTTTTGTTAATTGTTTAGACTTATAAAAGCAATGGAGAAAATGTTAATAATGCTGTAGATCTGAAAACCTGTAATCTTCTCTTTCCTGCTCCTCTCCTCCCTTGTCCTTCCTCTCTCACCTTCCTCCAGCACCAGCATACCACTGGATCTAGTCCATTGTTACCATCTCCTTTTATTGCTACACTACAAAAAGTCAGATACATTTTATTTTGTTCAGTCATCAAATCAACAAACAAAACTAAAACAAAACGATTTCTTTGGCTGATTCACTTAGGATAAAAAAATCTGACCTTTTTCAGTGTTAAGTGTAGTGTAAACTGATCCAAGTATAGTGCAATAGTGCAAACCAGTGAAATGTAATCCACTGTGATGTAATTTAATGTAGTGTCACTCAATGTGATTCCATCCTGTGTGTTGGTCCAGTGTAACATCATCCAATAGACAAAAACCTAGTAGAAGAAAACCTCAGTCCATATAGGGGTGATACAGTGTATTATAAATCTAATGAAGTAAGATTTGGTTCAGTAGAGAAGAAAGATTATTTGAAGTTTTTCTTTTTATTTATGGGGTCATTTATTCATAGATCAGAGCTGAGAATTCTTAATCCCCAGACAAAGTTGTTAAAGCCAACTGACTCCTTCTAAGAATATTGTTTTTAAATATATAAAAGTGCACAAAATACACAGATTTTCAAAGGAAACAATTATATTAAAATGTGATTTTCAGAATAGATTTAAAAAAACTAATGTTGGGAACCCAGAAAACTGAAATTGTACCCTCAACATTATTATACTTGATAAAATCTTCATATAGCAGTACATTCCTCCTTTCCCACTTTATACTTGTCATTTAAACTTTGCACTTTTCAGAAGGATCAGGTACAGGTTATAATGTCATGGGAAGAGGCATACAGATGCTGATACTGAACTGATACCGATGTAACTGCAGGTTACATCCTGCAACCAGATATTCTGTGCCTCTGAGTCACAGGGCCTGATAATGGATCACACAACATATTGGATTATTCTTTTTTTCAGGTGTATCTCATCTCCTTAGGTAGACTGTGAGTTTCTTGTGTGAAGGAACTAGACCATATTTTTTTTTAGTTATTTCAGAGGACTTATTACATTGTTCAATCAATATTTGCTAAGGGTTCAAATCAACCTGTTCTCTGAGGATCTAATCCATTTGAATCTGGCAAGCTGTTGGTTTCTGCCTTAAATATAAGAAAGTACCTTTTTTGACAAATAGACCATCTATGCTTTAGTTCTCTGAGCTACTAAAGTGCTAAGTGTCAAAGAGCTGGGTTTTTCATGTGGAGACATAAAAGCCTGAGAAGTTTACAAAGTATATAAGAAAGGCCAGGAATGCAGTTAGTCTAGAGACTACTGAGACTACTTTTGATTCAATGTCTCTTTTCCTTCCCTTCATTTGCAAGAGAGAGCAAAATAGAGAAACTTATTGGACTTTAAATCCTGAGAGCCCATGAAAGTTTGTGGGGGGAAAAGCTTCTAATGATGATGGAAAAACATTTACTAATGTGGAAATTAAGCAGTGAATCACATAGAATTTCTGACACTATGAGAGATTGATTTACATAGATAATTTTTTCCCTTCATTTTTTTTTATTAAAGATTTTATTTGAGTTTTACATTTTCCCCCCAATTTTACTTCCCTTCCCCCCTTTTCCCTTCATTTTTGAAGTATACCATGACATCAGGGAAGTAATGCCATGATGAACATGCCATGAATTGGATTTCAGTGAGGGGTGCTGTGCTAAGTCGCCAGCCTCATTTTCTCATCTGGAACCATCTGGGTCCAGTGGTCAAATAGGGATAACTGGAGATGGCCCTGGATAGGAGGCAATCAGGGTTAAATGACTTGCCCAAGGTCACAACTCTAGTAACAGTCAAGTCTTAGGCTGGATTTGAGCTCCTGTGCTCCAAGGCTAGTGCTCTATCCACAGCACCAAAGAGGCTGGCCTTGTTGACCAAGTAGTAGGGATCAAAGGACCAAAGCTTTAGAGTCTGAAGGGGGGCTTAGAGGTCATTTCACTCTAAATCCCTTGAGACCCAAGAAATTTGATGTGGCTTACCTAAGAGTCACAGTAAGTGGTATAGTAGGATTTGAACTTTTTAAAAAAGAATTTGCTTAAAGAGAAAATAAAGACCATTGCAAGTGAGGAATATACTGAAAAAATATGAATACATGTGCAATGTACACCTATGGACCTGCCCCCTGTGGTGGTTTGGAGAAATCTTCTCATTGTTTTTCATTTGAGTCCTGTTTGATCTTTATAGTTTTGTTACATTCACTTTTGATATTTTCTGTGTGGTCATTCTTTCCATTTACATGGTTGTAGTCATTGTGTTTTTTTTTTTTGGTTTTCTTTGTTCTGCTTACTTCATTCTGCATCAGTTTATAAAGATATTTCCATGCTCCTCTATATTCATCACATACATCATTTTTTATAGCATGGTAATATTCTAATACAGTTATGGACCATAGATTCTTAAGCAATGACATCTACTTTGTTTCCAATTCTTAGTTATCACAAAAAAGTGCTGCTTTCAATATTTTGGTATATATATGGGAAATTTTTTTGTTGTATCTCTATTGCTGTTTTCAGGTTGACAAAATAGCTGCTTCTTTCTCTCACCCTTCCATACTATTCTCTCAATTAATGATTTTTGTGACTTTATCATTACTCCTTAGAACATCTTACTCTCTTCTCTTTTGGAAGAACATTGAATTACATTTTTAGTTACCCTCAAGGAAACAAATCATTCAAAAGTAGGTGAGATGCTTCCTGAGAAAGTCTAATAGGATCAGTTAGAATTCTGATCTCCAGGATAAAGGAGGCTCCCATGCCTTTCCCCATGATAATGCCAGTTGAGAGGGTTTCACCTTCTTCCACAAGTGTTAACCCTTGGACAGTAGGGTGGGGGATACTTAGAGAAGTCAGTTTAGTCTGGGGATACTTATCAATGATCACTGTCCCTTGCAACTTAAAACAATACTAGTCAATCCTTCAAATCCTTAGACCAATTAAATAGACACCAGCCAGCACAGATTCCCCATCTGCTCTGTTCCTCTGGGAATATAAGGGCACATCACATCTAGCAAGGGTTCTGACACAGATGAAGACACAGATTTCCACAAAGGCAAAGACCGAAAACTGCTTCGGCCACATTATTATATAGCATTGTCCTTCCTCTCTAATCTTCCTACTAAACTAAGAAGAGGGCTGCATATCTAGTCTCTGGTATGGGTTATCTCCAAAATTGACAGATATAGCCCCTTACTATATAGAGAGAGATTGAAGAAGTTATGAAAGATAATATGAAAGAAACAGCTGAGGGACCACGTCCAGGCATTCCTGCAATGCTCCAAACTCTTGGTTTCTTGGTAAGGTGGGGTTAAGCTCACCCATTTCTATTGAAACTGGTGATTTGGCCCTAAGCTGATCAGATGCAGCTGCAATCTGTGTTTCTAGATCCTAGGGGTAGCCACTTCTTGGCAGTAATAAGATGCCAAACTTTCAACAAAATCCTCTTATTGTGAATGGAAGGTACCCAAGATTTAGGAATTAATGACATTACAGTTTCTGCTTAACTTTGGAGCTAGTGTAATTCAGATTTCCAGATAAATTTGGAGCATTTTGCTTAATATTTTTTTGATTGGCAGGTACATGATTCAGTGAATTGAATGCTAGACCTGGAATCAAGAAGTCCTGAGTTCAAATTCTGTATCAAACACTTTGTAATTATGTGACCCTGAGCAAAATACTTAAACCTGTTTCCACCTCAGTTTCCTCATCTGTAAAATGGAGGTAATAGTAGTTCCTACCTCCCAAGGTTGTTATGGGGATCAAGTGAGATAATGTGTGAGATAAAAATCCACTTAAAAATATAGAGACTCCTTGAACAAAAAAGAACGTTTATTTTGGGTTTTCTCGAGAAAAGGGCACACTCCAAGTCTCACAAAGGTAGTGAAGATCAAGGAGCAAGGAGCTGCCCTGAATTGATAGTCAAGCAAGATTATATGGCCTAATGCAACCCCCTCCTCTTTCCTATCATCCCTCTCTGTCAACTCATTGGTTATTCTTCAGTTACATTCTACTTGTGAAAATCTACCTCAAGCAACAAAGAAAAGAATGAAAGGTTTTCATAAAATATTACCTCACCATTCAGATGGTGAGAGTAACCTTCAGGATTATAACTATCCTATTGAAGTAAGAGTTTACTTATCATCAAACAAGAGGAGTCTTATGAGCTTCGTTGGAATACAGGATTTTTCTCATGGGAGCAGTCTGCTGTTCTCCCAGTTAAGATAGTTTTATCATCAAATAGGTGGCTAACTAAAAATGCAAGGTCTCTCTGTAAATAGTCCACTATTCCCCCCGCCCCCATAGAATTGGGAGAGTGCCTGGTTTGCAATAAAAGGTCTCTCTTCCTCTTTCTTCTAAGATAGTCTATGAGTAATAGTCTCTTTGCTTTAATGATTTTTAATCCTGAGAGGACTTCACTAGGAATATTAAGTCTTAAGAGGGAATATCCCACTCAATAATCATCAAGTGCTTAGCAGATAATAGATGCTACATAAATGTTAATTGGTGGAGAGAATATTGACAGGCCATTGCATGCTTTCATAAGGAGTAGGTTGGCAAGAGAGATTTGGAGAAGAGTGGCATCAATTCTTTCTTCAAGAGCACAAATGTGCATCAGACTACTTTGGGACTAACTCCAGATATGGAGAGGAAGAGAAAGACTTTTGAAGTCACAGATACATAGGGGAAAGTCAACTCCTTAACCTGCCCTTATTTCTGACTAGGCAGGGCCTTAGAGGAACTCCCCCTTGGTTGATTATGAAGTTTCCTTTGTGGATGAACTGAGATCTATCTTTCATCTACTCCTTTCTTTTACTCCTGTGTATTTTCAAGTAAATTCTAATATGTCAGAATTCTCTAATTTCTGGGAAACAGGATAAAATCTGTTCTTTTACTATGTGTGATGGTCTTTTGTGTAATTAGTACCTAGTATCTGACACATAGTAGCACTTAATGCTTGTTGACTTGACTAAATAATGTTTGGTGGAAAGAAGCCAAACTGGTAAGTATAACCAAGGGAAGTGGGAAGGTAAGGGGAATAACATTTATATATGTGTGTATGCATATGTCTATATATATATTTATATATGAGTATGTATATATGTATATATCTATGTGAACATGTGTGTATGTATGTGTACATGCATTGTAAGCCTTGGAAGATACTAGCACAAGACTGTGCAGCATAGTGTGTCTGCTTCAAAGAAAAGGTGCTCTGTTTGATGAGCAATGGCAGATAGACATTTTAGTTTAGTACTTCTTTCTCAAAGCCTTGAGGGAAAGTGTCTTGCTTTGTGGTTCTCCTACTTCCCCTCAAGCCAGTAATCACAATTTGCTTGGAGAGTGGTATACACATATCTAATACAAAATGTATTTAGATAATCCATGTATACAAGGATAGCATACAGTCTTACACATGAATTTTGGTTAATTGCAATAATTAGATATGTTCCTGTCTACTCCATTCTTTGTTGGATCTCACAGGCCGGGTAAAGAACCATAAATAAAACAAAGCATTTAATTGAGATAGAAAATGAGGTAAATGAGAAGAGGACAACCAAGTACTAACACGTCTCAATTTCTATCCAGAAAATGGCTAGTCTCCCTCAGACTCTAGGAGTAACTGGGGAGGGAATATTTCCTGGATAACTCATATTCCAAAATAGGAAAGGGCAGAAACACCTTTCATAGCACATCTATTGTGATTATTTGTATCATGGTTCTTGGCTCTTCTCCCAGTAGTTACTTTGCTTTGGTCTTCAAACTCCTTTTAGTATTACCACTCTGTTCCTGCTTGACAGTGGCTTCACATTGCTCCTGTAAGGATCATCAATTATATATTTTCTTATTCTCCACTTGGTTACTCCTGTTATCTATGGGAACTGAACATCTATTACTGTAACTTCTTCTGGGGGGGGGGGTATTTTCTTTCTTTTGTGCAGTTGTTCCAGGACAACATGCCCAAGGACTTTACACATTTTCAGCTTTTTTTCAGCTTTATTATTGACCCAAACTCTTGACACTCCAAAACTCTATCCTTGCCTCTTTCCCAGTCACAGAAAAATTCAGAGTAGTCACTCCCAGGTGATTAAAGATGAATAATTTATTTTAACTTTTTCCTGAACCCAGAGAGTGGGTTATATGCTTACACAGATTCAGCATTCTCTTAATCTCTACCTGCTGGCTTCTCTGATTTCTTTCAAATTCCAGCTAAAATGTCATCTTTTACACTCAGAAAGCTTTTCCAGATCCTTAATTCTAGTGTCTTTCCTTTTTTAATTATTTCTCATTTTCCTTGTATATAACTTGTTTGAACATTATTTGCATGTTGTCCCACCCTCAGATTGCTCCTTCAGAGCTGAATCTGTCTTTTAAAATTTTTTTTGCATCCCCAGCATCTGGCATAGTTGTAATAACCTCCACATTCTTATAAAGTAGAATGGGAGTTGTATTCACTTATTTTTCAGATAAAAAGCCTGAAACCCAATGAAGTAGAACTGTATTCTGTGCTGGTCAGATACAAAGTTAGGTGGAGATGACACATTGTGTGACCTTGGGCAAGTCACTTAACCCCAATTGCTTAAAAAATGAAAATTGAGAGAGAGGGGATAGAGATGACACAGATTTTGGTAATCTTTCAGGGGCCATATGAGATATGTACAAATGAATATAATACAAGGTAGATTACATAAAGGTCAAAAGAGAAACTTAGTCAAAGCCTTAAGAAACATTGAGGAGGTAGAGGAGGATGTAGGAAAGGTATTGGAAGGAGGAAATAATGCCCAAGTTTTGCCTGAAAGAGCTTTCAAAGCTTTCAAGATGTGATCAATCAAAAAATGTTTGTAAGTGACTACTATGTGCAAGGAACTGTGGTAGGCACCCAAGGATACAAATGTCCAAATGAAAAGGGCTTTGCCCTCAAAGAGCTTACTTTCTATCAGACAGGAGAAAGTAGATTTTGAGCACTGTAATAGTCTTTAAAATGGAGACAGTAGAGGACAAGTAAGATCAGTTCAAGTATGATTGGAAAGTGTAAGGTAGAGTTACATTGGGGAAGGTCTCAAATGCTCAGTTAATGAATTTCTGCATGATTCTAAGGGCATGGGTCATAAAACCTTGTATGTGTATTCTTCAGGAAAATATAACTTTTATTTTTAATCTCATTTAAGGTGGGAGTAAAGTAATATTACCCACCTCACTTTCTATAGTCAGAGAATATAGTTCCATATGATGAAATTTCATTGGGGAAACGATCTCTATGAAATGTGAAAGCTTCTTTGATTGGGTCAAGGAGGACCCCACAGCAATTGGCTGAGGTTAGCCAAATGTACATCTTAGGAAAGAGAAGAAACTTAGGACTTTAAATGAAAAGGAAAAAAAAGACCCTCACTTGAATGAGTTTCAGAGGCTAAAAGTTGAAGCCAGTTGAGCCTTGTGAATGAACCAGGAGTTATCAAGTTAGGTTATGTCTCATGGAGTGTTAGGGACAGGGGGAAAGGGGCTAGGGAAAATTCTGGTTATGAGCTGGAGGATGACCTTTTGTTTTTCTGGTCCTACTGACCTCTTGGTTGGTAAAGCCTCCTTTCCCTCTCCCCATTTCCCCACACTATTTCTCCCTCTTCCCCCATACTCACTCTAAGGAATTGTATCTGCTTAAAGAGTTAGGCCAAGTGTCTTGCTTTTGGCAGAGAATTCTAGAGCAGCTACAAAGTGAAATTTTGTTTTCAATTGTGGGTGGGAACTGAAGGGGTGAAAAAGTCAACATTATGAACTAAAGGGTAAAAAATTCAGGCAGCAGAAACCATATGGAAAAAGTTCAGACTAAATTGTGTTTTTGCCTACTTGGGACTATTAGGGGATTTCTCCCATTTGGTATGATTTCTTTCCAAACAGGGTAGACAATAACTTCTTGGTGTTCACAATGATTTGATGATGATGATGATGATGATGATAGTATTTATGTACTACTTTAAGGTTTGAAAAATGCTTTACATATATTATCTCAATGGACCCTCACAACAATGAAATAGTTACTATACCCTCAGCCTCATTTTTACAGATCTGGAAACTGGCATTTGGATGGCATAGTGGTTAGAGAGTCTGGCCTGGAGTTCAAATCTAGCCTAAGAAACTTGCTTGCTGTGTGATCCTAGTCAAGTCACTTAACCCTATTTGCCTTAGTTTCCTCATCAGTCAAATGAGTTGGAGAAGGAAATGGCAAAGTACTAGTATCTGCCAAGAAAACCCCAAATGGGGTCATAAAGATTTGGACAGCAAAACAACAATGTGAAGATAAAATAGAAAGTCGTTTTGGTCAGTCTACAGAGGTTGGAAGGAGAGCAATATCTAAGACAAATACAAATTACCTTGGCTTCAGTGTGGAGGATGGACATTTGTGGGGAGATATTTGAGGTAGAGATTGTTAGAACTGGAAGGGACCTTTAGAACAAAGAATATCATAACTGGTAGACAATTTAAAACATAGAATACCAATGCTGGAAAGAGCCATAGAACACACACTATTCAGAAGGAAACATAGGACACAGTACATTAGTGCTAGAAAGGAACCTGCTTTCTAGTCCTATGACCTGCTTTTATAATTAAGGAAACTCAAGTCCAGAAATGATACTGATTTGCTCAAGAATCCAAATTAAGATAGATAGGACCAGTTCTTTCAGTGCTCACTCCCAGGTCTTCTGATTCCAAGTTGAATTAGTAGGCTCATGTAGAAATTGTTTTAACTAACCTTTTATACAAAATCTAAAGGAAATATTTCCTATTTTGTTAACCAATCTGTTTCTTACTTATTTAAACTTATTAAACTAAATAAGTCATATTAACAAATCATTGAAGTTCTCTTGAATCCAAGGCTTTTCAAAGTAGTAATTGATGTAAATAATTTATAGCTCAATTGGAAAATCTTATTCTCTGATAACTTCCTAATCTGTAACTCAATTGCTAAATTGTATGAGTATTAATGAAAGCAGAAATGGTACAAAGAATTTTCCAGTTAATGGACTTTGGAAGAAAAGGATTCTCTAGGACAGGTGAGCTTAATACTTGAATGAGTAATAACAATAATGATAATAATAATAGCATTTATATAGAAAATTAAAATGTTTGCCTAAGCATTTTATATTATTCTCACATCTTCCTTTGCAAGGTAGGTACCTTTTTGACCCATATTTTATAAATAAGGAAATTGAGGCTAAAAAGCTGTTTTTGCCCAAGGTCACACAGTAGGGAAGGATTCATCCACTCTTCTATCACTAGGTCACTGTGTTGCCATCAATGCTCAGATATGATGTGATCAAGCAACAGATTGAATGTTTGATTCTATCTGATGTGACAACTCATCTATCTTCTGGTACTAAACTCTTGTTTTCTGAATCCTATACTTTACTTCTCACTAGGACCCTCTCAAATCTTGCCATGAATCTGTTCATTTGCTTCCCACTCCTGGTTTTTTTCAGTTTGCAGACCTGTCTGATAGGTTCCTGGTGCTGACTGTGAAATGGAAGAAGGCCTTTGTTATCTTTCTCTCCTCACTCTTGCATCACAGAGGGCTGTCTAAATACCACAGACACTGCCTACTCTCTGTCTTCATCTTTATCAGTCTTGGTCTCCACAGCACCCAGACTGTAGGGACTAGTGTAAACTAACTGCCATTCTATCAGGATAGTTCCCTCAACTCAGCTGGTATATTGACATATACAAAATAGATTTAACTATGTTACCCCTATTTAAAAAAAGCATTTTATGATTCTCTCTTATCCCTAGAAGTTTAACTTCACACCTCCACAGTGTGGTCCCTTTCCAGTATAATTTTATTATCTTTTATCCATTCAAACTGGACTGGCAGGTCCTCACCATATACAAAATTCAGACTCCCACCAATGTCATTGTATAAGTGATCCCCCATGTAATGAAATACGCTACTTACATTCAACTGCCACTTTATATATGGACTCTTCTGACCTCTGTTAACTTTTTGAAATTATTTTGCATTACTTTGTATACATGTGATCTTTACCTCATCTATTGTACCTCTAGGTAGAATGAAAGCTCCTTAATTATTATTATCATTATTGTTATTACTCATTCAAGTATTAAGGCAAAGACTGGGTATTTTTAAAATAGCCTCTTATTCCTGGCTCTTTACCTTGTATCTAGTAAATAATTATCATTTAAATTCTTATTGAATGACTAAGGGTTTAATAAATGTTGAATTAAATTGATTTGAAGGGGTCAGAACTGTCTTAAGCTCATATACTCTGCTGGGACTCTACTCTTCCTTCTCAGCCTTGCCCCAAGGGTCTAGGGAAGAGAACATCAGGCCCTTATAAGGCCTGAGAAAATGTTTGGTCTGGCCCTGCCATGGCAACTGCAGGTGGGACTCGAAATTCAATGAGTTTTTTCAGAGGTGAAAATTAAATGTTTGATCAAATATAGCAGGTTAATTTTTAAGCTGATGGCCTATAAATGATGTTAAATATATCCAAATGATCTTTGGTAGAAAAAAGGTTCCCCATCACTGGTCTAGGGACTGGTAGAGTCCAACCCCCTCTTTTTATAAGTGAGTAAACTGAGGTCCAGAAAGGGGTAGCGACTTACCAAGGTCTCTAAGTAGCAGAGCTGCCCTTTGAAACCAGAACTTTGATTCTAAACCTAGTGCTCTTAACTTCTCAGCTTCTGGAATGATGAAGTTCAATCCTTCATCCACTGAGAAAGATAAGGAATTTGTATCAGGGACTCAAAGTCTATAACTTGTACTGTCTTTGTATCATAGCAACATAGAACTTAGAACTCAGAATGTTGGAGTTGCATGGGACCTTAGAATTGTCAGGCATTTGCTGTTAATAAGAGAAAATGGTCAATAACTGTTTATTAAATGTCATTTTATTGTGTGTCAGACACTGCTAAAATCTGGGGATAGAAAGACATAAGATATTCCCTGCCCTCAAGGAGCTTACAGTCTAAGGAAGACAACATATAAAGAAATATGTACAAAAAAGAGTTATATGCAGGATAAAATGGGGAGAAACCACAGAGAGAAATCATTAGTATTAAGGGGTATCAGGAAAGGCTTCATGTAGAGAGAGAGAGAGAGAGATTTAAGCTGAGTCTTGAAGGTAGTCAGGAAACTGGGAAGTGGAGAGCAATCCAGGTTAAAAAACAAACAAACTACAGAGTAAATAGAAAAAGTGAGGTTGTGTGAGGAATATTATGGAAGTTATGACTGTATCATGGAGTCCATGGAGGGAGGACCAAGTTGTGAGAAGTTTTAGAAGTCCAAAGATTTTATATTTGGTCCTAGAAGTTTAGGGAATTATTTGGAATTCGAGTAGGAATGTGACATGGTCACCCCTAAGAATTAGAAAAATCACTTTTATAGCTGAGTGGGAGATGGAATTAAGTGGGCACTTGAGTCTTGAAACTGAGAGGCCTATCAGGAGGCTGTTTCAATAATCATGAGGTGATGGGTGCCAAGATACAGGATGTGTGAATGGAGAGAATAGAGTAAATGAGAGAGAAGAGTTGAGAATCCCATTGAGCTTGGGAGTCTAGGTAACTGGGAGGATGAAATTGCCTTTGATAGCAGTATGGACATTCTGATGAGGAGAGGGTTTAGAGGGAAAGATTAAGAGCTCTGTTTTGGACATGATGAGACTGAGATTCCTATAGGACATTTATTTCAAAATATCTAATTGAGGGTGTGAGACTGGAACTCAGATGAGAGTTTAGGGAGGTATAAATAAATTGCAGAATCATCTGCAGAGAGATGATAATTGAACCTGGGGCAACTGATGAGATTATTTCCCCTGGTCTTCCCATTTCTGTTTGGGCTTAAGAAGCTCCTGGCAAAGCCAGAGCTTCTGTCTCAAAGTCCATGGAGTTGACAGCTCATTTTATGTCTTCCACTGACTTCCTTGCTTAGTTGATAGTGGTGGGGTAGAATGTTGGGTAAATTAAACAAAATATGCAGGAGGCAAAACAGCTGATGTTGGTTGCTCTGAACACCAAGTTGATATTTCAATCATTCAATAACATTAAATGCCTACTATGTGTCAACTATCATGCTAAACTCTGGGTATACAAATAAAGACAAAAACATGATCCCTACTCTCAAGGGATTCAAATTCAAATTAGAGAGGCAACATGCAAATAGCTATTTATATATGAGTATAAATGTAAAATCTAGAGTAAATATAGAAAATGCAGAACATAAGATTTTAACTGAGACTTGAAGGAAGCCAGGAGGTGGAAGGTAGCAGAGAGAGCATTCTAAGATATGGGGGACACCAATGAAGAGGTACAAAGTCATAAGATCGATTGCCCCAAGTGAGAGACAGCAAAGGAGGTCAGTTGTTACTGGATCAAAAGTTCAATGAGATGTATATAAAATGTGTAAAGACTAGAAATCAAGGCAAAAAGAGGCCAGGTTATGAATGACTTTAAAAGCCAAAGGATTTTACATATGATCCTGGAGGCAATAACAGGTTGTTCAGCCCAATTGAGAGAGTACTCAGTGATCAAACTGGCTCTTAAGGAAGTGCTTAAGTATCATTCTGCCATGTCCCAGAAAGAACATCTTTTTATTATTATGGTCTCATTCCTGGGGTTGATGTTTCTGGGTGGGGAAATACCCTTGACTTTTCAAGTCAAGGCAATGATAAGCCTGGTTAAATCCTATGTTGTTGTGAACACCCCAACTGGCCCAGTCCCAGCTGACTGGCAACCTACGAAGGCTGGAAGCTGCTGCCTCTGTGACCTCAGCCCTGCCTAGTCCCAATTCTTTGTTTATCCTCTCAGTGACCTCATTAGCTCCCCTGGGGTTTAATTATTGTCTCTGAGCCAACATCCCCCTCCCCACTATACTCTCTGATACTCCCCCAATTAACACTGGAGTAGAGCTGTCCTTGCTGATGATTGGAGGGTAAGTGGATCAAAGACCATAGTATTTTTTAGTCCCTTATGGCTGAAACACTTAACCTTTTCTCATTCATCTTCAAGTGCCTCCATCAGACCTGGATGAAGACCAGGACCTCAACCCAGACTATTATCATCTGTCCTTGCCACCCCAGTCTTCTTGCTATCAAGCCCCACCTTCCCAACTACCTCTTTTTTTCTCAGGGTAGTCACTAGAGATGCCTCATCTTTCTCTGGGGATCCAAGAACACTGTCCTTGTTCCAGCTCCATCCCTTTATGCTGACTGTCCCCCAACCTGAAATACTCTTCTTCTCACCTCTTCCTTCTGACTTCTTTCAAGACTTAACTCAAAGCCATCCTTCTGCAGAAAGCTTTCCTCTTCTGTTCCCCATCCCCAACACTGCTAGGGTCTCCCCTCTAAGATTATTTTTCATATCTATAGCTACTTGCATATTCTATCCCCCAGTGATGGCAATACTTTTGTCTTTCTTTGAACACTCAGTGCTTAGCATGGTGTCTGATACATGCTAGGTGCTTAATAAGTGTCTGACTGGTTGGATTAAGGCTGCCTATAGCATCTTCCGAGATGCTGATAATATAGGCCACTAGATAAAAATTGTAAGATGGTTCAAATGATATAATCTTGGGCAAGCCACTTCTCCCTGGACCTCAGTTTCTTCACTTGTCAAATGAGGAAATTGTCTAAATGACTCCTTCCTGTTCATTAGGCACAAGATTGGGAAGAAGAAGCTTAGGTGTAGCAGAGACAAAAAGCACAAGGACACTCAGACTGCTCTGACCGGTGTAAGCTATTACTCTAAATTTCATTTGGTTCCATTATACAAGCCCTTAGTAGATTCTAGGAAGGGATCAGGTTGGGTGCTGAGCATAAATTCAAAAAATGAAGCGATCCTTGCCCCCACGGAGCTTACATTCTATGGATCTATACAAACTTTTCACAGATAAGTCTTAGGATTTATTTGTCATTTCTAGTGGAAAGAGTATGAAAACCGACCATCCTATAGCCTGCAAACCTTTTAGATACCCTACAGTTCAAGACTGCATAGGAAATCATACTCCCTCCCTGTTACCTGCCAGGTAACTTTTTCTGATCCCTGAGCCACAGCCAATCTTCCTATTTCCTCAGAAGTCCTCCCCTGTCTCCCATTATTCCTTATTCAAAGTCTATTTTATTCTTCTCTTTCACCTGGGATCAGCTAAGTGACCTAGTAGATAGGGCTCTGAAGATCTGAGTTAAAAATCTAATTAAGCTGTGTGACCCTGAATAAGTCATTTAACTACTTCTCTGCCTCAGTTTCCTCAACTCCAAAATGGGAATAATAACACCCTACTTTACAGGGTAAAGTATGGTAAAAATGAAATTATATTTGTAAAGCACTAGTACAGTTTCTGGCACATAGTAGGCACCCAATACATTCTCATTTCCTTTTCCCTTCCCCTTGGGCCCATTGGATTAGAATCAATGACCATAGTTACATAATTATAACTTCAAATAGTGTGAATTTGGATACATGCAACCAACCACTTCAGGAAATTAATCATTTGCACTCCTCAAGACCTAGCTGTATACCAGTCACACTGTGACAGTGGGTCACGTGAAGGATAACAGGAATGTGAATTTAGAGTGGGGAAGGACCTGAGGAAATATCTAGCCTGATTCTCTCATTTCACAGATGAAGAAATGGAAACTCTGAGAAAATAAATGTCAGACCCAGGTCTCCTGACTCCAAACTGAGGATCCTTTCCAGAGAAATTAGGTGACACAATGAATGGGGGTGCTTGTGCCTGGAGTAAGGAAGACCAACCTGAGACACTCACTTAGCTGTGTGACCCTAGGCAAATGACCTAAACATCTTCCTGTTTTAGTTTTCCTGGCTGTAAAATGGGGATAAATAAAAGCACCTACTTCACAGGGTTGTTTTGGGGGCCAAATGAATTCACATAAGTAAAATGCTTTGCAAACCCTTAAAGTACGAAATAGCTAGTTATTCACTGTGAATTAGGGAGATTTAATAGTTTTGTCCTTCAGCATAGGAAAAATTAGAAAAGTAGCTTCATGCCATAAAGAATTCTGGTCTTGAAGTGACAGAGTCTAAAGCCTTTATTGCTATAAAGGGGTTTTAGAGAGCATCAAAACCAAATCCAATTTACAGAGGAGCAGGCAACAGAAAGTTCCAATGGGAGATTGAATGACTTGTTCAAGGTCACTAAATTAGGATTTCATCCTTGTTCTTTGACTCAAAACCCAGGGTCCTTTTCATTATATCCTTCTTGACTCACATACTATAGAGTTAGGGGAACTGAGTTCTAATCCTTGATTTGGCATTAATTTACTGCATGGGATTGGATACATCATTCCCCTTTAAACCTGTTTCTCATTGTACAATAGTAGTCAAGGTCATTTTTGCCCTATTTAGCTCAGTGTTATTTGGATGGAGGAAAGTGGTTTCCAAACTTAAAAATACTATGGAAAGTGTAGTTATCATCATCATCACCACTTTGTATTGGTTGTCATTGTTATTCCATCAGTACTTTGTTTCTCATTCTCTTATATTTTCTAGGTCATCTCTTTCTTCCTCTTTCCAGTCTAGTGTGTATCAGTGACTATGGACCAGCATCTAACCAGTTCTCTTGATGAACTTGTAGAACATGAGCTAAGGAAATTTAAGAGGAAACTCTATCACATTGCACTAAAGAAATGTTATAAGCCCATTCCTTGGGGCAAATTGGAACCTGCCCACTGTGATGATCTTGCTCAAATGTTGGTCAAGTATTATGGAGAAAAGTATGCTCTGGAAGTTACGCTGAAGGTTCTAAAAGCCATTCACCAGCAAGATGTGGCCAACATGCTTCTTAAGAAAATCCAACAAGGTGAGTTAGATCTGGTGCTGAAGTTCTCCTGTTGCCTTTCACCATGATGGCTCCATGGAAAGGGACCACTTGTCTTCTTCCAAGGATGCCATCCATTGATGATGGAGATAGGGGAGCCTTTACAGTCTTAGCCTTCAGACAAGCTCCTAGCCTAATTAGCACCCTAGTCCTTTTCCCTCCTTAGGCTTAGAGACAAACCAAAACCATGTTCCCTTTCTACTCTTCTGGGAACACAAGAACTCTAGATACATTTCTGATCAAGATAGAGATTCAGAAACTGTTTTAAAGTTCAGTTGAGAAAGGAATGCTAGAGGCAGGATAAGGCTATAGGCAAAGTCCTGAACAATAATTACTTTAGCTGAAGAATTTCACAGGGTTTCTCAGTACTGCAAACATTCCCAGAGAGCTTGGAAGGCAGTAGATACCAGACCATCAGATCTCCAAAGTTGACATGATTTTCCATTTCTTTCCCCAGCTCATGAGGAACTTGGGCAAACAGGGTTAGGTTAGACCCATTTCCCTGAGTTCAAATCTGGCCTCAGATATTTATTAACTGTGTGACCCTGGGCAAGTCATTTAACCTGTTTGTGCCTCATTTTCCTCATTTGTAAAATAAGCTGGAAAAGGAAATGGCAAGAAAACCTCATTTGGGATTGTGAAGAATTAAATTTGACAGAAAGAACTGAACAATTACATTGGTTATTGTTGTAGTGAATAATTTTATATTTGCAAGACATTTTTCATCCCAAGAGCCTAGACAGGAACTGAAGTGGTTAAAATAATGACAATTGCCAGCATTTATATAGTGCTTTAAATTTTGTAAAACACTTTGGTTGTCCTGGTTCACTCTCACAACCACTCTGGGGGAAGGTTGGTATTGTTATACCCTATTTTACAGATAAGGAAACTGAGGCACAGAGTCACACAATTAGTAAGCATCTAAAACCAGATTTGAACTCAGCTTTTCTTGCCTCCAGGCCCAATATTCTATCCTCTATACCACTCAACTCAATAGAGACTGGATGACCATTTGTTGGGGGGATATTTTGGTAGAAAGTCTTCCTATTTAGGTGCAGTTTAGGGAAATCTCTGAGATTATGGAGTGGAGCTAGTGGATTTTAAAACCCATTTTACAGAAGGGGACATAGGTTTAGTAGAATAATAATAGTAGTAGTAGTAGTAGTAGTAGTATAGGTATCAGACCTGGAATTTGAACCCATATCTGCTCTGTTTACTCCTTAATTTGTTGTTGTACAATTGTGCTTGACTCTTCATGACACCATTTAGTGGGATTATCCTTGGAAAAGATCCTACATTGATCTTTCGTTTCCTTCCCCAGCTCTTGAGGAACTTGTGCAAACAGGGTTAAGTGCCTTGTCTAGGATCACATAGCTAGTAAGTGTCAAGACTGAGTTTGAACTCATCTTTCTGATTCCAGGCCTGGTGCTCTATTCACTGTGCCACATAGCATCCAATTCACATAAATCTGATTCACTTGCATGTCATGGTATCACCTCCCTGATATCGTGATCCTCTTCCAGAACAAAAGATAAGCAACATCTGGGCACTTTGGCACCACCTAGTGTCTCTTACTCATTATTCGGCTGCTCAAATAAAAAAAAAAAACCTTCATTCCTCATATGTTTATAGGTTACAAACCAGAAAGAAATAGTATGATGTAGCAGACAGAATGCTGAACTGGAAGTTAGGAAATCTTGTGTTCAAATTCCACTTCTAAAACTACCAATATGGGGAGCCTGTGTCTCTCACCTAGATTTCTTCACTTTAGTTTAGCATTCTTTCTATATCATGAGAGCTGCCATTCTTATTAAGTTAAATCTTATTAAATGATTCAATGTCAAAGTCAGAGGATCCTGGGAGTCTCTAATCAGACCTTTGGATTAGGTCAGGTGATTGGAGGTCAGATTGCTTCTGAGGAAGCCTATGGTCTGTTGGAAAGTATTTGGACAAGTCCTCTCTTTTTGAGACTCTATTTAGCTTCTGTAAATTGATCCTTAAGCATCTCTTCTGTGATGGGATCAATCTCCCTCCCTAAGCCCAAAGTAGGATATTTTTGTTTCATCATTAACAAGGAAGAATTCCATTTCCTTCCTTTTCAGAAGGAAGCGATGAGAATGATGATGACAAAGACGAAAGTGATGAGGGTGAAAGTGAAGAAGATGAAACAGATGATGATGAAGAGGATGAAAGTGATGAAGATGATGAAACAGATGATGATGAAGAGGAGTGAGATGGCAAAGGAAAACACTGGGAAAAGAGATGTTGATACAGAATAATAAAATCTTATACTCAGGTCACAGGGAATGGTTAGAGAATCAACAAAATATAGAATTTGAAAATCATAGAAATTGCATTAAAATCTTGAGATCATTGCCTCTAAAGACATGTCACAGGGATGTGAGATCACAGAGCTGAAAGACTCCTCAGCTCATCTAACTTGATTAATACCTGAGAATCCCCTTTACGACATTATCTGAGTAGATCATCCAGTTTTTCGAATCCTTGGGGGAACTTACTCCTAAAGCAGTTGATTGCACTTTAGGATACCTCTAACTGTTAGGAAATTTCTCCTTTATATCAAGCCTAAATTTACTCAGCTTTCTCCTTCTTTACTCCCCAGTTCTTTGCTCTGGGCACAAACTAAAGGAACCCACTCCACTACAGAAGTGTACTTCGATACTATGAAATTCACATAAAACTTCCCCAAACTGTTCTAGATTAAACACCCAATTCCTTCAACTTAATCTTCTGTTGATCTTGAACTTGAGGCTTTCCATTTTCCTGGTCATTCTGTCAAGTGAAACCAAGTATTTGTTAAGTACTTAATATACGAAAAAAGAAAATCCTTACCTATCCTCAAGAAGCTTATATTTTACTGAGGGAAGGCAACCCATAAAAGGGAGAAGAAAAGTGGGGGGGATAGGGAACAAAGTAGGAAGGTATCCAAATGGGGCTTAAAGGGGAAGTCCAGGGAATGAAGGATAGATCTTTTCTCTAAATGGAGTCTTGGGGAATAGATCTTTGGGTGAGGGATGGATAGGAAGGAAATTTAGCAGAAACTAGATGTTCTGGGAATTCTCTGAACTCTGATAAAGGTTTTTCAGGGGTTACAGAGATAGAAATGGAGCTTCTGGGAGGTAATAATTGAAGTGGGAACCCCCACTTCTGAAGAATCCCAGGAGATGTTAAAATTGCACTTGATCCTCCTTTCCCAAAAATTTTGGAAGAAGGATAGCCTTCCCCATTTTCCTTCAAATCTCACCATCTGCAGTAGGCCTTCCCCTTCCCCCCACAGCCCCCTCCCCAGATTTATATATCTATATCTATATCTATATCTATATCTATATCTATGTCTATGTCTATGTCTATGTCTATGTCTATACCTATACCTATACCTATACCTATACCTATACCTATACCTATACCTATACCTATATCTATACCTATATCTATATCTATATCTATATCTATATCTATATCCATATCCATATCCATATCTATATCTATATCTATATCTATATCTATATCTATATCTATATCTATATCTATATCTATATCTATATCTATATCTATATCTATATCTATATCTATATACAGTTGTTTGTATATTTTCTCCTCTATTTGAATAAGTTCTTACCTTCAGGGATCCTGCTCTTTACTTCCACGTAAGAAGCATGCCTAATATATGGCTTGCTTTTTTTTTTACCAGTGTTTGATTTTTTCCCCATTTTCAGTAGTAGGCCCAGAAGTACACTTCAAAGTTCTCATAGTTCATTCTTGCCTGAGAGAGCCAGTTTTTCCCTCCCCCCAGGATTAGTGACTTCAGCCAACCAGAGAGCAGACTACCCCATGACACTGGGTCATCTATCTTACTCAGCTGAGTAGCCTTTACCTCCCTCTCCCCCCAGGTACCTAATCATAATCTAAAGAAGAGGAATTATAGATGAAGCCATAATTACAGAATTTGAGAAAAGATTTGGCAGTCAAATCCTGGGAAGATTTGGAAGAAGGAACATTAGAAATAAGGACTAAAGCTCAGGAGAGAGAAGCACAGGTTCATACCCTTTACCAGAGCAATGTATTTCAAATTCAATGCTACTGCTGCTAGGACTTGAGTAGGGGGCTAGGGGAGGGGAGAACAGTATGTCTGGAGAGGAGGACGGAGTCCACACTTGCTCTCCTATTTGCCAGCTAATAACAGACTCTTTGAGCAAGGTTCAAAGAACACAATCATGCTCTATGCAGCATGCGACTAACCAACACACTGAAGAGGGTTTTGAGGTGGCAGCTCAGTGTGGTGGAAGGTGTATTGCTGGATCTGATTTTAGAAGTCTAGGGTTCAAATCTTATCTCAGCCATTGATTGTTTTTCTAACTTTAAGTAAATTATTTAATTTCTCTAGGCCTTGGTTTCCAAATATATAAAATGATGACTTCTAATTTTCCTTCTAGTTCTAAATCTATGATCTGATGAAAGCCTCTAGTCTGAGGGGGAGACATAGCCCCTCCGCTCTCCTCAGGAAGGGGGAATGTGTGTGTGTGTGTGTGTGTGTGTGTGTGTGTGTGTGTGTGTGTGTATCTCTACCTTCAAGGAGTTTCTGGCCTAATGTTTGAAGATAAGGCATTTCTTTGAGAACACCCCATATCTGAGAAAGACACACTTCCTCCTCCCCATTACAAGACAGGCGATATAGCCTGTTTTTAAGATTGATGCCCTGATTTTTAGGGCGTCCCTGGTCTCAAGGTAAAGGTATACCTGTTCATTGTTAAACTTTCAGTGTGAGCATTTACTCATGTGAGAAGTCAAGACTTGATTTATTGTTTTGATGATTTCTAGACTTCAGAAAATATTAAAATACCGATTAACTTAAGGGTGTGTCGCTGGTACCTCCCCCCCCCCAAGAAAGACAGTAGTTAAACATTTACCTACACACTTTTGTCGAGGTGGAGACAGAATACATGCAAAAAAAAAATACCTTCACACCCTCCAAAGTCAAGTGAGAGCTTGAATAATAATAATAAAGTTTGTAAGTTTGTCTTCGTTTTCGAAGAAGACCAAGAGCTTGAAGGAGAGAAATAATGGTAGAATCAAAAGTCAGGTGAATTGTGAAGGCTCCTTAGTGTGAGAGAAATAAAGGAATGTGGACTAGTGGGGGAGGTGGAAAAAAAGGTTGCAGAGTTCAGATTTGAAGACTAGGGTTGGAACTCTAGGATTCCAGAAACACTCACCTGAAGACAGCACCTCTCTCATCATCTCTCTTTCCTCCTTCTCTGACTTTCTACCTGTGTCCATTTTCATTTATTGTCTATCTTTACTTTTATCTGTCTGTCTGTCTTTGTCTTTCCTGCTAGCTAACTCTACATCCAGAGTTAATTTTCTGCTCTCAGCTATTCCTTTCCACCCCTCTTTCTTCCTTCTTCTTTTCTTCCCTCCCTCCCCTTCCCTCTCTCCTTCCCATTCCCTCCCTTCCTTCCTCTCTTCCTTCCTTCCTCTCTTCCTTCCTTCCTCTCTTCCTTCCTTCCTCTCTTCCTTCCTTCCTCTCTTCCTTCCTTCCTTCCTTCCTTCCTTCCTTCCTTCCTTCCTTCCTTCCTTCCATCCCTCCCTACCTCCTTTCTTTCTTTCTTTCTTCCTTCCTTCCTTCCTTTCTTTCTTTCTTTCTTTCTTTCTTTCTTTCTTTCTTTCTTTCTTTCATTCATCTTCCTTTCTTCCTATCTTCTTTCCCTCCTCTTTCTCTTCTTTCCTTTTTTCTTTCCCTTCCCTTCTTCTTCCAAAAAAACAAAGAAAATGAACTTTCTCTTTTTTTCTAAGCCTGAGGGCAGAGAAAGGGAGGACCAGAGGAAGGAAAAGATAAAGTCTTAAAGATGAACTTCAGACACTTTACAACTTAGTCCACAGTTAGCTCTACTACTACTACTGCTACTACTACTACTACTACTACTACTACTACTACTACTACTACTACTACTACTACTACTACTGAAATGGTTAAAATTTTCCTGGGACTTTGACATGTCTTGCCAAAATCCTAGGATCCTGGAATCTTATTTTAAGTAATCACAGTGGTAGTAACCCAGTCACCAAATCACATTCTCAGAATTTCCCTTGGCTCTTCACTCTCCTCATAGTTGGTTTCCAAATCTTGTCTCAAATTCTGTAATGCCACTCATATTCTCTTTGTGGTGTATAAATAGTCATGGATGATCAGTACCTCTGAATGTTTGTCAAACTCTTTTCAGAGCTGCTCATCCACTCTCACCTATGAATCCAACAAATTATAGTTTACACAGCCATATTCCAATAAAGTCTTCTTGGTAGGTTTTGACTTTTGACTAAACTAGATTGTGTGTAAGTAATAGAATTCAAACCCATCAATAAATCAGGTGGGGCAACCCCAGGTATGTGAAGAATCCCCCAGCTAAAATGGGTGAAGAATTCCCCAGCTAGAATGGGTAGATGAGAACAATTTATTCCTTTTTTTTTAGTTTTTTTTTTTTGCAAGGCAAATGGGGTTAAGTGGCTTGCCCAAGGCCACACAGCTAGGTCATTATTAAGTGTCTGAGACTGGATTTGAACCCAGGTACTCCTGACTCCAGGGCTGGTGCTTTATCCATTGTGCCACCTAGCCGCCCCATGCACCACCTAGCCGCCCCAAGAACAATTTATTCCAATGACCCACTGCATCCCAGGCCATCACCAGTAGTGATGATTGTCTTTTTTTCAATTGATATTTCATTTTTCCAATTACATGTTATGAAAGTTTTTCAACATTCATCCACATTCATTTCCATATAATTTCCTTCCACCTTCCCTTTCCACCCTGCTTCCCTCAGGGAGGTGGTCAGGTAAATATTGTACATACACATTTGTGTTTAACATGTTTCTTACAGATTTTGACTTTTGTCTTGACTCTGGAAAAGAAAGTGAGGCTGATGACTTTATGCAATTTTGCCTCACAAAGTAATCAAGTATTGATGGCTCTGGGATTCCTCATTCATTTGGGATTTTTCTTAGAAAACATTGATGTCTTTTGTTTTTCTATGACCTCTATCTGGGCTAAAGTTTTTGTTCTTCATTCTCAAAGAAGACCATGACATCAGGGAGGTGACGCCATGACAAGCTTGTGAATTGAGGGAGGGAATGCTGTGCTAAGTCACCAGCCTCACTTTCTCCTCCCCAGCCATTCAGGTTCAGTGGCCAGCTATGGACTGGAGATGACCCTGGATGTGAGGCAATTAGGGTTAAGTGACTTGCCCAGGGTCATACAGCTAGTTAGGGTCAAATATCTGAGGTCGGATTCGAACTCCCAGTCTTCTGACTCTAAGGCCAGTGCTCTATCCAGCACACATATTTGAATTGCTTGCAGTCTGAATAGCCGAGTAGCTAGGTTGTGGGGGCTGATTGCTAGGTTGCCTGCAATGATGCAACTACCCTCTGAAATAAAGTTGGAGAAGGATTCATGCATTACCCTCACTGAAGAAAGACTGGAGCTTTAAAGGACTGGTGTTGCATTGCATTGTTCACTCCTGTTGAGCTGGTGATCCAAAAGAGACTCCAAATCAATTAACTTTAAGGCTTAGTATAAGGTCGGGGTAAGGTCTGAGAAAGGTCACCATGGAATCAGAAAACTTGGGCTTAAATGCCACCTTCAGTATTTACTACCTACGTGTCTTTGGGTAAGGCACTTACAAACTCTACCATACCTCTTCTTTACACCTCCCAGCTACACATATGATGGGATATGTCCAGAGAAATGTGCATATTCTTTGGCTTCAATTCCTGCCTTGGTTTCCATCTGTAAAATGAAGACTTGGTGATGTCTAGGGTTCCTTTTAGCTCTGAATCTAGAATTTTTGGATGATTTAGGTCAGCATAAATGTCTTTCTGAATATAGCTTCCATTAGTTCTTGTCTCTTCAACTGTGGCTGCATTTTGAAGTGGCTAGGTAGTACAATGGATAGTGCTGGGTTTGGAGGTGGGAAGTCTAGAAGTTTAATCCTGTCCTCAGATGCTCAGTTTTGTGAATCTGGGCAAGTCTACTGGTGGGACTTATGGGCCTCTTGACCTCAACCTCAGTTTCCTCACCTGTAAAATAAGAATAATGATAGTACCTATCAGGACTATTGTGATGATTGAATGAAATGACATGAGTAAAATACTCTGCAAACCTTGGAGAACTGTATGGATGCTGCCATAATTATTATGCATCTTGTCAGTGATTGGCATGTACATATTGGCACACACATACCTACATGTGTGTGCATATGAGTATGTATACAATAAATAAAGCCTTGCATTGATCTCTGCTTGATAATCCAAATTAGTGTGGTACAACAGTTATCATAATGGAAAAGTTTAACTTTCTTTTAAATTTATCCTTTCTTGCCTTAGTTTTCTTAAACCTTAAAATGGGTGTAAGCTTAAGAGACAGAAAAACTAGGATCAGGCAGATTCCCTGCCAGAAGCCAGATCCAAGAACAGACTGGTGTTCAATAAATGATTGTTGAATTCAATTGGATTGAACTTCCATGAAGACACTTAGAGAGATGGATGCCAAGGAGGAGGCACTGCAGACTGACTGGCCACTAAGGTGCAGATGTCTCTCAATTATTCCCTGGCATAGCTTAATTGGGAATAGGATGGTTTAAAATGACATCTAGAAAGTTGGACCAGATGCTAGTGATTGTTTTTTGAGCCCACTGAGTTCTAGGAAAACTGGGGTGCTTGGCCATTGTAGGGATCATGGCTTGGGAGATTTGGATAGACGTGGGGAATTCCCGCTGATTCAGGACTTTGGCTTAGAGTTGGAGCCAGAAAGTGAGCTCAGACATCAACCAGTTGAATCTTTTCATTTTATGGATGAGGGAGTTGAGATCAGCAGAAGTTAAGTGACTTCCCTAAGGTCACACAGGTAGGAGTATCAGGTCCTATAATGGCCACATCCACCAGTTGATGAACTACAACAGCCTGTGTGATCCAGGCTCTGGGCTGGCTCCATTTTCAGAAGCCAGTCACTGTTTCCTGCAGACTTGGAGGAGAATAAAAAGACTTCCTGGCAGAGGTAAGCACTTTCAAGATCTCCCTCTCTGCTCCAATCTGCCTGGATCTGGAGCTTTTGTGAATTGCTTAGTCTCTTTGCTGATGACTTGATGGGAGAATGACCCACTACTCTGTTTTGAGAGGTAGTGAGCTCTCCATAATTGGAGAATTTCAATGAAAACTGGGTAATCGCTTCTTGGGTGGAATGGAAGACTATGCTGATTACAGTGATAGCAGTAAAAGCTCTGTCCTTAACAGCAATACAGGGATATATCAAGGGAAATGTGCACATTCTTTGACTTCCATCCTTCTGGTCATGGGATATGCTAAGGAGTTTTCTAGTTGGCTTTGGTGCCAGGAAGACCAATGATTCAAACTTTTGCATACTAAAGGATCAATATCCCTCTTCATCAGCCTTTTTTTTTTTCTGCTTTCCTTTCTCAGCATCTACTGAAACAGAAACCACTTGAAGTGGGGGTGAGGGAGAAGCAGAGGCTTCTATTGCTTTATCTCCCCATCCTAAGGTGTGTGTGTCCCTTAGAGCATAGTAGCTACTTCCATTCTTTGCTGATTATAAATGAGGGTACTCCTTGATATGGAAGTGTCTTGGCCATCAAGCTCTTCTGAGATGGCACCTATAGGTGCCTACACCTGTAGGTTCTGGAGCTGGTAATTGCAGCTGAATCTGGTGAGGATGCAGTGTAGACACTGGGCAACCTCCTTAATCCAGTTCAGCATTGGATTAACCCAGCCTATCAATAGATTGACCTATCAGATGACCTATCAGCTGGTCAAGGAGCTAGTCCCCTGGAACAAGGAAGTAATGAGATGTCAGCCTCAGAAGGAAACTCATTGAGTTCTCAAAGAATCAAGAAAAAGATTCCTCAGGCCAGGCATCTTGAGGTACCCCCTCCCCACTCCAGCCACAGGCATTCTCTATCTTTGTGTTCTCAGGTAAAGCCCAGGTTCCCCTAGGGATTGAGTGATATACAAAGGGAGGATGTGCCCCTGGTTTTGTAGGAAAAATTTATATCTTCTCTTCCCACTATACCTTCTGTAAAAAGTTCCTTGAGATCAATGGATCAAATGAGAGTAGGGAGACTATTGTTCATTGTTTAAGTCCTGTCTGGTTTTTTGTGACCCCATTTGGAATTTTCTTAGCAAAGAAACTGGAGTAGTTTGCTATTTCCTTTTTTAGCTCACTTTACAGATGAGAAAATTGAGGCAACAGGGTTAAGTGCATGGAGATATCAATTGGTTAATTGATATTATGAAGAACATACCAGATAGGGACTCATGAGGAACAGTGCTAAAGACCCCCCAGCACTTCCTAGAAGGCTGAGGGGAGAAGCTGTCAGTGGCTAATGCGGATGGTGGTTTGGAGAATCAGCCTAGAAGGGGTGCTACACAGGGGAGTTTAGAAAGTATTCCTACTCTGGTCTGGATTGTACTAGATGGAAACCCTTCCAGCTCTGAGATGCTGTGAATCCTGCTTTATAGCTTCCAGGTTGCTCTGGTTTCCTAATCCATTGTACCCTACTTCTAGCTCTTCCTTAGAGGTGCCAAGTATTGGGTGTAAGACCACCTGAATTCAAATCCAGCTTCAGATACTTACTAGCTCTGGGATGCTTAGCAAATCACTTAACTCTGTCTAGCTTAGTTTCCTCAACTGTAAAATGGGCATCATGATAGGATTTCCCTTCTCGGGGTGCTTGTGAGGATCTAATGAGATAATATTTGGACCCTCTCTTCCTCTGTGATAAAAAAGGGCTTATAATGTTTTAAGGCTTACATATACTTTTCTCACAACCACTATGGTAGGTAGTTTTTTTTTTTTTTTGGCTTCCATTTAGAGAATACTGCTGCTGCTGCTGTTTGTTCTTCGATCTCAAAAAAAGACCATGACATCTGGGAGGTAATGCCACGACATACTTGTGAATTGGATTTGAGTGAAAGGGGGTTGTGCTAAGTCACCATTTGGATCTAGTGGCCAAATATGGATCAGGATGACTGGAGATAGCCCTGGCTGGAAGAGGAAGACTTGATTTCTGAAGTATCAGAGTTGAGATTTGAACACAGGTATACTGACTATGTCTGGTATTTTTCCTATTCAGTCAGGTTTGCCCCACAGCTCCTGGATCCCACCAACACCCTCCCTCTGACCTCATAAGGGCCCTTTATATACTGTCCATCTTATGTGTTTCTATGTCTGATTCCAGAAAGTGTAGATGGGACAGTGAGAGAAGAAATGAGTTGGTATAAAATCAAGTAAGTGTAGAGATGGTGGGGGAGTCCAAGTTGTGCAAACTACTGATTTCTATCTGATTACTCCTGGGAAAACTAATCAATGAGAAACATTTCACATTTCTTTTTAGCTCTTTACATTTTACAGAGTATGTATAAGCATTTTTTTTCATTTTTTTTTGTTTAAGTATTTTATTACCATTTTAAGGTAATAGGAAAAAAACCAAAGCCTGGTAAGACAAAGCAATTTGTAAGAAATCCCTGTCATCCATGTCCTAGTGCATCTATTCCATTTAGTGAGACCAAAAGAAAGAGAAATGAAGAAGGAATACTATAGGTTGGAGTCCAAAGACCTGGGTTCAAATCTCAGCTTCTGATACTTTCTAGTTCTGTAATCTATGGCAAAATTGCTTTGTCTTGCCAAGCTTTAGTGTCTCTGTCTTCTGTAAAATGGTAATAATAATAATAATAATAATGATAATAATACTTGTCATACCTGTATATATCACAGAATTGCCAAAGGGCAAGAATTCTATGAAACTTAAAATAACTAAAAAAGAAATGATTTGTTTTTATTGATGTTTCCTCAAGAATATCATACAGAAATTAGCAGCTGCTGAGCTCCTCTCTGCTTGCTCTTATTCCCCATGGAGGTCCCATTCTAGGTACCAACAATGACCAGAAACTCCATTAGATCTTCTGTCTATGGAGTCTTTTTTTTAAAGGTTTTTTTTGCAAGGCAAAATGGGGTTAAGTGGCTTGCCCAAGGCCACACAAGCTAGGTAATTTATTAAGTGTCTGAGGCTGGATTTGAACTCAGGTACTCCTGACTCCTGGGCCGGTACTCTATGCACTGCGCCCCCTATGGAGTCCTTTGTTAACCTTGTTTTGATCCAATGGAATGAAAGCAATAAGAATTTATTAAGTATCCTACTATTTGTTAGACACTATGCTAAAACATTTTACAAATATTATCTCATTTGATCCTTGAAGTACTATAAATATCTTCATTTTACAATTGGGGAAATTAATAGAGAACTTAAAAGACTTTCTTAGGGGTCACAGAGCTAGAAAGTATCTAAGGCTGGATTTGAAACTCAGGTTTTCTTGACTCCAGAACCAGTGTTTTATCCACTGCACTACCTAGTTGCCTCCATGGACTAGAGATTGTCTTTTTTAAAAAATGTTAATCAGGGGTGGCTAGGTGGCGCAGTGGATAGAGCACCGGCCCTGGAGTCAGGGAGTACCTGAGTTCAAATATGACCTCAGACAATAATTACCTAGCTGTGTGGCCCTTGGGCAAGTCACTTAACCCCATTCCCTTGCAAAAAACCTAAAAAAAATTTCAATCACACTCAGGAAGGCAGAAAAATTGAGCTATGGGGCAGGGAAGGTTGCAACGGCTAGCAATAGCCTTAATGAGGGTACCAGTATGTCTCCTTATTTAAGGGCTTCCTGTGACCTGTATATAAAAAGTAGACTAGGGTAGGCTTCTAATTTAATGATTTCCAATAGGTTTTCACTGATCAGTACTCTCCAGAAGGGAGAAGCCAGAGGAGATAAGGCCTACTTTGAATCAATGCTATATGATTCTGGGGAGTCTGATTACCTGTGTAATAGGTGGATCCTGGCCAGTAGGGACATAATCACCTGGGCTAGGGGCATGCTGAAGGGAATATATTCATCTGCAGATTACATTGATTGGCATTGGTTGTGTCTGACAATAATAGCGTGGAATTCTCAAGGTGAGACAGAAAAGGGGATTATGACAACTAAATTACCATACACACACCACACACACACAAAATTTTTTGA